>NC_051176.1:20103599-21464648 GCF_013339695.2 Rhipicephalus sanguineus | reverse complement strand
CCGTTGAAGGTTTTCGGTGTTGTGCAATCGAGGCAGAGCGGACGGAACTTCTGCACGTAACGGTACATCCCTCGCCAGAAGTATCGTTGTCGAATGCGGTGGTAAGTTTTGGATACCCCAGAGTGCGCGCATTGCGGATCAGAGTGGAAGGACTCGCATATTTCAGCACGCAGACTCAGGGCATCACAAGTAGCCACTGGCGGCCGTTGGCGTTGTAATTGCGTCGGTGCAGTAGGTTGTCACGAATGGCGAAATTGTGGGCTTGACGACGCAACGGGGCGAGTGGTTGGTGTTGCCGACGGATCAGTGAGCAGTCTATCAGCGAGGTGATCCATTTATCCTTGCGCTGCTCGGTAGTGATGTGTGAACGTCGATGGAAGAAACAGCAATGTGATGATACTGAGCAGGAGGCATTGGCGTCAGGCAAGGGGGAGCGCGACGAGGGCGTCGGCATCAGCATGCTGGCGTCCGTTGCGGTACAGCACGCGGATGTCGTAGTCCTTGCAGGCAAAGTGCCCAGCGGGCGAGACGGCCCGAGGGATCCTTCAATGATGACAGCCAGCATAGTGCATGATGATCGGTGACGACATCAAATGGCGACCATACAAAATAGTACATGAAATTTACTACTTTGAAAATTATTAGAGAAATACAAATGCAGAGGTTCATTATTCACATAAAGGCCTATTCATACAGCAAATATGAACAAACTAAGATGTTCACAGAAGTAACCATAGCGTCCCAAATTTGACTAATTTTCACTAACGCAGCGTTTGTCGTGAATTTTTTAAAATGCATAATTTGCTCAGAATTCCATCAAATTATAAGAGCTATTTCTTCTTCACTTCTACTTATGCTAAATAGAAAGATATTTGTAATGTATAGCTTCAGTAGCTGCCAGCATGGTTGCGAATTTACGAAAACGCACTCTTCGTAAGATGGTCGTCGTCAACCGGCGACGCTCGTCGAATTTTCCTGTGTTGAAAAAAAATTTTTATGTGAAAACAAATTGCGATTTCGTGCTGGAAGTCATATGTGCACAACATACAAAATTATCGGGAAAATCGGAAACATCAAGTATACACCTTTTTTTTTATCTTTCGTGGAATCGACCATTGTAAATGATGTTATCTCTGTGAAACACTTGGGTTCAGGTGATATCTTAAGTATCTGCGTGATTTCTAGAAAAGTTAGTCGTGAGTTCAGCACTGCTATGTGCTCTTTTCTTGAGTAGCTGTGCTATCCTGTCAAGAGGTTTAACAAGTAACACGCACTTGAATGTGGATTCTTCTTGTGCAAAAGAGCGCAGACAACGGGACGAAGAACATACAGGGCACAGAGCTGACTATCAACTGATTTCCTTATTGGAAAGTCTGAGAATCTGTAGGCAGGCGAGCAAAAATCGAAAAATGGCACAAATGCTATCAAGTGACTCGGCCGCCCGGCTTTTTTTTTGGATAGGGTTTACAAGATGCGGCAGAAGCCGATTTCATTAAAACATAAACACAAGCAAAAAATGGCAAAAAGAACAATGACATGGTGGTCAATACCAAACTGATTAAAACCGCTAAAAGTCTGACATTCATAAATCAACAAAAACGAAGAACCAGGGTCTGAAAAAAAAAGGTTTTAAGCAAGTGACAGCAAGGCTAGAAAACTGCAACCACTAACAATAAAACAGAAAACAAAACAAAACAAAACATGTGACAACAAGCTTAGTGATCACAATTGAGGCTCATGGCAGCTAATTTCTTCGTCAAATAGTGCTAGTGATAGCGCGCTAACGCAAGCTGCTCCCTTTTGTGAATTATGTGCGCCTCACAAATTTTGTGAGCACATTACTCCCGATATTTCGTGAGAACTTGCACATTGTCAAGCAATGGGGAGCAGCCGCATGATGTACAATGCCAGATTCCTGCCTGTTGTTGCTTTTAAAGATTTGGCATGTTCACGCATTTTGTAATTTATGCATCGTCTGGTTTGTCCTACATATGATTTTCTGCATGATAATGGAATGTCATAAATGACGTTCTTCATGCATTCAATGAAATGATTTCTGTGCTTCTTGTCACAGCAAAAGGATACTGTTCATCCCTGTTAACTAGCCTGCACAGGGAGGCCAGATGGTTTGGGATGGAGCACAAAACTCTATGCCTACTCTGCCTGCAGTCCTTCTTCAACCTATGAGAGAAACCGTGAATGTAGGGAACGTCAGCCAAGGGAGAGCGAGTGTGCTTGTTTGGCCTGTTATTTCTGGTCGTTCTAAGAGTGACGAGCATCTTTTCAGCTAGGGAGCTCAAAAGAGCACTAGGGAACCCCGCGCTCCTCGAGCGTTCCACTTGAATCGTAAAACTTGTTTCCGTCCACTGAGGGCATGATCGGATGAGGGCGTTTCTCATGGCAGAATAGCCTATTCCTGGAGTCATCCAGGAGTCATGCATGGAGTACCATTTGAGTAGCGAAAGGATGCTGTTATGCAACGTTACATCAAAGAAGCTGACCGAGCTAATTGGCCTGTATATGATAGCTGGCCTATCTATGACACCACAGCCCTCAGAAGTGCTGTATAGCGGTTTGTTTTCTTATGTTTTTGATCAAAGCAGCATTAAGCCAAGGCTATGGGGTTGGGCATTGAATACACGTGGATTATTCAAGTAAAATGGTAAAAATGATATCACTATTTCGAAACAGAAAGTCATCAATCATAAATTGCAGCATCTGTTGATGTGTTGCGCTAAGCTGTTCGCTTCAATGCCAAACTACATTTTCACACTCTCTCTTGCAGGTTTCAAATACAGCAACTGTACCACCACAACAGTGCAGCACAGGAGAGCCTATCGTCAGTGCCGCGTCGAGAAATTAAATAAAAAAGCACTTACTCCTGGAAACTTCTCGTATCATCTTATTGGATTGTTTGTGATTATAAAACTGCACTTTCATGGGAATTGAATCAACTAGCCCCATTTATTGTCCCATTGAAACTAAATAAATTGACAATGTAGAGCTTGTTTCCAAATGCCTGCATCATAGGCCTACAAGATTACTTATTGGCTTCAAATACTCTTACATGTAAAGAACGCTGTTGATATAGTCATTGCTGGAAATGTTCTGCTGATATTTTTGTTACAATCCTCTAAAGCCTACACACTTTCGTATTGTTAACCACAAAAAGATTTATTGACCTGTGTGCAGCAAACATGCTGTTGCAGGCATAAGGGTGCAATACGCTGAAACTCATACATCAGAATTCTACACACTAACAGCAGCCATTCCTTGTAGACCCTCATTAGGTGTGCATGAGAAAGCGCATTAGACGGCAAAAGACAGTCTAATGATTCTGATGTCTAAAGACATTAGTCTCTTTATTGAAATACATTAATTTTTTTTCTGTGAGATTAGCTGATGCATGCTCCTTGTGTTAAGTAAGATGCAATTTTTCTAGTTCATGAAGTTGACTGACGTTATCAAATGATGTAGCAAATTTTCATCAATAGTTGCTGCCAATAGCTAACATGCACGGTGGAAATTTGCTAACTTACAAATACTATTTTCCTGCATTTAGTAACTAAGTAATAACCGTCGTGGTAGTAATGTTACTAGCTTAGCTTACTACCTTCCAATAAGTAGTAACAGGAACTAGTAACTGTCATGGTAGTAAATTTACTAACTTTCTGTTACTACCTTTGGTATGTAATAGCTGCAGGTAGTAAATGACATGGTAGTAACTTTACTACCTTGCCGTTTACTACCTGCAGTTACTACTTAGGTAGTGAATGTTGTGACAGCAATTTACTACCTCAAAGTTAGTAAGTAGCACTACCTTTCTTTTAAGAGTGTAGAATGATGTGTCTTGTACTTAATATTGTTTGGGACACAATTGCAAGGAAAGTGCACACGTTCAAAGCCAAATTGCTAAGGTAGCTTGCTAGAAAATAACAAGTGGACTGCCCCCTTATTGTTTTGAAAGGATAAGTTCATGAGATTCAATTAGCTTAATCTAATCCAATAGCAGCTTTGAAAACCACTTCAGAGAAACTACTGCCGAGATCCTTTAGGGGGCCATTATGTGCACAGGTGCTGAAGTGGAACACGTGGAGGTTGAAAATTGAGCAATAAAGAATATGGCATGTATTTTAGGGTGATTTTATTTTTACCTTCGTTATTTTGTTCACACAATGCCCTATACTCCAACAAGAGAGCATATAGGTGAAGAACCCTTGCAATGCATCCTATTGTATATGTAGTGATGCGTGTGCTCTGCAGGTGAGAAAGACAATGGGGACATCAATGAACATCAATGTCTAGTGGGTCTTTGGGATTTTGCCGAAGACATCATGTTTGTCCATGATGAACCGGCAGTGCAACCACACACGGACATAGGAAAGAAGGCACATAACACAGTGCTGTGTTTCGTGTACCTTTCCTCTGTGTGTGGTTGTGCTGCTGGTTCATCCTGAAGGACAACCAACTAGCCCAAGTTTCAGTCTTGCTAGACATGTTTGTGCCTGCTATTTTTTTTGTGTCAACAAGCTGTCCTCCTACTCTTGTAGAACTTCTCACTGTCTGTGTTTGCGTTGTAGCGTGACAATATTCTCTATATTTTCTCTCATGGCTCTACATTTCATTGTTCTGCTCAGTATGCAGCTGCGCAGCAGCATAACATGTTCCTTCATTCACTTAGTGCACTAAATACTGGCATGGGTACTCGAAGAAATGGCACAAAATGTAACAACAATTAGCGGTGCCAGATGGAACACCTAAGTGCCACAGTTCTACAGTAATGGGTGAAGGGAAGGGCTTGAAGCAGAGAATGGAAATAAGGGACCCATGCATACATAATTAAGTGCCAGGCTGGCACAGTGATGGATTTGGACTCGATGCTGACTAACTTATTGCAAATATATGTCTCAACACTGCAAGGGAAAGGTCATGTTTTGAAATGGTACCAGAAAAAATAACAAATACATTTCAGGTCTCAACATTTAGTGAAGGACAAATCTTGTACTATATGCAAATACCCTTTATGTGGCACAATGTCTGACAGATGGTGTGCCGTGGTAACTGCCACGGAAGGGGGCTGCACGTAAAGGATAATATTGAAGAATTGATCGCTGGGCAAGTTGGTAATCCATGACTACAAAGAACTGCGCGAAATAAACTGACACAAGGAAGACGCTTGTCCGTGCGTCTCCTTGTGCCAGTTTATTTCACGCAGTTCTTCGTAAAAAAGAATAATAGCTGCACATTTAGACGTGTATGTCTGCATGCTTATGTGAGCGCTATATGAGCTACTAATTCTGAAAAAAAAGCTGCAACACTTGCGCTTGAACTACTACAGAATGTTATTGTGTATAGCTAGTGTTGGTACTGGCAATAAATCTTGGATTCTCAAGCACAGTTTGTATTAGCTGCTGTACCAGCCAAAGCTAAGGATGTTGCATGACAGCTTATATTTAAATAAAGGTGCACGTAAAGCTACATGGTATGGAACAGGGGCGTAGCCAGGGGGGGGGGGGGCATTGGAGGGCGTTCAACCCCCCCCCCCCCCCCCCCCGAAAATTTTCAATTTTGCTTGTGTATATATACACACAGACATGCAAACGCATGCACAAACATACATAAAGCATGGATGACTCCCCCCCACCCTGAAAAAATTTCTGGCTACGCCCCGGGTATTGAACATGAGGGAGGTTGACTGGGACACGTAAAGCTCAACATTTATGGGTGTGCTATTAGTGTGAAAGCGTGCTTTTTATTTGCAGCTGTTATTTGCAATTATGACACCTACTGAGTAAAAGAATTGTTCCTCTATATCTACTATTTAGTATTTTACGTTTGCATGTCGTGTCCCATGATCCGAATCAAGCAGGATGCTACTGACTGCACATTTTTAAGACAGGTGAACATTTATTCCTAGAAGTCAAGATTACTGCCCGAGTTCAGCCACTTCTAGCATTCTGCTAGTTTATACGTTTAAGCGTTGTTAAGCTCAAGGCATACTCGACTGGATGACGTGGAGTGAAGTAATACTGGCCCTTGTCGCTCCGATCACATCTCGTAGCCAAGGAAAGAATCACTTTCACTCGTCGACAATGGGTGGAATACGAAAACAACCTTCAACCTGCTATGTTTCCCAACACAGGGCCTCCACCAGATCGCTGTTCGGCGCTGATATGTAGTCAACTGAGGCATGTTATAGAGCTTAACGTTCATGAAGCTTCAAGGTGCAAAACAAGTGCATATTTAATTTGGGGTTATTTAGATTTAACAGCACCTATTAAATATTAGAATGTTTCAAGTTAATCTTTGCATCATTCAGTATAATTGTTCACATGATCCTTCTGAATCCTTCAGGCCACTTCTGACTTTTGAAGAAATAGCATGGTTTTATCCTTGAAAGCTGGATCATATTGTGACTTCATTCGATTTCAAGCATTGCTATTTTTGATGCGACTCTTGGCAGGAAACATATGTTCTAACGGGTGATGCAAGCGATTTCATGCGTGCTCTTTCCGCGCCAGTCATGCACTATACGTTTCATCGTTTGTGGAAACCAAGGGGAGCATCACTTCCAACTGTCAACAACGAACGAACCACGAGAACGAACAACCTCAGACCCGCCGTCCTCCCCAGCATGACAATCCCACGGCATCGCTCGTCCGCGCCGTCAGCCTCGAGCTCGGGAGACTGCATTCTTTTTCTGCGAAGGCTCGTTGTTCTTTCGACTCAACAACAACGTTTCTTCATCGCCTATGCTACACTCGAGAGAGAAATGAGCGCGCCCGTTCTGAAAGCTGGTCCGTCGCCTCGTACGCGCTGCACTACACCAAACCCATCAGTTGCGCGAATAAGCGATTATGTGTTTTAAACCGATTCTCTGAGGTGAACCTCTACATAATACTGTCCGTATAAACGCACCGACATCAACGCGATGCTCGCGAAGGACGTGGGAGACTGTACTTCGCCAAGTAGAGATGAGATCAGCTGACTTCCACCGCCTGTACTGCGTCAAACATCGCAGAAAACTTTTCTTTGGCGGCTGGTTGCACATCAGGGCACGTTCGGCTGCTGTATGATGCCGGCAAATGGAAATGCACTCGGAAACGCATCGTTCATTGTTCACCTCTGTCTCCGTGCGGGATGCGCAAGCCGTCGGACGAGAAACATAATTCCACACACAAACTGACTGTGACTGCTTGCGAGGGTTCGCTTAAGGTCGTGCACACGTATACACGCGCATTATACGCGAACGATGCCTCTCATATATGCAAAATTATAGCGCTGTAGCCGATCGTAAAATCGTCCAAGATAACGTCGGAAGTCCACCCAGATCGTGTGGTGCGGTGGCGTAGTGGTTACAGTGTCTGCTTGTCACGCGGTTGGCCTGGGTTCAAATCCCCGTGGTGGAGTGTGTGTGTGTTGATACATGGTTTGTGACTCTCTGCGCAGTATTCTTGTGATGTGTAAATGCATATTCATGAGTTGAAAGGCTGAAGAGAACAAAAGAAAAAAAAAGAGGAACACTGCACGATCAACTACAACGTAGAAGAATTTCTTTTTTTCTAAAAATTTGCGAAAAGTACCGCATATATTTCGACCGCATATTGAGCCGTATATAAGCCGGACAGATTTGACCTGAAATACCGCTTAACCACATCGAAGGTATGCGTTACTTTAAGCGGTCACTTTTAAACGGCCTTCTGGCAACGAGATGGCCGCGCATAGGGAAGAGCCGCATAAATTTAGGCCGCATAAGAAAGAGCCGCTTAGCCAGAGGCCGTATAAAGAAGGGCCGCATGAAAGAGCCGTATAAGTAGGCCGCTTAGAGAGCCATTTATAAGCGTCGAAAATTTGACCTACTTTCCGCCTTATATGCGTTGTTTTAAGCGGTCGTTTGCTAAGAGTGTGGGTGATGAAGACTGCAGCGCTCTTCAACATGCTTCAAGCGAAACAACTGGCGCAATGAGGGGCCACGGCTCTAGGCAGCGGCTTCCCTGTGCGTCAGCAGTTTTGACAGCGGCACATCACTGTTGCCAACCAATTTTTGGAAAATACCCTACGTCACGGCAAAAATTACCCTACTTTGCCCTGCACAACATTTTATTACCCTACATTTTACCCTACGCCCAAAAATAGCTCAGTGTAACAATAAAAAGGTGCAGACTACACTTCACTGTGTAGTGGCATGCAGACGTGTAGCTACTTTGAAAATCCGTTTGAATTTCGACGAGAGAATAAAGAACACGAAAGACATGTTGCGAAGAGAAAGCGTTCCGGTATTTGTATGGGAAGAGTGTTGACTCACAGTTGAGAAAAAAGAACTAGGAGACTCATCATTAAGTACACGGCTGGCAGTGTCAGCGATATGTCGACAAAGGGCGAAACGTCAGAGAGGTGGAAAAGGTGCAATGGATAGCAGCGCTGGAAAGAAAACCAGCTCTGGTTGAGAGTAAAGACGAAAGAAGCAAGGATACACTTTACGATCATTCAATGGGACGCGCTTTGCTGTGTGAAGCCAAGTCGGGTTGCCTTAGTACGCATACTTATATAAAGCGAGATTCAGTAAATACACATGCGTGGAGAAGGTAACGAAACAATGGGGAATGTTTTAATTGTATGTGAAGAGACAATGATAGCGACGGATGCTTCCCAAAGTGAAGAAATTAGGATTTTCTCTCCTACTCCAGACTGGTCGTTTTCACTTCGCCTTCCAGATTTTGCGCCCATCTTTGTAGCAGAATTTTTAGACATCAGTCTAGCTCTACGTAAATTACAAGCATCAATAAGCTCCGCAATAATTTTGACGGACTCACTATCAGTATATTCCTCCCTCACTGCAAATGAGGACTCGTATGTTTTGAATACTTTATAAATCATTATTTCCAATACACATAAATTTCATCAAGTTAGTGTGCGTTCCTCGGCATAAGGGCCTATTTATTAATTAAATGGCAGATGCACTAGCTAGTTCATCATTGAATGGACCTAATCGAAATTCATTACAGGTGCTAGATTTAGGAGGAAAATGATGTTAGAGGAAATTTCCGCACCGTCATTAACGTCCATATTAAAATTCCAGCATTTAAATCATCAGTGGAATAGTAAAATATGTCAACCACGAGAAATAGAAGTCGCAATCACAAGACTACATTGTCAGACTCCCTATCTAAATTTTTATCTACACAGAGCTGCTCTGGCCGCTTCGCCTAATTGTCCTTTTTGCGGAATACTTGAGACAACGCAGCACTATCTCATTTCCTGTAAGAGGCACTCTACCGTGCGCAAAAATACCTTAGGTGTCGTTTTCCGTCTGCCTAGATTAGAACTAAGTGAACAAAATGTACTGTCTTTCGGGTATTTTCTCTTAGCCACAGTGACGGGAAAATTGCTGATGCATTGCAGGAGTTTCTTAAAGGTTCAAAAAGACTTAGGTTTTAAAGTCTACTTTTTCAATATTTTATTTCTATTTTCTTTTCTTTTTTTTCCAAGTTCTCCGTTTTGTTGCTTCAATTCTATTTTATATTATTAACATTATTAGAATCTTTATTTTAATTCACTTATACTTATTCCGTATTAATTAAACAAAGTTTGAACTTCAATTTCAAATGTGCCTTTAAAAACTAACCGGTTCTTGGCCAATCCACCAGTGTGGGTATGAGCCACAGCTTCCAGGGTCTACTCTACTTTACTCTACTCTACATCCACCCTGGCGCATGTTAAGGCTCTAGCCTACATGAGCCCTTGGGTTTTATAGGAGAACATCTGAAAGCTAAACAGGTCGGCGACAGAAATAACTAAAAGATGACAGGGGCATTGGCGGGGGAAAAATAGGCAGATTGCGAAAAAAGTCACAGTTTCGCCGCAAGGGCGAAGCAATGAATGCGAGAGCAAGAAAAGCGGCCCGTGATGAACGCGCTGCTACGCTGTTGAAACATCTACCCCTCCCCCCTCCCCTCCCGGCAGATACCGCGACAGCAGACAGCGGAAGGGCAAGGTTCTCTCTGCGCAAATATTAGAGGAAGCGAGCGAGCAGGCCGACGACTTTTAACGACTCGCGCCATCTCGCTGGTAATGAAGAAACGCTTATGCACGCCTGCCGTCTCTGAGTACTGCCAGCGGTAAAGGGTGTGTTTATAACACTCGCCTTGAACTACCTGCAGGATCTGCGCTTTGTGGCGTAGCGGTTAGCGCCACGCGTTGCGGAGCGAGAGGTCGCTGGTTCGATTCCGCGCTTTGCAAGCATTTTTCTGAAATATTTTTCTTTAAGACATATATATATATATATATATATATATATATATATATATATATATATACTTATACATATACGGTGCATGACGGCGGAGGCAAAAACCAGCCGAGACTGTGGATATAATTGCTATCGCAATGAAAAAGAAAGAAAGCAGAGCAGGAAAACTAAGGTTAATCTGTGCTGAGGCGCAGAAAGTTGGGCTGTGAATTTGTAAGATTTTTGATAGCAAGAGAACCTTAATTCAGCTATACAAGATTAGCCCGTAATGTAATAAAAAATATGGTTAATCCCTCCGTCATAGGAATCGGAATAACACGAAAGTAATACGTGCCCTTATAGAAGTAACTGAATCTTTACTGTACACTGATATAAAAGTTTGCACAATGTATATTGGTGTCTGGCAGCTATAGCACCGTTTAATGTGGATGCACCCACTTTGATGATTGGTGGTACATCTCCATCCCGTCGACTAACGTCCATGTTAAATTATAAAACAAACCTTTGTGGTAGCTGTAGTAGTTCGCGGTGAAAGCGCAATCAGAGAACGAGGTATGATAGCCAGAAGAGCGTCGCATATTGGACGCAGAACTTGGTCGCCATCCCGCGGCATGTTAAAATGTGATGGAACACCACGGCCACACTAGAGGGAAACGCAAAGCACGTCGTGCCACCCCGGAGCCCGGCCGCAATTTTTCTCGGGGCGAGCGCGTAGGCGGGGAACGCGGTGTTACAGCCAGGTGAGGCAGGCGCGCGTCGCAGAGCTATTTTTGGTTTGATTAGCGTGATGCTATGAGCGAGGCCGACGCTTTTACGACGCTTGCGTTAAGGTCGCCACCTCGCGGTGTGTTAAGGCATTGACAAAATTGCACTTCTATTGAAAACGTGCCGGATGGGACGAACGTGTAACGCGTTGCATGTACTAATTGCAGAAGCCACAGTAATGATGAATTACTTTGCCGCTCCCAGAGGGCAACACCACTCCGCCGACCGGGAGAGTCGTAGATATAAAAGGCGCGTTTGTAAAGCCTCTAGAGCCTATGACCGTGGCGCAGTCGATAGCGCGCCCGACATCTGTTATTGCGGACCGCGCGGTGATGGGCTCGATGCGCGTTGACGGAACTTTTTTCCTTTGCCATCTGATCATGTACATTTTTTCGACTTCATTTCTGTGACGGAAATACGTCACCGAAGTCTTGGTGGACCCCGGCATAAAACACTTTCGCGTTAATAATAATAATAATAATAATAACAATGAAATCTTCTAGGGGGAGCGCAGGTCACCACCCGTCATAAAGGGGGTGCTCTTTCATCCACTGTCGTCGAAAATACTCGCATGTCCCTTGCGCACTCGATGGATCGAAAGCGAAAGCCACCTTCTTTTTGTCTTCTTCGCCCCGCCCTGGAGAGGCTGGCGTCTTATCTCTCGCTTCTGCCCTATGCTGGTGACACGTGAATTAAAACAGTTTCAGATTTATTCAAAGGAAGGTTTACTTTTCGGATTTATTTAGGAATGTCACCCTCGGGGACGTCGCGTCGATCATCTGCATCTTTCGCCGATCGATGACGAGCGACAAGTAGAAATTGCCCTACGCCTGATAAAAAAAAAGAATTGTATTACCGCCCTCCTACTCCACGCTGCCCGAGAAATTCCAAAGACACCCTACAAGTAGGGTAAGTACCATATGGTTGGCAGCCCTGCCGCATATGGCAAGGAAACGCCTTCATGCACTGCTTGAGAAACGACAGGTTGGCGGTCCGCGCGCCGGCTGTTTCGCTCGAAGCACGTTTGAGAGCGCTGCAGCATGGTAGCGCATGAGTGTAGTCACGTGGTTTTATTTCGTAGTTCGCGGGCTTTGTTTAAAAGCCGGAAAAAAACCAACACCCAGCCTGTCACCATCATCATCATCATCATCAGCCTGCCTACGCCCACTGCAGGTCAAAGGCCTCTCCCATGTTCCACCAATCCACCCGGTCCTGTGCTTTCTGGTGCCACGTTATACCTACAAACTCCTTAATCTCATCTGCCCACCTAATTTTCTGTCTCCACCTCACGCGTTTGCCATCTCTTGGAATCCAGTCAGTTGCCCTTAATGACCACCGGTTATCCTGCCGACGTGCTACGTGCCCGGCCCATATCCATTTCTTCTTCTTGATTTCAACTATGATATATCCTTGACCCAGTTTGCTTCCTGACCCACTCGGCTCTCTTCCTGTCTCTTATGGTTGTACGTTGCATGTACGTTGCCACAAAAAACTTCGATCGGTCGTTTTGGAGTGCCCTGTACGACGTCACGGAACGCACGTGGCCCTAAAGTTAATTTCAAAAATTTTGCATAAATGTCTTTAGCAAACTGACCATTAAACGCCATATAAAAAAATACCATAACGAGTGCCACATGACGGTAAAACAGGTGCCGTTGGTTTCAATCAGTGGCGCTCAATCACTTTTTAAAAATATTTGATTCTAGTTACGTGAAACAACCTGTAGACTTATTTATTGTGATTGATTTTTGCCACGCTTTTTTACGTAGATGCTTTCGCTTTCCCTTTTTTAGGCCGCCGTAAGGCACTCTTACTGCTACAAGTTACCAGGTAATCAGAGGTACAAGTGGCAATAGTGTGAAAAGTGGTGGTATCCTGTCGCTACAATACGTCTGAGACGTTTCTGGGCGGCACAAGTTCTCTTGGAGAAGGAATGTTAAAAGATTGAACGTTACTGAATATGTTACTAACGAACGCTTTACGCCACCAGATAAGTATAGTATGAAAAGTCATTCAAGTTTTATGTCTTCTACGTATATGCGATGCTTCCAAAAAACTATCGCTTCCAGCGTTGCTGCTCTGCACCTGTCGCGTGATCCGGTATTGCGAAAACGGTAATACGTTTATGGACAAGG
This sequence comes from Rhipicephalus sanguineus, assembly GCF_013339695.2. NCBI lineage: Eukaryota > Metazoa > Arthropoda > Arachnida > Ixodida > Ixodidae > Rhipicephalus > Rhipicephalus sanguineus. The sequence continues at coordinate 21,451,499 of NC_051176.1, read as the reverse complement.
TAATACTGCACAGCGATATTTGCACCATCGTGCGAAGGCTTCTTATCGACATTCTTGTAAGTAGATGGCAACCATCTAGCTGGTCGGCCAGTAGAGCAGTGACACCCATCAATTACACAAGCGACAAGCAAAAACGAACGACAGCTCAGCGTGTAAAGAGCTCTCATGTTAAGCAGCCCAATCAATCAAAACAACTTCTTACGCAATGAAACCAATATACTTTGAGCAAGAAAGACTGAATTTTTGGGATACTAACAGATATTTCATTAAATGAAACAATGTTGTACGTAGTTAAAAAATTTTCAAGCAAACATTTTCGTACATGGGCGTTTGCTGTTTCATGATATAGATCTATAGTAACAAATATGCAAATGTACCCAAGTATCTTAAGATACAATATGGAAGTATCGTATCGCGGTACAATTTTAAAAATCTTTGCTCAGCCCTGGCCTGTGTACTCGCATGCCCACAAAGCGCGCTCAGCTGGGGCCTTTGTCTGCTGCGTTTTTTTTAAGGACGTTATCCCATATCAGCGCACAGGAACAGGCACCGTGAGAATAGGCGTTCTAGCTGCTCGAATGACGTGTTCCCAAGATAAACTTTGCAACAAGCCAATTTAGGAGATAAAATTAAAAAAATACGCGACACGCCTACACTTGAGATAAGCCGAAGGACATGGTTCCTTTGTACTGCGATAATATGGGGTGACGTCGTTAACAGGGAACAGCCTAACAGACGACGATTCCTGCTGAGCGCGCCTGGTGGACACGTGCTTACCCTCGCGCTGTTTGCTACTTGGCTTCGTCATAGCGCGCTGGCGAACAGAAAAGTCGTCGCTCGAGCACGCGGGGCCCCGCAACGATTTCCCAGGTCGAATGGTTTCATTTTTAAAAGAGTTTATTGCCTCACAAATCGACTAGCGCAAAAATGTCTACGATCCGTCAAGTACGAGTGGAGATACAACGATTTGTCGCACGCTGTAATTGCTTGCACCATTCTCTCGTCCCTACGAGCGCGCTGAAAGCTAAGCAAGGAGGAATGGTGCGGGGGTTACGTCACGCGCACGTCATGAGCTTCAGCACTTTTCCTTCGGCTTACTTTCAGTGTTATTGCGAGGGCAGGTGGCGGCCTCCCACGGCGGCCACGGTAGCTATGCAGTCACGATGCTCAGATCAGCCGTGAATTCTAGGTATATGGCGCGGTCATTTGGGTATATGGAATAATTTGTAGATAATAATAATATCTGGGGTTTAACGTCCCAAAACCACCATATGATTATGAGAGACGCCTTAGTGGAGGGCTCCGGAAACTTCGACCACCTGGGGTTCCTCAACGTGCACCTAAATCCAAGTACACAGGCCTCAAACATTTTCGCCTCCACCGAAAATGCAGCCGCCGCGGCCGGGATTAGATCCCGCGACCTTCGGGTCAGCAGTCGAGTGCCATAACCACTACATCACCGTGGCGGGGCGGCAAAATTTGTAGAAAGGGAAGGGAACGATTTCTAGCATACTTTGAGAATCATTTGTACATTCCGTGCAGTGTGCTGCGCTATAATGTTTGGCTCGCGTGTTCTCAGGAGCCTCGACTACTGATCGACAGCGTTTTCTCACCATGCTGAAAAAGTGTCGCAGGGATTTGGGCGGACGTACGTGGTATGCCTGTGATTATTGCATCGGTAACGGTTGGTAATTGTGGTGCGTGGTGAAGCCACATGGCTGCGCCCATGCAGACCCGAATGCCCGCTTTTATCCGAACTCGCGCTTGCTAACTGCCCACTCTACTGACAGAGATAAATAAACGGTGAAATCAACTATTGGTCTGTGTCATCTCACGTTGAGAACAAAGTATTAGGTATGTTTTATCCTTATTAGTGAGATCAGCTATTTCTTCAGCCACGGTTGCTAAGCCTCGTCTACAAGAATTTGAGAATGAATCTTGGAAACAGTGAAAATTAGTCACGAAAACATGGCTGTTGAAGCGTCAAGACGCCAATAGAACGGAAACACACGCGTCAGTTTACAGTTTACGGGCTACACAGCGCACGACGACGACATGATATGTTCGAGACGCAAGGAACCAGCTCCGAGGTTCCCCCAGCACTTCCACTGCTGCTCAACCATGATCCAAGGATAACGCTAGGAGCGTTGTTTGCTGCCGTGTGCTTGCTTTACTCGCCCATAGGTGTGAGCGCAAACGCTATGGGGACACAGAGCAGACGACGTGGATGAATAAATCGTTAGGGATTTTCGCCCTTTCTATTGGTTAAGCAGCCCTCAACCTCCGCAGTGCTGAAACCAGCTTATGAGATGGACTATAAGGTAACATCATGCGAGGCACCCAAAAGTCGACAACATACAGCACGCCTTCAATCTACACTGCAAACGGAAACTAGCCAAATTGGGCGTTTTAAGGGCCACGATCCTCCTTAATACTACCCGCATCTAGACGGTACGCCCTTAGGGTGTAATGAGGTGGGTGTAATAAGGTTCTGCGTCCTCAATTTTATTTCGTTACAAAATTATGTTGGATAAAGGAGGTAAATTCACTATCTGACGCTATTCGTCAAATGGAGTTCACGAACAAAAAACTCCCATCTGACGTCTCTGGCATGTTTTTTTTTTCTATTTTTTCCGAAGCTTTCTATAATGCCTTCAGTGCTGGCGGGCATATACGCCGCTGCGCGGGAGCGGGGGCGGAGGGAGTAAAGGATAGAAATAACTAAACTAAAACCCTAGTACGCAGAACCCAAGAACGCACACTGGTATATGCTTGTGTACAACATAATGGCTAGACGCGGTATGCTCCAGAGCACTGAATAAAATCCTGTACACAGATAGCCCAAAGAAAAAGATATACGCGACTCTCCTCGAGCGGCCATTCTGAACGGGTCCTGTATGCGTTCCGAGAAAAAGCGAGAGCGACCTTTGACCTTGGCGGCTGCGGCAGCTGCGGCTCGCAAACCGCCAGCTCAAGAGCAAGCTAGACGATGCGCCAGAGGGGCTACCGAAGCGAAACTTCACGACGCATGCGCGCGCGAAGAAAAAAAACAAGAAAACAAGAAAGAAACGCGAGAACGGAGTCGTTGAAGCAGTTGATGTCCCTAATCGCCAGCGGCGGCGTGATGCCAAAGCGGAGCCGTCGCGGTATTCGCCATATCGCGCCTTGGCTGACGCCGCTTCTCAAGTGATCAGCGGTGTCGGCCGTGTGTGCGCGTTCTGTGCCTGCAGCCCACTGTGTTCTCGCCGCTGGATGTGAAATGCGTGGTTTGACAGTGGTATAGATGTTCTCGGGTTTAACGACAATGCAACATGCCGCACTGCGAGTGGGATAATTGCGACGGCCCGTCGACTCAAGCGAGCGTGCCGCTGTGTATTACCAAGCAGATGATGGGCACCCTGCGTGCTTGGCACAGTCATAAACAAAAATGGTAAGTAATACTTATGTTCTCTCTGTTTGCGCGTCTTATTGTCGCTCAGGCACCTGTAGGTGTCGTTCAGCACACTTCGTCGCGTGAAACGTGCAGTGAAAAAGCAAAAAAAAAGTATTTAAGATCACATAGCGACGATGTGTGATGCGTGTTTTGAAATTCTTGTGAATATAGCTCGTGCTACGCACGACCAGTTAACCGACGCACGAGTGCGCTCTGAAAAAGGCGTTTGCACGATGTAATTTTCTTGCTTGCGAAAGCATGAATGAAGCAGAATGCTTTCAGGGAATAACACTAAAGCAAAAAGAAGGCTGCAGATATCACGTTACCATGTGATGAAATGTGAATAAAGGCCAACTTAGATTTCTATTTATTCTGTTCTCAAACTTCACTTGTTTCTCTTGTGTACATATTGTGTACTTTGTGTACATATTTTGCTGCATTAAACATACTTTTGTTTACTGATTTTTTATGGGAGGTCCCCTGTACAGTCTGTCGACTTTGAGACCTCCCTCAGTCTCTGCACAATCCCCTATTGTAATTACCATTATTACGGGCAAATAAAGAACTCTGAACTCTGATCCTTCGTCTCAGTGTCGATTTGTGTGCATTGACGTGTGACTTATCCGTGCGCTCTCGTTTTGCAGCATCTACCTTGGACACAGTGAAATACGTTGAACATCCTTCTGCCGCCATGCAACTGTGAGAAACCACCGAAGCACAGATTATCAGCAAGTGACAACACTTTTCGACAACAAGTTGGATTGCGCACTTTGCCTGTCTCCTGAAATACCATATTAAGGTACATATGCACTGTACCTTGCTACATATGTATCAAGGTACAGTGAAATAGAATATCTAGGCACATAAACGTCATTATCCGGATTCATTTAGCTAGAAATAATAAATCACGTTAAAGCGATATAATGAACGCCATATTATGTGACAGACATCTGCTAAGTGACTGTGTATTGTGAAGCACATGCATTTTATGGTATTGAATGAATGAATGTTCATCCCAGCAAAATACAAGAAATGCGCCTGCAGCAAAAAGCTACAATGGTAGCTTGAGAAGTGCATGAGGCACTGTTGAGCAAAAAAATAAAAGACAGAGCAGCAGAAACATGTGCACATTCAAAGGCAAATCACATACGTGAACTGCAAAGTGACCAAATCAAAAAGGGTGAACATTTGCGCTAGCGAAAACAATGAAAACCAGAAAACAGTGACAACAGAAAACAATTAACAGCCGTTGGACGGCATGGAAGCGATGCAATTTCATTAGTCACATATCAGGAGTGGAACTTGCCAAGGTTACATGTGCATATTCTTGCCATTAAGAGATGTGCAAGGCAAATTTAACTGCATTGATACAAGTCAGTTGACTCTGTTCTAAACCGCGTTGTTGAGTCACCTTGTTTATTCCCTCTCGTTATTTTGCTGTTTTGCAGTATGTTGCCATAGTTTTTATGATCAATACGCAGTATTACGACTGCTGACACACTTTGACAAGGTGAAAGTGCTGTTCTTGTGTCCAGGCATTATTTTATACTCATTAAAAGTGCACTGTTTTTTTTTGTTTTTTTTTGCCATGAATCAATACCAAGTTGCCCAATCTTCTCTCTTAAGCAGAGTAGCAGCAGTTGATCAAGAAGACCTTACCAACATTCACACCCCTTTTGAAGCGCACTTGTAATGATTATTTTACTTACATCTAAAACTACCCGAATGATGGTAAACATGACAAGAGTACACTTCTGGTGTTGTTTCATATTTTTTCACTTGCGTGTATTTTCCGCCCTGTGTAAACTAAGCGAAAAGCTCACAAGGAAATCTTAGCACTATCTCAATTTTGTGTTTATTTTGTGTTTTGTCAAAAAGTCTGCAATAAGAATAGTCAAGTGCGAGTCTGGTTAAGACATTCATGGTTAACACAATCATTTTATGGATGCAGAAAACTTTATGGGCTTCTTTTTTGTGTCATTTACAGCAATACAGTTCTGTAAAAGCAGCAATAGTTGCTCGCCCACCTGTTTGTGCTCGAGACATTCTATTGTGGGCATGAGTGTCGGCAGGATTTTGTCTTGGGGGATGCAAGCTGGTGTAACATAGCGGCCGGGTAAGCGGGAGAGCACTGGTGTAGCCTAGGTGAGGCCAAGTGCTGGTGTGTCTTTAGGGGGGGCAAGTGCCTCATTTGGAACCCCTTGCCAATGCCCACAATTGCGAGAACACTCTACGGTGCCTCACTATACACTATGTAGAACATCTCGTACATCTTACTACATTTGAGCAAACACTGGGATTGAGGCTTAGTGTTATGCACAATTCTGTGTGCAACCTTTCCGATATCGTGTGCATTTTAAAATTTCGCATTGTGTTGAAAAGAGACTGAGTGGAGCCAGCGTTATTCAGCAAACTTAAGTTCTAACGGGAGAGTTGAGCGAGTTGGTGTATACTCGTCGTTAAAGAAGGAGCGAAAAAAAATTACAACACAGAGAAATCAATGGGACAGACGACGCGCTACTAGCAACTGAAGTCTAATCGAAACCACAGAAAGATATAAACACACAGTACGAAAAAATTACAAGAATTAATAATCGCACATCCACAGAAAGAGCACGAACATGAATAAAAAAGCCAAGCACGTGCTAAACATCAGTTGTTAGCAGTGCGTCGTCCTGTCCCCTTCGTTTCTATGTGTTGTGGTTTTGTTTTCAGATTTTAACTATGAACTTAATAATAATAATATCTGGGGTTTAACGTCCCAAAACCACGATATGATTATGAGAGACGCCGTAGTGGAGGGCTCCGGAAATTTCGACCGTCTGGTGTTCTTTAACGTGCACCTAAATCTAAGCACACGGGCCTCTACCATTTCGCCTCCATCGAAATGCGACCGCCGCGGCCGGGATCGAACCCGCGACCTTCGGGTCAGCAGCCGAGCACCCTAACCGCTATACCACCGCGGCGGACTTAACTATGAACTTAAGTCCTGGCTGTGTTACAGCCTCTATACATGTGTGGTCAATTTTTATTCAACCGCATGACATATCAAGTCCTAATGTGCAAAGCCACCAGTCACTATATATAGGAAAATTTTGTTCACTCCATGTGATTGCGAAATTCCAAGTTGACTTCGCAGCCACGTTACTTGGATTAATTTTCAATGGGGTGATTATGCATAAGCCATAAAGTGAGGAATTAAAGATGGCACTGGATGGCATGAAAACATTGAAACATAGCTGTATTAATTATGCATATTTGACGTACTGGTATAATGCAGTCGTGTGATTATGCCGACAAGTTCGCAAGCATACGTCCAGAAATTTACAATGGTTTTCAGATACCTGTGAGTAAATGTGTACAGCAATATGTGAAGACAACCTTGTCATTTTGTGGGCATTGCTGAATGCTTTTATGAACTTTGTTAAGTGGACCTACAGTCAACACCACAGGTCTATTTTGGTCTTTTCTGCAGGAAACTTAACTGCACAATCATGTGTGACATGTATTGATGCCATATGGCAAATTAACGCAACAAAAACCGTACAACCTGCCTGTCTTCACGGTTGCATATTTCTCAAAAGTGATGCTAGCCTTTTGTACTAATTTGGTGTACTTGTTGTACTTTTGTACACCAAGATTCTTGGATATCCCATTTCTGATTGCACTTATATACTGGCACGCTGAGGTGCGCATGTCAGTGTGCATTATGATATGATTTTACACCCCACTTTCGTGTTGCTTTACTGCTGTGAATTATGTATAGTGCTCAGGTTCTACTGTATATGTTGTTCCACGTGTTCAGTATTGGGAGTAGGTTGTGTGCGCCACGACAGAAATATATATATCTTTACATTGACATGACACTGCTACTGTATTGATTCCAATAAAATATTGCAACCACTGGTTCTTGTATCAATTGAAGTATGACTACTTGTCGTGCATTGAAATGAAAGAAATGAACTTGTGCATGCAAAACAAATTGGTGAAACACTGTCTGCTCAATATAACTGCTTGTGTTTTATTACCAAACGAGTTGAACAGATGATGCACGCATTATGACACATTAGAGGACAGATAGACAACGGAAAGTTAGGCAGAAGTCAGTGTTCTAACGTAGATTGGGTGATCTTTCATCCATAGTAGAATAATTGAAAGTGCCTGTTGTATAAATAAAGTTTAACATAATGAGCAGGTGGTCGAAGGAGTACACATATGATAGGTTTTCCAGTTTTTTGCATATTTACAACAGTCCTCGTGTTTCTGTGTTATGAATGTGAACTTCATAATTGCGAACAAGCCAACCTGTCGGCTGCTGTGAAAATACCATGCTAGTAATTCAAAAGAGCCATCATTTTCTGAATAACCGCTGTTTCATTAAGGAATGCGGTAATGCCTATTTCTTATTTCGTACTACATCATCTGTGCTAGAGGAGGGCCAAGTACACATGGGCGTTCACAAGAGAGAAGTGCAAGCACATTAACTTTTTCATTCTGCAGGGGACCTGTCACTGGCAACTTTGGGGAGGTTGTGCTTCACCTTGGGGCAAGCGTCGGGTATTCGCTTTAAGGCGGCGGCGTGATGCTTAACAAAAAGGTTAATGAGTAAGATAGTAGGTAGTCTTTGAGTATGAAAGCAACTAAATACTGATTATGAGTTATAAAGAACCACTATATGCCGCGCTAAAGAGTGCATTGCGAATAAGCGCTAATTGCGGAAACAGATTTTCGTTCAGCTGCTGAGAGCGCGCTGCTGCCCCTGCGTGCAGCTTGCGGCAGTACGCGCGCATTAAATGCACTTAATGTAGGCGCGTTACAATGTTCTTGTAAGTCGGGCATCTGCGTGTGTAACTTTCATATGAGAACGCAGGAGGTCTTCGAACCGCTCAGAACACGCTGCCGAATCTGGACGCGCGCAGTTCGCGGCTGCAGAAATAACGAAAATTGCTCCACAGCATACGCTCATGGAATTCACATACGTTCGCTCATCTGAAGATATCGTTGTCACGCTGGTATTGACGAATTTAGCGCGAGCGAAGAGGGCACACGTTTATAATTTTTCCAGCGGCACGACACGCTGAACCGGATAATTCTGAGCCGAGGGTGTTTACGTCGATCGGCTCGGCCTGCATGACGCCCCACAAATTATGTATTGAACTTACGCAAGAGCAAACACACGCCGATGGTACAAGAACAGAAGTTCGAAGTTGGGCCAACGGGTTACCAGCCGCTTTGTACATACATTGGTACATAATAAACCCATGAAAGAAGCGCGCAAGCAAGTGGTGCGTTGTGGAGCAATGGTTATAGTGTTTGCTTTCGGTGCGTGTGGTCGCGAGTTCGATTCCTGTGTCGTGCGTATTTGTATGCAAATGTCATGGTTGTGCATAAATACTCTGATGTCCATTTTCTATTATGTCCTAGATGAATAGTAGCGGAAATTGGCCAGTAAACGTAATATAGTGCCTAAAATATACTTTTTTTTTATTTCGCGACCGCTCTAGAGCCTCGTATAAAAGGCGGCTTTAACAGCTCTCAAAAGAAGCAGAAAAACTCTCAATGCGCTCTGTTCAAGCCCCCAAAATGGGTTACATAAAAACGCCAACTTTACCTCCAAAAGGAGGCTTTAAAAGCTCTCAAAAGAACCAGAAATACTTGCAATGCGCTCCGTTCAAGCCCTCAAAATGAGTTCAATAAAAACACAAATTTACCTCCTTAGTTCCGTCTAATCACTCCCTTAACAAAGGATCTAAATAAAACCTCCTTTCTAACCTCCTTTTGAAGGGGGCTTTGCGTAGTACCTTTCGGACGCACGTTATGCGTCGAGCCCGAAACTCCCTAAAAGGCTCAAACCCCTTTGCAGTGTAAACACAAGCCGTGCCGCGGCCGAAGTTTAAAAGTGCTGTGATCCCCCTACCTGTAATGAAAGACCAAAAACCGGCTTCGTCGCTTTTTTTCTATTTGCGGCACAGTAATTTGCTTGTCACAAAGAAGCATCACAGTCGATGTTTCGTGAGCTACTATTGCACCGGCAGACTTGTGGCTTTTGCTATGATAACTAGCACCTAAAAAGTACATTCATTAAGGGAGCAATGAAATGTAAACAGAACAGGCACAGCAAGCCAGGCCAGTATTGTGCAGAATCACCGGCTATGTTGAGGTACATGTATAGCGCATAGTTTATTTCGACTTACGCATATGTTCTTCGACTGACACTGTATATGTACTTCAGACAGGTATAGAAGGAGAAATGGAAAATAGAAAAAAGAATACAAAGGCGCCTCAACTATAGTGGTAACTCCGGAGTCTGTAATAACGGGCGCAGCCCATAAGTTCTCACACATTTTCTCTGGCGAAATGTGAAATATATGTTGATAGTATTGCACCCAAGAATTTTTCATGCAAACGCGCTACCAAATTCAGTTTGTTTCTTAAATATTGATGTCGACGCAACTGTCGTCTGGTACAACTTTAGAAGGCAGCGGTACTTCCGCCTCAAAGGCGGATACACACATGCGTGCTCCAATGAGAACGAGCTCTCGACTCACTTCATAAACCGCACGGTTGGTGCCATGCCGTCGGAGAGCGTCGCCTAGTACATGAGGGGGCTATTATTAGGACGCCTCTCGGCTGGTATTTGCCGTCACTTCACCGTCAGGCTCCGTATAAGTCCAAATTGATAACATCGCGCCACGAATCGCATCTTCTACACGCGAGTAAAAGCGCGCGAGCGCTGGGAGCGAGTGCGGCTGATGCAAAGATCAAACGAGCCGGCCATCTCCGCCACACGAAGGGCACATGGCCCAGCCTGCTAGACATGCCGTTGGTGGGTCCTCAAGAAGAGAGGAAACGAAACGCCGCTCGTCTTTCGTGGGGCGAAGAAGCATGAAGGGGGGAGGGGTGCTGCGTAGCTCGACCAGCAAATTCCAACTTTGATCAAAAGGGCGCAGTCGCGAGCGCTACTTCGATAGACATCAGTAGACGGCTCGTATACACTCGTGCATACGTGCTGTGTACACGGACTCTTACCTCGTATGACGTTACAATTACTTGCTATTACGTAAATTCAATGCTTCGCCCTTGAGGCGAATCTGTGATTTTTTTTCTTTCGTCGCAGGGGCAATCGGCTGCCGCGCGTTGGTCCTCAGGGCTAGGCGTCTCCGATGTCCTTAAGTTGTATCCGACTGCAGTCTCGTAATTTCTCTAAACGACTTTCAAGGGACTTTGTCGGGGCGTTTTATCTCAAATCATAAGTTTTTATGAACGCTACTTAACAATTAGTGAAAATGTGTTTATCGCTTGCACCAAAGAAAACGAACCATCAGTACGTGTATAACATTCATCTGCAGTGACCCGATTTGCCGTCAACACTCAGGCGTGTTACTCTAATGGAGTCCGTTGACCTGAACGTTCTCTCTCTGGCACTGCTTAAGAGGAGAACGTGGGGTCGCACTTTATAAAGCGCGCTTGAAATGTCATTCTTGTACACGTGCAGTTCTCGGGCGAGTTGACCTGCAGCAGCGTATTGGTGGCCTTGGTAACCGTGGCGCTGCTGTCACTGGCGGCTCTTAAGCAATGGCCGCAAAGTGAGCGCAGTAAGCGTCCGACGCTGCCTGCCGGTCCCCGCGGAGTGCCCTTGCTGGGAAACCTGCTCTCGGTGGACCACACTTTCCATTTGGGACAGTGCCCACGGTGGGCGGCGCTCTATGGCAACGTCTTCATGTGAGCACTTTTCTTTTTCCAGCCGATAATAATAATATCTGGGGTTTAACGTCCCAAAACCACGATATGATTATGAGAGACGCCGTAGTGGAGGCCTCCGGAAATTTCGACCACCTGGGGTTCTTTAACGTGCACCTAAAGCTAAGTACACGGGCCTCAGACATTTTCGCCTCCATCGAAAATGCAGCCGCCGCGGCCGGGATTCGATCCCGCGACCTTCGGGTCAGCAGTCGAGCGCCATAACCACTAGACCAGGCCGAGCTGTTAAGCTTTTCGTTAGGCCGTGGGGTGTCGCCATCATCATCTTGATAGGCCTCTACCATCTATCGCGTTGCTCTCTTCATCTTCTGCTCGCTACCCGAAAACGTGCGCTAGGCTGATTAGCTAATTAGCTAGGCGGTAGACCTAGCTAATTAGACCAAGACATGCTAAGGCCGAGATAAGTAAGCTACGTCTTCCTAAGACCACGCTAAATATGCCGCGGCATGCTAAGGCCGAGATAATTGTTATCATGTTGATTAAGACAAGGTTAATTACGAACGAGCATTGTATATTTAATTAAATAAGAAACTGTTAATTAATGTGATGCTGACTAATACTATGCTAATTAACTCCATGCTGATAGAGACCATACAAATCAGGACAAAGCTAATTAATTCTTTTCCCACCGAAGAGGAGCTGGGCTCGTCCACGCTGACGGAAACGCTCGGGGGCGCCACCATTAAGCTACACTGATTCATTTTGCTGTGTTCTCCTTGGCGTGAACATATGGTGTGGTGAAAAGTTTAACAATGTGCTCAAAGCACGCATTTTGGTGGAGAAAGTGCAGGGTTGTGGCAACCGGAATTAGAAAATGGCGTCCTCCTCTGGGCGCAAGCGGTGCACGCGTGCCGGCGGCAGCTCTTTTCAGAAAACAGAAGAAAACGATTGGTTCCTTAGTTTTAGATCTGCGACCATAGCAGCGCCTACAGAGAGCAGCTTATTTTTTCTAAATCAACAGATTAAGACGACGACTGCGTCCCAACGTATCGGCCGTGGACGCCGATTGATCTAACCTTTACAGGTGTCCTCTCCTCAGCTACCGGGCCGCAGTCACGAAATTTAGGCCCGCTAGGGCAAAATTTCGTGACTACTACTAGGGTAGTTTGTGCACAATTTCAGCTAACGTCGCCATTTCAAAGGCGGCATTCGCCATATATAACATACGGGTGATCACTAAAGCGTGCTTGACATCATGGTTCCAACAACAAATCAATACTGATCTTCAGAACGACTAAAATCTAGACGCCCATTCTGAAATATAGAGCTTTAGTATTACGGTTACCATTCAATACATATTGACTGCATGGGGTGTCTCACAAAAAAAAGATGGCTGATCCCTCCGTCATAGGAATCGGTATAACACGAAAGTGAAACGTGTCGTCCCAGAAGTAGTTTATTGTTTATAGTGCATTAGTTTATGACAGCTAGTACAATGTCTACTGTTGTTTGGCAGATATAGCACCGCTTGATGTGGACGCACTCACGTGGACGCCTAGAGGCACATCTCCGTACCGCCGACTAACGCCCATGATCATAATTTAACCCTTGCAGTAGCTGAGTGTCTCAACATATACGTGGTCACTACATATGGGGAATCCCGCGCAAAGATGGCATCAACGAGCACATATTAAACACTGATACTCAATATGCACTCCTGCAAAGCGTCGTGAAACGCCAAGAGAAACGCTACGCGCGTCGTGTCTTCCCTCTAGCCTGGCCGTTACTTCTCACAGGGCGAGCGGGAAACGCGGTGCGACAGCCAGGCGAGCGTCGGAGAGCTATTTTTCGATATGGATGCTAAAGGCGCCACCCCACGGTGTGTTAAAGCGTTGACGAAATTAAACTTGTATTGGAAACGCGCCGAATAGGAAGGTCGTAACAACGGCGCGTTTTTTTCGAGTCTGGTGGCACAGATGTCCCCGCCCCATTATAAAGGGGACGCTCATAGCATCCATCCATCCATCCATCCATTCAAGAGCCCTGTGAGAGGAAAATGTGCAAGATAAAAGCCGCGTTGATGTATCCTCCCCATTGTGCTTGGCGGTAGCTCAGTGGGCTAAACGCCCGCCAGCCATCGTCGCGGACCCAGAGGTCATGCGTTCGACTCCTGTCAACGGAAATTTTTTCTTATTCACCATCAGATGGCATTCATTTTGCTGACGTACTTCCATGACGGAACTACATCATCAAAACCTTGGCGGACTCCGGCATAAAACGCTTTCGTGTTAAAAAATGTTTGACAATAGTGCCACGCCCACTTCTTGTCTTATTTTGATGTATTCGGGTTTGACCGGCAGGGACGGTTATCAACGCTCGACGCTGTCCGCGAAGTAGTGTTCTAGAAGCGTCGCGATTGTAGTAGATCGGTTTGTTAAGATTGCGCCCCGCACGCGAATGTTCCAGCTTTGTCTAGAGATTACGCCGCCACCAGCGATATTGCTGGAAAGTTCGATAGCGCCTGTATAAAAGCCCACGCGCGTGACCGCTTGTCAGTTGATCGACGGTCGACGTTTTGTCCGCTGCTATCAGTGTATTGCTGTAGTTTGACTTTTAGTTTCTCGGCCACAAGTTCGGGCAAATAAAGAGTTTCATCTCGGACGTGTTCACTGCTGCCTTCGTCGACGTCACGACCACGTCACATCTGGTGGAGGTGCTGTTCCTTCATGATCCGGACGCCCCCGTCAAGCCGTGAGCTGAGCCCACACAGTCCAGAAGACACCGACCAGCGGGCCAGCCGCAGGCAGCAAGGTCTCCCACCCGAGTACGGGCCTCTACCCGACAAGACCAGGAAGACCCCGACCATGCCCACCACATCAGCGACGGCAACAGCACCCATGGTGCCTGCACCTGTGCTGCTACATCAGCCGAAGGAGCCACCTACCTTCCGTGGGTCACCGCTCGAAGACCCGGAAAGTTGGCTTGAAAGGTATGACCGCGTCGCCCTTTACAACAACTTGACTAATAACGACAAGCTACGGAACGTGTACTTCGCCTTGGAAGACACCGCTCGAACATGGTTCGAGAACCGAGAGGCCACGCTCACAACCTGGGACCTTTTTCGCGCCGCTGTCCTGGACACGTTCACGAGCGTCGTCCGGAAGGAAAGAGCCGAAACTCTGCTAGAGACTCGTGTACAGCTGCCAAACGAGAACATCGGCATGCACATTGAAGAAATGGTGCGCCTTTTTCGCCATGCTGACCCCGCTATGTCCGAGGAGAAGAAGATCCGCTTCCTAATGCGAGGAGTCAAGCAGTAACTCTTTGCCGGCCTTGTTCGTAACCCACCTAAGACGCTCGCGGAATTCGCCTCGGAAGCCACAACGATCGAAAAGGCGCTTGAAATGCGTACGAGGCAGTACAACCGCCGGATTCCCACGACGACCTACGGGGAGGTTCAAGCGCTGCAATCCGACGACCTGCAAGACACGATCAGGGCTATCGTGCGGGAGGAGCTGCGAAAACTGTTGCCGTCCTCGCAGCCTAAAGTATACTCGATTACTGACGTCGTGCGCCAGGAAATACAGCAATCCCTGCGAGCACCTCAACTAGTGCAGCCTGAGCCACAAGGGATCAGCTACGCCGCTGCAGTCCGCCGCAACGCTCCTCCTCGCCCGCATCAAGACGCCGCGCCACAGCAGCAGTTCCGCCACCAGGCACCGCCGCCGCCACCACCGACCTCATACCGCCCGCCAGCCGGCCAGCGATCCGCGCCGAGGAAGACCGACGTTTGGCGCGCCCCTGACAACCGCCCGCTCTGCTACCACTGCGGGGAGGCCGGCCACACGTACCGCCGCTGCCAGTACCGACAGATGGGACTACGAGGATTCGCCATCAACGCGCCGCGACCGCAGCCAGGCGAACGGCCTCGCGACATCGACGACTACCTAACCAGAACGCAGTGGCAAGAACGACGTCCTTCACGCTCGCCGTCACCCGGCCGCTACATGTCACCGCACCGCAGGCCGTACACTGGCCCAAACCGGGGCCGGTCGCCTAGCCCGTATCCGGAAAACTAAGGGCAGCAACCGATGGAGGTGCGGTTGCTGTACGACGAGCTACCGAAGATCCTCCGCCGACGACGACGACGTCGCGACGAAACCTTCAGAACACGACGCGAACCAGACAGACCCCTGACGACGAGATCTTGCGGACCGAAGACCCGACGACGCAACATGGAAGCAGCGCAACAAACCGACGCAGCCGTGACCCCACGCCGAGACTCAACCGCAACACAAGACGACGAACTAGCGACCTCGACGTTCTCATCGACGGCCACAACGTCACCGCTCTCGTCGATACTGGAGCCGACTATTGCGTCATCAGTGGGCCCTTCGCCACGAAGTTGAAGAAAATGCTCGACCACTCCGTCAGAGTCCCTACCGGGTTTCGACGCGGGAACGGGAGGCCATTAAGAAACAAGTCGATGAAATGCTACGCGACGACATCATCCAGCCGTCCAACAGCCCGTGGGCGTCTCCCGTGGTGTTAGTGAAGAAGAAGGATGGGACCCTACGTTTCTGCGTCGATTATCGTCGCCTGAACAAAATCACAAAGAAGGACGTGTACCCTCTCCCACGGATAGACGACACCCTGGATCGACTCCACAACGCGAATTACTTTTCGTCGATGGACCTCAAGACCGGCTACTGGCAAATTGAAGTCGAAGAGAGAGACCGAGAAAAGACCGCCTTTATAACACCGGACGGC
Organism: Rhipicephalus sanguineus; assembly: GCF_013339695.2. Taxonomy (NCBI): domain Eukaryota; kingdom Metazoa; phylum Arthropoda; class Arachnida; order Ixodida; family Ixodidae; genus Rhipicephalus; species Rhipicephalus sanguineus. The sequence continues at coordinate 21,435,595 of NC_051176.1, read as the reverse complement.
CTGTTCGAGTTCAAGGTCATGCCTTTCGGTCTTTGCTCGGCACCTGCGACTTTCCAACGAGTCATGGATACTGTATTAGCTGGCTTGAAGTGGCAGACTTGCCTTGTTTACTTGGACGACGTCGTTGTGTATTCCTCGAACTTCGACGAACACCTCCAGCGACTTCAATCCGTATTTCAAGTAATCAAGAACTCTGGGCTCAGCCTCAAGCCAGAAAAGTGCCGCTTCGCGTACGAGGAGCTCTTGTTTTTGGGTCACGTGATCAGCAAGACTGGAGTGCTCCCAGACCCGCAGAAAACAGCTACCATCGCTGCTTTCCCGCCACCCACCGACAAGAAGGCCGTGCGCCGATTTCTCGGCTTGTGCGCCTATTACAGACGCTTTTTCAAATACTTTTCACGGATCGCCGAGCCACTAACGCAGCTCACGAACACCGACGTCGAATTCAGGCGGCAAACAGCGCAAGTCGAAGCATTTCATGAACTGAAACGACGCCTGCAGACACCTCGGATACTTGCGCATTTCGACGAATACGCCGATACGGAGATTCACACCGAAGCAAGCAGCATAGGACTCGGCGCCGTCCTAGTACAGCGGACGGGCGGACTGGAAAGGGTTATCAGTTATGCTGGCCGGTAGCTGTCTAAAGCAGAGGCCAACTATTCCACAACAGAAAAGGAGTGCCTCACCATCATCTGGGCTACGTAAAAGTTTCGCCCCTACCTCTACGGCAGGCCCTTCAAAGTTGTGAGCGACCATCACGCCTTGTGTTGGCTAGCTAACTTGAAGGACCCTTCAGGTCGCCTCGCACGGTGGAGCCTAAGACTTCAAGAATTTGACATTACTGTCGTCTACTAGTCCGGAAGGAAACACTCCGACGCCGACTGCTTGTCTCGTGCCCCCGTCGACCCACCAACACCCGACGACTAGGATGATGACAGCTTCTTGGGAGCCATAAGTACCGAAGACTTCGCCGAACGACAGCGAGCCGACCCGGAACTGAAGGGTCTAGTGGAATACCCGGAGGGCAGGACCATCGTTGTCCCAAAAGTATTCAGGCGAGCATTGGCATAATTTTCCTTGAAAAACAACGTCCTCGTAAAGAAGAACTTCACTCCGGCCCGAGCCAGCTACCTTATCGTTGTACCTTCGGGACTGCGACCAGAAATTTTGCATGCCCTGCACGACGACCAACCGGCTGGACACCTCGGACTTTCCCGAACATCGCACGAGTACAAGAAAAGTACTACTGGCCGCGCCTTGCCGCCGACGTCACTCGCTACGTAAGGACGTGCCGAGACTGTCAGCGACGCAAGACACCGCCCACAAGACCAGCAGGCTTCCTTCAGCCGATCGAGCCTCCTCGGCGACCATTCCATCAGATCGGGATGGACCTCCTGGGGCCGTTCCCAACGTCGACTTGCGGAAATAAATGGATCGTCGTGGCTACCGACTATCTCACCCGCTACGCCGAAACAAAAGCCCTGCCCGAAGGCAGTGCCGCTGAGGTAGCCAAGTTCTTCGTTGAGAACATCGTCCTTCGACACGGCGCCCCAGAGGTTCTCATCACCGACAGAGGTACGGTGTTCACGGCTGACCTGACTCAGGCGATCTTGGAATACAGCCACACAAGCCACCGCCGCACCACCGCGTACCACCCACAGACCAACGGCCTCACCGAGCGTCTAAATAAGACCATCGCCGACATTGTGGCCATGTACGTCGACGTCGAACACAAGACGTGGGACGCCATGCTTCCGTACGTGACCTTCGCGTACAACACGGCCGTACAGGAAACGACGCAGATGACGCCATACAAGTTGGTCTACGGACGGAGCCCGGCAACGACGCTCGACGCCATGCTACCAAACGTGACCGACGAGGAAAACATCGGCGTGACCACCTACCTACAGCGCGCCGAAGAAGCACGACAGCTCGCCCGCCTACGGATTAAGAACCAGCAGACGACTGACAGCCGCCGCTACAACCTTCGACGACGCCACATGGAATACCAACCCGGTGACCGTGTATGGCTATGGACGCCAATACGCCGACGAGGACTTAGTGAGAAGCTTCTTCGACGATACTTCGGACCGTACAGGGTACTTCGACGCCTCGGCGCACTCGACTATGAGGTTGTCCCTGACGGCATTACGAACTCTCAGCAGCGCCGTGCGCGACCTGAAGTCGTCCATGTCGTGCGCCTTAAGCCGTTTTTTGCGCGTTAGCGAGCCTGGGGACTCTTTTTTTTTCCTTTGGTATTGTAATTTATTTGTGTATGCACTTGTTTTCTTTTTTCTCTTCTATGTTCTTTCACAAGCATCGGGACGATGCTTTTTTAGAGGGGGGTGTAGAAGAAAGGAAGCTTCGTCGTAGATGAGTGGAAAAAGGGGCGACTTTATTGCCCGTAGCACATTTGCAAAGCGTCCATTCTAGGCCGTTCCAAATTCAGTTCAGCGCGAGACACGAGCCGCTCGCTCCGAAATGCGCTAGTCCCATCGTCGTCCTTTTCTTCTAATATTTCACAGGGGGCAATGCCACGCCCACTTCTTGTCTTGTTTTGATGTATTAGGGTTTGACCGGCAGGGACGGTTATCAATGCTCGACGCTGTCCGCGAAGTAGTGTTCTAGAAGCGTCGCGATTGTAGTAGATCGGTTTGTTAAGATTGCGCCCCGCACGCGAATGTTCCAGCTTTGTCTAGAGATTACGCCGCCACCAGCGATATTGCTGGAAAGTTCGATAGCGCCTGTATAAAAGCCCACGCGCGTGACCGCTTGTCAGTTGATCGACGATCGACGTTCTGTCCGCCGCTATCAGTGTATTGCTGTAGTTTGACTAAGTTTCTCGTCCACAAGTTCGGCCAAATAAAGAGTTTCATCTCGGACGTGTTCACTGCTGCCTTCGTCGACGTCACGACCACGTGACAATAGTTATGTCTCCGTAGCTCATGAACACACGTATTACGAAGGTAAATAAGAACGGCAGACCTGCGCGGAAAACGCAGCATAGTCACAGCGGAAGCTGGAAGAGTGGCATTTGTAGAGCCCTTTATAAACTATCTTGTGGCTACTAATACAAGTACACTAGCAACGTACCGACTAAGCCACAAATCATAATTTTTGTGAAGTTGGGAAGCCCCCACCACGACATTATTCGTCATTATGCGGAGAAGCGAGGTACCATCTGTAAGGCATTATGTGCACTTTGTTGATGCTACGGTTGATGACCAGGACGAATTACGGCTGAGCCCTTTGTAATGGTTTGGAAGGTTTAGACGACCCACTAGTTACGTAATTCACATTGTGTGACGCGCGGTCGTTATTTAACTCTGCCACCACGCTTTATAACATACGTTAACCGGAGAAACGGAGAGTGAGAGAGAGAAGGAATTAACTTTATTGAGAGCCTGAGGAAATGGACCATTGTAGCCTTATGGGCTTCCTCGGCAACCAATGGAAGTGCACTTGCGAGGAACCCACTACGCTATAAATCATATTTTTTGTGAAGTAAGGAAGCCGCCACTATGCAATTCTTCGTCATTCTGCGGAGAACCGTGGTACCCACTAAACAACTGTAAGGCATTACGTGCACTTTGTTGATGCTGTGGCTGATGACGATGAAGAATTATGGCAGAGCCCTTTGCAGTGGGTTCGACTAAGCATTCAACAAACCCTTCGTTGCGGAATTCGCATTGTGTGACGCCTGCTTGTTATATTACTTTACTACCACGCTACATTAGATATGTTAATGTGGTTCCTTCCCGACATGAACCCTGTATAGGGTCTCTTTCCAGAGCAGTTTCAAGCACCGGAATGGCTTTGAGGTAGAATACTGGGCTCCACGCAGAGGCCCTAAGTTCGAACCTCGTTCGATCTCGGGCATTTTTTCTCATTAGGTTTTTTTTTCTTATTTCGCGCGATAGTGGTTACGGACACCGGCGGCGGCGGACAACTACGGCGCCGAAAACTGCCCTTGTTGTGATCTCAAAACAGCTTTCGCTGTAAAAAATATGGGAAGAAGAGAGTCATGTGCGGGCCGCGGGCCGTGCGTGTGAGACCCCTGGATTCTAAACAAACCCCCACCGACGCGTCCAAGGCATTTTTTTTCTCGGGCTGCCTTGTCCCTGCGCATTATTCTTTTTAATTTCAGAGTCATTTTCTGCACCGAAGACTGGAGAGGTTAGGGCACGTTACGTGACACAGTACAGTGAAGCCAATCCTCTGCACATTTTCAAAAAAAATGTTTGCTTGTATCTCGCGAAAAAAACGCCTTTAAATTGTTTTTTCAACCTTTCAAAACATGTAGAATCAAGATAGCAAGTTGGGCGAGTTGGTGCTTATTCGTATTTGAAGATAGTCAGCGCACAAGACACAGAAGAGATGGAACAGCGCTGCTGTGTGTTTCACCTTTTCTTTGTCTTCGTTTTTCTGTGCGCTGATTTTCTTCAATTATGAACGTAGAATGAAATAGGCGAATATAAAAAAAAATCGGCATTTCTGCATCGTTTTCGCCAAGAAACTCTTTAGAGAAAGGGTTAATAGTGTGTTAATTAGGACATTACTCATAAGACAATGTTTATTAATACCATGACAACTGAGACCCAGCTGACGCGGTCCTAAGCCGACTGAGCCACGTGAAAAGGTGGAACAAGCTGGATGCTGGCCTTGCACTACGAGTGCAAGCTGACCGCATTTTGTTTTACAGCAGGGCTCATATGGTCGAGGTTTGCCGTGGATAGAGAATTATCATTATCATGAACCGGCCAAGCACTTTGTGAGGAGAGAAGCCGAGGCCGAGCCTTGCGCAACTTAGTGCAAGCGGCGCTAATTTTTGTCTCATAAGCGCATCACTAAAGGCGTTAGTTCTTAGTCATTTCGTTCACAAGCGTGCCACTGTGAACAAAAGGGGCATGTGGCAGCATTGCGTCAGTAAGTTTTTTCTCAAACTTTTGAATACCCTCGAGATAGTATAGATTCCTCACACAAAGTTCGGTGACGTAGTGCGTTTGCTTCAATAGAACAATGACCTTGATTTTGATTTTTTTCTATCGGTGTGGACAACCTCTTTCACGCGGTGCCTCATTGTGAACTGTTTGTTGCAATTAAAGATTACATTGATAAAAATGGTCCTGTTGCTTTCCGAAATTTGGCAAGCATGTCAGTCGAGAACCTTTTTGCGTTTTTAGAATTTTAACTTGACACTTTTATAAACCAGATTTAACCGCAAGAGAGAAGTATTTTCACTGGTTCCTCTAACACACATCTGGCGTGCCACATCTTTTTCTCAGTTATCACGCTTGGCACGATATTTTTATCATGCTTATAATGACGTCACTCCTTGAAGTTTCTCGTTATATGAAGGATTTTTAATCCTTTTTAACAAGTGCTCAACCTCGTTTGATAATGCGCTAAAGAGTGTCCTCGACGATTTTTAAAATCATGGCAAAGGGCTAACTTTTACATACGATCGTCCAGAAGAAGGTATGCGTCAATTTTTAGATTTGCAGTTAAGTTCAACCAAAGTAACGTGTGCTGGGCGTATTCCCCGCGTGCACAGGAAGAGCTCCTAAATCATCTCATTCTAAGATAATAAATAGGGGAATCGCAACACTGTTCAGAATCCGCGTTTCGGAAGTCGTGTATTCACAATGTGCAAGTTAGTTTCTATCTACACTTGGGAATGCTTTCTTCAGCTGGCTTCTGTGTGTCACTCGCCGTCTGTCACTGGAACGCTTCTTAAGAAAAACACTGTGCTTGCAAGAATGTCCCTGGCGAGCACTCATAGGTCGTTCGATACATACAAAACATCAAACATAGCCTGAAAAAAGCGGCTAGTCGGTTCCACGTGCGTTGATTATTTCGGTACCCCAGAAACCTGACGCCACGATACTTGTGCAGACAAAAATGTGGGCTTTGAAAAGCACTATGAAAATCGTTTCGTTGAGTGTGAAACCAACGTCACGTACAAGAACTTCCTTTCCTGCGGCAAAGTATTCGCAATGCCCACAGACTGTCCCGCCACCAAGCGGACGTCAGCAGACGACAAACTGGCAGCTCTGGCAGCCGTTTGCTTGTTCGTCTGTGCTAGTCCGATTGTTGAAGCGTCGGTAGAAAAGGAACACTACGACTATATATGTTTCCTGCATTATTGAATTAACGAGGCCCTCCGGGACACGATAAATCTGATTCGTTCTTGCGAGACGCCAAGTTTTCGGGAAAACACGTGGCAAGTGGCGCTTTCAATTATAGCCCACAGCGTACAAATATCAGCTTCGCGAGATTTTCTGTAGCCACGTAGGCTGGTTGAATGTTATCGTATCACTTTTTCAGTTGAAACTCCCCCTGTTTAACTTGCATATAGCATTTGTCAGTGTTTTTGTAGTGCACGAATCCCATAACATTGTACGCGGCAAGTCGCGCGGGCTCTTCTATAAGAGCAATCTCAAATTAGCAATACTTTAAAATAAGGCGCTTGGTCGCTTGTCAGAAAATCGCTGTTATGAATCTTGCGAGCGACGTTTCAGTCATTCGAGGACGCGTCCGCTCCGCAGCTATCGCGGAGCGAACGCTCTCAACGCCGTCCTTCACCTGGGCGATGTTTCCATAGCTAGCGCTGCGCCGCTTCGTTTTGTACGTTTGTTTATAGGTGGCAGCACACTGCAAGTGATTTTCTTGCTGAAAGTCTTGAGAGCGAGATGTTCTCCGAGCCCAGATGTTTCTCTAATTGTAAAAATGGCGATGCGGAGTGGTCGAAGTCTTTCGGCGGAGGAAATTCTTCAGATTGCTTTCAGCAGTGATGTTGAAAGAACCGATCTTGACGACGAGGTTTTTTTTCACTGGACTATGGTGGCCACCATAACCGGACGTAGAAGGCTGTGAAAGCACCGAGAGTTACGGCGACAATAAACGATATAACGATCAGTTGTTAACCCACGAGGAGCGAGTTGCACTTCACGTCCCCTAGTGCATTAATGTTTTTTTTCAAGCTCGTAAGTCACTTTGATTGCATTTAATCTGTAAAACCGAAGTCGGGGCGGAAGGAGCAAGGAACCAGAGATACGCTGGCTGCTATGCCGAAGAGTTCCCGGCCACGTACCACGAGGCGCTTGGACGCTATACCGGAAGAAATATCCGGAACCCCACGTGCGTCTGGACAGCTCGCGGATGATGGACCTGAGGCGGCTGCAGACGGGAACTTTCACCAACCCCTGCCTATAGCCCGCCGGGCTGCACCCGTCGCCTGGCGGCCCGTGGTGCGAGCACGGACGGGCCGATATGGCCCGTGTATACTTTTAGAATGCGCAAGAAACGGCCACGAGGAAGGAAAACGACATCTGAAGCGGGGCGCCTTGCTCAGCGATGTCGAGCCGCCCTCCTCAGAGAGGCCCCCGAAGACCAGGAGTTGTCCGGCCAGCGCACCGGAGCCGTGGCCGAGGACCTCGGAAGATGTTCCTCGAGCGGTGGATGATCGCTGGCAGCCGAGCCCCGGGCAGAGTGACAGCCGTTGGGCAAATAAAGTTTATTCGACTCAATATCCTTGAGCGAGATCAAAATAAAAGTATACTTGCTCTTGTGCATTGCATGTAGCGCAACTCATTGTGGATGTTATGGAGCGCCGCATGCCGCCAACACGCTCAAGCTTGACTAGGGGAAGCAAAATGGTTAGAGCGATGAAACGTGCAGTTACGGCCACGATCTCTGCTAATTTCACCTGTACTTCACCGGTACCATCCAAACCGCAGCGTTGTTCGGCGAATTTTCCCAACGTCGAATTCTTCGACACTGCGAAAAGCATACGTGTGCATTCTTTTCGATATTCATGTTTCGATCGTGCTGATCGAACCTACAACATCCGAGTGAATTGCACACGACTAGAGTCTGAGCTTGTCTGTGACACAAGCGCTACTGAATGGGATGTTGAATGCTTGCGTCCAGTTGAAGAAGTAACTCCGCGTTGCTGACTGCGCAAGTAGGAACCACGGAAGTCGTCAACACGTTAAGCATGCGGTCCCGTGCAGCAACGATGGCACTACTCGCTGTCGGCCAACTGTTAAATCCGTCAGGTGGGCTCGATCCGCACTACCTCGAAGTTCACACGCCAATTCAAGTTTATGCTGTTTTCTGTAGCTCGCACGGGATTTCATAAAGCATCGTTGATGCACAGTAACGGAGCCGAAATATAACCTTTCACACCGCGGCGATTATTGAAGCGGCGAGCATTTAGTACTTCCCATCGTTTGGGAATGTATTTTGGCCTGATATCCATTTCAGTGCAGCCCATCATCTTATCCGGTAAAAGCGGCACGGGCCGCACGTCCGCACGTCCCATCTGTTCCAATGCTAACAAAGGGGTTGACTCTCCTCCGAGCGCCATCTTGAATTGCACAGCGCGCCACCTATAGTTCGTGAGCATTGCGAATACATTGACCAGACAGAGCGTTGTCTCAATAACCGGCTCATGGAGCACGTAATATTTTTTTTATCTTTATAATAAGGAGAGAACTCATCTTGTTGACCACTGGATGGCGTGCTGCTGCAATTGTGAACCACGTTTCGGGTGCGTGAAAATCATGTAGTCGGTTATAGACAGACAGTTAAATTTATTAAGGCCCTGAGGGGCGACTCGAAAAGCTTCCTTTAGAGGGGAGGAGCCATCGCGTGGAGCTCCCACGTCATGATGGAGAGGCCGTCCTTGACCGCCGCGGCGCGGGCCGTCTGGACGGCTCGTAGCTGAGCGGCGAGGTCGGAGCTCTTGAGTGGCTCCTCCCACTCTTCTTCCGTGGTGAGACGATAGTGATCCCGTAACAGGACACCGCCAGACCATGTGCTCTAAAGTGCAGAAGGGACCTCCGCAACCCGGACAATCGGGCTCGAACAAGTCCGCGTACCTGCTGACCCTGGCTAGGCTGGGATGGGACACAGTCTGTAGCATGCGAAGGGTGGAAGGCCTGGAGAGCTTAAAATAAACACAAGCGCAGCGCCGTGAATTCTGGCGCGCCGGCCTTGCGCATGATAGTCGTGTTAGGTTGTTTCCGGTGCAAGCGCAAGTGCTTTTTCTCTGCTAGTGTAAACACTAGCCATATTACGAATTAAAAGGTCGCTATTTGAAATATTGCGTTTGGCTGAGCACTAATGTCGGAATCTTTGCAGAAATTTGTTAGGAAGATGAAGTTTTCGACTGAGAAGCCAACAGGTGTCTGAATAGAACGCTCACCTACAGGACTCTCGGTAAGGGCGCTTGACGTCACCAAAATGACCGAATGCAGTTGGATGGGGTATCTATGCAAATGATTTCGTTACAACTCAGAAAAGTGTTGCAGCGCCCCTTTAAGGTTGTTCCACATACGTTGTGTATACGTATATGTTACATGTATTTTACCTCAAAAACACTTTTTTACGAGAGGATTTCGAGAAGTTTTATGAGGGAAAAGTACTGAACTGAGCCTCGTTGGGGAGAAAGAAGAAGAAGCTGACGAGTGCACACATCGACACATCGGCTTCTGTTTTCTTAAATGTTTTCGGCCCGCAAGTCACCTTTAATCCCTGACAGAACTGGTCCATTCGTCGCCTAACATCAAGCGAAATCCATCGACGCCTGATTTTTATGGTGGGTGGCCTTTTTCAGAATTTGAGAGGTCTGACTGCGCCGCCGCGCTGCTAGGCCTAACGCTACACCGGCCTAGCCTCTCGACGGAGGTTTGGCGGTGGTGCCTTCGCGGCATTTCTCAGCTATTAGAAGATGGCTACGGCTATGCAAGTCACTGTTGAAGGGGAGGATATCGGGCCCGCGGAGATCAGCGAAAGTGCGGGATGGATTACAGCATTTTCAAGGAGAAAATCGACATCGTCACGCCAGACATTACAGCCCTGCAATGTTCCACGGGGCGCAAACAAGGGAGCGGCTCCGGCCAGTGTCAGGAAACGACTCACCGCGGCCTCTAGGCTCCCTAGTCTACCGACGGAGCACTTTAGGGTCATCGTTCGTCCACGGGGTGGCCTGGATATCAAGAAGACTGGCCATTTCAAGATCGCACAGGCCCTCATTGCGGCGGCAGGACTAACATCCGGAGAGGTGGAGGAGGATGTCATCTGCCCGAATATGATTCAGAACATCATGGTAGCTAGTACACCTTCTGAGAGGAATGCTAAGGCCTACAACACAGTGGCTTCTTTGATCATTGACAATGTGACTTATGAGGTTAATGCCTACATGGCAGCTCCAAACAACACGAGCAAGGGTGTGATTCGAGATATCGATCCTACCCTCGACCAAGATGAACTCACGAGACTCATCGTCCAACCCAGGAACCCTACTGTCATAGGAGCTAGAAGAATAAAGAGTACAAGCTCTGTGATAGTGCTTTTGACGGACTTAAGGTGCCGGAATATGTAAAGTGTGGGCCTAGCCTAGTGAAGTGCTCGCTATACCGGAGGCAGACTGACATTTGCTATGCATGCGGCAGATTGGGCCACCGAGCCGATGTTTGCCCATCTCCGGAGGACGGGATATGCCGAGGTTGTGGCACCAGCAACCCGGACGATCAGCACAACTGCTCCCCGAAATGTGCGCTTTGCGGGGGTAATCACCTCACTGCGAGCAGGGATTGCAAGAGAAGATTTCAAGTTCCATACGTCGTACGGCAAAGAAGAAGAGCTCGGCGCTACCAGAAATCCCAAGAAGCCCACGACTCCACTGGAGCAGAACCTCTCCCACCCAAGTCGGCCACCAGCAGGAGGTCCCGAAGTTCGGAGACCAGAGGCAACCGCTACCGGGTGCTGGCGGAAGATAACAGCCCGAGCCCGGGCAGGGCTTCCTCTAAGGACAAGGGGCGATCCGTCTCCCGGGGCCGGAAGGGCTACAAACCAGACTCTCGTTCGAATGGACGATCGCCATCCAGGAGCAGATCCAGGTCCATCGGCCGTTCCAGTTCTCGGTCCCGCAAGCTCAGCGTCAGCATCCAGGAACCGGCAGAGCAAGGCACTGGTCCCACTTGGGCCGATCGAGTCAAGGGACAAACCAAAAAGGTAACGGGGGCACACCGCCAGAGCATAGCAATACTAGAGTAGCGCAGCTCGAGAAAGAAAATGCACTGCTGAAAAGAGAGATGCAGCAACTCAGAGCCGAGATCGCTGAACTTAGGAACGCGACAAAACATAATCCGGTACAACCTCCCGCGCCCCTTCAGTACGTAGAGGATGAGGCTCCCATGGAAGTCCCAGTTGAAGAAGCATCTAGCGAACGCCCCGCCAAAAAGCGAGCCATTGTAGATTCAGCGTGTAGCAGCTCAGCTATGAAGGCCAAATCGGAAATCAAAGACGCTATTGAGTCACTCAGCATCACGGTTGGAGCAATCAAGGCTACGCTTGATGGCCTCGTGGAAGGTTTCAGTTCACTGAGTCTCCGACATGACGAGCTTGAGAAGCATGTATTCTCTATGAGTCAAACCCCAGATCCTACTAAAGGAAAAAAGATTAGTTCCGCCTCGGCCGAACAGACAGCGGCTGCATCTCGCGGCATCTTCTACGACCAGCTAGCCTTCAACCATAATCATGGCAGCAAACCACAAGCCGATTAGAATTTGGCAGTGGAACTGTAGGGGATTCCAGCGCAAGAGGAATGTCCTTCAGCAGTTCATCCGCTCGCATCAGGAAAAACCGCATGTCATTCTTCTACAAGAAACGCTCACAGACTCGGTCTCACTACCGGGCTACAAGGCGTACACGATTCACGATAAAGAGAAAAGGGGCATCAGCACCCTTGTAACCAATAGAAGCACTTTTATCTCTCACAGCATTAACGATCCCGTAAGGAAAGTAGAGTACTCCCTAATAGAAATTATACCCGGTAATCTAAACAAGGACAGCATTTTCGTACTCAATATATACAGTACGCCTTCGGATCTCAGACAGAGATTCGCAGCGATCATTGCCAGAGCGGCTAGTAAAGCAAGGAATTCCCCTCTAATCATAGCTGGGGACTTCAATGCGCCGCATCGGGCGTGGGGATATCCGCAGAATACCCACAAAGGCATCGACCTATGGCAAAGTGCAGCCAATCATAACCTCACTTTAATCACTGATCCTGCTTTCCCAACTAGAATTGGCAATTCGTGCTCTAGAGACTCTGTGCCGGATCTTACATTTGTCAAAAATGTCGATTCGATGACCTGGTCAAACTTATTGACAGATCTTGGCAGCGATCACCATATCTTAGCCACTAGCATGTTTGTGGAGACGAAAAGACTGAGAAGCTTTACCGTCACAGACTGGGACCTGTTTCGAACACTCCGAGAAAAGCGTGGGCAATCCCAACACTCACCTCCTGATTTGGACCGATGGTCTGAACAATTAAAAGAGGACGTCAAGGCAGCCACGAAGTCAATCCAGACCGACCTCGAAGTCGACAGGATGGACAGCCGGTTGGCGCATCTTCTGGAGGCTAAAAAGTCACTCCTCGACCGATGGAAAGGGCAGAGGCTCAATCGGAAGCTTCGAAAAAAGATTTCAGAACTGAACGGGACCATTGAAGAGCATTGTCAGGTACTAGCTAAGCAGCAATGGGACGAACTCTGTAACTCTGTGGATGGTCAGATGAGAGTCGGAGGAAAATGGAACTTGCTAAAACACCTCCTAGATGACACGAATTCTAAGTCTAATCAGAGGCACGCGATAGAAAAGGTCCTTCATGAAGCGAAGCGGTCGGAACCCATGGGCGTCATTGCGGATAAGTTGGCAAACAGATATCTTCCGGTTGGTAGCGTGCGTCCGACGGACTATCCTACGTACAAGGGCGAGCCGAATCCAACACTTGACGAACCATTCAGCACCAGCGAAGTCAGGGCAGTATTACATAGCCTAAATGGAAGGTCTGCCTCTGGTCCGGACGGAATTTCCAACAGGGCTCTCAGGAACCTGGATGACGACTCCATCGAGTATCTCACTGAAGAGATAAATCGGGTCTGGAAGCAGGGCTTGGTTCCAGAGACCTGGAAGTCCGCATCGGTGATACTCATTCCGAAGCCGGGAAAACCCCCAGGCCTCGCAAACCTTCGACCCATCTCCCTCACGTCATGCGTGGGGAAGGTTGCAGAGCACGTCATTCACAAACGCATTTCGGACCATGTCGAGAAGAGCAATTTATTTCCATACAACATGGTTGGCTTCCGTCCGGCTTTGTCGACGCAGGATGCGATGAAGCTCATCAAGTGTCAAATAATCGACAATCCAACCAGAGACGTCCGGGCTATTCTGGGTTTAGATTTGGAAAAAGCTTTTGACAACGTGTCTCACGCACACATTCTGAATGCCATATCGGATCTCAATTTGGGCGCATCCTTTCACGGTTACATCAGCTCCTTTCTCAAGGGGCGGAAAGCGACACTTAAAATTGGAGACCTAAAAACAGAGGCTTTCGAGCTTGGCCCTAGAGGAACACCGCAGGGAGCGGTCGTTTCACCGCTATTGTTTAACATAGCAATGAGAGGTCTCTCGGAAAAGCTCTCTGCTATAGACGGTGTTAGTCACACAATCTATGCAGATGACATAACTATATGGTGCACCAAGGGATGTGAAGGAGATGTTGAGGCGAGTCTCCAATCGGCAGTCAATGAGGTTGAATCATACCTGGAAAACACGGGACTAAAATGTTCCCCCAGTAAGTCCGAGTTACTCCTTTATAGACCAATCAGACGAGGTCCCAAGCCCAGGGGATGGAAGCCACTCGCAGATGTCGATATCAGGCTAACCACACGTGATGGAAACCTCATTCCTAGAGTCGAGTCCATACGCATGTTGGGCATGGTTATCGAATCCAATGGATCCAATAGGCTTACGTTAGATAGGATTACAAAGAAAACGGAAATGGTCATCAGACTCATTACTAGAGTGTCTAATAGAAGAGGAGGCCTGAAAGAAGACAATTTACTCCGGATTTTCCATGCCTTTCTCATGAGCCACATCATCTACGTAGCGGCCATGCACACCTGGCACAACTTCGAGAAAAAGAAGCTTAACACCCTCATTCGGAAAAGCATCAAAAGGGTGCTAGGCATTCCGATGACGGCTAGCACAGAACGCCTTTCTCAATTAGGTGTGCACAATACGCTGGATGAAATCATCGAAGCACAAGAATCAGCCCAGCTTGCTCGACTATCCTGCTCTTTGGCAGGGAGAAGAATCTTAGCCATTCTGGGCCTCAATCCAGTGCTGGCAGAGGAGAGAAGCCATCCAATCATCGAGGAGCAAAGAGAAAATATTCTTGTCGCACCGATCCCTCGCAATATGCATCCGCAGCACAATGAGGGAAGGCGTAGAGCAAGAGCGATTGCGATCCTGAAGAAGATCAAGGATGATCCTCAATCGGTCTGCTTCGTAGATGCGGCACAATATGGTCGCTCATCTCACTATGCCGTGGTCGCAATAGATAACAGAGGTGAAATAATCTCGTCGGCCTCCCTGACTGGGACCACTTCTTCTAAGGCGGAGCAGGTTGCTATTGCTTTGGCACTCTTGGATGATAACAGGACGCAAATCTACTCGGATTCTAGATCGGCAGTCAGGGCGTTTGCCTCGGGCTCCATAGCGAAAGAGGCACATGACGTTCTTAAGACCCGGACCATAACTATGCACACAATCATTTGGTTCCCGGCACACCTAGGTCAAACTTTGGACTCCCTCACCAACCTCAACGACATCGCCCACTCCCAAGCGCGCGTACTAACTCTCCGCGTGGGAGGAGAAGCCTTGTCACAGAGCAGGGTTCAAGAGTTCCGAGACACTTTATTCACATTTAATGAATTCACGAAGCATTTTTATCTGGAAAGAAGAGTATTTCCTCCACCACACAAAAAGCTCACGAGACCACAGGCGATGACCTTTAGGATGCTTCAAACTAATTCTTATCCGAATCTGGCTTTCATGCACTGTCTATTCCCAAGTGACTTCAGCTCACAATGCCCTGGCTGCGGGGGAACGTGCGATTTAGAGCACATGCTTTGGCGGTGCCCCTCGTTACGTGGGGATAAGGACCTCACAGAGCAGAAATGGAGCTCGGCCCTCAAGAGCTCGGAATATCAGCAACAACTTTGGGCTGTCCAGAGAGCCTGCGATGCGGCGGTTAGGCTAGGTCTAACTGTCCCCACGTGGGAGCGGCCCGCGGTGTCACCCTAAGGGGTGGCACTTCTCCGGATCTTTAAATAAAGTTCTTCGTACCGTAAAGTACTGAACTTCTTCTCCTTCTTGCACATGGGGCTACTTGATTTATCTGAAACGGGCAAGCTAAAAGTAAGTAGACCACGCGATTATATAGCTATCATCTTGCTATTTTGTGCTTTATTTGCATTCGTTATTATTTTATATCCCAAATGTTATTTTGCAATCGCACTAATAAATGCAATATAATAAATTTACACCTATCACTTAATTTGGGGAAAATTTCTTGAAACTTGCAGCCGTGCACTAAAACGAAAAGCCTGCACGGATATTCGTTACATAGAATCCCTATAAAGAAGCATTCTTTTTCTGCGGCTCCGTCACGGCTCATATGACGTGAGATGGACATGCACAGCCTGCTTCCAGCGTCGGAGCTTTCCTCTTGTTATGGTTCCGGGGCTACGTGATACTTCCCCGACAGCGTTGGATTGTGCAGGAATAGCGTTGGTCTGTTTGACAAGGCGCGGGGCGTATTATACTCGCTTGACGAAATATCTGGCTTGAAAAAGACAATTACGAATTCCGTGCCGGGTGATGTCCCCTTCCTTCGAACCATTCAGTGAGTAAGTGTCGAGAAGTTTATTGGCGCGTTTATTATATACCAAACTGGAACGAACCTCGCAAATAGATCGAAATCGCGTCCTCCACCTCCTACCCGCGTACAACATCGTGGGGAAGACACTGTTATGTGGAAGAGGCACAAACCCTGCTTAACGTACACTGGTGAAACCTGCGAGGCCCGCAAAGAGGAGATACGATACGACGAGAGAAATGGAGGGATGAGCGGGACAGCCATGCGGAGGTCTACAAAGAGATCCCAAATTTGCTCCAGAGGAGGAAGAACAACGACTGCCGACGCCTTTGTGTGCCCCTGAACAGCGCATGAAGCCGGAATCTCTTGATAATTTTAGACTTTGAACAATAATATTTGAAAAAAATGTACTGTAACCTATGGCACAAAAAATTTATAGAAGGGCTGTATATTTATTTATTTATTTATTTATTTATCTATCTATCTATTTATTTATTTTTTATTTTCAAGGTGCCTTACAGGCCCCATGGGGGGGGGGGGGCATTGAGTAAGGGGGGCAGTACATATATACACCTCAAAAAAATACTAAAGACACAATTGCGAAATAATAAGTCAAACAAAAAGCACCACTGTTTAGCATGTACAAAAGATACACGCAGATGGTAACCGTGAATGAAACAGTGGATTTCCTGCGCACAAGAAACGGAGCGGCCACAAGGCACAATCCTCGCGCACATGGATGTGACAATCACAAAAACAAACTCATATAAAAACACGTTTACAACGCAGCTCGAAAAAATTACATAAATGAAAAATACTACCAGCAAGATGAAAAAAAAAACGGTACATTTGATGGCAGCAACAGAGCACGGCGCATTTCCTGTGCGAAGGAAAAGAGACAAGAAGCGGCATGAATGCCGTGCAGAACGAGCTTATCTGGCGTAATATATAACGTAGCATATGAGAAGATGAAGATATTTGCTGTGATGATAAGTGTAGGCTCAAAAGTTGCAAAAATCCATCTTTGCGCTATGATACGGCATCTACTTGCTGAGGTTTGTGAAGGGACTTGATAAGATATGACGGAATGTGTGTGATGTGTATCATCATCATCATCAGCCTGTCTACGCCCACTGCAGGGCCTCTCCCATGTTCCGCCAATCAACCCGGTCCTGTGCTTTCTGCTACGACGTTATACCTACAAACTTCTTAATCTCATCTACCCACCTAATTTTCTGTCTTCCCCTCACGCGTTTGCCCTCTCTTGGAATCCAGTCAGTTACCCTTAATGACCACCGGTTATCCTGCCGACGTGCTACGTGCCCGGCCCATATCCATTTCTTCTTCGTGATTTCAACTATGATGGCCTTAACACCCGTTTGTTCCGTGACCCACTCTGCTCTCTTCCTGTCTCTTAAGGTTACACCTATCATATTCGTTTCCATCGCTCGCTGCGTCGTCCTCAATTTAAGTTGAACCCTCTTTGTAAGTCTCCAGGTTTCTGCTCCGTAGGTAAGTACCGGTAAGATGCAGCTGTTATATACCTTTCTCTTGAGGGATAGTGGTAGACTACAATTCATGATTTGATAATGCGTGCCGAATGAGCCCCATCCCATCCTTATTCTTTAGTTATTTCACTCTCATGGTTCGGCTCCGCGGTTACTACCTGTCCTAAGTAGACGTACTCCTTTACAACTTCCAGTGTCTTGCCACCTATCGCAAAGCGCTGTTCTCCGCCAAGATTGTTCCACATTACTTTAGTTTTATGCATATTAATTTTCAGACCTGCTCTTCTACTTTCCGCATCCATTTCAGTAATCATGAGCTGTAATTCGTCTCTCGCGTTACTCATCAATGCAATGTTATAAGCGAATTGCAGGTTACTGATATACTCTCCATTAACGCTTATCCATAATTCTTCCCAATCTAGGGCGCTGAAAATCTCCTGTAAACACGCGGTGAATAGCATTGGAGAGATCGTGTCTCCCTGCCGTACGCCCTTCTTTATTGGGATTCTGGGTGATTCTACGAGAGATCGAACACGCGTGTCCGGTCGATATTTTTGTTTTGCATGGGTTTATTATATGTTATGTGGGCACATTCAAAGTGCACAGAACCGAAAGCTTTATTTCCGAGAAACGCTCCCAGCACGCCAAAAGTATATTTGAAGGTGTTGGCGCGGGCCTCCTGTTTTTGCTCACTGCAATGTTTTCGGATTTCGCGGCCGAATTTAACGCGAACTATAAATGATGTGTCAAAAAAGTCTTTTGCTGGTTTTAATACGCATTACTGTGAATTACATTCATCCTTTTTTATGCCGTCCTCAAAAGGCAAAAAAAGTGAAAAAATGGCAAAGACGGTCGAAATCAGAAAACTGTGCTAAGTTTGCGGCGCCTTCGCGCCTTTCCTATTTCAAACAGAAACTTCAAAACATTGTCAAATATAGAAACGAGTTTTTGAAACATTTATACGGAAGATGATTTTCCTACAGGCAGCGTGAAAAAAGAAAAGAATTGTTAACGAAGTGAGTTTTTTCAAAAAAGATCATTTTCAAAAAAAAAAAAAAAAACTGCTGTCTCAATTTTGACGGCAGTTTTTTATTGAAGAGCGCTATGTCAATGAACACACGGATTTAATATCATATGACCTCATTTGCTTTTTTCGCGAGATATAACGGGCCAAAATGACCCTTGCTGTGTGTGCTCACTTCAGTGCGACTGATGGTTGTTATCAGCTTGCATAGTGCGCAAATCTCAGTTTTAATTATTCTGCTGCAGCAAAACCTTGCTCTGGTGGCTTTTCGTCAAGAAAAATGTATTCTCAAACTTTATTTGTATCTAGCGTGTGCGGAGGTGGGCTTCTGCCGCTCTCTAAAGGGCTAACGCGTACGCCGTTTCGAGCTTACAACCTCAGCTTACCGCCATTATTCGCTAATCAGGAGCACACGAGAAACAGCGAGCACATGGTTTAGGTGACTCTGTCAAAACTATCCTTGCACACCAAACAAACTATCGGTATGCAGCGAAGGCCAGCTAAATCTGTAACTAAATGCCACAATCAGCAGGCGCGCTGTTATGCAGCTGCTGTCTTACTGCGTGCTTGCTTGCCTTCCATTACGTGCAATGCAGGCTCTAACCATTTTGCTCATGCGACGCACACTGCGCCTAAACAACATTTATAAAAAGTTAGCTCAATCATTTCCGAGCCGTTTATTTCACTTCCCGCTTTCCCATGTTTTCGGCGTCGCAGATAACGTCTTCCTGTATCATCTGGACCTCTACCTCAGCGTTTCAGTAGCCAGAAAACGTTCAGTGCGGCATGATAAAGCCATAAGTGGCCGCAAGCCATAAGCTGCACAACTGATGATGTTTTGTTGGCACTTTAATAAAGGGCTTTCCCATGTCGAGAACAGCAGAGGTCACTGGTGGCGCCAGGCGGACATTACCCTTAGTTTTCACAACGAGTGTACCCTACAAATTATTTATCACAGCCCAAAGCGCTTAGACACCCTTGGTCATAAAATGTGAAAGCATGAGCAGGTCTGGAAACGCATACATGACAGCTAGGAATAAGTGAGATAATGTGTGCGGCGTCGTTCAGTATAAACGTTTCGACTTGGTCTAGCTGTTCACTACACGCGATGCGCGCGGCCCATGGCTACGTCCGAGTATTCTGTGCCGATTATTTACGCGTTCACAAAAAGACGATTGCTGAGAAAAACATTTTCGCTGTGCAAATTTTTTTCCTTGCTCTTTTTGTTGTTGCCTACCTCCAGAAGCTACTGCCATAGGCTGTGGATCTTCGCGACACCTGCGAGGACTGCTAGTAATGCGCGCCTCAAGAGAAACCTGTCTACGTCTAACTGCGATTCGGTAGACCAGTCATTTCTTCAGGAAGAGGAAGCGATTGATATCTTCAACAGGCGCGCCCGCCTTTCCTCTCATGCTTGTAGGCGAGCTTGTAGGCTGCAAACTGTTTACACGTTAGCCCTTTAGAGTCGGCAGCAGCCCACCCCCGCACACACTAGACACAAATAAAATCTGAGAAGACATTTTTCTAGACGAAAAGCCACCAGAGCAAGGTTTTGCTGCAGCAGAATAAATAAAACTGACATTTACGCACAATGCAAGCTGATAACAAACATCAGTCGCACTGAAGTGAGCACACACAGCAAGGGTCATTTTGGCTCGTTATATCTCGCAAAAAAAAAGCAAATGAGGACATATGATATTAAATCCGTGTGTTCACTGACATAAGCGCTCTTCAATAAAAACTGCCGTCAAAATTGAGACAGGAGTTTTTTATTTTATTTTTTGAAAATGGACTTTTTTGAAAAACCTCACTTCATTAACAATTCTTTTCTTTTTTCACGCTGTCTGTAGGAAAATGATCTTCCGCATAAATGTTTCAAAAGCTCTATTCTATATTTTACAATGTTTTGAAGTTTCTGTTTGAAATACGAAAGGCGCCAAGGCGCCTGAAACTTAGTACAGTTTTTTTTATTTCGGCCGTGTTTGCCATTTTTTCACATTTTTTTCCTTTTGAGGACGGCATAAAAAAAGGATGGATGTAATTCACAGTATTACGTATTAAAACCAGCGAAAGAATTTTTCGACACATCATTTATAGTTCGCGTTAAATTCGGCCGCGAAATCCGAAAACATTGCAGTGAGCAAAAACAGGAGGCCCGCGCCGCCACCTTCAAATATTTTTTTGGTGCGCTGGGAGCGTTTCTTCGAAATAAAATTTTCGGTTCCGTGCATTTTGAATGTACCCACATAACATATAAAAAACCCAGGCAAAACAAAAATATCGACCGGACAGCCATGTTCGATCTCTCGTGGAATCACCCTTCTGGCGCTTTCTTTATGGAGGACTATAGTGGCTGTGGATCCGCTGTAGATTTCTTCCATTATGTTTATATAGGCTTCGTCGATGCCCTCATTCCGCAGTGCCTGCATGACTGCTGATGTCTCCACCGAATCAAATGCCTTCTCGTAATCTATGAAGGCTATGTATAGGGGTTGGTTGTATTCCGCGCATTTCTCTATCACCTGATTGATAGTATGAATATGGTCTATTGTGAGAAGCCTGTAAGAAATCCTGCCTGGACCTTTGGTTGATTGAACTCTAATGCCGTATTAATTCTGTTAGTAATTACATTTGTAAATAGCTTGTAGACAACGGACAGTAAGCTGATGTGTATCACCACAGCATTTATAAAGCTGCATTGATAAACAGTATGACACTTCGCGGCTGCTGTTAGAAGGTGAATCAGAGTTTGAGGCTGGTCACGTTTTCGCCTGTAGCGTAAAACAACATAGAGAAGGACAAGTAACACTTGCTATGGGTTCATTATACAGAAATAACTATAAGCAAGGAACCCCATTGGCTGAAGTCGAGAGTCTGACGGAAACCCGTGTGGTTGGGAGAAGACTCGAGGACAATTAAAATAAACACGAGGGCGGGACGGGGGGGGGGGGAGGAGGGCAAACTGTGGTGGAAGTTACGTTGGCGAGAGAGACAGGTAACTTCCATGGCGAAGACTCAAGCAGCACAGGTATGATGTAAGAAAGGTTACATCAAACGCGCTGGCCGAAAACGCAGAAGATGCTGGCCACGAAATAGACTGGGATAAGGTGAAGATAACGGAAAGAGAAAATAACTGGACTTCTCGGCTTTATCCTGAATCTCTGACAATCTACACAACGGCGCACACGCTTCATCGTCATGACGGCAAGTTTCCACACATGTCCGCACATTGCCTATACGTCATATGTAAAACATACATAACTGGAATGTTTCGCATTCATTTTTCACTGTGAACAAAGCTTCGTGGTGGTGTCCATTTTAACACCACAGGCTTGAAATAACAAAGAAGAAAGACAGGTGGCGGTGAAAGGCTCACGCTTGGCCTCTTGGCGCACTGTGACACAGAGCAGAAAAGTACCATGCCGCCGATAACTTTTACTGCACTTTTCCGGATTGTGCAGTCTCCAGGGGTCCGCACACAAGAAGCGAGAGCAAAACAACGCCATTGAAATGCGAAAACGCCGTGAAATTGCGGTTAAAAACAACGCATTGAACCATCCGCTTCCCTTGGCCAAAGCAAAGCGACGTCACGTGATCCAACCCTGCACGTCACAGCGATTGCAGCGCCCGCGTCTCCAGTGGTGGGCCTCGCGCCCAATACAAGACTATACGCTATGATCGGCTAGCGTGCCTGGATAGCCGAGTGATTAGGACGCTCGCCTTCGGATCGAGGGTACGCGGGTTCGAATCTCGCCTCGTGAAGAATTTTTTTAACAGCGACGCCGTTTAGCAGATCGTTTCTTGTGAGTCGATCGCAGAAGGCTATCATCATCTTAACGGGTATGTGCCCCTGTGCGGCTACCTGAGAACGAGTACAGAGATAGAAACAAACGGAGACGGAAAGAAGGTGCAATGAAATAGAAAGAGCCGAATTCTTGCTGAAAAATTCTTTCACAAGGTGGGAAGTCATGCGCTTTTTTATGAAAACACTACCGACGAAGAAGACGTAGAGACGAACAGAAGTAGACGTCTCTACGTCTTCTTCGTCGGTAGTGTTTTCGTAAAATAGCGCATAATCAAGACTTGGACATGAACCAACTAGCTCCAATCATCGCCTTACTAACACAAGGTGGGATTCCAACCCACGTACCCTCTATCCGAAGGCGAGCGTCCTGCCCACTCGGCTATCTAGGCACGCTAGCTGAACATAGCATAGCCTTCTATAGTATAGTGTAGCAAGGCGGTGTGAAAGCGAAGAAAGCGTGGGGAGGACAGTTGTTATGGTGAGGAGGAGGGAAACGAGGAGGGGAGAGAGTAAAGCGTAGCACAGAAAGAATGAGAAAGAGAGAAAGAAATGCAGAATGAAAAGAGAGACAGAGAGAGCATCAACGAATGAGAGAGAAATAAGAGAGAAAAAAGAGAGAAAAAAAGAGGAAGCAAGCATCGCGCCGTCTAGCGACCGGTTACCGCGCCACCTGGCCAAGCCGCGCATGCGCAGTAGCTAAGCTACACCCACCGACGGATATATCGCGCGCAACCTACGCTCTATATAGTGCACAGCCTCGCTGCGTACGCCCGAGGAGGAAGCCGTGCATTTCGTCGAAGCAATACGTGTTGGTCGACGGGTGCGTGCTTCGCTGCGCCAAGCTCCGTGCAAATTCCCTCAATATTTTTCGGCGAGAATTTTTCTCCTTCTCTTTCTTTCTGCATATATCTCTCTCTCAACCGTCAAAGTTATTACAGGCTAGCGGTGCATCCAAATTCTGTGGCACATGCCCGTTCACGATGATGATAGCGTTGCGGCAGGGTGGATATTTTATGGCCGGCTGAAGCGGCTTCGCGGTTAAAACAGATATTCAGCTAAATGTCTTATGAAACAAACCATATCACAGCATGAGCCTTAACACTAGAAACAGGTAAAAATCAATGTGGAATGTTGTGTGTGTAAGAACAATTTAGGCAAGCGCAACTCTGTTGCTATTCGTGTGAAAGTGTACAAAAGTTGCGCTTTTGAATGCAGCCCACACTTTCTCATCATGATGACCAACTTGGTGTCATTGTTTGTGGATTGACGACGGTTGCGTTTCGGCGACACTGGAGGTTTATGTAAAAACGCCTTCATTCAGTGGTAAATATAGCGTCGATAGGCGCGTAAAAGCTCGGGCTGCATACATTGCGGTAATTCATTTATTAAAGTAAGAAAAATGGCCACTTGTTGTTGTTGTAAAGGCTCGTTCCTTTCGGGTTTTGCGTCCAGCGCAGATTTTCCGTAAAATATTCGCAAAATGTTTCGTATACGGAGCATACATTATTCGGTTTGTTTGTGTAACACATAAACAGAATAAACAACAAAAGTACGATAGCGCAAAGCGTAATAAAGGCTTGTGCAGCTTCGCATGAGCGACGTGCCGTACAGCATTGTGCGGCAACCAGCGTTGGCCGAGCACTAGGGACATACAGGGGATATATCGGGAAAAATAAAAATCACGCACGCACAGGCACATATAAAGGCAGTGCAATAGCATGAATCGTTCAATGAAACGAATTTCTTTCCGACCATCTTGTCGGGAAACCAGTCGAAAAAAAGGACGCTTGAGCTTCGCCTTCAACAGTAGAACGCGATAGCGTAATTGGGCCCGTGCGCAAGCATGCCGCTAGCAAATTAACGTGCGTGTCCGTAACAGTGGCCGTTTCAAACTATCCTAGAATGCCCACTGCAAGTGGAGTTGCGAACTGCCCACTACGCCGTAATCATTCCTTTTGCGAATTGGTCAAGTAGATACTACGCGTCCGTAAGGTGCCACGCGCACCTGCGCTGCTGGACACTTTTCACGGGGGGACGCCGGGCTCAATTGCGAATATAGCCAGAAATTCAATTTTTGGAAAACGCTCGTTTTGGCATCTCTTGTCCCTTATTTATGCATTATCTAAACGATTACGCCGAAAGCGCATTCTAAGGGCCAGAAAAAATTAATTTTGTATGTGAGATCGGTGAAAAAGAAGCCCAAAATGGCGCTAGAACGGCGCAATTCACGGCGTCGTATCTCGTTTTACCAGCCACCGAGCGCCGCCATCTTGGCGTCGTTTCAAAACTCAAAGTTCCGCCTTTCCGTTCCCCCTTTCTCACACAATCACCGCATAGAGAAAGCGCAAACAAGCAAAAAACCCCCAGGCCTGCGCTGAAACCGCAGCACAGTCACAGCGAAAGCTAGAAGAGCGGCGTTTCTAAAGCACCGTTGTAAGCTCTCTTGGGGCAACTAATGCAAGTACACTAGCAAGGTACCCACTACGCCATAAATCACAATTTTTTTGAAGTTCAGAAGCACCTACTAAGCCATTAGGCGTCATTCTGCGGAGACGCGAGGCACCAGCTACACGTCTGTAAGCATTATGTGCACTTTGTTCATGCGACGAGTGATGACGATGAAGAATTATGGCTCAACCCTTTGTAATGGGTTGGAAGCTTTAAACAGCCCACCAGTTATGTAATTTGCTTTAGGTGACGCCCTGTCGCTGTCCCTCTCCCGCCATACTGTATAACATACACTGACGTGGGAGAGAGAGAGAGAGAGAGGGGGGGGGGCGAAGAACTTCACTGAGACCCCGAGGAAATGGATCATGCGCTTATGGGCTTCCTTGGCAACTAATACAAGTGCACTTGCGAGGAACCCACTATGCTATAAATAATTGCAATTTTTGAGAAGTAGGAAAGCAGGCATTATGCCATTTTTCGACATTCTACTGAGAGCTGTGGTACCTGCTAAACGCATGTAAGGCATTATGCGCACTTTGTTGATGCTGTGCCTGATGACGATGAAGAATTATGGCGGAGCCCTTTGTAATGGGTTGGAAGCATTCAACAACCTTCTCGTTGCGCAATTCCCCATTGTGTGACGCCTGATTACACAATTCGCGTTGTGCGACGCTCGGGGTTTATTTTACTGTTTTACCAGGCTATATTGCATATGTTAATATGGTTCCTTCCCGACATGAAGCCTGTATAGGACCTTTTCGCAAAGCAGTTTTTGTCACTAATCCCGTTAATGGGAACGGCAATCGCCGGGCGGATTCTAAGGGCTGGCGTCACGGCCCTCCGAAAACGCACCACGAAAGCGCGGACAATTTAGGGTTGGTCCTTTGGTGCGCCAGCGAACGCCGGTTGTGGTCCAAAGACCGAGTCAGAGCCGAGAGTCGATAACACAAACGAAACGAAATATATTCTCAGTTAAGGCAATACAAATAACACTGACACGTGCACACTCGGCTGGTACCAGTTACAACTTCACAATATAATTCAGATGGTGTTTACACAACGGGAGCTAAACAAACAGATCACACGCTACGAATGCAATCGCATGCATTACAACTATTCAATGACCGTTAAAGTCCTGAATATACAATGGCGTATCCAGTCCGCAATACTTGGACGGTAATCGAATGCTTCTCTTCAAAGAAACACTCACGCCAGCTCCAGCGTTGATCGTCGTAGCTCAACCGTCGTCGTGACTTGTCACGGCTCACACGGTGTCGTCATCGGATTCTTCCAAATCGACGACCGACTGACCGCACACCATCATAAACACGTCTTTTTTGGCTAACGGAGCCACACGTAGCATAACTTCACCATCCGGGCCGACTGACTCGCTCACTCCTTCACTGACTGTACTGACTTCCCGACCGTCGTCGATTGCACGCTTTTATCCCTTCTCCCCCGGTTTCTAGATGCGTCGGGAGATTTCTTCGGCGTGCAGTACAGCTGAGGCCAGAGAAAGGGCGAGAGCTTTCTCGTAGGTTCGAATCGCGGCGGCATCGCTCGCGCATGCGTCACCCTTTCCTTCTAGAAAGATCCAGGCTTTGCCGGGCGTTGTCGTGCTGCTTTTCCTGCCGTCATCGTCCCCCACATTTCTGTATCGCTATCGTGTTCGCCTCGCTCGTCGTCCATGTCGTGTCGTGCCTACCACCAGCAGATCCCCTCGCTCCTCAGACTATCGCGGCTGGACACCTGAACCATGTTTTCTGGACATTTCGGCTCATTCCGCCTCCACCATCCGTGAGCTTCGATGTAAGCCTAACCGTCGACCTGTTGCGGCCTCCCCTCTCAAGAGCTGGCCCTCTGTCGCCTGTCCGTGCTTACCACAGCTTTCTCCTGACTGGTGTGTCTCCCGAGCAGCCCGGCCCATCCCTGCTCACATGCGGCGACATCTCGCCCAACCCAGGGCCAGCAGTATGTGCACGCTGCGACAAACGTGTATACGGCCATCAAGCAGCGCTCTGTTGTGATGACTGTGACCGATGGTGTGTGTACATGTCGCTCCAAGAATACCGACGCCTCGGCGGCTGCAACACCTCCTGGGTATGTTTCCAGTGTACCTTGCCCCACTTCCCTGATGACATTTTTCATATCCCACCGTCGCCTTCCATCTCAACACCCGGTCACCCGCCATCCCCGACGGCCTCGCGTTCGAGCCACTCGGCGTCCGCCCCACCTACATTCAGTCCCCGCGCGAAGACGCTAACGTTTTGGTACAACAACTGTCGAAGCGTCCGTAACAAAATAGTGGATTTACATGCGCATTTGTCTGCAATCCCGCCAAATGCTGTCGTGTTGCTTACAGAAACCTGGCTCGACGCAAGCGTGACTGACAGCGAACTTTTCGACACTAGCGAGTACACAGTGCTCCGGAAGGATAGGTGTGGCCGGGGTGGCGGTGTCTTGATGGCTTTCCCAACTCCTGCAAAAGTGAACCGCCGGCTCGACTTGGAACATGATGATCTCGAGGCTCTTTTCTTCGAGCTTATATTACCGCACAGCACCGTGCTGGTCTGCTGCGCATACTGCCCGCCCTCATTAAAGGATGAAGCGTATAAGCACCTTGATTCATCCCTTTCACTCGCCTTGAGCAAGCAGTATACCAACGTCCTGGTATTCGGTGACTTCAACGCCCATATTGACTGGACTTCCCACGACGACCCCCTCCCACACGACCGCACCGACGACCTACTCCTAGACATCATGACATCAGCCAACCTCGTCCAGGCATGCCTCGAACCCACATACTCTTCACGAGATGGTACCTCCTCCTCCCTAGACCTTGTGTTCGTGGCCGACCCAACCCGAGTAACCTCCTGCACAACAAGTGAGGGCCTGTCTAACAGCGATCATCGGGCCATTGAAGTGTGCTACGCTGCAGTGTTACCCCGCAACGGGCACCACGCTCGTCAACTGTGGAAATTTGACCAGACTGACCATACTCATCTAGCGCGCTTAGCGCACCTCGCACCCTGGTGCATGACCTCATCTGGCGACGACTGCCTTGGCAACTATGAATTGTGGTGCGACATGGCATCGGCAATCCAACGCGAGTGTGTACCGTCGTGCACCCGAACATCCAAGCGAAGGCACCGCCCGTGGATCACCCCAGATATCATGAAGGCAGCGAGACAAAAACGATTGCTGTTTCGGAAGGCCTCCCGAACACAGTGCCCCATCACTTTCCAACTGGCGAAGGCCCACCAGCGCTCCCTCAAGGCAGCGATCCACGTAGAGCATCAGCGCTACACCACCAGGCTAGCTGAGAAAGCTACGGAGAACCCCAAGGTGTTCTGGTCTTACGTGAATAGTCTTCGGTCATCACGTCACCGCCCCAGCTTCAACATCCAGGGAAAGCTTGTTGACCGCCCTGCGGAAGTCTCTGCTCTCTTTGCTGAACAATTTTCTTCCATCTATGTTCAAGCCCCCGCCGATGACAGCGAACTACTCGAAAAATTCTCTCCACGTGATCAAGGCACGCTTCCAACTCAGCTTCCCGACGACTCGCGTGATGACTCACTCCTTCTCTCAGCTACTTTTTCACCAGAAGCACTGTCCTCAGCCATCTCCAAAATCAATCCATCTCCCAGCCCCGGTCCCGATGGCATGGCGCCCACCTTCTTTCGACTGCTTGCGCCCCAAGTGCTTGTATCCCTGTGCACTGTGTTCCAATCCCTACTTGACCATGGGACTGTGCCCGCCTCTTGGAAACGTGCCCTGGTTACCCCTGTTCACAAAGGGAAATCCAAGCCCTCTAACGATCCCAAGAACTATCGTCCAATCTCCATTACGTCGATCATATGCCGCACGTTTGAACGTGTACTGAACAGCCAACTCCTTGACTTTCTCGAGCGGAGAAAGTTTTTTCCTGCCTCGCAGCATGGCTTTCGCCGTGACCGCAGCTGCGACACAGCCCTGGCTACCCTGAACCAAATCGTAAGTCACAATCTTGACAACCGCATAGACACCGACGTCATTCAGCTAGACCTGAGCAACGCCTTCGACACTCTCAACATTTCCCTCTTGCTGGACAAGGCGAAGGAAGCAGGAATCCGTGGATGCCTGCTCGGGTGGCTGGCCAACTTCTTGATCGGGCGCAGCCAACGTGTCATATATTGTGGCGCCCACTCGAAGAGGATACCTGTGCCCTCAGGAGTGCCTCAGGGTTCTGTCCTTGCGCCGACCCTCTTCCTGATATACGTCAACAACATGCCCCAGGACAACCGCTTCCCCCTTGTGCAGTACGCGGACGACACGTCCATCCTTGCCCCTATCCTTTGTCCCTCCACAAGTGAGGATCTCCAGGAGTACCTAATGGTGATTGACTCCTGGATCACTTCCAATCACCTGAAGCTATCCCCCGAAAAATGCAGTGTAATGAAGTTCTCGAGTGCTCGCCTGCCTGCCAAGCCCTCATACACTATGCGCGGTATCCCTCTTCCCACGGAGGACTCACTGAAAATCTTAGGTGTGACGTTCACCAGCACTCTGGACTTCAGCCTTCAGGTTGCAAGCGTCGTTGCTAGGGCTCGCCGCGTCCTCGGCTTCGTGTCCAGAGTCTCTAAACCATGCGGTCCCGCTACATTTGCCCTCCTGTACACATCACTCGTGTTGCCTATCCTTGAATATGGCTGTGCCGTATGGTCACCCAACCAACAGCACCTTATCGCCCGCGCCGAAAGCGTACAAAGAAGAGCCTCGCGCATCCTTTACGCACGCTCCATAAAGTCTCCGCCGGCAGACTACGCTACCCGCCTGAAGATGGCCAAGTGGCGTCCTCTGCGACAACGTCGTGCTGTGACCCAAATGCGCCTGCTCTGTCGTCTACTCGATGGCTCCCTGGCGGACACCCCCTTATCGTCAGCAGTACGTGTGAATAAACGCTCGGGTCAGCCGGAGCCTCTGCATACACGAACTAAGCGTCACGGCTCCTCCGCCATCCCAGCCGCCGTACGCGAGTTCCTCACTCTTCCCATGAGTGTTCGCGCACCTCCCCCTCGCACCAGCGAAGACTCCAAACAGCTCTGCTCTCTGTACAGTCGCCATTTGTCCAGCGATTCGTGATGACCTCACCCTCCACACCCTCCCCCCCCCTTTTTTTTTCTTCCTTCTTTCTTTCCTTTTATACTTTTTTAAAATTTTTTCTCTCTCTTTCCTGCCTTCCGGTGACGGGCTAGCAGACGCACGCGCGTAAGGGTCTTCCTTTCTGTCTAGCCTCGCACGCCACCGGAGGGCTCACATTGTTGTGCAAATAAAAATTATTATTATTATTATTATTATTATTATTATCGTGTTGACTGCGTCTGGCTCGAGTGGGTGAGGAGAATGCGGCGCGCCGGCGTCTTTTGATGCTTGTTTTTTCGTCTTTCGCGCTTCTTGGGCGCGCGGACACGCCGTTCTGTCGCGCAGCTGCTTGAAAGCGGCTGCGCGCGCGCTTTATAACACGCTAATTTGTGACAAGTTTCAAGCACCGGCATGGCTCAGAGGTTAAATACTGGGCTCCCACGCAGAGGGCCCAGGTTCGAACCTCGTTCCATCCTGGAATTTTTTTCTTATTTCGTTTTTTTTTCTTATTTCGAGCGATAGTGGTTACGGACACCGGCGGCGGCGGCGGACAACTACGGCGCCAAAAACGGCCGGTGATATGATCTCATAACAGCTTTCGCTGTAAAAAATCGGAAGGCATTCTCACGAACCTTGCAATGTGCGCGGCGCTTCTATGGGCGGAGCGCGCGACACCGTTGAGATACGCTTTTCTACTGGCTGTTACCACGGCGACGGCCGCTGTGTTTACGAGCGCAGTGCTCGCTGCTTGATCACTCCGCGGCCGTAAGCACATGAATCGGCGCTGTTCGAAAGGCGTACAGGAGGCAAATTCCGAGCCTCTTTAGTTTCCTCCGGAGGGAAACGGGGGACGGTATCGCATGGATCGGGCGAGCCAGTGATTGGATTGGGCCGTACCGACTGGGCTGTCGGCACGTCATCCCTTGCCGGGACGGTAATAAAGCGACAGCGATGTAAACGATAGCGCTTTATCATCAAAAAGCTTACTACCTATCAGATGACGCGCGAGATTACCGGCTTTACTTCGGAGACGATCTGCCGACGCTTGCTCTCGCGCCGCGCCGCTGGGAGCCGAGCTTCATACGCGCGCGTTCCTGGTCCCGTTTCGATAAAACGGCCGTCTAATGTCCCTACTAGCGGAGGAGCGTTCTCGTTTCACTTAGAGTAGTTAATACTGTGAGAAAATGCGTCTGCGGTAGAGTTCGGTGCGAAGTCGCCGTCAGGTTCGGACTGCCG
Source organism: Rhipicephalus sanguineus (assembly GCF_013339695.2). Taxonomy (NCBI): domain Eukaryota; kingdom Metazoa; phylum Arthropoda; class Arachnida; order Ixodida; family Ixodidae; genus Rhipicephalus; species Rhipicephalus sanguineus. The sequence goes on along the minus strand of NC_051176.1, from coordinate 21,404,711 downwards.
AGAAGGCGTCGCCTTTCCGGCGCGGGTGCGGTTTATCGTACAAGGAAAATAATCTTTAGGCGTAAGTAGTTGACAGGGGTGATCGCAAAGCTTCACCAAACTAATCCACCATTATTTAGGCCGTCTGACGACACGTTCCGTGACCGCAAAAGTAGCCATACAGTCCAACATTATAGTATGGAGAGCTGGGCGAGTTGGCTCGAGGACATAATTTGAAACATTTAGGCGGAAAAATTTCGCGCCCGTTTGTCTTCTCGCCTTTCGTTTTCGTCTGTTGTGTGCGCGCCGAAATGAATCCAGTCCAACGTGTCCAAATGTTTATATGGAGCCTCGTGCACAAGCGCTGCAGGAGGTTGCACAAAAGCCACTGCGGTAAATGATAGAGGGTAATAAACTCCCTAAATCAGCCCAAATAAAGAAGTAGAGGCCCAAAAGATTGCCTTCTGGCAAGCAGCCCAATTATTACTGTCCTGGCTCACTTTAGCACAGGGTCAACTGCAACCAAAACTTTGTTGTCCATTTTCTCAAAAGAGTTTTTTGTGCCTGCCACTTCGCTTGTGGAAAGCATAGCACAACCGATTTTTATGCTGTTTGTTTCATTGTAATCCATAGACTGTCCTATACTTGAAGACACTCTTGGAATTTTAGTTTAGTCTTTCATTCTTTTCTTATTTTATAATTACTGCATGACACGATTAGCTGCGACAAAGGCATTTGCATGTAATGGTCCGCAGAAAATTATTATGGCCGTAAAAAAATTCTAAAAGTGTCATTAACTACAAACAGTGTGTGAGCAAGGAGACCAAGTAGTTTCTGCCTCCTAGCATGTTTCATCACTGTGCCAGGCTTTCCACAAGCAAGGAACTTGCGAATTTTTATAAAATGAAAACTAGTAAGGATAGCTTTATGAAAATATGAATCTGCCATTTTAAGATGATTTATAGTGTTTGTGCGAAATTGCATCAAGCTAGACCAAGCAAATAAAAAAGTTACAGACGATTTCCGCGTCCTCTGTGAATGGGTGGCCAGCTTTGAAGCATCCACTCGCCGCGGATGCTACAGATATTTTGACAATACACACGTTTTGACACCTGATGCAATTCCACCGCGTAATATTACATGCATGCGTTAAGAAAATTCCCCTCAGTACATGACAAGCTTATAGCGTGTTTTTTTTTTCTTTTACGAAGGAGTTCGAACCATTGGCGTGGTTCCGTGAGCGAACACCTGCTTGACACGCAGCTGGTCAGGGTTCTGTTCTCATTCAGATCGATGGATTTTTATTATTTATTTATTCGTATATATCTCGAATTTTCGCTCACGGACAAGGCCAATTTCTCACTCCTACCCAACGACGCCGACGACGACACCAGAATCTCCTTAACGCTATCGTGTTATGCAGCTTGAGAGCGCAGTATATGCAGCGGCCTTTTTTCTACTCAGCCGGTGTACATCATTACTCACTATTACTTACACACATGAATAGAGAATTGGGCGGGTTGGTATAAATCGACCATTTTAAACCGTCGCGCAAGAAACACAACACAAAAAAGAGGTGCACACACATGGTCGCTGCCATCAGAAATGGCATTTCACGTCGAAAAAGAAACATCACATTATTACATGGAGCTGTGGCAAGCCACAAAACCACTTTTCGAAGTCAGAAAGAAGTCTACAGGTACACATACTAATACAAAGTAGTTACCAGAAGAACAGCAGTACTAAAATAACCTACGCATTTCGCTTTGCTAGAAATAAACGTCACGCGTATGCGTTACACGAGCGCACCACATTAATTATAAATCAAAGAATAGAACTTTGCGCTTCATAGTCACAGCAATGCAGATTTTAGGCAGTTTTTTTAATAGTCTTAATTTCCCGTCATTTCATACAATAAATTCAAAACAGCCTGAAATTGTTTGGAAAGGAGAGCAAGAACGTCGCAAGTGCAATCGTCAGCCATCGTGTTTGCGACTTCTTTAAAGCTATTTCAAAGTTGAAGTTCAATATTTTTCGAAAGCGAACTTAACTCTAGAAGCTAAGATTTTTTTATTATTGTACTATCAACCAGGATAAGACTGGTGGGCATCAAGGTTGTGATTCTGAATGACTACAACGCCGTCAAGAATTTCCTGACAAGAAAAGAATTTCTTCACCGCTCCAAGGACTGGGCTCTCACATGCACGACAGAAGGTATACCATGCTATTTTACACAATTATTTGTTTTCTTAAAATCAAAATCAATGATTGATTTTAGTATATTGAGCAGTGATTCAACGTAAACACCCTTCGAAAAGGTGCTCCAGTCCCCATTCTGAACGTTCAGTGCTGGTCGTTGAGGGAGAGCCGACGTGGCGCCGCTGAACTCATCAGACGCAATTTATCACAACATCAGACGTGGAAAATAATTTGGGAGTTGTCGAAATGATGTGTAAGCGCAGAGTTTCATTGTAAGTTTCTGCCGTCCCTAGTACGCTGTTTTCGGGCGGCCTCGGAATGGCGTCTTTCATGTTCTTTCTATAGTTCATAAAGCTGCTGGAATGGCCACCTCAGAAAGCGCATCCCGCGACCACCGGAACAATACTTTTTAACCAATTTATTTGCTTATTTATTGTTACCTGCATCACCCCGTAGGCCAGTTGTTTTCAAATGGGGATCCCCCAGGGGGTCCGCGATGCTATTTGTTTGGGTCTGCGAAGCCCATGCTCAGGGGGAAAAAATGCGTTTTTTTTAATCCCCACTATGCCCCGTGACAGCGGCCCCTTCCGATTTTTTTTATGCTTCGTCGCATAAAACCGTTGCATTGCGGCGGAGCTAACTTGTGTTTCTCCTTCTCCGTGAGATGGCTGTGAAGCTTTTGCTGCAGTCTTCTGCGTCATATGTATAGCATGCTTTTTCCAGGCTTGCACACGTTAAAAGCAGACGCAGCTAGAAACAATTTGAATGTGGTTGCAGATCGTACAACTAATCGGCAAGCTGTTGAGTTCGAATTGGCGGTGCTCTTTAGTTTGACCGCTATTTGTCAGGCAGAAATACAAGACACATATTCCAGGCTACATGTTGCGTAATTTATGACCCCTACTTTCTCTCCCTGAAAGGGGTCCACCAATCACATGCACCGGTCACCAAAACATCCATGGCTGAGAACCGCTGCAGTATGGTATTACAGCAGGGGAGTTGCAAAGACGGCAAACTGTTCCAATCTCGAACAGTTCGTATAAAAAGTTCATTATATTTTAGGGAAGTCTAGGTTTTGCTGATTTGTACAATGCTCCATATAGGCCAAGTTTATATGCCATCCTACACTGGGCTTTTATTCCACTACCGCGATGGTCAATTAATCATGCATACAAAGTGTTCTCTTCTAGGGACGAAGCACCTTAGAGTCTCGGCACGTCGGCGTGCATCATCTGCTGTCGAGACAGTTCATTTGCTTGAGCGCAAGAGAGGGCGCCACCACCTCAGTGCTCGCCGTGTGCCGAGAGAGAGCGAACGGCGCGCGTTGACTATGGAAACGCTCTCTCTGCGATGAACGATGAACTACCAGCTCGCAAGGAACGAGAACGCGCCCTCGACCGCGAGAGATAACGCCGATGCAGGCAGCGTCTGCTAGCGAGTTTCTTGATTGAAAAAACGGACTGCTCGCGCTGCACAACCGTTTAACGGCCACCCCATATATATAGGCACTGGATCTGGACCTTCTATGTAGTGCCGGTGGGAGATTTCTCTTGTGCGTAGTTGGACAGTAAAGATTGGCAGCGTGCACATTTACTAAAAGCGGACTGCGGGTCTCTGTGTCTAATCTTTATTCTGTCTCTCATGCCTATTATCACTGATTTTGCTGTTTGCATGCTTCGCCCCTCCACAAGTTTCACGTTAATGGAGCCGAAACACCCTTCTCTACATGCTTCGCCCCTTCCCAATTTCTTTTACATTTACTTTACACCACGGGGACAACGCTTTCGTATGGTTCAGATCCATTAACCTCCTGCAGGCGTGGGAGTGTAGCCCAGTGGTTAAGACCTCTGTTAAAGAGTTTCCCATCATCCATTGCCATAATCCAACATTCTGACGGAAGTTTTTCCACCAGAATGGTGGATATTGTAGTAGGCATGGTGAAGACAAGATGGGCGTTGTGTGCCTCACTCAATCCACAAATAGTTCAGCTTAAGTGCCCCCGCCGAGTGAATGGAAAACCTATGCGTCTGCGCGCAGTTGGCTTCCCTGAAGTGGGATCGAAAGACAGCAACAGTTAACAGCAATAGCTCCAAAGGTAAGCATTTTATTTGGGCCGGAGTGGACAGTGTGCAACTGTTGATGTGAATAGCTTCTGTGTTTCAGTCCCCGTTCAGAGAAGTTGATTGAATGCAGAGGCAAATGCTTGTCACTTGGTAGCAGGGGAAGGCAATGACATCCACTTTGCCTCCCCCATCTGTGCTGGAGTATGCAACGGTACAGTGGAAGACATTCCATGATTATGGTGGATTATGGTATTGGGCGATGCACCAGCTTTCAATAGGGACACTTGCCTTTGGAGCGTGTGGGCGTGGGTTCAAACCCCAGCATCATCAAGGAAATTTATTTTATATATTTGTTTGTAGCGGCGATCGTCTTATGTAACGGACGGACACACAGCTTTTTCGTTGAGTCGGGATGTGCTCAACCGCGTTCTGCACATTTGACCTTACCATTGCGTGATGTTTGCAGTTACAGCGAAAAATCCTAGTTTTGCCGCAAGGGTGAAGCAATGAATGCGATAGCAACACGTTGGAATGTAATGCGACGTAAAGCTAACAGCTTTATGAGCAATATGGATTGTTGCAAGCATGAGCTTCCTAAGTAGGCTCGTGTACTGCAGCGTTGCGAGTTCCCTATGAAAGCAGAGACTCCGTGGTCTCAAGTCTCGTGGTGGTGCAGACAATTTCACTTCGTGAAGCACAACATGGCTTTACATGACGTAACACATGCAGCGTCCCTATGCACTCTAACGTGGTGGATATAAGATGATGGCGGTGTGTCCATGTATCACGTTCAATGAGTGTGTACTCACAGCAGAGCCGCCACGTGCTTCCGTGTCACCAAGACGCAATCGTAACACTGCTGGCATGTGTACAAGAGCTTACTGGTGCACCAACACGCCTGACCACAACAGGTGCAGCTTTCCGCCATCTCGCAGGCACATAGCGAACAATGGTCTGCGGTGCTGAAGCAGCTGAAGTAGCTCAGAGATGCGGACATGGACAACTTTAGAGAATGTCTAAATCAGCTCACCGTTGGCACATAAACGCATTTACGCGTTTGTGGCTGAATTGTCTAAGGCGTCTATGGTTCAGTTCCGAGGTTGCGCGCCACGAAGACACGAAAGTTACAGCGCCAAAGGAACGGGGACAAAGGAGAAACGAACACCACAGGACGATCGTGGCTCTAAATTATGAACCAACTAGCCCTCATCAAGCTGTTACCACGAATACATTTTGTTAAGGACCATTTTTCTTCTCTCGTCTTGTCAAACCTCCCGCTACGACCGAAAAATGCGCTTCGACACTTCGCGAAAAGCTTGTCTCCTTGTCGCTTCCATTTCATCGTAATTTGTTCTTTCGATAACACACGCATTCCTTATCCCGTTGCTTCCGACTCTCCTAGGAGATAAGATGCTATAAAAATGCATCGCAACCTCGCATACTTTAGTGTTTTGTACACCACTAAATGTCGCAAACTTAGCGGTTCCATTGTGAAGACACGGGCAACGTGTTTTAAGCGGGAAATGTTTTTAGATCCGGGTGTCGACGGAATTCAAGTTACCTTGTGCCAAATGCCAGGGCCGTTATCCACGCACTTAAAATGTGACATCCGGGAACTGACGAGATCATCCGGGTATCGTTGGGTTAACGAAGCTAGGCACCAGGGCAATCCGAAGAAAAGTAAAAAAAAAGTGTGGTGTTTGGTAGTGAACACTTCGTAAAGGACCGCGTTACATACCCTAGCTAATTTCCAAAATGCAAAATATATTTCTTCAGAGTTATTCTTGATATTTTTCACACTGTCACTGAAAGTGTAACTTCTTGCATGCTGAAATGTTGCTATTTATAATAACGGCGCTTCAAAGGCAGATAGGGCACCATACACTTGTTATGTTCAGCGCCAGCAGTGGGCGAGTGAACGGTGCGCTGCCAGAGGTAATCTTGAAGGCAGCGGTTTCGCGGCGCGAGTTGCCGCATTATTCAGAGATGACGTCACGCTGCGCGGGACGCACTGGCCTGCTGTCGCCTTGGGGGCCGTATCAGCCCCATAAGCTAGGCAAAGGCCGAGATTAGTCTCGCACACAGACAGCAAACCATGGCGTCCATATGGACAAGTGCACAGCGTAGAGTAGTATAGTTTTGTGGGGTGTGCTCTTGCGCACATGCGAAAGATTGCGGCTAGCACAATATCCAACCAATCTGCTTTGCCGGTAGACATTTCATGCCTACATCTACTCTCGATTACGGGAGAGCCAGGCATTTTTTTTCCTCTGCAACGCATTTCCTTAGCGGAAGCATTTCACAGCCAACTTTCACTGTATACTTTCGAATGAAATTGATTCGGCCATGTTGGTACGACATATTCAAATGTAGACCGTCATCCTGGCTATTTTCGCTGCAAGGCCTACACGGGCGATGTCTAACTACGTTTCTCTTGCACCGGCTTACTCCAAAGTCTTCGGAGTTTCATCACATGAAAATATTCAAGGACTAGATCGGATATATTACTGCTTTAAAAAGGTCCTCAGGCAGTAGCAGACAAAATGTATCAAAATTTACGGGTTTATCTTTAGTTGGCGTACATCTATACTGGATGGCAAAATCACGTACACTGAAATGGAGTTAGCATTTTTGCGAGCCTTGTCTCCATTGTAAGTGATTGTTTCTTTTTTTAAAACTGGAAGGAACAACTTGTGGGGCATTCAAGATACTAAATCGTTAAACTAACTAGATGTGTTAACGACTTCCTAATAGTGTTCCGCTGTATCAAAATATTTAAATCTCAGCTTCTGAACATTTTAACTACTAAAGCATTGCGTGTCATAACTTGGTTCTCAATAAATTACGACAAACCTTTACTGTAGGAAATTCATACAGATAGCTCATGAGATTCTGATAGCTACTTTTATATCAAAATCAGTTCCGCTGCCGACGGGCGTGTACATCACTTTTACTGCGGTAAAACACGTGCAATGGGGACAAAAGTACTACTTGTTCAATCGCCAACACGAGAGCGGGCGAAGTATGCAAACTAAAGGAATTAGGCTTAAAATTGCGCCATGATAGAAACCGTAGAATCACCAGCCACTTCTATTTTGAGTTCCCGCTTGTCGGGTAAACTCCTACAGCCGTTGTGAAAGTCATTTAAGCCGGAATAATGTAGCACAGAAGACCGTATTCTTCAGTTTTATCTTTCCGGATCATGCTTTGGAGCCACGACTATGATTTTCAGGCCTATCGGCTCTCAACGGCAAAGCTTGGAAGGAGAACCGGCGGGTGTGCACGCAGGCGCTGACAGAGCTTGGATTCGGCAAGGATCTAATGTGGATTCGAGTTCAGGTACGACATTTTCTTAGTCATTGCGCAATTAGCACATAACTAAAGCTGTAAGGTCCCCAAAGAGGTGAAGTGGTGTGGCATTTTTTAAAAGGGTCATCACTGCCATGTTTCTTTTATTCTGCAAATATTTTCAAGTAGCATTTCTGTTCTCAAGAAATGGGGAGAAATGTGCTACCAAGATACGTATTCACGAGATTGCTACACCATGCACACTATTATAAAAAAATATCAGTCTTCCAATCCTTTTTGCTTTTTGAGCCGGTGTCGTGCAGACACCGGCTTGTCGGTGGGTAGCGGGAAAGCGGCGATGGCAGCTGTTTTCTGCGGGTCGGGGCGCACTCCAGTTTTGCTGATCACGTGACCCAAAAACAAGAGCTCCTCGTACGCGAAGCGGCACTTTTGTGGTTTCAGGGTGAGCCCGGAGTTCTTGATTGCTTGAAGTACAGATTGAAGGCGCTGGAGGTGTTCGTCGAAGTTCGAGGAAAACACAACGACGTCGTCCAAGTAAACAAGGCAAGTTTGCGACTTCAAGCCAGCTAACACTGTATCCATGACTCGTTGGAAAGTCGCAGGCGCCGAGCAAAGACCGAAGGGCATGACCTTGAACTCGAACAGGCCGTTCGGTGCTATTCAGACAGTCTTTTCTGGGTTTCTCTCGTCGACTTCGATTTGCCAGTAGCCGGTTTTGACGTCCATCGAAGAAAAGTACTTCGCGTTGTGGAGTCGATCCAGAGCGTCGTCTATCCGTGGGAGAGGGTACACGTCCTTCTTTGTGATTTGGTTCAGGTGACGATAATCGACGCAGAAACGTAGGGTCCCATCCTTCTTCACTAATGCCACGGGAGACGCCCACGGGCTCTTGGAAGGCTGGATGATGTCGCGTAGCATTTCGTCGACTTGTTTCTTAACGGCCTCCCTTTCCCGCGTCGAAACCCGGTAGAGACTCTGACGGAGTGGTCGAGCATTTTCTTCCGTTATAATGCGGTGCTTAGCAAGGGGCGTTTGTCGGAGCCGCGATGACGACGAGAAACAATCCTTGTATTCCTGCAGAAGGCATCGAAGCTGTTGCTGTTGACGATCAGGAAGACTTGGGTTTACGTCGAAGGGTGGCTCAGGCATTGGGGTCGTCGTCGTAGCTTCGTCAAAATCTGAAAAGGCAAAAGCATCGCTGACGGCCAAGATTTCTTCGATGTATGCAATCGTCGTGCCCCTGCTCAGGTGTCTGTATTCTTGGCTGAAGATCGTTAGCATCACGCTTCCTTTTCCTTCTTGCAACCTAGCAATGCCCCTTGCGACGCAAATGTCACGGTCTAGCAGCAAACGCTGATCGCTCTCGATGACACCTTTGATGTCGATGTCTTAAGCTTTTTCGGTGCTGACGGGAATTATGACGCTGGAGCGACATGGGATGGTAACTTGGTCCTCAAGCACGCTCAGGGCATCTTGACATGGATTCGTATCCGGCGGTGTCGTTTTGTCCGGCGATAGGGTTATCTACCATGCCAAGTATGACGCCCCTGGCCCAGTGTTGCAAGATTACGAAACTCGCAGGATACGTGCGATTATTGATTGTGACTCTTGCTGTGCAGACTCCAGACGGCGTTATTAGATGGCCTCCAGCTGTACGGATTTCGGGTTCTTCCCAAGCAGTCTTTTCTTCAACTTCGTGGCGAAGGGCCCATTGATGACGCAATAGTCGGCTCCACTATCGGCGAGGGCGGTGACGTTGTGGCCGTCGATGAGAACGTCGAGGTCGCTAGCTCGTCGTCTTGCGTTGCGGTTGGGTCCCGGCGTCGGGTCACGGCTGCGTCGGTTTGTTCCGCTGCTTCCATGTTGCGTAGTCAGGTCTTCTTCGGTCTGCGAGATTTCGTCGTCAGGGGTCTGTCTGGTTCGCGTCGTGTTCTGAAGGTTTTGTCGCGGCGTCGTTGTCGGCGGCGGAGGATCTTCGGTAGTTCGTCGTAAAGCAACCGCACCTCCATCGGTTGCTGCTGTTTTTGAGGACTGTTTTCCGATACGGGCTAGGCGACCGGCCTCGGTTTGGGCCGGTGTACTGTCGGCGGTGCGGTGACATGGAGCGGCCGGGCGACGGCGAGCGGGAAGGTCGTCGTTCTTGCCACTGTGTTCCGGTGAGGTAGTCGTTGATGTCTCGAGGCCGTTCGCCTGGCTGCGGGCGTGGCGCGTCGACGGCCAAACCGCATAGCCCCATCTGTCGGTACTGGCAGCGGCGGTACGTGTGGCCGGCCTCCCCGCAGTGGTAGCAGAGGGGGCGGTTGTCAGGGCCGCGCCAAACGTCGGCCTTCCTCGGCGTGTATCGCTGTCCGGCTGGCGTGCGGTATGACGTCGGTGGTGGCGGCGGTGGTGCCTGTCGGCGGCACTGCCGGGGCGGTGCAGCGTCTTGATGTGGGCGAGGAGGGGGGTCGTTGCGTCGGGCTGCAGCAGCATAGCTCATTGCTCGCAGCTGCGGTCGGTGGTGCCGGCTGAGGAACACTCAGGGACTGTTGGATTTCCTCGCGTACAACGTCAGCAATTGGCGTCACTTCGGGCTGTGCAAAAGGTGCGAGCTTTCGCAGCTCCTCTCGCACGATGGCTCGGATGCTTCGCGCAAGTCGTCGGAGCCGAGGGCATGAACAGTTGCGCTGTCTTGGAATGCGCGGCGATTGTATTGCCGGGTGCGCATATCGCGCATCTTCTCGATGGCTGTCGCTTCCGACAGGAATTCTTGGATGGTCTTGATGGACAGGAATTCTTGGATAAGCCCAGCGAAGAGCTCCTGTTGACTCCTCGCATGAGAATTTTTTCTCTTCGGGAATGGTAGGGTCTGCGTGGCGGAACAGCCGGGTCATCTGTTCGGTGAGGAGCGTCACGTTTTCGTTCGCATCTGCACGCGGGTCTCGAGCGGAGCCTCAGCCCTCTCTTTGCGGACGACGCTCGTGAATGTGGTGAGGAACCTCTCGCGAAAAATGTCCCACGTTGTCAGGCTTCGCTTTTGGTTCTCAAACCAGGTCCGAGCGGCGTCTTCCAAAGCGAAATAGACATGCCGTAGCTTGTCTTCGCTGGTCCAGGCATTGAAAACGGCGACTCGGTCGTAGGCTTCGAGCCAGCTTTCGGGGTCTTCAAATGACGATCCGCGGAAGGTGGGCGGCTCCTTGGGCGTCCGGAGAAGGATCGGTGCGGGTGGCACAGCGTCTGTCATCGTCGCTGTGGTCGAGGTCAGGGTCTTTGTTTGCCGGGTCTTTTTCAGGCAGAGGCCCGCACTCTGGCACTAGACCTTGTTGCCTGCGGCTTCCTCGCTGCTCGGCCTTGGTGTCGACGTCTTCTTTGGGACTCGGCCTTGGTTCACGGCTTGACGGAGGCGTCCGGAACATGGACGAAGAGCACCTCCACCAGATGTCACGTGGTCGTGACGTCGACGAAAGCGGCAGTCAGCACGTCCAAGATGAAACTATTTGGCCGAACTTGTGGCCGAGAACTGAAAGTCAAACTATAGCAATACACTGATAGCGGCGAACAGAGCGTCGACCGTCGATCAACGGACAAGCGGTGAAGCGCGTCGGCTTTTATACAGAGGCAATCGAACTTTCCAGCGAAATCGCTGGTTGTTGCGCAATCTCTAGAATAACCTCGCGTGTTCACGTCTTGCGCGCAATCTTAACAAAATGATACGGACATACGAGCGCTATGGGACGGGGACATAGACAAGAGGTACACAGGACAGGCGCTCAAGCGCCTGTCCTGTGTACCTCTTGTCTATGTCCCCGTCCCATAGCGCTCGTCCTGTGCGCCTGTCCTGTGTACCTCTTGTCTATGTCCCCGTCCCATAGCGCTCGTATGTCCGTATCATGTATGAACCAACTTGCCCAAACACAAGTCCTGTTAACAAAATGATCTACAATAATCGCAAAGCTTCTCGAACAATGAGGCGTGGTTTGCGCTGAGCGTTGCTTACAGTCTTTGTCGGCGAAAACCGAATACAGCAAAAGTGTTAATAAGAAACGCACGTTTCGTACGAGAGCCAATAGTTCATGACAAACGAGGTAGGCCTAATAATACGGACGCAACTCAGTGCGCCAGTATTGTCCGTTTTTGCTCGGCTTTTATGATGAATCCCTACCATCAGTCATTCTAAGCGCAATTCTCTCAGAGAACTTACAGCCTACCTAAGATATACTATATACCGGGAGTTTCAAGAAATATGCCCCAAACCCTCAAAAATCAGGAAAATGCGATATTTGCTCGCTGCCTTCAGAATTGCTTTTTCTGTAGCGGCAGGCATCTAAAGGTGGTTGAAGACACCATTTGAGACAGTTATTGACAAAGTTAAAGTAATTAACTTTTTAATTAGAACCTTTGCTACAATATAAATGGCACACCTTTTACCAGAGTACACACCCTTAAATATCTTGGCTTACAGTAACATCAGACCTAAGGTGGGACGAGCATATTATCAGAATACGTCATCTGCCATGAAAACGTTGTTTTTTTGTTCGCAGTGCACTTCAACTGGCCCCCTTGTCAACAAAACTTCTAGCTTACAAAACGTTCGTGAGGCCAATCCTCGAGAACGGAAATACCGTATGGTTTCCTTATACCTGAACCAACGTACAGCCGTCATTTTTATGAAAGGGAACACGGGAGCGCGTGGAAAATAGCCTCGTTGTGCACACGTGGCGCGGCGCAGTGGCGAAATCTGAAAATAAAGGGAGAGAGTGGTGCCCTTCCGTTTATTGCCTGCACCCCTTCTTGCATTTTTCCTTCTTTTTTTATCACTGTATGTTCTTGTGGCAGACGACCGGATAAGAGCGTTTTGTTCATAACTGATAGGATGATCATGTCATCGCATCTTCCGGAATGATCTATGAAAACTGTGATGATAGCTGAACCTGCGTAGATTAGTCACCTGTATGCTGGGTTTTGTGCGGATGTAAAGCAACATCGCGTAAGCGATATCTAAAGATGGATTGCAAAATCAGATAATGGTCATAGTTCTTCAATAAAGCAGCGCTTGGGATTTAAAGAAGGCTGAATTGTTATATGACAAAAAAATACCAATATAGCTTACTATCTTGTTGCGGCTTAAAGCTGCCCCTATGGCCGAATAAAAAGGTATTTTTCCACTGTTTCATTGCAAAAATTAAGCTTCTAAGACCTCAAATAAAGTCACGAACTCACCGACACCCAGTCACTTGATGGGATAGCAGCTCATCGAATAATCAAAGTTTTGTGCTTTATAGAAATGAGTGCGATGACAATCTTATGAATAAATATAAAAGGATCAATTTCTTGTGCAATTTGACCACAGATTACTCCTGAAAAAAAAAAGACAGGTTCTCATGCTCTTGAAAATGAACAACCACGGGGCAAATAATAAAATAACTTCAGCATTTCTTTGCTACTCAAAAAGAGAGCGCTTAATGGTCACCACTATCATAGTTCTTCGCAAGCACCAATATACCTAACAAAAGATCACCCGACGTCAACTACTTGTTGTAGTTTTGTCCTAGTATCGCGTCATGCCTCCCTTGGACTGTACGATGCACTCCATCCTGGAAGGCAGAGAACTATACAAAGCTTCAACGAATGCATTGTCTGGCTGTAGACGCATCCATTCTTCCTGGATTGCTTCCCAGAGTTCATCGGCATTCACGGTATTGAGCAACCGCTTCGACAGATTAAACTTCATGAGTCCCCAAACATTCTCTATTATGCTAATATCAGCTCCCTTTGGCGGCCATTCAAGGCAGCTGACTCCTCGAGCATCCAGAAGTTGTCGCACTCGCCTGGCTGTGTGGATAGGAGAGAGGTCGTGCTGATAATGATAGAAGCCATCGGGCCACGGTCCATCTAATACGTACGGAATTAATACGTATTCGAGGATGTCACAATATGCAGCGCTGTTAAACTTCCTCTCTATCCTTACGAGAGGCCCGAGGCCTTGAAATGAAATTGCGCCCCACACATTCACAGCGGTGCGACCGCTTCCTGCCACGTGCTTCAAATTCTCCTGGGTGAACCGTGTGCCCTGAAGTCGCCACACCCTCTGCTGCTGGTCCCATCTAGTTGAAAACGTTGACTCGTCGGAAAAGACTACCGACTTCCAGTCGCAGACACTCCAGCTTCGATGGTCATTCGCAAACCGCAGGCGAGCTATCTTGTTTTGTCCTGACAGGAGCGGCTTTTTAGCGGCGACTCGACTGTGCAGACCAGCATCGTGAAGCCTTGCTCGGACCGTAGAATCGCTTACATTCAAACCAATGGTGCCTCGCACTCTCTTTGCACTCATGGAGGGTTCGATGTTAGCAACCGCTACGATCAATAAATCCTCACTTGCCGATGTTGCCCGGGGTCGCCTTCTGTGGCAGCATCTTTGATGCGGCCTTCATCTCGATAGGCTTGAATGATCCTATTGACAGTCTTGAGTGGACGTCGCACTTCAACTGCAATTCTTCTCTGGCTGTAACCCTTCAATGAAAGTTTAACTATTTTCATCCTCTCATCATATGGAACTCTGGCCATTATGTTTCACTGTTAATCTGGCAAGAGGTGGTGTAGTTCAACGCAGACGAAAGATCGAGAAGCGGAGCGTCAGACTAAATGTCAGCGAAGGAAAATACGGAAGAAAACAGCGCAACATTCTTTTTATATGCCTCCCTGTTGCGGGGATGCCACGCCCCTCGCCGCCATGCTTATCTACTAAGCAAAGTTAGCTTCGCGTCGGATAAGGCTCGCTCGTATTATGTGACTTGTGCTTGTATCAAAACACGTGGAATAGTAAAAGCAAGTCTGATCTGTGCAAAAAAATTTGTTCAGCTTTTATGTTCTTCCAAATGTTCCCAAGCTGTGATAGCCCAACATGTTGATATGTCCGAGCAAGTCTCATATGTCCCAACATAACATAGATATTAAGAAGAAGGCATAACACATTCATGACGGGAGTATACACAGTAGAAGGAACGACACCACTCTCTCCTTTTATTTTCACATTACGCCACTGCGCCGCGCCCCATGTGGGGTACGAGGCTATATGCCTCGCGCTCGCGTGTTCCCTTTCATAAAAATGACGGCTGTACAGAAAATAGGAACAGCCGGAAGTAACGGTTCATCCATAACAAATTTAGACGTGAAGACTCACCCACTAACCTTCTAGATATTTCTGGGCTCGTTACGCCAGCAGCACGAGCGAAACAGGCATGTTTAAAGTTTATTTATCAACCCCTGCATATTCAATTTAAAATTTGCACTCCAAATTAGATTTCCTATTCGCAAACACGACCTACCAGGCACAGACATAAAACACTTTAGTATAATAGAAATGCAACAGTGATGTGTTTAAATATTGCTTTTTTTTCAATAGCCATCCGTGAATGCAATATGTTAGCGCTTCTCACAACTGATGCTGAGTCATGGGTCAACATCAGTTGTGCCAGTTTGACTCAAAAGTTAAAAAAAAAATCTCCTAGCGTGTTCATATTGCCAGTGGCACCAATCATGCAACCAGCATTTACTTGTGTATGTAGTTGTTTATACAGCTTATAATGTTTATTTTCTATTTTATATGTTCTTCTATTTGGTTTATATATTATGCAGTGTAAAATGCCCATGTATAAAGTTCAAAGCTGATGTTACTGTTGTGTTTTCTGTATCACTGATTGGTTAGCGCGATGAGCATTCACATTATCTGTACATAGTGCCCACCTGCTGTTGTCTCACTAAAGACTGCCAGTATTGTAAATGAAATTAGTTTTTGGCCGGTTATGTCACATGGGATAATTGAAGTCCTTCATGAGAAGAACACATCGCAGCTTTGAGATGTAGAAAAAGCGACCTCTAGTAATTATTGTGGCCTAGTGGAATTCCACCAAATTCAATGGCTTTAGCTTTTGAATTTGGTTGAATTTCATTACACCACAATAATTACTAGAGGCTGCTTTTTCTACATCTCAAATCTGCCACGGGTTCTTCTCATGAAGGACTTCAATTCTCCCATGGGACATAACCGCCCAACTCCTCTAACTAAAGAGTTAATTATTTGAACTTCCTTAATTATTATCCCAATCGATATCTTCAGCCATCTCAAAATGTCTGTGGCTACAGAAAAGTAATTTTGAAGGCATCGAACAAATATCGCATTTCCCTGATTTTTGAGGATTTTGGACACATTTCTTGAAACACCTTATAACATGGGTTTTTTTTGTGAACGCCGTCACTATATCGCTGGTGGCAAAGACTGTGCCATTGTCTTTTCGCTAGATCTCAGATGTTGCGTGCAGAAGTGCAATGCCGAACAAGACGGTGTAAACCACGCTTTCGCAGGACGAGGTACAACACCTGGTCGAGATGCTGGCCAAGTACGACGGTGGGCCTGTGCCGTCTCGTCGGCTGCTGGCGGCCAGCGTTTGCAACTGCGTGGCTCTGTATTTGTTCGGCCAGCGCTACGACCTTGACGATCCGCGTCGTCGATCCATGGACCGACAGGTGCAAGCCTTCTTTCGCGCAGGGGCTTCCACGCCCGTTGAGTTTCTGCCCGCGTGGCTCAAGCGATTCGCGAAGCTACTGATGCCTGACTGTCGGAGCGCCTTCTTGGAACGCTTCGCCCAGCAGGTCACTCAGTTTTCCAGGTACTTTCGATTCACCCCTGCTATTGCACTGCCGAAGCCAGCGCGTTCCTTCGTTCCTTATAATTGATAGGTTCGCCTATAATAGCGTAGCCAAGCCGACGCTTCTTGTTGACTTTGCCAAACGTACTAAGTTACAGCACAAAGAAGAAGAAGCTGAAAAGCTCGCAAGTTTCTACTGATATTCCGAATAGAACCTCAGAACGATATGCATCGAGCAGGGGCCCTTGAGGCGCCCGCTCAGTGATGTGTCTGCAACACACGCTGTATTGTGTGTGGCAAACTTTGCAGAGAGCAGGCTCTGCTCGCTCCTGGATGTGCTTCGATGTATATTTCTTTTGTTTTCATATTTGCTGCAATTTGTGCTTCCCTACCACCGTCAATATTTTCGCCTTTGGGATTTCTAAATCCGAAACATTTCTTTGTGGACCAAAGGAACTTTGTTTATATCTATCTATCTATCTATCTATCTATCTATCTATCTATCTATCTATCTATCTATCTATCTATCTATCTATCTATCTATCTATCTATCTATCTATCTATCCGCCACGTGTCGTCGATCTCCTGGTCGTCTCCTTAACTTGGCACATACCAAAATGGGCATAGGAGGGCATGAGTGCATGCCAAACATAATTAACCGGTCATGACATCAATAATGTTACATATGGCTGTCGCGTAGGTCATGAAACCCTTCCGTTCAGTCACGTGTGGCGCATATCCGCTTACCATGGCCCTTGGAATACGGGTATGCACCACGCGTAGATGGAGGCAAAGAACAGTGGTGACAGTTTGAGCTCGAACCGAACGCAGGCATTCTACATTGCAGCCGAGTATTCTACCGGAGAACCACGGCAGTGCTTTTAACTGCATCGCAGAAAGACTCTGTACAGGCGTCACGTCGGGGCAATGTGGCTGCAGTGCTCGCTGTGCGCTTCCATAACTTTTTAATGAACATAAGATATGTACTCCTATGACTCTGCATGCAATAGTCAACCTTTGCTCGGCCCCGAAGATATACGCCGACAAGAGCTACGTATGATATGCACATCATCGCACCGTACCGTTCACTACGTTTCGATAAAACCGACGTCAACGCTCAAACGTGAGCACCGACGTTACGTCGGACAATAAACTCCCCCCTCGGACGTCAGCGCAGCTGCTGTGTTTGGTAAGCTAACGACGTGCACACAACTAATCAAAGTGCAGAGAAGCGTCCATCCACCTCGCACAAATGTGGCATAGGCTCACTCCCTGCTTCGCATGACATCGACTCCCACAATAGGTGGTATCTGCCGTAATATCTATCTATCTATCTATCTAGATATCTATCTATCTATCTATCTATCTATCTATCTATCCATCTATCCATCTATCCATCTATCCATCTATCCGCCCATGTCTACAGGGGTTTTCGATCTCATTTCCATAACTTGGTATAAACCAAAATTAGCATAGGTAGACATGAATGTATCGCGAACAGACAGACAAACAGAGGAACTTTATTGTGTCCTGGGACGAGGGTTCCTAAAATCCCGCGGAGGGCATCGCCCGCGAAGGGGTCGGGAGCCAAAGGCTCCCGATCGCTTCACAGGCTCCCTGGACCGCCCGGAGTTGATTCGCAAGATCCGGACTTGCGATGCATTTTAAAGGGACCGGCAACTGCCCAGAATATCAAATGAGTTGACTCCACTGATGTAAAGATTGTCCGTTGCACTGACTCAAACCAACCCTGTTTTTTTTTCGTGAGAGATGGATTTATACTTTTATTTCTTAATTGAAAGTCGTGAAAAATGACCTGTGGCGCCTCTGGTGGCAAAACCATGAATGATCCGGTGCAGACGGCCACGTGACCGTTGATTGCTGTACGCGGTCGACGATCTTTTTGTTAGTATTGAAATATTGTTCGTTTCTTTATATTAAAAGGTATTACTCCATAATAATGGAGTATATATAGGCCTGCGTTAGTAGTATGCATTAAAGTGGCGCTGCCTTCGCGTGACGTAATGATCCCATGCTCGTCAGCGCGTCTTGAGCAACTTTTCAGCGTGCTCATGCAACCGTGCATGCAGTTTCCTGGTCGCTAAGATTTTAAAGCGACATAGTTTTACCACCTACACTTCGTCTCAGAAATGACGCGCGCTGCTACTCGATGCGGCCGTGCATATACACAGTTACGTTTTCGATTACTTGGCTTGGCTCGTGTATCGAGAGAGTAACGACGCCGGGACAAGCCATTCATGAAACAGGCGCAGGCAACCTTGGGCGCAGGCGCACAGAACGCTGTACAAATACTGGGAAGGTGTATAAAGCTACACACCTCATTGTAACAGCTTGCTATTTTCAAAAATGGTGGGAAAGCTCAAAATAAAGGTGGTTAAGCATAGTTACAGCAACTCCTGCGAAAGGAGAACAACGACAGCTTTCACAAGGGCTAGCGGCATCGCTATCAATTCTCAGCGTTGCTGGAGCAAGCCTCCATGCGTGTTTGGAGCCTTTCAGATCGAAAAATACTGCTTATAAAATAACTACGTCCTTTTCGGATAAACCATCGCAGCTACAAACGCTACGAAGGGTGAGCTTCCTGTCGCGCCGTAAAAAACTGGGTCGAGAAAAATCAGTTGTCGGTCCCTTTAAGAATTCTGTCTTGTTGATGTGATGCTTTCTTGTGCAACGGGCAAGCGGGGGCACCGCCACATTAAATGAGAAAAAGTTGCTAGCTGATCGCACGCTGAGCACTTTGGCGAAATGTCTGTATACACGGCCATAGTGGCCGGCGACGGGAACGATCTAGTCTGGAGGAGTCTGAGGGCGATCTCCTGCTTCCGAGTTAGCGCTCTGTGCGGATCTGGAAAGGTTTTCCTGCCTAGCCTATAGTGGGAAGTGACCTCGTGAAAGGTGGTCAACGGGTCTCCGTCGGCGCCATCGTCACCCCCTTCCCCCGTAGCCTGCGGGGGGCTCGTTTGCCCGGGGCGGAGAATGAGTCCTCGCGCCCGAGCGTGAGCCACTTCGTCGGGGTTGGCGATGCCGTCGACGGAGGCGCCCATGTGGGCGGGAAACCACGTCAACTCATGAGGGAATATTGTAGATTTAGTTAAAATGCTGTGAGCAGCCAAGTAGATTTGATTGGCGTCGAACGACCTGACGGCCGTCATGGAATCGGAAAAGATGGGGCATGGGTCTTGAGTTGTTAGTGCCAGAGAGATGGCGACCTGTTCGGCCACTCCGATGGACCTGGTCCTTACCGAGGCGGCACTCACAGTGCGGCCGCTCATGTCTACCACGGCGGCCACGAAGCTATTCGGTCCCGAGCGAGATGCATCGAAGAAGAGCGCGTTTTCCCTTCTGCTGTTTAACTGAGAGAGGAAGGCTTTAGCCCGCGCTCTCCTTCTACCGTGATTATATACCGGATGCATATTTCGGGGAAGTGGGTGAACAATGATCGCCGACCTTACGGCGTCTGGAAGTGGAACTGCTCTCTCCTCAGTCAGGGGCGAGGTGATGCCTACTCTGGCTAGAATCGCTTTGCCCGCTCCGGTGCACGAAAGCCTGGAAATCTGAGCAGTGCGCTGCGCTTCTATTAATTTGTCGAGTTTATTGTGTACGACCAAAGCTTCGAGTCTTGTGGTACTCGTTCTAGAAGGGAGCCCTAAAACCTTTTTGATAGTCTGTCTAATAAGGACTCCTAGTTTAGCCTTTTCGGCAGTGCTCCAGGCGTGCATGGAGGCGACGTAATTGATATGACTTAAAAGGAAGGCATGGAAGAGCCGGAGGAGGTTGTCCTCCTTGATGCCTCCTCTTCTACCTGAGATCCTTTGAATAAGCCGAACGGTGGCAGCGGTGTGCTGCTTCAGCTTGTGTATCGTGGCTGCATTCCTGCCGTTCTCCGAGATGAGCATGCCTAGCACGCGTATGGTGCCTTTGCGGGGGATTACCGCGCCGTTCTTATGAACAAGTGTATGTCGATCTCCGCGGTGGGTACCCAACCTTGGGGTCGTCGCCCCATGCGGATGGGTTGGTAGACTAGCATTAAAAACATTGCGAGGGAAGTGCCAGTAAGTGCACCGACCTATATGCGCGTCATCGACTGCTGTATACGGCAACTCTGCTGACCGGAACCGGCTAACGAAAATGAAAACACAAAACGCAAGTCAGGGGATAACGATCAGGCACTATTTTAAGGCGAGAGCGTTAGACGCCTCATCAAACGCAAAAATTGACCATCGGCGGCGTAAAAACGACTGACGCCAAAAGCCATCATCACGTGATGACATCATCATAATATGTCATCATGTCGTCACAGATTGCCAAAATGTGTGACGTCATGATGACGGCATCACGGCATCATTGTGACGTCACCTATCGCGACGTCATGTGATGACGCCATCAGATGACTTCACCACTTCGCCAAACGTGGGCCGGTCACGGAGGCAGGGCAAAACCACGTTAGCTGCAGAAAGCTTTCGCAGGAGGAGGAGCAGTGCATCGACCGAGAAGAAAAAGACGGTTTTCGCGTTCAGTCACCGTAGGCGAATTGATAACCCACGAATGCACGAACCAATGAGGGGCGTAGTCAGAAAGTTTTGGGGGGTAGTTCAATCCTCATTTATCCATGTTCGTATGTGTGTTGTATGTGTATACACACCTGCAACGTGGAACAACTTCGGGGGGGGGGGGGGACATTTTCTTGCGCCGCCAATGGAACCTATGCATCGTAGGGTCGTAGAAGGTGAATGTAGGTGTCGCAGCCTCCGTACGTTCAAATTGGCATAGCAGTACGGAATACACTACGCACAATACGAAAAATCAATAAAAGGCGATAACGCTGCTGCCAGAGCCTCAGGAAAAATGACAAAACAAATATTTTTTTCACAAAAAGTGTTTTTTTACACTCAAAAGGAAGCACAAGTTCTTTATTTACTGCCAGATAAACGCAACACTGTTTTACATGCCGTCCTATACATATAGGATACTTGACATTAGGGGTGCTATGTGCGGGTGTGGTAAGCCTTGAAACATTTCACGTGCACACCGGCATTGTACTTCTTCCGCTCTATGACATCTTTCATACAAAACCCGCGTTTGCCCGAAGGAAGCGGTCGGCATTTCACGTGCACTTCTTCCTCTCCATGACGTCTTTCACACAAAGTACGCGTTTGCCCGGAGAAAGCGGTCGGCACGTGGCTGAATGAAAACCAAGCAATGTCTAGGCTTGCACACGTTGAGAATGAGGCCTGCTTGATGTGCTGTAGGTGGCGCTAGTCATCAGCTAAAGAAATAGTGATGTTAGAGTGTCTCAAAGAAGCGTCGTATATGTAGGACGCTGGGAATGTATGGGTTAAGCGCCCTCTGCTTCGTTGTGCAGCAGCGCATACCACTGTGGGAGCATACGTGTATCATGTGCCTGTTGCACAAATATTTCGATTCACAGGCTTTGTCATGTGTCAAGAGGGCTCGCATAGGTGTATGGCTACTTCTCATTTCGTAGTCACTGTTGTCTACTGTACTAGAAACCACAGACTGGAGAAGCCGCTTGGATGCCTGCGTTTTTGTGACGTCCATTTATGAGAACCTACATTCGCTTCAATGTCCTTCACGCCATAAGCAGTCGCTCGCCAGTACTTGAAAAATATATCATATAATAAGCAATCCAACTCGTGTTAACTCTCCTAATTGTTCAGCTAGGGTTCCTTATACGCACACGGCACGCCGGTGAAACACCTACGTATGGCCCCAAATCATCGCGCCATGTGTCGCAGAAGCGCGTTTAGAGGCCCCAGCCGGAATCGAACCCAGGCATATGAGTGGCAGTCAAGCATTCTACCACAAATCCACACCTGTGATTCTAACTACTTCGGAAACAGACCATATACAGCCGTCGTGTCGCGGTAATGTCAAGTGAGCGTAAAGTTTTCGCTCTTATAATATTGTAGTAAACATTACTTCCGTCCTCCTATGGCTCAGCAAACTATTGACAAGCGCCATTCGACCCTGGAGGAATAGGCCAACGACCGCTACTTGTGATACGCGCATCATAGCACCATATAGTGCTCTGCATTTCGACAAAACTGACGCATGCTCTATCGTGAGTATCGACTCTACATCGGACTATAAGCTAGCCTTTAGGTATAAGGGTAGTCTGACGTGCCTGGTAAGGCTCACTTATGCATTCACCTAAGGCGATTCGAAGGCCACCTTCTTTTTCCTCTCACTCGGTGTGTTGATCCCCCCCCCCCACCGAACGCTTTCCGTACCTAATGTGGTTTAGCGCTGCCTACAGGATGGAAGGCAGTACACCTGGTTTTGCACTGCCTCCGTGATCCGCCCACCTTTGACCAAGCGATGATGTCATTTGATGACGTCATCATGTGATATCATATGACGTGACGTCACATCGATGTCATGTCGACGTCAAAACTTTTGGCCATCTGTGAGTAATGATAACGTCATATGGTGACGTTATGACGTGATGATCATTTTTTTCATCACTTGTGTCGATGCCGCCGACGCGGGACGCCAGTCAATTTTCGCGTTTGATGAGGCATCTAAGGCATGATGTGGGCGTGATGGTATCTAAGGCATGACGCAGCTAAGGCATGAGCCAGGATGTAGGTATATTAAGGCTTTCGCCTAATATGCCCACAACTACTCAATTTACAGAGAAGACGCTGATTCAGCTCGTAACGCTTGGCTCTGATAAATATATGCGGCATATAGGCAGCTACTTGGTGACTGCTTCGCATAAAATATATTGCTACAATGCATGAGATCTGCGGTATTTTTTTCTTCCGAGTATGATAAGAATGCGGAAAAAGCCATGTGTTATGTTGGGGGATCTGAGCCCCGCGACACAGGAACCACAGGAGACAGCGGCTGGCAGGAGACTATTTTTATTGGCTTTCTTTTAGAAGCGGACGAGAGGAGGTTATAGCGAGGGTACAAGAGTAACGCGATGCAGGAGCTGGGGACGAGAGTCCAAGGAATGCGCCGGGCGCGCGAGCGCGTCGGGCAGCACCAGCAATCGAGGCACAACACCTGGAGTGACCGTGTGTCAGTTGACGTGCGCGCACTTGACATCCCTTACCCCTTAGACGGTGTCATCGTATCGGTCAGGTGGACGCCGATCACGCTGGGGCCTCGGCGCAGTTTGGTGCTGCGCTGACCGGCTGGGTTGGTCATCGCGAGCTTGCGTCGCACACGTGTCCAGCCTGACCTCAGCTTCCCTATGTTCGGAGTCGGGCGTTGTGGGCAGATCATGCGGCGGCGGTGCTTCCGCTGGGAGCGAGATCACGTAAGGAGCCGGCTCTGTGTCTTGTTGATTACTTGATGCTGGTCCGTTCGTTTGATCGTTCCTTGGCGAATCATCTGTCGGGTAGGCCTCTGCACCTGGCTTTATGTGATCAAGGTGCCGACGAACCGTTCCGCGTCTTCACTTGATTAGCCAAAATCGATGTCCGAGTCTCTTTAACATGGTTCCGCCAATCCAAGCAGGACTTCCTGCAAAGTTGCGGAAAAAGACGGATTGCCCGATGGCTACTTTTCTCAGCAATTTAGTAACGCTGTGGTCAGTCGCCTCCCTCTCAGCTGGTCGCAGCTGAATGCGTGTCAGTGCCGTTGAGAGCTCGCGGCCGAACATAAGTGCAGCTGGCGTTTTGCCCGTCGTTACTCAAACAGTAGTGTGCTGCTTCAGCTGAAAACGAGCCAGCCTGCACACAAACGTTCATAACTGATCCTTGGCAAGTGCCTGTTTCATTTCATACACCATTCTTTGGGCTTGCCCATTCGTGGCCGGATGATAGGGTGCACTTGTGATATGCGTCATCCGATTCTCCTTCAGAAAATCTTACATTTCCGCAGAAACAAAGGACGGGCCGTTATCTGTGACCACCCTTTCAGGAATGCCGAAAGTTGCGACCAGGTTTCGCAGTTCCTCGATCAGTGTTGGCGACTGTATGTTCCGCATGGTGCGCACTTCAAGCCACTTGCTGTATGCGTCGACTACAATTAGGAGCATCCTTCCCTCCACAGGCCCAGCGAAGTCAGCGTGGATTGTGTGCCATGGGGTTGTCACACGTTTCCACTCGGTAACTGGTGCTTTAGTTGGCGTTTTCTGGTGCTGGCAGCAGGTTGTAGAACTTTTGACCGCTCGCTCTATGTCGTTGTCGAACCCGGGCCACTAAAAATAGCCTCGAGCGCACGCCTTCATAGCTACCACGCCCCTGTGACCTGCATGCGCTAAGTCGAGCACGTCTTTCCTTTCTTTCTCTGGAACGACCAGTCTGGTACCCCGGATAATGCAGCCTTCTTGTAGCGAAAGCTCGTGTCCAAGCTTTGCGAACGCCGCAAATTCCTGCTTGGGCAACCGGCGTAGTTCTCCGTTTGACATGGTTGTCATCACGCGGGATAACAATGGGTCACTCCGGGTCAGCTCAGCCAGTTTACGCGGTGAGAGCTCGAAACATGGCGCGGACGCAAGCATAAGCACATCTCCCGGGGAGCATGGCTCATCTACCTGCGCGGGCAGTGGCAGCCTGCTGAGCGCATCAGCATTTTGGTGCAGACGTCCAGGCCTGTACACCAAGTCGTAGTCATATGTGGCCAATTTGAGGCACCATCGAGTCATCCTCGGTGACAATATCTGGGGGATTTGCTTCTTTTCCCCCATGATGCCTAGGAGCGGTTGGTGATCCGTTAATACGGTCACGTGCCGGCCAGCCACATATTGGTGAAAGTGGCTGACGCCATAAACTACCGCAAGGCCTTCTTTATCGAGCTGCGAGTAGTTTTTCTCAGCGGTTCCCAAAGTTTGTGACGCGAATGCAATAGGAGCCTCTCGGCCGAACGCATCGTTTTGAGCGAGAATTGCGCCGATGCCGTATGGTGACGCATCCACAGACAGAAGCCTCTGTTCATCATAATGCGGAATGACTGTCGAAGACCGTATCATCTTAAACAGCCTGGTGTTTTTTCTCCCACTTCCAGGGCGTATTCTTCTCGAGAAGCCCATACAACTCTGCAGCTACCGTCGCTCTGTTCTCCAAAAACCATCGTAAAAAGCGAAAAGCCCAAAGAAAGCCTGCAGGGAGGTTTTGTCAGTCGGTTTTGGCGCCTCGAGGATTACCTTTACCTTTTCTTCGTTCGTATGGACACCCTGAGCATCGATTTTATGACCGAGAAACTGGACTGAGCTGATGCCGAAGCGGCATTTCTCTTGCTTGAGTCGCAGACATTTGTCGCTTAGTCTCGACAGGACTTCCTCTAGGCCTTGCACATGCTCTTTAAAGGGGCACTAAAGGCAAATAACAATTCATGTAAGCGTGAAAGCTCAATGTATGACAACTTCTAAGACGGCAGTATTATCAACAGCAGTGCCCTACTTACCGAGAAATTAAGCTAAATGTATCACACGGTGTGCGCCACGAGCGGCACGTTCTGAAAATAATTCCGATGACGTATGAGAGTCTGCCTAGAATTAATCACTAGTAATCAAACTAGGAGCAATAAAGAAAGAGCCTTCCGTGCATCAAGAGACGTAATAAAATGCTACTGGTTCGTTTCTCTTTGATTCATGGAAAAATGAACCTCTTTGGCGTTGCCATGGTGAACGGCGCGCGTGGTTCAAAGGTTCCTTTTTCGCCGAACTGCGCTTCACCCGGCAACCTGCTTCGCTCACGCGGTCGCGTCTCAGTGGTAGTTTCGGTATAGCGTACTGCCGCGTGTATATTAAGCGCTCGTGAATGTCGCTTTGACAGAAAGTTCGACAAAATGTTGCATGCATGTCATGTTGTCGGATGCCCGAATGGCGCACGCCGCCAGTAAACGCCGCCGCGAAGTAATAGTGAGCAACGTTGGGTACGGCAGCCGTGACGTGTGAAAGACTGATTTCAGGCGGGTGACTTGAAGTGCGCTAACGCGATACGGACCAATAAAACGTGATTATATTTCAAAATAAGCACTTCCTTGGCATAAAAGTAGCACTACGAAGTTTCTGGACCGCTATTTCAACAATCAACGTGGACTTAATATTTGCCTTTAGTGTCGCTTTAACGTCATTTCCGCTAACAATAATGTCGTCAAGGTAGACACTCACCCCCTGAATTCCGGCCAGCGTAGTCTCCATCATCCGCTGGAAGATGGCTGGCGCAGCGGATACTGCAAAAGGGAGACGCTTCACCTTGAACAGACCTTTGGTGGTGTTGACGGTTAGCAATGCGGCTGTCTCGTCGTCCAGTCTTAGCTGCCGATAGGCCTGGTAAAGGTCTAACGTCGAAAATGTTGTCCCACCAAGCAACTTTGCGAACACCTCCGCAGTTGTCGGCAGTGGGTAGGCTGGAATAACACGTTTCGAGCTAGTTGGTTGTTCATACCGAGGCGAAAACAGCGCGTACAGACGAGTACGAACAGACACAAGAAAAGGCACAGACACAGGCGCTGACTAACAACTGAAGTTTATTGCTCATACGCCACGAAAATAAATAGCACGTATCAACAAAAAACCAATACGAAGAGAGACACAGCAAAAAAGCAAGGCTTGATAGGACACTCAAAGCAGTTAGCCAGTGGGACCGTGTTTATCTAGCCCCCGATAGGAAGGCTAGCTCTTTATCTAACAGGGCTATTGATGGGGCGCTTACGCAGCTGTCCTGTAATTTCACGATATTTTGGGCCTCCATGATTTCTCGGGTTACTTTATCGCTGGACCTGCGTAATACTTTCGTGTTGTTGAATTGGGGCGCGCATTCACAATCTCGACAGTGGATGCCCAGGTGTCCTGAAATTCGCACGGTCACATTGTATTTATGTTCTAACAATCTTTTGTTAAGGCATCGGCCGGTCTGGCCGACGTAAGTGCGTCCGCGAGACAAGGGAATAGAATAGACGACTCCCTCAGTACAGGACACGAACTCAGTACAGAACACGAAGCTTGGTAAGGCAAGTGTCTCGGCACGTTCCTGAGGCTGAAGTAGAACGTTGTGCTTCCGAGGGAGTGGACGTGTTGTCTCGTCACAAGCCGGCCAACATGAGACTGCCTCTGGAAAAGACAGTGGCCTATCCCTTCTCCCTGCCGACAAGGAAGGAGGCTTTGCGGTTCTACCCAAAGGCGAGTACCTGACCAAGGCCCAAGAAGCCATCGGTTCATCATTCGATAAGTGCAGCAACGTGTGCCTAAGCAAGGTAAAGAATAGAGCCAAAAAACTGTGTGAACGCCTAAATCTTGACAAGTTACGCAGTACAGTGGAGAGCAGCAAACACTTGTGTTTAGAAATGTTTTTCTCTGTCAAAACCCATAAGGTCGGTTCTCCGTTTCGTGTCATTGTCTCTGAGACAGGCACCTGGCAGAAGTCTGTTGCTTCCTTTTTACAAAAGCAGCTAAAGCTCCTAGCTATTGACGACCCTTTTTTGGTAAAGAATGCGGAACCAGTGGTGAAGTTTTTAAAGGATAACTGTGACAAGACCTTAGTAGGTTTCTCGATTGACGTAAAAGACTTATATTATGCCATACCTCATGAAGACTTGATCAGGTGTATCAAAGACTGCATTGACCAGCATGGCGCTGTAAAATTCCAAAACGCCAGTAGCATGTCAACTGCCGACTTCATAGAGCTGCTTTCCTTTTACCTGAAATCGACCTACGCAGAATGGAATGGTTCGTTTTTTATTCAAAAGAAAGGAATATGTATAGGTTCGTCTATCGCACCGATCCTCAGTCACCTTTTTCTGGCTATGCACGACAGAGTTTTAAACGAGTTCTTTCACGATAGCATTGTGAAGCGAGTGTTCAGATTTGTCGATGATTACCTTGTAATTCTCGATTGCCGTCTGGAAGCCATCCATTTGGAGGCTCCAAGTATTCTTTCTCAGTTTTCAAGTGTTTTAAACCCCTTGATTGTCACCCACGAACTGCCATCCAATGGTTGCATGAGGTTTTTAGAATTAGGTTTATATTTTACCAGCAATCATGTGTGCTGGGCATTTGAGCCTCGGGATAACAAACCAATCCTTCCCTTCGATTCAGCCCACTCGAAGTTGGTTAAGCGCAGCATCATACATTCGTGCTTCACCAGTGCTATAAAGAAATCGTGCGAGCACAAGCTAAAAAACAGCTTTTTGAACCAGAAGTGCCGTCTTGTACAAGCTGGGTACCCGATAACCCTCCTATCCTCAGTGGCAGAAACAATGTTAAGGACAGATAAGACTCGCGCAAGAGACAAAGACAAAACGTGTGCGGTCATTCCCTACGTACATGGCATCTCCCACAACCTGAGAAAGATAGGCAGCAGAAATGGGATACACGTTCTGTTTTCAGCTCCTGACCGCTTGTCAGGTCTTTGCAAACGAGTGAATCAAATGGGTCGGACGAAGGTTGGCTGCACCACTAATCACCGCGACAAGTTCGTGTCCTGTACTGAGGGAGTCGTCTATTCCATTCCCTTGTCTTGCGGACGCACTTACGTCGGCCAGACCGGCCGATGCCTTAACAAAAGATTGTTAGAACATAAATACAATGTGACCGTGCGAATTTCAGGACACCTGGGCATCCACTGTCGAGATTGTGAATGCGCGCCCCAATTCAACAACACGAAAGTATTACGCAGGTCCAGCGATAAAGTAACCCGAGAAATCATGGAGGCCCAAAATATCGTGAAATTACAGGACAGCTGCGTAAGCGCCCCATCAATAGCCCTGTTAGATAAAGAGCTAGCCTTCCTATCGGGGGCTAGATAAACACGGTCCCACTGGCTAACTGCTTTGAGTGTCCTATCAAGCCTTGCTTTTTTTGCTGTCTCTCTCTTCGTATTGGTTTTTTGTTGATACGTGCTATTTATTTTCGTGGCGTATGAGCAATAAACTTCAGTTGTTAGTCAGCGCCTGTGTCTGTGCCTTTTCTTGTGTCTGTTCGTACTCGTCTGTACGCGCTGTTTTCGCCTCGGAGTGGGTAGGCGTCTTCTTGACCACCGCGTTAACTGTGCTCCTGTAATCTCCACAAACGTGAAATGTTCCATCCTTTTTGCGCACCCATACCAAAGGTGTGGCCATTTCGGCATGTTACGTCGGCTCTAGGATACCTTGTTTTTGCAGGCGGTCGAGCTCTTCCTCCATAGGCTCCTGGTAAGCTAGGGGCACTGAACGTGCTTTGCAAAACTTGGGTGTGGCACCTTCTTCCAAGTCCAAGTGAACCAATGGACCCACGTAGCCGTCGATACCTTCCTTAATACATCAGGATGGCGTGCGAGAACATCCTGGAACTCTTGACTTGGTTTGGCGACCTGGTTTATTCCGTGCACACGGATGTTCAGTGTTGAAAACAAGTCACGTCCGAGCAGGTTGCACCCAGTTCCTTTCATTATCAGCAGGGGCAGCACGTAGTCCTTTGATTTGAAACGCACACGAACTTGTGCCGAACCAAGGATGCCAAGTTCTTCCCTTGACCAGGTACGTCAGTCTAGAGGTTCTCTCGAAAGCTTTGGGGCTTTCGATGGCCACGTTTGGTGGTAGGTAGCCTCACTGATGAGAAAACATGGGGCGCCCGTGCCCACTTCGAATTTCAGGGGCCTTCCCTCGACTTTCACGTCAACGAGGAATTTAGGGCAGGGTTGTCGCCCACTCACGGCATGTAGGTCTTAGCACCTATCGGTGTCCGCGGGGTCGTAGCTAAAAGGTTGGGCATTAATCATGTGAGTTCCCTCCCGGGCGTTGAGGTTGCCTTCTTTGTTTTACTGCGAAAGCTGTTATGAGATCACAAGGGCCGTTTTTGGCGCCGTAGTTGTCCGCCGCCGCCGCCGGTGTCCGTAACCGCTATCGCTCGAAATAAGAAAAAAACGAAATCAGAAAAATTTCAGGATGGAACGAGGTTCGAACCTGGACCCTCTGCGTGGGAGCCCAGTATTATACCTCAGAGCCATGCGGGTGCTTGAAACAGATCAGCAAAGAGACCCTATACAGTCTTCATGTCGGGAAGGAACCACATTAACATATATAATGTAGCGTGGTAGAAGAGTAAAATAACAACCAAGTGTCACAAAACGCGAATTCTGTAACCAGGCGTCACACAATGCGAATTGCGCAACGAGTAGGTTGTTGAATGCTTCCAACCCATTACAAAGGGCTCTGCTATAATTATTCATCGCCATTAGCCACAGCATCGTATCGTTCGTTCGTATCGTTCACCGCATGAAACACTTGACAGACACACCGGCTCTATGACAGTCACGAGTTGAACTGGGGCCTTTTCAGAATCAACGAGTTTGTGCCCGAGTTCGCGCGCCACTAAGTTTGATTGATAGATGCCGGCCATAAGATCGGGTTCGCCCACCGTGTTTGCTCTTGCCGAGGAGCAGTGCTCACGCCGCAACGCTAGCGAGCGGCAGGATTCATCTATGAGCGTATTCGCACAGACTATGCACACACGCACGAAAAACCAGAAGTTATATCATCACTTGGCTACAATTTGTCTCGCATTCAATTTCACCGCGGTCACGACATACCACTCACAGCCTTGAAGAGAGCGCCCCTGGTGGCAACTGAAGTGAGAAATGCTACTCTTTAGTTGTTTCTAGAGACATTGTTTCTGCCGATTCGTTACTGCAGAAAAATCTTCAGATGCGTAATGTCAGTAGCAGTATCCTGTCCATTTATTTATCTGCAATATTCGAGTGAAGCAAAACGAGCTGCATGAGAGTGCTGCATGTACTCCAGGGGCGGCGCCAGCAGGGGGCACGTGGGGGCTGGAGCCCCCCCCCCCTAAAAAAAAAGATTTCGCCTGCCCCCCCCCCCCCCCATTTGCCCTCCCAAGAGTCAAAACACAACGCATAAGCTATCCGCCTCCCTGTCCCCCTGAAAGAACTCACTTGTTGCAGGTGCTCCCGCAGTAAAAAAATCCTGGTACCGCTCCTGATGTGCGCCCCTGTTGTCTTCGAGAGTGGAAATTTCCATGCCGCCGGTGGAACGAAAGATCTTGCCCGAAAGAGGACAAACGCCCACAAACACGCCTGTCGGTGGCGCGATGTTCAGTTGGCAAAACGATAGCGCGACAATCACGCTGACGTCGCTGCGCTGCACTGTGGAAATGTGGACTAAGTGGCGGCGCCGACGCGTTCGCACGCGGTGTTCCTTTGAAAACCGCCGTAAGTGCCGCACGTGCGCTCTTGACGCCATGCGCGTTCTTGCAGCCGTTTTTATCAACGCTGCCATCG
Source organism: Rhipicephalus sanguineus (assembly GCF_013339695.2). Classification (NCBI taxonomy): domain Eukaryota; kingdom Metazoa; phylum Arthropoda; class Arachnida; order Ixodida; family Ixodidae; genus Rhipicephalus; species Rhipicephalus sanguineus. The sequence continues at coordinate 21,373,325 of NC_051176.1, read as the reverse complement.
CGCGGTCCGCACTGTCTTCCTGTCATGACCGCCGTAGTGCGAGCTCGGAGCAAACTCGTGTGCCCGGGAAGCTCGGGCGATCCCGCATAGCACCCCTGGTGTTTAACTGAGATCCAATCCACGAAGTCCAGCTCGTGGTTGTCAGGCAGATGGCGACGCGAGTGAGTTTGGCAAAGTCTTCCCAGTGGTTGAGTGCACTCACGCGCTCATACTGCTCCAACCAGTCTACAACGTCGTCCCCACGAAGGCCAGCGAACACCGGTGGATCCTTCTGGGGTGTGGCGACCAAGCAAGAAGGGGTTCCCGTCGAGGCGGCAAAGTGGATGCGCCAGGGTTGGAGCACTCGTCTTGCGACATTGCCGAGGTCTGTTAGTGCACGCGGCGACATGAACGCTCCAGGGGTGTATTGTAGTGGAAGTCGTAGGGGCAACGGTAGAGCGAGAGGACTGAGGGACCGGACAGCACAATCCACCACTTGTGAGACAACTTTAGGGCCACAAGATTCTTCTTTATTGACCCTCCAGCCTGAGCCCCACTGCCCAGACCCAAGCTGTGATGATGAGTAGTTACAGGTGAGAAGATGACGAGTATGAAGAATGCTCAGAAGTTTATATATATATATATATATATATATATATATATATATATATATATATATATATATATATATATATATATAGGAAGGTATTTGATACACGACGTACGGAGCACAGTTTCTTTCGACGTGTCGGCTGTAGGACCGGCCTTCGTCTAGGAATTCTGGTATTCCTAGACGAAGGCCGGTCCCACGGCCGAAACGTCGAAAAAAACTGTGCTCCGTACGTCGTGTCTCAAATACCTTCCTACAGTACCAGGGCCTGCGTGATACTTCCCATAACCCTATATATATATATATATATATATATATATATATATAGAGAGAGAGAGAGAGAGAGAGAGAGAAAGACAGAGAGAGAGAGAACTCCATTCGCACTCACTTTGATGTGATTTTTCATATACAGTGAGATCATTTGTGTAACAGTGTTGCATAATATTATACAAAACGTTCAGTCAGTTTTACGTAGCATGCGCTGGGGCAATCATACATATGCGTGTTAGACATGTAATAATATTAAAAGCAACACTTTTTATACATTAACTACACAACTTTATACAGGAATACAATTATGTCGATGCCGGCCGTCCCAGTATATAGATTTGTATCATTCGATGATATTTCGTTCATGTCTAAATGCTACTCACTCATGAACGTTTTGCTTTAAGAGGCTCTGCAACACTTTTGCAAGAAATCATCGAATGATTTGATTAACGGAGTTTATTGCCTCCCGAATCCACTGCCGCAAAATGTTTTAGAATCCCTCAAGTACGAGAGGAGTTACAGGGATTTATCGCGCGCCTAAATGGATATTGAAGGCAAATAAAAATTCATGTCTAAGTGAAAGGTCAATGTTTGAAAAATGTCTAAAACATCAGTATTATCAATAGCAGTGCTGCAGTAATCGATAAATTACAGTAAATGTAGGACACTATATGCGCCACCGGTGGTACATTTTGGAACGAGCCCGATGCCGTCAAGAGTCCCGAGTACAAATTATCCCCTAGTATTCAAGCTGCATATAATAAAAAAAGAACATTCCGAGCATTGCAAGACGTAATAAAATGCTGCTTGTGCGTTTCTGTTTGATTCGTGGAAAAAAGAAGTTGACGTTACACTGGAGAACGGCGCGGCTTGTGTGAATGTTCTGTTTTCGCAGGGCTGCGCTCCGCTCGCGCAGTCGCGTCTCAGTGGTAGTTTCGTTATCGCGTACTGCATCGTGTGCTTTGCACGCTCATGAAAGTCGCTCTATCGGAAACTTGGACAAAATACAGTGTTCATGTGATGATGTGTATTATGCCCTTCAGAGCAGAAACCACAGCGTCGGCTGCTAGGCAGTAAATGCGGGCAACGTTCGGCAAACTAAATTACGTCAGGAGGCCTTTTCATGCGCGCGATTTGAAGTTCACTAACGCGGACCCCTAAAACGTAATTTCCATTCAAAGTAAGCATTTGCTTGGCACGAAACAAGTACCAGGTTTCTGGATTGCTATTACAACAATCAACATAGACTTCACTTCACTTTTATTTCCTTAAAGGCCCCCTCAAGGGGGGTATTACATAAGGGGTGGGTTTACAATTGAGTGACATATATACATAATAATAATAAATACACAATTATACATAGAAAAATTAAACATAAACAATAATACATACATTCATACAATATGCACAATACCCACATATGCATATAACTAGTAGCCACATATATAAACATAAGAATAAATTAGTGCTTAAGCTTGATAACAGTGACAACAGCTTAAGTGTCCCTTTAAGTGATTACTCTCCTCTTTCATGCGCCGCACTGAAAGCTACGCAAAGGGGCGGGGGGGGGGGGGGGAGTTACAAGGGGTCAAGAAGCTACGTCCGGGCGTCAGCGCGCATCAGTACCTTGAGCACTTCTTTTTTTCCTTCTTTCGCACGTTTTCCTTTTATTGCGTGTCGTGTATTAAATTCGAACGTTAAATACTGCCACTGAAATAATTGTTTCAGTGGCATAATCAACGAAACCGTGTGCTGGAAAAATATTCCTTCATTATTTCTAAAAATAAGTTAAAGAAAAAAGTACAATGAAGAGAGGGAAAAACGATATCTATACAAAAAGAATAAATAAGATTCCAAATATGACTACAAAAATTAAAGTCCTGCAAAATTGACAAATTTCCCCTCACAGTTCTGGTAGACATAGACGACGGGGTGTTGTGGTGATGCTGCGGCGAGACGTCGGTGGTGTAGGCGTCGGTAGGGCAGGAGAGAAGAAGACCGGTGCTTCCTGGAGACTCGGTCAACGGGTCAATGGAAGGCCTGCCAAGTGCACCCTGGAGACCATTACCACAGCCACGTGGTATAGCAGGCGTCGTCCTTGCGGGTCGAAGAGGAACTGCCTTGAGACCACCTCGAACAGAAAGCAACGCACGTCTTCCCTTCGACGTTCCAATGATGATGATGATGATGTGCCTCTACACATGGCTCATACCCACACTGGGGGATTGGCCAAGAATTGTTTATATGAATTTTTAAAGTTACAGCTAATCATTACACACAAAAGGCAAGCAAACATAAAAAAGAACGAGTGCAATAATTATTTGTACATTCAGCCCAGACGTCTCTTCCTACCTAGAAATTAGAATAATGCAATTAATGTGTTACCGAACGTCTTATTCTTTTTATTGATTTTTTTTTCTTTATTGATTCATTGCTACTATTAGATCATGTTTGCAATTAGGAATTTATAAACGCATTCAAAAACGTTCCAAAAGCCAGCCCCTTCATCTTCCTCTTTCTTCCCCGCCTTGCCCCGTCCAAAGCATTTTCTTTGTGCGCTCTTCTTTTTCTTTGCTCTGATGCACTTCATGTGCTTTCGGTTTCGACGTTTCACCGATATAAAGAAACACCGCACTTTAAGTCCAACAGTTACAGTCCAAGTCACAGTCCAATGCTCATCACAGAAAGCCCCCCCCCCCCCAAGAAAAGTTTTTTTAGCAAAAAAAAAGAAACGTTGCGAATAGTGATGGGAACACAAGCAGCCAAACTAATGGAACTATGGAACTAATGGAACCGCGAGGCCGAAGCTGCACGGTGCACGGGTAGAGGTGTTAGGTCCTACTCAAATAATCTGCCCCAACATTTTCTGAGCCTTTTAAGTACTCGACGCGAAAAGAATACTCTTGAAGGGTAAGGCTCCATCGCAGAACCCTGCTATTTAAATGCTTTGCTTGCGTCAGGTACAACAAAGGCTGGTGATCAGTTTGTATCATAAAGGCGGTTCCATAAAGGAAAATATGAAATTTTTCCACCACCCATACCAGAGCCAGGCATTCGCGTTCAATCGCAGATTAGCGGGTTTCACGGGGAGCTAATTGCCTGCTAGCATAAGAAATTGGATGCAAGACACCCTCGTATTCCTGCATTAGCACGGCGCCAAGTCCCGCGGCAGGTGCATCAGTACGAAGTACAAATTCCATCTTAAGGTTTGGCGCTCTTAAGACGAGCTTATCGCATGTTTGAGGTCTACGAAGGCCGCTTCTCTTTCTGGAGTACAGGTCACCCGAATGCCTTCTCCCTCCTTGAGCATGTCAACCAGAGGCTGCGCCTTCTCAGCGTATCGTGGAACAAAGTCGCGATAATAGCCTGCTAGACCGAGGAACGAACGCACTTGTTTCGTTGTCTGAGGCTTAGGTGCTTGAACGATTTTTAGGGGCGAAGCTCTTTATGTCGTGGGTCTGTCCATCCTCCGTTTGTTTGTAGCGTTGTAGTAGCCAAATCTAGCTTGTGAGTAGCGCGTGTTCTGGTATGCAGTAGAAGAAGAAGACGACGTTGACGAGTGAGACTCTCGTGCCTGTTCGCCTGTGTGGCATTCTTTCTTTTTTACTGCGCGCGTTCTGGTTTGCAGTAGAAGAAGAAGACGACGTTGACGAGTGACACTCTCGTGCGTGTTCGCCTGTGTTGCATTCTTTCTTCTTTACTACGTCTCGTGTTTTCAACGACACCCGAAGACAACATTTCAGAAGTAACGCGCCATAAGGCTCCCTCTTGGCACGCTTTCTCTTTAGCTCGGAGTCGCCATATGGAAGACAAGGCTGCGGAACGGACGGCACGGAAGGCGGCGGCAGCGCGCGCTCGCAGACAGAATCCGGAGGAGAGAGCCCGCGAGGCCGAAGCTGCACGTCAACGCCGCGAAGCAGATTCCGCCGTTCGAGCCCGCGAAGCCGAAGCTGCTGGACAAGCTGCACGGCTGCGGTGAGAAGACCCCGCCGTTCGAGCCCGTGAGGCCGAAGCTGCTCGACAAGCTGCACGGCTGCGGCGCGAAGACCCCGCCGTTCGAGCCCGCGAGGCCGAAGCTGCTCGACAAGCTGCACGGCTGCGGCGCGAAGATCCCGCCATTCCAGCCCGCGAGGCCGAAGCTGCACGGCTGCGGCGCGAATCGGATCTTCAAAATGCGAAGCACCGTGAAGCGGCGAGAAACGCGCGTACCGGCAGGCAGAGCCCGAGGCTGTGCGAGCACGTGAAGTGGCTGCAAAACGCATCAGGCAGGCTCTGCCCGAAGGCACCGACGTGCGCTTCCAGCGGGACTTCCTTGATAACAGTTTCGGCCATAGTTGCGGTGTGTGCAACAGATTGTGGTTCTCAAACAATCTAGTCACAATATCTTCCATCAAGAAGGAAGACGCTCGCGTCAATGCCATCGCCGTGCTGCAGCGCGAGTTCGCTTCGCCGCACTCATCATCATTCACCACGTGGATATGCTGTGATTTTTTTCAATCGTCTCTTCGTTCGGCTGAATCTTTCCTTCGCCTAGACGATGGCCGAGGAAAGTGATGGTGGTTGTTCCGATTTCGCATTTTTGTGGCTTTACTTTCTTTACTTCACTTAAGATCTAGAATTCAACTAGACGTAAGGAAGGAACGGCAGAAACTGATACGCAAGAAGCCGATTAATGAACTAGCTCTGCGAGGGAAAGTACAGGAATTCAGAGTTTCACTTCAGAATAGGTACGTGGCTTTAACCGAGGAAACCGACCTTAGCGTTGACGCAATGAATGATAATCTGACTAGTATCATTAAGGAGTATGCAGTGGAAGTCGGGGGTACAGTCGTTAGACAGGACACTGGTAAGCTATCCCAGGAGACAAAAAACCTCATTAAGAAACGTCAAGCCATGAAAGCCTCAAATGCAACAGACAAAATAGAGCTGGCCGAGTTTTCGAAGTTAATCAATAGGCGTAAAGTAGCCGACATAAGAAAGTATAATATGGAGAGAATTGAGCATGCTCTAAAGAACGGAGAAGCCTCAAAGCTACGAAGACAAAACTGTGCATAGGCAAAAATCAGATGTATGCATTAAGGGACAAGGAAGGCAAGGTCACAACCAATATGGATAGACTAGTTGAGGTAGCGGAAGAGTTCTACAGAGATCTGTACAGCAGCCGAGACAGTCAGGATGATAACGTAAGATGCAGTAATATCCCAGAGGAATCTGACATCCCACCAGTATTGACAGGAGAAGTAAAGAAAGCCCTAAAGGGACTGCAAAGAGGCAAAGCCGCTGGTGAGGATGAGGTAATATCAGACCTGTTGAAAGACGGCGGAGAGATTATGTTAGAAAAACTGGCCACCCTGTATACGAAGTGTCCTTCGACGGGGAGGATACCAGAATCTTGGAAGAATGCCAACATCATCTTGATCCGCGAGAAAGGGGACGTCAAGGACCTGAAAAATTACAGGCCCATCAGCTTACTGTCCGTTGTCTACAAGCTATTTACAAAAGTAATTGCTAACAGAATTAATACGACATTAGAGTTCAATCAAGCAAGGGACCAGGCAGGATTTCGTACAGGCTTCTCAACAATAGACCATATTCATACTATCAATCAGGTGATAGAGAAATGCGCGGAATACCCAACCCCTATACATAGCCTTCATAGATTACGAGAAGGCATTTGATTCGGTGGAGACATCAGCAGTCATGCAGGCACTGCGGAATCAGGGCATCGACGTAGCCTATATAAACATAATTGAAGAAATCTACAGCGCATGCACAGCCACTATAGTGCTCCATAAAGAAAGCGACAGAATCCCAATAAAGAAGGGCGTACGGCAGGGAGACAGGATCTCTCCAATGCTATTCACCGCGTGTTTACAGGAGGTTTTCAGGGCCCTAGATTGGGAAGATTTAGGGATAACATTTAATGGAGAGTATCTCAGTAACCTGCGATTCGCGGATGACATTGCATTGATGAGTAACGCGGGAGACGAATTACAGCTCATGATTACTGAACTGGATACGGAAAGTAGAATAAGGTCTGAAAATTAATATGCATAAAAATAAATTAATGTGGAACAATCTTGGCAGAGAACAGCGCTTTGCGATAGGTGGCGAGACACTGGCAGTTGTAAAGGAGTGCGTCTATTTAGGACAGGTAGTAACCGCGGAGCCGAACCACGAGAGTGAAATAACTAGAAGAATAAGGATGGGATGGGGCTCATTCGGCAAGCATTATCAAATCATGAATGGCAGTCTACCACTATCTCTCAAGCGGAAGGTATATAACAGCTGCATCTTACCGGTACTTACCTACGGAGCAGAAACCTGGAGACTTACAAAGAGGGTTCAACTTAAATTGAGGACGACGCAGCACGCGATGGAAAGGAAAATGATAGGTGTAACCTTAAGAGACAGGAAGAGAGCAGAGTGGGTCAGGGAACAAACGGGGGTTAAGGATATCATAGTTGAAACCAAGGAGAAGAAATGGATATGGGCCGGGCACGTAACACGTCGGCAGGATAACCGGTGGATCATTAAGGGTGTTAGGAATGTGGTAGGGCCCTTCGGGTGCACAGCGTAGCATACGAGGTTGTGGCATCCCACCGCTCCCACCACTGTTAGGAATGAGGTAGCGTGGCCCATTGCTACCGCCACCGTTATGGTCCGATGTCGTGCCTCAGGCTCGTTGCTGGGAATACGCGTCGTTGTACCCCACCTCTGGAACCGCTCTTGGGACTCGGGTTGCGTGGCCGGTGCGAACACGGGTGTGCATCGTGCTCGGAGTAGTCACTAGGGGCAAGGTGAAGAAGGGAAAGGTTTTATGTACAGACTATTTACATATTTTCGCTCTCAGGCAACATGACTGCCAGCCCGACCACGTCGGCTGGTTCGACTCGGTTCCACCTCGTTCTTTTTCAATCTCCCCGCTCGACGGACCGGCACGGCCTTAAATCGTCTAGCCGTCCATTGTCCTGTTGACCGTCCGCTGGTCGCAGGTGTTGACTTCGCCAGTTGCAGTTGACGGTTTCGCCAGTTGCAGGTGACGGCTTTCCGTCAGTTGCAGGTGATGGCTTCGCCAGTTGCAGGTGACGGCTTTCCGTCAGTTGCAGTTGTTGGAAGCGCCATTGTCTGTCCCTTCCATCACCCTCAGGAATGCTGCTCTCAGTCGTTAAGCAGCGTGAAGGCATGACGACTGGTGTCAGCTGTCGGGGCCAGCTGGGCGAAGACGCCATTTTCCAGGGTCCCTCTTTGTGGGAAAGTCGGCGACATTGTGGCCTCTGTGCTGAGGCACAACAGCACCCCCGCCGCGAAACAATGCATCAGGAGGACGAGCTGCTCAACGTGGCTCGGCTGAATTGATGCGGCCGGACACCAGGCTCATCCATGGCTCGAGGCGAAGCTCCCAGGATCATTGCTCCCGTGACTATCCACACGAACACTCAGCTGGCACGGACTCGAGGTTCCTGTGGATAAGACGAACTCGACAGGACAACCATTGTCAAACCACACCCAACGCTGCAAGTGCCCTCCGCACACTCTCCAATTGCCAGACATGAATGAAACAAATCCTACTGACAACTAACGTTCCCGCTTTAAATAAAACGGGGAGAAGTGCGTATCTCATGGCGACGAGTTCAAGAACAGGCCTCAATTCCAGGTGTTGTTAAAGAAACAACTTCGGGGTAATACAAGAATTGTAATTGTACTATAGCTGCTTAGGCATGGAAGATAAACAACTAAGGAAGTCAACGGAAGCTCAAAGGCTTCGCTAAATCCACACTAAACGCTCTCGGCGTAAGCGTAACACAATAAGAACACAACATGGTTTTACTAACTATGAACTCAAATTGAAAATAAAGCTTGCACCGTTCACAAAACAAGGTTGAACTACCTTTTTCTTTAAATGTTCACGCTAACTACTACAAAAACAAAACAAAACTCAACCTACTGCGAGCTCTGTTGAAGCATTTTTCAACTACAACGCTAGAAGATTACCCTCCAAAATATAGACACTACATAGGTCAAAATTACTGCCTCTACAGTAAACACAAACAAGTAAACTTCGGTTACGCTCGACCAACGCTACCACTCTTTCACAATTAGCGGTCGCATAAATCTTTACTGACGGCTAACGTGCCTCATTTTACGCCGTCAGCTCACTCTCGTGCGGGTTACTGCTTCCGCATGTTATTCTTAATATTGCGCCACTAAAGCTAGACATGTTCCCGTGAGCACTTTGTCACGCTGCACCCACACCAGGAACTGAATTCGCAAACGACATCCGTAATTGCACGTACTAGTGCCACTGCGAGCTTCTACTCCGCGGATGTACGACTAACCTAGCTCCACCCTTGCGGTCACAATTTTTACAAACAACCGAGCGACTCGCTATAACCTTTCCGCGTTCGCTCCTACACTCTAAGCACGGTAACGTTTACTAAAGGTGCACATTTTCACAAATTTGTGTACCTATAAAATAGAAGTTATCTAGTAACCTTTAGTACCCGTTCACAGTATCGAGCATTCTCACGTAAAAATAGAGGTTACGTTGTACAGTACACGGTATACTGTTTACACAAAACGGCTTGCAGGAGATTTTATACGGCCACATGACGTAAAAATAGAGGTTACGTTGTACAGTACACGGTATACTGTGTACACAAAACGGCGTGCAGGAGATTTTATACGGCCACATCACGTAAAAATAGAGGTTACGTTGTACAGTACACGGTATAGTGTTTACACAAAACTGCTTGCAGGAGATTTTATACGGCCACCGCTCTGCGCCTTTTCTTTCCTTCGCTCTTCTTTCTTTGACGCATTCCAGGAGGTTACGCTCATCACATGGATCAGCCAGTTGTGCCACAGCAACGGAAGCACAACCTTCCACTCTTTCGCACTTCGTGCTGCGCATGCCTCGTGTTTTTTCCGCGCTTCCTTGTGCGGTTTTAATACACCGTCCATATACGTACGCTAATAAATGCGAACCTTTGCGCAAGACGTCCCAGTGAAGGTGCTTCTCGGAACTCACGCGCTGGCGCATTGTAATAATTCAAGTGCATGACTGCTTATGTCACGTAACAATTGCGGTGACCGAGGCCAAACGCGTCGCCTTCGCTCATTAGAAGAGGCAGCTAACAAAACATTCGCATATTCGACGCGACTTGGAGTTAGCATGCACTACAGCAATGATGAACCGCGATTATTATTAAAATGTGGTCGACCCGTCAATATCAGTGAAGATCAGAGATTTTATAACAGTATCATGGTATACGTGTCAGACCATCCTCTCTTGGTCCAACTTCTATGCAGTTTAAGCATAGGCTGGCGTGATTATAACACTTCAATTATTTTTCTGCTGCTCGTGCACTTTCATTGACTGTGTGATTCGTGCTTATCAAACTGTGTCTTATCCGATAATAAATTCCAGCCGTCTATTTGTTATAGGGCTATTTGCCATTTTGTTCACCTTCAAATATGGGATCAGCATTGGAAACGTGGATACTGACAAAATGGGAAGTTGACAAAGCAGGGAAGCTGCTGAATGCGGTAAAGAAGTGCGCGGAGAATTAACACTGCTCCTCACGGCGTAGAGTATATTCAAAATTGATATACAGACCACTCGCCATACGCCACGTTAAGTCAGTTTTACGTACTTCTCGCAAAACCCAAAGAAATGTCTGAAATCATCGCGTAATAAGTAGCTGGCTGGTACGTGTGTACATATTATATACGAATGCTGAATGATATATTATCAGAAAAACACGCAGTAAATGCAAATGTATGTATACGCAAAACATACAATAATACCAAGAGCGCATATCAAGAGCCGGAACGCGGTTTTCTCGAGAGATGCAAATTGTAATGCTTAAGCATCTAGGTAATTGGATCAAGAGAGGATACTTGTCTGATACACATGGCGCAACTCATGATTAAGAATATCTGTCAATCACCTGCTCTTCTTAATTATAGTTTTAGTGGCAGACCGCATTTGAACGACGCGATGCTTGTGGGCGAAGGTGTGACGTTACGATGCATGCAAGCTCTAAGCCAACTCCAAAGGAAATTGTTTTGTGTTTTTTCTTGCGATTAGGGAAGCGTACATCTCTTGCCACGGACACCGCAACTGTCGTGATCTATGCAGACATGTACCAGAATTATTCCAAAGCTCCAGCGTGTGTATTCAGGACAGGGCAGGCCATATGACACCGCCGTGAAAGTTCTCATTACTCTGTGTACATATTTGTACGCTGCATAATAAAGCCGCAGAAAGAAGTACAAAAGGTTAGGCGTGCACAGAAAGAAGCACTAAAGGAAGAGCCACGCTTCTCTTGCTAGACGACACTTGGCTGGGCCGATCATGCGTGTAGCGAGTGGTCCGAAATGTGTCGCAGAAAGAAGATCGAAAGAAAAAAGAGGCACATACCCTTTGTTAGGCGACATCTGTGTGGCTGGGCCACGGGTAGAGCTGTTATACTGAGTGGAGCCCCCTGCAAATAATACGTGATCAGCGTCGTGCTTCTCCTTAAGACACTAGTGTGTGCGTCATACCATAAATGCTGGTACTGCAGGACAGCTGAAACCCAGAGGGCAGCCAAAAAGAGGGTGATTGTCAGTCCTTTACTTTTGTTGCTCGGGTTGTTCGTGCTCACAAGAAATTTTCTGAAGAACAAAAAAACATGCACCATTCGAAAAGAATTCATATTTCATTGTTTTATACCTCCAAAGCAGAATACATCAAAGTTTATTGATTTATAGCTTCAGGGACTTGTCTCGCTGATAGAAGACCGCAGGTATTCAAAGCGTTTCTTCTTGTTTTCGCCTGTGGTTGGTACAAATTTACAGGAGCAGGTGGTCAGGATCTGCAGTCAAACCCTCTCTTGCTGCACGCACCATCATGTTTCATCAGTCAATATGTCAGTTGCTGATTCCGCAATCTCCTCGCTGGACAGTCGATCCTAAATGGAGAGGACCGTTATTTTGCACTATTCCAACGGTTACTGCCACTTTGCACACAACTGCAGATAGCACGTAATGTGCGACACATACTCCAACCCCCCCCCCCCCCAAAAAAAAAGGGTGTTACTTGACCAATACATAAGCGTTCCTCAAATATACTATCCTGTGCAATACGTTTATCGGAAAACAAAAATCTTATTTGAAAACGCACGTTAATCCCAAATGCAATTTACTTCTGTTTAGCACAAGAGTCAGCAATACAATAATGTAAGTAACAGTTTAGTAGCAGAAACACGACAGCAGGTGATTAGAAACAGAAACATTGCAATTTACATTTTTCAATGACCATACTTGGCATTTCACGTGGAGCTTCAATATGCTCGTACCTAATTGTTTTCCTCAAGGGGCATACTCTACTTGACAGTTCATAACCTCGGCTGCACCGAACATAAGGCATATCGGCGTCTGGAAGTTTCCAAGCTGCCTGATAGGAGATCATCCGAGCATGCCTTGGGCGGGATGTGTGCTGTAAACATTTCCAACGCAACACATTTAATATGGCGGGAAAAAAATCATTTGTGTTGTCTACGTACCTTTAAACATTCCGGCTTTGACAGTTAAATCACATGTGTACTGATTCATTTTTTCTAACCACAATGACACGTTGCTTGCACCCTAGAACAGAACGAGAACACAAAAAAAGTTATCTCAGTGCCAGAGAACAAATTTTTATTGTCAAGGAACTAAGGACGTCGAAAGACATATCAACCGCACTGACCATGTCCCCCTTTGAACTCCTACGTCGCACGATTGCTGGCATTCGTGCTATCTGAAAAATCGTTAAGCCACAGCGTATCGCTTATCGCGTAACATATTCTCAGCTGCCCCGTTTTGATAGCGAAGCAGTCAGACGTAATCGAGCGACGCAGAGCAAATACTGCCGGCAACAATGCGTAAAAGCATGACAATTTATTTTTCTGACTCGACCCAACCCTTACAGCAGCGTATGAGCATGAATAATCTGAATTTTGAATGCCGTACATTGTGATCTGTATGAGTGCAACTATGGAATGAAGATGACTTCAGCATATATTTGTGGTAAGGTTTCAAGTTAGGTCAAGACGCAGAAGTTTGAAGTCTGACGGAAGCCCGTCTAGTTGGGTTGATACGTGGTGACGTTGAAAACCCGAGGCACTGAGCCGACTAAAGCAAAAAGCGCACACACACACACACACACACACACACACACACACACACCACGCACGCGCACACACACATACACACACGCACGCGCACGCACACACTCGAGCACACACGCACGCGCGAGCACACACACACGCGAGCGCACGAGCACACACGCGAGCAAACACACGCGCGCACACACACACGCACGAGCACACACGTGAGCACACACACACACACACGCGAGTACACACGCGCACGAGCACACACACGCACGCGCGCGCACACGCACACGCGCGCACGAGCACACGCGCGAGCGCAAACACACGCGCACGAGCACACACGCACGCGCGAGCGCAAACACACACACGCGAGCACACACAAACACACACGCGCTCGCGCGAGCACACACACACACACGCACCCGCGAGCGCATACACACACGCGCGCACGAGCACACACGCACGCGCGAGTACACACACACACGCGCGCACGAGCACACACACGTACGCACTCACAAACATGGAGTAGTCGGTATCAAGAGCGACTCGAGATAAAGACGTCGTGACAGTCATTTTTCTCTAGCGCGAGCACGTGCCTTCCCCCAGTCGATTGCGTGTCCCCTGAAACGTGCTCAGCCAAAGCACTGGATTTAGCAATTTATTTTTTCACGTCATAAACGTCCTTTTGTGTGTGTGTGTATTAAATGTTTACTTCTGTCGGCTCAGTGCCTCGGGTTTGCTAGATTCAGCTACACACGGAAGGATGCTGTGATTTCCTTTAAGACACTTAAAAACTACACTTAAAACGCACTCTTAACGCCATTTCATTGTCTTTCGTGTACTTGAAGCTTTATTCATTTCGGTAGCGCAAAACAATTTATAAAGACAAGAGAGGACACGTAGACAGCACGGGCGCTAGAGATCAACTGACTTTACTGCAAGGAAACACACAAAAACCCGTTGCACAGGCGCGACGCGCTACATCACTCTACGAGGGCTTTTTTTTTTAAATGTGTCTAATTTTCTTTGCGCTACCGAAATGAACACCAGTGATCACAACCAACTAGCCCGCATTACCGCCTTAAACCCTCACTCGTCCACCTAAAACTACCGCAGCCGAGTTTGAAGCATGGCGAAAGGTTGCGTATAGACAAGAACACAGCGAATTACATGCGCATCGCCATATTTGCATCGCACGTCGCCCCATCTATCGCACACGCGACGAAAGAACATGCGCGGGCTGCCACGCCAGCAGACTCAACACAGAGCAAACGTGAAACTCCCGAAACTCAGCCCGTCGGAGAGCGTGTTTCGCGTCTTTTCTAGCCTGGACATTTTCGCTGATATTGGAACATCAAGAACATCTTGCTCATGCAAGTCCACAATGTATTCAGCACGTGCTGAGTGGGCTGCGGAAGCAACTTCATCAGATACGTACGCTGTTACATTTGTAAAAAAAACATGCTCGCTGTAGTACGCGTGAATCGTAATTGCAGTGCAGCTCGCGAAAGAGTGAAACGATGTTTTGTTGCCCCATATTACAAGTTGTGCACAAAGTTTTGTGAAAGCTCATCATTTCAGCATGCATCGCGTAATAATTAGAGTACGCTTTACGGGTAGTTTCGCGGAACGTAATTTTTGTTTCACGAGCGCTCTTACAATAATGCGTCTTGCTCACAAAAGCGTGCTATCAGAGAGTATAACCTGCAGTATCGTTCAGCGATCCCTTTTGGAAGCTACCTGCGCGATTTTATTCTTGTAACGATGGTGCTTTACAAGCGAAACTGTGTTACTCTCAGTTAAGACGGTTAGCTACGCTTGCGACGTAAAGGACACTGGCGCGAGTACTGTTTACTTACGTGCCAATATATGTATTATGTGCAGCTGGATGCCTCGTGTCCAAATAAATTTGGGGAAATCAAACACTGAAATGAAAGCACGAAATTCTGGCCAGCTGTTGAGGAGCACCGTGCCATTTATTACCTTTTGAAGACGAAATCTCGAAGGCGTGGATGCCATCAAAAGCACTAAAGCTTAATACTACGTTGAAAGTGGCAAAGCATGCTGATTGTTTGTGCTTGAAAGCACTACCTTGCACTATATTTTCGTCAAAGAAACGCTCAAAGATATGAAGTTCACCCCCACACAAAGCTCGCGCCTGCCTTCAACCCAGCTGCGTGTCACGCAAATTAGGTTCGCAAAATGAAATAGGTGGGCGTCACACTGCAGAATACACGCAGTTAGGGTACTTACTCGCGCATTTTCACTCGGCTCCTAGTGTTTTTGCTTGAATCACAGTTATCCACTCGCGGCGAAGCTGAAAACACCGCACCGGCACTATTTCCGTGGCGCGTCGTAATCGTCGCAGACAACGCTAATATCCTCTTGTTGCGCTGCTTGGTTTAGCATCCAAAGACGACGCAGTAGTGCCCAGGCGAGCTCTTATACGCAGAAGCGGCGTGAACGGGTACTTTTTCGTACTTTAAAGCCTCAGAACTTCAGCTTGCCCTGTTTACTTGGTGCAGCCCGCGCGCGCCTTGGCAGCCCGATCAGCCCGGCGTCTCGGTGCGAGAGTATCCGCTCGGCTCGCCAGCAGCCTGGGTGCGAGACAGGCGTGCTCTGGTGTATAGACGCCACGAAATATCATGTACCGGTGACAAGGAGATGACAAACAGCCGAGACTGCCATTGACAGGAGCGAGTTACTGCGCACGCAGAGCTCGTCTGGGCAAAGCTGATCTGGGGCACTTTGTTTATGCCACCTACAGTATATCACACCGTGATTGCAGCCTTCATCGAGCGTGTTGAAGCTACCAAGACGGGTACAGCAAGAATGGTTAAACTTCTGTCCTTCATCTCTTCTCACATAAACGTGTATGATAACGAATGATCTTAGTCGGATGTTTGATAATATACGCCCAAACACTCATCTTGTAATGTCAAACGCAGAGCAAATACTGCCAATAACAATGCATTACATAAAAGTATGACACGATTTATTTAAAACATAAAAGTATGACACGACCCATCTCGTACAGTAGCGTAAGCATGAGCATGAATTCAGGTAAACACGCGACATAAGTACATATACACAAGCAAATAACGTACTGAAGAGAGAATATTGCTTACCTGCAAATCACACTTACTACTGTCTTCGGGCAACGTAACAACGGATGCAACCCGCTCGACAGTTGCCAGTCTCAAGCGAAGAATCAGCAATGCAGCTCGTCGCAACGGCCGCGCAGCCCACTGAACGTGCCCGTTGCAATGCTTCGTGGCTGATTTGCGGCGGATCGCGCACGTTAATGACTGTCCTTGCGAGCTGTATCACTAGTTACATGCCACTCACGTACACAACACGATTAGACCACGCACGTCAACAAAGCGCGGAGTGTAAAACCTGGATAAATCGATGAAACAAAGAGCAGCACTGCACAAACGCGACTTCAACAACCGCACCAACCGCCTCGCATTCGAATGCTGTTCCCGGCATACACCTCAAGCTGTGCAAAGCCTAGGAGAGATGACGCCGTCCCTGGTTCGATAAAGTTGAAGCGGCGCCTCGAGGACGCCACATTTGTTACTCACCGCGAGCTCATACATCTACGCGGCCTCTCTACTGGAGCGGCCGACCCACGCTGTTTTGTGAACTCAGCGGCATCTTTTTCTCCCGTGTTGGCGAATTGATGACGGTTAAGCGTGTTTGGTGCTATGTTGTCCCGTGACGTTTGCTGCACTTTACGATCCGTTAATTATAACGCGAAAAAAAAAGAAACAAACTAGACAACACGACAGCGAAATTCGAATAAATTGTATTGCGAGTCTCGGAAAAATATTTTTCTCGCGCCACGGGATGGTTCTTCGATCGCATCGTCAGTTTAATCTGGTCGGTTGTCGTGTGCTCACAGTACTTTATCTTGTCGCCATATGCGAAGCTTCCCGGAGGCAAATTAATTACTTCTGCGGCTTAAAAGCAAAATAGATATAAGAGCTACTTAATAAGTTGTTTAGCACAAACATTTGACCAACATACGATAGTTTTTCGTTCCTGTGCTTCTGCCGATGTCTGTGCAGATTATGTCACTTCATAAATTATGGGTTTTGGAAGCGTGCTCACCTTATTGAACTCCAGTTTTAGTTCATACCCCACCATCACTTGCCTCAGTATGCCGCAATGTAAAATCGCTGCTTCTGTGATTTGCTTTTCTGCTGTCAAGACCCGTTCTGTGTGTACGTCATCCGCTGTTCAATTGATAAAGCCAGCTTTGAACAAGACAGATCGCGATGTGACACATTGATCAATAAACTTCCACTCCATAGTGTAGGTCCCCTGACGGATGAGTCACTGCGCTTATATAAGTTACAATCTAAAGGTTACAATGCTCATCGCGGTGCTGTAGCTTTTAACTTGGCACGCTACTGTCGATGTAACCTTTATGAGAGAGGGAAATGAAGAAAACACAAAGATAATATTGCTGTAACAGCCATGTAACTTATAAATTATAGGTTACATGTCTTTTTATGCTGTCCTAAACGTTACCGTGATTAGAGTGTACACAGAACGCGCGCGAAAAGAACAACAAACAAACAAAACCAACTTTCGCGTGGCTCTGCCAAAACTCGTACAAAGCCTAACCTTGCCTATTCTTCCCGCAAGCTCCCAGCTTAACGCCTAAGGTTCCGCTATACATCTCGTGGGACAGCTTGACTTATTAGGGAGCTCCCGAACGGCGCACGCAAAGCCCTGCGCCGACCTATCGTGCAACTGCGCACGTGTCATACGCCAACCGCTTGCGGGCTCCTGCTAAGTGACGGAAATAGTGGGCCTCAAACGCCAACGCTAACTCAGCGCACGCCACTCGAAAACCGCCCAATGTTTCCTTGCGTCCGCGCATGACACGCAACGGAAACGCCACAAACTCTTTTCAGTCAGCTGACGTAACCCTTTTCAAGGCGCTCATCTCTTAAAGCCCTCGACTCGCTCTGATGCGTGTCACTAACCTTCCGATAGCTATAGCTGCACAACGCATATCGGCTAACAAACAAAACCAAAGAGCGCTTAAAGAAAACAAAGTTGAATAACAGTTAACTAAGCCATCAATACTCGCGGAAATAACAACGAATACTAATTACTAACTAAAACCAACAGTCAAAATTCCTTCCAACAAATCCGGAGTCGATATTCCAGAAAAAGCCAACAGCTGTCCTCAACAACTTTTCAGGCGCACTCGCGGTGGTCGCGCCCAGAAGGCTTTTCTCGTCAAGCGGGGTGTACGACACGCATGAAATTTAATTACCCCCTCGTCGAGCCCCACTACGTTCCTCGAAGCGGACTTGCATTTGTCACCTCCTGCTGCTTCGCAAAACTCACCGACCACGCGGTTTCGCACCTGATCGAACGTTCCTCGAAAAGAACAACGGGGAGTTCCTTTGCCCACTGACCCTTTCCGCGAACCATGCGCTTCTCTCCTCCTTTTCTCTTGGTGGTTCAGACGCATGCTGTTGAAACCGGTCAATAATGACAATCGCGCCTCTCTCGCAATTTCGCGCCGACGTCCGAACTTCTTCCTCAAACGCGTCGCGACCTTTGCCGCATTTCTGTCTTGCGGACGCTTTCTTCTTTTTGCACGTCTCTTGGTGCATACTTTTGAGCCTTTTTCACGATACCTGTGTGCGCGACACCTCGTTGCGCTCCTGCCTCTACACGGCAGTGAAAAAGATGTGAACAGGCGGAAACCTCGGCGTCTGAATCTCATTGACATTCGTTTCCTGGCGATGCGCTTAGCGCCCAATCTAGATCCCCGCGGGACTCTCAACTTGGGACTTGTCCTAGCGCGCCCTTTGGGAATTTCAGGCCAAGCCTTCAACCTGGCGTCTCGAGAGATGCGGCCGTCGCGTTTAGCTAGCGTTTTAGCACGCTTACCGCTACTGGTCTCTCTTTCGTTCCCCTTTCCTTTTCGCCGGCGCCTTTTTCTCACCGAACGGCTCGGAATGCTGGCAGCTTCGACGCACGCCCTCGCAAGTACGCTGCCTTCGATATTCACCGACAAAACCTCAGGCGGCTCAACTAGCCTATGCTCGGTGTCGTCGCTAGGTGTCTGTACTTCTGACATAGCGACAGTCCCGACACTCTCTAAGTCAGACAGCTCGCCTCCACATGTCTCTCTAATTTCGGGCGATCTATCATTATCGTGGATAGCCCCATTTCTCAGGCCTTCGAAAGCGGCCTCTGCGTCCTGCGCTTCGCGACGTTTCTCAACCTGTTGGTCTCCGCGGCGCGCCTCGTCTTGCGCCTTACGAAGTGCTTCATCCTCTCGCTCTCTCTGACACGCTTTCTCCTCTAGCGCCTTGCGACACGCCTCGACGTCCTCACGACGAGCCTCAGCCTCTAGCGCCTCGCGACGCTTCTCGATCGCTTGGTCTCTGCGGCGCGCCTCGTTTTGCGCTTTTCGACGCGCTTCGTCCTCACACGCCTCACGGCTGGCCTTAGCCTCTAGCGTCTCGTAGCGGCTCGCCATACTAGGCGGCTTATCCCTCGTACTTGCATGTACGGAACTCTGTGGAGTCAAAGCTCCAAACGGCTCAACTGAGCTACTCTCGCGGTCATCGTCAGTTATGGCCTGTGACTGAACGACAGCCGCGACGCTCTCTAAGCTAGTCAGCTGGCTCTGAAGAGTCTCCTCCCTTACTCGGGCTTTATCACTGCCTTTCAGAGACCCCTCTCTTTGGCCTTTGCATTCGGCCGAACCTACATTACCACAGTGGCTGAACAACGTATCCTTAACCTCAGTTACTTCCCGCAGGCCGTCTGACACTAAGGCAAAAACTGAGCCTTTCCCACGTCCGAGGCACTCTGCGTGCCGGTTGGCCATCTTTCCTCTTCCCCCATGCGTGCCCTTGTCCGATGCCCTAGCTTTGCGCGTATGACTCAAACGCTGTCGGAATGCTTTTGCTGACAAGCGACATTTGCGCAACAGCGCCTCTTTGACCTTGTCATACGATACAGCGTCCTTCCTACTGAGTCTAGATATTACATCGGCGGCCTCGCATGGAAGAAGAGTTAGCAACTCTTGCGGCCAACTTTCGAGGAAGAATCCTGCCTTCTCGCACGTTCGCTCAAAATTAACAAGAAAGAGCGCGATGTCCTCGCCAACTTTGAACGGCTGCAAAAGGTCTTCCATCCTTACGGACTCCCTCACAATGGGAACCTGGCTTGCGGCGGATATCCGAAGTTCCAGCTCCTTTAGGTTCAACTCATGTTGCCTCTTGGCAACTTTCTCTTCTCTTTCTTTTATCTCTTTCTTCTCTTTATCTATTTCCTCTTTTCTAGCTCGATGATCCTCATGAGCTTCCCGGGCCTCCTCGACAGTTACCTTCTCTGCCTCCATAATCGGAAGGATCTGCCGTTTCCGTTTAGCAGAGCCAACCGAAATGCCCAACTCCTTGCAAATTTCAAGGAGGTCCTGCACACTGAACTTGTCCATACTGACACTGAACTCCGCCTCGTTTACCCTCTACAAAACTAAGCGGTCAGACCATCCAATTCTTGGCTGACCAAACAAAGTTACCAGCCAACAACAAAAGTCAAAACCTGCTAACAATAACGTGGGCTAGCTAGGTCTGGCAATAAGAGAGGTAAACTTCAGGCACTCCCCACACCGGGGTAGCTGACGCTGGCCGATCCCACCGAGCTGCCATCCACTGTTAGGAATGAGGTAGGGCCCTTCGGGTGCACAGCGTAGGATACGAGGTCGTGGCATCCCACCGCTGCCACCACTGTTAGGAATGAGGTAGCGTGGCCCATTGCTACCGCCACCGTTATGGTCCGATGCCGTCCCTCAGGCTCGTTGCTGGGAATACGCTTCGTTGTACCCCACCTCTGGAACCGCTGTTGGGACTCGGGTTGCGTGGCCGGTGCGAACACGGGTGTGCATCGTGCTCGGAGTAGTCAGTAAGGGCAAGGTGAAGAAGGAAAAGATTTTATGTACAGACTATTTACATATTTTCGCTCTCAGGCAACATGACTGCCAGCCCGACCACGTCGGCTGGTTCGACTCGGTTCCACCTCGTTCTTTTTCGATCTCCCCGCTCGACGGACCGCCACGGCCTTAAATCGTCTAGCCGTCCATTGTCCTGTTGACCATCCGCCGGTCGCAGGTGTTGACTTCGCCAGTTGCAGGTGACGGCTTCGCCAGTTGCAGTTCACGGATTCGCCAGTTGCAGGTGACGGCTTCGCCAGTTGCAGGTGACGGCTTCGCCAGTGCAAGTGACGGCTTTCCGTCAGTTGCAGTTGTTGAAGCGCCATTGTCTGTCGCTTCCATCACCCTCAGGAATGCTGCTCTCAGTCGTTAAGCAGCGTGAAGGCATGACGACCAGTGTCAGCTGTCGGGGCCAGCTGGGCGAAGACGCCATTTTCCAGCATCCCTCTTTGTGGGAAAGTCGGCGACATTGTGGCCTCTGTGCTGAGGCACAACAAGGGCAACTGACTGGATTCCAAGAGATGGCAAACGCGTGTGGGGGAGGCAGAATATTAGGTGGGTAGATGAGATTAAGAAGTTTGTAGGTATAACGTGGCAGCAGAAAGCACAGGACCGGGTTGATTGGCGGAACATGGGAGAGGCTTTTTTTCTGCAGTGGGCGTAGACAGGCTGATGATGATGACTTTGAGACCTACGCCCCTAATCTTATCACAAATGCGTTGGAGCGTCTGCAGGTGCTCGTCCCACGTCAATGTTGCGATGAGGACATCGTCGATGTAGTGCACTACGTTGGGAAGCCCTGTCAAGAGTCGTCGCATGAGTCGGGTAAACACTGCTGATGCCGTTTTTATTCCGAATGGCATGAATAAAAATTGATAATGACCAGACTGTGTAGAGAGCATTGTTTCAGGCCGGTAACTCTCTTCCAAGGGCACCTGCCAATATCCCTTCGTCAGGTCAAGTTTTGAAAAATATTTCTTATTTCCCACCTCCGTGAGCATGATGTCGGTTCTTGGGATCTGTTCTGCGTCCGCAACGAGCACACTGTTGATGCGGCGGAAGTCGATACATGCTCGATATGACTTATCTGGCTTCTTGACCAGAACAAATGAAAAGTTGTATGGCGATTCCATTGGTTCGATTATGCCGAGCTTGAGCATTTCGGCCACTTCCTTCTCGACGGCATCCTTCATGGCGAAAGGTAAAGGGTATTGCGGCGTATTTACCGGCCCCGTTGTCGTTAATTCAAGACGACATTGCAACAAGTTTGTCTTTCCCGGGTCATCAGAAAAAATATCCTGGTACTCTTCCAAGAAATGTTGTAGTTCATGAAGCTGGTGTAAACTGAGAGCAGATGATTTCGGAATGCTATCAATCCCGGAAGTTTTCGCCACCGTGAAACTCGGTATAGGGTTGTAGGTCACGTCTTCTTCTACCACAACGAACGATGAGGCCTGTGCAGGTACGTTCGGTAGGTCTTCCTCATATTTTTTCAACAGGTGGATGAAAGCAGCAGGTGGATCCAGCAGGTGGATGAAAAAACGCGTCGTCGGCGGCGTAGAGACCCGCAAGGCATCCGCGTAAGAGAGCGTGGGAGGTTCGGGTCGCGATGGCGGTGAAGAAGGAACAAACTGCCTGATTTCGTTCCGAATGATGTCGGTAAGAGCGGTGATACTCGGAGTTGCCGCGGCATGAGACTTCTGGAGTTCTTCGCGGACCACCTGCCGGATGAGTTCTGTAAGGGACCCCCTGCCATCACACCCTGGCACAAGCGAGCACGCTGCGGACATGGCGGTCTGGCGCGCATACTGCGACAGCCGCTGCCGAAGCATGCGCTCCGTAATTGTTGCCTCACGGATGAACTCCGACACTGTTGTTGGAGGGTTGCGCACGAGGCCCGCGAAAAGCTGTTCCTTTACGCCTCGCATTAACAGGCGTACTTTCTTTTCCTGCGACATGAGGGGGTCAGCCCGTCGAAACAATCGCGACATGTCTTCTACAAATATGGCGACGCTCTCGTTCGGCATTTGAAACCGCGAAGAAAGTGCCTGCTCAGCTCTTTTTTTCCGTTCGGGGTTGCTGAAGGCCTCACGAAGCTGCCGGTGGAACTCCTGCCAACTGGTGAATGAAGCTTCGTGGTTCTCGTACCACACTCTTGCCGCGTCTACGAGGGAGATGTAAACGTTCCTCAACTTACGGCGATTGTTCCAGTCATTGATGGCAGCGACCCGATCGAAATGGCCCAACCAGTCTTCCACATCCTCACTGGCATCGCCGTGGAATGGGTTGGGCGTGCGAGGCGTGTTGACGACACAGGGTCATGCTCGGTTTGGGTTGCGGTCGTGGCAGACATTTTCCTCGAGGAACTTGCCAGGGGACCGTACTGCGGTGGTAGACCTTGAAGGCGGCGGCTGCTTCGATGGATATCAGCAGACCCTGGTGCACTGGCGTTGGTTGCTTCTGGTGCAGGACCAGCAGGCATAGGACGTCGCAGTACCCAGCACCTCCACCAGTCTGTCGCGAGAGGAAACGACACACAGGGAACTCGAAGCGACCAGCTGTTTACTTTCGGCCACAACAGCCACCAACTTCTTCGCTCTCTTCTTCTGCCACCACTATCGCGTGGCAATATTAATATGAAACAACTTTTTCGTGTGTCCGCCGTCAATCCAGTAGTCGAAGTCATTCTTCTGGGCTGTGACTACAAAAGGCCCTTTCCAGTGCATAAGTAGTTTGTTGTGGCTCGTTGGAAGAAGAGCCAAAGCTCGGTCACCCACCTTAGGGCGACGGTGACCACTCCTTCTATCGTAATACTTCTTCGGTAGTCATTGAGCGTTTTCGAGTGCTCTGTGCGCAATCTGCAAAGTTTGAAACAGACGCTCTTTGAGGTCGAGGACGTAGTCATAGACTGTTTTAGTCTCTTCATCGATCTCGTCCTTGGTGCAGATCTCTTTAAGTAGCGTCAGTGGACCTCGTACTTGGTGGTCATATATTAGCTGGAAAGGCGAGAAACCAAAACTGATTTGTGGAACCTCTCTGTATGGAAACAACAGAGGAGCTATGTACCGGTCTCATGACTTAGGTTGGTCCTGGCAGAGTTTACGGAGCATCTCTTTGATGGTTCCGTTAAACCGTTCAAGCAATTCATTGCTCATGGGATGGTACGAAGTGGAACTCAGGTGTTTGATCTGAAGTAGACTGTTACCCTCTTCCATTAACTCCGAGGTAAAACATCACGCTTGATCACATAGAATTTCCTTCGGAAATCCTATACGTGAAAAGATTTCCACAAGCCCTTCGGCTACAGTTGCTGAGTCAATAGCTGGCAGAGGCATCGCGTCAGGATACCGAGTGGCAAAATCTGCCAGCGTGAGAATATACCACTTGCCTCTTTGTGAAGTTGGACAGAGTGGTCCGATGATATCAACCGCCACTATCTCAAATGGCGTGTCTATGAGCGGCATACGGCCAAGCGGCGCTTTGCTCAACTTTCCTTTCGGGAACGTTCGTTGGCACGCGTCACAAGACTTCACGTACCTCTTGATGTCTTCCTGAACACCAGGGCAATAGAACGCGTTCAGTACCCTTTCGGTAGTCTTCTTGATGCCTTGGTGTCCGGAGAGCGGGTTTCGTGGGCTAGCTCAAGAACTTGCGCACGGAGTGTTTTCGGTACTACCGCTTTCGGTAGTACCGTTTCGGTACTATCGTTTTGCCAGGACAAAATTGGTAGGAGCGGTACAGTAGATTGCCACGTACGTAGAACGAGCAGGATGTTGATCCCTTGCCTTTGAAGGTTTTGACCACCTTAGCTCGGCAAAATTCCAAGCTCTTGTCATTCTTCTGCTCCTGTTGAAATGTCTCTCGTGAGACCCGAATGAGGTTCATTACCTTCTCTTGTCTCTTACCCACGGCCTTTGCGAGAACCACCGCGGGCCTTGAGTGGAGATCCTCCGTTTTGCTCCCTTTTACGTTCTGAGCTGGGCATACGGGAGTGGGCAAGGTCTTCTTCCAGTTTTTATCTGGGTTCGTGTGGTCCCGAAAACCTGGTACATTCCAATGATGACGTCGTCGAGAGGGTTGTCCAGGCATTTTGCAACAATGGCGCCTGAAAAGTATGGCGACGAGATGAGTACGTCGGCTTCCAGGGCCTCAGTGGTACTACCATCAGCCAAAAGTAAGGTTACCATTGTACCCGTCAATGCCGTATCCGGGACCAGAAAGCGTCGTACGACTACGCTGTTGCTGCCTGTGTCACGTAGAACAGATGCAGCCTTCTCAAACATTACTCCTTGCATGACTGGCATGTCGTGGCTGCTTAAACTTGGGCTTCGAGAAGCGCGTGTACCTCGCTCTTCATCTCGTAGCCTGGAGTCTTGACTTCTGTTGAAGGAGCGACTTTTCATGGCGACACAACCGGCGACTTCTTTTGTGCCTGAGCCCTTGCGTCTGCAGTCTTGCACATTATGCCCAGTTTTCCTGCAATACGGCAGTCGCAGGAAGCATACGGCAGTCGGATGTTTTGTGCCCATATCTGTCACAAACGAAACATCGGACTTGAGTCTTGCCAGAACTACTTCCTTCTTTCTCTTTTGTAGCACGTTCTTCCGGCCTTTCCTTGAACACCAATATATTCTTATGCCCTTGTGCTCCCATATAGTGATCTGCGGCTTCAGCGATTTCATCAAGAGTTTGATAGTTTCTCTCTCGAAGAAACAATGTCAGAAGACGGCGGCAATTCTGAAGCAGTGGATGGCTAACGATTATGTCTCGTACCGCTTCAAACGTCTTTCTTCGGATGGCCATTTCCATCCAACGGTCGAAGAAACTCAAGAGTCTTGTGGCATACTGCTTCGCTCTCTCCTCATCTTGGGGTTTGCTCAGCCGGAACTTTTCCCTGTAACCCTCAGCTGTGCATCGGAAACGTTGAAGTAATGCCTTCTTAGCCTTGTCATAGTCCACTGATTCTTCAGGGGACAAACCACCAAAAACTTTCAAGGCGTCACCATCCAAACACAAGCAGAGTGCGGTGGCCCACATGTCTAGCGGCCATCCCTGACCGGTAGCGACGGATTCAAACCGTTTAAGGTACGCGTCGAGAAAATCGCGATCCTCCTTGAAGACGGGGATCAAACTGTGGGGGTTAGTCATCATCGGTGACTCGTTTCTTTCCTGTCGAGCACCAGCATCTCATTCCTGGCTATTTCCAGACTCGGCCAATTTTACCCGTATTGCTAGGACTCGATCTTCCAGCTCCAGGCGTTCCTTCGTAACCTCTCGCCCTGCTTGCCTATCGGCCCGTGCTTTCTCAGACTGCTCGTCCACCCAGGCTTTTAGTTCTGCGTCCTGCAGACCCATGCTCTGACCCAACGTTACAAACTCTGCCGAAGACATTCCGAACCCCTTCAATTCATGTACACTTTACCACACGGTTTCCTCCCTTCGTAGCAGACGTCAATCTGTCGTGTATTAGGTTCGAACGTTAAATACTGTCACTGAAATAATTGCTTCAGTGGCATAGTCAACGAAACCGTGTGGTGGAAAAATATTCCTTCACTATTTCTAAAAATAAGTTAAAGAAAAAAAGTACAATGAAGAAAGGAAAAAAAACGATATCTATACAAAAAGAATAAATAAGAGTCCAAATACGACTACAAAAATTAAAGTCCTGCAAAATTGGCAAAGTTCCTCTCACAGTTCTGGTAGACGTAGACGTCGGGGTGTTGTGGTGATGCTGCGGCGAGACGTCGGTGGTGTAGGCGTCGGTAGGGCAGGAGAGAAGAAGACCAGTGCTTCCTGGAGACTCGGTCAACGGGTCAATGGAAGGCCTGCCAAGTGCACCCTGGAGACCATTACAACAGCCACGTGGTACAGTAGGCGTCGCCCTTGCGGGTCGAAGAGGTTGCCATCGAGTCTGCTGGCTCGGGTCCGGAACCCAACTGCCTTGAGACCACCTCGAACATAAAGCAACGCACGTCTTCCCTTCGACGGTCCAAAAGCCAACCACCTCGTCTTCCTCTTTCTTCCCCGCCTTGCCCCGTCCACAGCATTTTCTTTGTGCGCTCTTCTTTTTCTTTGCTCTGATGCACTTCATGTGCTTTCGCCTTCGACGTCTCACCGATAGAAAGAAACACCGCACTTTAAGTCCAAGAGTAAGAGTCCAATTCACAGTCCAATGCTCATCACAGTGCGATTGCCAGCGCGCGCGCGGGCACGTCGCGGCATACCGGTAACTACGCATTCCACGATGCGCAAATCAGCCAATGGTAGTGGGCTTTGGGTTTGTGGCATTTGACTTTAAGACATCGTTCGTCGAGAGAAGAGCAAGCACTTTCTAGCTGGCGTCGTCCAGCAGTGGACAGAGATAGGTTCACGATAATGGTGACGTGACCAGGTGATCCTCTGTTCTTTGCAAAACAACTTGATAGAACAGTAAGGGTTTGCAAAGCAATGCCTAGTGCTAATGTTGAAAAAAAAGTATCGCTGATCCCTCCATCGCAGGAATCGGTATAACACGAAAGTCAACCCTATCTTCATAGAAATAGCTGATTGTTTATTGTGCAGAGTTATATGAGTGCTTTTACACTGTCTATTGGTGTTTCAAAGCTATAGCACCGTTTGACGCAGATGCACCCGCGTTGACGCCTATCCACCCCGACGACTAACGTTCATGGTGTTGACTTAGGACTTATGGTACCTGGAATAGTTAACATACAGCCGGGCAGCATAGGTTGAATCCCACGTAAAAATGGACTCAACAAGCGCGTAATGAACACTGGAACTCGATATGCACTGATTCAAAGTGTCGTCATCTGACGAGACGTGCGCTCCCAGTAATAGGGTAACCTACGCCTGTACTCATGCATATGCCACATAGTGCTTCAGGAACGTGAGAGGCAGAGCTCGTAGCTTGAGCTGTGAAAGCGTTCCGCTAACCGCTGGCGTCTCCTGCTGCACCTAATAACTCTCTGCGCCACATTCGCCCGTCAACATCATCGCCTTTCTGTTCCGCTTATTGCAGCAATTTTATTAGCTTATGCTATCGCACTCGCAGCAGTAGGCGGCGGAGAACCGCCGTTGCAGCATATGGAAGCTGCGCGACTCTGTCGACGAGTCGTCACGTTAACATGACGCGAAAGGTAAAGCACGTACTGGCTTGTCACCAAACCGAATCATCGCGCACGGCGCATTGCACGGGCCGTGGAGTTTCCTACAATATTGCATTGAAAGATTTCGTTGCGCTGAAACTACCGAAGCGCTCTCTGTCTGCACTTGTTAAGGACTGACGACACGTACGCGTTGCAGCGCGTCAGCGCGTGGCGCTTAGACGCGGCGCTGCGCCCTCTCTCTATGGAGAGAGAGGCGCAGCAAGACCATCTTTACCACAGTGGTGCGTGCCTACATTCCTTAGAAGCACTCCTACGCATCCCAAGAAATAAGAATAATATCCGCTTGCCTTATTTACACTTGCAACACTGTTATTCTTGCACATTAGCGTTTTTGCATGAGAGCCACAGCGCCGGCGTTCACCTCTACATGAATGGTTCAATGTTCAGCAGGAAAAGTGGCTGTTCGCGCGAAGTCCATCACAAGAATACTCACGAGAGCGCATTTGACATCAGCGACGGCTGCATTATTGATTGTTGCTGGGCTAGTTTATTCATGTTAACTGGAATACAAGAAGACGCGTGACCACCATAGAAAAGATATGAAACAGAAAAGGGCGCCCTTTTCTGTTTCATGTCATTTCTATGGTGGTTGTGAGACTATTTGTATTCCAATTAGAAGGTTGTAGAGCGGCGTGCCCTCCCACTCCACAGGAAGAGGGCGCGCCGCGTCAAGCACCACGCGCTGACGCGCTGCAATGCGTACGTGTGGTCAGGCCTTTAGTGTAACGATGCAGTACTTCACCGCTTCTAAACGGCGACACCGCCCCGCCAATGAAGACCACTGTGAGAGCAAGGTGTGAGATATAAGGTGCATATAAGGTGTATGTGAGTCCGTGGCGCAGTGCTAGGAGCGGCAGGCATCTTTTTTCGCGGGCCAAGAGGTCGTGTGTTAGATTCCCTGGTCATCCAAATCAGCGAAACTTTTTCTTGGAATTTTTTTGTCATCTGTTTGTGACGTCACTTCTGTCACGGAAATAACAGTCAAGTCTTGGTGAACCCCGACATAAAACACTTTCGCGTTAAAATTGGTCGCAGCAAATGCTGCTGACCTTAAAATACATTAACGCTCTCTTCAAGTGTACATCAATGCATTGTACAGACTGTAAGATATGCGGCAAAAGCTTGGAAGCTTAGACATACATTTGGGAAGTTAGTGACAAAGCGACAAGTGATGGAATGAAAAATATTAGGTAGGACATAACGACATATGAAAACAGCGGTGTGGATTAAAAAGCGAACAGGGCACGTCGATATATTATCATAGCGAATGGAATTGCTGTAATGAACTGAAGTTATATAAAACCTCTGGTGGCATTAGATGGAATCAGCTCGCGCAAGGTAGGGGTAATCAGACAGCGTTGAGAGAAACTATTGTCCGGCAATGTGTATTGTTATTATAAGGGCTCAGTCCAAAGGTTCGAGAAACACATTTGATACGGCAGAGTTGGAGGTCGCTTGTTGAGAGAACATTTTTTCATACGCTTAATCTCGGGGAGAATAGTGCAGTAGATAAACGACTGGCTCAAAGTTGTGATATGACAAGGCGGTAATATATTTCTTGCTTGTGGAAATGAATAGGTACACAGTATTACACCCGTAATTGTGAGATAAAGTTTAATTTTTGCTAAGTTAAATTTTATCTTGTAATAAACTGCTTAGCTACTATATGCTATCCGATTTCTGCGCATGTGTAATTGTCTTTTTCTAGCTTTCGGTGGGACAGTAAGGCCGTGGAGAAGGTATATTTCAGTATTGAGACATTTCCTTTAATTTGGGCACGTATTTTTGCTGCATATGGCCTCCTTGCCGAATTGTTATAAGAACAGACGCCTCGTTCATGTCATACGATATTTAGCTTCCTCTTCTCTTGGGGATCTACAGAGCAGAATAAGAATATAATTTACGCAATTACTTGAATATCAATAATGACTTACTTCCGCTGTTCAAAATTCGGTGAGGCCACCCTCAAGAGAATATTGTCAAGTGTGTCTATTCATCAGTAATGCACTTCCATCCGGCGAAATAACCTCATCAAGCAGGGCAACGGCACAACTTATGTAACACGTATAGTTTCGTTTCGACTTGTACGTGCTTAATTGCAGTAAAGGTGCTTGAACAATGCCTGTTCTTTCTTTTTTGCTAGCTGTTTGTCGTAATAAGTTTCCTGTATTGCATTTTTTTCTGCCTCCGATTTCAGAGATCAAGTGGTCATTGCTCAGAAGACGCAAGACAGCAACCGCCACCGCTCCTTCATCGACATATACCTTAGAGAAACGCAGAAGCAGGCAGCCTGCGTAGACAGTAGCATAACAAGTAAGACAAATCAACGTTTGTCCGGCATTTCAAAACATCTTGATGAGTGCTACAGTTTATAACTGACTGTTCCACGACGCTGCTGTCCCCATTGTCGAATACTGAGTGCTATGCCGATACGCTTACAAGGCGCTTGTGTGCTTTAAATGTGAAGAGCAATTTGCTGCGCACATGGATATCAGATATGGGCGATGTATCTGGCCGATGACATCATCCATCAACAGTGCATTGCATGTCGTTTGTGTAGAAGCTGTCAGCACAACTGCTCTCGCCGTCAGTGATGGCACGTACGGAGTCGTCCACTTCCGCCTTAAACACCGCGCCGTGCGGCCAGCGCTCCGCGGAGCGCCTCTCGCGGGTGCTTGGGGAACTAGCACGCAAGCGCAGTGACAGCGGAAGATGGACCCTTCGCCGCATCGTCTGCTAAAGCGCGGCGGCTCCGCAAACTCGCGCTTGCTTTGTGGTGACGCTAACCTCAATCTTGTTATGCGCACGCAAATCGACAATCTGGCACGAGGAGCAAAGGCTGGACAGAACAAGGCACAGTCACAGCGCGTGCGTGCCGGATTCTCGATTTCCGCGCGCATAGCGAGGGCGAAGTTGGCCTCACCACAAAGCAAGCGCGATTCGGCGGAGCCGCCGCGCTTTAGCAGACGACGCGGTGAAGGCCCCACCTACAGCTCCTACTGCGCTTGCGCGCTAGTTCTCCAAGCACCCACAAGAGGCGTTCCACGGAGCGCTCGCCCCACGGCGCGGTGTTTAAGGTGGAAGTGTACGACTCTGTACATACACGCGCATGCGGCAGAGGGACATCAGCTTAGTGCTTATTCACACCGGATCGGAACACAAATAAACAGGTTCTAACTGCGGTTTCACGCGCCAGAAAAGCGGTGTGATTATGAGGCACCATATTGCAGGGCTCCAGAAATTTCGGCTTCATTAACATGCATCTAAATCGAAGAATACAGGCCTCTAACACTTCGCAATGCGACCGCCGCAGCCGGGATCATACCCGCGGCATTAGCATCAGCAGCTGAGTAACTTAACCACTGCACCACCGCAACGGCTAATAGCGAGACTTGAAATTTGACATTCTAGTAGGCTGAATCTCGCTGATCTAACCACTGTGATCCGAATCATGCCTAATCAGGCAGAAAAGAAACTCTTTATGGATATCTCGCGTGCAAGCAGGTGAGTTCATAAGCGTGGCACTTTTGGCACCACGTTGATGGTCTCCTGACGAATGCCCTTCGTGCAAAACCAGCCTGTTATGGCCATCTACAACCATCTACAACAATCTTAAGAAAAAGAAAAATGAAGGCACGCAAGTCGGCCTAGCTCTCAAAACCGTCCGGAACCTCAGGGTTTGGCTCTATTGCATCAACAACACGGCGCTGTTCCGCCGTTGTAAAATAACGGCAACCAGAACGCCGTATGACATCGTTATGTTCAAAACATTCATACAGCTGTGTATCAATGTCTCACCATTCTGTATGTCTCATTCTATTTGCATCGTGTATAATAAGGACCACTAGGCAATTTCTGTCGTATTTTTTTAATAAACGCCAGGCCTGTGCGGAGGCCTGCTTTTGTGTGAAACGGCCTGCTAGTTTTCATTTCGCTATTGAAGTGTTTATATTTTCATTTTGCTATCTCAGTGTTATTTCGCAAGTGTTAGCTGCCATGTTCGTTATAGACACTTATTGTGAGATTTGTTGAAAGGGACTTTCCTGCGCCAACCTGTCCTCTGTGCTCCGCCATGAGGTCACATCTTTATGATTGCCTTTATGATTCCAAAGCGAAAGAAAAGCTATGCTGATTGCCACATGCAGCAAGACCCCCTTTACCACAGTGGTGCCTGCATTGCTTAGAAGCACTCCTACGCGTCCCAAGAAACAAGAACAATATCCGCTTGCCTTATTTACACTTGCAACACTTATTCTTGTACATTGGTGTTTTTGCATAAGAGCCACAGTGCCGGCGTTCACCTCTACATGAATGGTTCGATGTTCAGCAGGAAAAGTGGCTGTTCGCGCAAGGTCCATCACAATGATATTCATGAGAGCCCATTTGACATCAGCGACGGCTGCATTATTGATTGTTGCTGGGCTAGTTTATGCATGTTAACTGGACTACAAGAAGACGCGTGACCAGCGTAGAAAAGATATGAAAGAGAAAAGGGCGCCCTTTTCTGTTTCATATCCTTTCCATGGTGGTCTCGCGTCTTCTTGTATTCCAGTTAGACGGCTGCAGAGCTCGCCGCCCTCCTTGTTAGAACCGTCACAGGCATGGTCAAACTTCCCTGACTTTAATATAGCTTTCTCCTGTCTGAATTCTTCATTTCGTGGTGGACATAATGAGCGATTAGTCATGGAGTTAACACTTGTCAATCTTCGGGCAATCAAGAAAACATTCAAGATAACGAATGGGGCGATACGTGCCGTTGTGGTATATATGGTGACATCCACGCGGATGAGGGCATGCTGTCTACCCATGATGGCATCCACTGTATCGCTATTACAGGGGTTTCAAACTCACCTCAGCGAGCGGGCCGCAGTCACGAAATGTAGTCGCGCTGGGGCCGGGACAGTGAAGGAGGTCAAAGCAGGCGGGGGCTGGAACGAAGCGTCTTCTAACATTGCCGTTTGGAAGGCCCTTCCGAATATCATATATGGGTCACTTCTGAAAGGGACATCTATGTCGATCGGCAGAATTACAAAAATCTGGATGCCGATTCCGAATTATAGAGTTTTTGTTGCACGGCTATATTTCAATGCATGGTGACAACATGGGTGCCTCACTAAAAATATGGGACGAAGCGAGCCATGTGTGGGCACCGGGCCGCTAGCAAAAGGTCGCATGTGGCCCGCGGACCGCGTGTTTGAGAACCCTGAGCTATAACATTGCTTAGAACAGACGCAAGTACAAATCTTCTTTTGCTATCCTGTGAAATTACACTTGCAATCATAATGGTACTGATCGCAACACGAAACACAGGGCAGGTGAGAGAACAAAGATGCAGCGGCTGTCCTGTGCCTTGTGTTCGCGCTCAGTACTGTTATGAATGACTTGGTCCAACTTGCTCACCTTGCAACCTCGTACACTTGCATATTATTTTATGTAGGTGCGGGAGCGTTCCTTGGGTTCGATCCCAATCGCTACGCGGCTGCTTGGAGGGGTAATCAAAGTGCTGTGGACACTGCGTGCAGGTTCTTTAGAGAAGCAATGGTTTCGCAGACAGGAAGTCACATCTGTGTTAGTGAGCGAACTGGCCTCGTATGGGCGTACAGTCACATTAAAAGCTTCATTACCAGCACTTACCGTTCAGTGAAGAGAAAATACTGGGACCATGACCTCGGCCGTCCGTGGCATGGCAGGTAATTAGAGCACTGCTGCACTTTGTAAAGGTCACTTACCCCGGTATTCTAGAACGTTCCCCAATCCACGATGCATCTCGAGTCGAGAAAGCAGATGGGCTGAACTGAGTGAAGTGAACGGAGGTAAGTTCTGTGACTGATAGTACGATGAATGCTACTATGTGAGTACGTTGTCAACCATGAACTAGCCCGATTTACCGCCATTTAGAATGTCATCACTTGTTCTGTCTTTCTTTTTCCATGTATTTCTTTTTTTATTTCTTTCACTGCCTGCTTCTCCTTCCGTCAGTGTGGAATAACAAACCAGGTGCACTGTGGTTAACTTCCTTTCCTTCGCTTTCTTTTTTCTTCCGCATTATAAAATCATTGGTGTAACGATGTGGCTGCCGTTATTCACAGCCCTTTTATCAATCTAAGAAAAAAGTATGTATTTGGGCAGTATTTCTGCCACACATCTATAATCGTCATCCACCTCGCGTACTTTCCTCGCGTTATCATCGCGGTCCCGGTACTTCCCGGTCACGAACGACGCGCGCGTTATCAGCGTGACATAGCATTCTTGATAGGAAAGTGACGAGAGCCGGGTTTTCAATAAAGGAAACTCGCGCAAGCCGGATGACGATTATTGTTGTGTGGCAGAAATACTCCTGAAATACTCGATTTTTTCTTAGAGTGTATACGATGCTGCAGCCTTGAAGAAGACCAGACCGCTTGTCAAAACATCGGCTCCAGCGGTAACCCGTGTTCACGATTTTTTTGTTATGCAGTATTGGTACTCTGCACTTGGAGCCAAATGTCATTAGTCGAATTACTGCGACATCGGGGCGTAGTTATCAATCTTCCTCTGCCGGTGCCTCCAACGTATTCAACTGCGAGCCACTGCGCACCTGCGTGCTTGTTCCTGAAGTACTCAAGTCGGGCATTTCGTGTAGCACGCTTGGAGCGCAAACATGTTCGTTGGGCATAGCACTGACGCATTTTGGTGGTAAGTTCGTATCGGTACAATTCACGCAGTGTCGTGCCTAGTGGGTAACGTGACAGACCTGCTTCTCGGCGGCACTGCGGCCTCCACGCTGTTCCTTCACTGGCAGCTGCTCAACCTGGCAGCGCGTGCCGACACCCTTCAGGCTGCGCTGCAGCAGGAGATCGACACCGTGGTGGGCCGTGGCCGCTGGCCTGCCTGGAGCGACCGCACGCGTATGCCTCTCGTCATGGCCACCATTTGGGAGACCTTTCGCTGGAAAGCTGCCACGCCATTGGGCATACCCAGGGGGTGAGTGGAGCGCCGCCCCAGTTTTATTTATTTATTTGTTTATTTGTAAATACTGCCAATCCCAAAGGCATCATAGCAGGAGGGCATATACAGTAGTTGAATACAAAATAACACAAATTGTGATACAATGGAAACAGCAAATAATTACAAACAAAGTGCAAGACAAGAGCGATTAGTGGTATGTGCATATCAAGAAAATAGGCTCGCATAATAAAACCGTAGTCAAGGGAAGGAAAACAAAAGAAACATGAAAAAAAAGAAAAACATTTTGAGACCATGGTGTAAGCATTTTAACATAGTGGAGCTTTAGCGCGAGGGGACAAATGCATCCTGTGGGGCTTCAGGTATGGAAAAAGAAAAAAAAATAAGAGCAGAAAGTGCATTAAGAAAAAAACAGGTGACAGGTGCAGTTTCATACATCAATAGGAGGGGGAAAAAACAAACCATCTAACAGGGTTCAAGGTTCGCTTTCAAGTGCAGTTAAGAACTGTGTTAGTGATGTGCTTTCTATTATATGTAGGGAAAGGTTATTCCATTCTCTTATGGTCAATGGAAAAAATGAATTTTTGAAACAGGCGGTATGGGAGGTGTATTCAGTGAGCATCTGCGTAGGGTTAGGTCTGGTAGGGCGTGTTTGTAAGCTTGTGATGAAGTTTGTGGCATCAATATTTACTTTGTTATGCGTAAGTAAGTACATAAATTTCAGTCTAGCTATTCTGGCTCGGCGCTGAAGAGTATCGATACCAGCAGTTTCCATTAACACCGTAGGTGATTCATGTGGCCCATACTTGTTAAAAATGAACCCTATTGCCTTTCTTTGTGCGCCTTCAAGTTTAGCGATGTCTTGTTTAGAAAAAAGAAACCGTGCGATGTTTGCGTACTCTAGTATCGGTCTTACAAATGCATTATAAGCCAACAGTTTTGGTATCTATGGGGGCTAATCGAAGGCGGCGTCGGATGAAAAAGAGTCGTTTGAGCGCGGTCGCTGTTATGTGGCCTATATGACTACTCCATCTAAGGTCCTCAGTTATCGTTAATCCAAGGTATTTATGTTCAGTGATGGCGCTTAATTCCGTGTTATCATTTTTCTACGGGAATAAAGATGTATTCTTTTTCCTCGATATTATGAGTAGGGTTGATTTTTTTGCATTTAACGTCATTTGCCAGTCGGAGCACCATTTAATTACTGTTTGTAAAGCGCAATCAAGGGCTAGATGATCTTCATGTGTGTTGATTACATTATAAATAATGCAGTCATCTGCGAACAGTCTGATTTTGACGTGGTTGGTAGGTCGTTGATGAAGATTAAAAAAAGAACCGGAGCCAAAACACAACCCTGTGGAACACCGGATATCACTTGGGCAGCATCAGACGACTGGCCGTCAATTTAAACAAGCTGTAAACGAGCTATTACGTAATCAGTTATCCAATTAATTATGGGGCCGTCACCTAGCCTTAACTTGAGCTAATAAATTAGTTTCTGATGAGTCACTCGGTCGAAGGCCTTTGAAAAATCTAGTAGTATAAGGTCAATTTGTTTTCTGGAATCGATGCCCAGGGACAGATCGTGAACAAGTTCCAGACGTTGTGTCACCGTAGACAATCCACGGCGAAAGCCATGTTGGAAGGGTGTTAGGATAGATTCAGCGTCAAGGAACGACGTTATGTGTTTGAGAATAATGTGTTCAAGTATTTTAGATGCTGCGCATGTTATTGAAATAGGCCTGAAATTAGCTGCATCGTACTTGTTTCCTGATTTGTGTACAGGAGTGATTCGAGCGGTCTTCCATTCTTTTGGAAGCCTACCAGTTCATAGCGATTTGTCAAAGATTAAACATAAATACTTTGCGACCCATTCTGCGTATTTCTTCAGAAATGCGTTAGGGATATTATCAGGCCCAGAGCCTTTCTTGGCATCTAAATTAAGCAGAAGATTGAGGATACCTGACTCAGTGATTGTAAGAGGTTCTATATGTTTCTTAGCACATGCATCCGCATGAGGCATACTGTCATTATCGTGGGTGAAGACTGATTGAAAATCATTATTAAGAGCGTTCGCAGTAACTAGGCTTTCGCTCGGGGAAGCTGTGTTTTCATCGGACGACTTAAGGTTGATGTAGTTCCAGAATTTTGTAGGTGATATTTTTATGAAGTTATTCATTTTGTGAGTAAAGAAATTTTCCCTTGCGGCCTTTAAAGTTGCTTTCAGACTAATCATGGCATCATCAAAATTGTTTTTTGTCGACACAGTAAATTTTTTCTTAAGTGATTTTCTTAGCTGTTTAACTTTTCGTTTTGCGTGAATGACGTCACGCGTTATCCATGGGTTGTGTTTCTTTATCTTTTTCGCTTTTAAGGGTACAAACTTATGAATGCAATGTGAGACAATATCTTTGAACATATGTCATCATATTTCAATATCAGTTGAGGCCTGGCAGGCAATTTCGTTGAAGGAGGATAGTTCGTGTGAAAGGTGGTCGATAATGCTAGTATCGTCAGCATTGTGAAAGTCGGGAAAGGATTTCACCACCGAATTGGAGCCTTTGTTATTGACTGGTATACTACACATCACCATCTTGTGGTCGGATATTCCTTCTGTTACCTCTATTTTTATTTTCTGGGGGAAAGTGACTGCTCAGGAAAATCAGATCTAGTATGTTCCCACCAAACCCATGATAGCGAGTAGGCGTATGAACTGCTTGGTGTAAGTTGCAATCTAACATAATATTGAAAATAACATCTGAAGGGGCGGAATGATGCGCCATTGTTAACCAGTTGATATCAGGTAGATTGAAATCCCCAAGAAGGATTACTCGGCTCTCTCGAAGATGATTATGCATGTATTTGTACAACGAAAGCATGGTGTCAGTGTCAGCAGTGGGACTTCGATAAACACAACCGCTAATTACTGAATAGCAACTGAGCAAAAGTTTGCAGAATATTGCCTCTACTCCTTCAACATCAGGTAGTTGCATAAAACTTAATTTTTTGCTTATTAGTAACGCAACTCCACCCCCACGTGTTTCTCTATCTTTGCGCAGAATCGCATAGTTTGGGGGAGTTACTTCCACATCTAAGATATCAGGGGATAGCCATGATTCGGTGATAGCTACGAATTGTGGTTCAAGCGGAATGAGCAGATCTTCCAGGCAGTCTTTTTTGTTTAAAATGCTACGCGCATTGATGTTTAAAAACGTTATTTCTGATTCGTATTCCGGCGGCGCGGGCGCAAGGTCCGTGCATCGTCTTGGCTGTTTTTTGACCGATCTTCGGTACTATAGTTAGGTAGCGCAGGAGCGATGTCATCTTTTTCGCTGTCCCAAACAAACAGTTCTCCGTTTATGCGTAGTTTGTCGTAGCTCATTATGACTTTATCTCCCGCATGTTTGAATTTCTTTGCACAGTTCCATAATTTCCCTCTTACATCACGAACTCGGCTTGAGAAGTCTTCGCTGATGGCAAAGCTGGAGCCTTTTAATTTGAAGCAGTTTTTAAGCAATCTGTTTTTCTCTTTGTGATCAAGCAGCTTGAGTATAACCGGTCTAACCTTCTTTGTAGCTGGTTTGCCTAATCTGTGAATTCTTTCTATCGCGACAGGTTCTGTTTTTAGGATGTCACTTATTATTTTCCCGTTAACAATCGTATCAAGGGAACTCGGGTCTTCATTTTTCTCTTCTGGGATACCATGTATAATCAGGTTATTTCTTCTAGACCAATTTTCTAAATCATCTAGTTTCATCTCTAGTGTAGAGACGAGAGTTCTTAATGATGCGATTTCCCTCATGCACAATGATATCTCATTTTCAAGAGCGGGTAGGCTTTCCAACTTTTTGTCAATGGATGCCAATGTTACCTCTTTCATTTCTTTAACATCGTTTGCTATCTGCCGAAGCTGCTTGGAAAATTGCGTCATATCAGGTCCAGTGTTGGTCTCTACGTCACCAGCAAGAAGCAATAATTTCCTAAGATACGATCCCAAATCACAAAACAGAACAAATCAGCCATGGGCACGGCAGCACAACTATGCAAGGGTTGCTCGTTCGGAAGCACTTGCCATAACTTTTTCTCACCTGCACGAGATAGATGAACGGATTAACGAGACGCATCCCAACCGTGCTGTCGTGTCCATGAGCTGTTCGAGGGTCGTGGGCCATTCTTATAGCCTTGTGGGTCCATTGCGTCATCGTGGTGGCGCCATGGTCGTTCTCTGAAGTAATTTGAACGACGCTTTTCGTCCTTGGTTCGCTACGCTATTATGATGAATTAAAACTGCTGTTTTGGCTTGAAGGAAAGAAGTGTTAATTTTTAAGGGCTCGTTTTTCTTTGTTATACACAATATTAATGAGCACTAACAGACAATAATGCCAAGGAATGTATAGGGGATGTAAGGCAAGTGTGTAGAATAAAAGTGGACGAAAATATAACTTGCCGCGGGCAGGGACCGAACCTGCGACCTTCGAATAACGCGTCCGATGCTCTACCAGTTGAGCTACCTACCGCGGCGGCCATCCCCCCGTCCACTATATAGGGTATACAGGGTGTCCCAGCTATCTTTAGCCAAGGGATAAAAAATACTATATTAGAGGCAGGCGAGTGAAATCAGTTGCAAATTGCTGACAGCCACACTGCGCACTAAACAATTGTTTTTGTTTTGTAATTACCTAATTTGTTAATTAGGATTATTTAATTAAATTGCCAAATATTGACTTTAGGCAAGAAATGCTGCTTGCAAAGTTCGAGAGCACCTTCAGAATCCCCAATTGCTTTATTTGCGACAAAGAAAGTCTCGCGTATACATTTTTTTCCAAGCTGCAAAGAAAGGCCACGATTACAAAAAGAACTACGTGACAAGCGCATTCGCGCGCCGCCAAAATACTGCCCTCAGCCGTGCTTTGAGCGAACGAAATCAGCTGCGGCCGCGACTCGCCATCTCCGTTGCAGCGGTAGGCCGATAAGTTAACGGTGGTTTCTTGGCCCGCGCTCACTACAACTCGCACCGTCACGCGCGCCAACTGGCTGGCAACGGCCCAAGAAACCACCGCCCACTTATCGGCCTACCGCTGCAACGGAGCCGGCGAGTCCAGGCCGCAGCTCATTTCGTTCGCTCAAACCACGGCCGAGGGCAGCATTTTGGCGGCGCGCGAATGCGCTAGTCACGTGGTTCTTTTTGTATTTCGCGGGCTTATTTTGCAGCTTGGAAAAATGGTATACGTGAGACTCTTTATCGCAAATAATGCACTTCGGGTTTCCGAAGACGCTCTCAAA
Organism: Rhipicephalus sanguineus; assembly: GCF_013339695.2. Classification (NCBI taxonomy): domain Eukaryota; kingdom Metazoa; phylum Arthropoda; class Arachnida; order Ixodida; family Ixodidae; genus Rhipicephalus; species Rhipicephalus sanguineus. The sequence continues at coordinate 21,332,951 of NC_051176.1, read as the reverse complement.
CGTTGCATGTTGCATTTCTTGCCTAAAGTCAATATTTAGCTGAATATACGAACAGCGCAACTGACAAGGACAGAGGAAGGTAACAACACACAGCGCTGACTTTCAACAATGATTTAATAGCGGAGCGAAGTACATATATAGTGAAAAAATGGACATGCGTAGAAGGATGCAGTTAACAGCCACTTCGATACAATGCCAGCAAAACTCTTGTCTCTTACTGATTGAGCTCGAAACCAGTACACATCTTAAAAATGATCGAGATACGCAATCTCTTTCTGCAATAGCGCAACTGATGGGGAACTTACACATGTACCGTCAAATTTACTTATGTGATAGGCCTCAATTAACTCACGCGTGGCCTGCGAGTGGTGCTTGCCTACTACCTCGCAACGCTCAACGAGGGGCATGCAGCCGCAGTCGCGGCAGTGAATTCCGAGGTGTCCTTGAACCGCATTGTGCACATTATTATTATGCTCTCTTAAGCGGTCATTCAAGCACCTTCCAGTTTGCCCTATGTATTTCTTACCGCAGGAAAGCGGAAGAAGATACACGACACCAGTAGCACAAGGAACAAAGCGCGTTCTGTGATTCACAGAGCATCTTACTGTATTTGCAGCTGGTTGATTCATCAACTTACAAAGCTTCGATAGCTTTTCCGGGGCGGAAAAGACAACAGTGATGCCAGCGCGTTTCCCAATTTTTTTCAGCCTATGCGAAACGTTATGCAGATAAGGGGCTGCAACACAGTTCTTAGGAACTGACGCATTTTGAGGCTGAGACTGCCCTCCTTGATATTTGAATTGCTTCAAAAGCTTTTCCGCAACAGCAGAAATCAGGGCAATCGGGTAACCAGCGCTCAAGGGGCGCTCGACCTGTGCTTTGAAACTTCGTTACATCGAGTGCGGGCATGACCTCCTAAGAGCGTTGACGAGGCAAACATTGATGATACCCCCTTTTCACCAGTTTTGAATGAGCTGAGTGAAAGGGTAAAATGTGTTTTCCACTTCTCGGTGTGAACAGCCAGCACAAATGATCACTCCGAAAACAGAGCGTTAGGTCTAAGAACCTAATCGAATTACCCGAAAGGTAGCTCATGTGTAAGTTCCAGTGGAAGCAAGTGATCCTTAAACAAACCTAGAAGTCTAAGTCAACAACTTCAAAATCGGCCTCCGAACAATCTACAAATACAATGAAATCGTCAACAAACCTACAGACCTTCACAACAAGAGACACGTCAAGATTTTTTTGAATGTGGCGGTCCTTGTGCGAGAGAAAGATGTCACTCAAGACTGGTGCCAAACAAGATTTCCATATTCGACCTATAATACCCTATAGTGTAGATACTATATAATACGTGCACTTCTTGTTAAGATGTTTATGAAATGGAAATACTTTGCCGAGAGACCGACCTACGGCGCATATGCCAATGAGTGGCAATTTGCTAACATAGATCCCGGACAGACTGGTTCGCAGCACACTCGTGCGACATTGTCTCGTAAAAATCGCGAGAATTGACAAAACTCAAGTCTACCGCAAGTCATTCCTGTAGAGAGCAATAAATGTGGGCCTACGTGTATGCATACGCAATGTAAATACCTAGTGAAAAACACCAGAGAAAGACACTGAGAATAAAGCGACTGGAATGGTCAAGCAACACAGAAAGCTTGGTATTACGATAAATATGATGTGATGCTTCTAATTTGTAAATGAGTGCAGGTAGAAGCGATAAGGTTCCAAAATGGAGTATCGTGCTTGAAATCGCAGTCTTTATCGAGGCTGGAAATTAACCAAAAGTCATTGCGGCCCTTGGCATGTCGGACACACATAAGAGCCAGGAATTCGGCAACACAAGTTCATGCATATTGGCCTTTGGATAAAGTGAGACAAGCGCGGAACAAAAGTAGGTTATAAGGAAGGTCGGGGCAGCCACGCACTAGTGACGCGAAGACTGAGGAAACAGCGGCCTCAGCCTCACTTCCCTTTCCAACCTCTTGCTACACCGTACTATGCATGGCTATGCAATGCTTTGCTCTCTCCCCTTTCCCCCCTGTTCACTTTCTCATCGCCTTGCTATTCCATACCATGCATTGCTATGCAATTCTTTACCCTCTCCCCTCCTTCCTTCCGACCTCACCACCTTCACATCAGTTCTCCTTACCATCTCTTTCCTTTCCCATCCCCTTCTCTTTCAATGAGAAGCTTGGTACAGCTGTGCCAAGTGGTTGCTAGGAAACGCGCAGTGATGTCATAGCCAGGCGCCGTTTCTGGTCCACGCAATACGGACAAACGAAAAGCTCAAACAGATGCGCTTTTAATAAAATTTGAAGCGCGTTGCAATGAGACGCCAAGATATTCACCCAGATATTCACATAACACCGACGGACGAAATGTACAAGTAAAACAGCGTTGGTTTCAAGAGAAAAGAGCAGACAATAACACCTCACTAACCTGCGTCAATACAGCAAAATTCCCGGAGCTGAAATATGTACGCTTTGGGCCTTCATTGGCCGCGAGAATTTCTCTGGGTTCTTCACCCCGTATTTCCATGAAAACTTGGCGTTTCGCTAAATGGAATCCGTTTTATCCCGTCCCAGAAGACCCGGTTTGTTCACTGATGCACGAAACATGCGAAGTCGCAGTGTTCCTTTCTTGCCAGTGCGTTGACAATGAGGCTATCCGAACAAACGGGTGGCCGCAGTTTCCTAACCGTCCTCCAGGGGGTTCTCCTGACATCCGCTTGGTGGCGCCTATAGGCGTTGCGGATAAGGTGGTGGTAAGTTGCTATGTAAAACGTAAAGCCACTGTAGCTGCCATCTGTGTACTTTGCACAGGCCTTCGAAGGCAGCCTTTTTTAAAGGCGAGGCATTTCTTTGAGTACCAGAGGAACTTTGACCGTATCTATCTATCTATCTATCTATCTATCTATCTATCTATCTATCTATCTATCTATCTATCTATCTATCTATCTATCTATCTATCTATCTATCTATCTATCTATCTATCTATCTATCTATCTAACCACCTACAACTTTGTGCTCTCGTGGCCATCTGTCTGACTTTGTCGATAACAAAATTAGCATAAGAACAGTTGTGTATCACGAACACGATTAACCGGTCATCACATGATTTGTCGCGTGCGTCATGAAACCCTTTCCATCGGCCATGTGAGGAACACACCCACATACCTCGTCCCATGAAATACGGGTATGAGCCACAGTCATCACTAGGACATCGAGAACAAAGTTTGGAAATCTTTATGCGATAGTGTTTAGCATTCCGTGTTGCAGAAAATCCGGTGCCGGCGTTGGCCACATTGTCGGTGAGCGAAAAATCTCGATGGACACTAAGGATAAAAATTGCGATTCGAGCTGCAATGGAACCCTTGCATTCTGCGTGGCAGTCAATTATTCTACCAAAAAGCCACGGCAGTGTTTGAGACTACTTCGGAAAAACACAGGTCGTGTTTCATTGTGCTTCAAGTATTGACTATCCCATTAAATAACAAAGTAATAAACATTACATATATACTACTATGTCTCAACAAGGTATAGTCAAGCGTTGCTCGGCTACGACGGCTACTTATAATGTGCAAATCATTAGCGTGTTACGTTTCGATAAAACTGACGCCTGTATTTTAAGGTGAGTTCCGACGTTAGATCGAACCATAAGCTGCCCTTTAGGCGTCAATGTAGTCGACATGCCTGGTAAGCCCTCAATGTACCCACAACTACATAACGCACACAAATGCGTTGATCCACCTCGTAACGCTTGGATCTGAGGTGAAGAACATGCTGCGTAGGCAGCCATGCGGTGGCTGCTTCGCGCGACAGCGATTCCACGATGCGTGGGATGTGCTGAGATTTTTTGTGCCACTGGCGCCACATTGACGAATGTTCATTGCACGTATATTGCGATTTTCCAAATATCGCTTCTTGCCCGCTGCAGTGCACTGCCACGCAAAAAAAAAAGAAAACCAAGAGGGCCTACATCGTTCCGGTAAACGGCAGCGACCAATTGTAATGATGTCCCAGTTACTATCCCTTAGAAAAGGGGCTTATTATTCGCTACTTGAGATGTCGAGAGAGGGGATTAACCACGACGTCATTACGAGCAGTCGATGCCGTTACTTGGAAATCATATTCTGCGGGGTGTTTGCCGCTTTGTTCTTTGGCTGTATCCGACTTAGAGCTCATAAAATTAGCGGCTTGATGTGAATGCACGCCAAAATGTCAATTAAAAGATTATCCGGCGCATCTACGAATTGCATATGCTCTGCAAAAAGCGGCTCCACTTGGAAGAAAACGCGCTATTTCTAGCACCTGCCGTGTCGTTTTCAGGGAAACAGGGGCCGAATTCGCAAAGCTTTCTTTTCCCTACGCAATTTCTTAGCCATGAATTTTCGTATCTCGAGGGAGTACGATAGCAATGGTGCGAATTTAATTTACTCGCCACTTTTGAGGGCAAGGAGGCAGCGCGAAAGCTGATGAAACGACAAGGAAAGAAACAAGTACGCGCAGATGATAGCAAGGCAGCACGCGAAGCGTCTAGCATCGAGGGTATACGATGACAGCGAATGTATTTCGCTGTATATCAGGTTCCTGTTCCGGGCGTCTGCTACAGTGCTTACGCGTTGCCGCGTTGCAGCAGACATCCTGGGGTCTTGCGCGAAGCCAAGTGCTCGTGTATCATCGATGACCATAGCTAACAAAACTTTAGTTGCTCGATGGCGTTAATAATCCGTGCGCTATCTAGTCAAGTGCAGGCGAACAACGCTCCAGATGCATCGCATCTATAAACCGCGCATAAAGTGAAAAATTGATGGTTTGAAGATGTGACCGTAACGTCTCCCCCTGTTTACCACAACCAGTTTAGTTAAGTTTTCATGAAGCTCGCTGGCACTCAACTAATTAGGCATGTTCGAGCACGGTATGGTGGTTGCCTTTAGGGTGTTTTGTAGCTAGACGTAAAATGTTGCATTTCTTACAAACATCTCCGTACAAGACATAGGAGCGAATTTTGAGCCTACAGAGAACTGTAAAGGAATATAAAGCAGCAGTGAGAAAGGTATCATGAGCGCAGGTTCAATTCGCCGCAGAATTTTGACAGGGCCGGAATGCGAGAGCAATCGTACACGCTTAGATATGTGAACGCGTAAAATGAGGAAGATTCGTCGGGAGGCTTCCATGAGCTAGTGCTTTTCAGAAAACATGGCGCAGTCACTTCGTCCTTGCGGAGTTGGCGTGAGCAAACATAAAAGAAACGACGTTCAGTTGTCTCGGCCTGAATTGACATGACTGCACGTGCGCCTGGATTCACAGGGCGCGCGTGCTGCGCGTTCGCACGATTAACAAAAAGAAAAAGAAGAGACGGCGTTCGCGTTACTTACTAAGGTCTGGAACTGGATAAGTAAAAACAATTATACTTGTTTAAATACTAAAGTAGCTACATTTATTCCATGTAATACGAGATCTGTTTTAGACTTATCATTCGCCAGCTCAAGCCTTTTTATCTCTTCTTGGGCTGTGGTTGATGCTGCAACAAACAGCGATCACCGTCCCGTAGTTATTGACATTAATATCCCCTTGGTCCCAACGGAATGTCAATCGCACACTTTTGTAAATTACTCGCAATTTAAAAAAAGTTTACAGTCAACGCTATCCTCTCTGACTAACACTGAAAATGAAATTGCAGCCATGAGTTTGTGTTCTGTTTTAAAAAGCACTATGAAAAAATCACAGTTTACGAAACCTTCCACAAATGGAACGTCTGTAAGTGCATGGTGGAATTCTGATTGTGATCGAGAGTACAGGCGCAGAAAGGCTGCATGGAAAAAACTTTTAATTAACCAGAATCCTACTAATTGGAGTAATTATAAATATGCCAAAGCTAAATTTAAGAGAATTGTTTCCGAAGCTAAAGCTAAACATGACGACAATCGTTATACTTTTCTATCTAAAAGCAAGAATAAACAAGCTCTTTTTAGATTTCTTAGATCTCGTAAGGCTATTCCTTCTCCTATTAACGTAGAATCAGTTGTTCCAACCACAAAAGAATTGGCTGATTTATTAGATGATATTGCATTGGGACTAAAACAGCGATTTGCCTCTCAATTACAAACAAAATTCCAAAAACCTTTAGATGTGAATGATTTCATTGACGTAACCATAGAAGAACTGGCGCATGCTGTTCAGTTACTCCCGAATTCAACCCCCGGTCCTGACGGTATTACGTCAGGCATGTTAAAAATATTATTTGATGTGTCTCCTCAGAAACTTCTTAATCTTGTAAATCACTCACTTGGAAATGGTTGGATCCCTCCAGAATGGAGACTTGCAAAAATAATTCCCTTGCTTAAGAAACAAGGAGCAGGTACGCATATTGATAATATAAGACCTATAGCATTAACTTCGCATGTCATTAAATTAATTAAAAGAGTATTATACATTAGAATCATTAAATTTATTGCAGATAACTCGTTATTGAGCCCATGTCAGATAGGATTTAGACCTGGATACTCCATATGGCATGCACATGTAGATTTAGAGGGACGTATCAAGCTTGCTCGCCACAAGCGGCAATTGGCAGCATTAGTCACTCTAGATTTGGCTAAGGCGTACGACAGTGTCGACCATGTCATCTTGCTCAATGCCTTAAAAAACTTGAATTTTCCGGGATATATTATCAATTGGTTGTATGAGTTCCTAAACGGTAGGAAATTTTATTGTTCCCAACGTGGCTTATCATCCTCAAAATATGATCAATCTAGAGGGGTCCCTCAAGGTTCAGTTCTTTCCCCTGTTTTATTTAATATTCTATTAAGCTCAATTCCTTTGAACAATAACGTTACAGTTTATGTATATGCAGACGACATTGCATTCTTCGCTTCGGCAGGTAATATTCATTCACTGTATGCAGTATTACAATCATACTTGGGAAGTTTAGAATTCTGGTTTGAACATATTCGAATTACTCTAAACGTTAGCAAAAGTTCCTTGATTGTTTTTCCATTGAATGCTCCAGTTAGAATTTCCCTTCAGTATCGTCAAGAAGTAATTCCCCAAAATGACTGTGTCAAATATTTAGGAGTTTTTTATGATGAAAAACTCAGCTGGCGCAAACACATTGAACACGTCAAATGTAAGGCAACACGCGCTGTTGGGATGTTACGTAAGCTTGGTCACCACCCCTCTGGGCTACGCAGAGACAAACTACTTATGATTTATCGGATGTATGTTCGACCAATTTTAGAGTTTGGTTACATACTATACTCAGGGGGGCCTGCATACAAGTTTCATCCCCTGGTTCTCATAGAGCGAGAGGCCCTTCGAAGTTGTCTAGGGGTACCAAAATTTACAGCAAACAGTATTCTATACCTAGAAGCCCGAATCCCCACTCTAGTTTGCAGATTCCGCATTCTCACCGTCAAAACATATTTAAAAATTTTTGCGTCCTCACAAAGTCGAGTACAGTTTATATTCGTAGCTGAATCGTCAACGTTTTTTAATGAGCCTTGGTCTCGAATATATAAACCACAGGTTTTGTTTGTACAGGACCAACTAGAATCATTAAATGTTAACATACGCGACATCGTAGCAAACGATAAATCATCGGCCATAGCAAAAATTGAATTTGATGATATCTTCCCATCTAATGCCAAACTTTTACCTTCTAGATATTTAATAGGATTGTTAGAGGATCATTTACTTCGATTGGGCATAGATAACATAATTGCCACTGATGCATCCATGTGTGAAGAGAAAGCGGGAGTGGGCATATTTTCAGAGGCTTTATCATGGTCGTACTCCTTGCGCCTCCCAGATTATACTCCCATATTCGAAGCTGAGCTCCTCGCAATTATATTAGCCCTTCGAAAACTACCAGTAAATGAGTCATCAGTTGTTATAGTTACTGATTCGCTGACAGTATGTACATCTTTATCTTCTACTGCTTCTGAGTCTCCCGTTCTAAATGCATTCACTTCCTTAATCCCAAAAAATTTGAGTACTGTGCGATTGGTATGGGTCCCAGGTCATTGTGGCATACTAATAAACGAGATGGCAGACTCTCTCGCGCGGTGGTCTCTGGGTGGTCCTATTTTGTCCATTGTACCTGATACAGCTTTTATTACTGATTCGAGATTTCGGAAGTATTCTCTAATTCAAGATGCCAAAAGTATGAAATTACCAGTTCCCGAATATGGTCATCTTTCATTCGGCTGGAATAATAAATGGTGTCCCACTCGAAGACTGGAAGTGGCTATTACGAAATTGCGATGCCGGATACCCCCACTCAATTTTTTATTTATACCGGTCTGGTCTGGTGCCATCTCCTATGTGCTATTTTTGTCAGGAATCTGAAAACAATGATCATTTCTTGCTTACCTGCCGTCGATTCATTAGGCATAGAAAAAAGCATTTCGAAATATTATTCAGAAACTTAAGAATTAATCTGAATTCTCAAAATATTCTTTCCCTTGGGGCATCTTCTCTTGGCTTCAGCAACAGGAACGTCTGCTCAGCCCTATGCGAATTTCTCGGTGAGACACGAAGAATTCCCTGTTAACTTATTCCTTAACAAAATTTGATACTCCAGAATTCCTTTCATTCATTCGTTAATTGTTTCTCATATTGTGGTATTATTCTCCTCCTTATTCCATATCGACTAGTCATTCTTAAAATTTCGTTTATTCCTGCGGCAATTGATTTATTCCTCATTCTTAAAAAAATATATATTATTAAATTAACCGCCGGTTTCATGGCCGATCCCCCGTAGTGGGTAAGAGCCAACAAACGGGCACAAGCAAGCAAGCAAGTGTGTGGGAGCGAAAGCCATGCAAAAGCGAGTGAACGTGTGACTGTGCTTATATATAAGAATCGAAGCAAGTTAAGTGAGTAGTGATTTGATTAGTGAAAGTTTCTTTAAATGATAATCGAAACAAATTGAGTACTCATTTAGTGAAAGTGACATTATTGACAGTCAATTATCAATAGTTGAATAGTGATGTCGCACTCGATACAAAGTGCACGGTAATATAGTCACACTTGATGGCTTTAACCTTAGAGTCACCTTAGGCGAATGCACTAAACGTCCCAATTTTTTGTGCATTTTTAATCGAATTTCCCCGGACATTTTGCATTAGGTGTCTTTCGAGAGAAAGATAATATATATACAATGAAGTAAGTGCTACTGTGGCCAGCTCTCTCCTGAAGCACTGCAGCGGTGCTCGAGTTGGTAAAGCATCCGACTACAAGGCGGGAGGTTCTGGGTTCGATTCGCAGCGTGGCCAAGCACCCACCGTTGTTTTGTAATTTTTTTAATGGAAAAACAGATAGCACGGCCTGAGGTTATGTGTTGCTGGCATTCTTTTCTTGAGAAGGTGGTCATTCCGCTCTGTTCTTTCACTCCCCTTTAGACCCAAAAACGCTGCGCCGTGCTCCCTCCCGGATTGTAGAAATAAGAGTATCTTTTTTTGCTCTAACCACTACTGTCGCAAGAGCGCCCAGTCCCGAAACCCAGTTATCATACATGGGCATTACTTTTCACGACTCTGGCTATTCGAGCGCCGGTCAGACATCCCGGTGTCTTCAAGAACATCAAGAGACACGCGGCGAGCAAACTGCTTGCGGCCAAGATGACTGTCTTTTTCGGGACACGTTTCCATGCTAGTTGGGTGGGATTCATTACACGAAGCAGCGCAAAACGACAGGGACAGAGAGAAAAGACACACACACACAGTGATGTGCTTGTGTCTTCTCTCTGGGTCTCTGTCGTGTTGCGCAGCTCCGTGTAATGCCTCTGTCAATGGTTAAAAAGAACTGCAGCAGGCTATCGAGTTCTGACGAGAGGGTGAAACAGTAGGCCTGGGAAAAGATTACGGCAAATTCATTTGCGTCATTAAGGGCTACTCTTCCCTTGGTAAGTACATGAAAATTTTCAACCGGAGTTTATTCTTTATCAACAGCAGTTACAATATAGATGACAGGTAGACAGACAAAAATCCGCGTGTCCAGCTTGACTAGTTTTGTGCCCTTAATAGTAATTGGCAACACGTATGACAATACGTAGAAATACCACGCACATATGTAAAATTATGTACAGCCATGGGCGAAAGCTTGGTTATGCTGGTTGAAGTCGACTAGTCTATTTTACATATTCAACAAACGCAGTGTGTAGAATCAATGTCACACGGAGGAGCTGTCCTATAAACTTATTTTTGTTGGTTGGGTGCATAAATTCCAACTTCTTGCTCAGAACTCTACGTTGTAAAATGAAACATCTTTTTTGAATGCACAAATTTTATGTAAGGTTACATTCATTTTTGTGCAGTAGGAAACATACTTGAGAAATAGAAATGAGATAGGAAAAGGAGAGCTATAATACAAATAGCAAACTTCTTATAAAACTTACACTAAAGAAAAAAACGTTAGTTTTTGTTTAAAAGATACATACATACATACATACATACATACATACATACATACATACATACATACATACATACATACATACATACATACATACATACATACATTGAGGTGTACTTAATAGGATGAACTGTATGTACAAAACAACAATGCTGATACACTCAGTCTTCAACACATGAGGTTTCGAGACAGTAACTTACGAGAGAAACCCCGCACCACTCTTTTGTGTCAACTCTGCATTTCTCGAATCCTCTTGGAACAATTTGATGCATATTTTCGGCTGCTGCCCACTCACAAGTAATTTTTATACATTTTCGTGGGTGGCAGCGCATGACCATATATAAGAAAAGAGCCCCTGACAATGCGATGTCAAGGAAAAGCGCAATGAATCGCATTTTGGTATATTTTGCAAGATGACACAGTTTATTTACATAGTCGGCACATTGACAACACTATAACAAGCCATGTTAGGTGGCGTGGGCTGAAAAGTTGGCGCAGCTAAGACAAATTCTGGACAATACATAAATAAAACAATTCGCTGTTACTAAGCTCCTCGGTACAAATAATGCTGTTGTTGACGTGTCAAGACCCTATTGCTTCTCCTGAAAACACTCCTCAAAAATGTTTCAACTTGTGCACATGTGCCCACTTCCTTCGAATGAGAGACTGCTGTATAGCAGTCTCTCATTCCGCTTGAAAAAAATTTCAGTGCACTGCTGGGCAAGGCATGTGACGTGATACTTCAGTGCCTTGCCTGTATATCTTGCTACTGGCCTCAGCTGCAATGTTTATCACCACAAATGTGCAGAATCGCATTTTATAATGTGCCACGACAAAGTAATTACGTTTCAGGTGCATAAAACATGGACCAAAATAAAAGAATTGAGGAACATTTACCTGGCACAGTTTACAGAATCTTAAATACATTTTCATGGAGCTTTCACAGCTTATCTGAATATAGTAGTAGTAATGATTATCAGCCTTCAAATTTGTTTGAAGTCGCCGCTTTCAATATTAGACCACACCAGCAGCCCTTTTTGGCAAAACCATGGCACATAGGCATCAAACGGCATAAGTATATGCATGCTATTGTAACCCTAGAAAAAGGAATAAATACTTTGAGCAGTAATATGAGCAAAGGTGCACAGATCATAAACTACTTGCACAGTATACAATTACATCATGAAGAAACATTTGACAGCAAACACTATATGAAAAAAATTAACACTTACACAGTACATGTAAAGAGGTTGACTGTTGAAGAGGACAGACAGGCAATGGGATAACATTACACAGATGCTAAAGCCTGTTGGATATATTAGGAACAGTGACACTCCTCTTGCATCTAAAGAATCCATAGAGAAGGACTTTCCAGAGTTTATTTATACATAAAAGCATTCGTGCTATACTAATGCGTGAATCCTGAATGATTATAACGACCAAGTGCAAAAAACCCGCTTCAATGGTTTTCATTCTTGCACTACCAAACATGAAAAAAAATTCGGCAGATCCCACGTACCGTGCGAGTCGATGTTATGCGAAGCATGCGGCGGGTAGGGGACTGTGGCGTAACTTTTTTTACTGAGCGACACGTTACAAAATGACGCTAAAGATTTGTATAATTTTTATACGCACACATATATATGTTGAAGAGCCGCATATGTGTTACATAACCAGTTTTTTATGGTTGGGTATGCAACGTGGGTATTACCAACACCAGAAGCGGTAAGCTGATATGTAGTGCTTATACGTATCCCGATAACGCACGCACGTTTCACGAACCCGTGTACATGTGTGCAAGAAGTTCTTCACAGTTCTTGAAGAAGGGCATAATCACCGTGATCAGTGAAAACAAGCAGCTGGTCATGACTTGTTATAGGATCCGGTCGTGACCCTGATGACAGGGGGTCCATGTGTAGTGAAGTATGTGGTATAGTAGAGCTGTTGGAATTTGCGGATGCCTCGGTCATTTCGTCGACAAATTGTCTGTCGACAGAGCCGGCGACATGTCGGAACCTGAATCCACCCGTCGTGTTGGTGAGGTATAGGCCGTCGAGGCTGGTAGGCCTGGATAGTGCTAGGTAGACCAACATCAGGGGATGGTGTTTGTCGTATTCGTAAACTACCTGGGCGTGTGCGGCCTACGTAGCCTAGTCTACAAAGCGGCTGTCAATCAATCTGGTATCATCCTCGGTCAGCATGAGGCCATCGCCCAGCCTCGTAAGAAATGAAGAGGACACTGCGTCGTTCTGGCGGACTAAGTGCACTTTACGGTGCGGTGATGTGGATATCATATGTACCTTTCGTTAATGCATTCCTCCGGGGTCGAGCAATGCTTCAACATAGCTTGCTGAATCATAGGAATACAAACGTAATGAGGCTGCTATAAAAGCGGAGCCAACACTGAAACTAAGTCGTTAATCTGATATGACGCCTGTATCGTAAAAGTACATATCGTAGGAGTATCATGTAGTGTTTATTGCTTTCCTGTAAAATTAGATAGCCAGCACCACAACCACAATTGACGTTGCACCGATTTTACGCCTGCGCAGGCTGTTTTTCCAAACCAGTTTATAGACCTGGCGTGGCTCTGTGGTAGAATACCTGATTGCCACGCAGAATGCTTAGGTTCGATTCCTGCTGGGATCCTAATTTTCATTCTTTCCATTCGTTAAGTCAACGCTGCCGATGTTGGTTTTCTTTAACGCGTTAGCATTTAAGTAACCAATGTCTGTTCTCGCCGTTCCTGGGTAGATATAAACTGTCAATCACCTGTGGCGCATACCCGTACACCTCGGCCCATGGTAAATGGGTATGTGCCACACGTGTCTAGTGGAAAGGGTTTGACGACGTACGCGACAGGATTTTAACGTTATTCATGTCATGACCCGGCAATCATATTCGTCAAGTCCTCTTACCCTCCCATGCAAATTTTGGTCTACACCAAGTTAAGGAGGCGATCATGAGAGCACCCAGACGTAGGCGGCTAGATAGATAGATAGATAGATAGATAGATAGATACGTAGATAGAAACGCTCAAAGTGCCAGAGGTTCGCTAAGAAATGCTTCGCATTTAATACGATTTTGGTTGCCGACCATGGCTACTGTTTCTAATGCAGTCAAATGCAGAGACACGCACGTACTTTGATTTACGTGCATGTTAAAAATTCAAGGTAGCCTTAATTATTTGCACATTACCACTACAGCGTGCTCTACATTATTGTCAAGGTTTGGTATATTAAATGCAGAATTTAATTAATTTTGAATCTTCAAGTGCAAAGAACTGCTGAATGATGCACTGCTCAACAATTAAACTACAGCTGTGCAGATTCTCACCATGCAATTGAAACTGCTCCAGCCATCACAATGCATTCTTTTTCTTGACGTGCACTTTGAACAGCAGGACACAGTCACTGGTAGTCGCTCTCTACTTGTTGGCGTTGTGTGGTTGTCCGAAATACACTGTGCAATTACATGAAAGTGGGGACCTGATCCCATGATACTGCTGCAACATAGAAAAATACAGATGATTGTTACAACCGTCGTGCTATGTGTAAAAATGGACAGCTCATATGCGCTAAAAACTCTTGCTGTAGTATTTTCAGATGCCGATGACAACTATGAAAAAAATAATAAAAATCAAGAAAAAAGTCTGAACATAGAGCCACCAACAATGAGGACTTTGAAAAAATGTTTTATGATATAAGTGTGTAACTACGGTGTTCATTTTGAAGGCAACAAACTTTTGCCAAATAGTGAGACATAAGCCAATAAAGTATCTTCTATTTCGACTTTACACTAGGTGCAAGAAGCCAACCAAAAATGACTTCACTATGTCACACTCTAAGAAAAAATCAAGTATTTGGGAAGTATTCCTGCCCCACAACTATAATCGTCATCCACCTCACGTACTTTCCTCCCATTATCACCACGGTCCTTCCCGGTCCCAAACGACGCGCATGTTATCAGAATGACATGGCATTTTTGATAGCAAAGGGCCGAGAGCCGGGTTTTCAAAAAAAAAACACGAGCAAGCAAGATTACGATTATTGTTGTGTGGCAGAAATACTCCCCAAATACAACATCACTTTTTCTTAGAGTGCACTCATGTTTTCCTATGTTACAATACAACAGCTGTCGTTCATATCTCTAAAGTTATCTAACATAGCCACCTCATCCTGCAGTGTGCAGGAGCAATTTTGCAGACTACAAAACACAAATCATTTGCGGATTATGTGTGTTTTTGTTGCACACAACTGTTTTTCCTAACGAAAGTACACTTTGAGAAAAAATGCACTTCATTAGGAGAAATGATTGTGATCAATAAACACTCATAATCCACAAATGCATGTTAATGGGCTCTTATGGCTTCCACAAACACTACCATCATTATTATTGCTCTCAATGCCATGCCGGCCAGATATGCTGTGTCCTGCTCAAAACACCAAAAATGCACTCTATGACTTGTCTTGCATGAGTGGGGGCTGCACTGCACTGCTGCTCAGCTAGGCCAGCCACGGACAGGAGGGTGGGTAGCCATGACTCTCAGGCATAGCGAGAGTCACCTGCAGAGATGAACAAGCGTGTATTCAGGTCACATACGATTTGTTAAAATCAACGTGCCACAACAGTGAATAAATATAAGATACGGCAGGTAAAATGCGCATTTACTGCTCCTGTGTGGCCTGAGGCTTGAACTACAGCTCTTTCTCCCTGCATGTTGTGAACAACCAGGCGATTTTCACCCGCTTGCTATTGTAATGCAGAGCAGTTGATATTTGTGCTATTTCAAAAGCACAATTATTTGTGCTATTTCAAAAGCACAATTTTCCAGTCTCACATGTATGGAGTTAAAAAGATGGCTTTTAAGCGCTCGTTTTTTTTCTTTGTTAGACACAATATTAATGACAACTAAGAGACAATAATGCCAAGGAAAATATAGGAGATGTTATTTGTAATAATTGGAATATAAATGTGAGAAAGTAAAGTGGACGAAAAGTAACTTGCCGCCGGCAGGGACCGAACCTGCGACCTTCAAATAACGCGTCCCATGCTCTACCAATGAGCTACGGTGGCGGTCATTCCCCCGTCCACATTATGGGGTATATATGTGCACCTAAACCTAGGGGTGTTAAACAGCGCCAGTCGCAGCCACGGCGGCGAGTGTGGAACACACTTTTTCTTCCTTTTGGCGTCACGTAGCATGTCAATTTTTTTTTACGAGCTGGCAGCTGTTCTCATTAATATTGTGTTCAACAAGAAATAACGAGCCCTTAAAAACCATCTACTTTCCTTCATTCATAGCAAGGGTCTCGGTCTGGCAGACTTGATGCTTTCAGGTAGTATGCGAGGGATTATTGGTCAGCTGCCAGCACGTAAAAAAGTTCACGTGCTACGTGACGCCAAAAGGCAGAAAAAGAGTGTTCCACACTCGCCGCCATGGCTGCTATCGGCGCGGACTCCTAGGTTTAAATGCGTATATATACACTATCAAGTGGATGGGGGGATGACCGCCGCCGTAGCTGAGTGGTAGAGCATCGGACGCGTTATTCGAAGGTCGCTGGTTCGGTCCCTGCGGCGGCAAGTTATCTTTACCTTCTTCACATTTATATCCCAATTATTACAAATAACACGCCCTATACTTTCCTTGGAATTATTGTCTGTTAGTTCTGATTAATATAATGAATATGACTAAAAAAAGCCAAGCAGGTGTTCAACTTCAGTTGTTAGTATTGCGTCGTCCTATCCCCTTCGTTAATATGTGTTGTGGTTTTGTTTTCGCGTTTTGTTTAACTATAAACTTAAGTCCTCACTGTCTTACAGCCTATAAACATGTGTGGTCAATTTTTATTCAACCTCATGGCATATCAAGTCCTACGATCCAATGTGCAACGCCACCAGTCACTATTAATAGGAAAATTTTGCTCACTACATGTGATTGCCAAATTCCAAGTGATTTCGCAGCCATGGCGGCACTTGGAATAATTTTCAATTGGTAAATATGCATAAGCCATGAAGTGAGGAATTAAAGATCCAGAACTGAGTTGCAGATGGCACTAGCTGGCATGAAAACATTGAAACATAGCTGTACTAATTATGCATAAAAGAAGTACTGGTACATTGTAGTCATGTGATTATGCCGACAAGTTCTCAAGCACACTTCCAGAAATTTACGATGGTTTTCAGATATCTGTGAGCCAATATGTACAGCAATATATGAAGACAACCTTGTCATTTTGTGGGCATTGCTGAATGATTTTATGAATCTTGGTAAGTGAACCTACAGTCCACACCACAGGTGTATTTTGGACTTTTCTGCGGGATACTCAACTGCACAGTCATGTTTTGATGCCATAGGGCAAACTTATGCAATAAAAACTGTAAAACTGCCTGTCTACACGGTTTCAGTTTTCTCAAAAGTGATGCTAGCATTACTGTACTAATTTAGTTGCCTTCATTAGTAGGATGACACCAAGTTCCTTGTGCATCTCATATCTTTGGATTGTGCTTAGATACTGGCACGGTGAAATGCACACGTCGGTGTGCATTATGATGAGATTTTACACCCTGCTTTCTTGTTGCTTTAGTGCTCTGAATTATGTATAGTGCTTAGGCTGTATTGCATATGTTGTTCCATGTGTTCAGTATTAGGAGTATGTTCTGTGTGTGACGATGGGAATATATCTATCCTTACATTGGCACGAGAACTGCTACTGTTTTGATTCCAATACAATATTGCAGCCACTGGTTCTTGTATCAATTCAAGTATGACTACTTGTCGTGCATGCAAATGGAAGACTGCCTGAAACACTGCCTGTTCAATGAAACTGCTTGTGTTTTATTACCAAACAAGTAACACATGATTCACGCATGATGACACATTGTAGAAGAAAGATAGGCAACAGATAGTTAGGCAGAAAGTAATCACAGTGTTCTAACCTAGACTGTGATCTTTCATTAGTATTAGCATATTTGAATGTATCTGTTGTATAAATAAAATTTAACGTCATATAAAGGTGGACGAGGGAGTGCACATATGATAGAGTTTTTCCAGTTTTTGCATATTTGCTACGGTCCTCGTGTTTCTGTGTTATGAGTGTGAAATTCTCAATTGCAAACAAGTCCACCTGTCTGCTGCCGTGAAAATGCCATACTAGCAATTAAAGGAAAACCATTATTTTGTCAAGAATAACTGTTGCATTGAAGAAGACAGTAATACATATTTTTTCAATGCGTACTGCATCGTCTGTGCAACAGGGGCGCAAGTACACTTGAACGTTCACAAGAGAGAAGTGCAAGTACGTTAACTTTTTTTTATTTTGTGAAAGAGCTGTCACAGGTAAGTTTGGGGAGGCTGTGTTTGACCTTGGTGCACGCTTTAGGCATTCGTTAGGCAATGCATTAATGTAGTGGCGTGATGCTTAAAAATAAAGAATATTTAGTAGGAAAGTAGGTAGTCTCCGAGTGTAAAGCAACTAAATACTGAATATGAGTTACAGAGAATCACTGTATGCCGCCATGAACCGTGTATTTCGAATAAGCGCTAACTGCGGAAATAGATGGTTAGTGAGCTGCTCAGAAGGCGCTGCTGCCGCTGAGTGCAGCTCGCGGCAGTACGGGCGCATTAAGTGCACTTATGTAGGCACGTTACAATGTCCTTGTAACTCTTACATCTGCGTGAGTAACTTTCATATGCGAACGCAGGTGGTCTCCGAAGTGCTCAGGTCACGCTGCCGCCTATGGACGCGTTCAGCTCGCTGCGGCAGAAATAACGAAAGTTGCTCCGCAGCTTACGCTCATGGAGTGCACATACGTTTGGCCATCTGAATATACTTTAGTCGCGCTGGTATTGACGAATTTCAGGCGAGCACAGCATTGTCAATATATGAAGAAGCACTCAAGAGGGAAAACGTTTATCATTTTTCTAACGACACGACAGGACGAACCGACGAATTCGGAGCCGAAGGTGCCCCTCAAGCACACTCCGATGGCACAGGAACAGAACTTCGGAGTTCCGACGGCGGGTTACCAGCCGCTTTGTACATACATTGGTACATATATAAATCCACGAAAAAAGCACGCAAGCAAGTGGTGGAGCTGTAGTGTAATGGTTCTGGTATTTGCTTGCGGTGCGTGCGGTCGCGAGTTTCGGTTCCTGTGTCGGGCGTACTTGTATGCAAATGTCACGTTTATGCTTTAATACACTGATGTGCGTTGTCTAATATGTTCAGGTGATGAATAGTAAGAAAAAATGTAAAACGCTAGTGTAGTGCCTGAAATAATTTTTTCTTCGTAACCGTCCGAGGGCCGCGTATAAAAGGATGTTCTATAAGTTCTCAAAATTAGCAGAAAAACTCGAAATGCGCCCCGTTCAAGCCCCCAAAATGAGTCAAATAGAAACACCAAAAGTACCTCCTAAAGACTCTGTTAGTTCCATCTAATCACTCCCTTAAAAAAGCATGTAAATAAAACCTCCTTTTGAAGGGGGTTTTGCGTAGTACCTTTAGGATGTACGCTGCGCAGCGCGCCCAAAACTCCCTAAAAGGCTCAAACCCGTTGGCAGTGTAGCATATTTCTACAGTAGCATTGATTCTGATATTGAATATTTTACGATACTCTTTTTGGTTACCTGTCAAACAATCCACGAAAAAAGCACGCAAGCAAGTGGTGGAGCTGTAGTGTAATGGTTCTGGTATTTGCTTGCGGTGCGTGTGGTCGCGAGTTTCGGTTCCTGTGTCGGGCGTACTTGTATGCAAATGTCACGTTTGTGCTTTAATATACTGATGTGCGTTGTCTAATATGTTCAGGTGATGAATAGTAAGAAAAAATGTAAAACGCTAGTGTAGTGCCTGAAATAATTTTTTCTTCGTAACCGTCCTAGGGCCGCGTATAAACGGATGTTTTAAAAGTTCTCAAAATTAGCAGAAAAACTCGAAATGCGCCCCGTTCAAGCCCCCAAAATGAGTCAAATAGAAACACCAAAAGTACCTCCTAAAGACTCTGTTAGTTCCATCTAATCACTCCCTTAAAAAAGCATGTAAATAAAACCTCCTTTTGAAGGGGGTTTTGCGTAGTACCTTTAGGATGTACGCTGCTCAGCGCGCACAAAACTCCCTAAAAGGCTCAAACCCGTTGGCAGTGTAGCATATTTCTACAGTAGCATTGATTCTGATATTGAATATTATACGATACTCTTTTTGGTTACCTGTCAAACAATGATTTGCGCGTGCGTTGAAATAAAACCATGTGCTGACAATAATCGTTCTGTGATTTTGGTTCTGATAATTTGTTCGTGCCTAATCGAAATCACAATTTCAAGTTTGCTACCACATATTCGCAATGCCTACGAACTATAGGTGGCGCGCTGTGCGATTCAAAGATGACGCCTGCTGTCACACTCTGTGTTTTCACAGTCTTCTTCGTCAAGTGAAAAATCCTCGTCAAGATGGTTTCTTTCAACATCGCTGCTGAAAGCAATCTGAAGAATTTCCTCCGCCGAGAGACTGTCCGTTAATACGGAGAACGCATGCACGTTTTACGAACCTGTGTTTATGTGTGGAAGGGGCTCTTGAGACTTCTCAGTTAGATGGCGGCGAGCGGAATGTCTTTGTTATTGTAATTGATGTGTGCAACGTAGACCTCGCCGATTCCGTTGCTTGTATGTGTGTGTTGTTGCGCCCGGGGTTTTAGCTCCATCCCACCGCGGCAACCAGTTGTTGCGACGTCAGGGTTGCGTCGTACCCGGACTCCATTTGGTAGCGTGATTGAGTCTTCGGGTTGAGGAACTGATGCTTGCAAGTTGGGGAGACGAAAACATACAAGTTTACTTGCACCTTTTGTACACCTATTTACATAGTGAAAAGGTAAGAGTTTAGCGATGAGCGAACTGGATGAGCCTTTAACCCCGGGCTCAGAGCCTCTTGTCTCACTCAGCACCGTCGTTATAACCCCTCAGGCTGGCTCCTCCTTCTTGAGTGCAACCAATCACACAACCGACACCACCTACCATGGCACCAGCAAATAACACTGTCGCCGAGGGATCGTTGCACTCGTTCATGTAGCAAAGTTCCTGCGGTCACTTACACTCTTGTGGGGTCAGCCGGGAGAACAGCATACTCGAGCAAGTTCATCCGCCTCTCCCCAGAAGGGTAGGAAAGGGTTTACGGCGACTTAATGGCTCTTGTCAAAACATACGACCGGTCGGCACCGCAGCATACCAAACCATGTCAAAGTGGCCCATTATGAAGATGATGCCATCTTTGACGTCTCTCTGCCATCTAATATCTCTGCTACCCAACCGAGCTCGTACGATGCTCTTCGTTTTGTGGGGCGCTTCCCGTGGCGGGGAGGCCGTTTCTGGGAAGGATGCAGGTGCCCCAATACTGTGAGAACGCATCGCCGTCCATCCTCATAGACACCGCGACGCCACCGACGGTCAGTCATGAGAGTGTTCTGTGTCTGGCAGTGAAGTTGTGCATCGCCGTGTTCTTATATGTGCCCACGCCTCCGCACCTGCAATGAAGCCGCTGGCTGTGGACGACACAGTTGGCTCATCGCTCCAGGTTTCAGAAAGTGCTAACAGGCCAGTTTCTATGAGCAGAGCGTCTTTTTCGAGGTCGTGCACGTGCGCGTGCACAGACTGTACGAAGAGAGCGGCGAGCCTGAGATGATTCTTGTGGTTGTAGCATCGAATGAAGGTTATAGTCCGGTCCAAGACAATTTCCAGAGGCCTGTTTGCTAGCCGGGTCATGTCATCGGCAGACTGTCTGTGGATAGAGCCGGCGACATATCACAACCTGAATTCACCTTTTGGTGAGGTACAGGCCGTCGAGGTGTGTAGCCCTGGAAAGTGCTACGTAGACCAACTTCAGTGGTTGGTGCTTATAATATCAGTAGACTACCTAGGCGCATGAGACTACCTAGGCCCTTTGAGGCCACTATATAGTTAAGGCTTGTGTTTGCACAAGGGGAAACTGCGTCCTCTTACACGAGGTACTTTTTTGGTATAATATCGCGGTTGTGGTGGCTCGCATTACCAGGGGTACCCATTTCAATTCTATCGAGGGTTGTGTGGCAGTGATGTGCTTCGTCCTAGCTGGGACGACAACGCCTACCGTGGACGTTGGGAATTCAAGTCACAGTCGCACGAGGTTGCCGTGTTCGTCACGCTCGATGTACCACGAGGTACCCATGTCTCCATTAACGAGGCTGTAGCTTAGGTCAATGTTGGCCGTGATCATGTACGACTTGCCGATGATCAGGCAAATTGATGCCGGCAGTCCACCCATGTCGCTTGCGTTCATCTTTCCCACCTTCGTCAGGGCATCCCTGTGTACCTGCTCGTTCTTATAGCCAGCTATGTTATCGCATACGGGATGACATAACAGATTGTCCGCAGGGTCGAGGCACCGTGCGTTATAGCGGTCGACGTCCGCATTGCTGTAGTATAGCCGTATGCCGTCAGGGCACTTAGCAGCATCTTCCTCGCGTGTCACAAAGCGGTTCTCAATCAATCTGACGTCATACTTGGTCAGCATGAGGCCATCTTCTAGCCTCATAAGAAATGAAGAGAACGCTGCGTCATTCTGGCGGACCACGTGGACATATGGATGGCAGTCGAGCGTCATCCAGGGGAATTCTGCCTTCGGCTCCCTCACTTCCCTAGCGTTTCTATGTGTTTGTTCGCGGTTACTGTGTTGATTAAGGCTGTGAAACACCTGTGGCAAATACCCGCATATCATGAACTGCGGTATGTGGGTATGTGCCACACGTGACTGACAGAAAAGATTTGATGACGTACGCGACAGGCGTTTTGCGTTATCCATGTCATGACCAGTCAGTCTTTTTCGTCATACACTGATCCCCTGCTGTGCCAATTTTGGTATACTACAATTTATGGAGACGACCAGGAGAACGCCCAGACGTAGGCGGCTAGATAGATAGATAGATAGATAGATAGATAGATAGATAGATAGATAGATAGATAGATAGATAGATAGATAGATAGATAGATAGATAGATAGATAGATAGATAGATAGATAGATAGATAGATAGATAGATAGAAATTTAGGCAGATCTCACGTACCGTGGGAGTCGATGTTATGCGAAGCATGTGGCGGGTAGGTGACTGTGGCATAACTTTTTTTACTGAGCGACACGTTACAAAATGACGCTAAAGATTTGTATATATTGTATACGCACACATATGCTGAAGAACCGCATATGTGTTATATAACCATAACACATACGGTTCGGTAACGCTGCCAATGGCAACGTGGGTATTACCAAAACCAGAAGCGGTAAGCTGATAAGTAGTGCTTATACGTGTCCCGAGAACGTACGCACGTTTCACGAACCCGTGTGCATGTGTGCAAGAAGTTCTTGACAGTTCTTGAACAAGGGCATCATCACCATGATCAGTGAGCACCAGCAGCTGGTCATGATTTGTTATAGGATCCGGTCGTGTTCGTGGTGACGAGGGGTCCATGTGTAGTGAAGTATGTGGTATTGTAGAGCTGTTGGAATTCGTGGATGCCTCGATCATTTCGTCGACAAATTATCTGTCGACAGAGCCGGCGACATGTCCGAACCTGAAGCCACGCTTCGTGTTGGTGAGGTATAGGCCGTCGAGGCTGGTAGGCCTGGATAGTCCTACGTAGACCAACTTCAGTGGATAGTGTTTGTCGTATTCGTAGACTACCTGGGCGTATGTGGCCTACGTAGCCTAGTCTTCAAAGCGGCTGTCAATTAATCTGGCATAATCCTCGGTCAGCATGAGGCCATCGCCCAGCCTCCTAAGAAATGAAGAGGACACTGCGTCGTTCTGGTGGACGAAGTGCACTTTACGGTGCGGTGACGTGGATATCATATGTACCTTTCGTTAATGTATTCCTCCTGGGTCGAGCAATGCTTCAATATAGCTTCCTGAATCATAGAAATACAAATGTAATGTTTATTAGACTGCTATAAAAGAGGAGCCAACACTGGAACTACAGACGTTCATCTGATATGACGCCTGTATCGTAGGAGTACACATCGTAGGAGTATCATGTAGTGTTTATTGCTGTCTTGTAAAATTAGATAGCCAGCACCACAACCACAGGTGACGTTGCACCGTTGGTACGCCTGCGTAGGCTGTTTTTCCAAACCAGTTTATAGACTTGGCGTGGCTCAGTGGTAGAATACCTGATTGCCATGCAGAATGCTTGGGTTCGATTCCTGCTGGGATCCTAATTTTTGTTCTTTCCATTCGTTGAGTCAACGCTGCCGATGTTCGTTTTCCTTAACGCTCTAGCATTTAAGTTACCAATGTCTGTTCTCGCCGTTCCTGGGTAGATATAAACTGTCAATCACCTGTGGCGCATACCCGTACACCGCGGCCCGTGGTAAACGGTTATGTGCCACACGTGTCTAGTGGAAAGGGTTTGACGACGTATGCGACAGGATTTTAACGTTATTCGTCACGACCCGGCAGTCGTATTCGTCAAATCCTCTTACCCTCCCATGCAAATTTTGGTCTACACCAAGTTAAGGACCCAGGCAGCACGCCGCCATTGGACCGATCTCGGCCCAACGTCGGCCAATGACGGCAGCAATATTGGCCCCACGTCGGCAAATCACGCTCGCGCTACTTTCACCCGCATCGGCCCGACGTCGGCTAGCCGCCTTTGGGCCAATGCGGGCTTGCCGGCTTCGGGCCGACGTGGGCTAGCCAGCGTCGGTCCGAGACGGGCCTGCCGTTATTCAGCCGATGATGGCAAGCCGTCATTGGGCCTATGTATGCTAGCCGATGCTGGCGCGGCGTCGGCCCCGCCGACGTCGGGTAGCCGCCGGCGTGACCGTTTACACCCGTTATTATGTTTTAGCAGTGGTGGCTTACCGTGCGTTAAGTACAGTAGTACTGTACCGTCGTGGTCGGCACATAGCTAGTTTATATGGAGACACCGGCGGTAGTTGCTCGATGCGTAAAGTAACCTGATCAGGCAGGCTGATACATGTGTTATCAACTAACATGGCTGCGTGCCGACCACGGCAGTTCGGTATTACTGTGGTTACTGTACTGTAAGTCAGCAGCGCTAAAACAGACTATTCGCGGCCCAACGACATTCATCGACTACCATTGGTGCCATATTCGAAAAATGCTTCCTAATTAGAACGACTGCTCCACTGATGTCTTAGTGTGCGATTAAGACCCACAATTCTGTCGAACCGTGCAAGGCCGAGAACGAAAGTCAATATTGTCTCTAACAAAACTAAATTGATGAAAGGCCTGCTGCACCAACTGTCTGAGAAGTTAAGGAGCGACACATTTGCAAGGTGATAAACACAAATTTATTCACAGATATCAACACACGCCAGCAGTTCCGGAATAATTATGCCATAAAGGAATATCTAAACATCTATAGATACCGTAGCCAACATCTAAAACAACCCCACAGCCACCGTATTCCTCAAAAAAAGCAGGACAATCCTAATCGAGAATGGGATCAGGCGCAAAATCATAGGCGTGAGCAGGGTTCCCCTTCAGAGGGGGTGGGGGGGCGAAGGTTCATCGCCCCCCCCCTCCCTATTAAGTCAATGTGTTTGGCAGACCTTGCGCCCACCTCTTCTTAGGTGACTACGTGGGCCGGCCGCCCCCCTGCCCCACTGTGCGCACGCCTATGCGAAGAGTTACAATCTCTTCAACGTTATGCGCGGCACATTCACTATAAATATTGAAAGAACTAAAACGGACAAAAATAGGAATAAGGATTAACGAAGAATACCTTAGCTACTTGCGTTTTGCGGACGATATCGCGCTTTTCAGTAACGACGGTGCCGAATCACGAAAAAAATTCTGGAGATGTAAACGAAGGCAGCATTAAAGTAGGATTAAACACGGACCCGAAGAAAAGAAAGATAATGTTAGGCGGCTTGCCGAAAAAGCGAGAACTAGACTAGAAGATTGTGTACACGCGTGAGCTAATTACGAGCAGAGGGGCACCCCCCCCCCCCCACGTTTATTAAGTTCACCAAGGAACGGTAGGCATTCGCAACACATGACTGGCAATTAAATTAGCGTTATCCTTTAAGCGGGAATTGCAATTTTTCAGTGATAACTTTAGGGCCAAAAAGATGGATAAACTGCTGCACACGACGCGAGAAACATTGCGAGCGGTACCACAAGATCCCATGAACTCTACATCTAAACAAGATAGACACGCACGCATTCCTAATCTAAAGGTAAGATTGTAACAGAGAGGAATCGTGCATAAAAACCACTCACGTGTGCCCGTTGGATCGCTAAAACACGAGCGAATAAAAAATGCAAGCGCACCATATCAGATTACACAAAACACGATGGTCAATAGAGAATACGCGAGAAGAAGAGAACAAAAATCTGATGACACGTAACAGTAGTAAACGCGTGGTGGCCTTATATGAGGTGAGCGAGTTCAACATGGCCGCAGGGGGCCACTGGTTTCTCGCTGCGGTGATCTCTGCCGAAAACAATGCCGGAATCCTGCCGCGTATCCGTCTCGTGCACGATTTTGACTTTCCACCACACATGTCCACACACCGCACTTCTTGAAGAATTCTGCTGGTCGGAGTGAAAAAAACCTGCTCCCGCAGCTACGATTGTCCCTCCGTCTGGACGGCTACCCTACCCTGCCTGTTCAAGCGAGTTTCGCGACAGTGACGCTGAACGAGGGGAAGGGAGGGAGGGGTGGGGGTAGAGGTTGAAGGAGACGAAAAAAAAATGCGAATTCTCCCTTCTTGAAAGCATGGCTCAGCCTACCACAATGGTGTGCGATCCCCCCAGCATGTCTATGGGCATGCCGTTTGAGAAAGGCGTTCGTCGAATTTTCAATGCATCACTTGTTGCCACATGTCGCTACATGAAAACTTTGCGTACACCACGTTGGAGCCGCATTTCTCATCGTATTTCACGTGCCATAATAATTTTATACGACTGTTTCTGAAAGCACGTGGGAAGCAATCGTTGAGCGAGATTTTTACTTGAAAAAGATATGTATGTCACAAAATGGACGGCAACGAAGTGCAAATGCGAACTGACAAACACGTGGCAAACACTTGTTTGTCAGTTCGTTAAAGATGGTCAGCGGGCTAGTTGATTTGTAAACATTCAAACGCCAAAAAACGTGTCTTCACTTCGCCCGGTCTTTTTTGCACCATACCTATTTTTCTCAAGTAATGAACCAACTAGCTCAGCAACACGCCTTGCTGAGCTTTTTACTATTTTCATAAAGTAAAATTATGTGACATCACTGAAGCAAATGCGCTTGTTACGCTTGACCCAGACACGCACGTGAGTAAATACGTGTAAACACAGAGATCGGAAACTGTCCGTGTAGTATATGAGCGCTCGCGCCAGACATTCAGCGGCTGAAAGGATATAGCGCTATAAATATGATGACAGGTTCGATTTATGCACAGAATTAGTATTCACATAAAACTTCTTCCGCTAAAAGCATTCGTGCGGGAATGTTTGGGTGAATTTTGATGCTGGATACATCAGTGAAGTCGGCCGACCAGTGGCAAAAACATTTACAAAACAGAAGTACTTCGAATTTGGCCCATGAAGTTAATGGTATGTGTTATAACGTTTCAACATTTTTGATAGCGTTGAACAACTGGTCAACGAAGTGGCCATCTATTTTCAGTCAGTTTTTCTTCTAAAGACCATCTTTTTTGGTAGAAAAGTAACTGTGCTAGTGATAGTTGTTAGTCATTGTCATAGCAGAAACTAATAAGATAATGCAAGCTGTTCAGTCGGCGATACTTCGCGCCCCGAGTCGTACGTGCGGCATTAGCACGGTACAATATTTGAACTTTGTTATTTGTGCTAGTGCAGCAATCCATGTAGCGGTATTCTACAGCTTAAGCTACAAATATTCAAGCGCCTAATGCTCTATTGCATTACGATTGTATCCTAGGCGGGCGAGATGCCGTGTTTCTTCGGCGGGCTGAAGGTAGAGCGCAACGTCGAGGTTATTCTCGTCACTGACGGCCGGCAACACGGCGTCCAGCATCGTTGAGGGGCTTCCGTCAACTAGATTGAACGGCGTCATATGTGCGCCATTTCTTACACTGCCGTGTTAACTTCAGGTTATGTGCGGAAGATATGGCGTCCCATGTCATGTGTTCGACGTACGTGCAGTACATTGCCAGCATGTCGGCGAGGGCTTCATTTAGCCGCTCGGTGAGGCCATTCGCCTTCGGGTGATGTCGGTCGGTGACTTGTGTGGCTCTATTTTGAAGATGGTTTGCGTTAGCTCTGCCGTAAAAGCCGTACCTCTGTCGGTGACGAGGACTTTTGGAGCGCCGCGACGCAGGAGGACGTTCTCAACAGGGCATGTATAACTGTCTGAAGGGAGACAAGAAAGTTCCAACATCGTCGATAACCCATCGGCTCCGCCGATGTCAGCTGAAGCACGGCAGAATGACGGCATGCTCGGCCCAATGTTGCCGGTGAAAGCCATCGGCTAAGCCGATATCGGCGAAAGCACGGCAAAACGGCGGCTAACACGGCCCAATGTTGCCGGTTAAAGCCATCGGCTAAGCCGATATCGGCGGAAGAACAGCAAAACGCCGGCATACTCGGCCCAATGTTGCCGCTGAAAGAAACCGGCTAAGCCGATATCGGCGGGAAGACGGCAGAAGGCCGGATAACTCGGCCCAATATTGCCGGTGAAAGACCAACCTCGGCTGAAAGGCGGCAAAATCGGGCCAATTTTGCCGGCAGAAGTCACCGGCTCCGCCGATGTCGGCGCCAGGCTGGTAATGCTGGCCCGAGGTGGGGCCGCGCACAGCCGCCGTAAAACCAATATCGGCCCGAGCTTGTGTGCTGCCTGGGGAGGCGATCATGAGAGCACCCAGACTTAGGCGGCTAGATAGATAGATAGATAGATAGATAGATAGATAGATAGATAGATAGATAGATAGATAGATAGATACGTAGATAGAAACGCTCAAAGTGCCAGAGGTTCGCTAAGAAATGCTTCGCATTTAATAGATAGATAGATAGATAGATAGATAGATAGATAGATAGATAGATAGATAGATAGATAGATAGATAGATAGATAGATAGATAGATAGATAGAAACAGCCAAAGTGCCTGAGGTTCGCTAAGAAATGCTTTGCATTTATTAAACAATAATATTTGCACTCTTTATGGCGCTGCACATATAACAGCTAATACTGCATATTCTGCTAATACTGTATTGTATACGTGACGCAAGAGTATTCAACGTTCTGACCCCTCGTGCCCATTATGACACTGAAATGCTTACATTTGAGATTCATATTCTCCTTAGTAAACTTGAACACAACCATAATGTTATATCATCACAAATGGCTGAATAGAATGTTTTAGAACGGTAACTAGAACCAAAATATTTTAAAAAAGTGGTGAACCGCAACTGAATAAAACCTACAATATGTTCTAAAAAGACAGGGCGTGCAAACAAGGACACAAGAAAGAAGTCAGGACACCACAAACGCCGACCAAGCAAATAGCAATTAAAGAAGCCAAAGAGGCAGGATTGTTCAGATAAGTAGGAGAACACGGAAAAGGGCTCAGAGTACTAGAAATGAAGCTTAGAATAACAGAGAGCTGAGCTAGTTGGTAAGTATTCATTCTAAAAAGACAGGGCGTGCAAACAAGGACACAAGAAAGAAGTCAGGACACCACAAACGCCGACCAAGCAAATAGCAATTAAAGAAGCCAAAGAGGCAGGATTGTTCAGATAAGTAGGAGAACACGGAAAAGGGCTCAGAGTACTAGAAATGAAGCTTAGAATAACAGAGAGCTGAGCTAGTTGGTAAGTATTCATTCTAAAAAGACAGGGCGTGCAAACAAGGACACAAGAAAGAAGTCAGGACACCACAAACGCCGACCAAGCAAATAGCAATTAAAGAAGCCAAAGAGGCAGGATTGTTCAGATAAGTAGGAGAACACGGAAAAGGGCTCAGAGTACTAGAAATGAAGCTTAGAATAACAGGGAGCTGAGCTAGTTGGTAAGTATTCATTCTAAAAAGACAGGGCGTGCAAACAAGGACACAAGAAAGAAGTCAGGACACCACAAACGCCGACCAAGCAAATAGCAATTAAAGAAGCCAAAGAGGCAGGATTGTTCAGATAAGTAGGAGAACACGGAAAAGGGCTCAGAGTACTAGAAATGAAGCTTAGAATAACAGAGAGCTGAGCTAGTTGGTAAGTATTCATTCTAAAAAGACAGGGCGTGCAAACAAGGACACAAGAAAGAAGTCAGGACACCACAAACGCCGACCAAGCAAATAGCAATTAAAGAAGCCAAAGAGGCAGGATTGTTCAGATAAGTAGGAGAACACGGAAAAGGGCTCAGAGTACTAGAAATGAAGCTTAGAATAACAGAGAGCTGAGCTAGTTGGTAAGTATTCATTCTAAAAAGACAGGGCGTGCAAACAAGGACACAAGAAAGAAGTCAGGACACCACAAACGCCGACCAAGCAAATAGCAATTAAAGAAGCCAAAGAGGCAGGATTGTTCAGATAAGTAGGAGAACACGGAAAAGGGCTCCTACTTATCTGAACAATCCTGCCTCTTTGGCTTCTTTAATTGCTATTTGCTTGGTCGGCGTTTGTGGTGTCCTGACTTCTTTCTTGTGTCCTTGTTTGCACGCCCTGTCTTTTTAGAATGAATACTTACCAACTAGCTCAGCTCTCTGTTATTCTAAGCTTCATTTCTAGTACTCTGAGCCCTTTTCCGTGTTCTCCTACTTATCTGAACAATCCTGCCTCTTTGGCTTCTTTAATTGCTATTTGCTTGGTCGGCGTTTGTGGTGTCCTGACTTCTTTCTTGTGTCCTTGTTTGCACGCCCTGTCTTTTTAGAATGAATACTTACCAACTAGCTCAGCTCTCTGTTATTCTAAGCTTCATTTCTAGTACTCTGAGCCCTTTTCCGTGTTCTCCTACTTATCTGAACAATCCTGCCTCTTTGGCTTCTTTAATTGCTATTTGCTTGGTCGGCGTTTGTGGTGTCCTGACTTCTTTCTTGTGTCCTTGTTTGCACGCCCTGTCTTTTTAGAATGAATACTTACCAACTAGCTCAGCTCTCTGTTATTCTAAGCTTCATTTCTAGTACTCTGAGCCCTTTTCCGTGTTCTCCTACTTATCTGAACAATCCTGCCTCTTTGGCTTCTTTAATTGCTATTTGCTTGGTCGGCGTTTGTGGTGTCCTGACTTCTTTCTTGTGTCCTTGTTTGCACGCCCTGTCTTTTTAGAATGAATACTTACCAACTAGCTCAGCTCTCTGTTATTCTAAGCTACAATATGTTGTTTGCCGTCATGTGGCACCCATTAGGGTATTCTTAATTAGTTAATTAACTTAGAGAAAATTGGCAAAATTGTTATTATGCACTTTTGGGCCGAGTGCGTTTCGTTAAAGGAGTACTAACAAGATTTTTTTAAAATTTCGGATAGTTGCTCTAAATAAAAATTCTGGTGTCGAGAAACCTAGAACGAGTATTGTGGTGCCTGGGAATGCATCGTATAGAGTCTAAGAAAAAATCGAGTATTTGCGTAGTATTTCTGCTACACAACAATAATCGTCATCCACCTCGCGTACTTTCCTTGCGTTATCACCGCGGTCCCGGCACTTGCCGGTCACGAACGGCGCGCGCGTTATCAGCGTGACATAGCATTCTTGATAGGAAAGTGACGAGAGCCGGGTTTTCAAAAAAGGAAACGCGAGCAAGCCAGATGACGATTATTGTTGTGTAGCAGAAATACTCGCTTTTTTCTTATAGTCTATACTTTAATTACCGCTACCTTAAAAATACACTTTTGGTTCCGATATCGAGGGGGCGGCTTCTCAGTGACGTTTCATAGCAGTGTGACGCCACGGGAATACAGAAACCCGTGACGTACTAGCGACAAATCCGTTATCTGCTCTTGTTGCACATAAACAACGATGAGTGAATTGTCGCCCAGTGACCGTGACAGTGATTTCTACGATTTAGGCTGCATGCAGCACGCAGAACTCGCAAACTCAGGGGATGTGTCTGGACTCGTCGGGATAATGTCCATTGCAGTGGGGCTGGCTTGCAGATGCTCAGCGACGAAAACTTGAAAGTCAAATTAATATATTTTATACGTGTTCACCAACTCCGGTGTGTGGACAGCGTTGACACTGCATACCAAGGAAACGAAAAAAGTCCCTTTTGCGATGTCTCAAAATCGTGTCAATACGCCTTTAAGTTGTAGAGACCATCCAAAATGACCGGACTAATTTTTCTTGGCAGCGTACATGCTGCGCGCTGAATTTTTCCGGTGTTTAAAGAAAGCCCGCCGAAAATTAAAACCACGTGACTGCGCACAGATAAACTGGAGACCACCGGGAGAGGCGTTCAGTTAGAGTACCTTCGTCCTCCAGTTGACAGGCTGATAATGATAAGGCGCTACCGTACTGCAGCGCTCTCAACCATGCTTCAATCGAAACAACGTCAACAATGATGGCACACAGGGAAGCCAGTGCCTAGAGCCACGGCCGCTCACTTTGGTGCCGTCCGCGCGCCGGTTGTACTGCGTTTGAGAGCGCTGCAGTACAGGAGCGTGATCACGTGGTTTTATTTCGTACTTCGCGGGATTTCTTTAAATAGCGTAAAATATCACCACTCAGCATGTACGTTGCCCCAAGAAATAAATCGGTCCTTTTTGGAATGCCTTCTACAACGTAAAGAAACACAATCAGCCCTAAAGTGAATATTAAAAAGCTTGCCGACTTAATCTCAGTTAATTAACTAATTAAGAATACCCCAACGAACGCCACATGACGGCAAGTCATATATCGTTGGTTTCGTTAAGTTGGAGTTCACCACTTCTTCTAAATGTTTGGTTGTACTTAAGTGACACACCCCGAATTTTTCATCAGTCGTAATATTTCACTCTCTCTCTGTGCTCTTGAACCAGTTTTATTTGCAATGATAAACCGACAAGTGCCAAAGACCTAGAAACGGTAGAGATACAGAAGTCCGTCTGTGTGTCTAAGAACATCTGGGAGGGTCTTCACCTCTATGCAGTAAGTCCTTGATTAGCTACAGGGCAGCAGTGTTAACAGAACATCGTTTTCTAGTGGTGCCTCTTTTCGAGGCTTTTCCGGTGTTACAAAGAAAGCACTATGAGATGCCCACCTTTTAGTACAAAGGTATCTACGATGATGAAACAGCTGTTAGCCTACTCACCATAAAGCCGCCTTACTCATGGGTCTACGCATACAACATGTACAACAAATTCATTTAAACGTGGGACTTCACAGTGCATAATGGGGGACGCAGTAGTGCTGAAAAAGCGAATAGATGTATCGTTTTTTAACGTGCTGCTTAATCGAAGTGCACGAACGTTTTTTTTTTTTCTTCCTACCCTCTCAGAATTGATCAGCCGCGAATGGGTACAGAATTGTCGCGGAGGCGACCCGTCAGGTTTTGACAGCTTACTGTGGCGACGCCTTGTATTAGAACGTTTTAATCTGTCTGGTATTCCGCTATACAATATTGCTTTTGCGTATAGCGGAATTGCGGGTGTGAACTGCGCATGCGCGCGGCTTACCGGAAACGCTTGATACGCCTAAAAACACCTAAAGAAAAGGTCGCACCACCGAAAGCGGTTGGCGCGTCCACCTCGAATCTATCAAGTGGCCGTCGTGCGCTCTGTAGCTTGTTAGCTCCAAACTGATGCTTGCATTTGCTCTAGATTCTTGTCCATAAGCTTCGACAGCACAGTATTCGTGTCGATTCGGCGCATTTTTCGAGAGCCATACTGAAATAATGTATGCTGTAGGCTTAGCGAGTGGCGATGGCCGCTTCCGGGATCTCAGTGGACCTGGATAACGAGTTTGCTACTTTTCTTTTATCCTCCACAGCTGGCGCCACTGAACGTGGCACCAGCTATGGCACATGCTATCCGGTATTCCGCTATGCTTTTGCCTACAGCGGAATACTATACAGAATGAAATGTTGCATTCTCTAACGAAACTACCGGTTGAAAACAGTCCGCAGGCATTTCGTCTGGGAGCGCTGCTATGTTAAACGTCACGCCAATTTCCCAGAGTCGCAGCACGATGCTCCATACTTCTACACTCTGTCTCACAAGCTGGTTGCAGCTGGGTAGAAGATACGTAAGCAAACAGCACGGGTGCGCAACGAAATATAGTTCTGTTTGTAAGTGCATTATAATTGGAGAAGGGCGCTTGTTTGGCACGTGACTGCATAAACGTCGGCTTAGAAATTACGGGCCGCACAGCTCACAACGGCGACTTCATAATTTCGAGGCGCAAAGAATCAGCTTCGACGGGCGACGCCATGTTGTTGCTTTCTTTTTTGTTCCGGCGCTACCGTTGCTACCCAACGCTGAGCAACGTTTCTAGAACCAGGTCAGTTTCGCAGCTCCCCATAGACGCTTGCTCTCCGAAGTGGACGCGACGGCCGACGCAAGAACTAGCGGCGCTGCAGTTCCATCTTTCATCATGCCTCATGCGTCGTCTGCTACAACACCTATATATGTGACCTATCGTCGCTGCAGCTTTCTACGGCCGTGACAGCCGAGATTTAAACTTTTCCAATAACCTCGACTGTTTTAAAAAGCGATTATTTCACAAGCTAAGCTCCAAGAACATCAAAAGATCATCAAATGCAACCTATAACAGTACTACAATCTCACACGTATAGCTGTCCTCTCGCACGAACGTTCCATTGCCGTCAACCTGTGTTTAGCCGCCGCGGTGGAACAGTGGTTACGGTGCTCGGTTGCTAATCCGAAGGTTGCGGGATTGATCACGACTACGGCGGTGGCATTTTTTCTGCGGAGGCAAAAATGACACTGGCTCATGTAGTTAGCTTTGTCAGACTCAGCAAGTCCTAAAACAGAGGACCGTTGTTAATTTTCGGGCGAATTAATCCTGATTTCTTGAGAAAGGCGTACAGCGCGAAGTATGGTTGATAAAGGTATCTGGTTTTATTCCCTGAGCTCGGTTAGGCGACTTGTAGCGAAGTCAGTGTTCACGATTCTGGTGGGATTGGCGTTCAGAAGATATTTCTTGCAAGTCACTGCCCTGATTCGCAGAAGTGATGACCAGTGTTCGTTTCCGAGCCGCTCGTGCAACACGCGCATCAAGATGACATTCTTCAGCTTTGTCCATTTCACGCGTGCTAAATCGAAAGAACTGCTTCCCAAACGATCACCGTTCGCAAACAGTCACGCACGGAGTACGGAGCAAGCGAGCACAGAGAAACGCGCAACGCGTCGCAAGCGGCTACTCCTCACGCGTCCGAGATCACAGCGGCAGGTGCGTCGCCTCCGCGATTAGCTTCGCCAACGCGCCATTGAGAGCAATGGTGCGTTGCCGTATCCGATCCCGGGGGCCACGCCAAATGAAGCAAAATGGAGCAGCAGCGCCGTAAGTTCACGCGTCGGCCGCCTGTGCCGGCACGCGAGCGGAGCTGCGAAACTGACATGGTTCTAGAAACGTTGACGCTGAGAGCGTTGGTCGCTCGCTCTACTTGCTCAAGGCGTTAGCGAAGACGCTATAGGGACGCCGAGCAGACGACGCGGCGCGGATGAATACATCGTGAAAGGTGTTCGCTCTTCGTATTTACTAAGCAGCCTCGTAGCTTCCACAGTGCTGCAACCAGCTTGGGAGATGGATTATAGTGATGCACAGGAAATGGTGACGTAGTGTTTTCGGTTTTCAGAGAGCCCGCAGTCATTGGTTACGTTGCTGCGATGTAACGTGTGTTCTCCAACCAATCCTTGCAAGTGCTGCGGAGGACGTGGTAGTGGACGGCGTCCTGATCCCCGAGGGGACAACGGTGATGCCGAACCTGTGGGCTGTGCACATGGACCCCAAGCTGTGGGAGGAGCCTGCCACGTTCGATCCGACCCGCTTCCTTCCGGCCGACGGCTCAGCGCTAACAACGAGGCCCGAGCACGTCATCCCCTTCTCGCTCGGTGAGTCACTTGGATATTTTATTTGCAAGACGTCAATCGCAGCTCCGCAGGCGTTGTTAGCTTGGACATTTTCGCGGTAGTTGGGTGTGTCCAGATAAGATCGAACACGAAGTCCGGGTCACAATTGCCGATTTTGATTAAATTTGCTGTAGGTCTAGGCATTACATCCAGAACAATTGTTTCGAAGTTCTTTTCCCGAAAAAAAATTTTGTTTGCCTGAAAACAAAATATATTAATTTTGGCCGCAAAAACCACTTTTCCGCCAATTTCGCGATTTCTGAAATTTGAGCGCGCCTAGGGAAGAAACGGTGCACTTCTTGGTCACAATATTTATTCTCCTCAATGAACAAGTTCAATGCAAACTTATGACTCGATTATTTCTCTTGCTTCTCGAAGCACTTTTGAAGAAAAAAAACAAAAACTTGGCAAAGCGCTCAAAATACCTGTATTTCAGAAATTTATTGCTGCAAACAAGTAAAAGTGATCATAATAAGAATCGGTAATATTAACTTTGATATCTTCGCTCTCTTTTAAAATAAATTTCGTGGTTTTATTGCGCTCCCTTTTACTCGATAATTGGGCTGAAACGTAAGTAATTTACCAAAAACGCCGAATTTCGAAAATAGTTTTCTCAAAAAGGCCATTTTTATTTTTTTAAATCATTCTTATTGAAGTCAAGGACGTCTTCTACCATTCTGCATAAAAAACGTTGCATTATTTTGGTTGCTAAGAAGTTATAATGCGTCCAATGTGACCAAGTCAGCCTAGCGGCCGCGTCGTTCGTTATGTGCTGAAAGTCGGATATAAATTGTCCAAAATGCTTGTACGTGTCATAATCACAATCAGCAGCTCCACACCAACAAATGCGCAGCCACGTGTCATGGTTCAGCAAGCTGTGTCTCGTAATCAGCCGCTTGACAAACCCGCGGCAGCGGCTCACATTGCATGAGTGCCGCTTCGACTGCGGGTGAGCTCCGCTTGCGCGCAAAACTACGCTCAGAGGACGAACGAGAGAAGGAATGCATCACTGTGAAAGTTAAAGGCTGTTAAATGCCATCAAATGTTATAATATGCAACGAAAACTCTGCCGGCAACTTTTGCAGCGAGCGCCTTGAATACAGCACGCATGTATTTTTTTCCCTGCTGTTATGCCCGCATGCCGCAAAATAACGTGATAAACACTCGGCTTGCGTTGAATATTATATCTGCGGACGCACAGCAATACAGTATTGTAAAAGCGGTGCTTTAATGAAGCAAATGATTTCGACACACATCTTTTCACAGCCGGCTGACGCATGTGTTGCGCGAGATGGAGAACAACTGCAATTTGACTTGTTTGACCATCTCAAGCACGTATAACAGCTTTCTTTAGATGTCACTGGCTTGCTTTTGTGTCATATATTGCTGATAGATTGAACATAATTATCTTTGGGCCATCAGAAGAGAGGAAGGAACACATGAGCGCATTATTGGAGGCGGTTACTGCAATATTGCCGGCAGAGCTCTCGTTCTATAAAATGGCTTTTGTTGACACTCAAGAGCCTTTATCTTTCACAGTGACGCATTCCTTCTCTCGTTCGTCCTCTGAGCGTAGTTTGGCGCTCAAGCGGATCCGCAGTCCAAGCGGCACTCGTGAATTGTCAGCGCCCGCAGCAATGAGCGGCCGCTGCTGCGGGTTTGTCAAGCGGCTGATCGCAAGACAAAGCTTACTGCACCATGACACCTGGCTGCGCATTTGTTGGTGTGGAGCTGCTGATTTGTGATTATGTCACGTAAAAGTATTTTGGACAATTTATGTCCGACTTTCAGCACACAAGGAACGACGCGGCCGCTATAGGCTGGCATGGTCACAATTCACGCATTATAACTTGTTGGCAACCAAAATAATGCAACGTTTTTTTATGCAGAATGGTAGATGACGTCCTTGACTTCAATCAGAGCGATTTAAAAAAAATAAAAATGGCCTTTTTGAGAAAACTATTTTCAAAGTTTGGCGTTTTTGGTAAATCACTTACTTTTCAGCCCAATTATCGAGTAAAACGGAGCACGACAAAACCACGAAAATTATTTTAAAAGAGAGCTAAGGTATGAAAGTTAATATGTACCGATTTTTATTATCCTCACTTTTACTTGTTTTCAGCAATAAATTCCTGAAATACTGGTATTTTGTGCGATTTGCCAAGTTTGTGATTTTTTTCTTCAAAAGCGTTTCGGTAAGCAAGAGAAATAATAGACTCATAAGATTGCATTTCACTTGTTCTTTGAGGGGAATAAATATTGTGACCAAGAAGTGCACCGTTTTTTCCCTAGACGTGCTCGAAATTCAGAAATCGCGAAATTGGCGAAAAAGTGTTTTTTGCGGCCAAAAGCTATGTATATTTTTTCAGGCGAACAAATTTTTTTTTCGCAGAACTAACTACGAAACCATTGTTCTGAGTGTAATGCCTAGACCTGCAGTTAATTTCATCAAAATCCGGAATGGTGACCGCGACCTCGTGTTGGATCTTATCTGGACACACCCAGTTGTGAACCAGTGAGCGTAGTGGATGCATCTAAGACAAATGTTTAATTTCCCTTGAAGGCGAGTTTCTTTTGATAAACCGAAGCCAAGAAGATTAAACGTTTTATTCGTCGGGTATGGGCCATGTTTTTCTATATTCGTGAATAGGATTCGTGAATAGCACTCGTGAATAGGATTTCGTCATGTTGTACACATTCTTCTTTGGTAATCTGTCTAGTGTGATGAATTCTTCTTGGCTTTTAAATGCGAAGCATTTCTTAGCGAACTTCTGCGACTTTGAGCGTATCTATCTGTCTATCTATCTATCTAGCCGCCTACGAACTTGTGCTCTCCTGGCCGTTTCTTTCATGGGGTGTATACCAAAATTGGTATGGCATAACACGACTATATGCCAAACATAAATGACTGATCATAACATGAAAATCATGAAATGAATGACATGCACAGCATGATTTACATGCCAGAGTCTTGGTGCTCTTGCGGCCGTTTCGTGAATTTGATATATACCAAAATTGGTATGCCTTGACAAGAGTGTATGGCGAACATAAATAACGGGAGTTATTATGAAAATCATGACACGCATGTCATGTACAGCACGACTTACGTGCCACGCTCATGGTGCGCTGGCGGACGTTTCGCTAGCTTGATATACTCCAAAATTGGCATTGCGCTACATGACGGCGTGACGAACATAAATAACGGGAGTTAATGTGAAACTCATGACACGCGTGTCATGTACAGCATGACTTACGTGCCACGCTCATAGTGCGCTGGCGGCCGTTTCGCTAGCTTGATATACACCAAAATTGGTATTGCTCGACGTGACTGTCTGACGAACATAAATAACATGATTTAATATGAAAATCGTGACGCGCATGTCATGTAGGGCATGATTTAGACGCCACGCTCCTGCTGTGTTCGCGGCCGTTTTGTTAACTGGATATATACCAAAATAAGTATGACATCACAGGTGTGCGTGTCGATTACCACACATCGTATATATATATATATATATATA
Organism: Rhipicephalus sanguineus; assembly: GCF_013339695.2. Taxonomy (NCBI): domain Eukaryota; kingdom Metazoa; phylum Arthropoda; class Arachnida; order Ixodida; family Ixodidae; genus Rhipicephalus; species Rhipicephalus sanguineus. Next base: position 21,294,001 of record NC_051176.1, on the reverse strand, counting down.
TATATATATATATATATATATATATATATATATATATATATATATATATATGTATATATATATATATATATATATATATAAGGAATGAAGAAAGAAACTACGACTTTCGTTGGTTTGGCACTGTATATTTTCACTAACGTTTCGTCTGGTGGACCAGACTTTGTCAAGTAACAAGGTACATGGGCGATGTACGTGTTACTTTGACAAAGTCTGATCCACCAGACGAAACGTTAGTGAAAATATACAGTGCCAAACCAACGAAAGTCGTAGTTTCTTATATCATATCAGGCCTTATGATCATATCGGGGTCCGCGGGATTCGTTTCCCACTACATAATACATACATAAAGAAAGAAAATATATAAAATAATAAAAATATATATATATATATAATATATATATATATAAATAAACAATAAACGTGCTAACAAAAGACCCGGAAGTAAAATGTTGAAAAAAAAAAATCAAAGCACGTAGGAAAATTGTTCAGTAAGGACTGAACTGGTTCGGTCCGCGGGGAGTCGCGGTCCCCGCGGCCGAAACGTCAGGTCCCTTTACTGGACATTTTTTCTACGTGCTTGATTTTTTTCAACTATATAATATATAATATATAATGATATATATATATTATATTAGGAAATACTATATTAGATTAGTAATAACGATGATATAACAGGAGCAGGTTTATGTTTCGCTTCACTCCATTCACTCCGAAACATTTTTCGTCTAGAGCGGCGCGGAACACAGTTCGGCGGCCAGCCGGAAAAGCCCTTTCCGTACCTGTCGGTCTCGGACCGATCTGTTGCGGCCGCTCCCCGGGATTCCCTCACCACGGCCCAAAGCGAGCGCGAGTAAGAAATCAAAATAATAGCCTCGGGACTTATAATCGTCGTTGCGAAAAGGCGAAACATTTCTAACAGGTTTATCGGAGCAGTTATGCAGAGGCACCAAATAAAAACACGCAAACTCTACGCGACCGGACATAGCTGTGCCCTTTATAGTTTCGGGAACATCCTAAACTGGGCTTGCCAAAAGAGTAGCGCCAATGCATCGCGTTTCGATAAATCCGCGCCATCTTATCATGTGTGTGGTGTTTGTGGAGCGTATTTTTTTTTTGCAATTCTTGGGGTGCCTTCCTGATGCAAAGACCTCAAACCCATGTCACCGTCATCGGTAGCGTGGTCGACAAGAAGTGCTTCGTCGCAAAGTTTTGCGACGAAGCCATAGACACGTACAAATGTCTCTTCGCTCACTGCAGTGCCCGCATTTCGTTCCGCCACCGTTTTGGTGAGTTAGGCCCGGTAGCCTTAATTCGTATAGCATTTCGACTTGTTGCTATCGCATTCATTGCTTCACCCTTGCGGCTAACTGACATTTTCCTGCTAAAATTATTCATCCGAGGTCATTTTTTCTGGCTTACGCGAGGAAGCTTATATTTCATAATAAAAATGAAAAAAAAATTTACGGCAGGAAGGGGAGATGGAAGCTTGCGGTGAAAAACTCCGTAAAAACTGAAAGCGGATGCTCGAGCCGACGTTTCGACAAGTGGACTTGTCTTATTCGAGGCTTCTTCAGTTCCAGCCTTGAAGAAGAAAAGTCTACTTACCGAAACGTCGGCTCGAGCACCCACCCCCTGTTTACGGATTTTATCGTAATAAAAATGGGCAATATTGCGAGAGCTATCTTTAAGCCACCATGGAGGCGTGAATCCGGGAAAGAGGCGCCACTGTAGAACTATTTATTTTTCACCGAAAGGAAAAAGGTAAGAAAGAACAGAACCACATACTCGACATATTGCAAATAAGGCAGTCTTCTGATATTGCTATTGCGAAATGACTGGCTCCCGAACGGTAAGAGAGGGACGCTTCTTTAATGCACAATCATGCCGAACGGTCCGCCGCTCAATCCTGTCCCGAGCTCTCGCACACTTCAGCTTTCTCCTCTTCCCTCGGGTGCCGCACGTTCTTGTTGCTCCGTTCCGGCTTATTTTTCAACATCATCCGGGGCGGGCCAGGGTGAATCAGAGGCTTCTAGCGCGCAGAGCCTTTGTACCGGGCGATTCACAACAGAACCATTGGCGAGACGAACGGAGCAAGTGCGCACTACATTGTCTCTCCCTGGCAGTAACTCAAGCACTCTGCCCAATTTCCATGATGTCGCCGGTGCAGTGTCTTCTTGCAAGAGCACTACATCACCAACTCGCAGTTTTGTTGTCGGGCATGTCGGGCGATTGTGTGCTGACCGCATCAATAGCAGGTACGCTCGTTTCCATCTCTTCCAAAGTTCCGCTGTTACACGCTGGCGATGACGAGCCTTTCGTTGCAGATCAACCGAGGTATGAGGCTCTGATGTGCAGATCTGTTGCGGTAATGATATGCTGCGTTTACCCATCCAGAAATGCGATGGTGTTAAGGGCTGTACCTCGTTAGGCTCACTGTCGAGGTAGGTCAGCGGTCTGCTGTTGATCACTGCTTCAATCTCGCACAGTATCGTTGTGAGGGCTTCCACGTTAAGACTGCAGCGTCCAAGCGATTTCTTGAGAGCTCCCTTTGTTGTACGAATGAGACGCTCCCACCATCCGCCCCACCACGGAGCTCGTTCTGCGATAAACCTCCATTGTATCCTGAGCTCCGCGGCGTACTCTCGAAGAGCAGGTAGCGCAGATCCAAACGACTTAGCACAACTTCGGAACGTCTGGGCGTTGTCAGAGTACACTATTGAGGGAACTCCGCGGCGTGCGACGAAACGACGGAAAGCGAGCAAAGTCGTGGCGGTGGTCATGTCCGACGTGAGCTCAAGGTGAACAGCACGTGTAACGGCACACGAAAACAAAAGTATGTAAGCCTTTGTTGAACTGCTTGTTGACTTTGCGTACAGCGGCCCACAGTAGTCAAGTCCAACGACCGCGAAGGGGCTGGTTTCCGTAATTCTCTCGCGTGGAAGTGGGGCCATGGGTGCAGTCTTCACTGTCGTTTTCCATCGTTTGCATATTCTACAGTGAAAAATGATTTTCTTCACTGTTTGGCGCCCTCTTAATAACCAGAAGCGTTCTCGAAGCTCCGTGAGAGTTGCTTCAGCACCACCGTGGATCGTACGCAAATGTGCTGCTGAAACAAGCAGGCTGGTGAGCTTATGGTTGCTTGATAACAAAACGGGGTGACGAATGTCCTATTCAGCATGCAGCTCTTGGAGTCGCCCACCGACGCGAATTAGGCCGTTCTCATCCATAAATGGGCACAAACGAAGCACAGGGGATGTTGAAGGCAACGGCTGGCCTTTCTTGAGCGCACTAACTTCAATCGGGAACGAGTCTTCCTGCAATATGAGCAACCAATAACGTTCAGCTTGAAATAATTCTTCCGCTCTAAGAGGTCCAGGTGCTGATGGGAAGCGTCTTGCGTTGCGGCTTAAACGCTGGATCCATGCAGTTACTCTCAGCAGTCTTGTTAGAGAGCTGTAGTTTTCCAGGGGCACGACGTTTTTGCGAACACTAATGGCGGATGAACAGACAGACGTAGATCCTGTGGACAGCTTTGATCATTCTTCGGTTGCTCCGGCACATTTAACAGTATATTTGCGTTAGATTGGTTGATGTCTATACCTTCGAAAAATCTGGTGTTGTCAGAAAGCCAGGCTGGGCCATTCCACCACTTCGATGATTTGGTGAGGTCAGAGCGTGATAGTCCTCGAGTTATAACATCGGCGGGATTTTCCTTGCTGTTACAGTGAAACCATTGTGAAGGTTTGGTATGCTGCTGGATTTCGATTACACGTTGTGCTACAAATGGTTCTAATTTGGTTGCTGTACTTCTTATCCAGTTTAGCGCCACAAGCGAGTCTGTCCACAAGAAAACAGCGGCGTGCTGGAGAAAAGGGACCCTTTGCACATAGCGTATAAGCCGCACCGCGATGGTGCATGCTAGGAGCTCCAGGCGAGGAAGTGATACCATCTTCAAGGGGGCAAGTCGGCCCTTGCTGATTAAGAGTCGTGCGAAACATGTGTCGGGTTGCGAGTTCACTCGTACGTAAACGCACGCACCGTATGCTCTGGGACTGGCATCTGCGAAGACGTGCAGCTCAAATGAAAAGGGATCAATGTTGTCTCGTAGGAATATATACCGTGGAATAGTGACAGGCGTGTCGGACAAGTCGGAACACCACCTATTCCATTCGGCCTGTTCGTCTTCTGGCATACTGGCATCCCAGGCGAGGTTTTTCTTCCATAGATTCTGGAACACTATCTTCGCCTTTATGGTGAATGGAGTGAGGTAACCAAGCGGGTCGTAAACTCTTGCCAAGGTTTTGAGTGCTGTACGTTTGGTAGCCGGCCTTCCGGCACTGAAGATGGCTGCGTGCTGAGTGCTCAAGAGAAGGCAATCACCCGAACGTTCCCAGGGAACACCCAAGATCTTCATCATATGATTATCTCCAGCTTCATTTTCGATGGCGCAGTTGTCACGTAAGAATCTTTCCTTCAACGCGTCACAATTCGAAGCCCACTTGCGAAGTTCCATCCTTGCCTCGTAGAATATTCTCTTTGTTTCTTCATATACTTTCATTGCCGCCTGCGCGCTTGGTAGCCCGACGATAAGATCATCTACGTAGAATGCGTGTTCCAATAAGGCGACAGTGTCTGGATAGTGGTGCTGACAGGATAACAGGTGATGACGAATTGTAGCGGCCAACAGAAACGGGCTTGATGCAGCTCCAAACGGGACTCTGGTCATCCGCCAAGTTGTGATTGGTGGCATGGGCTCTTCCTTGGTTGGCCGTCTTTCCAGCCACAAAAACCGCAGTAAGTCGCGGTCTTCAGGCCGAATCAAAAGCTGGAGGTATGCTTTCTTTATGTCAGCAGCGAGAACTACGGGGTGGCAACGGAACTTTAGGAGTAGCTGGATGTCGTCGGCACCAAGTTTTATACCCTTCGACAGGACATCGTTAAGGCAAGGACGACCTGCTTCATGTGATGATGCATCAAACACCACTCGAAGCTTCGTTGTGACGGCGTCCCGACGAACTACTGCGTGATGAGGCATGTAATATACATTATCTCTGAGTGGCTGCTCCTCTTGTACCCTTTCAGCATGTCCGTCATCGAAATATGTTGTAATGGCCTGGTCGTACTTCTCTAGTAACGTTGGCTGCTCTTGGAAGCGGTTGATCTGAAGTTGTAGTCGACGTTCTGCCAGTCGGCGATTACTGTTTCCGGCTGGTATCCCTGGCTCTTCGACCATGAGCGGCACCTGATAACGCCTGCCTTGCTTCATTATGTAGCGCTCAAATGCGGAGAGGTGCGCGTCGATCTGTAACGGTTCTGAATAGCTTCCATCAATTCCGATGGCATCAAGACGCCACATCGAAGATATGTCTATGTCCGTTGCAGAAGAATTGCTGCTCGAGACGAACAGTGCGCTAGACGGGAACTGGATGTCAGACAATAAGGGTCCTTGTACCATCCATCCAAATGTTGTTTCTATCGCTGCTAGCCTCTCGTTTATGCGATCAATTCTTCCGGTTGTCACCTTCCAATAGGCGTCCGATCCTATGAGCACGGTTATGTCGCCTTCTTGTCACGTATCTGCTTGACATGCGTCAGCCACCTTATATTCCTTGGCGATGAGCGCCTGCAAGATATTGTTCTCCAGCGGTGGACTCGTTACGGAGCATATCTCTGGAATTGTTAATGCTTCCAATTCCACTGCAGCATCGTCAAATTGGCTGCGCAGTCACACGGAGACACGCTCGGCGTATAGTCGCCTCTGAGATTTGGAGCTTCCAAAGGTGATGAGGGAAAGCTCTTCCCTTCCAACGACGGAACACTGAAGTTTTCTGGCCGCGTCTGCGCGAATATAACTCCGCTGGCTACCGCTATCTAAAAGCACTCGAACGAGAAGTCGTCGGTTACCGCACTCTGCCCATATGCGGCATGTCTGCAACAGTACAGCCGTGTATCCGCTGTGAGTGCTTTGGGCGGTTGTCATGGTTCGAAGACTTGTCGAAGATGGTCTTCCCAGCGCAACAAGTTCAGCAGTAGGCGCTAGGCCCTCGACGACTGGTCTTGACAGGTCGCACAGAATGGTCAGGTGGCGGCGACGGCAGGTACCACAGGTAAGACTGTTGGATTTTTTGCAGAACCTTGCGATGTGGTTGCGGGTACCGCAGCGGAAACAGCAGTTATTATTCCGTAGCCTCACGCGCTTGTCGTCCGCTGGCAGCTCGGCAGGGCAGGAAATTATGCTATGCTCATTGCTGTTGCAAAGTGGGCATACTTGGCTGACCGACCTAGTTGAACCTGTGAGAGCAGCAGCCGATGGAATGAGTTCCGTGCAGTCCGTGCTTTCTGTCGCCATGTTGTCTTCGCTTTCATACGGACGGCGACGTGGCTGCAGGCGACCTTCCTCCCGCACTTCTACTTGGATGCGAAGGAAGGTTAGAAGGTCCTTCGGTCGACGCATTCGGTCTTCCGGAGTCTCAGTACCACTCTTTGCGCGGTCATCTTCTTTTGTCTTTTGTCGATACATAATAGCCAGGTCGTCTGGCAAGCAGCGCATCATGACGCGATTCAACACCACGATGTACTGATCCGGTGATACTCCAAGGCCTTCTAATGCGCTCACTCGGAACTGCACGTTGTCGTGGAGTGTACGAAGTTTGGCAACATCTGACGAGCTCTTCACGGGAATTAACGCCAAAAGATGATCGACGTGTTCATTAATCAGAAGATGTCGCCGTCCGAACCGATCCGTAAGCGTTTTAATTGCGAGGTCGTAGTTCTGTTCGGCTAACCGGATGCCTTCGATGGACCGCTTCGCGCTGCCGGTCAAGTACGTGAGTAAATACTTAAACTTTTCGATGCGCGGTAATTCGTCATTCTGGTGGATCGTGGCGTCGTAATGGTCCCAAAAGGGCTGCCATTCACGCAGGTTGCCGTCGAACGTAGGTATCTGTAGTCTAGGCAGCACAACCGATCGCTGACGCTGCTCTCTCACCTGGTCCGGAGCGTCGACGGAATTCGGAAGCTCTAAGTTGCTTGATCCGGATCCAGAAGCTTGAGCATGCGTCCTGGTAGCCTGTTGACGTTCTTGGAGCCAGTATTTGGCGCGCGCTATAGCGTAGCTGATCTTGTCGCTGTAATCCTGTGCCGTTTCAACTTCGCGGTCAAGGTTCTCTTCATCTGTTAATGCAAGAATTGCGTCGTCCAGCGTCGATAACGCTGATTCCCTGTCCTTGAGGTAGTCAACTTGCACGCTAACTTCCGAGTGGTCGGGATCCGTTTGCTGTAGCAGGTCCGTTAACTGTGTTAGGGCTCGCGTGACGCCAGCCCTGAGTGCACCACGCTTCTTACGCAGCTGTTCCGAGTTCGCCATGGCCGTGACGTGAAGGCGTCTCTCGAGGGGCAGTCCCGGGTTTCGCGGCACCAACAATATTGCGAAATGACTGGCTCCCGAACGGTAAGAGAGGGACGCTTCTTTAATCTACAATCATGGCGAACGGTCCGCCGCTCAATCCTGTCCCGAGCTCTCGCACACTTCAGCTTTCTCCTCTTCCCTCGGGTGCCGCACGTTCTTGTTGCTCCGTTCCGGCTTATTTTTCAACAATTGCAATGACACCAAGGTACACAGCTGCAATCACCGTACGAAGCTCAATCGGGCGGTATCAGCTACACGAAGACGCCAAGTGGCGCATTTGTTTGACGGGGGGGAGGGGGGGATTGCAAAGAAGCGCAATTTCCTTTGACAAGCACCGCGTTGTGAGAACAGGTGCCTCACACACAACACTATTTACTTTGTCACGAAATGACACGGTTAACTTCTGGTGATTTCTCGAGCATTCTTCCATTACATGAGCCTATTATATGCGCCTTAGTACCCACAAACACGGGCAATAATTGCCTCCTGAATACAATACTCGGCTCAGACATTCGCGATGAAGCCCCATTTACTATCGTGGGCAGTTCTTGTGGGAACATGCGAGCTGCTGCGAATTGCCTTAAACCCCAGTTCGATCGATATTCCGATGACCCTGTTACAGACAAAGCGGAAAGTCCAAATTATGGCGAAGTGGGCACTCTAATCGCAGCAGCCATTCAAGGCTATTGCGAAACAGCCAATGCTACGCGCACAGACTTTACTTTCCTCACGGCACAACGAAGCCAGTCTAGCACTTGAGAAGGCGATGGGGCTGGATTACGCTGTCGCGTTCTACCTTTCAAGGCAAGCGTCTTCCAAGTTTGTTTTTTTTTGTCCCATTCTGCTGTACCGTGATTTTGTGTGTGACGCGCGCGCACGCACACACGCACACACACACACACGAACACATAAACCAGTGAATGACCAAATAAAGTGCGGTATTTTGCGCAGAGCTACCGACAACACACGACTGCTTCGTTTCTGATCCGCCTTATGATCGCGTGCGGCCGGTAACACGCAATCAGCTGCCGTTTTGTATCACCACTAGCGAGGCGGGAGGGCCAACGTTTAACGGCACCGTGGCGCCCTCTCCACATCGATTCCATCAGCCACCGCCGCGAGTCGCCCAACGTCGGTTGCGAGGCTCTTTGCCACGCGCTCGCGTGTTCCCGCTCATTGTGTTTGCGATAGTACTGCGAACCTGGAAGCGTGTTTTATTGCGATAGCAATTATATGGACCGTCTCGGCGGGTTTTTGCCGTTGCCGTCACCGTCGTGTCCTTCCGGTATGACGTTAAAATTGATAAGATCGCCCCGCGCATTGTTATTCTACCGCGGGTAAAAGTGCGCGAGCGGGGCGAGCAACGCGGCCGAAGCAGAGATCAAACGAGCCGGCCCGTTTCCGTCGCCCGGAGGGTGCATGCGATAACATCACCCCGCCCGGGAGACCTGCCGTCGAAGCAGACAGGAAGCGCCCCGCCTGTCTTTAATGACCATGAAAAAAGACGCGAGAGGGGAGCCGGGGGGTTGTGCAGGAGCAGCCACTACTTTCAACTTTGGATCTGAGGGCGCGGTCGCGATCGCTGGCGCGCGCGCTATCTCGAAAGCCATCACAGCGGGCAGCTCGTATACCCTTCTACGTGCTGCGCTCTCAACGCTAAGTTACTATGCGGAGAGCATCTCTCCCTGGAGCGACTGTATTCTCTTACACCGGCGTTTTGTAGTTACGTGAGATCAGATACAAAACAGTTATCTGCCAGCCTCACTTCGTGTAACACCACAATTTGTTGCTATCGCATTTATTGCTTCGGCCATGCGATGAAACTGTGACTTTTTTTGTCCCTTCGCGTGTTCGCACATGCAAGGAAAAAAACGACGAGCGCGAGGAGGCAACCGAGTCCGGAGAACGACCATTCCACCGTTGGGTTGCACCCCCGGCTACTTCTCAGTAGACCTGTGCTCCGGTGTTTCCACCTTCGGCGGCGGCGCATGAACGGCGCGGGGTTCATCGTATCGGCGGTGGCGTGGCACGGGGGAGGGTTGGGAGGGGGGGGGGGTCAATTTAAGAGTTGGTGGGGAGAAAAATTTGTCCCTTGAATTTTTTTTAAAATCTGTTTCACCGAAAGGACGAAGCAGTGAATGCGATAGCTACATGTCGTAATGTTATACGAACTAAGGCTAGCAGCTAACTCTTTTTTTATCCGATCTCGCTTAACTCTACAAAACGCTGGTGTGTGGGAATACGGCCGCTCCCGGGACAGACGTGGTTTTCGTGCAGCTTGTCATACCAGTGGTCACAGTACGAAGCGATGAGATCACAGCGCGCAGAGGGGTGTACGAGCCGTTTGCTGATGTCCGCGGAGACAGCGCGCGCAAGCGCTCGCGACCGCGCCCTTATAGTCAAAGTTCACAATTGCTGCTCGAGCCACGCAGGCCCCCCCCCCCCGCACCCCTTTGACCCCTTTGGGTGTCCCACCATGCTCCTTTGCCCAGCCAAAGGCTTGCGGGTCGTTTCCTTTCTGGTTGAGGAGCAACAGACGGCAGGCCTCGCACGCGGGCTGATGTTATCGTATGCGCCCTCCGTGCGACGGAGATGGCCAGCTTGTTTCATATCTACTTTTTCCTCGCCAGAGCTCGCGAGCTTTTACTCGCGGCGACAGCATAAGATGTACGGAGCAATATTGTCGAATTGAACTTAATAAGGAACATGAACGAAAATTTCTAGAATGCCCATATAATTTTTATCGCAATAAAAAATATATGCAGAAAGCGTGGAAGCGGGCTCGCATTTTTCTCTCGAGAGCTGCATCGTCTTCGCTGTAAAGAGTTCGTCCGTTGGAAGAATCAAAAAGCCGGCAGATCCCACGCATTGTGGGAATCGATGTAATGCGAAGCAGCCAGCAAAGAGCTGCATACATCGTCTTGTATGTCGTTTAGCAAAATGCGTGTCATGGTTTTCATGTTAACTCCTATTATTTATGTTCGTCACACAGTAACGTCGCGCAATACCAACTTCGGGGTAGATCAAGCTAGCGAAACGACCACCAGCGCCCCATGAGCGTGGCACGTAAGTCATGCTGTACATGACATGCGTGTCATGATATTCATGTTAACTCGTGTTTTTATGTTCGTCACACAGTCACGTCGCGCAATACGAATTCCGGGGTAGATCAAGCTAGCGAAACGGCCGCCAGCGCCCCATGAGCGTGGCACGTAAGTCATGCTGTACATGACATGCGTGTCATGATTTTCACGTTAACTCGTGTTATTTATCTTCGCTACACAGTCACGTCGCAAGATACCAATTTTCGTGTATATCAAGCTAGCGAAACGGCCGCCAACGCACCATGAGCGTGGCATGTAAATCATGCTGTACATGACATGCGTGTCATGATTTTCATGTTATGACTTGTCATTTATGTTCGTCATACAGTCATGTTACACCATACCAACTTTGGTGTACATTCGATTAACCAAGCGACTAGGAGAGCACAAAGTCGTAGGCGGCTAGATAGATAGATAGATAGATAGATAGATAGATAGATAGATAGATAGATAGATAGATAGATAGATAGATAGATAGATAGATAGATAGATAGATAGATAGATAGATAGATAGATAGATACGCTCAAAGTCGCAGAAGTTCGCTAAGAAATGCTTCGCATTTAAAAATCCAGCGCCTTTCGCATTGGTTTCACTCTCGTCTTCACTACCCTTCTTACAGGCGAAATCTCCTCGCCACATATTTCTTCATAAAACACGCGTACAATGTCAGCCCTAAGCGCTGAGCCTGTCAGGATTTTGCGCTTGTCGACTACACTCGGTTATCCCCGCTTGCGCAGTCAGAAACGCAGAAGCGAAATGTCTTGATCGCGCACAGTGGTCATGCGAGACGAGGAAGAACGAGTGGGCATGCCAAAGCAGGGTGGGAATCAACTGATATTTCTCATATTATGGGCCAATCGGCAGTATGTGCGATAATGATGTCAGGCGAATCACTTTTCTGGCGTCACGAAGTGAGCCAAAAAGACGAGAAACGCTGAGAGAATAGCGCACTCGATTTTGTAGTTTCCGAGCCTGTTTTGGGGTCCTTTAAATACGTCACAGTTTCGCCGCAACGGCGAAGCAATGAATGCGATAGCAACAAATTCGAATTTAACGCGAAGAACGAAAAGCAGCTTGAAATTTCCAGCGCGTCGGTCAAATGCAAAGGACGCACGAAAAGAACACACACAGGACGAGCGCGAACTATCATGCGTCACAGCTCGACACTTGAAGCGCGCTGCTCAAATATAAAGCAGGACGCACGAAACGAACGAACAGGTACACAGAGGACGTGCGCGAACTAACTCTCACAGTTGTTACTTATTTCTGTTTGAACAGCGCGCTCGTTTCGCAAACGCCGCCGCTGCAGCGAGCGAAGTGACCTTCGTACGCTCTGTGACTTCAGCGCGGATATCGCGGGGAAAGCGCGAGACATACAACCTCCCGCCCGCCCCCTTTTTTCCTCGAGATAAGTGCGCGAAGGCGACCAAGCCCTGTAGGGCGAAGAGCAACGGCGTTCGCAGGAGCGGGGCGACGACCATTAAAGCGCGCCCCACGCGCACTGCGCGCCATCTCGCTGGTGAGTAAGAAAGCACGCTGAAGTAAATGGTGTAACTAAATAGCTCGCCGTTAGAGTGCTGGAAGACGGTACTCTTCGTGGCGTAGCCGTTAATGCCGCGGGCTGCGGAGCGAGAGGTCGGCCGTTCGATTCCGCGCGTCGGGAAGTATTTCTGAATTATTTTTCTTTGTGGCATTTATATATTTATATATATATATATATATATATATATATATATATATATATATATATATATATATATATATATATATATATATACGGTGCATGACGGCAGCGACGGCGAGGGCAAAAACCAGCCGAGAATGTCCACATTATTGCTATCGCAATAACAGGCAGGGCGTGCAGACACGGACAATAAGTAGTGAAGACTCCACAAACGCCGCTAACGACTATAAGATCGTATACTCAGGAAAGTTTATTGCATACTAGAGTAACAACCGTTCAACTGCGCCGGGTAGCCAAAATAACATTAACGGCACGTACAAACAGGAAGGCACAGGTACGATGTAACTTATGGCACACAGATGCTATCACAGACAACGGATCTCTGATAGCGGCGGAAGAGAGAGTACACACAAATACTTCTCTGCGCATTCCTAGACAAGATTTAATACCTATCAGTTATGTCGCGTGGGGGCCTACGTGAGCGATAACTATTCACTCTCTTGACTTCTCTCCATTATGCACCAACAAGCCCACATCGCTACGCTCGTAGACTGTATTTCTCTCTTGCGTCCGTGTTTGCACGTCGTGTCCTTTTAATATGAATACCTACCAACTAGCTCAGCTATCTGTTTTTCATTACCTTCACGTTTATAGTATTTATTTATCGATTTACTGGAGTAAAAATGGAAGAAAAAAAGCGCAATAACGCATCGATATATATTACTTATTTATTTTAATTACCTATGCAAAGTGCACTATGTTCCAGACTCCTCGAATATGCTATCCAGCCAGTTCGGGGTCATCGCTCTTGAAAGCTGGAGGACGCCGTGGCGTTGAGGTCAGGCAATACTCGCGAGATTTCTGGAGGAGAGAAGGATACAACTTCCGGCTAGCTAGTCTCGATGTGTCCATCTAATGGAGATGTCCACAGTCCCTTTAGGACAGCGCATTCAGTTACTCCAAAAAGCCGTGAACCGTGATGTCGCCTCGCTCTTGACCGCGTCGACGCACTGAACCCGCCAGCACAATCACAGTCTAAGAAAGTGGACGAAATGTACAGAAACAGGAACTTCTCAAGTCTAAACATGCATATGAATTTGTCCCAGATGTTTGAGAACGATGCAGGGAATGCTACCGACCTTCATATGTGTGTTAGGCGGGCGGCCGCATTAAACCTAATTCGATGGCTAACGCGATCGGAGTTCAGGCATGGCCTCCGAGATGTGCTCCGAAAAGCGGTCCTCTGGCGGCTGCGTTTGTTGCGTTGAAACGCATTCCGAACCTCTCATTTGAGTCAAGAGCTGTCAGAGCTTCGTGACGTCAAAATGACGTTGCAGAACAAAAACCGGAAACAGAGGGCGCGCTGCTCCCCGAGCTCCCGCCAGCAAGCGGTAGCTGTAATGGACAGTCCATTATATGGACTCATCGAAAAGGGCTCCCTCGGGCAAAAGATGTATTTTATGTGCAGATTCCTCGTTCATGTTAAAAGAAAAGACAAACGGCGGCGCGCCGCAATTATTGCGCGGCGGCCGCAGCGTGATCACTCTCGGGACTTCGGCGGCGCCACCAGCGGCGGCGCACATGTCTACGTCTCAGTGGTTGGCCCGTGTCACTGGGGGGGGGGGGGGGGGAGTGGGGGCAGTAACCTACGCCAACATTGCGCTACCGGGAACCTCTGGCCCATAAGTATTTGTTACGCACAGGAAACATAGAGGGGAGTCCTAGCCATGTAAAGCTTGGCTGTAAAAGAGAAAAAAAAATGCGGGGGAACTTTGCACTAAGTGGCGCAAAGCTTCGCTCAGCGAAACGCGGGCCCGTCACCGTCCGCTGGGCAGCCTATTTCTCTCTGTCTCTATATTTCTCTATACAGCTGGGCGGCCTTTGTTTCTCTATATTTTTCCCTTTCTCCCTTTCTTTCTCTTTTCTCTCCGTCTTTTCTTGTCCCTGTTTATTTCTATTTCTTTCTTTCTCGCTCTCACTCTTTTTCTTTCTCTCTCTATCTTTCTTTCCTATCTTTGTCTCACTCTCTCTCTCTCTTTCTCATTCTTTATATGCTACTCTCTCCCCTCCTCACGTCCCTCCTCCTTACTTCCCTTTTCTACCCGCTTGCTATACGTTAATCTACAAGGCTATGCTATGTTCTGTCAGCGTGCCTGGATAGCCGAGTGGTTAAAACGCTCGCCTTCGGATCGTGGGTACGTGGGTTGGAATCCCGCTGCTTATGAGGAATTTTTTGTCGCCTAAACTTTCTGTTTCTTTTTATGTTTCTCTCTCTCTGTTTCGTTCACCCTTTCTTTCTCGCCCTCACATCCCTCCTTCTCTTTCCCCCTCGCTATACGCCGGACATATCGGCGCATGTGTTCTGGGAGCAGAAGAGCACGAAGAGAGCGCCTTCATGACGATGATAATTTTGGGTCACAACACATTATGCCGAGCTAGGGCAGCTTCGCTGTTCAAAGAAATCACAGTTTCGCGACAAGACCGAAGCAATGAGTGCGATCACAACAAATTGCAATGTTGTACGAAGCACGGCTAACAGCTAACTCCTCTGGCGTCCGACCTGGTGCTACTCAACAAAAATTGGGGGACCCTTAAGCTTCGCCGTAAAGCACGTGCTCGACTTAATTTGCCCAGTAATAACTTACATTTACAACCTTATTCTGAGTAGTGGTGTATTCCCTAGAGGTATGCAAGAAGCTCGTGTTGTACCAGTATTTAAGGGCGGAAATAAGAAAGTTATAAATAACTATCGTCCAATCTCGATCTTGCCAGTATTATCAAAAGGTATCGAAAAAATAGTGTACATTAGAATTTCCTCGTATCTCACTAGCCAAAAACTGCTAAATGATTTCCAACATGGTTTCATGAAGCACAGGTCTACTGAAACTGCCCTGCTGGCTCAGAAAGAAACAATTTTGCAGGCCTTCAGTGTCGGGCAGTACGCTGTAGGCATATACATTGACTTCTCAAAGGTCTTTGACACGATAAGCCATTCTATTCTCCTTTACAAGCTCAAACAGTATGGAATACGTGGAATAGCAAACGATCTACTGAAATCGTACCTTAGCCAAAGAACGCAATATATTCATGTAAACAATCACAGATCATCCCTACTGTCAATACTTGCAGGAGTACCACAAGGCAGCATTTTAGGGCCGCTGCTTTTCACAATTTATGTGAATGACATTGTATTCTGCTACGAGGATGCCCAATTTATTTCATATGCCGATGACACGTCCGTTTTCATTACGGGCATATCAACAGCTGATATTGAGCGCAAGGCCAACTGTGCGCTTGCAAAAATTAAAGAGTGGGCTGACACAAATAGCCTTAAAATAAACACAAAAAAACAAAAGTCGTCCTCTATGCGCCCAAAGGCAAAATTATTCCAAGATTAAATAATATAAACATGGAAAATGACACCATAGAGGTTGTTGACAGCGTTAAAATCCTGGGTGTTTTCTTTTCAAATAATTTAACTTGGAACAAACATATAGACTACCTGTGTTCTAAAGTTGCTTCTGCAGTTGGTGCAGTAACTAGACTACGAAACATACTTCCTGAAAAGATCAAAATTTTACTTTACAACTCATTGGTACTTTCCCTGCTTCAGTATTGCCACCTTGTATGGGGTACCACAGGCATTACCAACATGACCAAATTACATCGATTACAAAAGAAAGCTATAAGAAGTATTGCAAATTTACCTTATGATGAGCACACGAAAGAGTGGTTTTTACAGTATAATGTTCTCCCAGTGCATCAACTATATAACAATAGATTGTTACTTTGTTATAAATCATCAGTTAGGCACAATGACACATATATAGCTGACCTCGCAAACCTGCATCCAAATACATGCATACAGCGTACAAGAAACAAAGAATTATGGCATATACCCACCCCACGAGCTAACTATTATAAAGAGTCTTTATCTTATGCCCTTCCGCATTTACTAAATAGGCTACATCATGAATCATTTGACCTGTTTTCTTGCTCAAGAAATGAAATTAGTTTTTTCTTATCGAAAATTGCTTAATGAAGTGTACGGATATTACATGCACTGGTGCGTTGTTGTTAACTATGTATTATGAAATTATTACTATATTCTGTTCTGTAATGCAAGTGTCCATTTAAGTATGTTTGAGTTTTTCTTTTTACTTTGTAATTGTGTTATTTCTACAGTGTCACCTCAAATTTTCGTTAGAGCAGATTGTGTAATTTTTTCTTCTGTATTTAAATGTACCCTTTACTGTATTTCCGAAAAAACAGTATTGTAAACAGTGCGCTATGCACAATGTATACACCATGTATCCACCCTCATGCTGTGCCATGCCAAGAAACAAGGAGGCAGGGACCACTGTCAAGCCGTAATCGCGGCTTTTAGTCCCGCCTCCTTCTCTTTCAAAGGAAAGAAAAATAAAATTTGATTGATTGATTGATTGATTGAAGAGTTGAACGCGATAGCGAAATCCGGCCCCCAGTGCGCACTTCAACCACTAAGTGCATACCTATTATTGTGTGTTGTTACACCCACACGCACACAGACACACGTGCGCGCGCTATGTATCTATAGTAATGGTACAGGCACTGGTACAGGTTTTCGATCAAAAGCACTTCCTTGTGCTAGAGTCGAGACATATTTCTCACAATGCTTCACAGATGGCAGCACATTATCTAGTGTTTGCTGTTTGCTTGATCAACGCCTCCTCTAGAAAGGAGCATGGCCTCCGAGATGGCGGGGACGCCGCGCGCCCGCCATCTCGGAGGATATAAAAGGAGACGTTGGCTGGATATGTTTTCCGCTAGATGGACATAGTTGTCCATTTCTGGAGCTCTTTGAAGGTTCGTGTGTGTTGTTAGCGGCGATGGCTGCACTATCCCGGCTATTTTCGAAGCATAGTGTCGCGCAAAAAACGTAGTTTGATGGCCTCGCCATTGCGCCTACAAATCGCCGAATGGGCTCATTTGGGCTCAGTGGGCCGAAAGGGACACCTGCCGAACAAAATGCGTTAAGGAGACTCCTTCCACTACATGGCATTTATGTACTGTTTTTTCCCGAAGCAGTTGCAAGTAACATCGTGGCCTCGTGGTAGGACACCTGCTTGCCACGCAAACGGCCCGGGCTCGATTCTCATTGGGACCGAAGATTTTTATTGCTCATTTTATTTCCATCTTTTTTCGGTCACGGATGATTTTTCGCTCACAAGTGACGCAGCGACGCCGACACCAACGGCGGCATTTCTGCGAAACGAACTCTTAACGCTATCGCGTTAAAATGCTGCGTAAGGAAGCGCGCGCGAGCGAAGCGAATACAGCAGAATAAGAATGCATAAAGGTATGGGCCGCCAGCTGATCCCGGAGAACATAGTGCGCGCACCGGCACGCAGTTTCTGCGGGAGCCACGCTGCCCTCGCTTCGGAGCACCCTGTCGGTGTTTCGTGTGATCAAAGTAGGCCGGCGCGTTTTATTTCCGCTTGAGACGCGATCGCCGGCTGTCCTAGCACAGTTTCACTCGCACATAGAGCATGTGACGTGTGGGCGATGTTACCACAACTAGAACTTTATACGGGACCTCACAGCGACGGCAATGCAAAAATGCGCCTGGAGGTTCCCATGTAACTACTGTCGTAATAAAAACAGAAACACGCACCGCTTACGCGGTCTTCAGCAGACAGCAGTTCAGTAGAAAATGGAGGCCTGTGTTATGAGAAGTCGTCAAAAAAAGCAATGTGGCTGCAGAGCAATTATTTCTTGGACGATTTTTCATCTTATCAGTGTGCGCGCCAGCATACTTCTGCACGTTTGAACAGTCCATTATGGTTCGGCGCGCATTTAGCGAACATTATATTTTTGTGGAAGGAAACAAGTCTGTAAGGTGTCCAGAAATAGACGATATAAAATCGAGCACCAATCCTTCAAGTTTGTCGTTGAGCCGTGAACCGGAAATTTCACTTGTACGCTTCCATTGCAGGCAAGAGAAGCTGCCCAGGTGAGGCGCTTGCCACTGTGGAGATGTTCCTTTACACCACCCACCTGCTGCACGCATTCCGCATCCTTCCTCAGGAGGAAGGCCTGCTCGAGCGCGTGGAATCACGGAGCGCCCGATCCAACGACTTGGCCTCAGTGAGGCTGCGCTTCCTCAAACGGTGACGGGACGTCCTAGGCTCGGCAGCGGCTAGAGAAGACGGACGGTGGCAGACGACGATTGTTGTGTCTGAATATAAATAAAACTCAAAGGTACAAAGAAAAACTGAAGCAATTGGAACAGCTTGGGGGTTGAGGCGTTACCACATTTTTTTTTTCGGAACAAATATTAGCGCTATTGCTATAAGTGCTTCCGAACACACTAATACGGAAGCAGACTGAATAATACTGTAATATCAATTTCGTGTAGATTTTTGTTTCTCTACATACGCACTGCTTTTCAGATTATCGGAAAAAGTAATACCCGAAGCAATTAGGAAAACGAAACAAGAGCTCTAAGTGAAACACTTAGGCGACTGATCCAAGCGAAATGCCTGAATGAGCCCCTGACATTTGACGAGCATGAAACAAGTCAAGCCGATGTCTACGTCACTTTATGCTCTCCCAGCGGTTATGCGTTAATTAACAGCCGTGCGCTAACGGCATACTTGCAATTTCTGACATTTTTATTTTCTGAGTAATGTTGAGTGCAATGTTTTACTAAGAAAAGCTAGCGGCATCCGCTTTTTTTTTTCTCGTCATTCATCCAGTTACGATCTCCTAAGATGATCCGTGTAAACTAAGGTATTTCCATCTGTCGCATACGATGTCGGGGTACTTGTTACATAGCTGTTCAATAATGCCGGTGTAAGACGCAAGGTTAGGAAAAATTACACCATCTCCCGCTAAAGGGGACCATGAGGCGATGCGAAGCCGGAGCACTTGCACGATCGCGTTCCGTTGGCGTTCGTTGGGCATGCTACCGACCTCGCGTCCTGGAACGCGAAGGGGGACGCTACGCGCGTCGTATCTTCCATCTAGCCTGGCCGTTAATTCTCACAGGGCCAGCGGGGAACGCGGTCGACAGGCAGGCGAGAGGGGGCAGCGTAGGAGAGGAGAGAGAACGGGAGGGGACGCTCATGCGCTCGAGCTCATCCAACACCCTCTAGGGTGTTGGCTCATCCAACACCCTCTAGAATGGCTCATCGCGGCGTTGCGCAGGAGAGGATTTCGGCATGTGTCTAGCCCGCGTTTCAGAGGAAGAGTGGAAATGGGGAGGGGAGAGGGGAAGTGGAGAGGGTATGGGAGAGGGGAAGGGGAGAGGGGAGGGGAGGGTGATGGGAGAGGGGAAGGCGAGATGGGTAGAGGACAGGGGTATGGTGAGGGGGAGTGGAGAGGAGGTGTGTGGAGAGGGTATGCGCATGCGCAGTAAGGGTGGTCACGCCGCACACCACCACCGGATGGAGCTCCGCCTCAAGATACTTCGCATCTAAAAGGCCCTCTTTTTGTCGTCTCATTTTTTATTCCTTAATTTAACCGTACGACACTGGGTTAACTTTATTTCATGTTAAAGCTGTTAGTCTACTTACTCTCTTTAATCATCACTTCCGTGTTGGCGACTCCTGAGGTTTTGCTAGTTGCAGCGCCGTGTGTAGATTACAGCACACGTTACCCATCTAAAAAGCCATTAAAATAACCTCCCAGGTATATAATACGGACCCGGAGCTCAGCTTCTCTGACAACATTATTAGATGTGAAGCATCTTATAGCGGAGTTCAATCCGGCGGTGGTGGTGGTGGTGTGGGGCGTGACCACCCTTACTGCGCATGCGCAAACCTTCTCCACTTCCCCTATCCACTCCCTCTCTCCCCTTTCCCTCTCCACATCACCTCTCCACTTCCCTTTCTCCCTCTAATTTCCCTTTCCCCTCACCCTCTCCCTTCCCCCTTTCCCCCTCCCCCTCTCCACATCACCTCTCCCCTTACCCATCCCCTTTCCCTCTCCACTCCTCCTCTCCCCTCCCCACATCACCTCTCACCTTCCCCTCCCTTTACCCTTCCCATCCCCCTCTCAACTCATCCTTCCCCTCTCCCCATCACCTCTCCCCTTTCCCCTCCCTCTCTCCATTCCCCCTCTCCACTTCCCCTTTCCCCCTCACCACTCCACTTCTGAAACGCGGGCTCTACATGCCGAAACACTGCTTCGCATCGCCTCATGGTCCCCTTTAGCGGGAGATGGTGTGATTTTTTCTTGTTAGCTATTCGTTTGAGCATATGCGTTATCTGACTGATCTGTTGCTGAGTGCGCTGCATCCATATGTCTGATCTGCCATCCTGCTGCCAATAAAATCCCAAAATACTTATATGTTGTTTTCTTGGTATCGGTTGTCCATGCACGTTAAGCTCCATGAGGTGTCGTCTTTCTTCTGCTGTTTTGGTATGGTCATTCAGGACGACTATGTATTCGCATTTTCCAGGGGAGCACTGAAGTCCAAGACTAGCGAGGTACTGCGCAACGGTGTTTATTCCTTGCTGTAGTGTGTTTTCCTGCTCGCCAGCGTTACCAGTCGTGCACCAAAGCGTGATATCATTCGCATAGATGATATGCCTAAGCCCTGGAATTTAATTTAGTTCGGTTGGAAGATCTTTCAGAGCAACATTAAAGAGTGTTGGAGAAAGTATTGCTCCTTGTGGCGTTCCTCGTCTTAGCGCATGATTCGTTGTAGTGGAATTAGTCATAGCTATTTGAACTTGTCCGTTGAGAAAGCTGCGGATGTAGTCTGCGAAGCACCGGCCTGGTTGAGTGTCATACACTTTCTCCAATAGAGCAGCGTGTTTGATGTTGTCAAATGCTTTATGTATATCAAGGCCAACAAGGGTACGTGTTTGAACTCTGCTACTCTGGGAGTAAACATCCTGTTTTATAAGCAGCGCCGCGTCCTGAGCTGAAACATGGCGGCGAAATCCAATAAGTGTTGCTGGGAGTAGCTTGTGGTTGTCAAGGTGCCACTCATACATGGTAAGAATCATTTTTTTTCATGACCTTGCCAACGCACGAGGTCAGAGATATAGGCCTCAGATTAGTAAGAGAATCCGGCCTTATGCCCGGCTTGGGAATGACGCATTTGGTGGCAATTTTCCATTCAATAGGTAACACACCGCTACGCCCGGTGTCGTTGAAAGACCTCAAAGGAATGGATTGTTGGTCATTTGAGAGGTTGCGTAACATGGCATATGTGATTTCGTCAGCGCCAGGTGCTGTGTTCCTGGACATGGATGCCAGTGCGGTAAATAGCTCTGCCGCAGTGAAGTCTGAGTCCATTCCCGAACTGCTAAGCCCTGTGTAACTGGGGAGCTCCTCTGGTTGCGTTGGCGGATAGAAAGTGTCAAGTATTGCTTTGTGAAGTTCATCGTCGCCAATTTGTAAAGTGAGCTGAATATTGGCTAAAGCATGGCAATAAAACGGAAAGGCGGGCTAGTTGGTTTGGTTGCATAATGATAATATTGCGCACGCAACACGAAGACACAGACGAAAAGTTCACAAGGACCAGCGCAGACTATCAACTGACTTTATTCAAAAAGAAACAACAATATATACTCGCTACACGCACCTAATGATCATTGCTCATGCGCATAACGGCATAGCGTATTCCTTTACATACAGAACATTAAAGCATCTAACATACACGTTGCACTCTCACATCTTGTTTAGCAAGTCAATTTCGCTTTCATTGAACGCTACAGATGGATGACTGACACACATGTCTTGAAGTCTAGAGATGTGCCAAGCTTCTACAATCTCTCTTGTTGTCTGATTAGGATGAGTATACATAACATCAGTTTGGTTAAACAAGGGACTACACGAACCCGCAGAACAACATGCACAATGCATTGCTAAATGTGTTTTCGGCCTTCCCTTCAAATTGGCCAAGTGCTCCTTTAACCTAACATTCACGCATCGGCCTGTCTGACCGACATAAAACCGGCCACATTGGAACGGAATCTTATAAACTACATTTCGTTTGCATTCAACCACTCGGTGATCAGCACGATTGGAACATTTACTATTGATATCTCTAGGTCTGTCATCGTACAGATTATTTACAGCAGGACACACGCCCCCTACTTTGTTCTTTGCCGAAAAAACTACCTTGACACCATACTTAGCTGCCACCTTCTTAATTTTATGAGAAAAGCCATGCACGTAGGGAATCACCGAAATTTTCTTTGCATCCTGGCTTCTTTGCACCTCTCTTCCCACGGATTTCATTTTCTTCAATAGCCTTTCATTTACAGTTAGCAAAATCTGGGTAGGGTATCCAGCCTTTTCCAGCCGTAACTTCTGCTCTAGGAAAGATTCATTTAACTTGTGCCAGCACGTTTTTGTTAGAGCTGACTGAAAACATCCCATCGCGATCCCGTTTTTTATTATTCTTGAATGGCAGGAAGCATACTGTCATAAAGGCTTCTCCGTTCTCGGGGAATACTTCCAGCACACATGGTCTTTTTCAAAAATGAGCTTAACGTCCAGGAACTAAATTTCACGCATGAAGAGCCCACTGATAACTGCTTACAGTTCCTGGACGTTAAGCTCATTTTTGAAAAAGACCATGTGTGCTGGAAGTATTCCCCGAGAACGGAGAAGCCTTTATTACAGTATGCTTCCTGCCATTCAAGAATAATAAAAAACGGGATCGCGATGGGATGTTTTCAGTCAGCTCTAACAAAAACGTGCTGGCACAAGTTAAATGAATCTTTCCTAGAGCAGAAGTTACGGCTGGAAAAGGCTGGATACCCTACCCAGATTTTGCTAACTGTAAGTGAAAGGCTATTGAAGAAAATGAAATCCGTGGGAAGAGAGGTGCAAAGAAGCCAGGATGCAAAGAAAATTTCGGTGATTCCCTACGTGCATGGCTTTTCTCATAAAATTAAGAAGGTGGCAGCTAAGTATGGTGTCAAGGTAGTTTTTTCGGCAAAGAACAAAGTAGGGGGCGTGTGTCCTGCTGTAAATAATCTGTACGATGACAGACCTAGAGATATCAATAGTAAATGTTCCAATCGTGCTGATCACCGAGTGGTTGAATGCAAACGAAATGTAGTTTATAAGATTCCGTTCAAATGTGGCCGGTTTTATGTCGGTCAGACAGGCCGATGCGTGAATGTTAGGTTAAAGGAGCACTTGGCCAATTTGAAGGGAAGGCCGGAAACACATTTAGCAATGCATTGTGCAAGTTGTTCTGCGGGTTCGTGTAGTCCCTTGTTTAACCAAACTGATGTTATGTATACTCATCCTAATCAGACAACAAGAGAGATTGTAGAAGCTTGGCACATCTCTAGACTTCAAGACATGTGTGTCAGTCATCCATCTGTAGCGTTGAATGAAAGCGAAATTGACTTGCTAAACAAGATGTGAGAGTGCAACGTGTATGTTAGATGCTTTAATGTTCTGTATGTAAAGGAATACGCTATGCCGTTATGCGCATGAGCAATGATCATTAGGTGCGTGTAGCGAGTACATATTGTTGTTTCTTTTTGAATAAAGTCAGTTGATAGTCTGCGCTGGTCCTTGTGAACTTTTCGTCTGTGTCTTCGTGTTGCGGGCGCAATATCATTATGAAAGCATGGCGCTCCGTCGAGCGACAAAGCAATTTTTTGAAGATCTGCCAAACTCTCAAGAGGTGTAGATGTCCGTTGATGCTTTCGCACGTCTCCTGCCAATTCCGCCTAGCCAGATCATCAGCGCATGCCTGTATGTTTTCGTTGCACCTTGCCAATTCATCCTGTATGTCTACGTTGGCCTTATTTTTTTGAAGCCTCCGAACAATCTTTCTGCGGCTATCCCACAAATTTAGCAGATGCCTGTCTATAAAAGGATACTTTTCAGTGCAGGTGACTTCCTTTCTGAATTCGTGCGTGGTAGAGCGGAGGTTCTCTGCCCATTCTTCTATAGTTAGAGGAGAGGGTTGGGCATCGAGTTTTTTTCGAACTTTGTCCCAGACTACAATCGCTGTGCGACGTCCCGATTGTCTTCGAGCACCAGCGCGTGCCGCGAAAGTGACAAAGCAGATGTAGTGGTCACTTCCTCCATCCTGGCCTGTGTTATGCCATTCTGCGGAAAGAGAGAGAGAAGAAATAATAGAGAAGGAAAGGCAGGGAGGTTAACCAGCATAGGACAACCGGTTTGCTACCCTACACATGGGGACAGGGTGGGGGAGATTAAAGATGGAGAGGAAGAGAGAGAGAAATATAGAAAGATAGCACATGACACTGCACACACAGAATCAGTCGGTCACTCTTGCGTGGTACGCGACATTTCTGTCACAGACGCTACACCACGTCCTCTGCGACTGTCCGGCATATAATGTTCAGACAGTCACTGGCGTCCGTTCTAGCGCGCCTTGACAGTGGACAAATGTCTGTTGAAACAGTTCTTGCATGCCGTCAACAGAAGACATCACAGCTGAAGGCGGCGAAGGCACTGCTGAGATTTTAAGAGAGACGAACTTCTGCGGAAATGTGCCCTTTATACCATGCGAGGTCCGGATTATTGTCTTGTTCTGTGTGGTTTCCCCTCCTTGTGTATTCTAGCGTGTTGTTGAGCAATGAGAAACAGTGCCCTTGCATAAAGCTGCATAACTTGCGACCTATGGTAGTGTGTCGATCATAGCCCCATTGATAATGGGGTGCGTTAAAGTCCCCCATGATTAGATTATTGGGGTCGCCTGTATTCGCGCGTAGAAAAGTGACATAATCCGGCAAGGGTTCTGCATCTTGTTTAGGTAACCAGTAGGCTGCCACTAAAAGGAGAGTGGTGTTTTGCAGTCGTATTCGAACGCATACGTGTCCTTTGCGCGCATCGTTAATTGAGGCAGCATCTATTTGGGTAGCTGCGAGATCACGGCGTACATAAATTATGACTTGCGCACATGGGGGCTGCGGTGACAGGTGGCCGCGTCGTTTTCCAACAATACTAGGCTGTGTAAAATAATTATATCCGGTTAATTTGTGCTCGCCGTTGGTCTCCTGCAGCGCAATAATTGCAGGAGAATGCTCGGCCACGTAATTATTAAAAGCAGTCTTCTTCCTCGCAACCCGCGACAGTTCCAATGCCAGACTGCTATCATGTTCTGAGTGCTACCACCAGGCACTGCGGCGTGGTTCATGGCCAAAAGCGAACTATGTATTACATTTGGGGCGTTGTTGTTAGCCATTGTGGGGGGGGGGGCGTTTGGGTGGAGGCGATTGCGTTTTCTAATTGCGTGAAACGTGCATTAAGGGGTGCCAACGCTTGCTGCAGTACCTGCTGTGCGGCTTGTTCTATAATAGAAGGAAGAATTTGCAGAAGTATTTCGTGTACTAGCTGTCGGATGTCTGTGTGTGAATTTGTATTTGCGGTGTGTGGATGGCGTGTTGTATGGAGGCCTGGGCCGCTCACCTGATGAGTTGAAGATTCGCCGTTGTGTTCGTCCCACCGGAGGACTTTATGTGGTGGTGAGGAGCCTGCCCCCGGGGACGGTTGCGTGGATCCTTGATGTCCTCCTGAGTGTCCCCACGCTGTGCCTGTGGCATTCTGCGGTTTTCCGTGGTGGCCTGGAGAAGCTATAGGCTGCGTGCTGGTGGTAGTAGGAGTCTTCGACTGGTGGGTGCTTGGCTTCTTCTGTCGTGGTGGTCGTCGATTCCTACTTCTGCTTCGGCTTGTGCTGGGACTTCTGCTGCGACTACTGCTGTGGTCACCGTTGAGGGAGCGGGGCGGACTAGTGTCCTGCAGTGGCGCGAAACGATTCGACGTGTGCAGAGCTGGGCTTGGTAGCGACGGCCAGGCTTCTGCGGCTGCGCTGGGCTGAGAGTATTGCGGTGTATTGGCTGAATCTTCGGCAGCTGGGTTGCGGCGTGGTATGTTAACAGTTTTCCTCGAAGAGTTTGGGGAGGTCGGAGAGTGATCGTGCTGGTCACACAAGAAACAATATTGTTCGCATTCCTGAGATTGCTCGGATGCCTCTTGTTAAGGTGGGAGTGTCTTGCTGCAGTGAGGACAGCGAACGAAAGTTCTGCGGTTGCGGCAGACGTCGGCCCGGTGTCCGAGTTCTTGGCAGCTGGAGCATTGAGCGGCTTTTCGCCTCTCAGGATATATGTTGTGTACGCCGGAGAAGAGCCGGGCGTGTCTGGGGAGTTCCTCACCTTCAACTATTACCAGTACCGTGTTTGTGGTGCCCAGCCTGCGGACATTGGCGATGGTTCTGCCTTGTATTGTGAGCTCACTTCTGAGAGTGTCTTCCGTGATGTCCGGGTATATGCCATGAATGGCTCTTCTTGAGTATGTGTTGTCAAATGCATTGTAGCACCGTATCGGATATGTGGTGCCGCTGACAATGATGTTGGTACACTGCAGAAGTCTGTGAGCGATGGTTGCACGGAAGGTCTGGACAACAATTAGGTTTTGCACATCCCGTCGTTTTATATAGGTGTCCTCTTTTTCAGTTGCAGTTGCTTGTACCGCATAAAGTATGCCTTGACAAACCGCACTGAAATTAAGGCGAGTTATGTCGACGTAGCCTTGAAACTTTACGACAATTGTGGTGCATTTTACTAGTCGTTGTGGTGGCGGGCGAGCGTTCCCGCACTTCGGCAGACTGCAACGCTGGCTGACCAGTTGAGCGCTTGCCTGTGCTTCAGACGCGGAGGGCGTTTGTGACAGCACTGGTATCTGCGACGACAGCGGCTGGATTGCGTCCGTTACACACAAGGGTGGTGCGGTGTCCATGTCAAACGCGGTCGGCATCATGGTCACTGGGGCATTGGGGTCACCAGTAGCCGGCGTCACGCCCGCGCCAGTGTTGGGCCGGCGCGGGTGCTTTGTTAGGACTAGCCTTGAACGTACACCAGGCGCGTCCTCGCTGTGGGGATTTCGGCGCTTCTGTGCTTTAAGTCCCAGAGATTTTGGTCTCAAAAGAGTCCGAGCAGGTTTACTGACCTTGTGCGCAGGAATCTTGGAGGCAGGAAGAGAAGTTCCGGGGCAATCCGGCGTTTTTGTGGGAGCTCATGCAGCTGTGACTGATATCCACGACGCTCGTAGCGTCCTCCCCGCTGTAGCGGTTTATTGGCCTCCGAGGCATAAGAACTTGGGTGAGGAGTGCCGTGGGTAAGCGCTCGAGCGGCTTCATTACCTCGTAAGCCCTGATGGCCAGGAGCCCAAATTATACGTTTCGGAGTTGGATCAGTGGCAGCCCATCTTAAAATTTGGCTGGTAGGGGGATATCTCCCCTGCCAAGTAATGAGCATATGCTTTGCGGGAGTCCGTTATTATGATTCTCGAATTGGATCCACGGCAGCAAGCGCTGTCGCTACTTTCTCAGCGGACGCTGAATTTTATGCTTGGAAGGAACGGAAGGAAAGTCCATTGGCATGCTTTTCCTTGGTGAACAACAGCGCACATGTAAAATTCGCTGGGCGACGGCCCTGTTATCTCTATGTAGTATACACGAGGTCGGGTGGCGTGTTGTCTTTCAAGCGCCTGAGACCACGCTTGACGTCTGCTTTCGTGCGTGCGTTTATCCATGTTACTAGGGAGCGGAGAGACCCAAAGCGCATGGCACCACAGGTCTGGGATACGCTTCGCCTCGTCTGGAGTGTAAGCGTGCTGGATGCGTAGGCGGTTGAGCAGGCGGGGGCCGTCTCCATGAATCTCGTATATTGGTTCATGAGGTAGGCCTCCCGCAACTCCTGGTAGGAGGTAGCCACCAGGAGATCCAGAGCTCGCTTACTTGCCTTGCGGATGATAGCGTCTATTCTTTCGTTTTCTTGCTTATTAGTGCGAAGGTATGGCACAGCGTAGAAGATTCAGCCAGTCACGAAGGCATGGGCGAGCCGAAGCGTGTCTCTGCCCCGCAGACGACCCCACTTGTGGGAAACACGGTGGATCATGCGCCCTACCTGTGCGCCACAGCTCCTGAGTCTCGCTGTAGTACAGTCTGGTAAATTAACGGGCGTAGAATCCTCCAGCTCTCTGATGGGAACGCCAGACAGAGAGATGTGTATTGCTGGCGTATCTTTTTGCTTCGCTCTTACATGCAGACGCTATGATTTGGTTGGAGCACACCGGAGTCCACAATCGTTCGCATACGCCTCGACTATGGATGCGACCCGCAGAAGGCGTTCCTCCATTTCCCTAAGGCTCCCCTCGGTGGTTTTCGATTAGTCTTCTGCTTTTCCAACGTTTTGTTAAGCTTCAAACGCGCCTCCCACAGGTGCAGCAGGTAAGTGTCCACTGCGAGGGTCTCTATGGTGGTTTGCCGTGTACTGACGTGTTGTTTCGGAATCTTGTCTTTGTGTTAAGCCCACTCCGTGCAGCCGCCAGAAAAGGGCACAGGAGGGATAGTCTTATTTCGGAGTTGGCGCCAATCGGTCAGCTTGGCTTTGCCCCGAGTGCCATTTAAACGCTGGCTTCGCCCTGAGTGCCACCCGAAGAAGGAAGTGATCGCTGCCTATCCGCGATGCGAAGCGCCTATAGGGACGCCACTGAAAGCCGCGTAGCGGCGGCCGCTGGAACCGCTGGTGGGTCGCGTAGCAGACGCTTCATTTGCGCGCGTGCGATTTGCCGCTTGTGCGCATCCCAGATAATTACTTTTGCGGCGATAGTGTACGCAAAGGAGCCGCACTTTATAATAGTGGACATGTGTCCCATGTCAAAGCTGTGTGGGACGACAACGTACGTCACCATACGCGCCAAGTGTTTGCCACAGATAAGCGTCAACAAGCTTCCCTACGAAGTGGAGCTCATCGTAAGTACACCGCCTTCGTTATAACGTCGCGATCAATAATGCCTGCATGCGTTGAAGCGTGAACCAACGTTTTTTCTCGACACAGTAGCTTCGTGTACGTGCCATGTGTTTATATAGTAGATTTTGAGGGAGCGCTGTCGCACCGGCGTATAGATTTCACAGGTGCGGCCACGTGAAGGGTCAGCGTTGGCAAAACTTTGAAACCAGCACAATAAACTTGTGAAAAAAAAATAAACGATACACTTGTCATCATCGGTGCAGAAGCGCACAGCGAACATTCTGCACCGATGATCGCATTCCAGTGGCATCAATAGGTAGAATGCAGCCGATTTTGTCCAGCACACGTGTGATTCCACGGCGCTTTTGTAAAGGAGCCGTCACCTTCCCCACATTCTCTGGCAATGCGCTTCGCGCCATTCGTTTTTCAAGAGAGCCTAGGCATCGCGTCTTATCACTAATAACAACCTCATGTGCATTGTAGCGTCTACAATGCAGGCGAGGCGACCAAGTGTAAACGTAGTAGCGTTTGCTGAATACGTAGCGACATAAATGGAGAAATAAAAACACGGTAATCCTTCTAACACCGCCGCAAACAAAGCGCGATTGCTTACTTTCTACGTCGTACAGCCGCAATCCACCGCCGCCGTCGCTCTCGCTCACGAAATAGCACCGGAAACCTGTAGAAGTGCGTTCATGCGATTTTTTGTATGTGTTTCAGCAGCCGACAATGCAGCAGTTATTTTTCGACACCGCTGAGGCCCGACAGAGTCGTTAAATCACGACGAAAACACACCCATCCGTGCACTCGCGTAGACGCCTGCGGGAACACTGCTCGCCGGGACCCGTCAGCACTTCCAAGCCGTGGCGGCAGATGGCGTCGTCGGCGCTTTGCGCATTGCCTATAGAATGGCCCTAGTTTTCCCAGGTAGCGTCCCTAGCATTTTCACGAGAGAGAGGTCCAGACACGTTTCACGGGTTACCGAGTTCCCCACTCGAGTGAGGCGAAGGGTGGAGATGAGCGCCGCAAGCTTACGCCCTCTCGCCTTCTCGTAGCTGGCTCTTCAGCTGGGTCCAGTGAAGGCTGGGAGCATTGAAGTTGTAGCGCCGCACCGATCTTGGCCAGCTGGCTGCGCAAGGAAAGAAGAGAGCCGCGTGTCTCGGGATGCGCGAGCCTGTGCCCGTACGATGAGCTGTGCGACGCTGTGCTTCAGTTTTGCGGTGATACGATAAAACGCACTGCACGTATCTCGTCCCTGCAGCCTTCAACCTTGCCGCAGTCCACCTTGCAATTGTTCTCGATATCAGCCCCACCTGCTACATGCCGCTACAACTAGGTGGGCAACCTTTCTTCACCCGCCGACTCTCCTAACGCATCGCAGCATAAGCCATCTGATGTACAGCCTTCCAATGAGCAGTCCGTGTCGTTTGAGCAGACCTCGGTGAGCCTGACGTCTACCGTACCTACAGACACCCATGTGATATCCTACACTTCGGCATGTCCCATGTGTTCGCGAAGATCGCGGGCGGCACCCGAAGCGTGCTAGATGGAATCTCCTATACAAGCGGCGAAGCTTCTACCATTATGACGACAGCCGACAACGCACCAGCTCTGCCGATAAAGAAACCAATCGCTTCGGATACGCCGACCACGCATGCAAATGATCAGCATGCCGCCCTGCTCGCAAGGTCTTTTATGCCGGCTGCCAAAGCCAGTTCCGTATCCACAGACGCGCCGTCCCATGATCTGGCACAGCTCCAGCCTCCTGTGAATCACGACTAGCTGCCGAACACCTCTGGGGACAGCGCCGAAAAACTTGAAACCAAGCAGCGCTCTCCACACAATGTTCAAGGACACTGGTTATCATAAGTGCCGCTCA
The DNA here is from genome assembly GCF_013339695.2 of Rhipicephalus sanguineus. Taxonomy (NCBI): domain Eukaryota; kingdom Metazoa; phylum Arthropoda; class Arachnida; order Ixodida; family Ixodidae; genus Rhipicephalus; species Rhipicephalus sanguineus. Next base: position 21,263,183 of record NC_051176.1, on the reverse strand, counting down.
AGGCCACGGCCGTTTCCTTCGGCACGTGACAGATGTGCCAGCGTCGGTGCCATCTTTCTGTACCGCGGGCCGGTGCCACCAACCCATATCTGTTCTCCGCACCTGCCCGCCGGCTCCTCTACAGCCCTTCGGAAGTCGCAGTGCGCGTTGCACAGCCTTTCTTTCGGCATGGTATTCCTGCGAACATCGACCTGCATGCTCATGCCCGCACTGCGCGCAGTCAGCGTCAAGTCCTCCCAGACGTTCACACCTACGCCGTTCGCGAACAACTAGCGTCGCCTGCCCACACGAGCAAGTCAGTCAGTCAAAGAACTTTGTTGAGTTCCCGAGGGGTCCATTCCCCTCAAGGGGGCAACGTTCGGCAGCGGGCCGCACCCACGCGTTGACGAGTAAGGCCGACCCCACCGCCACGTTGTGGGCCTTCTGGACAGCCCGAAGTGAGACGTGGTAGTCCGCGCTGGTGAGCGCCGATCGCTAGGCCTCCTCTGAGTTGAGTGAGGCGTCATGCAGTGCCGAACACTGCGAGAGCATGTGTCGGGGTTGACACCGTTGTACCATGCAGTGAAGATGGTTTGGCTTAATGTCCATAAACTTGCTAAATATCAGCGGATGTGGGTACGACTCTGTTTGCAGCATTCTGAGCGTGATGGACTGCGGCCTTGTGAGCCGCAGATGTGGCGGCTTGAAATTCCGCCTACTGTGTTGGTAGTGCTAACAGACTTGAATAAAGGCGAGGAGTGGATGTATGTGCCACATCTACCCTTCGCCCCGGGTTGGCGCAGGTCCGGCACGGTGGATTAGTTCGCGTGCTCGGGCGTGGGCGAGCTCGTTGGCATGCGGGATGGTCGGAAGGGCCTCCTTACCCATGTGAGCGGGGATGCATCCATCTAGGATGAAGGAGGAGGATTCTAGCTGCCTCGTTCCAGATTGAGCCTGTCATGTAGGCTCGGGCAGCCACCCTTGAATCTGTAAAGACCTGTGTGCGGGAGGGGATTCCGACGGCTTGCGCTGATCACCGAGCTTCGCAGCGTCATCGAGCCGTTTTCTGCGTGGCGACCGCTCGTGTCGCCGATACCCCTTGTCACAAAGGCCTCGACAGGTTCCATCACTGCTGCCCGCCACATCTGTTCGCCGCGCTTCTCGCCCGCTCCGCGGCTCCCAGTGTCGCCCGACAGAACGGCCAGATAGTATACCTCTTTCACCCGGACGAATCGGACTTCACTACAGACATCTTTAGACGTACCGCTCATGCACAGAGTATCGGTTTCTCTCGAGTTTTGCATATATATTTCAAATCGCGCAAAGTGCTAGGGGTTGGGGGGGGGGGGGGGTAGCCGATGTAGCAGCACGTCCACGTGGGACGCAGACACGTCGCAACAAAACCTGCAACGATCAATCACTAGATGCTCTTTGCCTGCCACATTTTAGTATTTATTTTACGGGGCGGGGGACCGGCTCGAGCCGGGAGCCGGTGCGGCCCAGCGGTCAGGAGCCGTACTGGCCTGCCGGGAGCCGGACGGAAAAGGCTTCTTCTGCTGCCTGACGGAAGGCCGTCTTGCGTTTGAGCTACGGGGGGTTGCACAGAGTGGTGTTTTCAATGTCGGTCCTAACTCAGGGCTGCACGGCTTTCAGTATTGAGTCACGTACCTAGGCCACAATTTCGGGAAGTGCTTGCGGTAAAGGGACACTAAAGAGCAAAACGATTTTTCTCATATTAGTAAAGTACTCTTTCACGATACCAAAAACACCCCGCTTGCTGCGAGAAGACGCTTAATAAGCGAGAAAACACGCAAAAACAATATTGGGGTGGCGACGCCACCTTGTAGTTTCCGCACCATTCGCCGTGACGACAGATGTTTTGACGGCGCCTACTAGGGACTACGTAGTTCAGAAGAGTGGTAAGTTGGGCTAGTTGGTAATGATCCATGCTTATTGTAACTGCGCAAAAACGGACGGAAACACGAAGGGCGAGAAAAGGACAAACAATCACTCGCCCTTCGTGTTTCCGTCCGTTTTTTTCCGCAGTTACAATAAGCATGGACTACGTAGTTCCTAATCGGTAAAAATTAGGTACATTGTGCTCTGAGGGGGACATAGGCTTAACATACCAAGTTTGGGGTAATTTTATTGAGCCAATGGTGCCAAAATACGATAAACACACTTTGAATTCCGTGACGTCACGCGGGGAGATTCCGGCGCGAAGTTCAAAAATGAAACTTTGAACTTGATTTTCTCCTCTATTGATAAACCTATGATGGCGAAATTAACGACATTAGACTTCTCAGAGCACAGTTTATCGATCTAAACCGATTAATTATTTCTTTTAGTGTCCCTTGAAGGCTGCCCTGAAGATGTCCTGGAAGGACTCATGGACTGCTGACATGATTTGATTGGGGAAGGCTGCCACTCGCTCCTCCAATTACTAGGTTTTGCGCACCAGGGCCTCGAGGCGGCCGGCGTGTCCGGTAGTGGAAACTGATCAAACTACCTTGTCCGCGTCCTGCTGCAAGACGATAGTGAGGCAGGATGTTAAGGATGATCCGTCATCCCTGTCCTCTACCTCGTCTCCCTGGATTGGCTCGGATGACCTGGCCAGCTTGGCTTCTAATGCCTGAATTCTGCGCACTAGAATTAGGTTCTGGCACCTGAGCTCCACTACCTGCTGCTGTAGGGCGGTCTCGGTAGGGGATGTAGAGAAGGAGAATACGGAGACTGTCCCATTCCAATTGCTCAACTGTCGTTGGACAGATGCAAGGGCGGGAAATCCAGCACAGGCGACCACGACTGCGTCCCTAACTTTAAGTTGGTGGGGGGGGGGGGGGGCAGTTTAGGCCTTCTTGGATGCAGAAGCCTCGAACCGCTTAGAGCGACCCTGCAACACTTTTCCAAGTAATCACCGAATGACTTCCTTAAAAGAGGTTATTGCCTCACGAATCGACTGCCGCAAAAATTTTTAGAACCTGTCAAGTACGAGCAGAGTTACAGAGATTTGTCGCACGCTTTAAGTGCTTTCTCTCTCCTTTGGCACCAGCGAGCGCGCAGAAAGCTACGCAGCGCAGGATAACTGGGGGTCAGGAAGCTACGTCCGTTCATAGACGTCACACTATCCTCAGGCGGCGCTGCAAAAACCAAGGCCACCAGCGCCCTCATCGCAGCCCTGGGGGACGATCGGAGATCTGTTCGTTCCGCTTGTTCGCTCTCCTGGGGAACAACAAGCGCGCTGATTGGCTGAAGCGGCAGATGCCACTCAAGGCCGGGGGGTGTCGCCATTTCTTTTTTTTTCTTGATCTTTTTTTTTTGGTAACGTCATATCGCGGCATAACGAGTGGGGTGATCAGAGATCTCTGTTCTGCGCCGTTGGTTCTGTACCCATTCTGGCGGCGTACGCGATTGGCCGAAGCCGGAAACAACCACGTCTCTGAGGGGCGTAGCCTTTTTTCTTTTTGCTTGGTCTTTTATTTTTTGGTGACGTCATACCGCGTCATAACGAGCATGTCGTCTGCTACAAACGAACGGAGCGCGAGACCGGTCGCACGCGTTTTCTCCAGCGAACAAACGGCTTCGCACGGCATGATGCGGCGGTTGCGGCTGCCGCAACAGCTGATTTTGAGAAAATGGTGCTTGCGACATGTGCTTCTCTTGCGGTTGGAGGTGCGAGATGCGTTTGAAGACATGAGCGAGTGCGGCGTCGCTTTCTGTCCTAGAAACGAACAGTGCGAACAAAATGAACGGGCCTGCCACTGGGCTGTGGTCTTACGCGCAGGGACTTCTTAGTTCAAAAGCGCTACCAGCTACTGCCACGTGTCGTCCCGGTCCTCACTCGTGAACGACGGCCCCAGTGGGCACGACGGCGTAGGTATCTCTGTGTGCTCTTTTATAAAAGCCAGCAGAAGCTCCTTTTGACGATTCGACACCCGGGAGCCAAGCCAAACATTCCGGTGGGACGACATCTTGAAAAACTGCGCCAACCGCTACTTTTCTCTTTTTTTTTTCGCGTGGGCGACTTCACATAGCGAGGACGTTAGAAAAACTAACACCAATAAATATCAGCGCTCAAACCTATTGCTGTTTCAGAAACTGTTTGAGCTTGAAAAGAAAAACAATATCTTTTCGTATAACAACTGTATTTATTAGAAGGCGAGAAACACTTCGTTTTGAAATATACGGTCCCCTTGCCGAGGACAAATGATGCGCGTCTACTTCCAGAAAGCAAGCCGCTCACCGCTTGACGATTGGCTGTCCTCTCTCTCGGCGGAAGAGAGCTGCGGACCGCCCACTTTTGTGACGTAACACCGCCAGAACGAACGCGGAACGAACAGAGGTCTCCGATCACCCCCCCCCCCCCCCTGGCACCAACTGGGTAGTACAAAGAGAGCCGTCCGCAAACGAAGGTACATAGGACACGATAGAAACCCCCCTCTCCCCTCTTTCGTTGATATCGAGGCGCGGTTTCCTGAATATGAAGGACCTGGGAAGCTTCTTCCGCCAATCCACGCTTCAGAAAAGAAGGAAGCTAATCAAATTGAACTGCGGATAGAACGCAAAAGAAGTTTCAGTGATTTCGGCGTGCTGCAACTCGCAAGTACAAGCGAGCATCGCACGACATCGAGTTGGACGCAAGTCCTCCGACGTCCGTTCTCTAGCGCCTAAATGCGTTAAAAATGGGTGTGTGCGTAATGCCACAGCGACGAAGTACATGCAAGATCAAATTACTTAGCGGTTTATCTTACGATCACTGATACACAGCTCGTTTTATCAGGGCTTCTTGATATCTCCCTTCCTGTGCACTGGACTGTTTTATTACGCATCCTCAAATAGTGTCTTGATGATTGTCTTCCGTTTGTATACACTGCAAGTGGGGACACGTGCGTGTCCTCTTTCGCGGGGTACAACCAAAGGCCAAACCACGGCCTCCGAGATAGCTACCGCAATCGCGGAGGCCACGGGCAAAACAAACCTGAAGGTGGTCACGACCAACATTTTGACGATTGACTTGTATGACACACGTGTTCGCTAGTTAGGACCAGAACTCAGCCTTCAAAACGTACATGCGCGATGCTGTGTGGTGACGACCAACAATCACGCGTCTTCAATTTGCTTCTAGCTGCTCACTTCATGTTACACAGCACGCACGGCTGTCAGAGCCTCTGCTGAGCTTCATAGTCGAGGTTACCACGGTTCTTCGTCAGGGCTACCAACAACAACTGCAGAGCCACGTTATGAAACTTGCGGCCGGCTGTGGAGAACGCGGGTACTTCGCTTACCCAACATGCTCGCAACGGCCCGCATCGAGCGCCCTCACCTTTCTGCTTCGTACGAAAAAACTGTTGCGATCGGTAAAACTGAACGTTCTCATTCAGTCCTTTGCGTCCGTGGCAATTCACGCCGCAACGGTAGCGTCGATTGCGGCGTTTCTCCATAGCCTGCGGAGTGGTCTCGTCTACTGCTTTTTCGCCGTCATTCTGACGAGTCATTCAGCAAGCTCTTCATGGCGGTTCGGTGGGGTGACCGACTGGCGGAGAGAAATTCACAGCTCTCCTTCTGAGTGTTAAATGTGCAAACTAGGCTAGTGCGAGTAGTAAATTTTAGGTTCGAAGCGAATTCGAAGGGAATAGTGATTTGGTCGAATAATTTCGAATGGAATGCGAATATCACATATTAGAATAAAAAATTAGCATATTTGTCATGACTTAACTAACCTGCACAATATTTTTTAATTGAAACAAGGAAGGTGCGCATGTCGTTGTTTTTGGTTCAAAATAAGTGGAAGTAACTTTGAATAGCAGCAAGATTTGACTGTCGGTAGACTGCTGGTGATAACCTGTAAAAATACGTTACGTTTTAAAATTTACTATAATAATAGCATATAAGCCGGTACAACAAGCTTTTAAACTTAAAAAAAATGATGAATCGATGTGAGGGTAATATGCTCATTTTGCTTTCAAGTGGGGCTTCGCGGCAGTGCGGATTTTTCCTAGAAAAGGTGCATTCACGGTACAGCACTCCAATATTGCAGTAAAACCACGTTTACAGAGGGGTTACATGCGGACTAGTATAGAGCTATTCCTTCACTTCGAATACTTGGAAATTTTCAATAATTTAAATTCGAATACTGTAATATGCTCGAATATTCGCACCTTGAGAACTATTTTTTCAACACAAAAGTCTTTCATGCCGGGGTTCACCAAGACTCCAGTGACGTATTTCAGTCACGGATATGACGTTGGTAAAATAGACACTCACGTATGAGAAAGAAAAAGTTATAATAAAGAGTTCCGCCAACGGGAATCGAACCTACGATTTCTCGGTGCGCGACGATACCGACTAACCCACCGAGGCAGATGCGCGACACTCCACAAACGCTCCTTATATCTCTCACACATTCTCTCTCGCACGGTGCTCTCTGTTGACAGGGCCGGGTGGTGCCGCCGTTTGTGAGCGCTGAAGAGAAGTACTGCGGCATGACACTTACAAGCGCCGATAAGGAACCAGCGCTGGAGTTTCCGCGGTGTGGGCAGTGCCGCCCTGGCGGTCAAAGCACGCATACTCCAGCCGCTCCCGCGGACGAGAGTGGCGACTGGTTGAGGCGATGCGGGCGCGTATCGCCAAAACAAAAATAAAGGATGCTGGCGGTACTGTTTCTCATTCAAGTGCCACAATACGAGGAAGAACGTATCCCTCTATGCTTTTCCTTCTAAAACATATGAATAGTAACGGATGCGGCGTTGCATCCCGGCAGTCAAGCGAGCACAGTATGTTCTGCTGTTGCTCTCCTGTCTAGTGGCGTCGCGCTGGTTTCTAAACCGAAGTGCGCGTGTCTGCTTGATTTATTGGATAGTGAGGGCCACCAGTAGAAACTGGGGCCAACGAGCAGAATTTAATCGGTGTTTTGTCGTAAATAAAACATGCATACTATGCAGCATGAGGCATATGTAACAATCTTTTCATCTCACCACCACCAAGCTCCTTCTGATGCCACCGCGTGCAGTGAACATGATACGATAGGCAGCTGCCCTACTCCGTCTCGTTGTCGGAGTAGGGCAGCTTCCACGTGCACTAACGGTGTTTCTGTGCCGCCGACTGCTTCCAGTGCGATAACACAGACTTATAAAACTGCTTCACTAAGCGCTGCAGAAAGGTAGCGATGTCGACAGTCAATAATAATAATGTCTAGCGTTTTACGTCCAAAAACCATGACAGGATTATGAGAGACGCCGTAGTGGAGAGCTCCGGAAATTTCGACCATCTGGTGTTGTTTAACGTGCACCTAAACCTAAGTACAGGGGCCTCTACCATTTCGCCTCCATCGAAATGCGACCGCCGCGGCCGGGATCGAACCCACCACCTTCGGGTCAGCAGCCGAGCACCGTAACCGCTATACCACCGCGGCGGACTGTCGACAGGCGAATGCCCTGCCTTGATGGAGCGAGACAGAGGCCAGCAGGACGTCGAACGCCTGCGCGCATTGGCGGCTCAGCTACAATCCTCTGCTCCCCGTGTTGCTGAAGCGCAGTGTGGTGGTCTATGCATGAACACAGGCGTAGGCTACCCTATTAATCAGGAGCCACACCATGCCTTTTTGACGAAGTGCATATCGAGTACCAGTGTTTATTATGTGCTTGTTGACGTCATCTTTGCGCGGCATTCACGATACGCTGTGTCCAGGCATATGTTAACAACTTCAGCTACCACAACGGTTAAATCATGATCGTGGGCGTTAGTCGTCGCGATGAAGATGCACCACTAGGCCTCAGCGTGGGTGCATCCACGTCAAACGGTGCTATAGCTGCCAAACACCAATAGGCATTGTAGAAGCTCCCATATGTGACTACTCAATAAGCACTACTTCTGTGAAGACGCATTCAACTTTCGTCTTATACCGCTTCCTATGTCGAAGGGATGAGCCTTTTAGGGGCGTAGCTCCTCTTAGTCTAACCTTGTCACGTCTCCGTTATCCGGCGTTACCGGCGTAAACGGCAGTATCTCCCGTATAATGCAATAGATGGCGCTGTCTCATAGAAGCACATACAAACTGCAGTTCAGGGAGGACGTTCTAGATGGCGCTGTAGACAATCTGTGTCGTCATCACCATTTCTCGTCTCATTTCCTAGATGGCGTTAGTCCAATAGAATTGTGTGCAATATGGCGCTTGTGTGAATCGACACTAGATGGCGCTAGAAGTGCCGCTGCTCTCCGATTGGCTGCTGCGCGGGCTGCGCGGGGATGTGCGGGGAGCGAGCGCCTCTCTCATTCTCCTGGATCGTCGCCGTACGTGTCGCATCGTTGGTAACCTTGAGGCGGCTGTTGCTACGCTGCCACCCCGACGAACGTGTGGCCAGGCTGGAACCTCCGACCCGGCTGCCTGACAGGGGCCTCTCCAGGAGGGAGCGGTCCCTTCTACTGCGTCTACGCATCGGCTGCTCCTGGCCTGCGGCACGACGTCACCGGCTCGGCAGAGCTTCGTCACCTGCGTGCAGTGCGTGTGGGGCAGACGAAACAATTGATCACCTGTTGTGTGTGTGCCCAGCGCTTCAAGCACAACGAGCTGCCTTGCTCGCCGCACTCCGTCGCCAGGGTATTCCCGCGGCTACACAGAGGGACCTCCTCTTCCCTGCAAAGCACCACACCCAGGTTTTCAAGGCGGTTCTTCGCTTCCTTGAGGACACTGGACTGGCCAACCGGCTATAGTAGCCGCCCGCCGCGTCCTCGGTCATGGACAGCATTCCTCCTCTCCTTCTCCTCCCTCTTTATCTCCCTTTTCCCCTTTCCCCTACAGGCGCTGAGCCGTGCTCCCAATTAGGGTTGCAGAAGTTGCGCCTTTTCCTTTCCTCAACCTCTCCTCCTCCTCCTCCTCTCGTTGGTGGAGCATGGACGATGCGCAGCGGCGGGCGCTCGCTTGGCCGCAGCCAGGCGGATCACGAGACGGAGCGCGCCAAGGACGCCGCTGCGAAACGGGCTCAACGAGAAGCGGATCCCGAGATCATGATTGCTTCAGGAGCTTCGCCCAAGCTCTTCATCATTCACCCGTGGATATGCTGCAAAATGTTTTGTCTTCAGACGCGCGGCTTACTTTCAGCGTGATCGCGAGCGAACGCGGGCACCTGACGTCATCCCACGGCGGCTACTATGCCGCTCAGGTCACCCAATGACCGTGGAGTTTATGGCGCTTTCATTTGGTCTATGACATCAGAGAAGAGCGAGTGATTTGTAGCTGACTTTGAGAATTAATTGCTAATTCCAGGCCACGCACTGCGCTATAATGGGGCTCACATGTTCTCAGGAGCCTCTACAGGCAACGTTTTCTGACTATCTTCAAAAAGTGTTACAGGGCCAATTTAGGCCCGTTTCCATCACAAATCACACTGCCTCGATTGGCAGTGCCAAATCGGTCGCCGCTGCCCACATCTTTTTCAGAGCCCTTGTTCTCTTTGAAGTCACGTGATCAAAGAAATACTATTTGATGGAGTATATCATGACAGCTTTTCAATGCAGTGCCTATGCGTTAGCTTTACGACTCGGTCTTCTTATAATATATTGACGCGTGGTTGTGACGGTAAAGAAGGCAGCCCGCAGTCGGTAAAGATGAAACGCTTTAAAGGGAGAACTTGTGCCCAGCAAACGAAAGCGTCCAAGTATAACGATGTGGAATGATAACGGCGAGCACTTACATCGGGCGTGGGCTAATATGCTCGTCTGTGAGATGCGTCGGCTTTTATAGATGACTCATCGAACCTTATCGTTAGGGCTCTTGTTAGCTCTAAAATAAACTCGGTTGCTCGTGTCCTGCGCCTAATCGTAACAGAACACTCCGGAACAATCGCGAATTTTAAAAACATTGCTGCGTGGCCTGCGACGGGTGGTGGTAACTGGTTTCAGTGGGTGAATCCCGATCACGTTAAAATAAAAAAATAAGCGCGCGCGGAAATACACGCTTTTTTCTTTCAACGAAAGAGGGATTAATAGAGGGCTGGTTTGTTCTGTTAGATACAACCTAGTGAGGCCAAGCTAAGGGATGCAGAGGGGACACTACTTGCATATTTTAACTGTACTGCTGTGACAAAAGAAATCGATGAAAAATCAACTTGCCGCAGGTAGGGACCGAACCTAGAACCTTCGCATCACGCGTCCGATGACCTACCAATTGAGCTGCAGCGCCCGCGTTTGCGCCTGTGCTGGCCCGACGCCGCGCCCGCCGCCCTGTTGGCGGCGCCGGCTTTGAAATCCGTTACAAAGTTTTGTGGTATGCGGTAGTTGTGATGAGGCGAGTATTGGCCGGCATCGGCAGGTTCCTCACTGTGTGCTTTCTGCGCCGCGACGTTCTACGACACGTACTGTTCGTACATCGCGCTTTGTTGCTCGAAAACTTCCGGAACAAGGCCTGGAAGATGGCTCCGACCCCTAAAAGAACGACAGGTGAGCGTGTTGTTTGCATCGCGTTTTCATTGTGCCAATTCCTGTTGACGTTCTGCGGCGAGGCGACAGTTAATGCTTTCAAAAATGACTGATTTGAAAATGCTGCGTATATATATCGTTATTCCAACAAGTTGCGGACAACAAGCACGTGAGACATAACCGTATTTTCACATTTGCAACTCTCATAGAACCGCGGGCTTGGATTCTGCATTTGTCGGCGGCTAATCGCTCGCCATCGCTTAAAAAAGCGTGTCTTAGACTCTAGGTAGATGTATGAGGGCTTTTACTGTGCCAAGAAACGCGTTCACTTTTGCATCAGCCGACTGCGCTCTTTAACTAATGGCTTTCACTTTTCTTCATGATGGAAGCGTTTTTTAAGCATTCCGAAAAAGCCAGAGATGATGAGTTCGCCGAAGGAAAACCCGAAGAACTGCAGAATCGGCGCATTTCAAGGACAGATGGCATTATTCCTTCGATCACTTGTCATCATTTTCTAAGCGTTTATCATCCCGTATGGGCAGCTGCACAGTAGTAAAGGGAGCTTCGCACTAGTGGCTCCAAGCCTGAAGCTGGCTGGCTTCCCTTTATTCTTGTCTTTCTTTCCTTTTCTCTGTCTTTTTTGTCTGCATATCTCTTTCTTTTTCTCTCTTTTTTTCTATGTTATGCTTTAATCTCTCCCCTCACCTATCTTTCTCACCCCTTTGAGATGCTACTCTGTACAAGGCTATGTTTCGCCCTGCTAGCATGCCTGGATGGTGGTGTGGTTACGACGCTCGCCTTTGGACCGTAGGTACGCGGGTTCGCATCCCGCGTCGTGAAATTTTTTTTTCGCCGAGAATGTTGCTCTTTCTATCTCTCTCTCTGTACTCAACCTCTCACCCATCCAAGTCACTGCATCCCACGCCGGACAAACCAGCGCTGTGCCCCCGCGGAGGTTCGGCGAGCAGAAGAAGAGCCGGCCGACTTATTGCGTTGCACGCGCGAGAAAGGTAGAGGCCATTAGGATTATAGTAGTTTTCGCGAACGCGTAACGTCATAGCGAAAAGCATAACAGTTCCGCTGTGAAATCAACGTTTCCAGAAACGAAGGCAATAAAGTGTCGCCAATATTAGTTATGTTCCGTGTGAAATTCATTCTCCTGTCCTGGGCGCGCAGTTGTCGACAAGACTGCGTTCATGCAAATGCATAAAAAAGGAAGCGCACGGCACCCGCACGCGTGCCGTGCACAAACAATGTCTGCATGTGCCTGCGCGGCATTGCGCGCACGCACATGCAGACAAGGAAGACAAGCAAAGAAAAAAACGCGGTTGCGTCGCTGGAGATCGGGAGGAAAAGGAAGAGTGGGTGGGAGGGCGGAAGGTGCCACGCGGTTGCTGCAGCTGTGGTCATGCCGAGGTACACCGTGCGCGCCGCCATCTCGTTCCCGCCCATCCGCAAGTGCCGTAACTGAAGGGGCACTTGGCGCTGGCGTCTCAATTAAGGCATCAGTTATCTTTTTCCTTGTTCGTTTTCTCCTTGATGTGGATTGAAGTCCCGTCAAGGAGATGATCGACGTCGATGAAGCAGGAGGCAGGTTGGAGGTAATGAAAACTTGAAGGTATATTGCAGCGAAATATTTACAGCCATATGTACATCTTGCCGAAGCACACTGATGATAACATAGACATCAACAGCATCTTACTCTTCTACTTAACTTTTCTTAAGTTAGAGCCTAGAACACTGTTACTACATACGAAGAACCGAGTCTCACTGTTCGACCACCGAGTGGTTACGGCCCAGACGAAAGTTGCATCGTACGGAGTCTTACTGATCGATCAGTTAGGTGATTACAGCCTAGACTGAAGGGAAACGAATTCCGTCCAGTCTTAAGTACCTTGCGGTAACAAAGAAAAGGGGAGGTGGCCACTGGTGGTCCGCCTCGACATTCCCTTATCCAATCCGTTTATCCTCAGATTAAGTCACTCCCCACTGGGCTGTCCCTAATCTCGACAGCAGTGTCTTTACAGCGCAGACAGGCGTTTTGGCACTCTTTCCCATCATGGCTCTCTCTTTACCCCACGCTCTCAGGAGTTCCCACGGTTGCAACACATCTGTATCGCACACCTGAGGCATTCGCGCCGTTTCTCACGCTCATCGAGTCGAACCCCCGGTGACGGTAGTCAAGACGGTTCCGGAAAGACAATTTGCGTGTCCTCGCGTTTCCCGCATTAGGACCGCGCATTGTTGTGACTCCACCCTGCCTTGCCGTCGGCGCGCCCAAAGCGCATGTCGGTCATTGATGTGGTCAAGCATGCTGTCGCCTCGAGCGACAGCATAGAGCAGGAGATGCTTGCTCTCCTCATTTTCCCACACATTCGGGCTGTAATCCCGAAGAGCCGACCTCTGAGAACGGTCGCGTGCCTGGAACCCCTGGGGGCATCGTGGGAGCGAGCTGCTCCCTCCAGTTTGCTTTCGTTGATAATTGCACAGTCAAAGACCATGCCGAGAGAGCCGAGAAAGAAGCTTTGTACGACGTACAGTGCCGCGCCGTCTCTTCCGCACGATCGACTTATGAGCGGCAGACATAACAGCATCCAATGACACCTATACGAAGATTCACCCCATTCAGGTAAGCGCACGCATTTCATATCGAGCGGCGGGTTTACGACCCCACATGATCTCTCGCAAGAAATCACGTGAGGCGAGGCGTTGGCTGAAACACCAATGCCTGAACCGGCAGGTCGCGTGACCATCATCATCAGCAGCAGCCCACTGCAGTGCAATGTAGAGTGACCTAGAATATAGGGAGCGTCCAAAGCGCCGCGCGAATACATGGGGGGAGCGAGGGCCTTTTGCGGTGAATTGCCGCGCCGCGGCGCTGCCATGCCGGACCCGTTAAAGTCCCTTAATATAAACAAAGTAGCGACACTCTTCTCCATATCCTCTCCCAAGTGGCCAACCCTCCTCTCCCAAGTGTCCAAACCTTATCTATATCCTCTCCCAAACGGCCACCGTGCGGGTGCCGGCCCTATAACCCGGCTCGCGCCACTTTCCCATCAAGACTGCTATGTCGCGCTAATAACGCGCGCAACGTTCGTTATCAGTGTGACATGGCATTCTTGATAGGATAGTGGCGAGGAGCTGGGTTCGGTGAAAAATGAAAACATAAAAAAAGAAAGAGGTTCGCGCGCGTTTTCCGGGCGACGGCCCGTGAAGCGGGGAGGTGGAAAGCGGGAGAGGAGGGTGCTCGGCGTGGCGGCTCGGTTAAAAGAAAGACGGTACTTTCCCAAAAAATATCCAGGGACTTTAGGACCCGTGGGCTGCTCGTCGAGGGTTCTGCTAGAGGACGGACGTGTTTTTCGTGGGCTCCGGAATGACAGCGTCAGATAAGTTTTTTTTTGCATGATTCGAGCTTCTTTTTTTTAGTTATATGAGTACATAAGCCACTAGATTGAAGCTTAATAGGGCTTACAATTTTGTACTGTTTCCTGTGTGACAGTCGCCTGGGGTTTTTTAATTTTTTTATTTGTTTGTTCGGCCACCACGTGGCTGAAAGGCACACATGTGCTTTAAAGTATAACATACTTGCGCAGTTTAGCGATACCATTTGACTTTAAGTGTATCTAATCCGCCGTGTGAACGATCTAGCGATGATCAAAAAGACCGTAAAGTGTTCAGGATGCGGAATGGGATGGAAAATAGAGGTTTGTACGGATGAGAAGACAGAGGGAGCTGACGCCAAGTGTAAGCAATGCGAGTTAGAGGCGAAAATGGAAATAATGATGGCTGCCCAGAATGAGCTCATGGTAAGAATGGCCGAGCTGGAGAATGCGTTGGCGACAGAGCGGGAAAAAATGATGGCTATGGGGGAAAGGCTTAAGTCAGCCGAGGAGGGGTTAGCAAAGGTAGTCATGGTGAACAAGGAAGCAAGCGACAGCGGGGCATCGACCCCCACAGTGGTAGACGCGAAGGGGGAAACAGGTTTGGAAAAGACAGGTGCCAGGGTCACAGGACCCAGCTTCGGCGAAGTAGTTTTGGGAAGGGGAGGGAACAAAACAGCAGTGGCACGCGCTAGTAACCGAGGCAGTGGCCAGGTGCGGGACAGTCCAGCAGAAAAGTCCGAGCACGTGATAATCGCCGGGGACTCGAATTTAGTTAGATGCGCAGAAGCAGTCAAGGAAAGGGTGAGAGGCGACAAACGAGTTTTAATAGGGAAGTTCCCGGGACATGGGCTGGGATCAGTGATGAGACAAGCTAGCGCAAAACTCGCAAGTAAGGCTAATGGACGTAACTTCGTGATAATCGCGGGAGGCCTAAACGACGTCTTGAATGAAGAATCAGCCGAACTAGCGACCACATTGGCGAAAGGGGTCGATGACATTCGCGCCATTTCCCCTCAGGCGCAGATAGTGGTATGCACAATACCGGAAGTACGAGTGAGAAATATCAATTTGCAAAGAACGGTTGTCGACGCAGACAAAGAGATATGGCCAATTAGTCGAGAGAAGGGCTTCGACGTAGTGGATATAAACAGGGAGGTGCACAGGTGGGGCGGTTTCCAAAGAGACGGAATTCACTTCGATAAGAGGCTTGGTCATGAGGTGGGCTGGCGACTGGCAGGACGCGCAGTAGCTTTTTGGGGGGGCACGCGGGCCCTTCGGTGCCCAGGGTAGCTTCTAATGAGGAAAACAACCAGGGGGAATCTTTGACGATAGCGAAAAACCAGAGAAAAGGTAAAAGAAGAGAGAAGGCGCGTGGTGCAATTAGTTACATAAACGTGCAGGGTGGCAGAAAAAAGGCAAAATGGTTGGAGATTGAGGAGCAGTTAAACAAGGAACAGATGGGTGTTTATGCGGTTACAGAAACACATCTTAGAGACTTGGAAGAGCCACCACATATTGACAATTATATTTGGGAAGGATGTAACAGGATCACATCAGAAAGGAGAGGTGGGGGTGTTGGAATGGTAATTCGTAGCAGAACAAAATTGGATAGAGTGAAACAAACGTGTTCAGAGCACATGTGGGTTTCGGGCACAGTAGGTGGAAAGAAAACGTGGCTAGGTGTAGCTTACTTGTGGACGGGGAATAACTGCAGAGAAAAGAATCTGGAGATTGTGAAATGCATAAGCACCGATATTAAATAATTTGGTCATGATGCCGATATAGTCCTTCTAGGGGACATGAACGCTCACATTCATGACCTGGATGGATATTCAGACACCAATGGCAAGTTATTGCTAGAACTCTGCGAGCAACATAGTCTTGAGATAGTTAACGTGGGGCCTAAGTGTGAGGGGCAGATCACGTGGGAAGTCGGAAACAGGCAATCGAGCATTGATTATTGTCTCATGACAGAAGGAATATATGGCAAACTTAGAGAGATGAGAATAGACGAGGAAGGCATTAACAGCTTGGGTAGTGATCATAAACGCATATTATTACAAATGGGATATAAAACTGAAAATAAGATCATAGAATCAAAGTTTGGCAGCTTGTATCTAAATGACAAACAAATAACAAATATAGCCGCAAGAGTCGAGGAAAAAGTACACGAACTGCCAGGCAAAGACTGGAAGTATAGTGAGCTGCTACATGTAATCACGAAAGAAATGGAAAAATAGAAGAAAATTAAATGTTGGAAAGGAAAGAGAAAGCCAAAAAGTTAGTGGAACAAAGAAATCCGGGAGGCGATCGAGAAGCGACGTGAGGCATCACGGGAGCACAGACAAGCAAAAAAGGAGAAGCGGCCACAGGACGAAGTCAACCAAATATGGGAAATATATTTAGAGCAAAAATCCATTGTGCAGAAATTAGTCGAGGCAAAAATTAAAGGTGAAAGTGAACGCTGGATGACAGACATTCGCGAAAAGAAGAAGGCCGCGCCTAGGATATTTTGGAGCCACCTAAAAGCGCTGGGTAGGAAGTCTGTCACAATGCAACAACATATGGTAGATGAAGGAGGAAATCAATTGGAAGGGTATGAAGCGCTAGGTTACATCCGAAAGATAACAGCCGATTCGTTTAAAAAGGTCGCCCAGGGGATTCCCCCGGTGAGTAAAAGTACGCAGAGCGCAACCGACGAAGATGTAGTACTAGAGAATTTCAATTGGAAGAAGGCCGAAGGAAAAATTCCTAAGCGCACTACTCCGGGCTTAGATGGGATTCCCGTCAGCCTCATTAACGAACTCGGACATAACACTAAAGAAGCACTGCTGAAAGCCGTAGAAAAGTGCTTACAGGAGAGGGAAATACCAGACAGTTGGCGAAAAAGCAGAATGAACTTAATCTATAAAGGCAGGGGAGAAAAGGATAACATTCGCTCGCATAGACCGCTAACCATTACATCGGTGCTATACAGGTTGGCGATGCAGGCAGTAAAATTAAAAATAGAAGCGTGGGTAGAACAAAATGATATTTTGGGAAAACTTCAGAATGGATTTCGAATCGACAGGCGGTTAGACGATAATCTCTTTGTTCTTACCCAGTGTATAGAAATATCGAAAATAGAAAACAGGCCCTTATACGTAGCTTATCTAGATATTACCGGGTCGTATGACAACGTTAATCAGGAAATTCTGTGGGATATATTGAAAGAAGTGGGCATAGGTAACGACTGTATACAGCTTTTGAGGGAAATATACCGAGAAAATACAGTTTGTATAGAATGGGAAGGAATAAGTAGCAAGGACAGCGTTGAAATAAGCAAGGGGCTGAGACAGGGATGTCCTTTGTACCCGCTGTTATTCATGCTGTACATGGTGAGGATGGAAAAAGCTCTAGAAGGTAGCAACATTGGATTTAATTTGTCACACAAACAGGTCGGCACGATGGTTGAGCAGAAGCTTCCAGGTCTATTTTATGCTGATGATATTGTCTTATTTGCGGACAGTCAAGATGATATACAGATACTGGCAGATATATGCGGAAGGGAATGTGAGGCTCTAGGACTAGGATTTAGTGCAACAAAATGTGGATTGATGGTATTCAATGATCACGAAGACCATGCGGTCTTTATACAGGGCCAAAAAATACCGAGGGTAAGCGAGCATAAGTACCTCGGAGTATGGGTAAATGAGGGGGATAGATATATGGAGGTACAAGAGAAAGCATCGGTAGCAAAGGGAAAGAGGAATGCTGCAATTATGAAGCACAGAGATTTATGGGGATACAATAGGTACGAGGTGCTTCGAGGGCTGTGGAAGGGTGGGATGGTCCCGGGGCTTACATTTGGGAACTCAGTGGTGTGCATGAAGTCAGAGGTACAATCAGGAATGGATGTAAATCAAAGGACGGTGGGCCGCCTCGCGTTGGGCGCTCACGGGAAGACGACAAATGAGGCTGTAAAGGGTGATATGGGATGGACAGTCTTTGAAGTGAGGGAAGCTCAGAGCAAAATGAGATTCGAAGAGAGGCTGAGGAAAATGAAGAAGAGTAGATGGGCACAGAAGGTTTTTGAGGTATTTGTATAGAAAAAGCGTTGACACGCAGTGGAGAAAAAGAACTAGGAGGCTCACCAGTAAATATACGGCTAGCAGTGCGGGCGATATGGCAACAAGGAGCATTAAGCGGAAGGTCAGAGAGGCGGAGAGGACTTATTGGATAGCAGCGATGGAAAAGAAGCCGGCTCTGAGTAACTACCGAAAGGGAAAAAACGAAATAAGGGGGGAAAGGTTTTATGATAATTCAAGGGGAAGCGCTTTACTGTTTGAAGCAAGGTCGGGCTGCCTTAGAACGCGTAGTTATAAAGCGAGATTCAGTAACGAAGAAGAACAACGTACATGCTGCGGGGGAACTAAGGAAACGATGGAACATGTACTGATTGAATGTGGCGATATTCACCCAGGTATACGTGTGGGCACGAGTCTACATGAAGCCTTGGGTTTTAGGGACAACAATGGAAAGCTGAACACGTCTACAATAGAAATAAGTAAGAGACGGTTAAAGTATTGGTGGCAGAAAAGTAGAGATAAAGAACAAAAATAAATAATGGGGGAAAAATAAGGTCATTCTGCCTTAAGAGGCAGAGAGATGGACTGTGAATTTATTTTTTGGTATAATAACATAATTTAATCAATGTAGATAACGTATTAGGCCAACATGAAACAAGGAAGCTTGATTTCTTTTTTTTTTCTTCGAGCCTGGTGGCAGACATGCCACCGCCCCGTTTTAAAGGGGACGCTCACAGCGTCCATCCATCCATCCGTGGGCTTTCGCCGCGGCGGAAGCCGCGCCAAAGCGGAGAGCGTCTGCTGCGCTGCTGATATTTTGACCGCTATGAGCCAAAATTGCGGGAATTTGGGCAGTATTTAACCCCTTAAGGGCTCATTTAACAAAAAAAAATATGTTCCAAAATTGCCAAATTTTTTTATGATGCGAAATGCTTCAGTAATGTGTTCAAACAAAAAAATATTTGCGAAAACTTTTTTCGGCAGATAATAATGTTTTATTGGTCATTCTTCGCTCCATCATGTATTACTCTATATTACATAGGGCATTTGAGGTGTATTCTGCAAAAAATTTCTGCAACTCTAGAAAGTAAAGGTTGGAATTGAATTGCTGCGCACAAAATGCACTATTCCTTGATAGTTCACTTAGTGTGATAGCGTTCGAAGCACGGCACTGCGCAGAGAGCCTTCTCGCACCACCTGCGCCAGATCCCGGTTTCCTTGCGGATGTTTTTGCCATTGCCGTCAACATGTGGCCATGTTTGTTTATAAAACGCGCGGGAAACACAACGCGCGCATTCCGCCAACTCTTGCGCAAACGCTCATTCAACAAAAGCACCAATGACGGAACCCATGCTGCCATCTATGGTGTAAATAGAAAAGCACCATTCCTCGAGATGGGCTCGTCAAAAACCTCTATGACGCGAGGAAAACACAAGGCGCGCATCCCGCCAAGAAGTGCGCAAACGCTCATTCAACAAAAGCACCAATGACGGAACCCGTGCTGCCATCTGTGTTGTAAATAGAAACGCACCATTTGACGAGCTGGGCTCGTCAAAAGCCTCTTGGAACATTGCGGAAGACCCATGACGACCTGTGGTCGTCATAAGCAAAAAAGTGGCGACTGCTCATGACGAGCTTAGGTCGTCATAAGCCCTTAAGGGGTTAATACTGCGATACTGCAGCGACTCATCGCACAGAGAACGCGTTTGGGCATTGTGAAACGGGGATTTTGCATTTTATTGCGATAGCAATTATATGGACAGTCTCGGCTGGATTTTGCCGTCGCCGTCGCCGCCGTCATGCACCGTATATGTATAAGTATGTATATATATATAAAGGCCCCAAAGAAAAATAACTCAGAAAAATGCTTCCGAAGCGCGGAGTCGAACCAGGGACCCCTTGCTCCGCAGCGAGCGGCGCTATCCACTACGCCACGAAACGCAGATCCTCCACGTAGCTAACGGCGAGCGTTATATACACACCATTTAGCGCTGGACGGACTCCGAGACAGAAGGCGATAATAAGCGTTTCTTCATTACCAGCGAGGTGGCGCTAGGAGCCCGACGGGCGCATTTAAAAGTCGTCGGCGAGCTCGCTCGCTTCTTCTTATATTTGCGCATGGGAGAAGCTTGCCCTTCCGCTGTCTGCTCGCGCGGTTTTCTCGTGGCGCGGGGTAGAGGAATGTTTCACGCTTTCACCGTGATGCCCGCGCTCATGTTACGGCGCGTACGAATGTCACTCGAGCTCAGGGACGCCGCTAAACGAACAAACAGAAGATGAGCGCGAACTATCAAGTGTCACAGCTCGACACTTCAAGCACGCTAGTTTCCTTCGCTGCTTCGGCCGCCTTTGCAACAGAAGCGCTGTTCAAACTGAGAGTATCCATTGGCGAGCCTCACTTCGTATAGCATTAGTTCCTTGCTATCGCATTCATTGCTTCGCCCTTGCGGCGAAACTGTGACTTTTTTTTTCGGCTGATTTGTCACCGCTATGGTCTGTCTACACTTATGTAGCTGTTTGAGGACCGCATACTGCGCGCACTTCATCGTGAGAGAAGGCGCTTAATTTTCATTCGTGAGGAATGATGAACGTAAACTTGCCGCAGGAGAGAATAAAGTAGAGGCCGTGGTGGAGGCAACCAGGAGAACGTAGCAGATATGCGCGAAGTAAATAGGTAGCTCAGGCGTTTGTACCCTTCATATCTTTTATTTCGTGCGTGCCATTTGTTTTACAAGGCTGCCTCCCGCGCTCTGCTGTTTTAAGCCTTTTCATTCGAAGCCGAATGTGTCCGTCGCCGTGGCCGCGGTACCAGTAAAGAGATTACTCGCGTGACTTACGTCTCGTTCACTTGGTATATAGGAAAGTTGGCATGGGGGGCCACGAACGTATGCCTAACGTGACCGAGAGGTCATGGCATCACAAACTTGACATGCTTGCCGTTTGCGTAATGACTAACAATAATAATATGGCGTGTGGCGCGCAAACCGGCTTTTTGCCCTGTTGACGCGCACTCAATTGCCGCGGAACAATTGTATTTTATGTAACTACTCATCCACATCTTTTTGTAAAGTCTCTGGAACGCGCGGACGCTAACCTCCGAGAAACATGAAAACATCTGAAGTGGAGAATGAGTTGTTTGAAACTGTTTTCATTTCGTACGGTGAAGGTTTGAAGCAATGCACGCATCTCCGCGCGAAGGTTTCATAATGACGCTCAGCAATCCTTGTAGAAAGAAACAAGACCGACGCATGTGTGACCACAGCTGGCTCCGAAAAATCTAGTGTGTACATACACACACACACACACACACATATATATATATATATATATATTGTAAGGAGGAAGAAGAACAACATGCCGCAGTGGGACACCACCTCAGCTGGGAGAGCCAAGCGCGAGCTGTTGGTGCCAGCGCTGCGATTCTTGTGTCGGTTGTCGCCGCCCGCTTTCAGCGTCCGTAGGCATCCTGCCCAAGTGCTACTTGCGCCAATAAACCCCGTATCAGAGTGGTGGAGGTGCGGGGTACTCAACCTGGAACTCCGAAACAGGAGACTACCCGCTGCCCCTGAAATGGCCAACGAAACCGCCCAGCAAGGCACGACCCAACCTCCGATGGTCATCGTGCCCACGGCGCTGCGCCTGCGCGATCCACCTTTCTTCAACGGCACCGATGAGCAAGACGTCGAAGACTGGCTGTCGACATTTGAAAAGGTGGGCGCAAGCAACAAGTGGGACGACCCTTCCAAGCTGCAATATGTTTCTTTCTACCTGAAAGAGGTCGCAAGCCTCTGGTTTAACAACCACCAGACAGAATTCACCACCTGGAGTGATTTCAAGCAACGCATTGCCGATGTGTTCGGTCGCCCAGAGGTACGGAAGCTCCGTGCTGAACAGCGCCTACGGGGGCGTGCACAGTTGCAAGGAGAAGGCTTCACAAGTTACATCGAAGACGTACTCGACTTGTGCAAGCGCCTTAACCCTTCGATGAGTGAAGGAGACAAGATCAGACACATCTTGAAGGGGATAGACGACGACGCCTTTCAGATGCTGCTGGCCAAGGACCCGCGGACTGTGTCTGAACTCGCCACTCTGTGCCAGAGCTTCGAGGAACTGCGGAAGCAACGGCTCTTGACACGGCGGCCAGCGGCTACAGACGACACTCTCGCGGCGTTGACCCTCGGTGGTGAGCACAACCCGCTGCTGTCAGAAATCAAACGGTATGTGCGCGAGGAAGTGGCTCGACAACTGTCGTGCCTGTCGTATTTACCGACAACAGAACACACTACTGAGCGCCTCGCGCCAGCCATCCGACAGGTGATACAGGAGCAGGTCTCCGAGGCACTGCCGTCCGCCTCCCAGCCAACACCTGTCGCCGCGCCACTGACTTATGCCGCTGTTACCGCTAATCCACCGCGACCTCTACCTTCGTCGACTCCTCAACCTGTGCGAGTACCAACGACGCCTAGTACACAGCAGTGCTACGGAAACCCCTGGCGCACAGCTGACAACCGTCCCATTTGCTACGCTTGCGGGTATCCAGGCCATGTCGCGCGCTTCTGTCGTCGGCGCTTCGCAGCGACCTCTGCTGCACCGAGGTACCCCGACTACTCTTTCCGGGCCCCGTACGACGCGCAACGCGAACCGCCACCTCAACGTGATCGACTACCAGCTGAACATGACCCGCTGCCAGCCGAACGAGACCGCCAACGTGCTTCCGAGTACCGACCGTTCGCTTCCCGTCGCTCACCCTCACCACGGCGTCGTTCTCTGTCACCCCTGCGTCGCCGACCGAACCAGCTGGAGACGGAAAACTGACTGCCGCAGCTCCGGAGGCACGAGCTGCGTCGTCGTCACACTGTGTAAGTCCTCGCCTGTACCCCGCCAATGTTATGGAAGTGTTCGTTGAAGGTTTCCGAACTCTCGCGCTTGTCGATACTGGTGCTGCTATATCTGTGATGAGCCGGAAACTTTGTCGCTCTATAAGAAAGGTAACGACGCCGCCTTCCGGGTTTTCGCTCAGTACAGCGAGTGCGCAACAAATTCAGCCGGTTGGAGCATGTACGGCCAGAATCGTCATTCAGGACGTTTTGTACCACATAGAGTTTCTCGTGTTGGCCACGTGTTCGCATGATGTAATACTCGGATCGGATTTTTTGTCACGCCACCACGCCGTTATTGACTGCGCGCGCGCGCAGGTGGAACTTTCTGTGTTTTCTGAGGCCCCATCTACCGACAGAGAACGACCACCCCATGTCGGCAAGCTTGTTGTTGCCACTGATACTGACGTTCCTCCTCTGAACGCCGTCATAGTCCCTGTCCACTGCGCTGAATTTTCTGGCACTACCGTTGTGTTCACGCCATCTGACGTTTTCAGTCGCCGCCACAGTACATCGCTGCCATTTGCGGTTCTGCCACCTCATCAGCATGCGACGGGAATATTGGTTTGCAACCCCACCGTATGCCCTATCACTTTGCACATTAACGAGACGCTTGGCCACGTCCAGCCTGTAGACGAAAATGCTATCCTGCCCATTGAATCCTGCGAAACTGAACCAAAACTTCATTTGAACGCTGTGGCCCCGCGTGTTACATCGGATGACGTCTCCTCGGATGTATTCAACCGCTCCATCGCAAGCGAGCTCCCTCAGGATAAACGGGCACAGCTTATTGCGCTTCTTCATGAGTTTAGACATTCGTTCGACTTCCCGCAGAAGGCACTGAGTAAAACCAACACAGTTGCTCACCATATCGACACGGGCAGTCACACTCCGTTGCGGCAACGGCCCTACCGTGTATCACCAACGGAACGGAATATCATCGCGGAGCAAGTGAATGACATGCTTCAGCACGGTGTCATCGAGCCTTCTTCTAGTCCCTGGTCTTCACCTGTAGTGCTCGTGCGGAAAAAAGATGGTTCGATTCGATTTTGTGTGGATTACCGACGTCTCAACAAAATTACGCGGAAAGATGTCTACCCTCTTCCCCGCATCGATGACGCCATCGATTGCCTACAAGGTGCCGAATACTTTTCGTCATTGGACTTACGTTCAGGTTACTGGCAGGTCCCGATGGCAGAATGTGACCGTCCTAAAACAGCGTTCGTTACTCCAGACGGCCTGTACGAGTTCACAGTAATGCCATTCGGTCTGTGTAATGCGCCTGCAACGTTTGAGCGCATGATGGACAGCATTCTACGCGGCCTAAAGTGGCAGATATGTTTATGTTACCTCGATGATGTTGTCGTGTTCTCCCCAGATTTTCCTACGCACGTCGACCGTTTGCGCACGATTCTTCAGTGCCTTACCAAGGCAAACCTTCAGCTTAATCTGAAGAAGTGCCGCTTCGGGGCTCGCCAACTCACTATACTTGGTCATGTTGTCTCAAAGGATGGAATTCTTCCAGACCCGGACAAACTTCGTGCGGTCGCCGAGTTTCCTAAGCCGACTACACTCAAAGAACTGCGGAGCTTCGTCGGCTTGTGCTCGTATTTTCGTCGTTTCGTCCGTAACTTTGCGTCGATTATAGCACCACTTACGAAACTACTTGCTGGCCCTGCTAATCTTTCCAGTTGGACCCAAGCATGCGACGAAGCCTTCGACACATTGCGCCGCCTGCTTACGTCACCACCCATTCTGCGCCATTACGACCCCACTGCTCCGACCGAAGTGCACACAGACGCTAGCGGCGTCGGTCTTGGCGCAGTGCTCGCGCAACGTAAGCCCGGCATTCCAGAGTACGTCGTCGCATATGCTAGCCGCGCCCTCACAAAAGCAGAAACCAACTACTCCGTCACCGAGAAAGAGTGCCTCGCAATTGTGTGGGCATTAAGCAAGTTTCGTCCTTACTTGTACGGACAGACTTTCGATGTCGTAACCGACCATCATGCACTCTGTTGGTTAGCTTCTTTGAAGGATCCTTCCGGTCGCCTTGGACGTTGGGCTCTTCGCCTACAAGAATTTGACATCCGCGTCGTCTACCGATCTGGGCGAAAACATTCTGACGCGGACGCACTCTCTCGATCGCCAGTGCAATCTAGTGAAGACCCGCATTCAGAAGCTGCCTTTCCCATCACTGCCGTTTCCGTCACGAACATGTCATCTGAGCAGCGAAAAGACCCATGGATTGCCTCTCTCCTCAACGTCCTTTCCGACTCTTCAACGTCTGCATACCCACGTGCTCTTCGTCGCCAAGCCACACATTTTGAGATACGAGACGCGTTATTATACCGAAGAAATCACCAAGCAGATGGTCGCAAATGGCTCTTGGTTATACCAAGCCACATGCGATCTGACGTATGTGCATATTTTCACGCTGACCCGCAACATGCTCACGCTGGCGTGTTGAAAACATACCAACGGCTCCGCCAGCGTTACTACTGGCGTGGCATGTACACCTTCGTCCAAAAATATATTCGATCATGTCCATTGTGCCAACAACGAAAGTCATTTGCCCATTCACCCGGATTACTGCAACCTCTACCGTGTCCGGCACGCCCTTTCGACCGCGTTGGCATTGATCTATATGGGCCGCTTCCTTACACCGCAGCTGGCAATCGATGGATAATTGTCGCCGTAGACCATCTAACGAGATACGCTGAAACAGCTCCGCTACCTTCAGCCGGTGCTCGTGACGTAGCCAACTTCGTCTTACGTCGCTTCGTCCTGCGTCATGGTGCACCACGCGAACTACTCAGCGACAGAGGGCGCGTGTTTTTATCCGAGGTTCTTCAAGAACTCCTTCGCGCATGTCGCACGGTTCACCGCACCTCTACAGCCTACCACCCGCAGACCAACGGTCTCACTGAGCGCTTCAACAGAACGCTGGGAGACATGCTCGCGATGTATGTCGATTCTGACCAGTCAAACTGGGATGTGGTCCTCCCCTTTGTAACTTATGCATATAATGCGGCAACGCAGTCAACGACGGGCTTCTCGCCTTTCTTTCTTCTATATGGCCGCGAACCGTGCGCCACCCTTGACACTATTTTGCCGTATCGTCCGGACGCCTCTGAATTCAGCCCTGTTTCTGAAATTGTGCAGCACGCTGAAGAGTGTCGTCAGTTGGCCCGCTCATTCACCTCGGACAAACAGGCCCTCGAAAAAGAACGCCATGACCGCGACCAGCAAGTCGAGACTTTCGCCGTAGGTTCGCTCGTTTGGCTCCGACTGCCCTTCCATTCCCCTGGCCTGTCGTCCAAGTTTGCCCCCAAGTATCACGGTCCATATCGCGTCGTGGAACGTCGATCACATATAACATACGTGATTGAGCCAGTCACGCCATCTACAGACAGGCGCCGCCTTGGTCGCGAGACAGTCCACGTCAGTCGCCTCAAACCATACCACGACCCCTTCGTTCTGTCGTCACCTTGATTCGCCAGGATGGCTCTCCTTTGTCGCCGGGGTGTTGTAAGGAGGAAGAAGAACAACACGCCGCAGTGGGACACCACCTCAGCTGGGAGAGCCAAGCGCGAGCTGTTGGTGCCAGCGCTGCGATTCTTGTGTCGGTTGTCGCCGCCCGCTTTCAGCGTCCGTAGGCATCCTGCCCAAGTGCTACTTGCGCCAATAAACCCCGTATCAATATATATATATATATATATATATATATATATATATATATATTGTAAGGAAGGCAGCGCCGCTCGCGCAAGGTCTTGTGCTAGGCAAGCGGAGGAAGACAACGACGAAGCAGCAGGATAGAACAGCCGGCCTAGTGAACAGGCGTTGTGTCTATGTCTCTGTTCTCTTCCCTGACATTGGCGCAGTCGTCGAAAGCCTTTGGCGAACCCAAGCTGTTAGTTTGAGGTAACGCGTCTTCCCGAGGAACGCCGTCACGCTTCCTCGTTGATGGAACCCGCAAGTAGACCACCGCGGCAAGTATCCATCCAACCACCAACGGACGGCGTCCAGGCCTCCATTGTGGTTCCGGAGATCTACTTGTCCGGCGACGTGCTACTTCGCGGCAACAATGCGCACGGGCTCCTCTCGCCCAGGGACGGCGTACATGCCTCCTCGCCACCTGCCAATCTGTCGGCGCTTCAGGCACCGTCCGTGGACGGCGTCCAGGCCTCCTCGGCGGCTCAAGCCCCCTTCATCGATGCCGCAGTACCAATTCAAGACAAGACATCGCACGGGTTCCGGTTGCCTCGTAACGCGGTTGACGCTTCCAATGGCAAGGATCCCGTGCCGATGACTGTGACTAGATTTGAGTTTCCAAGGGATGCCGTCCACGCGTCCATGGCCATGGGTTGTGCCACCGTGAGTACCGGAGCCGCTGTATCCCCCGCAGATGCCGGCCCTGGCTCTCGATGCGGATCACCCGACAGCGCCGCGGAGCTGCTGCATAGCATCGCGCAACTCCGCATCACGACTAACGCCTTAATAGCGTCGAGCTCCAAACTGACCCCTGCCGCCTTGCCAACATTGTGCACCACCAATGCCGTGTTGGCTGCGGCCGCCTCACAAAATATTGAGGCCAGCTCACCCGAGAACCACCGCGAGCTACGGCGTTCCCTCACGCAGCTGTCAGAGCAATTGGGCCGCTTCGCGTGGGCACACTCCGGATTTTCGCCCGCCGTCCCGCCATCGCCGGCTCTCTGCGAACTACCGGTATTTCGCGGATTTCAGGATGACGCCGAAAATTGGGTGGCCACCATCAACGCTGTCGGAGCTCGCGAGGCTTGGACGGATCAGCAAAAATTGTGGATGGCCATCGATCACCTTCGCGATGCCGCCAAGGCGTGGCACGCCTACGAAGGCATCGGGCTACGATCCTGGCCTCAATGGTGTGCCCGTCTGACGACTCTTTTCCGTCCCCTTTCGTATACCTTGGACTCTATCATCTCCGACCCATTCTCTACCGCGGATGGGAGCAGCGATGAAAACCACTTCGGCGGTACAGTTGTGCCCTGCAGCCCTTGCGCAGAGAGCATCGCAGAAGGCTACGCGGCAGACACAAGCACCGGCCGCGAGCAGGTTTCCCCGCCACACAGCTCCAATTACGCAATGTTACTATCGACAGTGCCATCACTAGAGAGCACGACCACCTTCAAGCAACAACAGTCGGTGACGCGCACTGTAAGACCAGCAGCGAGTGCGAACACCGAGTTACCAGTTCTTCTCGTGCCTGACACGTGCGACTTTCATGAAGGTCCGGAAGAGCTCATGGCAACCGATGCCGCACCCAACCCGCCTCCAGAGCCATCGGACGTCCACCACTTGCAAAATGGTGAGTCCCTCAATGAAGCCGAGGCGTCTGCCAAAGTTGTCATCGAAGACCGGTCACTAGCGCCCTCTACCGGTTGTTGGGATGGTCACATAAGCTCCCCTGACCTGGGCAGCTCTGCGGGACCAGACAATAGGGTGGACGCTCAGGTTATCTTCCCTCTCCTTGAAATGACACGGCCGTCAACCTTACGGTGCAAAGGACCTCCGACAGCATGTTCAGGACTGCGACGGGACCATCGTCGGAGGCACCTTCGTCCGGCAGCGACTACTCACTGCTACCCGCTAGTTGCGCCTTCTGCAGAGCACGTCGAATCGCAGCGTGGCCGAGACCTGCGGACGCAACGAGACAGCCAATGTCAGCCACCTGAGGCGTCAACACTACAGCAAGACACGTCGCGGCGTGAACAAGACAGACCACCCAGGCACAGCCAGTACCGCCCGCCAGAGACGTTTTCGCTAAAGATGGCGCTTCAGGGTCCAGCGCCTGTGGGCCTGCGACGACCAACGCGGCACAGCCAGTGCCGCCCGCCTGAAACATCTGCACTTCACCCAACACAGTCGCACGAGTACCGAGACATGCAAAGACCGGCAAGAAACAGCCAATGTCGCCCTCCAGAGGCATTTCCGCAGCTCGATGGCCATGCAATGCCGCAGCGTGGCCGAGTGTAAGGAAGGCAGCGCCGCTCGCGCAAGGTCTTGTGCTAGGCATGCGGAGGAAGACAACGACGAAGCAGCAGGATAGAACAGCCGGCCTAGTGAACAGGCGTTGTGTCTATGTCTCTGCTCTCTTCCCTGACAATATATATATATATATATATATATATATATATATATATATATATATATATTTTGTACATATTAAAGTGCCAAGGGAGGCTAACAAATTGTCGAATAAAGCGGTGTATGTACATATGGCTAGCAAACCACTGGCGACCATGAGTAAAGAAGCTCGTAGTGTGAAGCCGTCATCACGCTTAAATATTTCAGCTGAAGGCGCGCGTGATATACCTTTTTTATTTGCATGCGTGATGCTATTCTCGTTTACCCGTTAGAGTAAGTTCTTTTTCGTTTTTTCCGTGTGCGTGTTCGTTTTGCGCGTTTTTAGCACGCACCAAAGTTCTCGAACTCTATCGCCGGGACTACGCCACGCTGATGACGCTTGACACATGTTTTTTTTTGCATTCTGTTGTTGCCCCAGCACTAACACAACGCTTAAAAATGGATAAGATCCATTCCGCACCGCATTAATAAAGTTAACCATCTTTGCGCAGCGCACGAAATTGACAAGGACACAAGAAAAGAGGACGGGACAAGCGCTGTCCCGTCCTCTTTTCTTGTGTCCTTGTCAATTTCGTGCGCTGCGCAAAGATGGATAAGTTCCAACTCGCCCGCCTATCAATCCTACTATAATAAAGTTAAGTTGACTTCAAGAGCCCTCTGCGGAAACTCAGCGCAAGAAACTACAGCGCGTGGCCGACGCCCCCGGATTCCGCGCGCTTCCCGAGCGCGGAAAGCCCACGGTTCCGGCGCAGCAGCGGCGCGGCGCGGGAGTTCACCGCAAAAGGCCCACGCGGGAGCCGGCGCTTTGGACACTCCCCCTATTCTCGGCCACTCTAGTGCAAAGCCCCTCTCGCCCATCAACGCTGTCCCTGTGCTTGCTGCGGCCACGTTCGTAATCTGTCTGTCCGCAACAGAAAACGATCGTCGTCATGAACGCGCTCTCTCCGTCCCTCGCTCCCGCAACGCGTGCGCCGATTTCTACGGCGCGGGATAACTCCGATGCGTGAGACAGAGTGAGAAAACGCAACAGGGGAAGAGAAAAAAATTCGGCAGATCCCACGTACCGTGGCAGTCGATGTTATGCGAAGCATGCGCGGGATGGTGACTGTGGCGGAATTTTTCACATTGAGCGAAACGTTAAGGAATGACGCTAGAGAAATGTGGAAGCGGTAACGCACACTCATATGCTGATGAGTTGCATATGCATTATATAATTGTTTACAGTTGCTTAGCGATGCAAACAGCAACATGGGTGTTACCATCACCAGACGCGGTAAGCTGATAGGTAGTGCTTATATTCTTCAATACTGGATAGCGCGAATCCGAACTGCACAAAGAGGAAACACAAATGCAGAGGACAGGCGTGGCACAGCCAAGTGGCACACGCAGGCGCACTGCACGTACGTTACAGTCACAGTCGAGTTACAGTTGTTATGCTTATATACTTATCTGCTATGACGGGAACGCACGCACGTTTCCCGAACCCGTGTGTATGTGTAGAAGGGGTTCTTGACAGTTCATGAACAAGGTCATCATCACCGTGATCAGTGAGCACCAGCAGCTCGACCGGACTTGTTAATCGGATCCGTTCGTGATCGCGGCTACGAGAGGTCTAAGTGTAGTGAAGTGCGAGGTATAGCACAGCTGGTGGAAATCCTGGATGTCTCTTGCGATGAAATGATCTATGACGCCTCCTGCCCTGCACGTGGCAGCAAGGTCTTCAGATGCCCTGTCCACATTCAAGCCGTCTTTCACGCAGTATAAAGACTAGTCGTTGTTGGGTCTTGATAAGTCAATCTTGAATTCACCGATAATGATGAGCGGCCTGGTTCTCTCGGCAGATTTATTGTAGGAAGTATTGACCCCGGTTTTTGCATAATCGACGTGGTCCACGTTGCGGACCACGTAAACGAGTGCATGCTAGTTGAGAGTCTACCAGGGGTGTTCTGTTTTCAGCTTCCTCGCTTTCCTTGTGTCCGCCACGGTGGTGTAGCGGTTACGATGCTCGGCTGCTGACTCGAAGGTCGCGGGTTCGATGCCGGCCGCGGCGGTCGCATTTGGATGGATGCAAAATGCCAGATGCCCGTGTACTGTGCGATCTCGGTGCACGTTAAAGAATACCAAATGGTCAAAAGTAAAGCCCCTAGAATTATTATTATCACTTTCCTTGCGTGTCAATGTGTGTGTTCGCGTTTACTGTGTTGGTTGAGACTTTGTATCACCTGTGGCACATACCCGCATAACATAAACTCTGGTATGCGGGTATGTGCCACACGTGACTGAGAGAAAGGATTTCATGACGTACGCGACAGGTATTAAATGCGAAGCATTTCTTAGCGAACCTCAGCCACTTTGAGCGTTTCTATCTACGTATCTATCTATCTATCTATCTATCTATCAGCCACCTACGTCTGGGTGCTCTCATGATCGCCTCCTTAACTTGCTGTGGACGAAAACTGGCATGGGAGTGTAAGAGGATTTCACGAATATGACTGTCTGGTCATGACACGGATAACGTGAAAATCCTGCCGCCTACGCCGTCAAACCCTTTCCTCCAGACGCGTGCGGCACATACCCGTTTAGCACGGCTCGGGTGTACGGGTATGCGCCACAGGTGACTGACAGTTTATGTCTACCCAGGAATGGCGAGAACAGACACTGGTAACTTAAATGCCAAACCAACATCGGCAGCGTTGACTCAACGAATGGAAATAATGAAAATTAGGATCCCAGCAGGAATCGAACCTAAGCATTCTGCGTGGCAATCAGGTATTCTACCACTGAGCCACGCCAGGTCTATAAATTGGTTTGGAAAAACAACCTACGCAGGCGTAATATCGGTGCAACGTCAATTGTGGTTGTGGTGCTGGCTATCTAATTTTACAAGAAAGCAATAAACACTACATGATACTCCTACGATGTGTACTCCTACGATACGGGCGTCATATCAGATTGACGTCTGTAGTTCCAGTGTTGGCTCCGATTTTATAGCAGTCTAATAAACATTACGTCTGTATTCCTATGATTCAGCAAGCTATATTGAAGAATTGCTCGACCCCGGAGGAATACATTAACGAAAGTTACATATGCTATCCACATCACCGCATCGTAAAGTGCACTTCGTCCACCAGAACGATGAAGTGTCCTCTTCATTTCTTAAGAGGCTGGGCGATGGCCTCATGCTGACCGAAGATGATGTCAGATTGATTGACAGCCATTTGTAGACTAGGCTACGTAGGCCACATACGCCCAGGTAGTCTACGAATAGGACAAACACCATCCACTGATGTTGGTGTTTGTCCTATGTTTGCACTATCCAGGCCTACCAGCCTCGACGGCCTATGCCTCACCATCGCGAAAGGTGGCTTCAGGTTCTGACATGTCGCTGCCTCTGTCGACAGATAATTTGTCGACGAAATGACCGAGGCATCCACGAATTCCAACAGCTCTAATATACCACATACTTCAATACACATGGACCCCTCTTCACCACGATCACGACCGGATCCTATAACAAGTCATGACCAGCTGCTCGTGCTCACTGATCACGGTGATGATGCCCTTGTTCAAGAACTGTCAAGAACTTCTTGCATACATGCACACGGGTTCGTGAAACGCGCGTGCGTTCTCGGGGCACGTATAAACACTACATATCGGCTTACCGCTTCTGGTGTTGGTAATACCCACGTTGTGATTGGCAGCGTTACCCAACCGTAAACAACTGCTTATATAACACATATGCAGTTCTTCAACATACATATGTGTGCGTATAAAATATATGCAAATCTTTAGCGTCATTTTGTAACGTGTCGCTCAGTAAAGAAAGTTATGCCACAGTCACCTACCCGCGGCATGCTTCGCATAACATCGACTCCCACGTTACGTGGGATCTGCCGAATTTTTTTTGCGTTATTCATGTCAAGACCAGTGAATCCTGTTCACCATACACTGATCCCCTGCTATGCCAGTTTTGGTACAATAGAAGTTATGGAGACGACCAGGAGAGCGCCCAGACGTAGGCGGCTAGATAGATAGATAGATACGTAGATAGAAACGCCCAAAGTGCCTGAGGTTCGCTAAGAAATGCTTCGCATTTAATAATGATACAGAAAGAGAGAAATTCTAGGAGGCAAAATTTCTTCGCGAGGCGAGATTCAAACCCACAATGCGAAGGCGAGCGTCATAACCTACCCAGCCACACAGCAGTGCGTAGCATAGCCTTGTGTAGCATCGTACAGCAAGGTAGGTGGGAAAGGGAAGTGACCGTGAGAAGCGGGGAAGGAGGAGAGGAAAGCATAGCATGGAAAGAAAGAGAATAATCGAGAGGAAAAGAAAGAGAGAAAGACAGAGAGTCAAATAAATAGAGAAGGGCATACACAGGCAAAAAAGACATACAAAACAGCGGGAAGAGGGAAAAAGAAAAAAAATTGAGAAAATTAGCAACACAGCAATAGCCAGGTGCCCATCAGCTTCGCTCACCCTCAAGTGCAAGCTGTCTTCCCATCTCTCGGAATCATGTCTGTTAATAGTCACCAGTTGTCTTGCATACGCGCTACATGTCCTGCCCATATCAATCAATCAATCAATCAATCAATCTGATTTTTATTGACAACCCAAAAAAAGATTACAAGGTATCTGGACCGTTAGCCTACATTGGCTAGTGATCGGTCCATATCGGAGTACATAAAAGGAGCTTAGCAGAGCATATTTAACAATAAACATATATACACAATTATTTATACATATAACTATTCACATATGCACATACATAAGCGCGTGCACATATATGCATTTTCACAACATACCCAAATAAAGTTTGTTTCATAATCATCATCATATATAACAAGTAACTGGGTAAAAGCACTAATTAGCGCAGGAGAAAGTGAAAAAAAGCCTATTTACATGTCTTGATGCTGCAAGCAAAATAATTTCACACTGTGCCTAAAATTTCTTGCCACTTTAACTTCTAAGGGTAGTAGGTTCCAAATTTTCGTCCCATGAAATTCCAATAAGCGTTTTCCATATAAGTTATAGCTTGTAGGTAAGTTAAAATTGCCATTCGATGCGTGTCTAGTGTTTCGCGATTGTATTGTAAATAGAGTGGAGGAGAGGGGAAAGCTAGTGCCTATAATTTCTGAACAAAAAGGGCAACCTTATAATCGCGAAGTGCCCAAACTGATAAGATTTGTTGTTCCTGAAATGTAGTTTTATATGAATTTCTATGGTTTCCACCTATTATGCTTAGGGCTCTCTTTTGTAGTCGCAGTAATGGCTCTAGGTATGTCGTATACGTTACACCCCACGATTCAATACAGTAGCTTATATGTGAGTGACAGAAGAAAAAGTACAATATTCGAAGCACGCAGGGGGAAAGCATTCACGTGCTTTGATTAAGGTATAACAACCGTAAGGCACCTTTCTACAAACGCTATGGATTTGTTCTTCCCAGTGAAGGTGCTGGTCAAAAAACACTCCTAAATATTTAAAAGAAACTACTTGTTCGATAGGACTGCTGTTCAGGTGAAGTTGCATAGACACCGTATCAATATTCTTTCACCTTGATCGAAAAACAACATACTTCGTTTTCCCTGAATGTAGTGTCAATTTGTTCTGTAAAAACCAGTTGCTTACGTGTGTCAATTCAGACATTATGTTGGTTTGCAGTGTCGAAAGACTATCTCCTGTGAATAATATGGCGGTGTCGTCTGCGTACATTAATGCTTTAGAGTACTCTAGTGTTTTGGGGGACTCATTTATGTACACTGAAGAAAGTACCGGGCCTAATACGGATCCCTGGGGCACTCCACACACTATTGTGCTGTATGCAGATTCGTTATTGTTAATCACCACTTTTTGTGTGCGCGAGGACAAGTAGATTGAGAAGAACTGGAGTGAACAGTCACTAAAGCCATAACTTTCGAGTTTTTGTAATAGTATGTCGTGGGGAACTGTATCGAATGCCTTTTTAATATCTAGGAAGACTGCTATTGCGATTTCACCATTGTAGAGCGCGGTGATTATATTGTGCGAGAGGGTTAAAATAGCTGATGCAGTAGACCTAGCGGGAACGAATCCGTGCTGTTGTGGGCATATGATGTCGTTATCAACCAGAAAGCGTTTTAATTGAAGGACAATTATCTTCTCAAAAAGTGTATTAAGACAGCTTAGAACCGAGATCGGTCTCTGTTTTCAGGGTTGTTTGAGTCCCCTGATTTGTACACAGGACTTACTTTAGCGGTTCTAAGCTAGATGGATATAAACGACAGGTAAATGCATGGTTGAAAATATGACATATCGGAATGCAAAGAAGGTTAATGTTATCTTTAATAACTTTAACTGGTATTCCATCATCACCAGTGGTTTATTGACCGGCATATTAGCCACGACAGATTTGATTTCATCTGTTGTGACAGCTGCAAGTTTGAAATCATTATCAATTAACTTGGGGAGAAAAGGAGCAGATATGGACGAGCGAAACTGTGAAGTAAGGTTAGCGCCAATACTAGTGAAATGTGCATTGAAATCTTCTGCAACCTTTCAGGAGATGTTATCTGGAAGAATGCGTTTTGTCTGGTCTATGCCTGTAACATCTCTGACTACTTGCCACATCTTCTTTGCATTGCTCCCGTTCCGTGTAATACTGTTCGTATAATACTCCCTCTTCAATTTACGTTTCATAGTAATTTACGTTTCATAGTAACTGATTTATTCCTATAGAACTTGAAGCTTTCGCGGTAATATGCGTTGCTCCTATTCTTCTTCCACTTAATATAATATGAATCTTTTAATTTCAATATTTCTAATAGATCGTTAGTCATCCATGGACAAATGGCGTGATTGTAGTTACGACACGTACGGTCACGTGTCGGCCACCTAATCAAATTGCTTATCGACTCCAGAAAGTTTGCACACTCCTTTTCTATGTCATTATCATGTACACTCTCAAAGCCAACATCCTGGAGCAATCGGTTCAGTTGAACATAATCCACATACGTCGAACGCTGCAATCGTGACGCACCCACCTTCGATAGGTATTTACATGGAATAAACAGAAATGTTGGGTTATCATCGGTAACGCTTATGTCATAAACCCCAGCACTCACGTCCCATTCGGCGTGACATAACATGTGACCGATAATGGATTCAGATTGGTCAATGACACGAGTCGCAGTTGAAATGACATTTTTAAGGTTAAGTGACTCGAGTAAAAATAAATAATCAGGTCTATCTTTCAACAAATTAATATTGAAGTCTCCGCATGCAACAACTGGAACTTGAGAGGACATCATAGATGTCATCAGATATTCCATAGCGCAGATAAATTCATTGACCGCTGAAGAAGGTGGGCGGTACACGACGCCCACTGTGATTCCACGCTTAATCTGAACAAATATTGTTTCGGCTGAGGGAGTTGATACAGAGTGTTTAGGAAGAATGCCAAAATCAATTTCATTTTTATTAACAGCGCAACGCCTCCGCCACGGGATGAACTCTGGAGAGGCATAGATGCAATAGTGTAACCAGGTAAAGTAGCGGTCTCGCCTTCTTTCAACCATGTTTCCGTTATAGCAATTATATCGTATGTAAATTTGTGTTGGGTCAAATATACTAGTAGGTTATCCAGGTTCTTTCTAATGCTACGAAGATTGCAATGCAAAATTGAGAACTTATCTTGCTCTAGCCATGCCTTTTCAACTTGGGGGTAGCCATTGTAAATTATTAGGTAGTGCGTGGTTGAGGTCACTCAACAATATTTTAGATAACTTGAGCGAGGTCATTAGCGCACGTGATATGAAGTACGCGCGAGTTCTCCGTCTTCCTCATCAAAATTTTCCCCTGTGACACCCAAGTGTACTTCCACTTTTTTCACGTTTAGCCCTCAGGGCGTACCCCAGAAGTACCTTGTTGGCAGGGCTGAGGTGCTCATTGATGTACACTGGGCTGTTTTCGCCTTCAAAACCTAAGACTGAAGTGTTAAGTCTCAATTTTCTTGCCGCCTTCAAGACGTTGTCCCTTACAGTCCTTGTAGCAAATTTCACTTCAATATTCTGTGTCTGCTCACGTCTTGAAGGTACGCGGTGAATGACATCAATGTCCAATTCTTTTACGTCTACTTTTACACAGCTACATATTGTTTTCATTGTTGAAACTAGGTCTTCCGATGAGGTCATCGGGATTCCCTTGATTTCAAGGTTATTACTTCGACTGTACTGTTCTAACGCAGTCATTTCCTTTTTCGCCTCGTTTAACTCCTTTCAGAGGCGGTCATTTTCTTTTTTTACCTCAGTACTCAGTGGTAAGTTCCTTCTTCACTGCTAGTAGCTTCACTGCTAGTAGAACAAGACATGTCAATGTCTTGTTCATTTTCACTAATGTGTCCTTAACACCCGCTTGTTGCTTGACCCACTGCGCTCTCTTCTTGGGTGCTATTCTGTCAAATTGCGCTATATTGTCCAATTTCGTAATGGTGGTAGTTGAAGCCAACAAGAGAGTTCTCCAAAACAATCAGTGTTGACAACGTGGCGGAATCTGACAATGTACGGAATAGCATTCCTTGTCCCTTAAATTTGTCATTTTCGTTTCCTTCGCTCGCTGCGTCGCTCTAATTTTGAGTTGAACCCTACCTGTAAGCCTCCAAGTTTCTGCTAAGTATCGGAAATATGCAGCTTTTTTAGGCCTTTCCCTTGAGGGATAGAGGTAAATTGGCATTCAGGATATGATAATGCCTGCCGCTCCACCCCATTCCTATTGTTCTAGTTACTTCAGTCACATGGTTCAGCTCTGGTGCCACCACATGTCCTGAGTAGACGTATTCCTTTACCACTCCCAGTGCCTCGCTACCTATTGCAAAGCGCTGTTCTCTTTCGAGATTGTCGATCGAAAATTACTTTAGTTCGCTTTGACCAATGATATGTAAGCGCGTGCATTTCAAATCTAGCGGTAAATCTACGACACCATGTGATCTCACCAGAAATCACGTGACGCGAGGCGTTCACCGAAACCATAGAGTTTCCTATATATACACTAGAGGGAACTCTGGCGCCAGCGTTTATGGCAGCTGCAACGCATGGCGCTTCGGCCCGCATGGGAATGATGGGTAGTACACGGATTTGTCTAAACTTCGTGCTTTCGGCTCCGTTTGGTTCCGCGCCGTCTGCATCCACTTTGTCCCAAGACGAAGTTCAGCAAACGTCAGCAGTTCCACTTCACACTCTAACATCTTTAGGCTCACCAATTCAAATGTGGTAACGAAGTTCGCAACGGTCCATTCTTTTATCCGAAACGAACGCCAAAACACAGCAATAACCAAAGCCACAAGTGCGTGCGAAGCCCTAAGCACGAAGATTATCAAATCTGTGTACTACCCATCATTCCTATGGTGGCCGAACGTTCGCAGCGCCAGTGTTCCCTCTAGGTTTTTGTAGGAAACTGACTGAAACGCCATCGCCTGAGCCTGTGGTTCACGTGATCTCGCCTTGACCAATTAAGTGTGCGCGTGTATTTCAAATGCAGCAACGTAATAAGAAACCACACGACCTCGCTAGCCAATCACATACACTCGCGCGCTTATAGCTTTGCTCTCCGACGGCTTTCACGGCGTGCAACTGGCTGAACATTTTTTAGGGGCGAAGCTCCTTAAAGCGGCACCAGTTTGTCCCTCGTAGTGCGTAACCAGTCGTAACGCTAGTACCAGATCTTGACCTCCAAGGTGGTGCCGGTGGGAGATTTCTCCTGTGCGTTGTTGAACAATAAAAAATTCGCAGCGTGCGCGTTAACTAAAAGCCGAATTCTTCTGTCTCTCATTCCCCATTAGCAGCCATTGGCATGTTCCAGTAGGAAACGTTAGTAGAAGTAGAAGTGTAAGTGTTATCTAAAAGCCGACTTCTTCTGTCTCTCATTCCCATTAGCAGCCATTGTTTACCTCCAAGGTAGTGCCTGGTGAGATTTCTCCTGTGCGTGATTAAACAATAAAAATTTTGTTCAAAACGCCGTTGATTGATGAAATAAACCAACGAAAGACGCCAGATGTTTTCTAAAAGCAAAACGAAAAGACGCCAGCTGTTTAACGAAAGACGCCAGATGCTTTCTAAAGCAATGGTTTTCTAAACAATGAAAATTCACAGCGTACATGTAAAATTAAAGTGAGCTGCAAGTCGTCATAACTCTCATCAAACCTTTAGTATAAACGCGCCCGATCTCACGTCGGTGATGACGTACTGGGCAGAATTCACGGAAGATTCACGGTAGAGCTGTGCACGGGCCGTATTTCCGAGCCCGAGCCCGGCCCGGGCCCGCTGACTTTGTCGAAGGCCCGCCCGAGCCCGACGGCAAAGGGCTGCGAGCCCACCCGGCCCGGCCCGACGTACGAAAACACAATCCCGGGCCCGGACCGGCCCGGCCCGGCTTTTTGAAGGTTCGCTGCGAAAACAAAATATCGTTTTCCGGTAATTTGGCATTTTATTGAGCATATCAAATATGATCAAACGACACACGACGAACAGTCTCTATTACACAGATTACAAATTACAAGTAGACGGCCTCATGCCAGCAACAATGGAGTTCGCTCGCCAAAGCCGTCACGTGTGTGGGGTATGCCCATGCAAGCGCCAACTTGCACGAAGGCGATCTACGTCGGGTCGCTCGTCGCTGTCGCGTGCATTTTCACTCATATGAGATTTGGCCTTAAATCTAACGCGAACAGTCGCGTGGCGCCGTCACTAGCTCAGGTGGTGTTACAAAGGGCGTTCAATAAAGATTTCCCCTGACCCACTTCCTGTGGACGGAGAGCAACGAAACTTTGCAGATTTATTAGTCCTTCTCTACATAGGTGACACCCCGGGACACACACTTCTCCCATCTTTTTATGCAACTATAAACACCTCACTTGTAGAAGTCGACAGGTTGCTCCAAAAGCCATGTTGTAACTTCAGAAATCAGAGTCTCATCATCTGGAAAATGCTTGCCCTTCAAATATGACTTCAATGTTGGAACGAGGTGGAAGTCCGATGGTGTGAGGTCGGGTGAATAAGGGGAATGCGGTAGAATTTCAAAGCCGCAGGAGCGTGCTTCCGTCTGGGCAACATGTGAGTTGTGAACTGGGGTATGGTCTCGCAGAAGGCGGACGCCTTTGGTGAGCATGCCACGTCTCTTGTTTTTGATGGTCTCTCGCAATTTCCGCAGCAGTGAAGCATAGTTTGCCCCAGTAATCGTGGCACCCTTTGCTAGGAAATCTATCAAGACTACTCCGTGCTGGTCCCAAAAGACTGTGAGCATGACCTTGCCCGTCGACGGCTGGGTGCGTGCTTTCTTTGGAGGCGGTGAGTCCAAGTGCTTCCATTGCATCGACTGGACTTTAGTCTCCGGATCATAGTGATGGACCCAGCATTCATCCTGTGTAATCAGTCTGTTGAAAAAGTCCTGCTGGTTTCCATGGCACATGGTCAAAAGAGCCTGGGAGCATTCGACTCGTACCTGCTTTTGGAAAGGTGTGAGCAGCCGGCGAACCCAGCGATCGGATACCTTACCCATATGAAGATGGTCCTGAATGATTTTTTCCATGGAGCCCACGCTAATCTTGACATGTTGGGCTAGGTCTCGAACGCTAATGCGGCGATTTTCTAAAATGGCGGCCTTCACTTGCTGGATGGTGTGTTCATTGACAGCGTAGTGGAGTCGCCCTGCAATCGGAGCCGCTTCCACGGAAATCAGACCATATTTGAATTGGCGATGCCAGTTATTCACTACATCATATGATGGGGAATCCTCCCCATAAACCTCTTTTATCTCATCGAACGTCTCCCTTGGAGTGCGGCCTTTCAAGTACGGGAACTTGACAGCTGCTCTGTATTCCACTGCATCCATTATCACACCTCACACCACTTCAGCACCTCTAAAAGAAAGACCGTTATTAGTTTAGAGTTGCAAATTGGCACGTGACCTACAGTGACTTATGTCATTACACATGCGCAGTTTCAGCATCCTGCAATAAATGGAAGTTAGTCAGGGGAAATCTTTATTGAACGCCCCTCGTACTTCTCTGTTTGTCGGAGCGCAAGAGAGGCAGTGCTTTACCTGCTCCCCTTTTGTTTAGAGTAGCGAATGGAAATGAAAAGCGGTAAAGGGCGGTCGCGGAAAAGGCGCTGTATGCGTGCTGGAAAACGATTCCCGCTCATTCTCTATATTTCGGGCTTGAGTCGGGCTTTGTGCCGGGCCCGAGCCCGGCCCGATAAAACTCCAAGTGGCCCGAGCCCGGCCCGGGCCCGAGGTGAAAATACGTCGGCCCGCCCGAGCCCGGCCCGCGGCCCGAGCCCGTGCACACCTCTAATTCACGGTTTACCGATGAACCTCCGCAGCTTCGC
This sequence comes from Rhipicephalus sanguineus, assembly GCF_013339695.2. Taxonomy (NCBI): domain Eukaryota; kingdom Metazoa; phylum Arthropoda; class Arachnida; order Ixodida; family Ixodidae; genus Rhipicephalus; species Rhipicephalus sanguineus. The sequence continues at coordinate 21,221,979 of NC_051176.1, read as the reverse complement.
CCACTCATCATCATTCACTCCGTGGATATGCTGTGATTTTTTTGTCCATCCGCGCAGCTGTTGGCTCGGTCGTGTGTCAGTTAAGGGGCACTGACATTAAATTACGCAAGTCAGTATTTTGGCATCAACGAGTAGTTACCGACCCCCTCGTAGCGATTCGCGATTCAAAATTAAGCGGAGGCACGAACAACTATTTCTTATATTGGTTAGTATAAGTAGTATAGGGGGAGCACGATTCAAAACGGGTGGCAAGACCGCCAATTCGCAGCCCCGCGATCACCGCACCCCAGCTGGCAACAGAAAGAAGCGACGCGAGGTTCAGCTGACATTTCGTCTGCTAGACGCAGACGTGTAGTCGTGTTGTTGTCACAAGCATCGGCGTCGTCGCCGTTGACAGCGTCGACAAGTGACCACATGCTGGAATTGGGAATCGCTGCGATTCGCGACGTCGCAAGTCATTTTCGCTTCGACGGTTTGCGAGGTAACGATTCAGGAGTGGACGCCGTTCAAAGCGGCGACGTGAAGGTGCCTCGGGACGCACGCTTGTTTCTTGCTCGCTGGTATGTCGCAATTATCTGTATTAGAGTATTTTAGCATGCACGGCATTTCAGTATAGGCATGGGGTTTGCGGAATATCGGGTTACCGGACGATGGTATCGACATCTTGTGACGCTTGAGAAAACGACAATACATACGTACGTTCCTTTGTGTCCGCCGAGTGTCCGCTGCGAAAGAGAGCTTAACAGGGCAATGGATTCGGCATTACGCCTCTGCCGCGATTGTACACTAGCAGGTAAGTACAATATGCTAGGTTTTCACAATAAAATTTCTCTGTTTGTTGAGGTTCTCTTTTGCACCGCTAGATGGCCCACCTATCCTGCCTCTCGTTAGCCTCACGTTTACGGCTACGGTAACCCGCTATTACGCTAATGCACTGGAGTATACGGGCGAATTACAATTCTCTAGTAACACTGCGTGTTGATGTCTTTCTGCACCGTACTTTCCTACCTAGCTTGTGGTCGTCTACCGTACGTGTAATGAAGCGACACACCGCATTTCGCAGAACACGACTGCAGCCTGCAACTGTTTCCCAATATCCTGACTGACGAGCGCGCATTCGAAGCGGCGCGACGAAGGTCAGGCCTCAGGAGACTCAGCAGGGTTGCAGTTCCACTTATAATAAGCGGATTTGGGCTTCTTTTCTCGCCGAGTCGCTTGTCGCGTTTTTGGGCTTATTTGAATTTTTCCGGCAAATCTGGTATTCGGCGTTTAATATGGTTATAAGGCGTTTGTCGTTCAGTAATAGCGCGTTCGTCGATGACCTTGAATACTAGAAAGCTCAAGTCGAGCATACCTTGCGGGAATCAAAAAGTAGCTTTTATCACGCACGGTCAAACGCGCATTCAACCCAATGGAGACTACCCTGGAGACTATGTCTAAGGTAAAAGTGTGGTTTCGTTCATAGTTGGGCATATTTTTGCTGTACAAAATAGTGATTTTTTCCAACTCCCTTTCGTATTTGAGTGACATTTTTTCATTAAAATTTTAAATATTTTCGAGAATGGTAAAGTTAACGGAATTTGCACTTTTGTGCTTCTTCGCGAATATTGCACCGTTCTTTTTGTGCTTCTTTCGTGATGATTATTTGCTCATTAGCTCGGTAGCATCTGGCAACTCTGGAGGAGAGCCACTTGGAATGAGAGCGCTTTGAGGGGTCGGCGCCAGTCGGTGCCACGATAAGAACACTCAGATCATCGACGTCATTTCTACTAGCGCCTCGTCACACGGGATGGTATGGGCCACACCGAACACGTCACAGTATAATGGCAATGTCGCAGTGTGCTGAATGTCCTGTTGAGCTTTCGTACGCTGTTTGTCCTTGACATAAGATAACTTCCAAGTGACGGAAGTCATTCAAATTTTTTTATAAAGACTTATGCATACCTAGCAATCGAATGAAGAGCACATTTTGAGCTTGAAATTTATGTCAGTGCCCCCTTAAGCTTACTGTATGAAATTTTGCCGCTAGTAAAGACAACACAGACAAGAAAGACGCGAACATGACATGGGCGGCACTGCTTTACAAGCGGCAAAATGTCATACAGTAAGCAATACCAACTAGGCCAAGAAGTTCTTCTCAAGTCCCTTTAAGCTGTTCGCGTGTGCAGATCACACTCGCCGTGCTATAGGAATGATGTGATTCACGGAGACTATGCATGCAGCTTCGAAGAAGCTACTTCGCTGCATGTTCGTCAAATGTGGGCTCGCATGAAAGTATGTTTCTGTGGAGAAGCTGTCTGGCTGATTGGCAGTCTGGCGTGGTCCTGTAATATTCCCTATGGAGAAATGGGCGCCTGCAGCTTCTGTGCGAGTCTCCTTCGCAATTTTCTTTCTTCTAAGCTGGAGAGAAGGACGTGATCACTTTGATTTGCGTTTAGCTCTCTCTTTGCATTTGATGATTCTGTAAACCACAGGTCTCTGTCATCTTCGTTTGGCGGTAAGGGCATCATTTCCATTACCTGTGCACACTGTATTCGAATACCATGAAAAAACTCGGGGAGGGGCGAAGCATGTAGGGAAGGGTGTTTCAGCTCCACTAACGTGAAAGCTGTGGACGGGCGAAGCACGCAGTGTGCGCTGTTGTTTCCCACAGCAAAATCACTTCTAATGGGCAATGAGAGACAAAACAGAGATTAGACACAGTGACCCGCAGTCCGCTTTTAGTTAACCGGCACGCTGCGAATTTTTATTGTTCAACTACGCACAAGAGAAATCTCCCACCGGCACTACATTGCAGGACAAGATTCATTGCCTATATATACGCGGTGACCGGTGAAGGGTTGTGCAGCGGGAGCAGTCGTTTTTTTTTAAAGACGATAGTCTTTCTTGGGGAACTTAAACGCAGAAATTTTGGCCTGTCTTTCTGTCTGTCTGTCTTTCTGTTTGTCGGCACGTCCCTCGATTCAGCCACTCGGCCAAAGTTGAACCACTTGCCCAAGGGCCAGCCGTTTTGAACTGGTACGGCTGTTCATACTTGTGAACGTTGTCGATCAAAAAGTAAATATCATGCATATCTGAGGTGCAACATCACTAGGTAAGTATTAGGTGGCGTGTTCCTTTAATAGAAAATGCATACATACGTAATTTTAAGGACCCTAGTTTCTTAAGTTGCGCTGAAAATGCATAAGAATGGAAGCTTGAGCGAGTTGGTATGCGTTCATCTTTGTTGAAACAGCGCTCACTAGACGACGACGAAGTAAAAGAAGGCACAGGACAGGCGCTGCCTGTCCTGTGACTTCTTTTACTTCGTCGTCGTCTAGTGAGCGCTGTTTCAACAAAGCTGAAAATGTGACTGCGCTGAAATTTGCCTTCCTCCGTGCCCTTCGCACGAGCTCATGGTTGTGTTTCGGTTTTGGTTCTGTATTGCACTGTACGAATGCCATGGGTTGGTGTTGAAAAACTTTAGTTTTCAGAAGGCCAAGAAGGTGAAAAAAAATATTTAAAAAATGAAAAAGCAGCGTTCTGGGCGGCCTTCAGGCTGCCGGTTGTGGGCGCCGCTCTGGCGTTCCTGTTTTACCCAGGCGACGTGTAAATAAAAGAGTGTGTGGAGAGTACTCGTTGAGTGCGGACGTTTCTCTGCTTCAGCGCTTCGCGCCAAACCGCGTTTTTGGGCTGGCTGGCGTCCCCGCCGGTCGCGTTGGTCACCGCCGGTCTTCGCCTGCTGCTGCGCTGGGACTACCAGCACGCAACACAGCACTCATGTTTCCCGACGTATTGCCAGATGGCGTCCATATCTCACACAGCGCCTCTTCTATCGTCTTTACACGACATTTGCAGCGAAGCACGCAGATACGCGGCCAATTTTTTCTATCAAGAAACTAGCTTGCAGACGCTGCCTGCATCGGCGTTGTCACTCGCGGGCGAGGGCGCGTTCTCGTTCCTTGCGAGCTGGTAGTTGAGCGTTCATCGCAGAAAAAGAGCGTTTCCGTGGTCAACGCGCGCCGTTCGCTCTATCACACCCCACGGCTAGCGCTGAGGCGGTGGCGCCCTGTCTTGCGCTCAGGTAAATGGACCGTACCGACAGCAGACGACGACGCACGCATAGACCCTGAGGTGCTTCGCCCCTAAAAGAAAAAAAGCCTGTTACGTTGCATCACGGGTTGAATGCGCGACATGTTTAAGGAGTATGTGACTGCGTAATTGTTCCGCCATACATGATTAAGGTGTGCTATAATGTAAATAGTGTCCAATTACATTTGAAGATGCTAGTTTTATTGGCCGCTGGGTGAGTCGTCTTTCAAGATACGCGTTAACTATAGCGTTCGAGCGCATGTGCTACTATACTTCATGTATAGTAGCCGTGTGGGCCACGTAATGATTTTATGTGTCGCGTGCTTGATTGTGTCGCTGAGGCAAGTTTCATTTTAACCGACATGGTACGTCTAGGGTACTGTGTGGAGCACAGTGTAGAGGGTACTGTGTATGCGACAGGGTACTGTGCCCTCTGCACAGTGCTTCTGCGTGTATCATGATAGTACTGGCCGACGTAGCCCCCTCACAACCCCTAGTATTTTTTATCAATGGGCTCTCCGGTTTAGTGGATTCCTCGTTGGTTTCTTCCGGCGCGCTAACCTAGAAGTTTCGAATTTCTGAGGCTATCAGAGCGAGGGTAAAAGGCGCGTTTTACGGAAGAGTTTTTCTCCCCACCGTGATGTCATAATAATAATAATATCTGGGGTTTAACGTCCCAAAACCAAGATATGATTATGAGAGACGCCGTAGTGGAGGGCTCCGGAAATTTCGACCACCTGGGGTTCTTTAACGTGCACCTAAAGCTATATACACGGGCCTCAAACATTTTCGCCTCCATCGAAAATGCAGCCGCCGCGGCCGGGATTCGATCCCGCGACCTTCGGGTCAGCAGTCGAGCGCCATAACCACTAGACCACCCCACCGTGATGTCACTTTGAACATATCTTTTCCTGTTAACTCCCTCTGTGAAGCCTCTAAGCAGAAGCGAAAGGTTCTTCTAATTGTACCGTGCTCGCTCCCTGTCGCCGTACGGTCTTATCGAGGGTGCACCTTTGCACGCCGTCCATTTGTAGGTAATCATTTTTGTAGCAAAATTTGTCCAAATTCCTGCAGGTGGAACTCACCCTACCTATGCATAAACAAGCGCTACGCCAACTTAACTGTGGCTTTCGTCTCTAGTGGTAAGAATATTTGCTCTTTATCGTATAAATCAAGATAGATGTCAAGAGAATTGCGTTATTTTTTGTGTTTTCCTTTTGCAAATAAAATTAAAAAAAGATCACACAAGTAATCAAAACAGACTTCTCAAAATGTCTGTGTGTTTTAATATCAATTCCCTTACGTTTGCGCCCGTGTGGGACTATTACTCTTTTAGTACTTGCGCTGTTTACCTGGTTCTTAGGGTTTTCAACTGTAATAAAAAATTGCAGCGTCAGTACACGCAATAAACACTGCTTGCTAGTGCACGTCTTCGAGACGCCACACAAGTTTTCGTTAAAGTTCGTGAAAGTAAAATAGAACATTAGCACTAAGGCATGCAAGTGCTTAAGGTAATTCATTTCTAGAAGTTAATACGCAGAAATCGAAAATCGATTTCAAACACTTACACTATTTGAGTGGCTGCTCTTTAAACGTCAATGTCATCTTGACAAAAACGCAGTGTGCTTTCTAATGGCGACTTAAGTGTCGCTGAACTGGGGCACAATCGTGTACACATTTGAATCGTGCCACTTACGTGATGGGCCACAAGCTAGCTACTTGAAGTTTGCTTCTGGCCAATGACGGGAGGCGACACCAGACGTTCGAAAACAGAACAAACACCGACCGTGTACGAAATGCCGTCAATATGCTACCCAATGAACTTGCACTTATTTTCAGTGGCCAATATTCGAGAGAATTTCCACGCTTACTTTAATTCGATTTCCAGAAAAGCAACACGCAACGGCGCAATGTTCAAGATTTCTGATCCTTCACTTCAATAAGAACGCACAACGACCTGTCAATGCAGCTACTGAACATTTACTAATGCTGTTTCAAGGTTTTCTGAATGAATATTATTTTTAAGTTACGTGGCCACCAAAACTGGTAGTATCCCAGGCAGCACACAACGTCGGGCCGATATTGGTTTTACGGCGGCTATGCGCGGCCCCACCTCGGGCCAGCATTGCCAGCCTGGCGCCGGTATCGGCGGAACCGTTCACTTTCGTCGGCAAAATTGGGCCGACTTTGCCGCCTTTCAGCCGATGTTGGGCTTTCACCGGCAACATTGGGCCGAGTTTTCCGGCGTTCTGCCCTCTTTCCGCCGATATCGGCTTAGCCGATTTCTTTCACCGGCAACACTGGGCCGAGTTTGCCGGCGCTTTGCTGTTCTTCCGCCGATATCGGCTTAGCCGATAGCTTTCACCGGCAACATTGGGCCGAGTTAGCCGCCATTTTGCCGTACTTTCACCGACATCGGCCGAGCCGATGGTTTTCACCGGCAACATTGGGCCGAGCATGCCATCATTCTGCCGTGCTTCAGCTGACATCGGCGGAGCCGATGGCTTATCGACGATGTTGGAACTTTCTTGTCTCCCTTCAGACAGTTATAGATGCCCTGTTGAGAACGTCCTCCTGCGTCGCGGCGCTCCAAAAGTCCTCGTCACCGACAGAGGTACGGCTTTTACGGCAGAGATAAGGCAAACCATCTTGAAATAGAGCCACACAAGTCACCGACGGACATCACCCGCAGGCGAATGGCCTCACCGAGCGGCTAAATGAAACCCTCGCCGACATGCTGGCAATGTACTGTACGTCGTACACATGACATGTGACGCCATAATATCTTCCGCACATAACATGAAGTTAACACGGCAGTGTAAGAAACGGCGCACGTATGACGCCGTTCAAACTAGTTCACGGAAGCCCCTCAACGACGCTGGACGCCGTGTTGCCGGCCGTCAGTGACGAGAATACCCTCGACGTTGCGCTCTACCTTCAGCCCGCCGAAGAAGCCCGGTAGCTCGCCCGCCTAGGATACAATCGTAATGCAATAGAGCATTAGGCGCTTGAATATTTGTAGCTTAAGCTGCAGAATGCCGCTGCATGGTTTGCTGTACTAGCACAAATAATAAAGTTCAAATATTGTACCGTGCTAATGCAGCACGTACGACTCGGGGCGCGAAGTATCGCCGACTGAGTAGCTTGCATTCTCTTATTAGTTTCTGCTATAAAATGACTAACAACTATAACTAGCACAGTCACTTTTCTACCAAAAAAGGTGGTCTTTAGAAGAATAACTGACTCAAATTAGATGGCCACTACGGTGACCAGTTGTTCAACGCTATCAAAAATGTTGAAACGTTATAACACATACCATTATCTTCATTGGCCAAATTCGAAGTACTTCTGTTTTGTAAATGTTTTTGCCACTGGTCTGCCGACTTCACTAACGTATCCAGCATCAAAATTCACGCAAACATTCCCGCACGAATGGTTTTAGCGGAAGCAGTTTTATGTGAATACTAATTCTGTGCATAAATCGAGCCTGTCATCATATTTATAGCGCTATATCCTTTCAGCCGCTGAATGTGTGGCACGAGCGCTCATATACTACACGGACAGTTTCCGATCTCTGTGTTTACACATATTTACTCACGCGCGTGTTTGGGTCAAGCGTAACAAGCGCATTTGCTTCAGTGATGTCACATAATTTTACTTTATGAAAATCATATAGTAAAAAGCTCAGCAAGGCGTGTTGCTGAGCTAGTTGGTTCATTACTTGAGAAAAATAGGTATGATGCAAAAAAGACCGGGCGAAGTGAAGACACGTTTTGTCGTTTGAATATTTCCAAATCAACTAGCCTGTTGACCATCTTTAACGAACTGACAAACACGTGTTTGCCACGTGTTTGTCAGTTCGCATTTGCACCTCGTTGCCGTCCGTTTTGTGACGTACATATCTTTTTCAAGTAAAACTCTCGCTCAACGATTGCTTTCCACGTGCTTTCAGAAACAGTCGCATAAAATTAATATTATGGCACGTGAAATACGATGAAAAATGCGGCTCCAACGTGGTGTACGCAAAGTTTTCATGTAGCGACATGTGGCAACAAGTGATGCATTGAAATTCAATAAGGTTGAGAGCTGGGCTAGTAGCGAGTGTCGTGTCCTTTCTGTTTCTTTTGTCCCCGTCGAAAGTGCGCTACCTAACCTTATTGGCATAATGATGCATTGAAAATTCGACAAACGCCTTTCTCAAACGGCATGCCCATAGACATGCTGGGGGAATCGCACACAATTGTGGTAGGCTGAGCCGTGCTTTCGAGAAGGGAGAATTCGATTTTTTTTTCGTCTGCTTCAACCTCTAACCCCCTCCCCTCCCTGCCTGCCCCTCGTTCAGCGTCATTGTCGCGAAACTCGCTTGACCAGGCAGGGTAGGGTGGGCGTCCCGACGGAGGGACAATCGTAGCTGCGGGAGCAGGTTTTTTCACTCCGACCAGCAGAATTCTTCAAGAAGTGCGGTGTGTGGACATGTTTGGTGGAAAGTCAAAATCGTCAAAATACGAGGCAGGATTCCAGCATTGTTTTCGGCAGAGATCACCGCAGCGAGAAACCAGTGGCCCCCTGCTTCCATGTTGAACTCGCTCACCTCATATAAGGCCACGTGTTCACTAGTGTTACGTGTCATCAGATTTTTGTTCTCTTCTTATCGCGTATTTTCTATTGACCATCGTGTTTTGTGTATTCTGATATGGTGCGCTTGCATTTTTTATTCGCTCGTGTTTTTAGCGATCCAACGGGCACACGTGAGTGGTTTTTATGCACGATCCCTTTCTGTTACAATCTTACCTTTAGATTAGGAATGCGTGCGTGTCTATCTTGTTTAGATGTAGAGTTCATGGGATCTTGTGGTACCGCTCGCAATGTTTTTCGCGTCGCGTGCAGCAGTTTATCCATCTTTTTGTCCCTTAAGTTATCACTGAAAAAATTGCAATTTTCGCTTAGAGGATAACGCTAGTTTAATTGCCAGTCATGTGTTGCGAATGCCTACCGTTCCTTGGTTAATTTAATAAACGTGGGGGGGGGGGTGCTCCTCTGCTCGTAATTAGCACACACGTATACACAATCTTCTAGTCTAGTTGCCACTCTTAATCTCGCTTTTTCGGCAAGCCGCCTAACATTATCTTTCTTTTCTTCGGGTCCGTCTTTAATCCTACTTTAATGCTGCCTTCGTTTACATCTCCAGAATTTTTTTCGTGATTCGGCACCGTCCTTAATGAAAAGCGCGATATCGTCCGCAAAACGCAAGCAGCTAAGATATTCTTCGTTAATCCTTATTCCTATTTTTGCCCGTTCTAGTTCTTTCAATATTTATAGTGAATGTACCGCGCATAACGTTGAAGAGATTGTAACTCTTCGCATAGGCGTGCGCACAGAGGGGCAGGGGGGTGGCCGGCCCCCGTAGTCACCTAAGAAGAGGCGGGCGCAAGGTCTGCCAAACACATTGACCTAATAGGGAGCGGGGGGGGGCGCCGCGATGGGCCTTCGCCCCCCCCCCCCTCTCTGAAGGGGAACCCTGCTCACGCCTATGATTTTGCGCCTCACCCCATTCTCGATTAGGATTGTCTTGCTTTTTTTGAGGAATACGGTGGCTGTGGGGTTGTTTTAGATGGTGGCTACGGTACCTATAGATGTTTAGATATTCCTTTATGGCATAATTATTCCGCAACTGCTGGCGTGTGTTCATATCTGTGAATAAATTTGTGTTTATCACCTTGCAAATGTGTTGCTCCTTAATTTCTCAGACGCATGCGTAGTTGTTGCAGCAGGCCTTTCATCAATTTAGTTGTGTTAGAGACAATATTGACTTTCGTTCTCGGCCTTGCACGGTTCGACAGAATTGTGGGTCTTATTCGCACACTAAGACATCAGTGCAGCAGTCGTTCTAATTAGGAAGCATTTTTCGAATATGGCACCAATGGTAGTCGATGAATGCCGTTGGGCCGCGAATAGTCTATTTTAGCGCTGCTGCCTTACAGTACAGTAGCCACAGTAATACCGAACTGCCGTGGTCGGCACGCAGCCATTTTACTTTATAACACATGTATCAGCCTGCCTGATCAAGTTACCTTACGCATCGAGCAACTACCGCTGGTGTCCGCATATAAACTAGCTACGTGCAGACCACGACGGTACAGTACTTAACGCACGGTAAGCCCCCACTGCTAAAACATAATAACGGGTGTAAACGGTCACGCTGGCGGCTACCCGACGTCGGTGGTGCCGACACCACGCCAGCATTGGCTAGCATACATAGGCCCAATGACGGCTTGCCATCATCGGCTCAATAACGGCAGGCCCGTCTCGGACCGACGCTGGCTAGCCTACGTCGGCCCCAAGCCGGCAAGCCCACATCGGCCCAATGGCGGCTAGCCGACGTCGGGCCGATGCGGGTGAAAGTAGCGCGAGCGTGATTTGCCGACGTTGGGCCAAGATCGGTCCAATGGCGGCGTGCTGCCTGGGATTCGTGAGTTCACAACATCCTGTGCTGTAAAACGTACAGAATAATGCTGAAGAAAGACGAACTTAAAAGAAGTGGAACTCGCTTCGAAATACAAAGCTGGCGTCAGCCACACATCTCACGCCGTTAGTGTGAAGTATTCTAATCACCTGTCCCGGCCTTCTACACACACCTTAGTTCTATGGACGCTGTGTAAGGGTGAAATGGTAGCCTCAGCTAGACTGTGGTAGACAACCTGTGTTTTTCAGTTACAAAAATATTAAAAATTAGACAGTTTTCAGTCATCGTGATAATATTGCTGCCATTGGTGTTAGCTTATGCGGAACCCCTAGATGAAGAGTGTTGGGCAGTTATTTGTGTCGTTATGAAATTTACGTTAAGTAACGTTTACGTTCGTTAGGTGGCTAAAAAAATGAGTTAGAATCCGTCTTCAAAATTATGGAGCTGGCGGCAGGTATTTTCGATAAACAACCTCCTACAAGACCTCTGCAAGAACGTTTCACGCTCGAACGCTTACACGAAAGCGAAAATTACTTCTACAGGCACTTTGGCGGAGTAGCTTGTTCAGCATGGGCAAAGTGGCGTTATCAGCCTCCGCACCACACGTTACTTCAGGCGAAGCTGCATGAATGCAATACCATGCCGCACTACCATGTGACAGGGGTAGGCAATACAACTTGGTGATTGCTGATGCACTGTGCCGCATTAGCGCTACAAGTTAAGTAACAAAGTAAGTACAAATAAGTCCGATTTCTATAACAAGCATCTCTTGTAAAATAACGGAACACACCTTACACTCGCATAGTGCTGACTTGCTAACATCTGCTAATATTTTTTTACCCCAGTCAGCATGGATTTCGCAAGAATTATTCATGTGACACTCAACTTCCTCTTTTTGTGCATGACATACATATAAACCAAGAACTAAACATTCTGACACAATGTTCTTAGACTCTGAAAAACATACGATAAACTTCCCGATGGTCGTCTCTTATTAAAGTTACCCGTCTTAACATTCACCCCTGTGTTTTAAACTGAATTCGAGGGTTTTTAACCAACCGTCAGCTCACTGTTTATCCCTAATACCCGTGCTTTAACGCGTACTGCCAGGTACTGTTCTTGGCCCCCTCCAATTATCATATATGACTATTCCAGATTACTGCGTTGTTTACTGCGCAATTACTAACGCCTCCGACCATTTCACATTTATTATGATCTTATCCGCATACAGAACTGGTGTAACCCTTGGCTCATGTCCTTGAATACATATAAAACTGTGTTAATGTCGATTCACCGTCATGAAAATCACGTTGCTTCTAATTACAGTATCAATAACAGACAGATTGCCATAGCTCATTTATTTAAAAACCTTGGTGTGTACATTTCGTGTGACCTAACTTGGAGCTGCCATATCAAACACATAGTGAATTATTCTGCTAATCGTACCCTGGGGTACATACGCCGTAACCTTTCGCTGGCTCCTCTTTCTATTAAACAAGTTGCTTTCCAAACCGAAGCTACAGCACGCGAACGCTATTTCTGACCGTCGCCACAATAACGTTACTGTGAAGAAGGCACGTCGCCGGTCAGCAGCATCGCCAACGCTCCGCGTGCTGAGTTTTCGCTACGCTCTCTCGCCTCGTGCTGCTGGTCGCTGGCATCTTTCTGGACGGTGCTCTGCCCTGACTCTCTGTGTTTGTTCATAGAGTCACCACAGGAACGCACCGCCAATAAAGCTCTTCTCAACTGGGGGAGGGTGCTGAAGCTCCCCATCAACTGAACCTGGGGCTGCGGAGCAGAGCACTTTCGCCCATCATGGCAACCAACGTAGAGCAACCGGCTCCGTCCGCCCAGTCCGGCAGCGGCACCGGAGTTCCTCGGCTGAGGGACCAAAAGGTTTTCAGCGGTGCCGATGAGACCGACGTAGAAGACTGGTTTAGAAACTACGAACTGGTGAGTGCGCAGAACAAGACGGATGACGCCGACAATTTGACTCATGTCGTATTTTATCTCACTGGCGTTGCCGGCATGTGGTATCACAACCACAAAAGCGACATGCCGACATGGTCAGTATTCAAGTCTTCTTTCGCTGAAGTGTTTGGCCGACCCGCTCTCCGCGAATTTCGCGCCGAACAACGCTTACGCACTCGAGCACAGAAGACATCGGAAACTTTCACGAATTACATTCAAGACATCATCGATCTTTGTAACAGTGTCAACGCCACCATGCCCGAGTCTGACAAGATTCGGCACATCCTACAAGCGATCGACGACGGCGCATTTCAGATGCTCCTGGCCAGGAATCCTCGCGCCGTTTCGGAAGTCGTCACCTTATGTCAACGCTATGATCAGTTGAGGAAGCAGCGAGCCCTGACTCGGCCATTCTCATCGCAAGTCGACTCGCTATCGAGTCTTGGTACTGTTCCCGAGCACTCGCCGACGCTTCAGGTGATCAAGGACTTCGTGCGTGAAGAAGTTGCTCGTCACCTTTCCTTGGTCCCCTTCACACAGGAGCCGTCCTCTCGTCTGCTGCCCACGCTCCGCACTGTTATTGCCTAAGAGGTCGCACAAGCTGTTCCCGTCGCTCACCATCAGCAGACCGTGGCCGCGCCTTTTACGTATGCACCTGCTATGCAGCCCGTAGCCTCACCTCTTACGTATGCCCAGGTGGGGCATAGGCCTCCCCAGCAGCCTTGTCCACCCATGCAGCAATATGCCCACCAATCCGCCCTTATTCCTACATCTTGGGCCGAGCCCAGATTCAGCACTTCTTGGAGCACTCCTGACAATCGCCCCATTTGCTACGCCTGCGGTACTCCAGGGCACGTCGCTCGATATTGTCGCCGTCACTTTGAAAGATCCAGCGACGCTACCCGGCCGTTCCAATACGGCACTAGGCCCATGCGCCCATCTGCTACCTGTCCCTCACCACCGTATGCTTACACTGACCTTCCTGACTTTCCGTCGCGCCGCTCACCATCTCCTCGACGGCGATCACTCTCCTCAATGCGTCGCCGACCCGGACCTTCGAACCAGGAAAACTAAACGCCGCAGGTCAAGAGGCAAGAACTGCGCCATCTTAGAACTGCCCAAGTCCTCGCATCTTTCCAGCTAACGTCGTCGCCATATCTCTCGATGGTGTTTCTTCATTTGCCCTTGTAGACACTGGCGCAGCCATTTCTGTTACAGCCGTCAAGCTCTGCCGTTCACTGCGCAAATTGACCACGCCGCTGTCTGAACTGTCTCTTCACACGGCAAGTGCACAGCACACTACACCTCTCGCAGCCTGTACCGCCCGCGTATTCATACAAGGCACTATGTACATCCTGGAGTTTATTGTTCTTTCTGCCTGCTCGCATGAAGTCATCCTCAGGTGGTATTTTCTATCAGGTCATAATTCCGTAATCGACTGCGCACGCACTGAAGTGGAATTTTCGCCGCTGTGTGAAGAACCATTGCACGAAGCTATTGATCGGCCGCCTAAGCTCGTCGTGCGCGAGGACACCAACATTCCGCCTGCCGCCTCTCTTGCCAGACAGTCTTTTGCGGTGTCTTAGGCGGTGGCATCAACGATGCTATGGTCTTGTTCACACCTTCCGACATCTTCATGAGCCGCAGAGCATTCCCACTGCCTTTTGCTACACTGACATCGCTGCGGGCCGCAGCAATAATTTTGTCTATAATCCCCTCTCTGCACCGGTTACGTTGCTTGTCGGCGAATGTCTCGGTCGCGTAGAAGACCTTGACTCTTCGTTCTTTCTTAACGTGCCAGACGAATGGTGTCATGCTGACTCGAACGACCGTCACGCCCTTTCAACCCAGGAAGGCTCGTCGAGTGAAATATTCACAAGTTCAATCACCGACACCCTGACTGCTGAAGAACGTGCCGCGCTTCTTCGACTTCTCCAACACTCCACGACTTCGTTCGATGTTTCTCAGTCGAAGATGGGTCGCACGTCAGACGTGCTCCAATACATTGACACGGGTTTGAACCAGCCGTTGCGCCAAAAACAGTACCACGTCTCTGTTGCAGAACGTCGCGTCATGAACGACCGAGGTCGAAGATATGCTACGCCGTGGCGTTATTCAACCATCTCACAGTCCTTGGGCATCTCCATGTCGTACTAGTTCGCAAGAAGGACTGGTCTATTCGCTTTTATGTCGACTACCGTCGCTTAAATGAGGTAACGCGGAACGCCGTCTATCCTTTGCCGCGCGTCGATGACGTCCGTGACAGCCTTCAAGGAGCAGAATTCTTCTCGTCCTTAGACTTACGTTCTGGCTACTGGCAGGTTCCGATGGCTGAAGCCGATCGCGAGAAAACTGCATTTATTACACGTGACGGACTGTACAAATTTAACGTCATGCCCTTTCGGCTTTGCAACGCACCAGCCACGTTTGAAAGACTCATGGACAACACATCGCGTGGCCTTAAGTGGTCTATGTGTTTATGCTACCTCGACAATATTGTCATTTTTTCTCCTGATTTTCCTACCCACCTACATCGGCTCAGACACGTTTTGACGTGTTTAACCAACGCTGGACTACAACTAAACCTCAAACGGTGCCGTTTCGCCGCGCGAGTGCTGACCATCTTACGCCACAGAGTGTCCAAGCACGGTATTCCCGAAGGCTGTTACCATCAAAGAACTTCACAGTTTTGTCGGACCATGCTACTACTTCCGGCGCATCGTCTGAAATTTCACGTCGATCATGCCACCATTGACCCAGTTACTAGACGGTGACACCGACCTATCCTCTGGCCTCCTGACTGCGAAGTCGCGTGTTCTACGCTCCGTCGTCTGCTCACCTCTCCTCCAACCCTTTAGCCATTTCGACCCAACAGCTGTAACTGAAGTGCATACAGACGCTAGTGAGGTCGGTCCTGGCGCTGTCCACGCCCAGGGCAAGCCCGGCTACTCTGAATACGTCGTCGCCTATGCGAGTCACACGCTGACAAAAGCAGTCACCAATTACAGTGTCAATGAAAACGGGTGCCTAGCTGTAGTATGGGCGCTTACCAAGTTCCGCCCGTATTTCTACGGTCACCCGTTTGACCTGGTAACGGATCACCATGCGCTTTGTTGGCTCGCCACGTTGAAAGATCCTTCTGGCCGACTAGCACGCTGGGCACTCCGAATCCAGGAGTACGATAATCGCGTCATCTATCGCAGCCGACGCAAGCACTATGACGCGGGCGCCTTGTCCCGTTCGCCTGTACCTCAAGACTCGGCCCGCGCAACGAACTGCTCACACTCAGTCTCATCTCTGAACATTGAGTACATTGCTACTGAGCAACGCCGTGACCCATGGATCGCTTCTCTTTTCCGTTATCTTTCTGGGGAATCCTACGTTCCTGTATCCCGATCTCTCCGACGCCAAGATGCCCGTTTCGCCATTCGTGGTCGGCTGTTACACCGACGGAACCACGCTCCCGCAGGCCGTAGATGGCTTCTGGTCATTCCCCGCAGCTTAAGATCACAAATATGTGCTGCCTTCCACGACGATCCAGAATGTGGCCATGCCGGAGGTTTCAAAACATATGAACGTATTCGCCATCGCTACTACTGACGCGGAATGTATAATTTTGTCCGAAAATTTGTTCAGTGCTGCTCTAATTGTCAGCGTCGCAAATCACCGCCTTTACGTGCGTCTGGAGCCTTGCAGCCACTTCCGGGCACTGCCAAACCCTTCGTAAGCGTCGGCATTGATATCTACGGCCCACTTCCGATGACACAGGATGCCAATCGGATGATCATACTCGCTGTGGACCATTTGACACGCTACGCGGAAACTGCTGCTCTGGCACAGCGCGGGACATAGCGTCTTTCATCCTACGCCGATTCATCCTTCGACATGGCGCGCCTCGGAAACTACTGAGTGACAGAAGTTGAGCCTTCCTCTCAGAAATTATCGAAGCTCTGTTTTCTGAATGCCACCTTGTTCATCGAAGGACCATGGCATATCACCCGCAGACTATTGGGCTCACAGAACGATTCAGTCGCACCCTCGGCGATATGCTCGCGATGTACGTGACATCTGCTCATGATAACTGGGACCGCGTTCTTCCATTCATAACGTTTGCCTACAACACAGCGACACAGCCTACCACGATCTTCTCACATTTCTTCCTCCTGTATGAACGCAAACTTTCGCACACCATCGACGCTCTCCTTCCATATTGTCCTGACGCTTCCGAATGCCCACCTGTGTCCGAAGCTGCCCGACAAGCGGAACAGTGCCGCCAACTCGCGTGCACCTTTACATCGCAACAGCAACAGCGCCAGAAGGAAAACAACGCCGACTCACTTCGAAGTCCCAGCTATTGCCCGAGATCTCTTGTATGGCTGGCTGTTCCTTACGAAACTCCTGGGCTTTCCTCAAAAACTCGTCCCAAAGTACGAGGGCCAATATAGCACGTATACTTAGCGATCTGTTTTAGTCATCTCGACAAAACACTGACTACCGAACTACTAGCAACATAAGTGCACAAGGGTATTAGATACGCTGAGGGCTTACTGTTTCTTTTATATTGCGACGCATCCGATTTTAAGCGAGAAGTTGAGAAAGTACTGCCCATCGCAGGAACTGGGACCGCGTTCTTCCATTCATAACGTTTGCCTACATCACACCAACACAGGCTACCAGGGGATCGCAGGAAGATGTCTAAAACACCTAAAATTGAGCATTGAACGTTGTTTATTTGCAGAAAAAAACACAAAACTTTCTGCTGGAGGCAGAGGCTAAAGGCTAGAAAGCCTGAAAAGGTCTTGACCTCCTGTTAAATAATACAGTCTGCATCTGTCATATTACATATGATACACTTCATTAGCATGAATTCTTTGCTAGGTTTTACATACTATCATATGGATATATTTTTTGATGCATACACATACAAATAGATCTATACATTCAGAGCATTCAGAACATAATAATCCACTAATTACCAAGTGACGAAAACATCTGGTTTTTAGACATAAAGTTCGTTTTTAAACAGAATCATTTGTGCTGGAGCTATGAACCACAAGCTGAAAAGGCCATTCTTCCGTTTAAGAATGCCCATTCCAAACTAACCAAGCGGGGAACCATAAATACTTGCATCAAGAATGCCTTGGAAAAATCGTGTACACACTTTATAAAAATTTCTTTAATCCAATAATGTACACGACTTTCAGATGCCGAATACCCGACATAAACAGTGGCAGAAAAACTTCTCAAGACTATAAGGGAGCAATGTAGCGCATCTAGTACGTAAAAAAGAATGAAAAACTACGGTGATTCCCCATATTCATGGGCTCTCACACAATTCAAAGAAAATTGTCCAACGTGCTGCAGGTAAATCGCTGTTTTCTCCCCCGAGAAACTGGCACAATCATGCAAAATGACTTGCACAAAAGGCAGAGAAACGAATGTATGCAACCAGTAGCATCGTGCCAAATGCGCATCGCGTAAAGAAGGCATTGTTTACCGCATACCGCATAGTTTACCGCATTGTCTAGCAACCGCATTCACAAAGGGTAATCATCCCGTTGCATTAATAATAGGCTCCACGAGCACGCTAACAATGCTAAGAATGAAAGACGTGACAATTCACTGCAGGAATTCCGGGTGCAGGCACATGTTTCAACAGCGCACGATAATAGGTAGACGCAAAAATGAAATTACGCCTTTGGTAATAGAAGATAATAGAAATGACTCCCTTGGTAACGCAACCATCTTTAAATTACAAATAGATGTATCGGCGAGCCGTCCATTGCCTTGTCTGTAGAGTTTCTGAGTGGTTAGCTCTCGTGACATGCGTAGTGCGTTGTTGGTATGTGTACAAAAAATTACCCCATTTCCAAAATAAAACTGTTCTAACTTTGCTCTTCGTGTATCTCATTGTCTACTCCGTGTCTCAGTCGCGCAACTTTGGGCATTCTCATGTGAAAGGCTCAAATTGAAACCTTAGATTTGCGTTGAGGGTACTTTTTAAGATGAAAACATTTCATAACAGTAAGCTACATTTGTCGGGTCCGATAACGTTTGCCTGCCCTCCAATATGTTCCTCTTTCCACGGTTGCAATACCTTTTGGCGCCAGAATCGCAACGACCGTGCTATTGCTGTACGATGTGCCATATAATGACCCTAAAGTCCTAAACGTCACAGTTAGTCTCTCAAGACAATAAAGCTGTGTGTTAGGTTTCATCAAGATTGTCAGATCAACTTGTCAGATTTTGACAAGTTGTAAAAAGTGGGATAGATTTTTGAACTGCCCCTGGAGGACGGGATCTCAGGAGCAGCGACTCACCACGGCCTCCTTCGATGAGGACATTACCCACCACCATACGATCATCATCGTCTGCTTTCAAAATGAAGTTGACTCCCATTCATCTATAGTTGGTTCTAGTTCACTATACCTTCGTCTTTAACGCAGCGTTAAAAGCGAAATCACCAGACAAAAGAGACCCCGTACCCAGTGCTGCACTGACAACCGAAGCATTTATTGCAAACCAAAACCAACAAACACGCAACAACACCCACATGCGTGTGCATCCAATGCCATCTTTATGCGAAAAATTTTCAGGAAGGGTGATTTGAGAATATGTGAGGCTAATTGAGAGAACTGAGTTGCAGGAATCATTATTTTTTTCATACGGCATGCCTCGATGATTTCGCGTGCGTTTGGTCCACGTGCCACGCGTGTTCATTTCTTCAGTGCCACGCGGGTTTATTGCTTTTTGATGTATTTGGGTTTCACCCACAATGACTGTTACCAACGCTCGACGCAGACCACGCCGCAATATTTCAGAAGCTTAGCGATTGTTTCAGATCATTCTGTTAATTGGTTTCGCGCAGGACACGAATAGTCAAGTTTATTCGACAGCTTATGCGAGCACCAGCGATAACGCTGGATGGTTCGATGACTGATGTAAAAAGACGACGCATTCCACCGATGATCAGATTACTCGACGGCCGACGACTGTTCTCGCCGCTATCAGTGTACAGTCTGTATGGCTTGTAATTTGAGCTTTCGTTTTCCGGGCACAAGTTGCCCAAATTAAGAGGTCCGTATTTCCTAGTCTTGCTGCATCCTTCTTCACCGTCATAACCACGTGACATCTGGTGGAGGTGCTGTTCGTTCATGTTCCGGGCGCCCCCCGTCAAGCCGTGAACCCAGCCGAACTCTTGAAGACACCGGCACCGGCACCATCAAGAAAGTCGAGCTAGCCTCAGAGCAAACGGACTATCCCCACAATACGGACTCCTACCGCACAAGCCAAAAGCCATGGTGACGAAGACAACAGCCCCGATGACGGCCGCAGTGTCCCGAGCAGCGATCATGATGCAGCCACCCAAGGCGCCACCGACTTTCGGTGGATTGCTATGTGAAGACCGTCCGAAAGGGCCGCGGCGTTGCCGGAGACACGGGTGCGACTCCTGAACGAAAACGTAACCATCTTCGCGAAGGAAATGACCCGACTGTTCCGCCCCACTGACCCTGACATGGCCGAGGAGAAGAAAGTCAGTTTCCTCATGTGAGAAGTAAAGTAAGAGCTCTTCGCTGGGCTGACGCGGAACCCACCCCGACACTTGGAGAACTTATCTCAGAAGCTACGACAATTTAGAAGACGCTGCAAATGCGCACCCGCCAGTACAATCGCCGATTGATTCAAGCCAGCGCAGCTGTTCATGATCTCTGCTCCGACGACCTACGAGAAACGATCCGAGCTATTGTGCGAAAGGAACTACGCAAGCTGTTACCCTCACGCCGAGAAAGACCGACCACCGGCACTGTAGTTGCTGGAAGACGAAGATGTCCTAAAGCATTGACTGTGTTAGGCCAGTTCCTAATTTTTCGACATTTTTCTAAGTCTGACAGTTTTTACCACTTTCCTGGGCTTCGTACTACCCTGTGACCACCTGGAGGCTCCTGTCCACCCGGAAAAACACGTCAAGCGTACCTCTAGGCGCGCTGCGCCGTACCCACCACGACACGGAACATCACCGCCAGATGCGCTAGGTGCCGCATATATGGCTGCGGTGGCAACTACTGCTCCTGCAGCCTCTGTAGTGGGAACTACAGACCATGGCCCTGCAAACAAGCGACTACGCGACGAACAAGACGGCTCCAATCCTTCGGATGAAAATACAGATGATATGGACCAGGCATCCTTCACGGTGATGTCCTACAAAAAAAAAAGAGGTACTGGTGTTCCTGTCGTATTCCAGCCTACCATAGAAGGAGGGAGCTTATGGAAAGTCAACCCTAACATTGTAGCATCAGCGGTTGTGACGTCGGCTCAAGAAAAAGTTCTTAACTATCGCCTCAACAAGGAAGGAAGCCTGATGGTTACAGTGTCAACACTGCCCGCCGCCAACCGTTTGCTTACGGTGACTGAACTGGCTGGCGTAGCTGCAGAGGCCCGAGTTCCATACTCTTACACGACGAACTATGGAAAAATACAAATGTTCCTCTGAGTTACTCAAATGAAGAACTACAAGACTATCTACGGGATCAAGGTGTCGTTTCAGCGAGGAGGCTCACCACCTTCACACCCGAAGATGGAGGAAAAGTCGAAGAGGTACGTCGCCAATTTGTCATTTTGAAATTCGACAGGAATTCACCATTACCTAAACGAGTCACGCTTGGGTTCTGTAGTTACCCGGTCGCCGAATACGTCGGGGCAGCTACGGAGTGTTACAAGTGTCAAAGACATGGTCACATATCGAGACACTGTACTGGCCCGGTGCGCTGCAAAGTGTGTGCTGGGCCTCACTCACAGAAGGCGTGCACCTCAAGAGCACAACCTAAATGTGCAAACTGCGGTGGTGCACACCCTGCTTCATATGGAGGGTGCATTAAAAAGAAGGCTGCTACACTCGCACGCACGTTGGAGCAAGCACAAGGAAAACCACCGAGGCGTAATGAACCACCGCCTAACCCTGAAGTGGTATTCACGAGTATGACAGACGTCTCCCAGGAACAATCCCCACGAAGCCAAAAGACACCTGGTAACACATACGTCGATGTTACTAAAAATAAACGTGGTAAATCCATAGGCTTGTCGCCTTCATTAGCACCACCGCAACCCCAGGCAGCACACGACGTCGGGCCGATATTGGTTTTACGGCGGCTGTGCGCGGCCCCACCTCGGGCCAGCATTGCCAGCCTTGCGCCGATATCGGCGGTGCCGCTGACATTTGCCGGCAAAATTGGGCCGACTTTGCCGCCTTTCAGCCGATGTTGGTCTTTCACCTGCAACATTGGGCCGAGTTATCCGGCTTTCTGCCGTCTTCCCGCCGATATCGGCTTAGCCGATTTCTTTCACCGGCAACACTGGGCCGAGTTTGCCGGCGTTTCGCTGTTCTTCCGCCGATATCGGCTTAGCCGATTGCTTTCACCGGCAACATTGGGCCGTGTTAGCCGCCGTTTTGCCGTACTTTCGCCGACATCGGCCGAGCCGATGTTTTTCACCGGCAACATTGGGCCGAGCATGCCGTCATTCTGCCGTGCTTCAGCTGACATCAGCGGAGCCGATGGCTTATCGACGATGTTGGAACTTTTTTTGTCTCCCTTCAGACAGTTATACATGCCCTGTTGAGAACGTCCTCCTGCGTCGCGGCGCTCCAAAAGCCCTCGTCACCGACAGAGGTACGGCTTTTACGGCAGAACTAACGCAAACCATCTTGAAATATAGCCACACAAGTCACCGACGGACATCACCCGCAGGCGAATGGCCTCACCGAGCGGCTAAATGAAACCCTCGCCGACATGCTCGCAATGTACTGTACGTCGAACACATGACATGGGACGCCATATCTTCCGCACATAACCTGAAGTTAACACGGCAGTGTAAGAAACGGCGCACATATAACGCCGTTCAAACTAGTTCACGGAAGCCCCCAACGACGCTGGACGCCGTGTTGCCGGCCCTCAGTGACGAGAATAACCTCGACGTTGCGCTCTACCTTTAGCCCGCTGAAGAAGCCCGGCAGCTCGCCCGCCTAGGATACAATCGTAATGCAATAGAGCATTAGGCGCTTGAATATTTGTAGCTTAAGCTGTAGAATACCGCTACATGGATTGCTGTACTAGCACAAATAACAAAGTTCAAATATTGTACCGTGCTAATGCCGCACGTACGACTCGGTGCGCGAAGTATCGCCGACTGAATAGCTTGCATTCTCTTATTAGTTTCTGCTATGACAATGACTAACAACTATCACTAGCACAGTCACTTTTCTACCAAAAAAGGTGGTCTTTAGAAGAATAACTGACTGAAATTAGATGGCCACTTCGTTGACCAGTTGTTCAACGCTATCAAAAATGTTGAAACGTTATAACACATACCAATAACTTCATGCGCCAAATTCGAAGTACTTCTGTTTCGTAAATGTTTTTGCCACTGGTCGGCCGACTTCACTAATGTATCCAGCATCAAAATTCACCCAAACATTCCCGCACGAATGCTTTTAGCGGAAGAAGTTTTATGTGAATACTAATTCTGTGCATAAATCGAGCCTGTGATCATATTTATAGCGCTATATCCTTTCAGCCGCTGAATGTGTGGCGCCAGCGCTCATATACTACACGGACAGTTTCCGATCTCTGTGTTTACACATATTTACTTACGCGCGTGTTTGGGTGACGCGTAACAAGCGCATTTGCTTCAGTGATGTCACATAATTTTACTTTATGAAAATAGTAAAAAGCTCAGCAAGGCCTGTTGCTGAGCTAGTTGGTTCATTACTTGAGAAAAATAAGTATGGTGAAAAAAAGACCGGGCGAAGTGAAGACACGTTTTGTCGTTTGAATGTTTACAAATCAACTAGCCCGCTGACCATCTTTAACGAACTGACAAACACCTGTTTGCCACGTGTTTGTCAGTTCGTATTTGCACTTCGTTGCCGTCCATTTTGTGACATACATATCTTTTTCAAGTAAAAATCTCGCTCAACGATTACTTCCCACGTGCTTTCAGAAACAGTCGCATAAAATTATTATTATGGCATGTGAAATACGATGAAAAATGCGGCTACAACGTGGTGTACGCAAAGTTTTCATGTAGCGACATGTGGCAACAAGTGATGCATTGAAAATTCGACGAACGCCTTTCTCAAACGGCATGCCCATAGACATGCTGGGGGGATCGCACACCATTGTGGTAGGCTGAGCCGTGCTTTCAAGAAGGGAGAATTCGCATTTTTTTTTTTCGTCTTCTTCAACCTCTACCCCCCCCTCCCTCCCTTCCCCTCGTTCAGCGTCATTGTCGCGAAACTCGCTTGACCAGGCAGGGTAGGGTAGCCGTCCAGACGGAGGGACAATCGTAGCTGCGGGAGCAGGTTTTTTTCACTCCGACCAGCAGAATTCTTCAAGAAGTGCGGTGTGTGGACATGTGTGGTGGAAAGTCAAAATCGTGCACGAGTCGGATACGCGGCAGCATTCCGGCATTGTTTTCGGCAGAGATCACCGCAGCGAGAAACCAGTGGCCCCCTGCTTCCATGTTGAACTCGCTCACCTCATATAAGGCCGCGTGTTCACTACTGTTACGTGTCATCAGATTTTTGTTCTCTTCTTATCGCGTATTCTCTATTGACCATCGTGTTTTGTGTATTCTGATATGGTGCGCTTGCATTTTTTATTCGCTCGTGTTTTTAGCGATCCAACGGGCACACGTGAGTGGTTTTTATGCACGATTCCTTTCTGTTACGATCTTGCCTTTAGATTAGAAATGCGTGCGTGTCTATCTTGTTGAGATGTAGAGTTCATGGGATCTTGTGGTACCGCTCGCAATGTTCCTCGCGTCGCGTGCAGCAGCTTATCCATCTTCTTGGCGCTTAAGATATCACTGAAAAATTGCAATCCCCGCTTAAAGGATAACGCTAATTTAATTGCCAGTCATGTGTTGCGAATGCCTACCGTTCCTTGGTGAACTTAATAAACGTGGGGGGGGGGGGGTGCTCCTCTGCTCGTAATTAGCTCACGCGTATACACAGTCTTCTAGTGTAGTTGCCACTCTTAATGTCGCTTTTTCGGCAAGCCGCCTAACATTATCTTTCTTTTCTTCGGGTCCGTCTTTAATCCTACTTTAATGCTGCCTTCGTTTACATCTCCAGAATTTTTTTCGTGATTCGGCAACGTCGTTACTGAAAAGCGCGATATCGTCCACAAAACGCAAGTAGCTAAGATATTCTTCGTTAATCCTTATTCCTATTTTTGCCCGTTCTAGTTCTTTCAATATTTATAGTGAATGTGCCGCGCATAACGTTGAAGAGATTGTAATTCTTCGCATAGGCGTGCGCACAGTGGGGCAGGGAGGCGGCCGGCCCCCGTAGTGACCTAAGAAGAGGGGAGCGCAAGGTCTGCCAAACACATTGACTTAATAGGGAGGGGGGGGGGGGCGCCGCGATGAACCTTCGCCCCCCCCCCCCGAAGTGGGGCGAAGGTTCATAGCGGCGTCCCCCCCACCCCCTCTGAAGGGGAACCATGCTCACGTCTATGATTTTGCGCCTGATCCCATTCTCGATTAGGATTGTCCTGCTTTTTTTGAGGAATACGGTAACTGTGGGTTTGTTTTATATGTTGGCTACGGTATCTATAGATGTTTAGATATTTCTTTATGGCATAATTATTCCGGAACTGTTGGTGTGTGTTCATATCTGTGAATAAATTTGTGTTTATCACCTTGCAAATGTGTTGCTCCTTAAATTCTCAGACGCATGCGTAGTTGGTGCAGCAGGCCTTTCATCACTTTAGTTGTGTTAGAGACAATATTGACTTTCGTTCTCGGCCTTGCACGGTTCGACAGAATTGTGGGTCTTAATCGCACACTAAGACATCAGTGGAGCAGTCGTTCTAATTAGGAAGCATTTTTCGAATATGGCACCAACGGCAGTCGATGAATGTCGTTGGGCCGCGAATTGTCTATTTTAGCGCTGCTGACTTACAGTACAGTAACCACAGTAATACCGAACTGCCGTGGTCGGCACGCAGCCATTTTACTTTATAACACATGTATCAGCCTACCTGATCAAGTTACTTTACGCATCGAGCAACTACCGCCGGTGTCTCCATATAAACTAGCTACGTGCCGACCACGATGGTACAGTACTACCGTACTTAACGCACGGTAAGCCAGCACTGCTAAAACATAATAACGGGTGTAAACGGTCACGCCGGCGGCTACCCGACGTCGGCGGGGCCGACACCGCGCCAGCATCGGC
Source organism: Rhipicephalus sanguineus (assembly GCF_013339695.2). Classification (NCBI taxonomy): domain Eukaryota; kingdom Metazoa; phylum Arthropoda; class Arachnida; order Ixodida; family Ixodidae; genus Rhipicephalus; species Rhipicephalus sanguineus. The sequence continues at coordinate 21,196,237 of NC_051176.1, read as the reverse complement.
TAGCATACATAGGCCCAATGACGGCTTGCCATCATCGGCTGAATAACGGCAGGCCCGTCTCGGACCGACGCTGGCTAGCCCACGTCGGCCCGAAGCCGGCAAGCCCGCATCGGCCCAAAGGCGGCTAGCCGACGTCGGGCCGATGCGGGTGAAAGTAGCGCGAGCGTGATTTGCCGACGTGGGGCCAATATTGCTGCCGTCATTTGCCGACGTTGGGCCGAGATCGGTCCAATGGCGGCGTGCTGCCTGGGACGTGTCTCACAAGACCCACCACGCGATTACTGCCGTCACCAGTCTCAGTCGCTGCAACAGGACAAGGTCATCTGCGAGAGGGAGAAACACGGAAACACCGACCAAGATGTTACACGCATACTGATTCCGATGTTGTTTGCGGCCATCAAAGCCCTTGTCCGCGCAAATCCCTCGTCAAGAAGCCTCCCAGAGGTGGAAGCAATCCTTACAATGGAGCCGCTGGTGTCGACTTCTTACGCTCCGCAGGGGCGCGCTCCCTCGCAGTAATAATCATGGCTTCCTCAACGACATACTCACCTGAACTGACCATGCATACAATGTTTCGCACATGCACCATATTACAGTGGAACGCTCGCGGGCTTCGCTCGAAGCTTTCGGATTTCTGACAACTGGTGCGAGCGTGCCAGTTCCCTTTCATCGTCATCTCTGAATCGCGCGTCGGACCACATTTCAGAATGAACGGATATTATTTTCATCACTCAAAACGACCTGACAATATCAGTAGACTACTCATAGGCTTCCGCGGAGATGTTCCGGCCTCCGAGATCGACATGCCACCCCACAGCGACAATTAATATGTGTGCGCCATCACAGTAATAGGTAAACAAGAATACACTCTGATTGGAGTATACCTGGAGCCAGGCAGGCCTTTCGACGCTTCAAGACTTGAAAACCTCATTTCAAGGACACCTTCTCCACACATCATTTGTGGAGATTTCAATGCCCACAATGAAATCTGGGGCAGCTCACACACTTGTGCGCGAGGAGCCAAGCTCGCAGAACTACATTCAAAGCATTCAATTGAACCTCTAAATAACGGCAGCATCACCTACCTACGAGGCACTACGTCTACCAGCAGCATCGATGTGACCTTCGTAACAAGCTCAGTTGCCCGTAACTTCCACTGGTGCACCGACTTGGAAACACGTGGGAGTGACCACTACCCAATAATGATATCAGCTGTTGATGCGAAGACGTCATCAAGGAAACTATTTACAAGATCTACAGATTGGGATGCATACAAAGACGCCGCTAGCAAAGGAATCACTGCTGCAACCAAGGACGACGAATTGCTATCTACAATGGCTCATTGCCTAAGAGAATGCACACGCGTTTCATCTAAGAATGACAGATTTCCGTCTGTGATGGTTACGGACGTTCGCCACTATGTTTGTTGATGACGGACGAGAAAGGATTCATCTAGGCGAAAAAAGAAGCTTTATATTGTACACTAGAGAAGAGAGAAAAGTACTAGGAGAAACAAACTATATATATACACCACTAGACGCCAAGCATCACGCAACATGCGCGAGAGTAAGTCCGGCTAGGCTGAGACAGTGTCCGGTTCGTGAGAAAAAAAAACGCTGTCTCACAGTTTGGGTCCCCGTCGTCCCAGCTTGTTGCGGTCGTCGACGTGCGCGAGGGCACAGGTGGCACGGCTGGCACGCTTGACAGCACACGGATGCGCTACCGTGTGCAGCGCCGTGGAGACAGAAGTCGCCGCCAACCCAGCAGTACAGGTAGCAACTCCCGAGGACCCGTGTCAGGCCATGACCCGCGAAGACCGCACCAGGTAGGCCTCGCCCACGATCCTGCCCTCGGCCACTGCACTCAGGCAGGAGCCGTTCAGCAGGCCTCGGCCTTGAACCTTGATTAGGCCACCGGAACTGAACCGTGGACCGGCTATCGGCCCTCGACCCGGCAGGCACGAACTGCTCCGACGCCCGCCTCAGGAACGTCGCCCGGAGCTCGTCGCCTCGCGCGGCGCACCGCTTCGTCCGCCTTCGTGGCCCGAATCCGCGAGCTCTTCTCCGCACGTTCTTTCTTTTTCTTCTCTTCTTCTTCCTGTTTGGTTGTCACCTTCGTGCCACCTGCCCTCCGCTCCTCTTCTTCAGTTTCGGTTTTCCCGGTTCTCGACGCTTTTTAGTCCTTTTAGTCCCAAATCATGCCTAAAACACATCACTTTTGTGTCCTTTCCTTACAATATCCCCCTGCTCAAGAAAGTTGTTTAGGGAGAAAACAACTTTTTACAAGCGCACGAGGTGGAGTACACAAAAGTAACAAATAGCCAAAACAGCAACATTGTTTACAGATGTTCCGTTCGTTAGTGAAAAGGTGACTTAACAGGGCAAAAAATTGTACCATCACTAAACACTAAAGAGCGAAGAAGGCAACTGTGGCTGAGGTAGTGGGCGCCTACGTTGTCGGCGCCCTTGATTTACTCAACCACAAGTCGTACACACTAAGCAATAGACTACAGCGGAGTACTTGGGGACAAAATCGTGATAATAACCGGTTAAACGAAGAAAGGAGCTAACTTCTTTCTTCGCCTTCGGTCTCTTTGCGGCCTGAATCTTCTCCAATGTCTCAATCTGGGCTCGTCAACAGTGTCTGATTGTACAGTAACGGCAGCTTGTTGTGCTTCATTTTCGGGCTCCCTATAGTGGTATTTCTTGAGAAGGTTAATGTGAAATAAACTTCTCCGAGCTCCGAGATCTATCTCGTAGTCATAGTCGCTGCGTTTTTCAAGCACCGTGAAGGGTCCCTTCTATGTCAAGGTCAGTTTATTCTTATCTGATGGTAGCAACAGCAATACCTTGTCTCCGGATGATAGCTGTCGAACTCTTGCTTTCCTATCGTAATATTTCTTTTGTGTCATTTTCGCCTTTAGGAGTTCTTCATGTGCTACCTTGCATGTGTCCTGCAGTCGCTCCTGGAGATCTAGACCATACTCGTATGTTGTTTTCGTGCCGGGATCGATGTTGTCCCCTGCCCATAGTTCCTTAAGGATCGACATTGGCCCGCGTACAAATCTACCGTAGAGGAGATCAAACGGCGCGAATCCAAGGCTCGTTTGGGGAACCTCACGGTATGCGACGAGCAGGGGAGCCAAGTATCTGTCCCAGTGTTGAGGCCGTTCTTGACACATGCGGCGAACCTTTTGTTTCAGAGTGCCATTAAATCTCCCCACAAGTGCGTTGGCCATGGGGTGATAGGGCGTTGTGGGTAGCTGGCGAAATGAAAGTAGCCGACCGAGTTCCTGTATGAGATTCGAGGTGAACGACTTTCCACGATCGCTCACTATCTCACGTGGCACTCCAACGCGGGAGAACATCTCTACTAGTGTTTCCGCTATGCGCTCTGTCTCGATGCTCGGTAGTGCCACCGCATCCGGGTAACGGGTAGCGAAGTCTACCATCGTTAAGACATACTTGTTGCCCTTGGATGACGTTGGTGACAGAGGGCCAATATTATCGATGGCGGCCCGCTGAAAGGGTGTGTCTATGACGGGCATATTTCCCAATGGAACTCGTCCGACGAGGTGTTTAGGCACGGTCCTCTGACATATGTCACACGACTTCACGAACCGTATAACATCAGCCTGTACACCCGGCCAATAAAACTCGGTAAGGACACGGTCTGTTGTCCTTCTTTGCCCTTGGTGCCCAGACAGAATGCCTTCATGCGCCATCTTCATCATGGTGTTCCGAAGATCCTTGGGGACTACAAGTTCCTCCAAGTCTCGTCGTTGTGCCGTGCGATGGCGCCGGAAGAGAATGTCGCGTACCAGCACAAAATCAGTGACTGCTGCCTTCTTCGATATGATTTCCTTCCCAAATGCGGCGAAGCAAGTTTCCAGCGTGGGATCTCTGTTCTGCAAATTCTGTTGCTCTTCCCGGCTGACATCCAGGGGTTGGATCCGAGGAACAGTCAGTTCACTGGGCTTTTTCCTTTCTTTATCTGCAGCCGCCGACACGTCATTTTCCCGTCCTCTATCTGATGAGGTTGCGTCTTCAGGTTCTTCTTCAGGGCAAACTGGATCACGGTGAATTCGTCCTAGTGTTGGTCTTCGTGTTGGCTGCTTCTGGACTGGTTGTGGATCTGACAGTACACCTGCAATGTTGCCAAGCACTACTTCATACAACGGATTCTCCATACAAACAGCAAGCACCTGACCCTTGAAAAACGGAGAATCGATGTACACCTCTGTTTCTGGTAAGTCTTTCGCAGATCCGTCCAATAAGCGAATGGTACGGGTGTTGCCCTTCAAGTTGCAGTCAGGAACCAGTGATCGTTTCACCACTACTGTATTGCAACCGGTATCCCGTAATACGGTAACCAGCTTCCCTTCCAGATAGCCCTTTACAGTTGGCATCTGTTTTGACCCGTTGTCGCAAGTTGCGTTGCTTTGGGTCCCATCGCACATGTCATGACAATGGTTATCATCCTGCTTGTCAGGCGGACCTTCCACTGATTTGTCATGCTGCGCTTTCTGGTATCCCAAGAAGGAACATGATGCCTCTCTACGTTTTCCCGAGTTCGAGGGACAACTATCCGATCTGTGCCCTGTCTTCTTACAGATCCAGCCCGACGTCGACTTGGGCACTCGAGACTGTCCAGCAATCGGAAGCTCGATGGCCCGGCTTGTTGCACAGAAAACAAAGCGGTTTTCCTTTGCTTTCGCTTGCAGTGTCAACTTTAGCTGCAGCCATCGCTTTCCCTTTGTCTTCTTTTCCTCTAGCGAGATTCACGATTCCCTGGGCTTCCAAATATTGATCTGCCGTCGTTGCCAACGTGTCCAGGCTATGACATCCTCGCTCCTTCAGGAAGACAGCCAACTTCTCGTCGCACCGCCTGAGGAATTGCTCGGACACCATCTTGTCTCGCAGTGCATCATAGTATTTGGGAGTCTTCGCCAGCTCCTGCCAATGGTCGAAGTATCCACAGAGACGTCCCGCGAACTGTCGACCTGTCTCCGCATTCTCGGGCCGGGCATCCCTAAACTTCGTGCGGTATCCCTCCTCTGTGTAACGGAACCGCTGGAGGAGCGTCTGCTTGAGCTTGGTGTAGTCTGTAGTCTTCTGCAGACATCCGTCCTACCACAGTCAAGGCTTCTCCCGTTAGGCACAAGCTCAGTGACAGGGCCCACTTGTCGGTTGGCCAGCCTTGGCTCGTGGCAACCCTCTCAAATCTCTGGATGTACGCGTCCAGTTCGTCCCTACCCTCATTATATGGCGGAATCATTTTGTGTGGGCTGCGGAAACTCTGACCACCACCCATACTATCGTCCGCAGAACTCATGTTCGGACGCTGCGCCTCTGCGACACGACGTCGCTCCTCGAGGAGGAGCCTTTCCGCTTCCATGCGAGCTATTTCACGCTCATGCTCCGCCTGTGCTGCTAGACGTGCCTCCTCTCGATCTTTTGCTCTCTGGTCCCTCATTTCTTTTTCCTCGGCGCTCACCCATGCCAACAACGCCTCTCCACTCAGCCCCCTCTTATTCCCTAGCTCAACTAGCTTTCTCTTCTCGTCCATTCTCGTCTGCCACACACAAACAACGTGAGGCTCTCAGATGTAATGCGAGAGCTTGGTCCTGTCTCGCGGACGTCAGAAATTGTGATGGTTATGGACGTTCGTCACTATGTTTGTTGATGACGGACGAGAAAGGATTCATCTAGGCGAAAAAAGAAGCTTTATATTGTACACTAGAGAAGAGAGAAAAGTACTAGGAGAAACAAACTATATATATACACCACTAGACGCCAAGCATCACGCAACATGCGCGAGAGTAAGTCCTGGATCACTTAGCGGAGAGTCCGGCTAGGCTACGACAGTGTCCGATTCGCGAGGGAAAAAAAACGCTGTCTCACAGTTTGGGTCCCCGTCGTCCCAGCATGATGCGGTCGTCGACGTGCGCGAGGGCACAGGTGGCACGGCTGGCACGCTTGACGGCACACGGATGCGCTACCGTGTGCAGCGCCGTGGAGACAAAAGTCGCGGCCAACCCAGCAGTACAGGTAGCAGCTCCCGAGGACCCGTGTCAGGCCATGACCCTCGAAGACCGCACCAGGTAGGTCTCGCCCACGATCCTGCCCTCGGCCACTGCACTCAGGCAGGAGCCGTTCAGCAGGCCTCGGCCTTGAACCTTGATTAGGCCACCGGAACTGTACCTTCGACCGGCTATCGGCCCTCGACCCGGCAGGCACGAACTGCTCCGACGCCCGCCTCAGGAACGTCGCCCGGAGCTCGTCACCTCGCGCGGCGCACCGCTTCGTCCGCCTTCGTGGCCCGAACCCGCGAGCTCTTCTCCGCACGTTCCTTCTTTTTCTTCTCTTCTTCCTGTTTGGTTGTCACCTTCGTGCCACCTGCCCTCCGCTCCTCTTCTTCAGTTTCGGTTTTCCCGGTTCTCCACGCTTTTAGTCCTTGTAGTCCCAAATCATGCCTAAAACACATCACTTTTGTGTCCTTTCCTTACACCGTCAAACGACGAGGAGCTTGAAAAACTGTGTGCCATTCGCAGGCGAGCTGAAAGAATAGTATTGCGCACAAAGTGTCATGAAGACCTTCGAGCTTGCCGACGGACACAGCGTCATATCCGACGTTACCTGGATAAACGTAGCTGGCGAAGATGGCGCGACTTTTGCTCCACGCTGGATGTTCGTCAACTGGTAGCCAAAATCTGGAGGGTCTTTAGAGGCATGCACACGCCACTCCGACAGCTTCACCCTTTCGCCGCACTCTCTTTGCACGAACGTAAATCCGTCAAAGAACTCTCAGAAGGATACTGCGCAGTGCTATCCGAGGCAACTTCAATGCCTTGGACCTCTTCCGCAGCCAATCAGTCTAACAACTCACGAGCGGTAGTGCCAGCATTGCACTTGCCTTTCACAATTGAAGAACTGAACACTGCTATCAGTGAATCGAACAGGCACACATCACCCGGTCATGACGAAATAAGCTACGAAGCCATCCCAAAACTACCCGACACTTCCCGCCTACGACTCCTGGAATATTATAATTCTTCATGGCTGTCTGGCGAGGTCCCTGCAGAATGGAAACTCGCAAAATAGTGCCCATTTTGAAACCTGGTAAACAGCCAACAAGCTACGTCTCTTTCCGGCCCGTCGCCCTGCTGATTGGTGTTGGCAAGCTTATGGAGCGAATGATTCACAAACAACTGACACGGTTCCTAGGAAGCCACGACAAATTGCCCCAAGAAATGAACGGGTTCCGCTAAGGCAGGGCACCTATAGACAATGTCATCACCCTCGTCTCTTCACTCGAAGAGGACCTCTTTGCTGGACGCATACCGATAGCAATCTTCCTTGACGTCAAAGCAGCTTTTGACTCAGTCTTTCACCATGCCATTCTTGCAGCCATGGACAGTCTTGGCCTGGGAGGAAGGTTGTACAAATGGATGAGAGCTACTTAAAAGAACGGAAGATATATATGAGCACTCCAAACGGTCCAACACAGTTCTACGCAGTATAGAAGGGCGTACCCCAGGGTGCTGTGCTCAGTCCGCTACTTTTCAACCTCACCCTGATACATATAACAAGGATATTGCTGCGAGGAGTGCACATCACAATTTACGCCGATGATATCTGTACCTGGAGCGCTTCAACTTCGCGTTAGATCGCCAAACAACGCCTTCAAAAAGCATTACGGAACCTGTCCACGTATTTGGCTCCCCGAGGTCTACACTTTTCTCCAAAAAAGAGCACAGCCATCGCTTTCACGAGAAAGAAAATGAGCAAGTATCCGCTCGTCGTTGGTGGACGGCCGCTGACTTTTTTACGGTCTCAGCGATTTCTTGGAATAATCATTGATAGAAATCTTTCCTGGTCTCCTCAGGTGAAGAAATAAACAGGGCCCCAATTTACCTAAGCACATTAGGCAATGCCCGTTAAGCTCTTGTGGACCGCGATTTACTGACGTGCGGGTTATCGCTAAAAGCTCAGACCAAACTGCCAGAGAATTAATGGAAGCATTTTTTATCAATAAAAAAGGTGACATGTGCGTCAGCGACACGTCTATAGTATTGTACAAATCAGAGAAAAAGTTCATTGAACATTCTTTATCCCGCCCCCATTGATGACAATACAACTTTCTGCGCACGCGCTGAGGACGACATATATTTATATGTGAATTTCTGCGAATAAACTTCAGTTGTTAGTGGCGCTCCGTCCCGTGTCCTTTCTTGTGTTTGTCCTGCTTTGCGCCTTAAAAATCATTAGGAAGAAACTTCGAGCGACAATAGCTGCAGCATCGCAACTGTTGAAATTCATGGCGGGGACACAATGGGGAGGCAAATGCCGCTCAATGGTACTACTTGTGAAAGCGTATATTGAAGGAACCTTGCGCTATTGCCTACCGGTGCTTCATTGATTATCACCAGCAAACAAGAGAACTTTGGAAGCCGCACGAAACAATTGCCTACGAATCTGTCTAGGCCTTCCGAAGTGCTCATCAACCTCAGGAACTGTAGCGGAAGCAGGATGTCTTCCGCTAGAAGTCGTCTCTACTCAAGAAACCATGCGCACTCATTTTCATCCGATTTCATTTGAAATCACCCGATTTCATTTGATATAGCACACTTACAACAATTGGCTGTTACCACAGGTAACTTTATCACATTTTAGTGGATACCAGCTCACTGCGGTATTCTGGCCAACGAAAAAGCGGATGAAGCGGCACGCAAAGGACTTCAAAACCGAAACTATAGGCGAACCTATTTCACTAAATCTCATGCTTCCCAGCTGGCTAAGAGACTTGCTTCCGAAGAAAACAAGAAGCTCTGGAACCTTTCGACACATCGTTATGCTTTCCTCTACTCTATCGACCCACATCTAAAAACAAGACTCCCATGCAGAATTCCTCGGCATCTGGAAACTCTGTACCATCGTCTTCGACTAAACAGTGCTAATGGAAACAGTTTACGGTACCGCTTCGGTCAAACCGAAAGTCCGTACTGTAATAACTGTGGCTCCATAGAAACTGTCGAGCACTCAAACAAAATTGTTTGAGTGCCGAGCGTATGCCGAAGAGCGTGCGCTCTATGAACATTGCATGTATATGCTGACCAAAAGAACTTTATCAATTGACTGTGCCTTGGGCCCTTTACCCTGCGTCACGCAACAGAGGCAAGCGATGAAACTACTATTCAGATATTTAGAGAGCATCGGTCAGCTCGACAAACTTTAATGGCACCTTGAAAGCACGTAATAAGTCACTGTCAGCACACGTCCCCGCCCAAGATTTACAAAAAACTCAGTTTTTGTTTTTACCTCTTTTTCATTCTATTTTAACTTTTTAACATTTTTTTTCTATATATATCTCTGTGTCTTTCTGTCTTTCAGTCCCCAATCCCCTTCCCCACGCAGAGTAGCAAGTCAGCGAATTTACACACGCCGGCTAAATTCTCTGCCTTTCAATAAAGAGCTCTCTCTCTCTCCCCACGGCCTCAAGTGGACTCGATTGCGGAAATTCTACGGGAAGAAATTCTGCAGTCACTTGGGGTGCCCGAGACAGCGCAGCCTCATCGTGAAGCCATTACCTACGCTGCTGCTGTCCGCCGTCGCTACACAGCCACGCGACACCGCACCACTGCCGTTTCGTCTGCATCGTCAACGCCATCTCAATTGCCTGTAAGCCAGCGCTACACGCCGAGGAAGACCGACGTATGGTGCGCCCCTGACCGCGGCCCGCTCTGCTACCATTGCGGTGAAGCCGGCCACATCTACCGCCGGTGCCAGTACGGTCAGATGAGACTATGCGGTTTTGCCGTCAACGCGCCGTGTCAACAGCCAGGTGAACGACCATGCGACGTCGCTGACTACCTCGCAGGAGCGCAGTGGACACCCCGACGAACTTGCCGATCGCCGTTGCCAGGCGGCCACATCTCACCGCAGCGCCGGCAGTACACCGGCCACTCGTGTCCGATCCGCGAGCCCTTATCCGGAAAAATAAGGGTAGCAACCGATGAAGGTGTGGTTGCTGTACGACAAAATTGGCGGCGAGGAGTTACGGAGTCGCCCTCTATCGGACGCGCCTAAAATGCGTGCTAGGTAGGATACCGCCGGCGCGCTCCCCATAGGTTTTGCTGTCGGCGCTCTACAAAAACACCTCACAGAAGCCCTCCAGGGCATTTATGTAAGTACTTTCGAAAGGAAGTGTGTTCTTTACTGTCAAAATAATCATTTTCGACGAACTGAAAGCAAAAGATAGTCTACAGTCGCTGTCTCTTTGCAGAAAACCTAGCACCCGCTTCACGCGGTCACCGCGTCGGAGACCCCTGAACCGGCTTCTTGCGTGAAAGGTAGTCACTCGCTGACTGCAAACTCTGTGAAATATCTCGTTAGAGTAGACTACTGCCTGTATTACCAAAGGGAGCATAACGGAAAGAAGCCTCAAGCCAGCAATCGCACGGGTTCGCGAGGACTGACGGTGCATCTGCATGTATGTTCGTACTGATGGTTTCGCTTTTGCTACGAGCGCGTTTTCGAACCGCGCTGTGAACTTTAGGACGCAAAATATGAGAATTTGTGAGTACACAAACAACTACTGTTGCGCGGACGCTATCAGAGCAGTTCAGCAGCAATTTCGTTACAACTAAGGGTGCGCCTATGGCGACTTTGTGATGTGCCATCCCGACGATTCAGTGTTTTTATTTCGGTCTAAATTTTTGTACGTTTCAATGTCATTTGACAAATTTTCTGCGTATTCAACGGTCTTGTCAGCGGGCAAATGCCGCTGTTTCTGTTTCTTTATTCAGTGCATTCGTTTCGTTTGGTGCTCACACAAAACGGGAGCAAACGCGACGCCTTTTTTATTGCTCCTTAATTATCGTTCCCTTTGCATTCCAGCGAACTTGCCGCTCTCTGTCTACAACAAATTCGTAGACCAAAGCTTTACCAATTCGAGATTGCTGGTGGAAGGAGAAGCAGTCTACGAGACCGAGCATGTAGTAGCATGCAACGCCAAGGAAAAGAAAGAAAATACAGTAACGTTCGCCGGACTTGTTCTGCAAACGTCGGCTGTGAACTAGGACCCACATGAACTTGAAATAGCGGTGAATAAAATAGGAGTTATTGCAGCAACCAGCAGCCGTAAAACAGGATGGTATTATTTGGCGAGTACCCCAGCAATTTTGGCAGCAGTGTCGTGCCTAACGCCAACAGGATGGCATCTTTCCCAGGTAAATAACTGAGGCGCTAAGAAAATACATGGGGTTGGAGAGGCCCAACGTGGGTTTGAGAGAGGCAGAATAAATTTGGGCTTTTTAGAAAACAGTGTTTGAGTCAGGGGAACGCAAGCTTGACTAAAAAAATGCTATTGCCAACATAAATGCAGAACACAGCCGCAGCATTTGACTCTCTCGCTACGTATGTCCACCAGCAAACGTCGCGTAGTTTATGAAGACGAAAGCCTTCGATGCCTCTTCAAGCGGGAAGATTGACCGTCGGCGGCGCCAAGACGAGTGACGCAAAAAATAATCGTCACGTGATGACGTCACCATATGACGTAACTATGACGTCAAAGATCTCCTAAATTTGTAACATCATCATGGAGGCAATGCTCATGGAGGCAATGCAAAACGTCGTGTAGCTTATGAAGGTGAAAGCCCTAGATGCCTCATCAAACGGAAAGATTGCCCGTCGGCTTCCCGCATCTGCGGCGTCACCACGAGGGATGCAAAAAATAATGGTCACGTGATGGCGTCACCATATGACGTCATCATCACGTCACAGATCGCCAAAATATTGCCACGTGCGTTTCTTTATCACTTTTGCTGTATTCGGTTTTTGGCCACAAAGACTGCCAGCAACGCTAAGCGCGAACCGCGCCTCATTGTTCGAGAAGCTTCGCGATCATTGTAGATCGTTTTGTTAAGATTGCGCGCAAGACGCGCACACTCGAGCTTATTCTAGAATTTGCACGACAGCCAGCGATAACACTGGCATATTCGACGGCACATGTTTAAATGCCGACGCGCTTCACCGCTTGTCAGTGGATCGACGGTCAACGCTCTGTTCGCCGCTATCAGTGTAATAGCTTGTAACGAGCTGTATAGCGAGACAAAGATCTATACAAGACGCTCGTGTTTCTGTACGGAGAATCGCGATGACTTAATCGTCATCGGGCAGTAGCGAGGCCGTTTATGCAATCACACCAAAAAATGTATTTACAAAAGACTAGAAAGGTCTAATAATAAATGAACTAAGAAAAAATTAACAAATGCTTGGAATGCTGGAGTAAGAGTCACAAGGGCATAGTACAAAAACGAGAAAGAGTTCACCGGAGAGGAAAGCGGTGGTCAAGTCCCGGCGGCAAACTCAACGCTGGGAAGGGACGGCCGACGCTTGGGTAGGTCCGGTAGGTCCGATGACCAAGAACGCGGCTCACTGCGGAGGTCCTTGACACGCAAGGCGTTTGCCCTGCCCATCTCGAACGCTGGCCGGCGCTCGCTGCCGTAGATGCTGGACTTGCCTGGCGGATACGTCCTGGCGACGTTTCACCCACGCCAGGCCCGAAGCGCAAGGACGACTGGTATGGTCCCAGGTGGGAGCTTGCTGAGACCTCGAGTCCGCACCCCGACGGGTCACTGCTCCCACGCCCTGGTTCTTCGACCTCCAGCCACGTCTCCCTCACTTCTCCTTCTCCTTCGAACCATCACGTTCTCCGATTTTCGTGCGTCGTCTTCTTCGATGGTCTCTGTGGCGCGCACTTCAAACACGATTACGCCACTTCGCCTCACGCACGGCCACTTCACTTATCACACATGCCCCTCCTTCGGGAAAAGTTTTTTTTTCCGGAAAAAAAACTTTGTTGCTACGTCGTAGTCGCAATCACCACTTGTCCGCACAAGACCACTGCACCGCACCAGTGAATACAGGTGATAGATGTCCTCAATAAATGTTCACACACCCTCACACATAAATTTTCTGCTGGTGAATAAACCACCTGATCCAGAAATGTACATTGTAGACACAGTGTAAACCAGTTGCAATACACTTCCGTTAAAGCTTAGGTTACAGCCTACTCATGAAATCGGCGCCTGCATTCTCTGAGCCTCGAATATGTTGAATAACAGAAGAATACTCTTGTAATGCTAGACTCCACCTTAGTACTCTGCTGTTAACATGTTTGGCTTTAGCTAGATATTGTAATGGTTGGTGATCAGTTTGCACAACAAACTGCGTTCCGTACACAAAGATGTGAAACTTTTCTATTGCCCACACTAGGGCTAGACATTCTCGTTCTATGGTTGAGTAATTCCGTTCTCATGGTAATAACTGTCGGCTGGCGTACGACACTGGATGTAACACCCCATCGTGCTCCTGCATGAGAACTGCCCCGATAGACGTGTCGGAGGCATCCGAACGCAGTACGAATATGCGCTTCTTATCAGGAGCTCGCACTATTGGTCCTGATGAGAGGGCTTGCTTCAGTTTCTCAAAAGCCGCTTCTCTTTCTTGGTTCCACCAGATCTTGTTCTTCTCCCTTTTCTTCGTTAATTCTGTTAAAGGCTGGGCCTTCTCGGCATATCGGGGTATTAAATCGCGGTAGTATCCAGCTTACCCCAGAAAAGATCGCAGCTGCTTCTTGGTCTCAGGTCGAGTTGCGTTAGCAATATTTGCCACTGTACTTTCTACTGGTTGAATAGTTCCGCCTCCCAACCGATGACCCAAGAAGATGATAGATTCCACGGCGATTTCACATTTCTGAGGCTTGATGGTTAGTCCTGCTTCACGGACTCGCTGCAACAAGTGTTGTAAAGTCTCCACGTGCTCCTCCCAGGTCTCTGTAGCTACGAGAACGTCGTCAATGTAATAGACTACGTTTTGAATACCAAGAAGAAGAGTCCTCATTAATCTCGTGAACACTGCGGAAGCCGTCTTGATGCCGAAAGGCATATATTAGAATTGGTAATGTCCCGACTGCGTCGAATTGCTAATGTCCCAAATTATGTCTGACGACGAACATTATAACGCACACGGGCTCTAAGTAGACACTACTTGTTCATCGGTATTTGTATACAGTCCAAGTCAATCCAGGTGGGATCATCCGGGTTTTCTCCTGCACCTGATCTTCCAGCGGTGCTTCTGACGCTTGTTCCATACTCGTACTTTTGAACGCGTCGCCTTTGGTGAACTTGTGCTCATGATGAGCGGTTTTCGTTGGCATGAACATCCATTATGCAGACACTTCCACAAGGTTCTGGTGTAGCTGTTTCTTTATTTCTTCGTCTTGGCTGCGTTCGCCTTGGAAGCATCAGGCCTCTTCATCTGTCTTGGCCTCGGCTGTCTCATTCGTGGCTTTGATGCTGTCTCGGTATTTCGCATCTTAGCTGAACTAAGCTGTATCATCCGCATTGCCTTCGATCTTGCCGTCTGCAACTTTTTCGAAGAGCCGGAGCTATAAGCAGTACAAGAGGCTTGCTTTTCTGACGTGATGGTCTTCTTTCTATTTCTTTTCGGTGTATGAACTGGGCTTTATTTGCTTCCCCTAGGCACTTGTATGCACGGCGCTGGGGACTTAACATCTGAATCTGTCGTCCTTGGCTCGCATGCATCCTTAATATCTCGTCGACGACCTTTTGGATTCACCAAGTCTTCCCGCTTTTCGATGATAGAAATCTCTTCCACCACGCACGCCTGTGATATTGCAGCTGTCTTGTCATTAGCTTCTTGGGTGTTGCACGTTGACAAGAATTGCGAAGGCATGCAACAAGTCTTTAGAAGCTGTGGTTTTCCTTCTGTGTGGGTTTCTCGAAGGGTCTTTTCTGCAGTCGAAGCACTCATTTGTCGGCGTTCAGTACGTTCAGCTATTGGATGGGAGGCTGACTCGTCTGGCTTCTGCGCGACAAGATTGCTGTTCAATGCGCATTGGCTAGATAGTGGTGACGTAGACGGACAGAGTATTTTGCCCTGTACTTCTGCTTTAATTTGTTGCCTTACTGATTCCAAGTGAACCTGCCGAGCTTTTAATGTGTCCGCGATCTTATATTCTGCTCTGACCTTTGCTAAAAGAATCTGGCGCACATAAACGTCGGCTTCCTCCATCTCCGCTTCCAAATGATCAATGTCAACTGTGTCTTCTACCTCGTTATCAATTCCTCTGAGAAGCTCGCACTGGTCAGTCAAAATTCGGTGAATATTCCTCAACTCACTTACTGATGGACGATCCACGTGTAGAAGGCTTTCGATGCTTGCGCTGGCTTGCGTGACGGCCTTCCGTACTTGATTCCGCCTTCCGAATAGGGCCCGAATAGGGCCTCCATGATCGGGTCCAGTGTCGGAAACGTAACAAATCACTGGCCGGCAGCGTTGCGAGGCGAAGTCGACGTGGCATCCATCACAAAAGTCTCGCACGACGAAGTTCAGTTTGTTGTCGGGCTGACATTCTTCACGATCTGTGTCTCGGGTATGGTCAGGCCTCGCACATCAGCTTCACCGAACGACGGCTTCACAAAAGTCCTCCAGGCTACAGATGCGGTCGAGAATTCGTAAAGTCCGCATGCTCTCACTTCTGACGGTCCTTTCTCCCGGGTTTCGGCACCAAAATATAGAGAAAAGGACAAGCCGTCGTCCCCATGGTGAAGCCCCCCGTCGACCTCCTCTTTATTCGAACATACTGATCTCAATCATGATGATGGCGCCACCCCTCGTCTTCTACACAATTTGCAACATCGTTGCGAAATAGTGCGGAACGGAGTAACTTGGAGCGTGCCAGACTCTATCGAAGACGAGAAAACCGAGGCGGATCGAGGGCGCGTGCACGTGGCCGGTGCAGCAGTTCGCCTTTAGTATTGCCATTAAACGGACGTCTCTCTTTCACGTCTGGGGAACCAGTCGTTTTGTATCATTTGGTGCCGCGAAACCCGGGACTGCCCCTCGAGAGACGCCTTCACGTCACGGCCATGGCGAACTCGGAACAGCTGCGCAAGAAGCGTGGTGCCCTAAGGGCTGGCGTCACGAGAGCGCTCACGGTTTTAACGGACCTGCTGCAGCAACCGGATCCTGACGCCTCTCAGATTAGCGGCCACATGGATTACCTCAAAGACAGGGAGAAAGCACTGTCGCAGCTCGACGACGTCATCCTTGCGACCACAGACGAACAGAACCTCGACCAGGAAGTAGGAACGGCGCAGGAATACAACGAGAACATTCTGTACGCACTATCACGCGCCAAGTTCTGGCTTCAAGAACGTGAGAGGAATGCCGGAAATCAGGCTCGAGCAACTGAACCCGGGCCTAGCCACCTCGGATCTCCGAACTCCGGCGACGCAGCAGGCCAGGTGAGAGAGCACCGTCAGCGTTCAGTTCAACTACCGAAGCTACAGATACCGACTTTCGATGGTAGTCTGCGTCGATGGCAGTCTTTTTGGGACCATTTCGACGCCACCATCCACACGAACGCTGAGCTACCGCGGATTGAAAAGTTCAAGTACCTACTCACCTACTTAACCGGCAGCGCGAAGCGGGCTATCGAAGGCATCCGCTTAGCCGAACAAAACTATGACCTTGCGATCAAGACGCTCACGGACCGCTTCGGACGCCGGGATCTGCTCGTGAACGAACATATCGATCATCTTCTCGCGCTAAGCCCAGTGAAATGCTCATCAGAGGTCCAGAAGCTTCGTCTGCTGCACGACAATGTCCAATTTCACGTCAGCACCTTAGAAGGGCTTGGAGTTTCACCAGATCAGTACACCGTGGTGTTAAACCATGTCCTGATGCGATGTCTGCCAGAGGATCTCGCCATCATATACAGGCAGAAGACCAAGGAAACAAACTGCGCACCCAGTATCACCGAAACTCCTGAAGACAGAACGCGGCTAGCCAAGGATATGCTAACCTTCCTCCGCATCCAAGTGGAAATCCGGGAGGAAGGCCGGCAGCTGTCGCGTCGTGCACTGCAAGACGAACCCAGGACCCACAAGCCTGAAGAAATTTATGGCGCGGAACCTATACCATCAGCGTCAGCTCTAACCGGGTCCACCTTGCCTGTCAGACCAGCGTGCCCACTATGCCAAAGCAAGGATCATACGATCGCTTTCTGTAACGCTAACTTATCGGTTGAGGAGAAGCGTGCAAGGCTGCATTACGCTAATTGCTGCTTCCACTGCGGAACGCGCAATCACATATCCATCAACCTCAGGTGTGGTACCTGCCATCGACGCCACCTGACGATTCTCTGTGAATTATCGAGGCCAGCCGAAGACCTTCAATCAAGCGGTGGATCCCCGGCATTTGATGAACCACCGCCCCAAGCAATGCGAAACGTCACAACCGCCCAGAGCAGTCACGTCGAATCTACGCCTGTATTGTGGCAGACAGGCCGAGTTTGGGCAGAGTCTGGAGACCGACGAGTACTCGTGCGGATACTGCTGGACAGCGGCAGTCAGCGCACATACATTCGTGCAGACGTGGCAAAGATACTTACGTGCTCGGTCGTGGGAAAGGAAGAGCTCTCCATCGTCACATTTGGTGGCTCCAAGTCACGAAGACGAATTTCTGCAGAGCGTGTCAACGTGCGACTCCGCAGCTAGTTCGGCGCCTTGCCAGTAACTCTGGAAGCCTTAACGATTCCTGAAATCTGTTCTGTAACAAGTCCACCGCTCGACCCCAACATTTGCACCTGCTCGGTGAACGGGAGTACAACGTGGCCGACAGCTTTCAACCAACCACATGGCAACCAGAAGAAATAAGTGTCCTCATCGGGTCCGACGCCTATTGGCAAGTTACCACAGGGAAAATTGATCGCATAAACGAGAGGCTAACAGCGATCGACACCACCTTTGGATGGATGGTGCAATGCCCTATTCAGTCCGACAACCACTTCGCATCAAGTGCACTGCTCGTCTCGAGCAGTAATTCTTCTGCAGTGGACCTCGATGTACCTTCGATGTGGTGTCTTGATGTCAACGGGATAGATGGAGCGCATTCACGAACCTTAGAGGGCAGCCACCACATGTTTGGATCGGAGCTAGGCATTTCCAAGCGCAACAAGAATCATCCAGTTGACAACGCCGTCACCAGCGGCAGGAAGGTGGAAGAGGGTGAGACGGCAGGCGACCATGTCGACGCTCATCTTGGCCGCGCGCGTCGTCGTCACTGGTGGCAGAATGCGGGCGACGCCGCACTTGCCCAACTTGTCTCAGATCGGCTACTTTTTGTGCGAGCACCACGACGAGGATCGCATCTTGGAGATTTTACACGCCGAGTACATCGTCATCAAGCACGTCACGAACGCCCTGCACGCCATAAGAGTCGGTCCCAGGGACGGAAAGGGGTGCGACAGCCGCAAATCAATGGCCGCAGTGAACAGGCACTGCCGAAAGCAAAGCGAGCGGCGCGCAGGAATTCGTGCGCTGTCTGCCGATTGCGAAAGCCCGCCCAAGAGCGTTTCGACCGCACAACACGGAACGCAAGCATGGAGTCCATGAATGCAAGGGGCGTAACAGTTCCTTCGATGGCAACGTCAACGCAATGGAGGACAACTTGGCGCAAGTCAATGATCTGGACCACGTGCCTCTCTTTGAGCTTCTGCCAATCAGCGGAGAGGACACGTCCGTGGTTTCGCTGAATGAATCAAATGAGGCTTCTAAGCTTCTCGTTTCAACACTAGGACTGGAAGGGGCGTGCATGGAACCTTCGCAACAATCATTTCCGAAAACTACGGAAAGTATCAGCCAACGAAAGCGAATGCCTTTAGAGGAACTGGAACCTGTGGAAAAAATGTTCAGATCAGCGAACCAACCGTTCCATATCTTACCCAAGCTAACAGGACCGGGGAACTGCCAAGTACTTCCCAACAAGAACTGCGAGATTGGCATGGACACGAACGTCGTCCACGTTTACGAGAAGAATGAGAATGCGGTTGCTGAGAAGGCCATGAACTCCTCATACGTCAGCCTGCCGCAGTTAATCAACGACGTCAACAACATAGGCCTCATAATCACGGACAGACCGCTTAAATCGTCCCGCTACCACTGGCTCAGTTGGAAGAGCATTAGACCACGAAGACGTCTAGAGAGCAAGCTCGACGAGCTCCAGCAATTGAACCCGTCCCAATTCCTACTGGGAAGTCGACACATCTCGGTGCCACAACGTCCTTCCACCTCGGGGCTCGCGAATGCACTTCTATTGCAACGCAAGGCTCGTCATCGCCAGCGCCTATCAACTGAACGGCGGAAAAGACGCCAGCGAGCCTACCTATTTCTGTTGCGGCCACGTTATCACTGTTCAAGCTGCACCATGGACGCGTGCGATTCATATTGGCCCCCCTGGGAGGATGTTGCGAAATAGTGCGAAACGGAGTAACTTGGAGCGTGCCAGACTCTATCGAAGACGAGAAAACCGAGGCGGATCGAGGGCGCGAGCACGTGGCCGGTGCAGCAGTTCGCCTTTAGTATTGCCATTAAACGGACGTCTCTCTTTCACGTCTGGGGAACCAGTCATTTCGTATCAAAGGCAGTGACTGGTCTTGAAGCCCGATGGAGTGGGACTTGCCAATAGCCTTTCGTCAGATCGAACTTCGAAAAATATCTCTTGGTGCCGACCTCTGTGAACATTATGTCCGTTCATGGTATGGGTTCGGCATCGGATATTAGAATCTCATTGATACGCCGAAAGTCCACACGGGTACGATAAGTGTTATCCGGCTTCTTGACGAGAACAAGTGGTGAATTGTAGGGAGATTCGATCGCTCGATGACGCCAAGCTTCAGCATGTCTTGAACTTCCTTCTCGACGACTTCCTTCATTGCTATCGGCAAAGGGTATTAGGGAGTGTTAATAGGTTCAGATGTTGTCAACTGAAGGCGGCACTCCAAAATGTTTGTCTTTCCGGGTATGTCGGAAAAGACATCGTCATAAGCAGCTAGAATCTTATCAAGCTCAACACGCTTTTCTTCTTCCAGTCCCTTGGCTATAGGAATTGCTTCCACGCCAACGCTTCGAGTAGCCCTGCAAACTGGTAGTGGTGTGTCTGTCTCCTCCTCTTCCATGACCACGAAAGATGCTGTTTGAGGGTTTGTCCTCTGCTACCGATTTTCATAGCGCTTCAGCATGTTTATTTGGAACAGTTTGTTGCCATGTCCCAGGTCCAATAAATAGTCGTGGTTACCCTTTTTCCCAACGATTCGAAAAGGTCCTTTCCAGTGCATCAGTAACTTGTTCTCTGTGGTAGGGAGTAAGATTAAAGCAAGATCCCCCACTTCTAACTGACGGTTCTTGCTTCCCCGATCATAGTATTGCTTTTGAGTTTCCCTCGCTCGTGACAAGCTCTCATGGGCTAATTGCAACGTCTTCTCAAGACGATCTCGAAGATCCAAGACGTAGTCATACGTTGTTTTCACTTCATCACTGAGGTGTTCTCCCGTCCATATCTCCTTCAATATACTGAGAGGGCCTCTAACGTATCTTCCATAGATAAGTTCAAACGGCGAGAATCCCATGCTGGTTTGGGGTACCTCTCGGTATGCAAAAAGGAGTGGCGCGAGCAGCCGATCCCACGATTTCGGATCCTCTTGGCATAGTTTCCGCAGCATCTGTTTCAGCGTTCCATTAAACCTTTCGACCATCCCGTTGCACATAGGGTGGTAGGGTGTCGAACTCAGATGTTTGATGGATAATAAGGCGTTGACTTCTCTCATCAACTCGGACGTGAAGCAAGATGCCTGATCGCGCAAAATCTCACGGGGAAATCCAGTGCGCGAAAACATTTCCAACAGGCCCTCTGTCCCAGTCGTCGAATCAATAGCGGCTAAGGCCACTGCATCCGCGACAGGATGAAGCCGTTTATTGCATTAATAGTTAGTGTTCCCTGGTTACATAGCTGTAGTTTGAGTTTCAGTTTCCCTGCCACAAGTTCGGCCATATAAAAAGCTTCATCTCTGACGTGCTGACTGCTGCCTTCGTCGACGTCACGACTACGTGACATCTGGTGGAGGTACTGGGTACGTTCATGTTCCGGACGCCCCCGTCAAGCCGTGAACCCAGCCCCGCTCGTGAAGAAGACACCGACACCATCAGGGACAGTCGAGCAAGCCGGAGACTCAAAGGACTACCCCCTTAATTTGGACTCGTACCGGACAAGCCAAGAACCACGGCGACGAAGACAACGGGCACGATGACAGCCGCAGTGTCCCCTGCACCTGTCTAGATGCAGCCGCCCAGAGAGCCGCCTACCTTCCATGGATCGCCAAGCGATGACCCCGAAACCTGGCTGGAGACGTTCGAAAGGGTCTCAGCATTCAACAACTGGAACACCGAGGACAAGCAGCGCCACGTGTACTTTTACCTGGAAGACGCGGCAAGGACTTGGTTCGAGAATCGGGAATCCAATCTTCGAACCTGGGACATCTTTCGCAGCGCTTTCCAGGAAACGTTGACAAGCGTCGTGCGAAAGGAACGGGCCGCCGCATTACTGGAAACTCGGGTGCAGCTCCCGAATGAAAAGTTGACAATCTTCGCGGAAGAGATGAATCCGCCATGCTGACCCTGACATGCCCGAAGAGAAGAAGGTTCGTTTCCTCATACGAGGAGTAAAGGAACAGCTCTTCGCTGGACTTATGAGCAATCCACCGAATACCGTACAGGAATTCGTCTCAGAAGCCACGACCATCGAGAAGACGCTGGAGATGCGCACCCGGCAGTACAATCGCCGCGCATTTCAAGACAGCACAGCTGTTCATGCCCTCGGATCCGACGACTTGCGCGAAACGATCCGAGCCATCGTGCGAGAGGAGCTGCGAAAGCTGGCACCTTTGGCACCGCCCGAAGTGACGTCGATTGCTGACGTTGTACGCGAGGAGATCCAACAGTCACTTGGTGTTCCTCAGCCGGCGCCGCCGCAGCTCCAAGCAGTGAGCTAAGCTGCTGCAGTCCGACGCAACGCCCCCCCCCCCCCCCGCGTCAAGGCGCCGCACCGCCACAGCAGTTCCGCCACCAGGCACCACCGCCGCCAGCACCGACGTCATACCGCCCGCCAGCCAGCCAGCGATACACGCCCACGAAGACCGACGTTTAACGCGCCCCTGACAACCACCCGCTCTGCTACCACTGCGGGGAGGCCGGCCACACGTACTGCCGCTGCAGGGGCGTAGCCCCTGCAGCGGCAGGTTCAAACCCCCTCCGAAATTTTTCAGTTTTGCTTGCGCATATATACACGCACACATACAAACGCACGCACGAACATACATAAAGTATGGTTGAACCCCCCCCCCCCCCCCCGAAAAAAATTTCTGGCTACGCCCCTGTGCCGCTGTCAGTACCCACAGATGGGGCTTCGAGTATTCGCCGTCAACGCGCCTCGCCTGTAGCCAGGCGAACGGCCTCGCGACATCGACGACTACCTCGCCGGAACATAGTGGCAAGAACGACGACCTTCCCGCTCGCCTTCGCCGGGCCGCCACATGTCATTGCACCGCCGGCAGTACACTGGCCCAAATCGGGGCCGGTCGCGTAGCCCGTATCCGGGAAACTAAGGGCAGCAACCGATGGAGGTGCGGTTGCTGTACGACGAAATGCCGAAGATCCTCCGCGGCCGCCGCCGATGACAACGCGACGGGACCTGCAGAACACGACGCGAAGCAGACGAAGCCCTGCCGACGAAACCTCGCGGACCGAAGAAGACCCGTCGACGCAACATGGAAGCAGCGGAACATGCCGACGCAGCCGTGACCCGACGCCGGGACCCAACAGCAACGCAAGACGACGAACTAGCGAACTCGACGTTCTCATCAACAGCCACAACGTCACCACTCTCGTCGACACTGGGGCCGACTATTCCGTCGTCAGTGGGCCATTCGCCACCAAGCTGAAGAAGGTAAAGACCGCTTGGAGTGGACCCGAAATCCGGACAGCTGGAGGCCACCTAATAACGCCGATTGGTGTCTGCACGGCGAGAGTCGCCATCAATAACCGGACTTATCCTGCGAGCTTTGTAATCCTACAAAACTGCTCCAGGGATGTAATACTTGGAATGGTCTTCCTAAGTGAACACAGCGCCGTCATCGACCTGAGGTCTGAGTCGATAACACTAACCTCAGATAAAGCGCTCCCGCCCCGCGCGACGCCAGGGAACCATGCATTGAATGTGATAGAAGAGCAGGTGACCATTCCGCCGCGTTCCAGCGTCATTTGATGAATTTGATGAATTTGATGAATTTGATGAGTTTGATGAATTCAGTGAACGACTGCACGCCCAAGAAACAGCAACGAAAGACTTGTCGAAGAGAGTCGATAAGCTAGAGAAAAGCAAGGTAGATAAAGATGTGGCTGTGATGGCACAAGATTTAGACAAGCTAGAATATCGTAGCCGACGTATGAATCTAGAAATACATGGCATTAAGGAAACTGAGGGTGACGATCTTCTGGCAAAATTGAATGAAATTGCGAAACAAATATCACTTCCCTCCCTGACCCGAAGTGAGCTAGAAACCATCCATCGGCTACCCGCTAAACCAGGCAAGACTCGTGGCATTATTGTGCGCTCCTTGAATCAGGAAACGAGCGACAAGTGGCTCTCAAAGCGGCGACAGCTCAAAAGCGAAAACAGTAACACGTACATTTGTGAGAACATGACTCGACAGGCGCGTGAACTGCTCACTATGACCAAAGAATGGGCTAGGAAATCGGGTTTTGCATTCGTATGGCATGCCAATGGTAAGGTGCTAGTGAGGCGAACAAATGGCGAAAGAACAGTGGTCATTCGAGGAAGCGAGTACATAACACGTTTATCGTGAAGAGTGGTATCAGTTGTGTATTTTTCTGGTGATCCAGTCCCAAGATGTCGTACTCACCATCCGAATTCCTACGCGATCTTCCAACCTTAAGAAGCGACTCTGCGCTTTCGGTTTTTCATTTAAATGCCAGAAGTTTAAGAAAGAATTTTGATGAAATAAGCATGTTGTTGTCGGAAACTAATTATCTATTTGATATAATTTGCTTTACTGAAACATGGCTCTCATCAGATGATGATTGTATTTTGATTGACGGTTATGAGTGCAATAAGGTACGCATTTGGGCTGGTTGGTTCATGATTAACTGTAGAAACAGCGCTAAAAGACGGGACGAACGAGGAAAGGACACAAACAACGGCGCTGACTAACAACCAAATGTGTTTTATTCTTCCAGTCTGCATTTATATACTCCGCCACAATCTCAACAAAGCGAAAGGCAAAGAAACATAGAAAAAGATGATTAGCCTGCGCAGAGGCCAAAAAATCTTCAAACAGACAGAAACGTTAACTCCTTCGGAAGGAGGGAGATCGAGGGGAGGCTGACACATGCCTCTCCGCCATTATAGATATGATACGCTTCAGAAATGACACGCGCCCGTTCATCATGGTACTTCGACAGGGAAATGGAATCTTTAAAAGATGGCTGGCAACCACATTCATTACAGTGAAGCGACAATTGACTGTGGGACTGTAATGAATGTGGTTGCCAGCCATCTTTTAAAGATTCCATTTTCCTGTCGAAGTACCATGATGAACGGGCGCGTGTCATTTCTGAAGCGTATCATATCTATAATGGCGGAGAGGCATGTGTCAGCCTCCCCTCGATCTCCCTCCTTCCGAAGGAGTTAACGTTTCTGTCTGTTTGAAGATTTTTTGGCCTCTGCGCAGGCTAATCATCTTTTTCTATGTTTCTTTGCCTTTCGCTTTGTTGAGATTGTGGCGGAGTATATAAATGCAGACTGGAAGAATAAAACACATTTGGTTGTTAGTCAGCGCCGTTGTTTGTGTCCTTTCCTCGTTCGTCCCGTCTTTTAGCGCTGTTTCTATGGTTATGAGTGCATTTCTGCATGCCGATTACGAAAGCGTGGTGGTGGTGTTTGTGTGTATGTCCGTACAAACCTCCCATATAGAATCGTTGCTGAGTTTAAGGTGATAGCTATGAGTGTATAATGTTAGAATGTTCGAATGTGTTATTTTCTGTTATTTATCGCCCGCCTTCTGGTTCAATAGAAAGTTTTTTGAATTTCATTGAAAAATTACTGGAGAGATCTCTAGATTCTCGCTTACAAACTGTCTTAGTAGGTGATTTTAACATCAATGTGTCACTAGATAACCCCAGCTACGTACGCCTAAATGAACTAATCGAAGCATATGGTTGTATGAACGTAATTAGCACTCCAACAAGAATAACCGCCACGTCGGAAACAACGTTAGACCTATGTATTACAAGTTTCGATACTACTGATGTCAAAGCAGGTGCAATTACTGCCGATATCAGCGACCATTTTCCAACATACTGCTTCCTACCAGGCAATCGTGTAATCAAAAGTAAGGATGAAACGCTTTTTAGAAGTTACTCTAGCCGCAACATTAAACTTTTTGAGAACCTTATCTCTAGAATTGACTGGAGCCCGGTAATAGAAGAAACACATCCTAATAAATCATACAACAGTTTTTTAAAACACTTGACATCTCTATATGACGAGTGCTTCCCTCTTAAGCCATGTAAGAAACACAGAAAATGCAGAAAACCATGGGTGACAGTGGAACTATACAACAGAATTAAAGTAAAAAACAACCTTTTTCAAGTTTTCCTGTCTTCCAGAGATGAAAACGATTTACGTAATTACAAAAAATTTCATAATACTCTGAACAAAGATTTGAAGATAGCCAAGACGGAATACTATATTAGTAAATTTACCACTCATTCAGGAGACGCGCGCCTGCTGTGGGACACAATAAATCAGCTTATTAACAAAAAGGAGGTGTCCAGACGAATAAAATTTGAAAAACCGGGAATGAATAAATCAGAAATTGCTGACACTTTTAATAAACACTTTTTAACAGTTGGTGAGTTTACAACAGACCGCACTGAAACGTATTGCGAGAACTATATAGCGTCAAATCACCCGTCTAGTGTATTCCTCTTTCCTACTGATCAACATGAAGTGGTAAAGCTAATCTCGTCATTAAAGGATAACTGTGCTTGCGGCCCAGATGACATTAAGCCAAAGCCTTTAAAGGCTATAAGTCACTTTATCGCTACACCACTAACGCATATTTATAATTTGATGCTATCTTCAGGGGTTTTTCCCGATCAAATGAAACTTGCGAAAGTAACTGCCATCCATAAAGGTGGGTCATTTGATGAGCTCAACAATTACAGACCTATATCTGTACCCTCTATGTTCGCGAAAATGGCTGAACGAGTAATATATAAGAGGATTACGGGCTTTCTAAACGCAAACAATATAATAGCAAAAGACCAGTATGGATTTTGCAAAAACAAATCTGCTGAGTCTGCTCTACTCAGCATCAAAGAATACATTCTAGACAACATTGAAAACAAAATCTATACACTGGGAATATTTCTGGATTTTAGAAAGGCATTCGACAGCATACAACACGATCTTGTTTTACGAAAACTTCCGTATTACGGCATTCGGGGTACCACAGCTCAACTAATACAAAGTTATCTTTCGTCTAGAAAACAATATGCCGTTGTAAATAATACACACTCTCAAGCTGAACACATTAGGTATGGTGTCCCCCAGGGATCGATTCTTGGACCTGTCCTATTCCTGCTGTTCATTAATGATATCGTAAATATCGAGGGACACAAGAAAATAATATTGTACGCTGATGACACAAATGTATTTTTCGCAGGTTCAAACGTATGTGAGCTATATAAAGAAGCTAACGTTTGGATGGAAAAGCTAAATTTATGGTTAAACGCAAATAAACTTCAACTGAATATTGCTAAAACAAAGTACATGTTTTTCAAGCCTAAAGGAGTAACTCATATACCATGCACTCCAATTTACTTCCAGAGCACCGAGATTCAGCGCACAAAAACGATAAAATTTCTAGGAGTTCTATTCCAAGAACAACTTTCTTGGTCTCCACACATTGACGCGATAAAAAAACATCTTTCCAGGAGAATCGGCATTTTAAATAGACTGAGATACTACGTCCCAACAAATGTCAAGCTACAAATTTACTACGCTCTAGTACATTCACGGCTAACATACTGCTGCTTGGTGTGGCTCACAACGACTGCCACAAACTTAATTCTCTGTTGATATTACAAAAGCGTGCTATACGTGCAATATCTAACACTCCCCTTTGCGAAAGCGCCCGACCATATTTTAAAATGTACAAAGTATTGCCTATAAAACTGTTATACAGACATAAGCTTTGTCTAGAGATATTACACCAGTATAGACTAAATACATCACTATTCTTGGATACATATTATGTGAAACAAACACCATACGAGCTGAGAAAGAGCTTAATATACAAATATAGATCACGAACGAACTACGGTGACCAACGATTAGCTTCACAAATCCCAGACATATTAAACAAACACCCAACTATACTACATTTACTGGAAGATAGAACTTCAGCTAGGGCATTTAAAAAAATATCAAAAGAGTTTCTAGTTGAACAAAGTGATGCTTTTCTTGATTTTTAGAATTTGTTATTCATTGATGTTTTGTACTCGATACACCTTGTTCATTATTGTCCCTTTGCCTGTTGTTTGTTTGTTATACTCTAATTTGTCTTATAGAGCAGCTCGAAATCCTAGTCAAGAAGTTTCTTGTTAATTTATTTGATAAAAAACATGCATTAGTTTGTATTTGCCACCACTCGAATAAGGACTCTGTTTATATTTCTATGCTTTTAGTCACACTTCTGGTAGTTCTGTTCTACTATGGTACCCGTGTAAGATAACACGTGATGTTGTAATTTTCTGCGTACTGCACATACTGTATGTTTCTGCTTTGCTGCCAGGGTGGCACGACCCAGTCAGGCATTTACTTAGCCTTTAGTCGTGTCCCCCAAGGCAATCTTGTTCAATTTTGCCTTGAATAAAGCAAACCAAACCAAACCAAATTATTTCCGTCGGCACCGAAAAACCTGCGTAGTTTGAAGGCGTCATCGACGGCGATCAGCACCTACTCCTGAACCGTCAAATTTGCGTCGCACGAGGTATAGCCGAGCTGCGTGACGGTAAAGCAAAGGTAGTGCTGAGAAACTTCAGCCACGAATATAGGTACCTTAACATTGGTACGACGGTCGCCTACACCGAAGAATGTGTAGCCGCCAGCGATGCTTTCGCCCTCTTCGATGCTGCCGAACCTGCTTCGACGAGTCGAGGTCCCGAGCCAGATTTCGACGTCAACCCGAGCCTTCCGATGGTCAAGCAAGACCAGCTCAAAACCCTGCTTCTGCAATACAAGGACTGCTTTTCATCGTCGTCGAGACTTCGGCAGACACCGATCGCAAGACATCGCATCGTAAGAGAAGAAAGTACCAGGCCACTTCGTCAGAGGCCGTACAGAGTTTCGAAGCAAGAACGTGAGGCCATAAAGAAACAAGTCGACGAAATGCTACGCGACGACATCATCCAGCCTTCAAAGAGTCCGTGGGCGTCACCGGTTGTGTTAGTGAAGAAGAAGGATGGGACCCTACGTTTCTGCGTCGATTATCGTCGCCTGAACAAAATCACGAAAAAGGACGTGTACCCTCTCCCACGTATAGACGACGCCCTAGATCGACTCCACAACGCGAAGTACTTTTCTTCGATGAACCTCAAGACCGGCTACTGGCAAATCGAAGTCGACGAGAGAGACCGAGAAAAGGCTGCTTTCATAATACCGGACGGCCTGTTGTTCGAGTTCAAGGTCATGCCCTTTGGTCTTTGCTCGGCACCTGCGCCTTTCCAACGAGTCATGGATACTGTATTAGCTGGCTTGAAGTGACAGACTTGCCTTGTTTACTTGCACGACGTCCCTGTGTTTTCCTCGAACTTCGACGAACACCTCCAGAGACTTCAATCCGTACTTCAAGCAATCAAGAACTCCGGGCTCACCCTGAAGCCAGAAAAGTGCCGCTTCGCGTACCAGGAGCTCTTGTTTTTGGGTCACGTGATCAGCAAGACTGGAATGCTCCCAGACCCGCAGAAGACAGCTGCCTTCGCCGCTTTCCCGCCACCCACCGACAAGAAGGCCGTGCGCCAATTTCTTGCCTTGTGCGCCTATTAAAGACGCTTTGTGAAAGATTTTTCACGGATAGCCGAGCCACTAACGCAGCTAACGAAGACCGACGTCGAATTCAGGTGGCAAACAGCGCAAGTCGAAGCATTTCATGAACTCAAACGACGCCTGCAGACACTTCCGATACTTGCGCATTTCGAGGAATACGCCGATACGGAGATTCACACCGATGCAAGCAGCGTAGGACTCGGCGCCCTCCTTGTGCAGCGGACAGGTGGACTGGAAAGGGTTATCAGTTATGCTAGCCGGTCGCTCTCTAAGGCAGAGGCCAACTATTCCACAACAGAAAAGGAGTGTCTCGCCATCATCTGGGCTACGTCAAAGTTTCGCCCCTACCTCTACGGCAGGCCCTTCAAAGTTGTGAGCGACCATCACGCCTTGTGTTGGCTAGGTAAGTTGAAGGACCCTTCAGGTCGCCTCGCACGGTGGAGCCTAAGACTTCAAGAGTTTGACTATACCCTCGTGTACAAGTCCGGAAGGAAACACTCCGACGCCGACTGCCTGTCTCGTGCCCCCGTCGACCCACCACCGCCCGACGACCCGGATGATGACAGCTTCTTGGGAAACATAAGTGCCGACGACTTCGCCGAAAGACAGCGAGCCGACCCTGAACTGAAGGGCCTTGTGGATTACCTCGAGGACAGGACCACCGTTGTTCCGAAGATATTCACGCGGGGACTGACGTCGTTTTTCTTGCGCAACGGTGTTCTCCTAAAGAAGAGCAGTGGCTACCGGAACCCAAAGCATTGTGGACGGCCACGTCATCATCGACATCAACAGCTTCG
The DNA here is from genome assembly GCF_013339695.2 of Rhipicephalus sanguineus. Taxonomy (NCBI): domain Eukaryota; kingdom Metazoa; phylum Arthropoda; class Arachnida; order Ixodida; family Ixodidae; genus Rhipicephalus; species Rhipicephalus sanguineus. The sequence goes on along the minus strand of NC_051176.1, from coordinate 21,166,386 downwards.
CCGTATATAAAAGCGCACCCGCCGCAGGCACCGCAGCCATCTAACGCAGCCATCTGACCCGCTAATCTTTGCGATGCAGACGATCGTCCGTATGATCACCAGCCAGCTACTGCTGACCTCGGTGCGCATCTTTGCCGGTGCGTCACCGGAGTGCGCACTGCCGTGCTCCGCAGCGGCGTCGGGATGCTACCACCCGTCGCTCAACAGTCGGCCCGGGATGACCATGCCGCCAGGGGAGCAGTGGCTACCGGAACCCAAAGCATTGTGGACGGCCACGTCATCATCGACATCAACAGCTTCGCCGTATATAAAAGCGCACCCGCCGCAGGCACCGCCCCGTGGGCTCTGTGACTGCACCTCAACGCAGCCATCTAACCCGCTAATCTTTGCGATGCAGACGATCGTCCGTATGATCACCAGCCAGCTACTACTGACCTCGGTGCGCATCTTTGCCGGTGCGTCACCGGAGTGCGCACTGCCGTGCTCCGCAGCGGCGTCGGGATGCTACCACCCGTCGCTCAACAGTCGGCCCGGGATGACCATGCGCCAGGGGAGCAGTGGCTACCGGAACCCAAAGCATTGTGGACGGCCACGTCATCATCGACATCAACAGCTTCGCCGTATATAAAAGCGCACCCGCCGCAGGCACCGCCCCATGGGCTCTGTGACTGCACCTCAACGCAGCCATCTAACCCGCTAATCTTTGCGATGCAGGTTAGTAAATCCTACACGCTGTTTGCAAAAAAATCTAGCAATTACGTCTTGGTGCAGTTCCCGAGCCCACGATGCTGTCTCGCCATTGCCGCCGAATGTGTTTCAGTTATTCATTCCTTGCTGATGTTATCAGGAGATGTCGAAACTAACCCTGGCCCTAGCGGAAACGATGCCGTGTTGACAGAACTTCAGAAAATAGCCGCAGGCCAATCCAAAGTAATTACCGAAGTACAGAGCCTCAAATCTCAGTTAAACACTACAGATAGAACAATAACGGATTTATGCAAACGAATGACCGCCCTAGAGGCACACTACCAGGCCCTTATTCCTCTCGGAAACGACATCGAAAAGATGCGGGCAGATACAAGCAGCATGTCTCGCAAGATCGAGGAACTAGAAGACCGCCTAGACGACGCGGAAAACAGATCACGTCGAAATAACCTCATCTTTTATGGCATCTCTGACCCTACTGACAGCGAAACATGGAACGATTCCGAAAAACTGATCATCGATTTCTGCAGTAATAATCTAGGAATACCCGTAGGACCTCATGACTTCGAAAGAGCTCATCGCCTCGGTCGTCATTCGCTCGGTAGAAATCGTCCCATAATCGTGAAATTCGCATGTTACAAAACAAAGGACTCGATCCTATCTAATGGCCGGAAATTAAGAAATACTAACTTTAGCATTGGCGAGGACTTTTCGCTCTCCGTTCGACACGCGCGGAAACAATTAATTGCGTTTGCCAAGGCTAAATCTGCTAAGTTCTTCTTGCGGTATAAAACCCTGCACATCGGTCCGAAACGTTATGTTTTTGATAAGTTGTCTAGAACCGTTAAAGAAATCGCATAGCAATCGCCCTGTCACCATGTGCCTACAAACCGACAACACGCGGCACTTCCCAAACCCCTCTCATTTTCCGTGATATTTACTAACATCTGCAGTTTCCTTCCAAAGCGCGAACTCTTATCGAACATAGTTTCGTCATCCGGGAGCAATATACTGGTACTAACTGAAACTTGGCTCAACGATAACGTTTCAGACGCTGAAATCCTGACTGATTTACCTGAATTCCGCGTGTATCGTAGCGACCGAAAGTGTACTCGAGGGGGTGGTGTTCTGGTCGCAATTCACCAAGGTATAACATGTTCTGTTGTACACGTCACATCCGACATTGAATCATTATGGCTCATTTGTCACGCTCCTCCCGTAACAGTGCTCCTTGGCGTTTGTTATAGGCCACCGCATACCAATCCAGACTTCTGTAGGCACCTGAACAATAGCCTAAGGCAACTTGTTGCCACTTACCCCAATGCTCGTATCCTTCTCTTCGGTGACTTCAATTACCCGAGCATTGAATGGCATAATCTAGGCATTTCTTCATTAACATGTCATGCAGAGGCTAAAAACTTCATTGACGTATGTTTAAATTTTAACCTGAGTCAGTTAGTCTCGGAACCAACACGCGTTACACAAGAAACAGCAAATATCCTAGACCTAATACTAACAGTCCTGAGAACCTTTCATCTATCAGTTACCTCCCAGAAATCAGCGACCATAAAATCATACATGCTCTATTCTCATTCAGTTCCGCTCCGAAATACACAACCGCGAAAACAATATGCCTTTACGACAGGGGAAACTACGATGCAATAACTCAAGACCTTACCACCTTTTTTTCCGAGTACAAATCCGTGTTTCGCACTCGCACAGTACATGAAAACTGGTCAGTATTGAAAACTAAATTAAGTGTGCTCACTAACATGTTCATTCCGAGGGTTACCTTTCATACTAATCACAATAAGCCATGGTTTTCAGTACATTTAAAACGGCTGGAAAATAAAAAGAAACGGTTGTTCCGTTCGGCCAAACGCCGTGACACCCAGAGTGATTGGGATAAATACTTCTAAGTTGAGAAAATCATATCTAGTTGAGATCCGGAACGCCAAGCATTCATTTTATCACGATGACTTACCAAAGCTACTAACCAGCAACCCCAGGAAATTTTGGCAACTTTTCAATCCAAAGCACATTCACGACATCACATTGACTAACGACGCGCCCGAACCAGTCGCAGACCATGAGTGCGGCGAAATATAACACCGCATTTGCATCTGTCTTTACTCAAGAACTTGACACACCTTCACAATCACTATCAGTTAACATCGAAACATTTATGCCAACTATCACGTTTTGCGAAAAAGGCATTGCATCCGTAATCGATAACATGAAGCTTTCATCATCGGCCGGTATGGACTCAATTAATTCTGAGCTACTGAAGAATGTTAAATCAATTTGTGCCGCCTATTTATCTTTGATTTTTTCACAGTCACTCGCCTCAGGAATCATTCCACATGACTGGAAAGCGGGGAAGGTCGTTCCAGTGTACAAATCAGGTAACAGAGAGTCACCCTTGAACTACCGCCCCATTTCATTAACTAGTGTACCCTGTAAAATCATGGAACATGTCATCTACTCTCAATCGCAAGTTTCTTGGATTCCTGTAATTTTTTCATCTATCACAACACGGATTTCGAAAGGCCTCTCCTGCGAAACGCAATTAGCGCTCTTTCTTCACGACTGGCACACTAACCTTGACCGTAACATGCAGACCGACGTAATATTTCTAGGACTATGCGAAAGCTTTGATAAGTTCCCCACCGCCACCTTTTGCTAAAACTTTCACACCTGCACCTACACCCTAATATTCTTCAATGGAGTGAACAGTTTCTCACTAACCATTCTCAGTCAGTCTTTGTTAATGGTCACCTATCTAACTCTCTCCCAGTCACATCAGGCGTTCCCCAAGGATCTGTCCTTGGTCCCCTTCTATTCCTAATATATATTAACGACTTGCCCGATCATGTATCCTGCAGCATTCGCATGTTCGCGGACGACTGTGCCATTTATCACACTATCAGTAACCAGCATGATCATCTACATCTCCAAACAAATTTTAACAGCGTGCTTAAGTGGTGTAACACATGGTTAATGACCCTTAATCCTTCTAAATGTAAACTTGTGTCTTTTTCCCGTCGCCACCGCCCATACCGCTTCCAGTATTCCATTGTTAACACCCCAATTGAATCAGTACCATCTTATAAATATCTTGGAATAACCTTGTCCTACGATTTATCATGGCGTACCCACATCGCTAATGTAGTTTCATCATCCAATAAAGCACTTGGTTTTCTCAAGCGCCATCTCCGCCTAGCCCCCCTGCATGTAAAATTACTTGCGTACAAATCACTAATCAGACCGAAATTAGAATATGCATCTGCCATATGGAGCCCACATCAAGCGTATTTAATCAATGCATTAGAAGCGGTACAAAACCGAGCCGCCAGATTCATTCATTCATCTTACTCATACGATATCAGTATTTCATCTTTGAAAGCGAAATCTGGACTTGGATGGATGGATGGATGCTATGAGCGTCCCCTTTGTAACGGGGCGGTGACATGTCTGCCACCAGGCTCGGGAAAAAAAAAAAACTACCTTGTTTCATGTTGGCCTGATACCTTATCTACATTGATTAAATCTATGTTATTATACCAAAAAATACAAATTCACGGTCTATCTCTCTGCCTCTTAAGGCAGAATGACCTTATTATTCCCCCATTATTTATTTTTGTTCTTTATCTCTACTTTTCTGCCACCAATACTCTAACCGTCTCTTACTTATTTCTATCGCGGACATGTTCAGCTTTCCATTGTTGTCCCTAAAACCCAAGGCTTCATGAGACTCGTGCCCACACGTATACCTGGGTGAATATCGCCACATTCAATCAGTACATGTTCCATCGTTTCCATAGTTCCCCCGCAGCATGTACATTGTTCTTCTTCGTTACTGAATCTCGCTTTATAACTACGCGTTCTAAGGCAGCCCGACGTTGCTTCAAACAGTAAAGCGCTTCCCCTTGAATTATCATAAAACCTTTCCCTCCTTATTTCCTTTTTTCCCTTTCGGTAGTTACTCAGAGCCGGCTTCTTTTCCATCGCTGCCATCCAATAAGTCCTCTCCGCCTCTCTGACCTTCCGCTTAATGCTCCTTGTTGCCATATCGCCCGCACTGCTAGCCGTATATTTACTGGTGAGCCTCCTAGTTCTTTTTCTCCACTGCGTGTCAACACTTTTTCTATACAATACCTGAAAACCTTCTCTGCCCATCTACTCTTCTTCATTTTCCTCAGCCTCTCTTCGAATCTCATTTTGCTCTGAGCTTCCCGCACTTCAAAGCCTGTCCATCCCATATCACCTTTACAGCTTCAATGTCGTCTTCCCGTGAGCGCCCAACGCGAGGCGGCCCACCGTCCTTTGATTTACATCCATTCCTGATTGTACCTCCGGACTTCATGCACACCACTGAGTTCCCAAATGTAAGCCCCGGGACCATCACACCCTTCCACAGCCCTCGAAGCACCTCGTACCTATTGTACCCCCATAAAGCTCTGTGCTTCATAATTGCAGCATTCCTCTTTCCCTTGCTACCGATGCTTTCTCTTGTACCTCCATATATCTATCCCCCTCATTTACCCATACTCCGAGGTACTTGTACTCGCTACCCTCGGTATTTTTTGGCCCTGTATAAAGACCGCATGGTCTTCGTGATCATTGAATACCATCAATCCACATTTTGTTGCACTAAATTCTAGTCCTAGAGCCTCACATTCCCTTCCGCATATATCTGGCCAGTCGCTGTATATCATCTTGACTGTCCGCAAATAAGACAATATCATCAGCATAAAATAGACCTGGAAGCTTCTGCTCAACCATCGTGCCGACCTGTTTGTTTGACAAATTAAATCCAATGTTGCTACCTTCTAGCGCTTTTTCCATCCTCACCATGTACAGCATGAATAACAGCGGGGACAAAGGACATCCCTGTCTCAGCCCCTTGCTAATTTCAACGCTGTCCTTGCTACTTATTCCTTCCCATTCTATACAAACTGTATTTTCTCGGTATATTTCCCTCAAAAGCTGTATACAGTCGTCACCTATGCCCACTTCTTCCAGTATATCCCACAAAATTTCCTGATTAACGTTGTCATACGCCCCGGTAATATCTAGATAAGCTACGTATAAGGGCCTGTTTTCTATTTTCGATATTTCTATACACTGAGTAAGAACAAACGGATTATCGTCTAACCGCCTGTCGATTCGAAATCCATTCTGAAGTTCTCCCAAAATATCATTTTGTTCCACCACGCTTCTATTTTAATTTTACTGCCTGCATCGCCACCTGTATAGCACCGATGTAATGGTTAGCGGTCTATACGATCGAATGTTATCCTTTCTCCCCTGCCTTTATATATTAAGTTCATTCTACTTTTTCGCCAACTGTCTGGTATTCCCTCTCCTGTAAGCACTTTTCTACGGCTTTCAGCAGTGCTTCTTTAGTGTTATGTCCGAGTTCGTTAATGAGGCTGACGGGAACCCCATCTAAGCCCGGTGTAGTGCGCTTAGGAATTTTTCCTTCGGCTTTCTTCCAATTGAAATTCTCTAGTACTACATCTTCGTCGGTTGCACTCCTTTGCGTACTTTTACTCACCGGGGGAATCCCCTGGGCGACCTTTTTAAACGAATCGGCTGTTATCTTCGGATGTAACCTAGCGCTTCATACCCTTCCAATTGATTTCCTCCTTCATCTACCATATGTTGTTGCATTGTGACAGACTTCCTACCCAGCGCTTTTAGATGGCTCCAGAATATCCTAGGCGCGGCCTTCTTCTTTTCGCGAATCTCTGTCATCCAGCGTTCACTTTCACCTTTAATTTTTGCCTCGACTAATTTCTGCACAATGGATTTTTGCTCTAAATATATTTCCCATATTTGGTTGACTTCGTCCTGTGGCCGCTTCTCCTTTTTTGCTTGTCTGTGCTCCCGTGATGCCTCACGTCGCTTCTCGATCGCCTCCCGGATTTCTTTGTTCCACCAACTTTTTGGCTTTCTCTTTCCTTTCCAACAAATCGTTTTCCTCTCTTTTTCCATTTCTTTTGTGATTATATGTAGCAGCTCACTATACTTCCAGTCTTTTACCTGGTAGTTCGTCTACTTTTCCTCGACTCTTGCGGCTATATTTGTTATTTGTTTTGTCATTTAGATACAAGCTGCCAAACTTTGATTCTATGTTCTTATTATCAGTTTTATATCCCATTTGTAAATATTATGCGTTTATGATCACTACCCAAGCTGTTAATGCCTTCCTCGTCTATTCTCATCTCTCTAAGTTTGTCATATATTCCTTCTGTCATGAGACCAATAATCAATGCTCGATTGCCGGTTTCCGACTTCCCACGTGATCTGCCCCTCACACTTAGGCCCCACGTTAACTATCTCAAGACTATGTTGCTCGCAGAGATCTAGCAATAACTTGCCATTGGTCTCTGAATATCCGTCAAGGTCATGAATGTGAGCGTTCATGTCCCCAAGAAGGATTATCTCGGCATCATGACCAAATTCTTTAATATCGGTGCTTATGCATTTCACTATCTCCAGATTCTTTTCTCTGCAGTTATTCCCCGTCCACAAGTAAGCTACACCTAGCCACGTTTTCTTTCCACCTACTGTGCCCGAAACCCACATGTGCTCTGAACACGTTTGTTTCACTCTATCCAATTTTGTTCTGCTATGGATTAGCATTCCAACACCCCCACCTCTCCTTTCTGATGTGATCCTGTTACATCCTTCCCAGATATAATTGTCAATATGTGGTGGCTCTTCCAAGTCTCTAAGGTGTGTTTCTGTAACCGCATAAACACCTATCTGTTCCTTGCTTAACTGCTCCTCAATCTCTAACCATTTTGTCTTTTTTCTGCCACCCTGCATGTTTATGTAACTAATTGCAACACGCGCCTTCTCCCTTCTTTTACCTTTTCTCTGGTTTTTCGCTATACTGCCTGTCAAAGAGTCCCCCTGGTTGTTTTCCTCATTACAAGCTACCCTGGGCACCGAAGGGCCCGCGTGCCCCCCAAAAAAGCTACTGTGCGTCCTGCCAGTCGCCAGCCCACCTCATGACCAAGCCTCTTATCGAAGTGAATTCTGTCTCTTTGGAAACCGCCCCACCTGTGCACCTCCCTGTTTATATCCACTACCTCGAAGCCCTTCTCTCGACTAATTCGCCATATCTCTTTGTTTGCGTCGACAACCGCTCTTTGCAAGTTGATATTCCTCACTGGTACTTCCGGTATTGTGCATACCACTATCTGCACCTGAGGGGAAATGGCGCGCATGTCATCGACCCCTTTCGCCAATGTGGTCGCTAGTTCGGCTGATTCTTCATTCAAGACGTCGTTTAGACCTCCCGCGATTATCACGAGGTTACGTCCATTAGCCTTAGTTGAGAGTTTTGCGCTAGCTTGTCTCATCACTGATCCCAACCTATGTCCCGGGAACTTCCCTATTAAAACTCGTTTGTCGCCTCTCACCCTTTCCTTGAGTGCTTCTTCGCATCTAACTAAATTCGAGTCCCCGGCGATTATCACGTGGTCCGACTCTTCTGCTGTACCGTCCCGCACCTGGCCACTGCCTCGGTTATTAGCGCGTGCCACTGCTGCTTTGTCCCCTCCCCTTCCCAAAACTACTTCGCGGAAGCTGGGTCCTGTGACCCTTGCACCTGTCTTTTCCAAACCTGTTTCCCCCTTCGCTTCTACCACTGTTGGGATCGATGCTCCGCTGTTCCCGCTGTCGCTTGCTTCCTGGTTCACCTTGACTACCTTTGCTAACCCCTCCTCGGCTGACTTAAGCCTTTCCCCCATAGCCATCGTTTTTTCCCGCTCTGTCGCCAACGCAATCTCCAGCTCGGCGATTCTTACCATGAGCTCATTCTGGGCAGCCATCATTATTTCCATTTTCGCCTCTAACTCGCATTGCTTACACTTGGCGTCAGCTCCCTCTGTCTTCTCATCCGTACAAACCTCTATTTTCCATCCCATTCCGCACCCTGTACACTTTACGGTCTTTTTTGACCATGGCTAGATCACTTTCACCCCTTTCTTTGCGCCGCCGCACTGCAACTCTCGTGCTTTATCACAAATTATTTCATTCTTCCCTCAATCAGCCACCTTATATAGCAGCCGCAGCACGCATATCTCATCGAACCAGTCATCCATTTCAAGTTGCGCGCCCATCATCACGCACCACTACTTCTTCTGCCTCGATCTTTTTTCGAGCAGCCACAGACTGGAACGGCCTCCCCCGGGACATCGTCACCATCGCCTCATCATCTGCCTTTCAAGACCGTGTTATTGATCATCTTCAATACTAAAACAACTTTCACTGCTTATTGTTAACCTAAATAAAACCCCACCCCTTATGTAATGTCCCTCCTACGAAGGGGGGCCTTTTAAGGTAATAAACTGAACTGAACTGAACTGAACTTCTCACCGCTTCGAGCCGATTGCATTCTCGTGGTACCCTCGACATTGCGGCCAGAGGTCCACCAGGCTCTCCACGACGACCCGACGTCTGGACACCTGGGTGTTTCTCGCACGCTAGCAAGAATACAGGAGAAGTACTACTGGCCACGCCTTTCCGCCGACATCACCCGTTATGTAAAGACCTGCCAGGACTGTCAGCGACGCAAGACACCGCCCACTATGTCAGCCGGACTTCTGCAGCCTATCGAGCCACCTCGACGACCGTTCCAGCAAATCGGGATGGACTTACTGGGGCCGTTCCCGACGTCCAATACCGGAAACAAGTGGATCGTCGTGGCAACTGACTACCTCACCCGCTACGCCGAGACAAAGGCCCTACCCAAAGGCAGTGCCGCCGAGGTAGCCAAGTTCTTCGTGGAGCACATCGTCTTGCGTCATGGCGCCCCAGAGGTCCTCATCACAGACAGAGGTACCGCCTTTACTGCGGACCTAACTCAGGCGATCTTCAAATGCAGCGAGACGAGCCACCGCCTACCACCCGCAGACCAATGGCCTCACCGAGCGTCTAAATAAGACCATCACCGACATGCTGGCCATGTACGTCGACGTCGAACACAAGACATGGGACGCCATCCTTCCGTACGTGACCTTCGCGTACAACACGGCCGTATAAGAAACGACACAGATGACGCCATACAAGTTGGTCTACGGACGGAGCTCGGCAACGACGCTCGACGCCATGTTACCAAATGTGCCCAACGAGGAAAACATCGACGTGACCACCTACCTACAGCGCGCCGAAGAAGCACGACAGCTCGCCCGCCTACGGATCAAGAACCAGCAGACGACTGACAGCCGCCGCTACAACCTTCCACGACGCCACATGGAATACCAACCCGGTGACCGTGTATGGGTATGGACGCCAATACGCCGACGGGGACTTAGAAGCTTCTTCGACGATACTTCGGACCGTACAGGGTACAGGCTGTCCCTGACGGCATTACGAACTCTCAGCGGCGCCGTGCGCGACCTGAGGTCGTCCATGTCGTGCGCCTCAAACCATATTACGCGCGTTAGCGAATCTGAGGACTGTCATTTTGCTTTATTATTGTACTTTCTTGCTTGTACTTTGTTGCTTTATTCTTGTTATTTATTGTTGCATGTATTGGCCACCCCCCCCCCTCCCCGTGTTCTGTTTTAAGCATCGGGACGATGCTTTTTCAGAGGGGGGCATTGCCGCGTGCGTTTCTTTATCGCTTTTGCTGTATTCGGTTTTCGGCCACAAAGACTGCCAGCAACGCTAAGCGCGAACCGTGCCTCATTGTTCGAGAACCTGCGCGATCATTGTAGATCGTTTTGTTAAGATTGCGCGCACGACGCGCACACTCGAGCTTATTCTAGAATTTGCACGACAGCCAGCGATAACGCTGGCATATTCGACGGCACATGTTTAAATGCCGACGCGCTTTACCGCATGTCAGTTGATCGACGGTCGACACTCTGTTCGCCTCTATCAGTGTAATAGCTGTAGTTTGAGTTTCAGTTTCCCGGCCACAAGTTCGGCCAAATAAAGAGTTTCATCTCTGACGTGCTGACTGCTGCCTTCGTCGACGTCACGACCACGTGACAATATAAGAATGGAAGCTTGAGCGAGTTGGTATGCGTTCATCTTTGTAGAAACAGCGCTCACTAGACGACGACGAAGTAAAAGAAGGCACAGTGAGCGTCGTCGTCTAGTGAGCGCTGTTTCTACAAAGACGTGACAATATGTAGCGTCATTACGACGTCACATAACGTGACGTCACATGATGACGTATTCACACGTCAAGGTCGCTTTGCATGGCCTCCGTGATCGGTCACGGAGGCCGTACAAAACCGCGTCAGGTGCAGACCGCTTTTGGAGGGGGGCATCGACTGTCAAGAAAAAGAACATGGCTTTCGCCTTCTAGTCATCTTTGGCGAATGCATAAGTGACCCTGTGAGTTTTTTTAATTCAACATATATAAACAATGACTTGCGCATCTGCAGCCGATTTTGTGGACGCTGAGCACGGCGCCGACGATCAAGAGGTCCCACGGGAGGTTTCTGAGATGGCATCGCACATGGTAAAAGGTAGCACTTTTGCCATCCTGTGGAGCCATCGTCTCAGTGCGTGCTGTCTGCTACTCACCGAACATCGCAGGCCCGACGCAGTAACGAAAGTCTTCGTCGCGGAAGTGCTTGCTGCACACAAGACTCGTATCGAATCTCTACTTACCGGTTCTTAGCTTCACAACCCATGCTTCACGCAGTTTCTTGTCCCGCGTTTACCGGTGCAGGCTGACACTGGGCTCCGTTGCGTAAGCCCGGCACTGCGGCACGGAGCGGTAGAGCCCGATGTTCGTCGCCTTCGGAGGCAGCCTCTCTATCACAATGGTTTCAATTGAGTAGAAAATGCGAGAAATCTTCCGTATTTGAACAGACCGCAGCGCATGTGGGACTTGAAACTCGTTTTCTAAGCACGCGGCAGCGCTCCACAAGCAGCCGACGCTGGCGCTGAGACCACGTGATCCTGACAAGCACGTCACGCCGACGGTGGCGCTGGCGTTTCCAGTGATGGGCCTCGCGGCCACTACCGAAGATCCTCCGCCGTCGACGACGACGCTGCTACGAAATCTTAAGAATTCGCCGCCATCCCAACAGATCACTGTAGACAGAACTTCGCCGCCGAAGGAAGACTTGACGATGCAACGTAGAAGCCGCGGAACAAGCCGACCTAGCCGTGGCCCGACGCAGGAACTTAACCGCAACGTAAGACGACGGACTAGCGACCTCAACGCACTATTCGACGGTCACAACGTCACCGCTCTCGTCGACACTAGAGCCGACAAGGCCCCGGAACCCGGACCGTTGGAGGCCATATTATAACTCCACCTGTAGTCAGGGTGTCGGAACGAAATGTTTTTCGTTTCGGTTTTAGTTTCGTTACACCGCGAAAAGTTCCGTTCCTTTTCTCTTCCTGAACGGAAAAAAATGTTCCGTAACGGTTCGTAACGGTTTTTTTTTGTATGCAAAAATTTGAAGGTAATCATAAAAAAAACTTCGATTTGGGATGTAGTTACTTGCCCTCCTCTTAAAAAAGTCGGACAAGGGTAAAACACGTCCTTCAGAGGAGCGGAAGTAACTGTACCGTGCACGAATTATTACCAACTTGCACAAAGCAGTACTAATATCAGAAGTCATAGTATTTATTTTAACAAAAGACAAATGCGAATTGTTTATTGTGGGTTCAATGCTTTGTGTCAAGACAGTGAGCACGATCTCAGAAGCAGCACGTCACTGAGTATACTCTGATGTGCGAGACCCACTGTTCTGATATAAAGATAGCCAGGCCTGCGCGGAACACGCAGCACAGTCACAGCGAAAGCTGGAAGAGCGGACTTTGTAGAGCCCGTTGAAGTCTCTTGGGGCATCTAATACAAGTACACATGCAAGGTATCCACTACGTCATAAATCATGGCAATTATTCGGAAGAAGCGAAGTTCTCACTATGCCATTTTTCGTCATTCTTCGGAGAATAGTGGTATCCACTACACATCTGTAAGGTATTGTGTGCACTTTGTGCTGTGGCTGATGATGACGAAGAATTATGACTGAGCACCTTGCAGTGGGTGGGAAGCAGTGTTGCGGTATGGTCGCCTCGATTCTATTCCAATTCCATACCGGGGAATTAGAACTTGCCGCAATTCCATTCCTTTCAATTCCTTGGAATGAAAAAACTTCTACTGGACAAGGGACAATGAAAAAACTTAGCCCATTCGCACTATGGGAATGGCCGGGCAGTCCAATTCCATGCCTGGAATTCCTCAACACAGGAAAGACATCTTTATAGTTTTATCGGGTTAAGAATAGTGTTGTATGCGTTACCGCAATAAAGTAACTAAATACCTTACTCGTTACGCTAAGAAAAAAGGAACGCGTTATCACCCTGCGTTAACCATAAAAAAAAGTTAACGCGTTGCCGTTACCGAAAAAAAGTAACGGACGTTACTTTTGCAGTTACTCCATAATCAAAAATTTTAATCATTGAACCTTCGCTGCAGGAACCCACAACAAAAATTTTATAAAGCCCAAAGTACTGATTTAACGAAAATTATTTACACAAATATGCCGTTCCTTGAAATACTGTGTATAGTGGTCTGAAGTTGCCTGCACAGTTATATTGTATGGCTTCTATCTCTGCGTCGCATGGTAAGGCCGTTTTTCTCAATGTCGCATTAAATATAAAACGATCGATGTCACCATCAACGCTCTCCGCAAAGAAAACATCACTGAACAAACTTGCAGTAAATATAACGACGGGCTTCTACTAAAAAAATTAATTGACAAACTTATAGCGAAAAAAATGCTTAAATGACATAAATCCAGCAAAAATTATTTGCGCGCAATTTTTTTATTTTCAAATTAACCTACATAATAACCGCAAACAATTGCGACTGTGTATGTGAAGCTGTTCAGGGTCAGCCTCGCTTCCTCAAGAATTCAATAGCCAGAAAGCTAATCGCAGCTGCAGACAGCAAGACGCGAAACTAATTTTGGAAACGAAGTTTATAAGCAGTGTCAAAGTATGTTGCACGAACAACTTCCTAATGTAACTGCAACTTTCTGAATGTACGACGCAGTTACATTTCAAAGCTCTCATCGGACAGCTTGCCTCGTTTCTTGGTGAATACGTCCGCACCTACGCTAAATAGGCGCTCGACGGACACGCTTTGTGGTACTGCTGTATTCACTTTCAGAAAAAGGTGGTGAACGCGCGCGTTTTCCGTGAACCCACTCGGCGCGGTGTAATGATGCACCAAAGGTACCGAGACAGTCGTTCATCTGCAGTTGGCGATGTTGTTGAGAATGCATTTCCAAAGAAGTCATCGTTGAGCTAATGTAGGGCGCTATACCCCGAGTCTTGATCTCCGCAAGCCAAGAAAATCCCAACAGCTCGCTTTTTACGGTTACGAGAATCGCACTTCGCTTCGATCCAACGACGATCAACGACGACTTGAACCTCGATAGCACGGTAGCCGAAACTAACAGGTACATATAAGAAATTTCGAAAATTCGCACCTAAGTGCAATGTTCCCCGCGCAACAAAGGACCCCGCGCGTGGTGGCTTTGTCAACTGATGCCGGGCCGACAGCAGTCCGCCACTGCGCCGAAATAACATCGGGAAGAGCCCTGGGAAAGTAGTTCCTACGAGACAAAAAGATTTTGTGAGTTTGAGATTATTGGAATAAAAAGTAAGGATAACGTCACACCTAGCGTTACCGAGAAATAGCAATGTAAATACGTTACCCGTTCAGTTGCAAAATAGTAACGAGTACGTTACTAAGTTACTGAAAAAAGAAACGCGTTACCGGTAACACCGTTACTTGTAATGCGTTACCGCCAACACTGGTTAAGAATGAACGCCCCATAAAGCCGATGTCATCAGATGCATTAAGAACTGCAAAAGTACGCAAACCACGTTATTAAGATCGAGAGATAGTAGCTTGGTGACATAACTCGTGCAGTACATCCACCGTACTAGTTCCCATCGTGGCGGTTCTCCCGCTACCTATAGTATTTGCATTATCAGTATGTGTCAGCAAATGGTGGTGTTTTAATATTGTTTAAGCTTAAATGTGTTAATACTAAAATGACGACATAGCGTATTTTTATGCCGACAAAAATAGTATTCAAGGAAACTAAGCAGCTTTGCCACACGTCTGGAGCGGTCGTGAATATGGAGAAAACTAAGATTTCGTTAACGGGGAAGAAAACCCTGTAGATCTGCTGGTATTAGTTGGACCAGTGCACCGCTCGGGCACCTTGTGCCTTTGCATCAAATACGGAACACTGGGCCGCACTGCTCGTCAGCACTCACGCTTGTCAAGGGCGCCTCGCAAGCATGGATAGGGTGAGGAGAACTTTCTGTGTTCGCCTGTGCGCAGGTATGCAATGTGTTTCCTGTCGCAAAGGTTATTTACGTGTGTCAGGTACTAGATTAAAGTGTCCAGATGGGCTTGTTGGTGCATAATTCTGGCACACTGCAGCGCAAAAAACACACAAAGGACGGAACACGAAGGACGAAGACAAGCGCTGAACTTGCAACAACCTTTATTGGAAACGTCCACATATATTTACGCTGTCCGACGCAGGCGTGATTCGCTACACATGCGTAGGAACGCCAACTCCTTATCTGTAAGTAGCAGATTTCCCCGATAGGAAATGCGTTCTGCTTCTATGATTTCGCGGGTGATTCGCGTTTTGCTCTTCTTAACGACGGAAGTGTTATTTAGCTCGGGAGCGCAATCCTGACACGGTATACAATGGCTGGCCAGGAAACCTTCAACATATTTACCGTCACGCGCATTTTTTACATTGTTCGCATGCTCCCTTAGCCTCTCGTTTACGCATCTCCCGGTTTGGCCCACATACACTTTTCCGCACTTTAAAGGGATTTTGTAAACCACCCCTTCTGCGCATTCAAGAAAGGGCCGCCTGTGCTTTGTGCCACAGACCTGCTGCTTCCTTGCCTCTGGGTCGGTCAATCTGCAGAGCTTAGACAGCCTGTGTAGTGCCGTGAATACCACTTTCACGTCGTACCGCTGGGCCACTTTTTCAAGTGAAAAAGCTTGGGCTCGTAAGGTATCACAGCCACCTTCGGCATGCGCGGTGCGCTGGCTTCACAACCTTGCGGGCGATGGCGCAATTTCTTTAGCAGGCTCTCTGCAACCGAAATGAGGAGGGGCTGGGCGTACCCAGCGCTGAGCAGTCTTTCAGTTTCACGCCCGAACGCTTCTGCACTTCAGTGGGGGCCAGAGTTGGGGCCAGTGGGGGCCAAGAGCGTTCTCGAGGCACGACGTGGCAATAGCTGGTTAGGGCGATCGACAAGAGCAAAAACAATTTTTTAAACGTCTGGTTTAGTGCAAAAACGCACAAGGTAGACGTACCTTTACGGACTATTGTATCCGAATCGGGTACATGGCAGCACTCTATAGCACTTCTTTTGCAGCGTAGTCCTAAGCTTTTACCGATAGACGACCCCTTTGTCGTGACGAACTCTAACCAAATTTTAGATTTTTTCGACACTATCACCGACAAGTGCTGTCAGGCATTCTCGACTGACGTTAAAGGTGTTTTTTATTGCCTGCCTGATAACCTAATCCTTGAATGTGTTGAGCATTCAATTGACAAACACGGTTCCGTTGCTTTTCAAAACTCCGCGGGGATGTCCGCTAATGGTTTTTTAGAACTTTTAAGCTTTTATTTACGGTCTGCATACATTATGTTTGAAGGGGTCCCACACCTGCAAAAGGAAGGCGCATGCATTGGTGTTGCATCGCCCTGATACTTAGCGACTTAGTTCCTGCTCATTTCGATCGTCAAATCAACGCTTTACTCACCGATAAGAAGGCTCTTAGCGTGTTCCGGTACGTTGATGATTATTTAGTTGTTTTAAATTGTGACCCGCATGACATTGAGCAAAAAAGCAAAGTGCTGCTTGATTTGTTGTTAGGAGTTATGAGCGCACTTGACCTAACGCACGAGCTCCCGGTAAATGGCCAAAATAGATTTCTAGATATTCGGGTTTTTTTAATTTTTATTTGAATATACTGCAGGCTCACTCGGCCCTTGCAGGAGTGGTAACAGAATGCAACATGAAACAAAAAACAATCATAAACAGAAATCGATGAGTTGTACTTTAGAAACAAATGATTCCACAGTATTACAATGCACAACACTGTCAGGCAACTTATTCTACCAAGAAATTGCTCAGGGAAAGATTGAATGTTTGTGTAGGTTGACGCGGCTTGAAGGCTGTCGAATCGTTTTACTGTGGTTAGTTCTTGATGAATGGGGGAAAGGATGACGCAAGTAACGTGACTTTTGAATTTTTAAATGGTAATTGTAGAAAAGATAAATGAATTTAAGCTTTGAAACTGTTCTTCGTTTCGAAAGTGGTTCAAGTTTTGCTTTCGCTAGTAGTTCAGGTACGCTGGATTGTCTAGAATAAACAGAATATATTAATCTGGCCGCTAGTTTTTGTATGAGCTGAATTTTATCAATTAGGTGTTTTTGGTAAAGGCTCCAGATTAAGTCAGCATACTCTAATGATGGTCTGATGAGTGTTTTATAGGCATTTAATTTCACATTTGATGGAGTGTTGCGTAGCTTTCTTCGTAAGAACGATAGTTTGAGTTTGGCAGTTTGACAGATTGAGGAGATGTGAGGATCCCAGTTAAGATTTGACGTGAGGATAAGGCCCAAGTATTTTCCCTGATGGGATTTTTCGAGTGGAGTGTCACAACAGTGTACGTGAAATCCATGGGAATTTTCTTGTTGGTGAATGTGATACACTTGGTTTTTGACGCATTAAGTCTCATGCTCTATGTATTACACCATGAACAGACAGACTGTAGTGAATTATTTAGTTGGATTTGATCATTTAGATGTCGGGATACTGTATATACTACACAGTCATCAGCGAACAACCGCATTTGGACCGTTCCATGAACCTTGAATTGGATATCATTGATGTACATGAGAAATAAAATGGGAGCGAGGACGGACCCTTGAGGAACCCCATAGTAAACTTCAAGTTTCCGTGAAAAATGTTTTCCAATGTGCACTCTTTGTGCACATTTGTTAAAAGACTGGAGATCCAGGAAATAATTTTCCTGTCTATTCCAAATGCGAGTAGTCTTGTAAGTAAGTCTTCATGCGGAACAACGTCGAAATGCCTTCGAAAAGCCTAAAAAAGAGCATCTATTTGGCCTCCACCGTTAATTGCATTAGCAATTTCATCTGTTCGTTCGGCGAGTTGTGTTACAGTTGAAAGACCTGATCTAAGTCCATGTTGTCGGCTGTAAAGTAGTTCGTTGTTTTCTAATTGGAGTATAATGGCTTTAAAGATTATATGTTCCATTAGTTTGCAACTAGTGGTCGTTAATGACTGGACGATAATTATGTAGTTCAAATTTTGAACCTGATTTGTGGATTGGAATTATATTAGCGCTGCGCCAATCGTCTGGTAACGTTGCTGATTCAAGAGACGTGACAAATATTTTATGAAGGTATTTAGCTACCCATAAGGCATGTCGGTTTAGAAATGAATTAGTGATATTGTCGGGACCGGGGAATTTCTTCAAATCCAGTTTTTCTAGAAGAGAAAATATACCTTCTTCGCTTATGGTCAATAGCGGCATGGGCAATCTCAGCTCCTGTGGTTCTAGCTGGGCATTGGAAGCGGATCTGGTGAATACAGATTGAAAATATAAGTTGAGTTCCGGTGCAATACCTTGTGGTTCGGAAATAATGCGATCGGGCATTTTTATTTGTGAAATATTTTCGCGTTTATCAGCCAAGTGTCGCCAGAATTTCTGAGGGCTGTGCGTCATAAAGGAAGGTAAGGTTATATTGTGGAAGCGCGATTTAGCATCCGTAACTTTCTGTTGCAAAGCTGACATAAGGTTGTAGCTGTCATCGCTGCCTCCTTTTTTTCCGTCGACGCTTTATTTTTCTTTTCAAATGTATTATTTCCTGGGTAACCCAAGGGTATTCTCGGTTGATACGCTTTTTCTTTTCTCGGAATAAAGTTAGCTTCGCAAAAGGAAACGATGCGTTTAAAACATGACCATAGGTCGTTCACGTCTTTCATTTCGTTGAAGGCCGCAAAATTTGTCTCCAGGAAGCTGAACATGGCAGGATCATCTGCGTGCTCATAGTTTGTTACAACTCATAGTTTGGGCAATGGTTTTTGGTATTTTCGGGTTGTTGAAAGGGGCAGGATAGGATGATCGCTTTGTGATCTGAAATGCCGTTTTCTGTCGACACTGTGCATCCATGTAGCGAACTGCTTACAAACATTAAGTCAAGGAGCGACGATGAAGATGCAGTTATTCGGATATCTTCAGTAACTAATTGATCCAATGAAAAACCGAACGCTGTGCACAATAGTAAGTCCGAGCTTCGTACTTCTCGTTCGTCCAGCGAAAGATTGGGCAATGGTTTTTGGTATTTTCGGGTTGTTGATAGGGGCAGGATAGGATGATCGCTTTGTGATCTGAAATGCCGTTTTCTGTCGACACTGTGCATCCGTGTAGCGAACTGCTTACAAACATTAAGTCAAGGAGCGACGATGAAGATGCAGTTATTCGGATATCTTCAGTAACTAATTGATCCAATGAAAAACCGAACGCTGTGCACAATAGTAAGTCCGAGCTTCGTACTTCTCGTTCGTCCTGCGAAAGATTGGGCAATGGTTTTGGTATTTTCGGGTTGTTGATAGGGGCAGGATAGGATGATCGCTTTGTGATCTGAAATGCCGTTTTCTGTCGACACTGTGCATCCGTGTAGCGAACTGCTTACAAACATTAAGTCAAGGAGCGACGATGAAGATGCAGTTATTCGGATATCTTCAGTAACTAATTGATCCAATGAAAAACCGAACGCTGTGCACAATAGTAAGTCCGAGCTTCGTACTTCTCGTTCGTCCTGCGAAAGATTGGGCAATGGTTTTTGGTATTTTCGGGTTATTGATAGGGGACAGGATAGGATGATCGCTTTGTGATCTGAAATGCCGTTTTCTGTCGACACTGTGCATCCGTGTAGCGAACTGCTTACAAACATTAAGTCAAGGAGCGACGATGAAGATGCAGTTATTCGGATATCTTCAGTAACTATTGATCCAATGAAAAACCGAACGCTGTGCACAATAGTAAGTCCGAGCTTCGTACTTCTCGTTCGTCCTGCGAAAGATTGGGCAATGGTTTTTGGTATTTTCGGGTTGTTGATAGGGGACAGGATAGGATGATCGCTTTGTGATCTGAAATGCCGTTTTCTGTCGACACTGTGCATCCGTGTAGCGAACTGCTTACAAACATTAAGTCAAGGAGCGACGATGAAGATGCAGTTATTCGGATATCTTCAGTAACTAATTGATCCAATGAAAAACCGAACGCTGTGCACAATAGTAAGTCCGAGCTTCGTACTTCTCGTTCGTCCTGCGAAAGATTGGGCAATGGTTTTTGGTATTTTCGAGTTGTTGATAGGGGACAGGATAGGATGATCGCTTTGCGATCTGAAATGCCGTTTTCT
Organism: Rhipicephalus sanguineus; assembly: GCF_013339695.2. NCBI lineage: Eukaryota > Metazoa > Arthropoda > Arachnida > Ixodida > Ixodidae > Rhipicephalus > Rhipicephalus sanguineus. Next base: position 21,146,179 of record NC_051176.1, on the reverse strand, counting down.
GTCGACACTGTGCATCCGTGTAGCGAACTGCTTACAAACATTAAGTCAAGGAGCGACGATGAAGATGCAGTTATTCGGATATCTTCAGTAACTATTTGATCCAATGAAAAACCGAACGCTGTGCACAATAGTAAGTCCGAGCTTCGTATTTCTCGTTCGTCCTGCGAAAGATTGGGCAATGGTTTTTGGTATTTTCGGGTTGTTGATAGGGGCAGGATAGGATGATCGCTTTGTGATCTGAAATGCCGTTTTCTGTCGACACTGTGCATCCGTGTAGCGAACTGCTTACAAACATTAAGTCAAGGAGCGACGATGAAGATGCAGTCATTCGGATATCTTCAGTAACTAAGTGATCCAATGAAAAACCGAACGCTGTGCACAATAGTAAGTCCGAGCTTCGTACTTCTCGTTCGTCCTGCGAAAGATTGGGCAATGGTTTTTGGCATTTTCGGGTTGTTGATAGGGGCAGGATAGGATGATCGCTTTGTGATCTGAAATGCCGTTTTCTGTCGACACTGTGCATCCGTGTAGCGAACTGCTTACAAACATTAAGTCAAGGAGCGACGATGAAGATGCAGTTATTCGGATATCTTCAGTAACTAATTGATCCAATGAAAAACCGAACGCTGTGCACAATAGTAAGTCCGAGCTTCGTACTTCTCGTTCGTCTTGCGAAAGATTGGGCAATGGTTTTTGGCATTTTCGGGTTGTTGATAGGGGCAGGATAGGATGATCGCTTTGTGATCTGAAATGCCTTTTTCTGTCGACACTGTGCATCCATGTAGCGAACTGCTTACAAACATTAAGTCAAGGAGCGACGATGAAGATGCAGTTATTCGGATATCTTCAGTAACTAATTGATCCAATGAAAAACCGAACGCTGTGCACAATAGTAAGTCCGAGCTTCGTACTTCTCGTTCGTCCTGCGAAAGATTGGGCAATGGTTTTTGGTATTTTCGGGTTGTTGATAGGGGCAGGATAGGATGATCGCTTTGTGATCTGAAATGCCGTTTTCTGTCGACACTGTGCATCCGTGTAGCGAACTGCTTACAAACATTAAGTCAAGGAGCGACGATGAAGATGCAGTTATTCGGATATCTTCAGTAACTAATTGATCCAATGAAAAACCGAACGCTGTGCACAATAGTAAGTCCGAGCTTCGTACTTCTCGTTCGTCCTGCGAAAGATTGGGCAATGGTTTTTGGCATTTTCGGGTTGTTGATAGGGGCAGGATAGGATGATCGCTTTGTGATCTGAAATGCCGTTTTCTGTCGACACTGTGCATCCATGTAGCGAACTGCTTACAAACATTAAGTCAAGGAGCGACGATGAAGATGCAGTTATTCGGATATCTTCAGTAACTAATTGATCCAATGAAAAACCGAACGCTGTGCACAATAGTAAGTCCGAGCTTCGTACTTCTCGTTCGTCCTGCGAAAGATTGGGCAATGGTTTTTGGTATTTTCGGGTTGTTGATAGGGGCAGGATAGGATGATCGCTTTGTGATCTGAAATGCCGTTTTCTGTCGACACTGTGCATCCGTGTAGCGAACTCCTTACAAACATTAAGTCAAGGAGCGACGATGAAGATGCAGTTATTCGGATATCTTCAGTAACTAATTGATCCAATGAAAAACCGAACGCTGTGCACAATAGTAAGTCCGAGCTTCGTACTTCTCGTTCGTCCTGCGAAAGATTGGGCAATGGTTTTGGTATTTTCGGGTTGTTGATAGGGGCAGGATAGGATGATCGCTTTGTGATCTGAAATGCCGTTTTCTGTCGACACTGTGCATCCATGTAGCGAACTGCTTACAAACATTAAGTCAAGGAGCGACGATGAAGATGCAGTTATTCGGATATCTTCAGTAACTAATTGATCCAATGAAAAACCGAACGCTGTGCACAATAGTAAGTCCGAGCTTCGTACTTCTCGTTCGTCCTGCGAAAGATTGGGCAATGGTTTTTGGTATTTTCGGGTTGTTGATAGGGGCAGGATAGGATGATCGCTTTGTGATCTGAAATGCCGCTTTCTGTCGACACTGTGCATCCGTGTAGCGAACTGCTTACAAACATTAAGTCAAGGAGCGACGATGAAGATGCAGTTATTCGGATATCTTCAGTAACTAATTGATCCAATGAAAAACCGAACGCTGTGCACAATAGTAAGTCCGAGCTTCGTACTTCTCGTTCGTCCTGCGAAAGATTGGGCAATGGTTTTTGGCATTTTCGGGTTGTTGATAGGGGCAGGATAGGATGATCGCTTTGTGATCTGAAATGCCGTTTTCTGTCGACACTGTGCATCCATGTAGCGAACTGCTTACAAACATTAAGTCAAGGAGCGACGATGAAGATGCAGTTATTCGGATATCTTCAGTAACTACTTGATCCAATGAAAAACCGAACGCTGTGCACAATAGTAAGTCCGAGCTTCGTACTTCTCGTTCGTCCTGCGAAAGATTGGGCAATGGTTTTTGGTATTTTCGGGTTGTTGATAGGGGCAGGATAGGATGATCGCTTTGTGATCTGAAATGCCGTTTTCTGTCGACACTGTGCATCCGTGTAGCGAACTGCTCACAAACACTAAGTCAAGGAGCGACGATGAAGATGCAGTTATTCGGATATCTTCAGTAACTAATTGATCCAATGAAAAACCGAACGCTGTGCACAATAGTAAGTCCGAGCTTCGTACTTCTCGTTCGTCCTGCGAAAGATTGGGCAATGGTTTTTGGCATTTTCGGGTTGTTGATAGGGGCAGGATAGGATGATCGCTTTGTGATCTGAAATGCCGTTTTCTGTCGACACTGTGCATCCATGTAGCGAACTGCTTACAAACATTAAGTCAAGGAGCGACGATGAAGATGCAGTTATTCGGATATCTTCAGTAACTAATTAATCCAATGAAAAACCGAACGCTGTGCACAATAGTAAGTCCGAGCTTCGTACTTCTCGTTCGTCCTGCGAAAGATTGGGCAATGGTTTTTGGTATTTTCGGGTTGTTGATAGGGGCAGGATAGGATGATCGCTTTGTGATCTGAAATGCCGTTTTCTGTCGACACTGTGCATCCGTGTAGCGAACTGCTTACAAACATTAAGTCAAGGAGCGACGATGAAGATGCAGTTATTCGGATATCTTCAGTAACTAATTGATCCAATGAAAAACCGAACGCTGTGCACAATAGTAAGTCCGAGCTTCGTACTTCTCGTTCGTCCTGCGAAAGATTGGGCAATGGTTTTTGGTATTTTCGGGTTGTTGATAGGGGACAGGATAGGATGATCGCTTTGTGATCTGAAATGCCGTTTTCTGTCGACACTGTGCATCCGTGTAGCGAACTGCTTACAAACATTAAGTCAAGGAGCGACGATGAAGATGCAGTTATTCGGATATCTTCAGTAACTAATTGATCCAATGAAAAACCGAACGCTGTGCACAATAGTAAGTCCGAGCTTCGTACTTCTCGTTCGTCCTGCGAAAGATTGGGCACTGGTGTTTGGTATTTTCGGGTTTTTGATAGGGGACAGGATAGGATGATCGCTTTGTGATCTGAAATGCCGTTTTCTGTCGACACTGTGCATCCATGTAGCGAACTGCTTACAAACATTAAGTCAAGGAGCGACGATGAAGATGCAGTTATTCGGATATCTTCAGTAACTAATTGATCCAATGAAAAACCGAACGCTGTGCACAATAGTAAGTCCGAGCTTCGTACTTCTCGTTCGTCCTGCGAAAGATTGGGCACTGGTTTTTGGTATTTTCGGGTTGTTGATAGGGGACAGGATAGGATGATCGCTTTGTGATCTGAAATGCCGTTTTCTGTCGACACTGTGCATCCATGTAGCGAACTGCTTACAAACATTAAGTCAAGGAGCGACGATGAAGATGCAGTTATTCGGATATCTTCAGTAACTACTTGATCCAATGAAAAACCGAACGCTGTGCACAATAGTAAGTCCGAGCTTCGTACTTCTCGTTCGTCCTGCGAAAGATTGGGCAATGGTTTTTGGTATTTTCGGGTTGTTGATAGGGGCAGGATAGGATGATCGCTTTGTGATCTGAAATGCCGTTTTCTGTCGACACTGTGCATCCGTGTAGCGAACTGCTCACAAACACTAAGTCAAGGAGCGACGATGAAGATGCAGTTATTCGGATATCTTCAGTAACTAATTGATCCAATGAAAAACCGAACGCTGTGCACAATAGTAAGTCCGAGCTTCGTACTTCTCGTTCGTCCTGCGAAAGATTGGGCAATGGTTTTTGGCATTTTCGGGTTGTTGATAGGGGCAGGATAGGATGATCGCTTTGTGATCTGAAATGCCGTTTTCTGTCGACACTGTGCATCCATGTAGCGAACTGCTTACAAACATTAAGTCAAGGAGCGACGATGAAGATGCAGTTATTCGGATATCTTCAGTAACTAATTGATCCAATGAAAAACCGAACGCTGTGCACAATAGTAAGTCCGAGCTTCGTACTTCTCGTTCGTCCTGCGAAAGATTGGGCAATGGTTTTTGGTATTTTCGGGTTGTTGATAGGGGCAGGATAGGATGATCGCTTTGTGATCTGAAATGCCGTTTTCTGTCGACACTGTGCATCCGTGTAGCGAACTGCTTACAAACATTAAGTCAAGGAGCGACGATGAAGATGCAGTTATTCGGATATCTTCAGTAACTAATTGATCCAATGAAAAACCGAACGCTGTGCACAATAGTAAGTCCGAGCTTCGTACTTCTCGTTCGTCCTGCGAAAGATTGGGCAATGGTTTTTGGTATTTTCGGGTTGTTGATAGGGGACAGGATAGGATGATCGCTTTGTGATCTGAAATGCCGTTTTCTGTCGACACTGTGCATCCGTGTAGCGAACTGCTTACAAACATTAAGTCAAGGAGCGACGATGAAGATGCAGTTATTCGGATATCTTCAGTAACTAATTGATCCAATGAAAAACCGAACGCTGTGCACAATAGTAAGTCCGAGCTTCGTACTTCTCGTTCGTCCTGCGAAAGATTGGGCAATGGTTTTTGGTATTTTCGGGTTTTGATAGGGGACAGGATAGGATGATCGCTTTGTGATCTGAAATGCCGTTTTCTGTCGACACTGTGCATCCATGTAGCGAACTGCTTACAAACATTAAGTCAAGGAGCGACGATGAAGATGCAGTTATTCGGATATCTTCAGTAACTAATTGATCCAATGAAAAACCGAACGCTGTGCACAATAGTAAGTCCGAGCTTCGTACTTCTCGTTCGTCCTGCGAAAGATTGGGCACTGGTTTTTGGTATTTTCGGGTTGTTGATAGGGGACAGGATAGGATGATCGCTTTGTGATCTGAAATGCCGTTTTCTGTCGACACTGTGCATCCATGTAGCGAACTGCTTACAAACATTAAGTCAAGGAGCGACGATGAAGATGCAGTTATTCGGATATCTTCAGTAACTAATTGATCCAATGAAAAACCGAACGCTGTGCACAATAGTAAGTCCGAGCTTCGTACTTCTCGTTCGTCCTGCGAAAGATTGGGCAATGGTTTTTGGCATTTTCGGGTTGTTGATAGGGGACAGGATAGGAAGATCGCTTTGTGATCTGAAATGCCGTTTTCTGTCGACACTGTGCATCCGTGTAGCGAACTGCTTACAAACATTAAGTCAAGGAGCGACGATGAAGATGCAGTTATTCGGATATCTTCAGTAACTAATTGATCCAATGAAAAACCGAACGCTGTGCACAATAGTAAGTCCGAGCTTCGTACTTCTCGTTCGTCCTGCGAAAGATTGGGCAATGGTTTTTGGTATTTTCGGGTTGTTGATAGGAGCAGGATAGGATGATCGCTTTGTGATCTGAAATGCCGCTTTCTGTCGACACTGTGCATCCGTGTAGCGAACTGCTTACAAACATTAAGTCAAGGAGCGACGATGAAGATGCAGTTATTCGGATATCTTCAGTAACTAATTGATCCAATGAAAACCGAACGCTGTGCACAATAGTAAGTCCGAGCTTCGTACTTCTCGTTCGTCCTGCGAAAGATTGGGCAATGGTTTTTGGCATTTTCGGGTTGTTGATAGGGGCAGGATAGGATGATCGCTTTGTGATCTGAAATGCCGTTTTCTGTCGACACTGTGCATCCATGTAGCGAACTGCTTACAAACATTAAGTCAAGGAGCGACGATGAAGATGCAGTTATTCGGATATCTTCAGTAACTAATTGATCCAATGAAAAACCGAACGCTGTGCACAATAGTAAGTCCGAGCTTCGTACTTCTCGTTCGTCCTGCGAAAGATTGGGCAATGGTTTTTGGTATTTTCGGGTTGTTGATAGGGGCAGGATAGGATGATCGCTTTGTGATCTGAAATGCCGTTTTCTGTCGACACTGTGCATCCGTGTAGCGAACTGCTCACAAACACTAAGTCAAGGAGCGACGATGAAGATGCAGTTATTCGGATATCTTCAGTAACTAATTGATCCAATGAAAAACCGAACGCTGTGCACAATAGTAAGTCCGAGCTTCGTACTTCTCGTTCGTCCTGCGAAAGATTGGGCAATGGTTTTTGGCATTTCGGGTTGTTGATAGGGGCAGGATAGGATGATCGCTTTGTGATCTGAAATGCCGTTTTCTGTCGACACTGTGCATCCATGTAGCGAACTGCTTACAAACATTAAGTCAAGGAGCGACGATGAAGATGCAGTTATTCGGATATCTTCAGTAACTAATTGATCCAATGAAAAACCGAACGCTGTGCACAATAGTAAGTCCGAGCTTCGTACTTCTCGTTCGTCCTGCGAAAGATTGGGCAATGGTTTTTGGTATTTTCGGGTTGTTGATAGGGGCAGGATAGGATGATCGCTTTGTGATCTGAAATGCCGTTTTCTGTCGACACTGTGCATCCGTGTAGCGAACTGCTTACAAACATTAAGTCAAGGAGCGACGATGAAGATGCAGTTATTCGGATATCTTCAGTAACTAATTGATCCAATGAAAAACCGAACGCTGTGCACAATAGTAAGTCCGAGCTTCGTACTTCTCGTTCGTCCTGCGAAAGATTGGGCAATGGTTTTTGGCATTTTCGGGTTGTTGATAGGGGACAGGATAGGAAGATCGCTTTGTGATCTGAAATGCCGTTTTCTGTCGACACTGTGCATCCGTGTAGCGAACTGCTTACAAACATTAAGTCAAGGAGCGACGATGAAGATGCAGTTATTCGGATATCTTCAGTAACTAATTGATCCAATGAAAAACCGAACGCTGTGCACAATAGTAAGTCCGAGCTTCGTACTTCTCGTTCGTCCTGCGAAAGATTGGGCAATGGTTTTTGGCATTTTCGGGTTGTTGATAGGGGACAGGATAGGAAGATCGCTTTGTGATCTGAAATGCCGTTTTCTGTCGACACTGTGCGTCCGTGTAGCGAACTGCTTACAAACATTAAGTCAAGGAGCGACGATGAAGATGCAGTTATTCGGATATCTTCAGTAACTAATTGATCCAATGAAAAACCGAACGCTGTGCACAATAGTAAGTCCGAGCTTCGTACTTCTCGTTCGTCCTGCGAAAGATTGGGCAATGGTTTTTGGCATTTTCGGGTTGTTGATAGGGGACAGGATAGGAAGATCGCTTTGTGATCTGAAATGCCGTTTTCTGTCGACACTGTGCATCCGTGTAGCGAACTGCTTACAAACATTAAGTCAAGGAGCGACGATGAAGATGCAGTTATTCGGATATCTTCAGTAACTAATTGATCCAATGAAAAACCGAACGCTGTGCACAATAGTAAGTCCGAGCTTCGTACTTCTCGTTCGTCCTGCGAAAGATTGGGCAATGGTTTTTGGTATTTTCGGGTTGTTGATAGGGGACAGAATAGGATGATCGCTTTGTGATCTGAAATGCCGTTTTCTGTCGACACTGTGCATCCGTGTAGCGAACTGCTTACAAACATTAAGTCAAGGAGCGACGATGAAGATGCAGTTATTCGGATATCTTCAGTAACTAATTGATCCAATGAAAAACCGAACGCTGTGCACAATAGTAAGTCCGAGCTTCGTACTTCTCGTTCGTCCTGCGAAAGATTGGGCAATGGTTTTTGGCATTTTCGGGTTGTTGATAGGGGACAGGATAGGAAGATCGCTTTGTGATCTGAAATGCCGTTTTCTGTCGACACTGTGCATCCGTGTAGCGAACTGCTTACAAACATTAAGTCAAGGAGCGACGATGAAGATGCAGTTATTCGGATATCTTCAGTAACTAATTGATCCAATGAAAAACCGAACGCTGTGCACAATAGTAAGTCCGAGCTTCGTACTTCTCGTTCGTCCTGCGAAAGATTGGGCAATGGTTTTTGGCATTTTCGGGTTGTTGATAGGGGCAGGATAGGATGATCGCTTTGTGATCTGAAATGCCGTTTTCTGTCGACACTGTGCATCCGTGTAGCGAACTGCTTACAAACATTAAGTCAAGGAGCGACGATGAAGATGCAGTTATTCGGATATCTTCAGTAACTAATTGATCCAATGAAAAACCGAACGCTGTGCACAATCGTAAGTCCGAGCTTCGTACTTCTCGTTCGTCCTGCGAAAGATTGGGCAATGGTTTTTGGCATTTTCGGGTTGTTGATAGGGGACAGGATAGGAAGATCGCTTTGTGATCTGAAATGCCGTTTTCTGTCGACACTGTGCATCCGTGTAGCGAACTGCTTACAAACATTAAGTCAAGGAGCGACGATGAAGATGCAGTTATTCGGATATCTTCAGTAACTAATTGATCCAATGAAAAACCGAACGCTGTGCACAATAGTAAGTCCGAGCTTCGTACTTCTCGTTCGTCCTGCGAAAGATTGGGCAATGGTTTTTGGCATTTTCGGGTTGTTGATAGGGGACAGGATAGGAAGATCGCTTTGTGATCTGAAATGCCGTTTTCTGTCGACACTGTGCATCCGTGTAGCGAACTGCTTACAAACATTAAGTCAAGGAGCGACGATGAAGATGCAGTTATTCGGATATCTTCAGTAACTAATTGATCCAATGAAAAACCGAACGCTGTGCACAATAGTAAGTCCGAGCTTCGTACTTCTCGTTCGTCATGCGAAAGATTGGGCAATGGTTTTTGGTATTTTCGGGTTGTTGATAGGGGACAGAATAGGATGATCGCTTTGTGATCTGAAATGCCGTTTTCTGTCGACACTGTGCATCCGTGTAGCGAACTGCTTACAAACATTAAGTCAAGGAGCGACGATGAAGATGCAGTTATTCGGATATCTTCAGTAACTAATTGATCCAATGAAAAACCGAACGCTGTGCACAATAGTAAGTCCGAGCTTCGTACTTCTCGTTCGTCCTGCGAAAGATTGGGCAATGGTTTTTGGCATTTTCGGGTTGTTGATAGGGGACAGGATAGGAAGATCGCTTTGTGATCTGAAATGCCGTTTTCTGTCGACACTGTGCATCCGTGTAGCGAACTGCTTACAAACATTAAGTCAAGGAGCGACGATGAAGATGCAGTTATTCGGATATCTTCAGTAACTAATTGATCCAATGAAAAACCGAACGCTGTGCACAATAGTAAGTCCGAGCTTCGTACTTCTCGTTCGTCCTGCGAAAGATTGGGCAATGGTTTTTGGCATTTTCGGGTTGTTGATAGGGGCAGGATAGGATGATCGCTTTGTGATCTGAAATGCCGTTTTCTGTCGACACTGTGCATCCGTGTAGCGAACTGCTTACAAACATTAAGTCAAGGAGCGACGATGAAGATGCAGTTATTCGGATATCTTCAGTAACTAATTGATCCAATGAAAAACCGAACGCTGTGCACAATCGTAAGTCCGAGCTTCGTACTTCTCGTTCGTCCTGCGAAAGATTGGGCAATGGTTTTTGGCATTTTCGGGTTGTTGATAGGGGACAGGATAGGAAGATCGCTTTGTGATCTGAAATGCCGTTTTCTGTCGACACTGTGCATCCGTGTAGCGAACTGCTTACAAACATTAAGTCAAGGAGCGACGATGAAGATGCAGTTATTCGGATATCTTCAGTAACTAATTGATCCAATGAAAAACCGAACGCTGTGCACAATAGTAAGTCCGAGCTTCGTACTTCTCGTTCGTCCTGCGAAAGATTGGGCAATGGTTTTTGGTATTTTCGGGTTGTTGATAGGGGACAGAATAGGATGATCGCTTTGTGATCTGAAATGCCGTTTTCTGTCGACACTGTGCATCCGTGTAGCGAACTGCTTACAAACATTAAGTCAAGGAGCGACGATGAAGATGCAGTTATTCGGATATCTTCAGTAACTAATTGATCCAATGAAAAACCGAACGCTGTGCACAATCGTAAGTCCGAGCTTCGTACTTCTCGTTCGTCCTGCGAAAGATTGGGCAATGGTTTTTGGCATTTTCGGGTTGTTGATAGGGGACAGGATAGGAAGATCGCTTTGTGATCTGAAATGCCGTTTTCTGTCGACACTGTGCATCCGTGTAGCGAACTGCTTACAAACATTAAGTCAAGGAGCGACGATGAAGATGCAGTTATTCGGATATCTTCAGTAACTAATTGATCCAATGAAAAACCGAACGCTGTGCACAATAGTAAGTCCGAGCTTCGTACTTCTCGTTCGTCCTGCGAAAGATTGGGCAATGGTTTTTGGTATTTTCGGGTTGTTGATAGGGGACAGAATAGGATGATCGCTTTGTGATCTGAAATGCCGTTTTCTGTCGACACTGTGCATCCGTGTAGCGAACTGCTTACAAACATTAAGTCAAGGAGCGACGATGAAGATGCAGTTATTCGGATATCTTCAGTAACTAATTGATCCAATGAAAAACCGAACGCTGTGCACAATAGTAAGTCCGAGCTTCGTACTTCTCGTTCGTCCTGCGAAAGATTGGGCAATGGTTTTTGGCATTTTCGGGTTGTTGATAGGGGCAGGATAGGATGATCGCTTTGTGATCTGAAATGCCGTTTTCTGTCGACACTGTGCATCCGTGTAGCGAACTGCTTACAAACATTAAGTCAAGGAGCGACGATGAAGATGCAGTTATTCGGATATCTTCAGTAACTAATTGATCCAATGAAAAACCGAACGCTGTGCACAATCGTAAGTCCGAGCTTCGTACTTCTCGTTCGTCCTGCGAAAGATTGGGCAATGGTTTTTGGCATTTTCGGGTTGTTGATAGGGGACAGGATAGGAAGATCGCTTTGTGATCTGAAATGCCGTTTTCTGTCGACACTGTGCATCCGTGTAGCGAACTGCTTACAAACATTAAGTCAAGGAGCGACGATGAAGATGCAGTTATTCGGATATCTTCAGTAACTAATTGATCCAATGAAAAACCGAACGCTGTGCACAATAGTAAGTCCGAGCTTCGTACTTCTCGTTCGTCCTGCGAAAGATTGGGCAATGGTTTTTGGTATTTTCGGGTTGTTGATAGGGGACAGAATAGGATGATCGCTTTGTGATCTGAAATGCCGTTTTCTGTCGACACTGTGCATCCGTGTAGCGAACTGCTTACAAACATTAAGTCAAGGAGCGACGATGAAGATGCAGTTATTCGGATATCTTCAGTAACTAATTGATCCAATGAAAAACTGAACGCTGTGCACAATAGTAAATCCGAGCTTCGTACTTCTCGTTCGTCCTGCGAAAGATTATTTCAGTTTATTCCAGGTAAGTTGAAATCCCCATCGACGATAATTTTAGATCTTGCAATTGGTGTGCCTTGAAAGATAGTCGTGCATCTTTTCAAGATATTCTGGCTCAGCATTCGGGGCTCTGTACACGCCCCTTAAAATTATGCTCTTGTCATAGTACGTGATTCTGCACCATAAACTTTCGTGGTCCGGAATATCGTCTAACACAGAACATTTTTTGTTATTTTTAATTGCTATTGCCACCCCTCCTCCTCTTGATTTCCTTTCTCTACGAAGCAGTCTGTACGAAGGGGGAACTATTTCAGAGTCCCGCACTCCCGGCTGCAGCCACGTTTCAGTTATTACTAAAATGTGGGGTTGATGTAACAGGATTAACTGTTCTAGTTGACTGAATTTATTGACAACGCTCCGAGCATTTAGAGAAAGAACTCTGATTGTTTTTTTCGTGTGCTGTCAGTTCGTGTTATTTTTATTGCGTCCTCCTCGCGTAGATGAAGCGGTGCGGGTCGTCCGAGTGGAACGGACGTTTTGCTTTAGTTCTATCCTGGCGTTTTTTTATCGGGTCCCAAGTAAATATTTTTCGTCAACCGTTAGTTTGTCGAATGTCAACTTAACTTTCGCACCTTTTGCCCTGTCGCTTGCGGAAGACTGCCATAATCGAGCTCTCAGTTCTCTCACTCTTTTCGAAAAATCGTCGGAAATCGCAAAAGAAGTGCCTTTAAGTTTGGAGCAGCTAGAAAAGAGTTTAGATTTCTCAGAGAAGTCAAAGAGCCGGATAATTACCGGACGAGTTCGGTTAACGTTTTGGGTGCCTACTCTGTGTATACGTTCGAGGGATTTGAGTTCAAGGATTAAGATATTATGTGTCGCGGTGTGTTCTAGTGATTTCACGTCCTCATCGGGCACCTCCGGGACACCGTAAATGACTAAGTTATTGCATCGACTCCTATTCTCTAGGTCATCAAGCTTCATAGTTAGTTCATGAAATTGTTTTTCCGTGTCGACGCGATTTTGTTCCAGCACGGCTATCTTTTCCTCATGCTTTTTAACCGTGATATTTCGTTTTCAATTGCAGTAAGTCTGGTCTCCATACTATCAACAGTTGCTTCTAGCTTTCTAACGTTGCCGACCATATCTATTAGGGTTTTCTTTGTTTTGGTCTGCTCTTTAAGGATCTTTTTCAGAAGTTCGCCGCAAGATTGCGTATCGGAGTATGAGTCTGAATGTGGGCCTGGGTTGAGTTCGACATCACTGGATGTTAGTAAGAGCATCTTAACCACATTATTGCACTCGTAAAACATAAGGATCAAAAAATGTGGACTTGGCAGCACCAATAGAGTTACATCATCATAGAGCGGTGAATAAACGGCGTCAACGAAACAACCACAAGAAGAGACAAGGATGTACGCCTCCACAAGAAGAGACAAGGACGTACGCCTTCCACAAGAAGAGACGTACGACGTACGCCTTCGTTGACGCCGTTTATTCACCGCTCTAAAATGCACCAACTAGCCCAACAAAAAGTTTTAGTTGATTACATCATCATCTCGTACAGAATAGGCAGGGATGTTAGCACCAACCTGCACCACGAGAAAAGATGGGATGAGCATCGTCCTCTGGTCGGTGCCGCCAAGTCCACTGAAGGGTTCTTTCAATCGAGCAGGGTTTATGTAGCCGAGTCCATTGGTTTGACGATATGGCGTGACCGTTCCGGTGACGTAGAAGCTACGTTGTGGGCATGTGTCTTTCTCGATCGCTGGCCATGCTTGCTGTACGCTTGTCGTCCTTATCGCTGTTGTTGTCGGCAAGGTTCCCTTCACGGGTGCGTTCGTAGCCGTACTCGTAGTCAAGCCATGACAGTGAAAGCACAGCGAAATCTGCACCACGAGAAAAGATGGGATGAGCATCGTCCTCTGGTCGGTGCCGCTAAGTCCACTGAATGGCTCTTTCGATCGAGCAGGGTTTATGTAGCCGAGTCCATTGATTTGACGATATGGCGTGACCGTTCCGGTGACGTAGAAGCTACGTTGTGGGCATGTGTCATTCTCGATCGCTGGCCATGCTTGCTCTACGCTTGTCGTCCTTATCGCTGTTGTTGTCGGCAAGGTTCCCTTCACGGGTGCGTTCGTAGCCGTACTGGTATCGAAGCCATGACAGTGAAAGCGCAGCGAAACCTGCACCACGAGAAAAGATGGGATGAGCATCGTCCTCTGGTCGGTGCAGCCAAGTCCACTGTCGGTGCCGCCAAGTTTCAAAGATGTCTGCTGGTACTATGAGCCGCGTGCTAACAAACCACTTCTGCCTTTCAAGTCCGCCCACTCCAAGCTCGTTAAACGAGCTGTTGCCACGTCGTGCCTCAAGAACGCTCTTGGCAAATCTTGCCCTCACTGTGGTTCAGAAGTGTTCGGGCGTCAAGCTGAAAGACTGCTCAGCGCTGATTATCCCCAGCCCCTCCTCATTTCGGTTGCAGAGAGCCTGCTAAAGAAATTGCGCCTTCGCCCGCAAAGTTGTGATGCCAGCGCACCGCGCAGGCAGAAGGTGGCTGTGATTCCCTACGTGTCCAAGCTTTCCCACAACTTGAAAAAGGTGGCCCAGTGGTACGACGTGAAAGTGGTATTCACGGCACCACACAGGCTGTCAAGCTCTGCAGAATGACCGACCTAGAGGCAAGGAAGCAGCAGGTCTGTGGCACTAAGCACAGGCGGCCCTTTGTTGAAGGCGCAGAAGGGGTGGTGTACGAAATTCCTTTAAAGTGCGGAAATGTGCACGTGGGCCAAACCGGGAGATGCCTAAACAATAGGCTAAGGGAGCATGCAAACAATGTAAAAAATGCTCGTGACGGAAAGTATGTTGAATGTTTCCTAACCAGCCATTGCATAACGTGTCAGGATTGCGCTCCCGAGCTAAATAACACGTCCGTCGTTAAGAAGAGCAAAACGCGAATCACCCGCGGAAATCATAGAAGCAGAACGCATTTCCTATCTGGAGAAGAGTTATTTAAGCGTACCACCTCTGCTACTTACTGATAAAGAGTTGGCGTTCCTACGCATGTGTAGTGAATGACGTCTGCGTCGGACAGCATAAATATATGTGAAACTTTTCCAATGAAGGTTGTTGCATGTTCAGCGCTCGTCATCGTCGTTCGTGTTCCATCCGTTGTGTTTTTTTTGTGCTGCAGTCTGCCAGAGTCAGGTACTAAACTGCTCTTGAGATAAAGATCAGGCTGTGCATAAAGTATTCGCCACTGTCATGTGGGGGTATCAATGGGAACCAACGCGCAGGGATAATTAGTTTCTCCTTTCAGTATCTGCTGGGATAATGCATTTGTTTGTACACTAACTTATGCATCGGTTTGTAGTAGGTGTGTTGCTTATAAATGTACCGTGCTTCTAATCAGCCAAGTCATTTTAAAAATACTGCTTCATTGTTAGTTTCGAGGCTCTGAATTACTAATGTTTGAAGTTTGAAAAACAGCACGCAGACGAAAACGTGCTCTATTTTCGGAAAATGGCGTAAGTCCATTCTAATTCCATTCCGTGCAAATAGCGCTTAATTCCCTTCCCATTCCATTCCTTCAAGCGTTGTCCCCATTCAATTCCGGGATCGCAAAAATGTGGAATGATTCTGGAGTCATTCCAGCTCTGGTGGGGCAATTCCGCAACACTGGTGGGAAGCAGTAAACCACGCACTCTTTGCGCTATTAGCACTGTGTGATGACTGGTTGTTATTTTACTCTTCTGCCACACTGTATTACATATGTTAACACGATTTCTTGCCCGACATGACGCCTGTAAGGTGTATTTTTGCGAAGGACTTACAAGCACCAGCGTGGCACTATGGTGGAAGACCCGACTGTCACGCAGAGGGCGCAGGTTAAAATGCCATCCGATCGTAGAAATTAGTTTTTCATTTAATTTTTAGCTATCTCACGCGATAGCGGTCATGGACACCTGCGGCGGCGGACAACTATGGCGCCAAAATCAGCTGTTGTGACCTCATAACAGCTTTCGCTGTAGCGCACTTCAGCGCCGAGAATGCCCTCTCCACTTCGGCCTGCGTGATAGGCTTGCAAAAGTCCACTTGCGTTAATGTAAACATTTCGGCCTCGCAGACTTTAGCGAACCTACTGCGACGACACAAGTGCTTGAACCCACTTTTGACGTCAACCCCATTCTTCCCCCGCGCAGGCAAGAAATCAGTCCTGCTCCGGAAATACAAGGACTGCTTCTCGTCACCATCGCGAATTTGAGAAAGCCTGGTTGCCAAACACCGCATTAAAACCGAAGTCTACGCCCGTCTTCTCCGTCAGAACCCGTACCGAGTTTCGACGCGAGAATGTGACACCGTTAAAAAACAAGTCGAAATGCCAACGAAATGACAGCCGTCCAAGAGTCCGTGGGCGCCTCCCGTGTTGCTAGAGAAGAAGGATGGAACCCGACGTTTCTGCATAGATTATCGTCGCCTGAACAAACTCAAGAAGAAGGACGCCTACCCTCTCCCATGGATTCACGACGCCTTGGATCGACTCCATAAAGCGAAGTACTTCTTCTTGATTGACTTCAAGGCCGGCTACTCGCTAATCGAAGTCGACGAGAGAGACCGGCAAAAGACTGCCTTTTAACACCAGACGAACTGTTCGAGTTCAACGGCATGCGCTTTGGTCTTTTCTCGTTACCTGCGACATTCCAACGCGTTATGCATAGAGTACTGGCTGTCTTGAACTGGCAAACGCGCCTAATCTACTTGGGCGATGACGTTGTGCTTGCCCCAAGCTTCGACGTACACCTCCGGCCCTTTGAAGCTGTACTTTAAGCATTCAAGACGTCGTGACTCACACTGAAACCAGAAAAGTGCCGCTTCACGTACGAGGAGCTCTTGTTCTTAGTTCACGTAATTAGGAAGTCTGTTGTTCGAACAGACCCGCGGAAAAGAGCTGCCATCGGTGCCTTCCCGCCGCCCAGTGAGAAGAAGGCCGTACGACGATTTCACGTCTTGTGTGCCTTGTACAGACGCTTCGTCAAGGAATTTTCAAGGATTGCCGAGCCACCTAACTCGCGAAGACCGACGTGGAATCCAAGTGGGCAACGGCGCAGATCGAAGCATTTCAAGGAATGACACGACGCCTGCAGACGCCTCCGATACTTGCGCATTTCGACGAATACGCCGATACGGAGATTCACAACAATGCAAGCAGCGCAGGGCTTGGAGCCGTGCTTGTGCAGAGGACTGAAGGATTGAAAGGGGTTACCAGTTATGCTAGGAGGTCCTATCCAAGGCGGAAGCCAACTACTCCACAAGAGAAAGGAGTGCCTTGCCATCATCTGTGCTCAGGCCACTAGCCAGGTGGGGGCTAGGAGCCCCCCCCCCCACCCCCGAAAAAAATTCCTGGCTGCGGGCTCGTCTGTGCTACAGCAATGTTTCGGTCCTAACTTTACGGCAGGCCGTTCAAAGTTGCGAGCAACCACCACTCCTCGTGTTGGCTAGCGAACTTGAAGAACCCTTCAGGTCGCCTCGCATGGCAAAGTCTGCGACTTCACGAATTCGACATTACCGTTGCTTACATGTCCGGACGAAAGCACCCTGACCCCCGACTGCCTGTCTCGTGCCCCCGTTTACCCACCGCCGCAGGACAACCAGGACGATTAGTGCTTCTTGGGAACCTTAAGTGCCAACGACTTCGCCCAATGACAGCGAATCGACCCGGAACTCAGGAGCCCTGCGGAATACCTAGAGGGTAGGACAGCCGATGTTCCGAAGGCACTCAAGCGAGGACTGGCGTCTTTTAGAGGCAAAGCACCTTAGGGTCCCGACGTGTCGGCGTGCATCGTCGTCTGCTGTCATGACGGTCCATTTGCTTGAGCGCAAGAGAGGGCGCCACCGCCTCAGAGCTCGCAGCATGGCGATAGAGAGCGAACGGCGCGCTTTGACTTTGAAAACGCTCTTTCTGCAATGAGCGCTGAAGTACCAGCTCGCAAGGAACGAGAACGCGCCCGAGCCCGCGAGATACAACGCCGACGCAGGCAGCGTCTGCTAGCGAGTTTCTTGATTGAAAAACCGATTGCTCGCGCTGCACAACCATTCACCGGCCACCCCGCATATATAGGTGCTGGATCTTGACCTGCAATGTAGTACCGGTGGGAGATTTCTCTTGTGCGTAGTTTAACAACAGACATTCGCAGCGTGCACGTTAACTAAAAGCGGACTGCAGGTCTCTGTGTCTAATCTTTCTTCTGTCTCTCATTGCCCATTAGCAGTGATTTTCCTGTGGGAAACACCGGTGCACACAGCATGCTTTGCCCCTCCACAGATTTCACGTTAGTGAGGCTGAAACACCCTTCCCTACATGCTTCGCCCCTCCCCAGTTTTTTCGTGCGAAACGGCGTCCTCCTAAAGAAGAACTTGTCGCCACTTGGAGCCACCTACCTCCTCGTTATACCTTCAGCATTACGTCCACAGGTTCTGCAAGCTTTACATGACGACCCGACGCCTGGACACATTGGACTTTCCTGCCCGATCTCAAGGACACAAGAGAAATACACTGTGGGAACAGACGTCCCAAAATAAAGAAACATGTATTAGCCCGGTGACTAAACTGGTGTAGTGGCACGGCCATGATGTCCGAGCTTGCCGGTCTCTGCATATTTCACCGTGGACGCGAAGTACACTGTCCACTGCATGGCTACCCCTCCCCCCTTTAGCGATGAAGGTGTTTCCATCGAGCGGTTTGGGTTGTTGAGATGGCGTTACCAGCGCCTGCATGACCTGGCTTCGAACTGTCTATAGAAATCGTCTCCGCGTCCAAAGGAGTGTGAAATACATGGATCGCGTTTGAGGACTTTGAAAGGACCGTCGTAAGGCGCTTAAAAAGGAGTACGAGTAGCATCGTGACGCATGAATACGTGGATGGTAGGAAGTAATGGTGGGCTCATTTAAACGGTCTTGCGATTATGACAAAGTGGCGGTGGTACAACAGTAGCCATAGTAGTTCGCAGGCGGTAGACGTAAAAGTGTACCTCAGCAAGTGTCAGTTCCGAGGCAAACAACTCGCTGGGCACGTGAAGTGTCGCGCCGAAAGCTAGCTCTGCTGACGAGCACTGTATAGTTTCATTCACAGTGGGGCGAAGACGTAGTAGAACCAAAGGCAGGCGCTCTGTCCATCGAATTCTTGAGTCTTGCGCACGTAGCGACCCTTTCAGTTGACGGTGGAAGCGTTCTACCATGCTATTCCAACTTTGGTGGCATGCTGTGGTTCGTACGTGCGTTACGCCTAGAAGGCGGGAGTCAGCTCGAAACGAGCAATCCAGGTATGTAAAAGAGCCTGTGCCACAGATTCTGCACTCATTTCGCTTATCGGCATTGCTTCCGGCCAGCGAGTAGATCGGTCGATGCAAGTGACCGATCTACTCGTGACCATCGTTCGTTCGTGGACGGTGGTAGCGGACCCACAAGGTCGACGTTAATGGGACCAAAAGGGACGTCTGGTAGTGGAAAATGGCCAGGCGCGCTCATGGTCGATCTTGGCGCAGTGGCACTGGATACACACCCGTGTCCAGCAACGGACGCCAGAATTCATACGCGGCCACAGTTAGCGGGAGGGACGTTGTGTTTCTCGCACTCTTGGGTGCGGAAAGAGCGTCGAAAACTTGCCGTCGAAGTCGTTGCTGGACATACGGCCGACATGTGATGGTCAACTCGCAGCCAGGCAGTAAGAAATCTTCGAAGCGCAGGGAGTTCGCAGTCCCAAGTGTTGAAACTTCATGGTCTGTGCGCTGAGCAGTAGCTAGGCGAATGAAGTCAAAAGCGGAACGAGTTACTCGACTTGCGTCGATGTGAATCCGTGACAGAGCGTCAGCAACGGAGTCGTAGTGACGAATGTATTGACGTGTTCTCCTCTAGCAGAATCAAACCAGTGGAAGCTAAGAAAGTTGGACCTGTGCTTTAGTTCCTAGTTGAAAGTGGCTCTCATGCCATGGTATCGGAAAATACGTTTTTTTTTTGCGGTTTTGACAAAAGGAATGTTTATGGACAAAGCGGAAGCCGCCATTAAGAAGAATTTCCGAGAAGTTCAGGAGAAGGCCACCGTCCTTAAACAACGAGCAGTAAATCTTTTGACAGATTTATACCTGTGCCGGCTGTCTTCCGCAGTGAAGAATGAGAAGGGTTCATAAGACCCATCAGCCGGAGTTACCGTTCCGCACCATTGTCTCGCAGAGAGGCTCGTAGTCTCACTTGGTTTGACCCTTTTTTAACGGCCAATTCAATGGAAGTCGTTCAGTAGCTTGGGGCTGAAGGTGTAAGAGTTCGTGATGCTTTTAGCGTTGATGTCGCTGACCTTTACTATTCAATACTTCATGCTCATTTAATACAAATTGTGAAAGAGAGCATCATAGAATACCACGATGAAGTTGCCTTTCGTAATGCCAGTGGGGTGTCCGTTGAACGTTTTTTCGAGTTGCTGGCAATTTATCTCAAGTCCGCTTTGGTGGGCTGGGATGACGGAGTGTATATCCAAAAAGAAGACGCATGTATCGGTTCTCGTGTCGCCCCAGTCCGCAGCAATATATGTTTAAGCAAGCTCGATAGAGGTATTGAGAAGCAGCAAGAGGGCATGGATTTGAAGCTTTTCAGGTTTGTAGATGGCTACCTTGTTTTGATGAAAGATAGGCGTGGAAGCAGCACTCTCGTGAATTTTTTAAAAACATTTATGGAGAAAGGATTCGGCCTTGAGTTTACCTTTGAGTTACAAAGACAATGTGAAATTCAGTTTCTAGATTTGCTAGTTAAGTCTCTGCCTAATAAAACTTGCTTAATGTACCACTCTACAACAAAAAAGCGTTTCTTGAACTATAATTCAGCGCATTCTAACAGTGTCAAGAATGGCGTAGTGACTTGACGTATGAAATCAGCCTTAACCAAATCGTGCTAGTATTTGATGGAAAAAAGTGTTTCCACCCCGACCGACCGCTTAAAAGGAGCCGGTTTTCTGATTGAATACATCCTTCTGGCATGTGAAAAACTGAAGCGGTGGGCGGGGTCGGAATGAAGGTAGCAGTGGTTTCATACATGCACAACATAGCAAAAAGATTGAAGAAGGTACGTTTAGGTATGGGGTGCAACTCTGCCCAAAACAACTTGGCAAAGATATGCCTTGCAGTTGAAAGGTTGGGAAATAAAGAAGCGAAACCAACCAAGGGTGTGGCATCAAATATGGCACCAAGTTTGTCGACTGCAAAAAAGGTGTCACCTACGACGTTCCTTTAACATGCGCAAAGTATTACTTCGGTCAGACGGGCCGATGCCTAAATGTACGTCTTCGCCAACACGAAAGCTCATTAAAAGGGGCACCGTATTCGCATATTGCAATGCACTGTAAGGAGTACACGTGCCAATCTTAGCTCGATAAAACTACTATCGTTAACACGCGCACCGACCGACCTGTCAGACAGATCATTATGCATTTCGCATCACAAAAAGTGTTGGCAAACCGTCCGTGCTTCTCGCTAAGTGTGAGGCTGCGTTGTTATGAAGTGTTTTTGTTTCCTCTGTGTAAGTGCATACGCGGTTTTTATCTCTTGGTTGTTTGTTTCTTTAGTTATCACGTGGCTAATTTTAGTTTTTAACTATGACGTACATTTGTTTTATGTATACTGGGGCCTTGTTTCTAAACAAAAGTGTCTGTTGCTAGTAGCGCTTTGTCCTGAGTTCTTCAAAAGTATCTGTTCTTTCTAGCGCTTCGCCATCATAAACGTATACCAACATGCCCAAGTGGCAGTCATTCTGAAGCAAACCTCGACGTCACCGTCTACCTTCAGCGCGCCGAATAAGCCAGACAACACGCGCGTCTCCAGCCAACAATAGACCGATAGTCGTCTTTACGTGGAATACCAGCCCAGCGACCGTGTCTGGGTGTGGACGTCGATACGCCGACTCATTGGAAAACTTCTTCGGTGATACTTCGGGTCATACAAGGTGCTTCGACGTCTCGGCGCTCTAGACCACGAGGTTAACCCGGAGGGCAATACGAACTCTCAGCGCACGACCTGAAGTCGTTTATTCCGTGCGCCTTAAAACATTCCATGCGCGTTAAGGAACGGAAGGACTCTAGTTTTTGCTTTGTTTATCATTGCTATTTTGTATTGCATGCATGTTTTCAATTCCATGTTCTGTTTCAAGCATCGGGGTGATGCTTTTGCAGAGGGGCATATTGCCACGCGTGTTTATTGCTTTGTTTTCATGTATTCGGATTTCACCCACAAAGTCTGTTAGAAACGCTCGACGTAGACCGCGCCGCAACGTTTTAAAAGCATAGAGATTGTTCGAGATCATTTCTTAAGGTTACGCGCAAGACACGAATAGTCACGGTTGTTTTTGAGCTTACGCGAACTCCAGAGATAACGCTGGAACGTTCGATGACTGATGCATAAAAGACGACGCATTCCACCCATGATCAGATTACTCGACGGCCGACGACTGTTCTCGCCGCTATGAGTGCACATCGCGTATTGCTTTTATTTATAGCTCTACCCGCCATGATTGTCTAGTGCTTTGTCTAGTTCGTATTTTTTGAAGGACATAATTTAGCTGGCAATTAGAACACACACTACAAAGGGAGGAACACTTCGGGCCGCTCGTCCTGTCATCGTGTCCCTTTCTTTTTTTTATGTGTTCTAAATCGCAGCTAAATTATGTTCTTAAGTAGGTTTTCTAGTGGTTATGGTGCTCGACTGTTGACCCACAGGTCGAGGGATCGAATCCCGGTCGCTGTGGCCGCATTTTCGGTTGAGGCGACAATACTTGAGGCCCGTGTACGTAGATTTAGGTGCACGTTAAAGAACTCCGGGGACCGGGTGGTCAACATTTCTGGAGCCCTCGCCTACGGCGTCTCTCAAAATCATATCGTGGTTTTGCGACCTTAAGTCTCAACAATTATTATTGAACGAAAGAAGGGGAATTATAAGGGCTCGTTTTTATTTGCTCGACACAACAATAATCAGAACTAACAGACAAGAAAGCCAAGGAAAGTATATGGGATGTAATTTGTGATAATTATGACGTAAATGTGAAGCAAGTAAAGTGGACCAAAAGATAACTTGTCGCCCGCAGGGACCGAAACTATGGCCTTGGAATGACACGTTCGATGCTCTACCACTGAGCTACGGCGGCACTCATCCTCGCGTCCACTTTGTGGGATATGTATGTGCATTTAAATCTAGGAGTGTTAGTCAGCGCCGTAATAGCCATGACGGCGAGTGCCGAACACTCTTTTATTGCGATAGCAATTATATGGACAGTCTCGGCTTGTTTTTGCCGTCGCCATCGCCGCCGTCATGTACCGTATATGTATATGTATATATATAAAAGTCCCCAGAAAATAATTCAGAAAAGTGCTTGCGAAGCGCGGAATCGAGCCAGCTACCTCTCTCTCCGCAGCGCGTGGCGCTAACCACTACGCCACAATGCGCAGATCCTTCAGGTAGCTAACGGTGAGCGTTATATCACACCCTTTACCGCTGGCAGGACTCAGATACGGCAAGCGCTTATAAGCGTTTCTTCATTACCAGCGAGATGGCGCGAAGAGTGCAACGGGCGCACTTAAAAGCCGTCGGCCAGCTCGCTCGCTTCTTCTGATATTTGCACAGGGAGAACCTTGCCCTTCCGCTGTCTTCTCGCGCGGTAGATGCTGCCGCGGGGAGATGTTTCTGCAGCGTAGCAGCGCGTCCATCACGGGCCGCTTTTCTTGCTATCGCATTCATTGCTTCGCCCTTGCGGCGAAACTGTGACTTTTTTCTCCCTGCTAGTGTCACGAAGCACGTGATCTTTTTACGAGCTGGTAGCTGACCATTTACCCCTCACATACTACCTGAAGGCATCCAACCTGCGAGAACGAGACCCTCGCTATGAATGAACGAAAGACTGGGAATTTTAAGGGCTCGTTTTTGTGTTTTTTCTTTGGTAGACACAACATTAATTAAAACTAACAGACAAGAAAGCCAAGAAAGTATAGACGGTTTCAAGATTGCGATAGCAGGAGCACGTGGTGTACCCCAAGAAACTTCCGGTCACCTCATTTATTATTCTGCAACACCGAAGCGTAAAGCGTTTTTTAAAGATTTGTCAGAGTAAGGGAATACTCTTTTTCCAGTTTCACATAAAAGAAAGGTGCTTATAGTTAAACACTAACTCTTTTAGTGTTGTGTGTAGCTTGGAAGAATATTTAATTCAAATATTTGGCTAGACACAGGGAGAAAAGCGTTGAAACTCTACGGGCTACTCGCCAAGGCTTTTGTTCCCCGCCAATCCTGTTAGCCTACGCCAGCGCAGGAAACCGGAAGTGGTCCAGGGCCTGTGTTAGTAAACAGTGAAACCCTCTATAGGGGAACTAACTAGTAGCGATTGTGATGTCAATGTGAAGAAAGTAATTTGGACGAAAAAACTTGCCGCCGGCAGGGACCGAACCTGCGACCTTCGAATAAGGCATCCGATACTCTACCCCTGAGCTATGGCGGCGGTCATCCTCCCGCCCACTTTATGGGGTATATATGTGCATTTAAACATAGGAGTGTTAGTTCGCTCCGCTAGTACCCATGACGGCTATCCCCTATACTTTCCTTGGCTTTCTTGTCTGCTAGTTGTAATTAACTATTATAATTGTTATTCTGAGTTTTCATTTTCCGAGCAAATAAAGAGTTCCGTATGTCCCAGTGCTCCCGCAGCATTCTTCACCGTCACAACCACGTAGCAATATGCGCGCGCATCCCATGCCATCTTTATGCGAAAAATGTTCACGCAGGGTGATTTCACAATCTGTGAGGATAATTGATGGAACTGAGATGCAAGAATGATTATTTTTGTTAATACGGCACGCCTCGATGATTCCGTGTGCGTTTTTGTCCACCTGCCTGAAAATGACATTCTTTTTTTTAAAACATTGGCCTACAATCACTAATTCGACAATGAGAAGACAGACAGGATGAGGCGGTACTCTTTAAGTGCTTACTTTGGGCACTTTATGCCAGAAGTCACTAGTTTCAGCCATGATGCAGTATCCTGGTGAGCCAACTTAATGCCACCTGAGCCCTCTTGTGAAATATAAGGAGCTGGCTTGCCAGGTTCTTAAGCTAGGGCAAAGTCCCGCGCCGTACGCGTAACCTTAGTTCCAGAGGCGACCGCCACAGGCGCAGCACGCGCGAGAGTAGTCTTCTTCCTCTTTTAGATGCGAAGCATGGGGGAGTTCAATCCGGTGGTGGTGGTGTGCGGTGTGACCACCTTTACTGCGCATGCGCAAGCCCTCTCCCAACACCTCCTCTCCCCTCCCCCTCTCCCCTCCCCCTCTCCACTCCTCCTCTCCTTTCCCCTCTCCCCTCCCCTCTCCCTTCCCCCTCGACTTTCCCTATCAAGCCTCCCTTTCCCCTCTCCACTTTCCCTCACCCTCCCCCTCTACTCTCCTCTCCCCTTCTCTCTCCACTTTCCCTCTCCCCTCCCCCCTCTGAAACGCGGGCTCGACATGCCGAAACGCTGTTTCGCATCGCCTCATGGTCCCCTTCAGCGGGAGATGGTGTGAGTTTTTCTTCGAGCGCCTTGATGATGATACTAACGCTTGAAAAACCACATATAGCATACCCAGCAGTAGCATGCGCACGCTCGCGCGAAAGAGAAGTCTTCTTCCTCTTGTTCTTCGAGAGCCTTGATGATGATAATAACGCAGGCAAAACCACATATAGGATGGCCAACTGTAGCTTGCGGTGCTCGCTCCACTCCGGCAGTGCGCTTCGATACTGATAACATGAACGAAGAAGACAAGGCGGCGGAGCGGAGGGATAGCAAGACAGCAGCAGCGCGGGCTCGCCGCCAAGACCCTGCGGTGAGGGCTCGCGAGGCCGCAGAGAGACGTCAGCGTAGTGCTGACCCCGAGATACAAGCCCGCGAAGCCGAAGCAGCGCGGATGCGGCGGCAAGATAACCTTGAAGAGGTACGGGCGCGGGATGCAGCGGCCAAGCGCCGAAAGCGGTCGTTACCTGAAGTTGGTGGCGCCGATGTGCGCTTCAAGCGCGATTTCCTCGACCACACGTTCGGCCACAGCTACAAGGTCTGCGACCGCTTGTGGTTCGACAACCACCTGACCACACGCAATCGCTACTATAACAACGTCTGACCTCTTTATATGACAGTAGAAGAACCGTACCGAGCATTCACGGTTTACACGATTAGCTCCGAGCCAGCTCCTCAATCATCATTCACTTCGTAGATATGGTGTGATTTTTTAAATGCGAATGCATTTCTTAGTCGGGCTATGTAAGGCATCCGGCGTTGTCCGCGCGCCTCTCCGCTCTCACTCCCTCTCCCATAGCGACAGCTGCGGGCGCGCGCGCTTATCCTCGCCCCTAGCAACTGGAGCAGGTGGTGCGGGCAGAGTAGCGGATGTGAGTGGAGAGGAGGAGCGCGCTCTGGCGTGTGAGGGCGCTCGCATCGCGGGAGCTCTGCCAGCGCAAATTTTTTTCTAGGTGGCATTGGCTCGGCGGAGCTCCCGCGTGTGTGGAGAGGGTAGGTGCAGTGCTTCGCCGCTCCTTCTCTCGCCGTTCGCTCTCTCTCCTCCCTTCGCCACCGCCTCAATGCAGTGCGTTTGAAACGCGTTTGTAGCGTTTGTGCTGCCTTGGCACAGCCTGAAAACAGCGCGTTCTAAACGCGTTTGTGCTGCATTGAAGGCGGTGGCAACATCCCTGAGGTGATTACGAACGCACGTAGGAAGCGTTCGTTGAAAGAGGCGCCCAAAAGGGAGACACTTGAGCCCGTCGATGTGTCCAGCTTTATGCCATTAAAATTACTCCGCCGTTTACTCTCGGCGTAAGAAATGCATTCGCATTTCCTCACGATTCCCTTCGGGGAGGTGGGGGCATTTTTTTGTGCAGAACAATCTTAGACCTTTATTATCTGACAAAGAAGGTTTCTGCGTTGTCTTCTCCGATGCAGAACTTGCCAAAAAATCTGCGCGCGAATTAAGAATTTTACTCACGTTTCAATTAATCGTGCCCACGTTGAAAAGAAGGCACTAATCCTCATCAACGACGTTCGTCGTGAGCATGTCGGATGGTCAGTTTCTAAGGATGATGAAAATAGACTTAGCATTTTCTTCGCTGGTAAAGCGCACAAAATAGACACTCATTTGCGCTCAATTGTCACTGATCGCTATACTTGACATCATTTAGTTCCTGGGTACATTAAATCACTCAGAACAGGTGACACTTTCGAACCTCTGCATATAGCCAAGATTTGTGTATGTAGGGTGACAGCCAATGTAACAAACAGTTTTCAGGTGTTTCATGAAGGCCTCCATAGTGACACCTGAATTATTTCTAAAAATAAAATCGCCATTAAATTCGGTTATGCAATGTTCTACAGGGAGCATTAGCTTATCATGTAGAATAGAATGGAACAGGTCTCCTACATAGAAGCTCGTTGCAGGACAACAGCAGGATTCCGAGAAAGGAGGTATTCGACTACGTGGCCAGAGCCCCTGATGAAGGAAGGGTCATCAAAATATAGAGAAAATATGTACAACTTAATTCCTGTCGGTTGAGGATAGCGCTATAGCAAGTCAGTTGGAAGGCTTCGTTATAACGAAATTTCGCTATGTTCCACCTAGTGCTTCTTTTGAGAATGACTTGATAAAGCTTTCTAACAAACAACCATTTCGTTTAAGAATAAAACCCGATTTGTCAAAAAATAGCTGTATTGTTTTTAGATTTAGGCATGTATAATGAACCAAAGCATGTTTTCTGGTGTTATCCACGGCGATCAAAAAAAGGCCGCTTTCAGATTGCCAATAACGATATTGCCTACGTTTCCCTCAACTCTAGCTACCCGGCCGCGGTGGTCTAGCGTCTATGGGGCTTGACTGCTGAACCGAAGGTCATGGGATCGAATCCCGGCCGCGGCGGTCATACTTCGGTGTAGGCGAAATGCTAGAAGCCCGTGTGCTTAGATTTAGGTCACGTTAAAGCACCCCAGGTGGTCAAAATTTCCGGCGCTATGCCTCGTCTGTGTCTTTCGTGCTCCCAGACGTCATATTTTTTAGCGCAAACAGGAAGAAAAAGAACGAACTGGCTGAGAAGAGAAGAAGACAGTGCACAGGGCAAGCGCTAACCATCAACTGCTTTATTTAGAAAAAACCACGGAAAAGACGGATCACCTCAAGCGCATGCGCGCACTCGTAGCATAGCTAATCCAACATCGACCTGAATAATCTGAACTCGTTGCCGTACAAATGTATAGACGTATCACTAATACACTCTGTGCCCTTGCTCTTAATATGGAAAGCTTCCAGCAACTCCCTTCCCAAGGTATCACCGCCCCTACCCAGAATCTTGATCTCGCTTAGCCGCGGTGCACACGTGCAGGCTGCGCAATGAACCGGTAAATGCGCATTACTACCATTTTTCAACGACACCTCATGTTCCCGCGCACGATCGTTGATGCACCTCCCGGTCTGACCTATGTAGGCCTTCCCACATGATAGTGGTATGGCATACACCACGCCTATTGCGCATCTCACGTACGGCCTGGCATGGTTCTTTTTCCATCCATGCTTCTCTTTTTCATCGCATACGCGTGCGCACAGGCCACCCAGTTTCCGAGGGGCGCAGTACACAACTGAAACGCCGTGCTTGCTGGCGACCTTCTTAAGGTTGTGGGACATCCTGTGGATATACGGTACCACATCAGGTCCCCGCCGTGTTGTTTCGTGCTGTTTTTGTGCTTTTTGTATCAGAATGAGCCATCGCGCATATGCGCGGATACCGCTTCTTTCCTTGTATCTCCCTTCCCCTCGCTGCCCACGCAGCTATACACGCGTCATAAATAAACGACCAGACGGTCATTCCTTGTTCAGCAACGTGTCGCCTCGGTTCGTTATGTCGATCACGATACATGGTGTCAGAGCGGTTTGTCTCGGCTGCACAATGTATGTCGTCTAGCCCCCACAACCGCTGCAGCTTTCCGGAAACCTGAGAAGAAACTGGCTGCAGTTTAAACAAAAGTTGGAACTCTTCCTCACAGCCGCATCGTCAGAAAAGCCAAGGATAGAAGCTGTGAAAGCGGCCATACTCCTCAGCGCCGCACGTGACGATGCCCTGGACGTGTACAACAACTTCGTGTTTTCCGAAGGTGAGAAGAAAGAAGATTATCAAACATTGGTCAAAAAGTTTGAAGAGTACTGTGTTTAGCAAGGCAATGAAGTTTATGAACGGCATGTGTTCAGCCTTCGAGTACAAGAGGAGGCAGAACCGCTAGAAAGATTTTTCAGGGGCATCAAGAAGCAAGCCAAACTCTGCAACTTTGGAGAGCTTTGGAATGCAACTTTGCAATGACCACCAATCACACACACGACCCCACCCACCATGGCACAGTCCATTTCACTGTCGATGAGGGGTCGTTGCACTCTTGAAACATCAAGGGTCCGGCGGCCGACGGCACGCTTGTGGGGGAAGCAGGGCAACAGGTTCCTCGGGCTTCTTCCTCGGACTCTTCCACGAAGGTAGAAAAGGGTCTGGGCGAGTCCTGTCAAAACATACAGGTCAGGTCGTCTTGGCAGCACACCAATCCAAGTCCAGGTGGCCGAATGTGGAAACGTCTCCAACTTGGCCGTCCCTCTATTAGGTCGAGATTCTTCCTATTTTCGCTCGCTTGCCGTCCCGGGGATTCCGTTTCTAGGATGGATGCAGCTGTTCTAACAGTGTGAGAACGCATCGCCCGTCCATTCTCATGGTCAGCGCGTCGCCACCGACTGCCAGTCATAACAGCCTCCTCCCTCTCCAGTGAAGAAACGGAGGGTAGCAGCCACCGCTGCTGCTCGAAGGGTCGACGGAATTCGCCGCCGTTGAATGCCCAAAGCTCGTCTTCGCTTGAAGCATTGTCTGGTCAGTTGCAGCCCAATTCTTCGGCCTCTCTGAAACTCAACCACATGCAGAGCAAGCACTCGGCCGCCTCTGAGTAAACCATGCCAAAAGAGGGTTGGCAAACAAACTTTCTTTGCTAGCTTTATATCAAAAGCTGACACTCAAGACTATCAGGACTCACTTATGCTGAGAAACCAAACGTGCTACATTACTCAATCGCCCAAATAGCTGCACGAACAAGAAAAGAAACTCAAATATCAATTTCGAGACATTGGGAAGAGCACCCCAGAATCGCTTAGAAAGAGCGGCTAAGTGCGTCAGCGTTTCCATTCAATTTGCCCTTCTTATACTTAATGTCGAAATGATATTGCTGAAGAATGAAACTCCACCTCAGAAGGTGACTGTTCTTTGATGTCGCGGTTTGCAGCCAGGCAAGGGGATAATGGACCGTCTGTACGCTGAATTTGGCGCCTCTGAGATAACACTGCAATGTATGAATGGCCCACACAAAGCAAGCGCACTCTTTTTCTGAAGCGCAGTAGGCCAACTCACGAGAGCTGAATTTTCGTCTCAAGTAGAGCACGGGATGCTCATTACCTTCGTCATCCTTCTGACATTGAACGGCACCTAGGCCTCGATCCCTCACATCACTCTGGACCGTGTATTCTCGGTCGTAATCCTGAGCTCGCAAAACCGGACGGTTAATCAGTAGTGCCTTCATACTTAAGAAGGCAGCTTCCTTCTTTCATCTCAGACTACGTTCGCTTGTCCGGTCCCGCGAAGAACATCGGTCAAGGGGTGGTCAACGGTAAATAAACTCGGATGCAATGAATGCATTCCAGCGAGCCCCAAAACGCCATTTCGTCCGTCTTTGTTTTGGGCCGCGGAAAGTCTGTTATTACTGAGCTCTTAAGCTCACTAGGTTTCCTAAAACCTTGGCCTACGTAAGGACCTAAATAGTCTACGAATGCTCTTGCAAAACGACCTTCTCATCCTTTACAGTCAGAAACCTAACGAAAGGTTCGACCGCGTCTCATACCT
This sequence comes from Rhipicephalus sanguineus, assembly GCF_013339695.2. NCBI lineage: Eukaryota > Metazoa > Arthropoda > Arachnida > Ixodida > Ixodidae > Rhipicephalus > Rhipicephalus sanguineus. The sequence goes on along the minus strand of NC_051176.1, from coordinate 21,115,625 downwards.
CTCTGAATGATCGCTCACACCTCAACGAACCGCTCATGTGATCATTTGATAACTAATTATTCAAAGAAAAGTACAAAACATAATGGGATAAACACTGCCTTCTAACAGGTTCATTCGGTTAAAGTTACCTGCCCATGCAAACGCCTCTGAAAAAAACCAGTGTGCTTTCCTGAGCACTTCAATTACCTCATTCCAATAGCGTTGCAAAAGACAAAGTACAACTAACCACTAGCCTAATCCCTCTAAGTTCTTCTAAAAGCTTATCCTTACGTTACGTTACAACACACATTGTGCGACACAAAAAGATAACCCCAGGTGCATTACATTTCAAAAGCACCTCAAACATTTGCATTGGTTTTATGCTAAAAACTTGCACCAAATGCTCGTCAATCCTAATAGCGCGTAACGAAAACTGCACCACTCAGTGCCAAACTCATGTCGCAAACTGATCTGGTCTTATGACGATATCTCTCCTCAAATGCCTATTCACCCCAAATCGACATGAAGTGAATGCATACGATATCACACTAAACCTTTCAAAACAAGGGAAATTACAGTTTTCGCGCTAAAAACACCTTCATCAGAAGTTCATACTAATGATTAAAGAACTTCGCTGCTCTCTTCAGCCTTTACTACTACGCGGTTTTTTTCTTCTCAAAACTTTACACTACATCTCGTAACCCACAAAATTAAAGTGGCTGAATCCTACATTCCTAACAAAACAAAGGTTTTCCATAAGTTACACGCACGTGCAAAAATACTCCAACTGCCCATTCCCCTTTCTCAATTACATTCGCTTGAATCGTACCCGATGGGGTCGCTGTCCTGCCGACTTTATAGCTCGCGAGAGGCTACAACAGGCACGAGCTATCAGTGGCATTCTACAGTCACGCTTCCTTTGGTCACTTCAGCCGGCTCCCCTCAGGAAGGCGAATGCAATGTCAGAAACGGGGGGGGGGGGGGAAGCCGTGTCCATTCTCCTAGTGTGCTCGCCTCCGCGCGGTGCTTTGTTACCCACCGTACACTGGCCTTTCGACTTTGACGACTCGGACCCAGCTGCTTTCCCGAAGCTGTCAATCTCAACCTAGCCTTCCGTCGTGGGAGCGCACCTTGCTTTCTCCCTCTGCGCCCCTCGCGCTTCTTGTGGCTGAATGAACGCCTCAATTTACGTTTCCGTAAACTGTCCTGTGGCCTACCCTTTCGTCTTTTTCGCGCCAAGTTGAGACCTTTCTTAAGCTTACGCTGTGCCGAATGCTTCCGCCGCTTTCTTTTTCTACGATATCGGCGAACATCCTTTCTCTCGATGCCTCGATCATCGCTTCGGGTCGCGACATGCGGAGTTGTGCACCTCGTTGGTGCTTGTACTACACCTTCTTTCTCGCGCATGCTTTTCGTTTTCTCCGCCACGTCGGACTGTCGGGCCAAATTATCTGCGTCAGCGCTGATGAAATCTAACTCTGGGCCCTCAGCTACGGTATCGCCGAACGCTTTAAGCGTCGCGTCCTTGCTATTATCAGCCACCACGCTAACCGTGTTTACTTTTGACGATTCCGAAACGTCCTTGTGAGGCACGAAGGTTTCCAGCTCCTCCTTGAGCCCATTAGGGCGGCTGGTACCAACCTCGTCCACGAAAGGAACGTTTTCTGGAATTGTCCCTAACTCTAGACCGGCCAAGGCCTCGTTCTCGATATGCTTTACCTTCAGGCACTCTTGAAAGCTCGGGCCTTTCTCTGGCGCGATCTCGCCAACGGCGACCTCTCGCTGGTTGTTCTGTCTCTCGCTCTTACGCTTAGGCCTCCTTTCCTCGAATACCTGTCTATTTGCTTCGAGTTTTACGCGGCGTTCCTCTCTTTCACTCTCACGCCTCTTTTCTTCCCTTTCGAGTTCTGCGCGGCGTTGTTTCTCTTTCTCTCTTTCGAGTTCTGCGCGGCGTTCCTCTCTTCTACCAGGTATTCCGAAACTCCGGAATAAAGATGCCTTAATTACATCGTAGTTGTCCGCGTCCTTCTCACTGAGTCGCGCAACAACCTCAACTGCCTCACTGGGCAGAACTGACAATAACCCCTGAGACCAAGTGTCTCGCTCAAAAGATAGTTCCTCACACATTTCTTCAAATTCTGCATGATATAGGCCGATATCCCCTAATATCACATATGGATGCATATACCTTGGCATCTTGAACTCTGCCTTCTTGTTGAGAAGAGGTACCACTCGCTGGGGACAACTGCCCGACCTCTTACTCAACTGCAGGAGTTCTACCTTGACTTCCAGTTTGCGGAGCTCAATCTCGCGCTTACGCCACCTTTCCTCTCTTTCACGCTCTCGCCTCTTTCTCTCCTGCTGTCTGAGCTGTTCCTCCTTCTTTTGATTGATGAGTTCCCATTCTTCACTGAGCTCCTCATCATCGGCCCCCAAATCAATGATCGCCTGTATGGTTAGGGATTTTCGTGTCAAACCCTTTGTAACGATCCCCAATTCCTTACATAACAGCAATAAGTCCGGCTCCTGCAGCTTCTGTAAATCCATGATAGTCCTGAGTGCCCGCTACTTCCAAAATAACTATCCGAGAGTACATAACCTTGAGTCTCTCGGTAAAGTTATCTACCAGATCTAAAACCCTCGTTTAGAACCTGGTCCACATCAAAGAAAAAGCCAAACAGTCACCCACACGTGATCGATGTCTCGAGAGAGCTGCATTCCCTTAGGCCGACTGTTGTTGTCGCTTGTAGCTTCAGATCCCAGCGCTGATCACCAGTTGTTGCGACCGCGTGTTTGGATCCATCCCACCGCTGCCACCAGTTGTTGCGACCGGTATTTAGATCCGTCCCTTCTCGGCAACCATGTTGTTGCTACGATAGGGCAGCGTCGTTCCCGGACTCCGTTTGGTAGCGTAGTCGAGTATCCGGGTTGAGGAAATGCTGCTAGCAAGCAGGGAAAACGATAACGAACATATTTACTGGCACGTTTTGTACAACAATTACATAATTACAAGGAAAGAGTTCCGCGACGAGCGAAGTGGATGAGCCTGTTACCGAGGGCTCAGAACCCCATTTCTCACTTAGCACCGTCGTTTTAACCCCTCAGGCTGGCTCCTCCTTCTTAATGACCACCAATCACACACACGACCCCACCCACCATGGCACAGTCCATTTCACTGTCGATGAGGGGTCGTTGCACTCTTGAAACAGCAAGGGTCCGGCGTTCGACGGCACGCTTGTGGGGGAAGCACGGCAACAGGTTCCTCGGGCTTCTTCCTCGGACTCTTCCCTGAAGGCAGAAAAGGGTCTGCGGCGACTCCTGTCAAAACATACAGGTCAGGTCTTCTTGGCAGCACACCAATCCAAGTCCAGGTGGACCATTGTGGAAACGTCTCCAACTTGGCCGTCCCTCTATTAGGTCGAGATTCTTCCCATGGTCGCTCGCTTGCCGTCCCGGGGATTCCGTTTCTAGGATGGATGCAGGTGTTCTAGCAGTGTGAGAACGCATCGCCCGTCCATTCTCATGGTCAGCGCGTCGCCACCGACTGCCAGTCATAACACATCCTACTGAAATTTCCGGAGCCCTACACTAGAGCATCTCTCATAATCTTGTCGTATTTGTGGGACGTAAAACTCGAACAATTATTATTGTAATTATTCAGAATGAGCCTTAGCAAACTCGCCCATTCACACACCTCGCCTCGGGTTATTTGATATTAAAGAATGGCTGCAGTTGTGTGCATTATCATGGCAGCATTAAGAAGTTCATTAATTGTTTTTATTAAGCACGCTTCCTTGAGCAGTAGTCTTCTGTTCATTTCCGGCACGTATTTTTTTTCGCTACACATATTTCTACACACCGGAGAAACAGCCCTAGGGCTGTTGCGTGACGGTTTGTGAACATGCGAATTCGGAGTACTGCGTGAGAGAAACTTTTATTCAATTACATAGACACTTTTGACGGGTTGTCACGTTCGTTATAAGGTCCAAATTGATAACATGCCCCCACGCATAGTATGTTTAAACCACGGGTAAAAGCACGCGAGCGATCAACGCGGCTGAAGCAGAGGTGAGACAAGTCGGCCCATCTCCGTCGCACGGAGGGCGCACGCAATATTATGATCCCGCGTTCGAGGCCTGCCGTCGATTTCTGCTCCAGAAGAGAGGAGGCGCCCGCCCGTCATGAAGGAGCATGAATGGATGCCGTGGAAGGGGCGGCCCTGTGTTGCTAGAGCAGCAACTGTGAACTTTGATTCAGTGTTAAAGAGACAGCGCGTGCAGACTGGGACTCAAGAGAGAAGTGAAGGCATCACAAACGGTAACAACTGAAAAGGCGGCCGACGGCCTAAGAGAAAGAAGGCATGAAAACTTTTCAGACCCTTTTCGCATGCGTATTTCTCAGGCGATAGTTCAATTTCTCTCAGAGGAGAACCTTGGTGGTTTTAAAGCTATTAGCATGGATATCGAAGACTTTTATTGCTCCTTGTCGCATGAAGGATTATTAAGATGTGTTAGAGATTGTATTAATAGACAAGTACAGGAAACGGTTTTCACTAGTAAGTGTGGTGTGTCTACCGACGCTTTTCTAGAAATCTTTTCCATGTATTTAAAGTCGACGCTGGATGGTTTGAAGGGAAGCGTTTATGCGCATAAATCGGGAATTTCCATTGGTTCTAAGGTGGCTGCGATTCTTAGTGATTAATACCTTAGCAATATCGACAAACGTTTAGAGGACGCCTTAGGTAATTGTATTATTAAGGTTTTTCGCTATGCGGACAATTACTTGATTTTCTGTAGTGGTGATGAAATTGACTCAGCGGTTACATTAGTGAGCGAATAATATAAATTATACGGATGAGGGCTTAACATCACCAAAGAATCGCTTCAGAATGATGGAATGCAAGTTTTAGACATTTCCTTAACGTTTCAGAAGGACCACGTTTGCTGGCAATATTCACCTAGATCTTCTAAACCGCTGTTAAATTTCTCGTCAAAGCATTCTAAGATTGTAAAAAACGGTACAGCCATATCATGCCTTAAGTATTCTCTCACTAAGTCGTGCGAGTACAAAACGATCGCCAGCTTTAACGCACAGGTTACGCGTCGTTTAGGTGTAGATTGTCCTCGCGTTGCAGTGGCCACTGTCGCTGCATGCTTAAAGAAGTCTGTTTTGTTAAGTCCGTGCATGGTTGCCGACAGCAATAGGAAAAAGCGTGTCGTCGGTATTCTTCATATTCATTGCGTATCTGACAGGCTAAAGAAAATGGAGGGCAATACGTCGTTAATGTTGTTTTTACGGCTGCCAGTAAGCTAGCTATGTGTCGCAGTGCAGAGAAAGGATGAGCGGATGATAGACAAGAAGCGGACTAACATTTGTTTCCTGAAACATACCAACAACAAACTTGGTGATTGCCGTACGTGTGTGGTGTATAAGATTCCGTTTAGATGCGGCCGCTTCTTCGTAGGCCAAACGGGCCGCTGTGTTAACCATATATTAATGGAACATAAGAGATCGCTAACCTGAGGCTCACCATATATTCTACATTGTCGAGCGAGTAAGTGCAAGCCAAAATTCGATGAAGGCGCGATTTTGTACCGGCACAGGAATGACGAAACGCGTTTAATGGTTGACGCATGGCATATTGATAATAGTGGTAGCACATGCATGAGCCAACTATCGATCAACCTGCATAAAGAAGAAATCAAGTGTCTGAATAGTTATCCTTCACGTACACACCACCACGCGTGCCGGATTGATAGGAGGAAATACAGGAGGGGATACAGCATAGGTTCGCCTATTTCTTGGGCATGCGCAGATAAGTATTCGTGCCTTCTTTCTCTTCGGCCGTTGTGCGCCTTTTCAGTTGTTAGTCGGCGTTTGTGGTGTCATGAATTCTCTCTTGTGCTCATGTCCGCACGCCCTGTCTCTTTACCATGAATTCTTACCAACTAGCTCAGCTCTCTGTTATTTTTTAATGTAAGGGCGCGCGTGCTATCTGGCAGGCATAAGAAAACGGCTCGTATACCCTTCTACGTGCTGTGCTCTCAACGCAAAGAGGCTGAACGGAAACCGCTTCTCTTCCTGGAGCGGCCGTACTCTCTTACAACAGCGTTTTATAGAGTTACGCGAGATCGGATCCAAAAGAGTTAGCTGCCAGATTTACTTTGTATAAGATTACAATTTGTTGCTATCACATTCATTGTTCCACACTTGAGGTCAAAATGTGACTTTTTTTTCGTTTTGGGGGGAGGACTCAATTTTGTAAAACTTAACCGCTCTTATATGCGTGTAACGTGTCCCAACACGACCTAATTAGCAATATCTCACGGCAGCGCAGCGCTGTAATCATGGCAGCGGGTTAAATGTTTAAAACACCTGCTGTACTTCTACCGCCTTTTACCTGGCCAGAGCTGAACGTCTACCCGTGAGGTGCATGAATGCTCGCGCGGCAAAACAACCCACAGTCCTCATCGGGAGAACAAATTCAAGGGGCAGGTGGCCGAACATGTGCTTCAACTTGACTGACACATCTTAATTGGCTCTTGCTGTACCGCTTTTAAGAGAAAGCAAAGCAGAAAAAAGAAAAGCAGTATGGCAGCATGAACAGCTCGTTCCAACGTAAAAGTATTGCATGTGACATTTTTTTTATGCGACGCTACTACGGCGGCACACAGGACAATGCATGCTAGTGAGCCTATTTGATCTTATGTTTGGCTTCCTTGAACAAGCTTAAAAATACAAGCAAGTCTATGGCGTAGCTCAGAGACAGCAGTAAAACCATTATCCCTTAGTTCGGGTCCGCTCTTCTTATAAAAGGGCTTTTAGAACATCCGGGGTGTGGTATCTCCTAATTCCATTCTATACAGGCGGTGGTGATTTCTTGAAACCTGAAATTTCTGCATGTACAGAACACGCGCCTGTAAGACCACTATGGCGAATAACAAGCACACAATGCAATACTTCACTTTTTGCTGTGTGCTGGCGTTCTGGAAGTAGCGAATGTTGTAAATGACTGTATGGAATTTCTTTTCGCCGAACCGCTTCAATTAATGCCTGTCGCTGTCAAATTATTTGAGCGTCAGATTGATTCGCAGCACATGGACAACCTTGTGGCAAAATTAACGAGAGACGTGAAGTTTCCAAGCGTGACGATTCGTCGATGACGCAACCAACGGCAGAAGGCACTGGAGGGATATAAATGTGCACAACTGGCAATACACGATTCCAGTCAGAGAGGTGAAAGACAGGGAAGCTGCACCACGAGATAACATGGTAAGGTGGAGCGTTTATCATCCCAAACTAAGGCGGTGCGTAGTTATTCATAGAATTAAACAGGGAGTAGCGGTCAACGTTTAACTTTCATTTCCTTGTACGTGTGAGCAACAGGCATGGCGTTATATTTCTGACAGGCGCAGTTCACAAGGCTCAGAGTAATTTCACCACCATGTCTGCGCCATGATAACAGTCCTCATTGTTTGGCTGTGTGGCATGAATTGGAAGCAATGACTAAGGTAATGTCATTCTCATCGCAGATAACAATGACATTACCACAATGTCAGTGCAGATTTTAATGGGTCAGCATTTTCGAGGACCCCGGGCAAACCGAATCAAGAACCGCGTCCGTAACGTGAAAAAAAGATGGCTGATTCCTAAGTGATATGAATCGGGGAGGATCTTTGGTTTTCGGTCTTCTGGCAGTTCGCTGGCAGCCAGAGCTATCCAGGGGGTCAGCCAGCTAGTTCCGGTCGGGACAGGGAACAGCGTCTTGGTCACGTGTGTGGGAAGCCCGAGACAACCCGAAGCTGCCCGAAGATTACAAAATCAAACGCTGGGACAGCCCGCGTAAACGTAAACAAACGCTACCGCCGTGGTAGCAAAGAAATTGTTGCGCCGCGTGCGCGTTGGTTTTTTCTGCACTGAACGCTTGGAAATATGTGGCTAGGTTTGCTGAAGAGCTGAAGTGATATACTTGAGCAAACGCATTTGGGATACGATCACGTACGTTCGCAAGATCACGCGCAACTCACCCCGTCTGCGAACAAAACAGCCAGCTGGCGCACGGCGCCATGGCGCCTCGAAAGCGATGCAAGGTGAGCTGCCACGCCGCTAACGGCTTAACCAGCTCACGTCTGCTTGGTATATGTAACAGTCGCTGCACAACACGACGCGAAATCTCGCGAAAGTGATCGTGTTCCCAAAAGAGCTGGAGGATCTGTCGCGTACTACGTCGCACACACGCGTTAACCAGCTTGCGTTATGTCATAACTTGAGACATCCGGCGGTACCGGTACCACGAGTGCGCGTTATATCTAAAATAAACTTCTGTATGACGCATCTTCGACTCGTTATGGCAGATGTTGCCTGAGCCTCTTTTCTAGTCCTAAGTGGCACTCCAAAAATCTCATGTAGCTCAACTTTTATTTGAGCTACTAGGTGATAACCGCATGCAAACTGCATGATATTATTACTAAGAGGTGGAAAAAGACAAAGCCGACGATGAAATAAGCAACAAAAGGATGTATGCATTTCTGAATTCATATCCGTTTTTTCACATCGACGCGTCGTAGCATAACGTAATAACATACCTCATATACTGGCCCGTAGATCGAAGTACGCTCGCACGCCGTTCGCGACCAACGAGTATCACACAAAAAACAATGCCGCGATCGCTATTATTCAATCAGTGCATTTTATTAACATCGAAGACCTGGCTGAAATAGTTAAGTTCTGACGGGGTTCACGCACGCAAATATACGACGGAGCGAAATAGCTGGTTCGATCACAATCGTCTTCTCTGAGTGCACAGACAGCACACACGACACCTCAATTGAGTACTACTACGAAAAAAAGTCAGTTTCCCCGCAAGGGCGAAGCACTGAGTGCGATAGCAACAAATTGTAGTGTTGCACGAAGTGAGGCTGGCAGCTAACTGTTTTGTATTCGATCACGCGTAACTACAAAACGCTGGTGTAAGAGAATACGGCCGCTCTCGGGAGCGATGCTCTCTGCACAGTCACTTCGCGTTGAGAGCGCAGCACGTGGAATGGTATACCACGACCGCTCGATGAAAAACACACGGTGCGGACTGCCGAGTTGCCAGTTGTCGCCGCATTTCGCTAGGAGGGCGCCAGTTGTAGGGAAGGGCCAAGGAGGTTTAAATAAAACTTGCTGGAGTGGAGGCCGCCTATACTTACCAATGGGCTGCAGTGAAGCCGCGCCGCGCGCGCGGCGGCCATCTTGCCATAGGCAAGAAACGGGAGCCAAAGCGCGCCCGCCGCGCTGACCGCGTCTTTCCGCCATGGTTTTTAATTGTTATAACGGCGAACATTAACGGAGAAGTTGTCAAGAATAAGAAGCGAAATCGCAGATAAGAATGCGGTCAGTTTTATTCTGTTTCTTTTGGCGTTTTCCTTGCAAGCATGCACACCGAAGGGCCTGTATCACTGTTTTTTTTTTTAAATAATTATCCTCGTAAAAGTAGACCTCACTTCTCGGCATTCATTTTCCTGTTTATTTCGTTCGTCATGTGACAGAGTCTTATGCATATATGGAGTTCGGCCACTTTCTTTGAGCGGAATATAAATGTGGGTCCAAAGCACCACACTCGATATGCTCATCGAGAAGAATATATATTCGTCAAGGCTTGAAAGCCATCTCTTTTCTCAAGATAAGCTCAAAATCTCCAAAAAGAATAGCTTTGGCTTTGCATGGACGTGCTTCAAGGGCATTCAGCTTGCAGTCGACACTATTTCAATAGATACAGCTTTTTCGATACTATTTCGTAGGCTCGGCCGCTCTCTCTTACCCTGTCAATGAATCAATTAAAAACGCCCAAGTGGCATAAGTTTAAGCCAACCAGCATAGTCTGTCATCATGTATTCCAGTCCCAAAGTCCGCATATCTAACCGTTTAGTCGCCCACAATCTCAACATGTTTTCTCATTTGTCATCAACAATCAAAGTACAGTAGAGTTTTTGTGCGGCATTGGGCTAGCTTTTTCGAGACAGTGGCTCATCTGTGAAGCCAGCATTTCCTTTGATGGAATTTTGTACACCGTTCTCGTATAGAGCGCTCTGCTGACAGTGCGCGATTAAACTTCGTGCGTACATACTCGTAAGCTGATGGAGAATAGAAGCGCAGCGTTAACGCAAACGCCCGCAGCTCGGATGGAATACGTGCCTTTCTGGTCTTTTCGTGCCCTAGGGGTTGCTGTATGTATGGGGCAAGGCTGCAGCGAACATCGCCCTGCCCTACTCAGACATGAGCTTTTGATCCTTGATCTCCTTTATTATCGCTTGAGGATCGAGCCTCGCTCTTTTTGGTTAGTGTGCAATTTTTCTGCTGCAGAATTTTCATCTTGAGCTGTTTTATCTCTTCTTGGAAAAGATGAAGCATTTCTTCGTAATGCTGCCGTATAGGTGATGCAACTGTCACATCTTCAACAACTTTTTTTAATTTGAACGCATCTAACGGCCGGAGTACCCCTGGGCGATCGGTTAGGTCACTTTATTTGCGGCTGGAAAGAGCACCGCACAGTTCAGACCCGCTGGTTTTACTCGCTGCACTGCATAAAGCAAAATACAAATATAACGAAAAAATGCACGAATGTAAGAAAAAAACAGGTCCTTGTATATTGCCCAAATGACGTTACTTAACCTCGTAGTTGCGAGCTACCCTTTTATAACACGAACAGGGCAAGATAACGAAATCTCGCCTATTTATATAACTTCAAGGAATAGCAAGCGGTGCGTTATCTTCCTATTCGCGCTCCGCACCAGTGGTATCAACAAGCACAAGAATGTGTATCACTGGGCTTTGCAAGTGTTTTACAAATGCGTCAAGCACAGCTAGTCGAAGAACTCCCAGGTCGCAGCCTAGTCCGGTCGAAACAATTTGGCGAAAAGTGCCTCTAACATATGCGGTCGCCGTCTTTTGGCTACCAGACTTCCCGTCAAACAGCCTGCCCCGACGTGCTTCGAACATTTGAGTCCTTACGAAACCGGTTAGGAAAAAAGAATGACCGTCAGATGTGAAATTAGAGACAGATTGCGGGCTGTCAGCATATGTTCCGGCATATAGAGAAGTTTTCATCGAGCTCGAAATGTTCTGCTTACAACTGAAACTTCATCCCAGAGTACCTTTTCGCTCGATTTATACAGCCGTACGCAACGCACAATGTATCCAACAGCGTCCGGACGCCACCACGCCAGAGAACAGCTAGAACTTCTATGCGGCCGCTGCAGCATGCGTTGCGGAAAGCGCGCTTTCTGCCTATGGCAAGATGGCGGCACGTGGCTTCAGCTGAGGGGCGCCTCCTCCACTCCAGCAAATTTTATTTTAACCTCCTTGGGAAGGGCTCCACGCGACGCGCGGGCGGGAAAGAGCGCGCGTTCAGCGGGTAGGCCGAGGTAGTGGTTGTTCTTCTCCACATGAATCGCTCGCACTGAGTGTCACTCAAGACAGTTTGCGCATGTGTGATATTTTATACGTTAGGCAAAATGCCGCGTAACTGTTGTGTGCCGTTGTGTTCCACGAATGCATCGAAGGACCCGGAAATACGCTACCACGAGTTTCCCAGTAACGCGGAACGCAAAGCAGCATGCCTGCGAAACATTTCCCGTGAAGGACCAGGCGGGAAGGGAACAGTATGGCAGCCTAATGATAGGCCCCTGGTGTGCGCCTTACATTTTACGGAGCAGGACTACAAGAAGACCGAGAAGTTGAGGATACTTTTGCCAATGGCTGTGCCGACAGTGTTCCCCGGTTATCAAAGTTACATGAGCACGAGGAGCACGCCTGCTCCGAGGAAGAAGCGACCACGCTCCAAAATAGAAGCCGATAATGCGCAGTCGCGTGCCGAGTGCTCGGGCAATGCTGCTTCAAAATAGCCGTTTTTTCATTAGCCAAAACGGCTCATCAAGTGACAGCACTGCAGCCACGACTCCCAACAACTTTGAACTAGGGAATGAAACGTGTGTGGAAATGGCATCATTTTCAGATGCATCATGTCAAACTACATTCGGCCTTGTTAAATTGACAGAAGAAGCTAAAAAAAATGCGCTGCTTCCAAGCAAAGATCGCTCGTATGAAAGGAGCACTGCAGGCCCTTCAAGAAAAAGTGGATGAGGCTGAGGAGCGCGCGCAGTTTTATGAAAATAACACGGACATTGCCTGTTTTATGAAGGTGCTCAATTGTGCTGGGCAAGGTGACAAGACTGCCGAGTTCGTTAGAAACCTAGTTCGCAGTTTCTCGACGAACAAGCCCTACTACAGTGACGCCATTCTAAGGGAATGTGTAATTTGGAAGGCATGCTTCAACAAAAGTTATGAGCATGCAAGGTCCAGAAATATCTTTCAGCTCCCTTGTCGCTCAACGTTCCAGAAATATGTAGGCCATTTAACAGGCTGAATCGGCGTCACTTCATTCATAAAGGAGCGGCTGTGCATCGAATTCAAGGGTCTCACTGTAGAGCAAGAAGCGTTCTGCTCCCTGATCGTTGACGAGAAGGCCATACAGTAGAGGGTCATATAGGACTGACAAGTCGACACGCTTTGTGGTTTCGTTGACCGTGCTGAAGAAGAGCACTCAACAGCGGTACCCCAAGTGGCAAACCGATTACTATGTTTTGTAATAAGAGGCTTGTCGACATGATATATTATTCCTGTCGGATATTTTTTCACGATTTGTCTGAAAGGTGACCAACTGTTCTCTATGACCATAGAAGTGCTGAAAGTGGAGTTGCGGGGCGGACGACCACGCCATGGAAGTCTGCAAAGTTTTCATCAGAAAACTCTTACGAACGCTTCTTGCCAACTGGGCAGGAAATGTGAGTATGTCTGTTGAGCGTCTCGTACGCTTGGCGCTAAAACCTCTGGCCAGGAAGGTGCAGCGGCTGTGATTCCAATAACACAGTGATCCTTTTTTCACGCACGTGCAATAAAGCAATTATGACTCCCCTAATGTTCGCAATGCTTTTGTTTCTAAGGTGTGAGCAACAGTCATTCCGGAAATACAACCGCACCTGTCAATGAGCGACTCTCCTGTTGATAAAATAAATGTAGCACAAACATACATTATCGAGGGTGAACAGCGCAACGGCAACAAAAGAGAGAAAACATGACGCGAAAAATCGCAACTTGCACGAGCAACCACTTCAGATAAAACTAACACTGGCTATATTTAGGTTGTAGCATCGCCGGCGCTCATTCGGTAGGACGATTACCAATATAGTTAACGCTATAGCAAGTTTATTGTAACCCTTAAAAACTAACAAGCGCATAGCAGCTGCGTTGTCAAGCCGCGATCCGCCGCAATAATTCCGGCGCTGATTCCTGACCAGATACTGGTTCGGCGCGTCTTCATTCGAATTTCGTCACTGCCTTATCGCGGGTAGTTCCGGTATGATGTAACAGAGAGGCCGCGTTTCCTGCGCGCCGTGATTTTCGATATCTCCCTTAAAATTCGATGATGAACATCTCTAATTACGTCCAACTTTTGTGATTTCTAAAAAAATTAGTATGCCATAAATTGACTCGCACTACAACTTTGTAATAAAAACAGCTGCCCTCAAGTCAATCATTAAAACGTTAATTAACGCGTTGGGTTAATTAGCCGCGTCAATGTCATTTCAACGGCGGAAAAATATTTCCGCCTCGACATTAAGTTCACGTGCGAAAACGACAGGACCCTGACTGTCATAGAATTTCGATAAATATATATGTATTGTCAAAAAAAACCACCCTGTGTCATTGTTCGGTTTCAACGTCCAACAAACCGCGGTATGATTGTGAGGGAAGCTGTAGGGGAGGACTCCGGAAATCTCGACCACCCGGGGTTCTTTAACGTGAACCTGTATCTCTAGCGTGTCGCCTCCATCGAAATGCGACCGCCGCAGCCGGGATGCGTTCCCGCGACCTTCTGGTTAGCAGTCGAGGCCCATAACCACTATACCACCCCGGCGGGTTAATACATGTAATCGTTATAACTGTGTAAAAAATAGAGTAGGTAATTAAAAAAAACAGCTGCGGTGTGAAAAACCTGCACAATCAGTTAATCTGCTTACGCGCTTTGAATGCGAAAGCCGGGTCTGTCCGGCCATGTCGGCATCCATAATATTTCTATGTCCATGTGAAGTGAAAGTGTCACATGACCCAGTGGTTACGTCATGCGACGTCTTCACTTCGTAATGTGCTCTTGAAACTTTCTTACGCGGTCACGTGGCTATGTCACATGACAAGATCATTTGGTGATGTGCTCCAATTGGGTCAACTGAGTTTTGTACTGGCCTGCAAAACGAACGTTACGTCATCACTTGGTCGTGTGAGTTTCCTTCACATCGATTGCTACGCCGACGGATGGCGTACGGATGCCGCATCTTTTGCTTCAAGGGGCAATGATTTAGCAAATAAAAACGGCTGTGGCGTCGTGTTTGGCTCAGTTTATCGTTTGCAAACGGTTTGTATGCGTTGGGGATCTAAACACCTCAGTTATACACATGATGTCACATCACGCATGACACCACTCGCTAGGCCATAACTTAGCGGTCCGCATTACTACGGTCGCGGCCTACCTCCCCATGGTAATAACATGAGCACAGACAATGAATATTTATAGCAATATTACCGAGCGTACCGCTCACTGAAATAAACAACCAAGCATGCAGGAGTTAGTGTCTGTGTGTGTTTTAGACAATACATATTGTTAATGAAAACCTATGACAGCGAGGCTCCTGTGGTTTTTGCACGCGAACTCTACGTCGAAGCGGAAATACTGTCCCGCAGCTAAAATCACATTTCAGGTACAAATTAACAAGAACTTGTTAATTAACTGTTGAAATATTTACTTCAGGGCAGTTTATACCTGAAGTGTCACTTTGTGATAACTGATAGCATGCCCATTTTAGGGGCGAAGCACCTTAGTGTTTATGCTTGCCCGTATATGCGCATTGTCCGTCACGGCACATACCCGACGAAACATCTGTGAACATATGTGTGTATGTTGCGATTACGATTACGATTATAAAGACTCAGATAAAAGTCATAAGCAGCACTCAAAACACCCCTGAAATATGTTTAAAATGAAATCGAATAATTTATAAAGGCACTATGTTCCCAAAATCAACAAATCTGGCTTTCACAATTTTGAAGAATATGCAGAGTAGGATGCGGAAGGTGTCGTGCTTGACAGTTTGTCTTCAACGAGAAGCCCTGAAGAAATGCTTTCTTGAGAGCTTGAGTCGGAGACAACATTACACGTCCGCGGCATTTCCTCCTCAAAGGCGAAACATATGTGTTTACGTTGCGATTACGATTACGAAAGAAAGTACAAGCACAAACCCTTTATACTAGTCGGCGACTTCAACGTAGACATTAAGGACAGCGACTGGATTATGCAGTATATGATACCTCGATACGCTCTACGATGCATTTTATATGACTGTGCAAGAGGGTTTATTGACGACGTCTGGTAGCAGGTAGACCGCAGGTCCAGCGAGAAACAAGCAGGCTCTGCAACCACAGCTCGCGAACAGCGCTTGCGCCTTTGCACCAAGACATGATCCCACTGGTGAATGCCTTGCTCTTTCACCGCTACAATACCCCGGCGACGAAGAGGAGCCATCCTGGCGACTCAAGTTGACGAGAGGACAGGAGGGTCGTAGCAGGGCTTGAGGCGGCTGACGTGGACCGTCTCACGACCAAGACGGCGCTTGTCCGTGGACGACTGGACCGGCTCAATCACCTAAGTGACAGGAGAGGGCACTTGATGACGCTGTAAGGGCCGGTATACTTCGGTGCAAACTTGGGAGTCAGGCCAGGAGAGTGAAAAGGCAGTGGAAGCCACACGAGAGAGCCGACGGGGAAAGTGTCCGGGGCCACATCACGGCCATGGCGATCTTTCTGTAGGGCTTGATTATCCGCCGTGAATGAGCGTGCGAGCTGACGACACTCTTCAGCATATTCGGCCATTTCGGAAACTGGGCTGAATTCTGCGGCATCGAGATTGTACGGCAGTATTGTGTCGAGGGTGCTGCATGGCTCGCGGCCATACAAAAGAAAGAATGGGGAAAAGCCTGTTGTGGATTGTGTCGCAGTATTGTATGCATACGTCACAAAAGGAAAAATGACATCCCAGTTGGAGTGGTCAGAATCAATATACATAGTAAGCATGTCTCCCAGTGTGCGCTTGAAACGTTCCGTTAGGCCGTTCGTCTGAGGATGGTAGGCCGTTGATGTGCGGTGCACTGTACGGCATGAGTGAAGAAGCTGTTGGAGAACTTCAGACAAAAACACGCGACCTCTGTCCCTCAGTAGGTTCCCTGGCGCTCCATGACGAAGAACGAACCGATGCAAGATGAAGGTAGCAACGTCACGAGCACCAGCCGAAGGTAGCGCTGCCGTTTCGGCGTATCTCGTCAGATGGTCGGCAGCTACAATCACCCATCGATTACCAGCAACGGAGCACGGAAGTGGGCCGTATAGGTCAATCCCAACACGGTCAAATGGGCGTGCAGGACGTGGTAGAGGCTGCAGTTGACCGGGTGAATGAGGAAATGTCTTACGTTGTTGACACATGGAACATGAGCGAATGTATTTGCGCACAAATGTGTACATACCCCGCCAGTAGTAACGTTGGCGGATCCATTCATACGTTTTTAGCGCACCAGCGTGTGCATGTTGCGGTTCAGCATGAAAATATGCGCAGACATCAGACCGTATATGGCTGGGTATGACGAGCAGCCATTTACGACCGACCACTTGATAGTTGCGACGGTATAGTAGGGCATCCCGTATCGCGAAATGCGTTGCCTGGCGGCGAAGAGCCCGCGGGTATCCGGAAGTTGATGAGTCGGAGAGCATATTCAAGAGAGAGACAATCCAAGGGTCCTCTCGCTGTTCAGATGGCATGTCGGTGACGCTAACAGCGGTGAGGGTGAAGTCACTGGTTGAGCTTTCCTTTTCATCGGATTTCACGGGTGATCGTGAGAGAGCATCTGCGTCAGAATACTTTCTCCCCGATCGGTAGACGACGCGAATGTCGAATTCTTGTAGGCGAAGTGCCCAGCGTCCAAGCCAACCAGAAGGATCTTTCAGCGACGACAACCAACAGAGTGCGTGATGGTCAGTCACCACGTCGAAAGTTTGGCCGTACAAATAGGGGCGCAACTTGTTTAACGCCCACACAATCGCGAGGCACTCTTTTTCGGTTACAGAGTAGTTGACTTCCGCCTTAGTGAGGGCACGGCTGGCATAGGCGACCACATACTCCGTAAAACCAGGTTTGCGTAGCGCGAGTACTGCACTAAGGCCAACGCCACTGGCGTCCGTGTGTACCTCGATTGGCGCTGTTGGGTCGTAATGGCGCAGGACGGGCGGCGAAGTAAGTAAGTGGCGCAGAGTAGTGAAGGATTCGTCACAGGCTTGTGTCCAAGTCGAAAGATCCGCAGGGCCAGCAAGGAGTTTGGTGAGCGGGGCGATGATGGAAGCGAAGTTTCGGACAAAGCGACGAAAATACGAGCACAGGCCCACAAAGCACCGTAGTTCTTTAACTGTAGTCGGCTTTGGAAATTCAGCAACAGCGCGAAGTTTGTCAGGGTCGGGGAGGATGCCGTCTTTTGAAACGACATGACCAAGTATGGTGAGTTGCTGAGCCCCGAAGTGGCATTTCTTCAGGTTAAGCTGAAGGCTTGCGTTGGTAAGGCACTGGAGAATCTTGCGCAGACGAGTGAGATGCGAGGTGAAATCGGGTGAAAAAACGACAACGTCATCAAGATAGCACAAGCATATCTTCCGAAAGGCATTACTGTAAATTCGTAGAGGCCATCCGGTGTGACGAACGCTGTTTTCGGGCGATCAGACTCGGCCATTGGGACCTGCCAATAACCTGAACGCAGGTCTAGCGAAGAAAAGAATTCGGTACCTTGGAGACAATCGAGGGCGTCATCTATGCGGGGAAGAGGGTAAACATCTTTCCTCATAATTTTGTTCAGGCGCCTGTAGTCCACGCAGAATCGGATGGAACCATCTTTCTTCTTGACGAGTACAACTGGGGAAGACCAAGGACTACAAGAAGGCTTGAGGACTCCGCGCTGTAGCATGTCGTCAACTTGCTCTGTAATGACACGACGCTCCGCTGATGACACACGATAGGGGCGCTGGCGCAAAGGAGTATTGTCCCCAGTGTCAATTGTGTGAACAACGGTGTTTGTTCGACCTAGCGCCGCTTGGGGGAAGTCAAAGGAACGTCTGAACTCATGCAGCAGGGCAAGAAGCTGCTCTCGTTGAGCCGGAGCTAGATGGCTGTCGATAGAACGGTGAAATGCATCTGAGGACACGCTATCCGAAGCAAGGTGAGGAACCAACGCGTTCAGCTCCGGATTCAACTTGGTGTCGGTGAAATCAAGAGGCACATTAACGCCTTCATCGATAGGCTGAATGTGGTCGAGCGTCTCGTTGCGGCGCAAATTGAGAGGGCAAGAGTTGGGATTAGAAATAAATATCCCGGTGGTGTCTTGACGAAGCGCCAGAACGGCGAATGGCAGCGACGTGTGGTGGCGGCTGCCGAAGATGTCAGATGGCGTGAACAGAACAGTAACGTCCGAAAGGGAAGCGCAGTAGGCAGGAACAAATACGGCGCTGAAAGGAGGGAGGTCAATGTCCGTCGCGACGACAAGGTTGGTCACCGTAGATACGGTCACATCGACAGAAGGCGCGTCACGAAACGCAGATAGTTCCACTTCGGACCGAGCGCAGTCGACAACGGCGTGATGGCGTGATAAGAAATCCCATCCTAGAATGACATCGTGTGAACATCAAGCCAACACGAGAAATTCGATGGTGTACAATACGTCTCGAATTACCACTTTGGCTGTACATGCCGCAACGGGCTCAATTTGTTGTGCGCTCGCAGTGCTGAGGGAAACCACGCGAGAAACCGTCGTTACTTTACGAATAGAGCGACAGAGTCTTTGACTGATCACGGATACTGCGGCACCAGTATCGATGAGCGCAAGTGCTCGTACACCTTCGACATTTACCTCAACAAGATTGGTGGGGGACAGGCGAGGACTTACACGAATAGACGATGACGCAGCTCGTGCCTCCGGAACTGCGGCAGTCAGTTTTCCGTCTCAGTGGAGGTGGGTCGTCGACGCATAGGTGACACAGAACGACGACGTGGTGAAGGGGAAGCAGAGCGTCGAGAAGCGAAGGTTTGGGTATCGGGAGCAGCTTGCACGTCGCGTTCGTAAACTTCAGGTGGCGTGTGAGGCGCCCGGTATTGCGGCCGAAACGAGTAGTCGGGATATCTTGGTGCCTCCGGGTTCACCGCTAAGCGCCGACGACATAGGCGTGCAACGTGACCTGGAATCGCGCAAGCGTAGCAGATGGGCCGGTTGTCAGCAGTGCGCCAGGGATTTCCGTAGTGCTGCGGTGTAGCAGAAAATGGCATGGTGGATGGTCGCACAGGTTGTGGGGGCGATACTGGCAGACGACGCGTCAGTGGTGCGGCGACAGGTGTCGGTGGAGAGGCGGACTGCAACGGCAACGCCTCGGAGACCTGCTCTTGAATAGCCTGTCTGATGGTCGACGATAGCCAGTTCGTGGGCACTTCGGTGGTCGGCAAATACGACAGGCACGAGAGCTGTCGAGCCACTTCTTCGCGTACATATTCTTTTATCTGCGCCAACAGGGTATTACCACCACCGACAGTCAAGGCGGCGAAGGAGTCGTCTGCTGTCATAGACCTCCGAACTGAGACGCGTTGCTTACGAAGTTCTTCGAAGCTCTGGCACAAGGTCACAAGCTCGGACACGGTACGTGGCAAGGTATATGTAAACTGGTAGCGTAACTTCCGTGGAAGCCCACGTGTCAAGCCGGTGGCTAGTTGTTGCAACAGTCGCCATCTATGTGAGGAGGGGACAAACAGAATTAAAAAAAGATGACGTCACAACCGGAAGCGGAAATGACGTCACGTTTTAACGTGATGGGCGCGAAATTATGAAATTTTTTGACAGGGCGCCACTTCTTACTTTTTTTATAGCTGCACGTTCTTTTTCTTATCACTATGACGGCTCCATAATGGAAGCCTGCAAGATAACGGGAAGACGAAAAAGACAGATTTGATAAATAAGGTGTATTTTATTAGCGAAATATTGCAGTTGAACAGGATATTACCCGAAAATATATAACACCGAAATCACAAGTAGCATAACAATTCAACGTGCACACAAACCTTGCGCACGTGTGGCTCTTGCATTCGTAGACAGCGCAGCGTTTCTTCGCGTAGCGTGGCGGACTCAGCGTCCCGAAGGGCGACAGCACGCCGGCCGTGCGCTGGCAAAACACAGTCACTGAAATGGTTCCCGATGGCTGCAATGGGCTATATTACCTACTGCCAAGTACTACGACTAGAAAACAACGCTTATGCGAGGAAATCACGTATGGACGACAGGCACAAACCTACTGCGCAAAAACTATCGACGCCATTTGCATATGAAAATGCGCAAAACCGTTGGCCCATGTTACCAGACTGCCTGCATGTGCCCGCTGTTTCTGAAAATAAACGAAAAAATTGGCCACTCAACCACATACCCAAGACTAAAATTTGATTAATGTAATCTACTAATTTAATTCGTGACAAATAAAATTAAAACTAATGAAAATAAACGTTTAATTAATTTTTTGTTTTCAACATTTGTCCCCCCACACCTAGTAGCGCTTTAATCGTCGCGCGGGTGTTGATGTTTGTCGCAATAGGTTTCCGACCACTTTTCGTTCCGACTTTCGCGACGTATTTAGATTGACCTTGGCACGTGGGTCCTTCGCCAGCAACATTTGAAAAGCATCATCGTCGATGCCTTTCAAGATGTGTCGGATCTTCTCTTGTTCAGTCATCTCAGGGTTCACGCGCTTGCATAGATCGATGACATCTTCGATGTAGCTAGTGAAGTTTTCGCCCTTCTTTTGCGCACGTCCGTGTAGGCGCTGTTCGGCGCGGAGCTTGCGTACTGCGGGGCGACCGAAGACAGCTGCCAAGGTGGTCTTGAAAGCGGCCCACGTGGAAAATTCCGAATTGTGGTTGTGGAACCACAGGCTGGCGACGTCTTTGAGGTAGAATAGGACATACTCCAATTTCGAGGGGTCATCCCACTTGTTGGCGGCGCTCACCTTCCCAAATAACAGCAGCCAATCTTCCACATCTTGGCCCTCGGTGTCGTTGAAGCAGGGAGGATCGCGTTGACGCAGGGTGGTAGGCACGATGACCAGTGGCGAATGAGCCGTGCCTTGTTGGGCGGTGCCTTGCTCGGCGGTCTGATCAGGCATTGTCGGCGCAGTGTGCAGCATCCGGCTTCGAAGCTCCAGATTTAACTACCCAGCACCTCCACCACTTTGCAAGGGGGTTTATTGACGACGTCTGGTAGCAGGTAGACCGCAGGTCCAGCGAGAAACAAGCAGGCTCTGCAACCACAGCTCGCGATCAGCGCTTGCGCCTTTGCACCAAGAGATGATTCCACTGGTGAATGCCTTGCTCTTTCACCGCTACAACTGGAAATAACCAACAACCACCCGAGGAACATGCATAGACCTTGTCTTTGTGAACTTTAGATTATATACACTCGAAGAACCATTGGCTCTCCATTTCACAGACCACAAAGCAGTAGTGATGAAGTGAAAACGTAATCCAGAACTCAAGACGATATACGAATTGTAACAAAGGATTAAAATAGAAAAGCATTAAAGAGGAACCAAATACAGTGGTGTATATATAGATACGACCCTGTGACAATAAACACTTTATGTCACGCAATTTACACTCGCAATGGGAACGCGCAGGTGAGGTACGGTGACACAATGGTACGATACCCAGTGCTTCGCCACTCGTCATGATTCACATTAGTGGAGATGCGGTGGTTTTAAATGCGAAGCATTTCTTAGCGAACTTCTGCGACTTTGAGCATATCTATCTATCTATCTATCTATCTATCTATCTATCTATCTATCTATCTATCTATCTATCTATCTATCTATCTATCTATCTATCTATCTATCTATCTATCTAGCCGCCTACGACTTTGTGCTCTCCTGGTCGCTTGGTTAATCGAATGTACACCAAAGTTGGTATGGCGTAACATGACTGTATGACGAACATAAATGACAAGTGATAACATGAAAATCATGACACGCATGTCATGTACAGCATGACTTAGGTGCCACGCTCATGATGCGCTGGCGGCCGCTTCGCTAGCTTTATATACACCAAAATTGGTATCTTGCCACGTGACTGTGTGAGGAGCATAAATAACACGAGTTAACATGAAAATCATGACACGCATGTCATGTACAGCCTGACTTACGTGCCACGCTCATGGTGCGCTGGCGGCCGTTTCGCTGGCTTGATCTACCCCAAAATTGGTATCTTGCGACGTGACTGTTTAACAAACATAAATAACACGAGTTAACATGAAAATCATGACACGCATGTCATGTACAACATGACTTACGTGCCACGCTCATGGGGCGCTGGCGGCCGTTTCGCTAGCTTGATCTACCCCGAAATTGGTATTGCGTGACGTGACTGTGTGACGAGCATAAATAACACACGAGATAACATGAAAATCATGACACGCATGTCATGCACAGCATGACTTACGTGCCACACTCATTGTGCGCTGGCGGCCGTTTCACTGGCTTGATCTACCCCAAAATTGGTATCTTGCGACGTGACTGTGTAAGGAACATAAATAACACGAGTTAACATGAAAATCATGACACGCATGTCATGTACAGCATGACTTACGTGCCACGCTCATGATGCGCTGGCGGCCGTTCCGCTAGCTTTATATACACCAAAATTGGTATCTTGCCACGTGACTGTGTGACGAGCATAAATAACACGAGTTAACATGAAAATCATGACACGCATGTCATGTACAGCATGACTTACGTGCCACGCTCATGGTGCGCTGGCGGCCGTTTCGCTGGCTTGATCTACCCCAAAATTGGTATCTTGCGACGTGACTGTTAACGAACATAAATAACACGAGTTAACATGAAAATCATGACACGCATGTCATGTACAACATGACTTACGTGCCACGCTCATGGGGCGCTGGCGGCCGTTTCGCTAGCTTGATCTACCCCGAAATTGGTATTGCGTGACGTGACTGTGTGACGAGCATAAATAACAGACGAGATAACATGAAAATCATGACACGCATGTCATGCACAGCATGACTTACGTGCCACACTCATGGTGCGCTGGCGGCCGTTTCGCTGGCTTGATCTACCCCAAAATTGGTATCTTGCGACGTGACTGTGTAACGAACATAAATAACACGAGTTAACATGAAAATCATGACACGCATGTCATGTACAACATGACTTACGTGCCACGCTTATGGGGCGCTGGCGGCCGTTTCGCTAGCTTGATCTACCCCGAAATTGGTATTGCGTGACGTGACTGTGTGACGAGCATAAATAACACGAGTTAACATGAAAATCATGACACGCATGTCATGTACAGCATGACTTACGTGCCCCACTCATGGTGCGCTGGCGGCCGTTTCGCTGGCTTGATCTACCCCAAAATTGGTATCTTGTGACGTGACTGTGTAACGAACATAAATAACACGAGTTAACATGAAAATCATGACACGCATGTCATGTACAACATGACTTACGTGCCACGCTCATGGGGCGCTGGCGGCCGTTTCGCTAGCTTGATCTACCCCGAAATTGGTATTGCGTGACGTGACTGTGTGGCGAACATAAATAACACACGAGATAACATGGAAATCATGACACGCATGTCATGTACAGCATGACTTACGTGTCACGCTCATGATGCGCTGGCGGCCGTTTCGCTAGCTTTATATACACCAAAATTGGTATCTTGCGACGTGACTGTGTAACGAACATACATAACACGAGTTAACATGAAAATCATGACACGCATGTCATGTACAACATGACTTACGTGCCACGCTCACGGGGCGCTGGCGGCCGTTTCGCTAGCTTGATCTACCCCGAAATTGGCATTGCGTGACGTGACTGTGTGACGAACATAAATAACACATGAGATAACATGAAAATCATGACACGCATGTCATGTACAGCATGACTTACGTGCCACGCTCATGATGCGCCGGCGGCCGTTTCGCTAGCTTTATATACACCAAAATTGGTATCTTGCGACGTGACTGTGTGACGAGCATAAATAACACGAGTTAACACGAAAATCATGGCACGCATGTCATGTACAGCATGACTTACGTGCCACGCTCATGGTGCGCTGGCGGTCGTTTCGCTAGCTTGATCTACCGCGAACTTGGTACTGCGCGACGTTACTGTGTGACGAACATAAATAATAGGAGTTAAGATGAAAACCGTGACACGCATTTTGCTAAACGACATACAAGACGATGTATGCAGCTCTTTGCTGGCTGCTTCGCATTACATCGATTCCCACAATGCGTGGGATCTGCTGGCTTTTTTTTTATTGCGATAACTATATGGACTCTCGAGGCGCATTTCTGTCGTCGCCGTCATATTCTGTATAAAGTCCAAATTGATAACATCGCCCCGCGCGTCGTATGTTCTTTCCGCGAGTGAAAGCGTGAGAGCCGATGATTGCTGCTTGAGCAGAAAGGAAGCGCCCCGGCCGTCTCTCGAAAGAAGCCGGAGCAGAGCCGGCGTGCCGCCGGCAGTGAATGTGTGCTTTGACCCGACGGGCCGGGACAGCTGTGGTAGCTCTCGCCGCCATGTCTTTATAGGGGATCGGCAGTCGGCTCATCTTTGTACGCGCTGTGCTGCCATCACAGCCTAATCTAAAACTTCGCTCATTACATAGTTGACGTCGAAGCCATAGACAGCATCAGTTCGCTACCTGCAGCGACCGCGTTTCCTAAAGGAGTAGGCTGCTAGCCTTACTTTGTATAACATTTCAATTTGTTGCTATTGCACTCACTGTCATTGCCTCGCGGCGAAACCGTGACTTTTGGCATTGAACTATTTTGTTGACGGAAGTGTCCGTATGCGTGCCGTGGTCTAAGACGTCATGCGAGGCTTCCAGTAATCAGGGATGCACCAGGAGGCGTACCGTTGCAGCTCGTGCCGTGTACCACGTGCCCACAAGCCGGCGCGTACAGAAAACTTTTGTAACGTGCGGGTAACGTTGTCAAACATGCATTAGCCGCGTTTCATTGAAAGCAAGCAAATTTATTAATAAAACTATTACGCCCAATGTGGTAAGGCTTCGTCATTCAGATATTCGTGCCCGTTATCTAATGAGCAATACGGCGTTGTCAAAGCTCGGGCACCCGGCTTGTTGATTTAAGCTGCTGATCGGACTTATAGAACAGGAACACTCACAATATTGCGCTTGGTTTTGCACTTTTTGAAGATTCTTGCCGGGCAATTTATTGAGTCGATCACGTCATACTCCGCAAGAACACTATAGTTATGGATACCGGATACCGATGATACTTTGTGGATATAATAAAATCTGACATATATGACGGCAAAGCTTGCGCTATGTCGCGCAAGGTTTAAAGACAGCGAAGTTGTTCGATTCTTAAATTTTCCGAAGGTGTTTCCGAAGGTTGACAGGCATCACAAGGTTTGGCTGGGCATTACTAGGTTTGGCTAGACATCACTGGGCTTGGCTAGGCATTACTAGGTGTTGCGAAGATGCGACAGGCGTGCCCGACGTTCGTTCTCAGAAAATCTCGATGAAACCGGTTATTCGCTCGATGAAACTGGAGCACACGCAGAGCGGGCACGGATTCGCGGCCATATTGCATGTATCCCCTTCGCCGGGCGGCAAATTCTGGCTCTTCCGCTTGCTGGCTATGCTTGGCAGCAGCCTCTTCGGCTCGGCGTCTGCGAGCATATTCCAGCTTGGCTTTATACGCGGCTTCTTCTTCCGGAGATCAAATAGTTCTAACTATGGCGAAGCAAAGGCGCAGCACACGCTTCCAACATGACAAGTGTCGCTATGGCGCAGCGACGACGAATGGTCGTGCGCAGTGTCAAGGCAGGAGGGCGGAGCTTGGCGAAGGTCGCGGGCGATGCGCAGTTGGCCTGGTTGCCATAGCGATGCTAGGTGACGTCATAGGTAGCCTACGTTTTCGATCGACAGCACGGTTTTACGGATAGCATAAACAGCTCTCTTTGCAACGTGTTATGCCCCAAGGATCAATATTTGCACCACTTCTTTTTGCACGGCATTGTAAGTCATTCTCAGGCTTCTCCGCTTTGTTCCATAACGGCGTGACGCACTGGCAGAGTGGACACGGGTCCTTGTTCGTATTCTTCCGTCAACTGTATGTTCTCGCATTTCTGTTATCGCCCCCAAAGCTTATTTTTCTTCCAGTTTAGTCACGTTCCATTTATGTCGTAATTACTGGACTACAGCTACAAACTGACAGGGTCCTTTATACATTCACCTAAGACGACCCGAAGGCGAAAGTCGTCTTCTTTTCCCTCTCAATCGATGTGTTGTTCCTGTCCCGCTACCTTCCGAAAGCTTTGTGCACCAATAGGGTTTTGCACTGCCTCCGTGATCGGCCCACCTCTTACGAAGCTACAGTGTCATGTGATGAGGTCATCGTGTGACGTTACGACACGTTACATAACAGGTTTTAACACTATGACGTCATCTGTGGCGTCATCACATGATGATGATTTTTTGCATCACTCTTCGTTGGCGACGGACGTAGACGCCAACGGTCAATTTTCGCGTTTAATGAGGCAACTAGCCTTTAGCCTTAAATGTACTCTGGCGAAGCACTTGGTACTGTTTAACGGTTGCATCCTCCAACGGCTCCTAGTCGGTCGTTCTCCTCTAAACGCCGCTCGCTCTCGGAGCCCGTGCTTTGGCCTTGACTGTCGCCATAGCGCATTGTCGCCGAGTTCCGTCCAATAAACAGCTTAACAAATTGGTGGAGAGTGCTTTGCTCCCATTCGATGCCACTGGAGCTTCGATCCCGTACCCTACCAGCTACCATTACTCAAGACGCCGCCCAGCAGACGCCTCCGCCTGCACCGACCTCATGTCGCGGTGTCCCTCCTATCCGTGACCCCCCAGTCTTCACTGGCGCAGATGGGACCGACGTGGAGGACTGGCTCGCGATTTATGAACGCGTCAGTGTCCCCAATAAATGGGACGAGGCAGGAAAGTTGACCAACTTTGTTTTCTACATCGCGGGTGTCGCCGGCCTGTGGTACAATAACCACGCATCCGATTTTACGACGTGGTCCGACTTCAAGACCGCCATTAACAATGTGTTTGGCCGCCCTGCCGTTCGTAAGCTGCAGGCCAAACAGCGTTTGCGAGAACGAGCTCAGCAGGCCGGTGAAACCTTTACCAGCTACATTGAAGACATCCTCGATTTGTGTAAGAAAGCCGACGCCACCATGTCGGAATCTGACAAGATTCTGACAAAGGCATCGACGACGATGCCTTCACGATGCTGCTCGCCAAAAACCCCAGCGCAGTGGCCGAGGTAATAACTCTCTGCCAGACCTACGAGGACCTGCGCCGGCAGCGGTTGATGACCCGTCGCTCTCCATCCCGCGACGCCGAGCTCGCTGGCTTGTCGGTCATATCCGACCACTCCGCCTTACTCGCAGAGGTGAAGTCATCGAACTGCAAAGCCCTCAGCGAAGCCCATCGAACGTGATAGACGTGTTTGTCGACGGTGTTCCCGCATCTGCTCTTGTCGACACTGGAGCCGCCGTATCCGTTATGGACCAAAAATTGAGCCGATTGCTACGAAAAGTGAGGACGCCACTTTCTGGGATGTCTCCGCACAGCCAGCTCCCAGAGTATTCATCCTATGCACAGCTCGCGCCGTCATTCAGGACGTTCTGTACGACGTCGAGTTCATTATAATTGCTACATGGTCTCACGACGTCATCCTCAGATGGGATTTTCTCTGCCGCCACGACGCCATAATTCATTGCGCACCAGCCGAAATCGAACTCTCCCCGTTCTCAGATTTGACGCCGGCAGACACTTCATCAATATCGAGCAAGATCCTCGTCAAAGCCGATACCAAAGTGCCTCCAACCTCGTCGACGGCTGTGTCAGTCGACTGCGCCGGTCTCTCCGACACCATTGCACTCATTTCGCCATCTGACCACGTTTGCACGGAAAGGCTTGCTGGTACCTTTCGCGACCGTCCAAGTCACTCAGGGCAGCACCACTATTTTTGTTAACAACCCATCTCCATACATTGTTACGTTGGTGCGAGGGGAATGCCTCGGCAGAGTGGAACCCCTCGAAGACACACAAGTTATGGACGCACCCGATGACACGCACTGTCCCAGTTCCGGTACGCTCAGTGCTGTTTCCACGTCCGATTCGTCACCTGCTGATGTGTTTAGGTCCTCCATTGCTGACAACCTCACATCGGTCCAGCGTTCCCAACTTCTGTGCCTGGTGGAAGAATTTTGTTCTTCTTTCGATGACGGGCAAACTTCTCTCGGCCGCACTTCCGCTGTTACGCATCGCATCGACACTGGCGCACAACCACCACTGCGGTAACGTCCATATCGCGTGTCTCCCGCAGAACGTCGGGTCATTAATGAGCAAGTCGACGATATGCTTCGACGCAACGTTATTCGGCCCTCGGACAGCCTATGGGCGTCTCCGGTAGTTCTTGTTGCGAAGAAGGACGGTTCCGTGCGCTTCTGTGTGGACTACCGACGGCTCAACAAGATCACTCGCAAGGATGTTTATCCGCTACCGCGAATCGACGACGCGATTGACAGCCTGCAAGGAGCCGAATTCTTTTCGTCTCTTGATTTGCGCTCGGGGTACTGGCAAGTACCCATGGCGGATGACGCTCGACCGAAGACAGCCTTTGTCATGCCTGACGGTTTGTACGAGTTCAAAGTTATGCCGTTTGGTCTGTGTAATGCGCCCGCGACCTTCGAGCGCATGATGGACACCGTTCTGCGCAACTTGAAATGGCACACATGCTTGTGTTACCTGGACGACGTCGTGGTTTTCGCTCCGGACTTCTCCACGCATCTCCAACGTCAGCGGCATGTTTTGACGCGTTTGCGTGACGCAGGCCTCCAACTGAATCCGAAGAACTGCCGACTCGCAGCACGGCAGCTGACAATCCTCGGCTACGTCGTGTCCAAGGACGGAATCCTTCCCGATCCGGCCAAGCTTCGGGCCATGGCCGAATTTCCCAAACCTACGTCCGTCAAAGAACTGCGCAGTTTCGTGGGACTGTGCTCGTACTTTCGACGCTTCATACGAAAGTTTTCCACCATCATATCGTCGCTGACGAAGCTCCTTGGAAGTAACGGACCCCTCAATTCGTGGTCGTCCGAGTGTGACGACGCGTTCACAAAGATCCGTCGTTTGTTGACGTCTCCTCCCATACTACGCCGCTACGATCCTACGGCCCCAACGGAGGTACACACGGACGCCAGCGGTGTAGGCCTCGGGGCCGTCCTTGCGCAGAGCAAACCAGGGTTCCCCGAATATGTAGTGGCATACGCAAGCCGTACGCTTACCAGAGCCGAGACACAGTCACGGAAAAAGAGTGCCTGGCGATCATCTGGGGCCTTACAAAGTTTTGACCTTATTTGTATGGTCGCCCATTTGATGTCACCGACCATCATGCACTATGCTGGCTGTCGTCATTGAAGGATCCCTCAGGCCGTCTCGCGCGCTGGGCACTTCGCCTGCAAGACTACGACATCCGCGTGCTGTACCGCAACGGACGCCAGCATGCTGACGCCGACGCCCTCTCACGCTCTCCCTTGCCTGACACAATGCCCCTTGTCAGTATCTCACATAGCTGTTGCTTCAATCGACGTTCACACCATCGCTAACAGCGCAAGGATAAATGGATCACCTCGCTGATCGATTTGCTCACTGATCCGTCGGCAACACCATCCACTCGCGCGTTGCGTCGTCAAGCCCACCATTTCGCCGTTCGTGACGACCTACTGCACTGACGCAATTACAACGCCGATGGCCGCCATGGCTACTAGTGATAACCCGCAGTCTGCGTTCTGAAATATGCGAGTCCTTCCACTCTGATCCGCAATGCGCGACTCTGGGGTATCCAAAACTGCAAACCACCGCATTCGACAGCGATACTTCTGGCGAGGGATGTACCGCTACGTGCAGAAGTTCGTTCGCTCCTGCCTCGATTGCCAACGCCGAAAACCTGCAACACACGTGTCGCCAGCAGGTCTACAACCATTACCTTGCCGTAACCGTCCGTTTGGGCGCGTGGGCATCAATTTGTATGGACCACTTCCTCTGACTTCGGCTGGTAACCGCTGGACCGTCGTCGCTGTTGACCATCTAACGCGATACGCCGAAACCGCCGCCCTCCCAGCGGCTACAGCGTGCGATGTTGCCTCCTTCCTACTACACCGATTCATACTGCATCACGGTCCACCCCAAGAGCTTCTCAGCGATCGAGGCCGTGTCTTCTTGTCGGAAGTCGTGGAAGCCATTCTCAAAGAGTGCCATGCTGTTCACCGCAAAACTACTGCTTACCACCCGCAGACGAATGGCCTAACCGAACTCTTTAACCGCACGCTCGGCGACATGCTGTCAATGTACGTCGCCGCCGATCACGCCAATTGGGATGTCATTATGCCTTTCGTCACCTACGCCTATAACACCGCCCCTCAGAGCACTACTGGTTTTTCACCCTTCTTCTTACTGTACGGAAGGCGCTCGTCGCACACCATCGACACGATACTTCCATACAAGCCGGATCCATCTGAGTGTGCGCCTATTTCTGACACAGCCAGGCTTGCTGAAGAGTGTCGCGAGTTTGCCAAGACATTTACGACGCAGGAACAAGAGCTGCAGAAGAGTATTCGCGATGGCACCACCACTTCTGAGCCCACGTTCCTCCCTGGAGCATTCATGTGGCTCTCGGTTCCTACCACTACAAGTGGCCTATCTTCAAAACCCCTGCCGAAATACGAAGGCCCCTACCGTGTCGTCGAGCGCACATCCCCGGTCAACTACTTGATCGAACCCATCGAACCAGCTTCGGACATGCGCCGTCGAGGGCGTAACATATTCAACGTGGAGCGCCTCAAGCCCTACTATGACCCACTCATAGTGACGAGTAGAGCACTGCACGGGCTCGGGCCTACCCGAAAACCCGGGCCCGGCCCGGCCCGTGGGCCGGGCCGGGCCGGGTAAAGTAGCTTTCACGGCGGGCTCGGGCCGGGCTCGGGCCTGAAGCTCCGGGCTTAGGGCCGGGCCCGGGTTTGAGGTGGCGGGCTCGGGTCGGGCCGGGCTTGGACTTCGCTCCATTCTTAAAGGTTCACTAAAGTGAAACACTGAATCGGTTTAGGCCGGTATAGTGTACTCTGAGAACCCGAACGTCATTTAATTCACCATCAATGAGTCTATTAATAAGGAGAAAATCAAGGTCAAAGTTCCATTTTGAAATGTCGCGCTGAAAATCACCGCACGTGCGTCGTGGACTTTAAAGTGTATTCGTCGTATTTTGGGGACCTTGGCTCAACGAAATTTTCAGAAACTTCGTATATCAATTATATAAATTCTGTTAAGGCCCCTCAGAGGTCAATGTACTTCATTTTTACCCACTACAAGCTACCTAGGGCCCAGTAGATGCCGTCAGAATCTATGACGTCGCGGCGTTTGGTGCGTGAATTTCAACTTGGCGCCGTCACTTGCATTTTCCTGCGAGTTTTCTCTCTTACCAAGAGTCTTGTCGCGGCGAGCGTGGTGCTTTTGGATTGGTAAAAGAGTAATTTACTGACAATAGAAAAGTCGTTGTGTACATACATGCACAACCTGCTTTTTGTGGCCACATTGTTAATGTCTGAGCTTTCGTCTTGTTCCGCCATATCAGGGGTCTCAAACTCACCTCAGCTCGCGCCACATTCACGAAAATTTACTCCCGCAAGGGCTAGGGCAATGACGAAGGTAGGAGCGTGGGAGGGGGAACAGGTTTTAAAGCTACCGTCATTTCACAGCAGACCTTTCCCATATCTCATATACGGGATCATTTCTGAAGGGGATTTGGCGGCAGGAGTCCCACAACATATCGATACCCATTGTTGCAAAATAGTGCGGAACGGAGCAGCTTGGAGCGTGCCAGACTCAATCGGGGAAGAGGAAACCGAGGGACATCGAGGGCACGTGCACGTGGCCGGCGCAGCAGTTCGCCTTTAGTATTGCCATTAAACGGACGTATCTCTTTCACGTCTGGGGAACCAGTCATTTCCTATCACCCATAATGACTGAAATCTGGACGCCTATTCTGAAATATAGCTCTTGTTTCACGGTTATGTATCAACACACGGTGACCGCAGGGGGCGCCTCACGAAAAATATCCTTTCGATCTGTGATGACTGTGTATCTTAAGAACATACTTATAAAGAAAAAAAATGGGATCAAGGCAGTCATGTGCAGGTGGTGGGCCGCTAGCGAGAGGTCCGCGAGCCGCGTGTTTGAGGCCCTATATAGTGCTCTATATAGTGCGAGAGCTACATGATACTGCCGCAACAGCGTTGGAATGTGCAGGAATAGACTAGGTCCATTAAACAAGGCGTGTGGTGAAGTATATTCGCTTGACAAAATATCTGGCTTGAAAAAGGACAATGACAGATTTCGTGCCGGGTGATGTCCCTTTACCTCGAACCATATGCATCTAATGAGTTAGCTTCGAGAAGCTTAGTCGCGCCTTTATTACCAAGCTCGAACGAACCCCGAAAATATATCGAAATCGCTTCATACACTTCCTGCTAGTCCTAACCGCGTAGTCCAATGGCCACCTTCTACCGGTACAACATCGTTGGGAAGGCATAAGCCATTATAATATGAAAAAAGAAACGAGCACGGTGCAAACCGTACATAACATACACTGCTGAAAATTGCAAGGAGAAGCCCTCAAAGAGGAGGTTTACAGATGACATTGAAGAGTGGCACGACATTCGGGAATGAGAGAAGTGAAGGGATGAGCTACAAGCCATATTCATTCTACAGAGCTCCACAAAGACATCCTAGATTTGCTCCTGTGGTGGAAGTTAAGAACGACTGCCGACGCCTTCGCAATTGGCAAGGCAGATGTGGTGCGCCCGTGCGGCCAGCGTGAGCAGTGAAAGAAGCTTTGGCGCGGCAGGATATGTGATGCAACATGGCATGGCGTGCTTAAAGCAGGAATATCTTGATACTGATACAATAATATGTGAAGAAGTAAACTATAAAGTATGCCATAAGAAACTTATAGACTGTATATACTAGCAGTGGTGTGGTATATGAAAATAATGCTATGAGAAATAGTTTTTTTTTCTTCCTTTCGGCTGCTTATACGCTACACGTGGTGCACGCGGTTCCATACCTTTACCTAGAGTAGTGTATTTGCAACAACGGTCACAAATTTGGTTTTCTCCTTCTGTTTCTCTTGCTGTGACAAGGCGCTACAACGGTGAAAACAGGTGGTACATATCGAGAAGGGTGCACGATTGGCTTTGTGGTTACAGCATGCTATAAATTTCAATAGGCTATAGAGTGCAATAAAAACAAAATGAAGTGAACATTTTGTTCTCTGCCAAGCTAATCTAGAACACATGCTCTGGCGGTGCTCCGTGTTACGTGGCGGCGAACGCCCTTCATGATCCCCATTGTATTTGCAGAAAAAATAGGTACGGTATACCACTGCCGAACAAACAATCATTGTATCCAATATTTCCGCTCAACTCTTTGCACCGTGAGCCCCTTTTTACCGGAAATTACCGTATGGTAAAGTATAATTGTTAGCGAAACATACGCCAACAAAGCGTAGATATTTGCCACTTCAAACACCTTGCTGTCGATTCCATGTTCGGGCAACACCACCTAGGTTACTGGGTCGGGCCTCAGTCGGGCCTGATCTGTGGTCGGGCTGGGCCGGGTAGGCGAAATTTTTTCTCGGGTTCGGGCCGGGCCCGGGTATCATTTTGAGTCACCGGGCCGGGTTCGGGCGGGTACATTTGAACGAGTTCCGGGCCCGGGCCGGGCCCGGGCCGAGAATTACGGCCCGTGCAGTGCTCTAGTGACGAGCTGTTAGGTCGCCGGACGGCTCCCTTTCCGTACCCGGGGTAATTGTGGCGATGCGATTGGTACTGTTTAACGGTTGCGCTCTCCGGCGGCTTCTAGTGGGTCGTTCTCTTCTAAACGCCGCTCGCTCTCGGAGCCCGTGCTTTGGCCTTGACTGTCGCCATAGCGCATTGTCGCCGAGTGCCGTCCAATAAACAGCTTAACAGTACAAATAACTTCTCCGACGCCTTCCTTGGCTTCATTGTTTGTTGATTTGAAAAACTCGTAGAAGCTACACATGACTTTTGGCTAACAATGAACGAACAACCATCAATCAACATAATTTATTTAGACTTTCGTAAGTCCTTCGGCCACGTTTCTCGCTCTAAACTTATCACTGAACTCGGCAAAAATTGAAAATGGTCCAATAAATGAGTGCATCAGTGATTACCTCTCATATTGCTGCCAGTTTGTACAGTGTTGTAACGCGGCGCTGGAATAGCGCGAAAGAGAACGAAGTAGAATGGGCGCGAGGGATTTGGTGATCGGCATCATCTGACCATCCCTTGTCTTTTGCCTGCCGCTTCATTGAGCTCATTGTAAATAAACCCATATCATCCGTAACAGTTTTGGTGGACTGGTGCGGGGTAACCGACGCCCTGGACAACGCTGTCGCAGACGACCTTCGAAGAAGCCGACGCCTAGCCGGACTACCTCCGGAACACACAGACATGACCGACGCCCGCGAAGGCACGTCGGCCGGCAACGCCACCGAGCAAAGCAACCACCGACCAAGACAACCTAGCTACTGGGCACCTGAACCACGCATATTCTCAGGTAGGACCGATGAAGACGTGGACGATTAGTTAAAGCACTACGAAAGAGTGAGCCGCCATCACGAGTGGAGTACGTCGGCGAAGCTCGTGAACGTGGCATTCTTTCTCGCCGGGACCGCCCTGCTTTGGTTCGAGAACCATGAGCACGTGCTGACCACTTGGCCGACCTTTGTTGAGGAACTGAAGGCCTGCTTTGGGGGCACAAGTTCCAAGAAAAAGAAGGCTGAAAAGACACTCGCACGTAGAGCACAATTGCCCGGCGAAACGTGTACGACGTACATTGAGGAAGTACTGAAGCTTTGTGGAATTGTGAACACGAACATGTCCGACGAAGACAAGCTCGGACATCTGTTAAAGGGCATCGCTGAAGATGTTTATAGCTTTCTAATTACAAAGGAAAACCTAAACACACCTTCCGAGGTTAGGCAGCAATGTCGGGCATTCGAGGCGCTGAAGACCCGACGAATTTTGCCGATGTTCGGGCGCTTGGACAACGTCCCTACGGTTGCAAGTATGGACGTCGCCGCCTGCGAAGACCTCCCTCTGCTCGTGCGTCGAGTAGTTCAAGAGCTAGCACGGCTTCATGGAGCAGAGGCTGGCTATCAATGCGCATTCGACGAGTTTCTCGAACCACCATCCTTCTGGAAGCGAGAGCGTCGCATCGAGTATCGACCACAACCTGAAGAGGCGCACTCCAGCACGAACTTCCGAACGCACCCGACAAGTCACGGTCGCCGCCGGATGTCACCACCCCGTAGTGTTGCTGCGGAATATCCCCCGACACCACAACGTCATCCTGCAGACTACTACGAGACGTCACGGCGTGCGCCTGCGGAGTACCACCCAACTCCGCGCACCTCTGCTACCACTAATTTGAACCGTGACGTGCCAATATGCTACACTTGCGGCCTCCGAGGGCATATCTCACGCTTCTGTCGCCGCCAGCCGCGAGCGCCAGGTTTCTCGGCATACCCGGCTCGTGTACACGAAACCTCGACCTCTCAATCTATCGTTAGCCCTCTACGACAGCAGTGGCCTCACAGATTGCGCGACGAGTCCCCAGTATCCGAGCGAAGCCTTACGCCGCCTTCGAGACGACCACGCCGTTCGCCGTCCCCGCGTCGTCAGTCGCCTTCTCCTCCCCAGCTGGGAAACTAGCTGGTGCGACCGATGGAGGTGCGGTCGCGGGACGGTCAGATTCGCCAATTCCTTCTGCTGTGATGTTGAAGAACAAAGTGCGTGTGTTTATAGACGGTGTAAACACTATAGCCCTCTTAGTTACTGGTGCGACTATTTCGGTCATGAGCCTTCATTTTAAAAATCACTTTTTAGGACATAAGGTTATGTTTGCGTGGGATCGCAATGAAACCTTTCGTGGAGTTGGAGGAGAAATGTTGCGCCCCGTTGGTGTTTGTTCGGCTTTAGTAACGATTGGAGGACAAAGTTTTAGAGCAGAATTCATTGTATTGGCGCAAGCAACTCATAGTTTTATCTTAGGGATAGACCTCCTGCGTGAATGCGGCGCAACGCTTGACTGTGGGACTGGGGAAGTTATTCTCCAAAGCACGTTGCCAACTACCGTACTTGACGATTTTCGAGCTCAACCAGCCGACGTTCTTTCGTTGTCTGAAGATGCGTTGATTCCTGGTCATTCAGCCATGTTTATTCCCGCGTGCTCTTCTCGTGTCCTGTTGGGATCCTGCAGCGGCCTAGTGGAACCAGATCATACCAACGCACTTAAGAAGAACGTGTTGGTCCCTCGGTCGTTTATTCAAGTCATCGACGGACGTGCTCTCTTGTGGACAGTCAACGCTTCTGCAGAGTCTGTCTGTCTGCCAGCCGGATTCAAATTGGGAACGTTTGAGAAGACCACAATTAACGTCCGGACGGTTGAAGTGTCCCCAGACATCCGTCCACCAACTCCTGACTACTCAGCCGACTTGCGGCGCATGATAAACAAGTCGCTGTCTTCTACTGAGCTGGATGTTCTCCAAGAGGTACTCGCCAGGTACGCGCCAGTCTTTGATTTTGCTCAAAGCGATCATTGTTTTACGCTGCCAAAATCCCGTACGCACCACCGTATCAACACGGGAGATGCTATACCGATACGCCAGAAGCCTTACCGCGTATCCCCTTCAGAAAGGAAAGTGATCGCCGAACAGGTCAACGACATGCTGCAGAAGGGCGTTATTCATGAGTCATGCAGCCCCTGGGCAGCTCCGGTTATACTCGTCAAAAAGAAAGACAACTCAAGGAGATTTTGTGTCGACTACCGCCGCCTTAACGCCGTCACGAAGAGAGACGTGTATCCTTTACCGCGCATCGACGATGCTGTTGATTGCCTTCACTCCGCCTCGTACTTTTCATCCGTCGACCTCAGGTCTGGCTACTGGCAGATACCAATGCATCCGTCTGACAGAGAAAAGACTGCTTTCGTTACGCCCGACAGCTTATTTGAATTTAACGTTATGCCGTTTGGCTTATATAACGCTCCAGCAACCTTCGAGCGATTCATGGACTCCATCCTTCGCGGTCTCAAATGGGAGATTTGTATGTGTTATCTCGATGACGTCATTATTTTCGGCAGGACTTTCCACGAGCATAACCAGCGGCTCAGCGTTGTTTTCAATTGTTTCAAACAAGCTGGTCTTGTTTTAAACTCCAAGAAGTGCCACTTCGGTGAGCGCCAAGCCGTTGTTCTTGGATATCTAGTCGACCAGGACGGCATACGACCAGATCCCAACAAGATCACTGCAGTCCGCAACTTCAAGCCACCAAAGACTGTGAAGGACATTCGTAGCTTCCTGGGTCTTTGTTCTTATTTTCGCCGGTTTATTAAAAACTTCGCCCAGCTAGCTCATCCACTGACAGACTTGCTTCGAAAGGACACCCCCTACCGGTGGACCGCTGAGCATGAGGATGCTTTCGAACAGTTGAAGTTCTTGCTCACTTCTGGGCCCCTTTTGCATCATTTCGACCCGGAGGCACTCACAGAACTGTACACCGATGCAAGTGGCGTGGGCGCTGGTGCCGTCCTTGTCCAGTTTCATGACGGACGCCAACACGTCGTTGCGTATGCAAGTCGTGCTCTGACAAAGGCTGAAAGCAATTTTACTGTAACGGAACTGGAATGCCTCGCAGTTGTTTTCGCCATACACAAGTTCAGACCTTATTTGTACGGCCGACATTTCAAGATCGTAACCGACCATCATTCCCTATGTTGGCTTGTTGGACCCAGCTGGCCGGTTGGCTCGTTGGTCCTTGCGGCTTCCGGCATATAACTTTTCTGTTGCCTACAAGACTGGGCGATGCCACGCCGACGCCGATTGCTTATCTCGTCTACCATCTCTAACTACAAGCACCGATGACGACGATTTCGACAATTACCTTGCGACGGTCTCCTTGGACTTTCCGAGTCTGGACATCTTCAGTCAGGAGCAGCTGCGCGACCCATCACTGAGACCAATTATTGATGCGACCAACAGATCTCGACACGCAACGCAATTCGTGATTCGTGACGGTGTTTTGTACCGCAAGAATTACTCAAGCAATGGTGCCCCACTGCTTCTCGTCGTCCCGGAACGCTTGCGCCTTGCGGTGTTCCGAGCAACGCACGACGACATTACGTCTGGGCACCTTGGATTTGTACGGACGCTTCATCGCATCCGACAGCGGTTCTACTGGCCTCGGCTGTGGAAGACGACTAAGCACGACGTCGCCAGTTGTGATGTATGCCAACGCCACAAGCAACCGACTGCTCTTCCTGCAGGCACACTGCAACAGGTTACGCCACCGACTTCGCCCTTCGAAAAAGTCGGCATAGATTTGCTCGACCCTTTCCCCAAGTCTTCCACCGGACGCCGCTGGATTATCGTCTGCGTGGATTATCTAACACGTTACACAGAGACGATGGCACTTGCTTCAGCCACCTCATCTGATGTTTCCTGGTTCCTACTGCATTCGATTATCCTCCGTCACGGAGCTCCCCGTGTGGTAATAAGTGATCGTGGCCGGCAGTTCACCGCTGATGTTGTCGAAGCACTACTACGGCTCTGTGGGTGCCACTATCGGCATTCCACGCCTTACCACCCGCAAACCAACGGGCTGACTGAGCGCACCAATCGTACCATCATTAACATGCTTTCAATGTATGTCTCAGCGGACCATAAGAACTGGGATGCCGTACTACCTTTCATAACGTATGCCTTTAACACCGCCAAACACGAAGTAACAGGTTATACACCTTTCTTTCTGCTCTACGCTCGCCATCCTCAAAGTTTCCTTGACACCGTGCTTCCTTTCTCGACTAACGCAAACGCAAGTGTCGCGCAGACCTTGTGTCGCGCTGAAGAAGCACGTCGACTGGCCCGGCTCAGAACTCTCTCGTCCCATTCCCGTGCTAAGGCCCGTTACGACGCAAGACATTTGCCAGTCACCTTTGAAACAGGTGATCTCGTGTGGCTGTGGACACCAGTAAGAAAGCAGGGACTTCGCCAAAAGCTTCTTTCTAGGTACACCGGCCCATTCGTCGTCGTCAAAGGTTTGAGCGACGTCACCTACGTCATCGCAAAAGTGACAGCTGGCAACCGCCGTTCACGCAAGACGCAACTTGTGCATGTTGCACGACTGAAGCCCTGCACTCAGCGAGCCCTCTGACTTGCTCGGTGAGCTTCGTCTGGCCCCGAGGAAAATGTAACGCGGCGCTGGAAGAGCGCGAAAGAGAACGAAGAAGTAGAATGGGCGCGAGGGATCTGGTGATCGGCATCATCTGACCGTCCCTTGTCTTTTGCCTGCCGCTTCATTGAGCTTATTGTAAATAAACCCATATCATCCGTAACATTATAATGGATAAGTTCCAACACTGTTCAGGTCCTCTCGGGCGCCATGCAGGGGTCTGTTCTGCATGTGAGACGAAGCTGTGTACCACACGACACAGATATGACGCAGCACTTTCATACACTCACACACACGCACACACACAAACACACACAGAGATTTACTCTCGGTGGTCGGTCATTGCCTGTCTTGACCTTGGTCAAGATTGCGCCCTACACGCGGCTTTCCGTTTTGCGACGAGAGAAGAGACATTCGAAATCAAGGACAGAAGCCTGTCCTTCCCGCCACTGAAGAGGAGAAGGAGATGGGGTGAATCGGGGCGGCATCCTAGACAAAGAAAGATTAGATCGCCGCATCGGGGCACCTCCTCACAGCAACTACAACCGATACCAAGCGCAGGACTGGCGCCGCCTGTAAACGAATACGTTTCCAAATCTGCATAAGCGCCACATCATTGTGATAAGTTAAGTGGGCGTTTAATAAGTGCGCGACGCAATCAACATAAACTGAAGAAGACGAAGAAGATGACGCGCGGAGCTGAACGTGTAAGCGTCAGCATTCTAAACCAATAAGCTGCATCCACGGTGATTCGGAAGGGAAAAAAAATTCCACAGCATATCCACGGGGTGAATGATGATGAGTGGGGCGAAGCTCTCGTACGGCAGGATCTTGGCGGCGGCCTCGCGCAGCTTCACGCCCAGTACATCATCAACGACGTGAGATCGGGCCAATTTATACTAAAGGGCCGATGAGAGTCATGGCGACTTGCAGCTCACTTTAATTTTACATGTACGCTGTGAAGTTTTATTGTTTAATCACGCACAGGAGAAATATCACCAGGCACTACCTTGGAGGTAAACAATGACTGCTAATGGGGAATGAGAGACAAAAGAAGTCGGCTTTTAGCTAACGCTTACACTTCTACTTCTACTAGAGTTTCCTACTGGAACATGCCAATGGCTGCTAATGGAGAATGAGAGACAGAAGAAGTCGGCTTTTAGTTAACGCGCACGCTGCGAAATTTTTATTGTTCAACAACGCACAGGAGAAATCTCCCACCGGCACCACCTTGGAGGTCAAGATCTGGTTCTAGCGTTAAGACTGGTTACGCACTACGACGGGGACGAACGGGTGCCGCTTTAAGGAGCTTCGCCCCTAAAATTACACCATCTCCCACTAAAGGGAACCACGTGGGGATGCGAAGCAGCGCATGGGTCGACTTAAGGTTCCGTGATTTCTGAACCTTAAGGGGGAGAGCCCACAGCGTCCTACCTAGCCCCTTGCACAGGCCGGAATGCGCTAGCGCGTGCCAGCGCGTTCTGACTAGGATACAACGCGTTGGTTCATCGCGCGTCTGCAGAATCTGGTTCCCCGACGCCATCACATTATTGCTAGAGAGTGTAAGGGGGAGAGGCCACAGCGTCTTACCCAGCCCCTTACACAGGCCCGAGCGCGCATGCGCGTGCTAGTACACATGGTTTCCGAGCGGACGGTCGCCAATGGAAGGACAGGCATAGCCACGAGCAAAAGCTGCTTCGCATCTAAAAACAAGGTGTGTAGAACAGGAGCAAAAGAGACGTGGCCGAGTGAGGAAGGCGACCAGGGCGCGGGAGTGGCGGCCGGCCGAGTTTCTGTGGCAAGGCCGCTGCGGGCTCTCACCTGAGCACGTACCCAAGCTTCTTCACATTGTCTGCCGTTGACCAGGTAAGCCTACGTCTCCGGATCCGTGTGCAACCTTCGGCGGCCGAACGCCAAAAGGCCGCTGACCTAAACTCGCCCAACGCCTGCTTTTCTCCGAGTCAACCATGTTATCGTCCCTGCCGTATCTTAAGCCATCGCCGTCTGCGCTAGTGCGTCTCCGCGTCTAGGGAATGGTGACACTCTGTTCCTCCTAAAGGTGTCTCCTAGGTACTCCCTTTGAATCTTTTCCTACTCCTGTTCACTTCTTTTTCGTGCGTTCCTTTTAAATGCGAAGCATTTCTTAGCGAACTTCTGCGACTTTGACCGTATCTATCTATCTATCTATCTATCTATCTATCTATCTATCTATCTATCTATCTATCTATCTATCTATCTATCTATCTATCTATCTATCTATCTATCTATCTATCTAGCCGCCTACGACTTTGTGCTCTCCTGGTCGCTTCGCTAATCGAATGTGCACCAAAATTGGTATGGCGTAACATGACTGTATGACGAACATAAATGACAAGTCATAACATGAAAATCATGACACGAATGTCATGTACAGCATGATTTATATGCTACGCTCATGGTGCGCTGGCGGCCGTTTCGCTAGCTTGATATACACCAAAATTGGTATCTTGTGACGTGACTGTGTGATGAACATAAATAACACGAGTTAACATGAAAATCATGACACGCATGTCATGTACAGCATGACTTACGTGCCACGCTCATGGTGCGCTGGCGGCCGTTTCGCTAGCTTTATATACACCAAAATTGGTATCTTGCGACGTGACCGTGTGTCGAACATAAATAACACAAGTTATCATGAAAATCATGACACGCATGTCATGTACAGCATGACTTACGTGCCATGCTCATGGGGCGCTGGCGGCCGTTTCGCTAGATTGATATGCACCGAAATTGGTATCTTGCGACGTGACCGTGTGACGAACATAAATAACACGAGTTATCATGAAAATCATGACACGCATGTCATGTACAGCGTGACTTACGTGCCACGCTCATGGGGCGCTGGCGGCCGTTTCGCTAGATTGATATACACCAATATTGGTCTCTTCCGACGTGATCGTGTGACGAACATAAATAACACGAGTTATCATGAAAATCATGACACGCATGTCATGTACAGCATGACTTACGTGCCACGCTCATGGGGCGCTGGCGGCCGTTTCGCTAGCTTGATATACACCAATATTGGTCTCTTGCGACGTGACCGGGTGACGAACATAAATAAGACGAGTTATCATGAAAATCATGACATGCATGTCATGTACAGCATGACTTACGTGCCACGCTCATGGTGCGCTGGCGGCCGTTTCGCTAGCTTTATATACACCAAAATTGGTATCTTGCGACGTGACCGTGTGACGAACATAAATAACACGAGTTATCATGAAAATCATGACACGCATGTCATGTACAGCATGACTTACGTGCCACGCTCATGGGGCGCTGGCGGCCGTTTCGCTAGCTTGATATACACCAATATTGGTCTCTTGCGACGTGACCGGGTGACGAACATAAATAAGACGAGTTATCATGAAAATCATGACATGCATGTCATGTACAGCATGACTTACGTGCCACGCTCATGGTGCGCTGGCGGCCGTTTCGCTAGCTTTATATACACCGAAATTGGTATCTTCCGACGTGATCGTGTGACGAACATAAATAACACGAGTTATCATGAAAATCATGACACGCATGTCATGTACAGCATGACTTACGTGCCACGCTCATGGGGCGCTGGCGGCCGTTTCGCTAGCTTGATATACACCAATATTGGTCTCTTGCGACGTGACCGGGTGACGAACATAAATAAGACGAGTTATCATGAAAATCATGACATGCATGTCATGTACAGCATGACTTACGTGCCACGCTCATGGGGCGCTGGCGGCCGTTTCGCTAGATTGATATACACCAATATTGGTCTCTTCCGACGTGATCGTGTGACGAACATAAATAACACGAGTTATCATGAAAATCATGACACGCATGTCATGTACAGCATGACTTACGTGCCACGCTCATGGCGCGCTGGTGGCCGTTTCGCTAGCTAGACCTACCCCGGAATTGGTCTTGCGCGACGTGACTGTGTGACGAACATAAATAACACGAGTTAACATGAAAGTCATGACACACATGTCATGTACAGCATGACTTACGTGCCACGCTCATGGTGCGCTGGCGGCCGTTTCTCTAGGTTGATCGACCCCCAAGTTGGTATTGCGCGACGTTACTGTGTGACGAACATAAATAATAGGAGTTAACATGAAAACCATGACACGCATTTTCCTCAATGACATACAAGACGATGTATGCAGCTCTTTGCTGGCTGCTTCGCATTACATCGATTCCCACAATGCGTGGGATCTGCCGGCTTTTTTTTCTGTCATCTTTCTTTCCGTTGTTTAAATATATCGGGTGTTTGGTTGTTTGTGTGCACAAATGGTCTCGTCTCTCCTTTCTTGATGTCGGTTACGTCATGCCTTTTTTAATAGGAACGTAAACGATAGCGTCTTGGCTCGATAGTGCCCCGCCACCGTGGTCTAGTGGTTATGGCGCTCTACCCGAAGGTCGCGGGATGGAATCCCGGCAGCGGCGGCTGCATTTTCGATGGAGGCGAAAATGTTTGAGGCCCGTGTACTTAGATTTAGGTGCACGTTAAAGAACTCCAGGTGGCCGAAATTACCGGAGCCCTCCACTACGGCGTCTCTCATAATCATATTGTGGTTTTGGGACGTTAAACTCCAAATATTACTATTGTAGCGAAGCGTTCCTACGCAGTAATGGGTCGTCCTCTGCAAGCTCAAGGAGACTTCTGTTTCGAGGTGTTTGACGTCAGTGAGGCGAAGGTCGCTGTAGTACGGCCCTCCGTTGCTGCTGCCCGAGACGCAGTCAGCTGGAATGACCAACTCCTTCAGCTGTGGCCCCCACAACCGTGCCACGGCGATGAGGTCAAAGTCTGCTATCTCATGCCCGACCAACTTAAGGCTTCCCAGTCGATGGCAACGCCATGCTAGCATGACCACTGGACTTTCAGCTCGCACAGCAAAGGTTCTTTGAGAAATACCTTCAGTACCTGAGAGTGCACTTACAACAGCCACTGCTTCCAACGTTTCAGCATACTGCGCAGAGAGCAAATCGAAGACATCACTTCGAAATCCATCACTGAAGTGAGACTGAAACCTGGCCAATGGTATGGCAGCATTGAGAAGGCCCTTGATGGCACTCCATGGCTCGCAGGTGTGCAGAAGGGTGATCGTTACGCGAAGCTTTGGGCACCGCCTACTCAATTCAAGCCACGATCCTTCGCAAACCGTCTGCTGGTCGTCAAGGCCGTGAACGTGCAGCACCAGCTTCAACAGCACGCTTCGTTCACTCAGGAGCAGAAGCAACTGGTCGCAGACATAATCGTAGTCGATGCTCAGGGTTGACAGGCATTCGAAATGCTGTAAGTGCCAGAAATGGATTTCGGGGATGGGGTAGTGGTCGGGGTCTTCTTTCACATTTGCGAGGTGTAGTTGCGAAAGAGAACGCCGCTGGTGCAAGCTGAGTAGCGTCAGAAAACTGTCCGAAT
Source organism: Rhipicephalus sanguineus (assembly GCF_013339695.2). Taxonomy (NCBI): domain Eukaryota; kingdom Metazoa; phylum Arthropoda; class Arachnida; order Ixodida; family Ixodidae; genus Rhipicephalus; species Rhipicephalus sanguineus. Next base: position 21,070,639 of record NC_051176.1, on the reverse strand, counting down.
GGTGGAATTGGTCCTCGAGGCACCCGAGAGAGAAGTATTCCAAATGACAAGACGTACAGATGACTTGCCCGATTACCTCGAGGAACCTGTCGTAGACAGCGATGGTTTCGCTTTCATTGCCTGAACATTTGGAGGCATCGTAGAGACGATATGGCCAGGCAACAACGCAGGCAGTCGGATGGAGACTCAGCGACGCAAGTTGGCGGTTTTCTCCGAGCAAAGCGAGGATCGCGATGCACTGCTGCACTATCTGCGGGCTCATGCAGTCGAACTCCAGGGTGAAATGACGTACAAAGCGGCCGCATTTCTTGGCCAGAAACTCAGCTTGGCGCCAGGCGTTTCGCTTGCGGCTAAAGCGGATCGTTAGCGTCGTCCAAAATCTCGGGTGGAAAAGGCAGTCCCACCAAGCTCGACACGTAGAGGAAGCCTTCAATTTGTCCCTGAACGAGAGATATTCGTTAATTTCGACTAGGACGACGGACGGCAAGGCAGCAAAGTCCCCGTGCGCCCACCCCACCGACATTACAGCGCGGACCCTCCTCCCACATGTGAAACCTGGCCTCGCTTCCAAACTCCTGCCCAAATACGAAGGCCCCTACCGTGTCGTCGAACGCACATCCCCGGTGAACTACCTCATCGAACCCATCGACCCATCTTCGGACATGCGCCGTCGAGGGCGCGACATTGTCAACGTGGCGCGCCTGAAGCCCTACCATGACCCGCTCATAGTGACAAGTTGCTAGGTCGCCAGGCGGCTCCCTTTTCGTAGCCGGGGTAATTGTAGCGAAGCGTTCCTACGCAGTAATGGGTCGTCCTCTCGAGCGCCTTCCAGTGGGTCGTTCTCTTCTGTGAGAGCACGCTCCTCGTGCAGAGAATCGGCCCCGCTTTGACTGTCGCTGCCGTGCGCCGTCACTGAGTCCCCGTTAATAAACGTCTTGACACTATTATTATTATTATTGACTCGATAGCCTTATGACAATCATGTAGCCAGAGAGATAACCCAACACATGCCCATGGTGCGGAGATATTCCAACAATCACACGCATACACTGTCAGGTTGATGATTGGTTGTTTCAGGCACCATGGAGGAACCGAAGGTCTTGCCGCCGGTGCCAAGATCTGTCAGCACCAGCTCTTAAACAGCTCGCTTTACTTCTATTGTACGAGGAGTATCACGACTCGACTCGCGTCTACACCGACGGCTCCGTCCTACTGAGCAGTTCAACAGACGGCGGTCGTGATTCCAACGACCGCCACAACTATCAAGTTCAGGACGGCTCACCCAACAACATCGACGGCAGCAGAGCTCACAGCGCTTCGCGCCGCGCTGCTTTTCATTAACGACCAAATGAGAAAAACTTGGACGATTTTCTGCGACTCCAAGGCGGCACTGCAGTCTCTACTGTCGACTTTACGCCACGGTCCGCACGAACAGTTGGTATTTGAGACTGCCGAGATGTTCCACCACCTCACCGAGAAAGTACACCGTATTACATTTCAATGGCTACCAAGTCACTGTGGGATTATCGGCAATGAACGGGCCGATCAAGCTGCCCGTTTAGCCCATACAGAGGACCGCGACCTGTCGATACCGCTTTCTAGGACAGACGCTGCTCGGAAGCTCCGCATGTTCCCTCGCAAATGCACCATGTCAAATTGGAACGAACCACATTTCAGGCATGCACGACAACACTCTTTTGATCCCCCGTTAAGCCTTCGACTGCCATCAAGACTTCACCGAGGTGACGCTAATGTTCTGTGTAGATTATGGCTGGGCGTCGCGTTTACCCATGCGTATGCATTCCGCATAGGGATGGCCGACACCACCGCCTGTGAACACTGCAGCAACGAAGAAACAATTCGACATGTTCTGTGCGACTGTGCGGAGTACAGCAAACAGAGAAAATGTATTTGCCATGCTTTCAACAAGTTAGACGACCAGCCTCTATCAGAAGGAAGACTACTGCGCCATCTTCCGGACATAACGTCGCAGAAGAAGGCTTTACAAGCACTACTACTACTGCGCTGTGTATGTTACCACTTTACTTTGTTCGTGTCGTTTTGCGCTACGTTTAATAATGGAATATTACCAACTCGCCCAGCAAAACGTCCTTCTGAACTACTAGCCTTCCTGCGATCCACTGGCGTGTCAGAATGCCTATGAGCGGAACGCTCTCGTGTGTGTGTGGTTGTGATTGTTGTTTTTCCTTATTATTCTTTTTCTCTCTCTCGCTTTCAACCCCCTATTCCCCAACCTCAGTGCAGGGTAGCATACAGTATACAAACTTCTGGTTAACCTCCCTGCCTTCCTCTGCTCTTTCTCTCTCTTACACGCATATAGCCGATAGCAGCCCATAGCGACCCGCTACAGTCGCCTCCGGAGATACACGCACCCATGGTCGTGGGAGGTGCCACTTGCTGAATGGAAGAATGACCCCACCTGCAATAAACCACACGAAAGGGTTTTATGCCAGGGTCCAATAAGACTTCACGGACGTCATTTCCGTCACCGATGTGACGTCGGTAAAATACCCACGAGCAGATGACAGAGAAAAACAGAAGAAAAGGTGTGGTTAATTTGGACGACCTCGCAGTTGAACGCACGACCGATCGGTCCATGACGGTGGGCGTCGGGCGATTTACCGACTGCGCCACTGCCGCTCATGTACGAGTGTTTACAAACGCGCCTTATATCATTCCCATCTTCACCCTTTCACAGTGACCTTGTTGGCGTGGGGCGGTGTCGCCGTCTTGGAGAGGTGAAGTACTGCAAAGAGGACGCGCTTCGGTAGTCTCTGCATTCAACGACCGTGTCTCAACGCTAGCACGCTTCAATGCCACGTTCCTTCGTTACGATTCAACGCTCGCATCGAGGCGCCCTACTCAGCGCCGCGGAGGCTGGCTTCCCGATTTCCCTTCATTTCGTTTCAGTACAGTTTGAGAGAGCGCTTTGTTCCAGTGGGACACGCGAGCGGGCTGCGTGATGCCTTCGCGTGTTCACGGCTCAAGCTGCCTCTCGCGTTCATGAAGCGCTGTGTGGTAGTGCATGCATGTAGGTTACCCAATTACTGCAGAGCGCACATCTTCCCATTTCCCTCCTCACGTGACGACGCTTTCCATTAGCGCATATCGAGTACTAATGCTTATGTGCTTGTTGATGCCATCTTTGCGCGGGATTCACTGTACGATGTGTCCTAATTTTTCTTAAGGGGCCCTGCAACACTTTTCTAGGTAACCGTCGAATGGCTTCACTAAAGGAGCTTATTGCCTCACAAATCGACCGCCGCAAAAATTTTAACACGAAAGTGTTTTATGCCGGGGCCACCAAGACTTCCGTGACGTATTTCCGTCGCGGAAATGACGTCGAAAAAATGTACACGATTAGATGGCAAAGAAAAAAAGTTCCATCACCGATCATCGAACCCACGACCGCTGGGTCCGCAACAACAGATGCCAGGCGCGCTATCCACTGCGCCACGGTCACAGACTCTAGAGGGTTTACAAACGCGCCTTTTATATCTACCATTCGCCCGGTCGGCGGGGTGGTGTTGCCCTCTGGGAGCGCCAAAGTAATTCTTCATTACTGTGGCTTCCGCGATTAGGACCTGCAACGCGTTACATGTTTGTCCCATTCGGCGCGTTTTCAACAGAAGTGCAATTTTGTCAATGCCTTAACACACCGCGAGGTGGTGACCTTAGCGCAAGCGTCGTAAAAGCGTCGGCCTCGCTCATAGCATCACGCTAATCAAACCAAAAATAGCTCTGCGACGCGCGCCTGCCTCACCTGGCTGTTACACCGCGTTCCCCGCCTACGCGCTCGCCCCGAGAAAAATTGCGGCCGGGCTACCGGGGCGGCACGACGCGCTTTGCGTTTCCCTCTAGTGCGGCCGTGGTGTTCCATCACATTTTAACATGCCGCAGCATGGCGACCAAGTTCTGCGTCCAATATGGGACGCTAGTCTGGCTATCACAACTCGTTCTCTGATTACGCTTTCACCGCTAACTACTACAGCTACCACAAGGGTTTGTTTAATCATTGAACATGGACGTTAGTCGTCGGCATGGAGATGTACCACCAAGCATCAAAGTGGGTGCATCCACGTTAAACGCTGCTATAGCTGCCTGACATAAATATACATTGTGCAAGCTCTCTTATATCAATGTACAGGAAACAATATTATATAAGGGCACGTTTTACTTTCGTGTTATTCCGATTCCTATGACGGAGGGGTTAACCATGCTTTTTTAGAACCCGTCAGGTACGAGCGGAGTTACAGATCCGTCGCACGCTGCAATTGCTTTCTCTCTTCTCTCGTTCCGACGAGCCCGCTGGAAGCTAAGCAGCGAGGGATGACACGGGGGAAAGATGTCACATCACGCGCGCGTCATGACATTGAGTACTTTCTGTATTTTTTTTTCTATGAAGGCGGGGCTAACCTTCAGTGAGATCGCGAGCCAGCGCGCGTTCACGTGGCGGCCTCCCGCGGCGGGCGCAGTAACTATGTCCGCAACGTCATGGCCTCCCAGATTGTGCACTGGTGGGTTTCTCTCTGGCCGTCCTAGTCGCATGGAGAGTGTGTAATTTCATACGTGGGCGTGTCCCGCTCCTCTCCGCACCGCTGCGCTCGTCACTGCGGGTCGGAAAGGCTGCCGCACTGTTGGCGCGGCTTGTGTGAGGCGAGGAAACATGGTTTTGTACTTTTATATAGCCTCCCATTTATTTGGAAATGTCAGGTCAATGTGTGCGAGAGGTAAAGTGCATGCTGGGGCCTATTTTTTTTTCAAATGCGCTTTTTTTGCTGTAGATATGCGCCTCCTATATTAGAGCACTTAGAAGTGCGATGTCCCTACAAGAGATCAACATGTTCTGGAAACGTACTACGAAGTTTAGCATGGTAGATAATTTTATTCGAGGCAGTGACGTTATGCATTGTATAACTGACACATTGTATAACATTGTATAATATTGTAGCATCACTGTGTAACACTTCTGTGAAATTCATGCTGCAACATGTGCCTGAACTACCGAAGGGAAGTTGGGCCCTCGTCACGTGTATTAACACACCTTTAGCCCAATTTCCTCGGTATACAGTGTTCGCTGTACACCGGAATAAAAATTTGATTTGATTTTGATTTGAAGTTTGCGGGCTGCATTGTATGGGGGTGCTGGCGAAGGAGATCAAAAAATTCAACGCATCTCCACGATGTGAATGATGACGAGTGGGCGAAGCTAGGTCCTACAGTTCATAATAGTCTACGTTGTAGTCGCCGACTAGTATAAAGGGTTTGTGCTTGCAGGAGTTTTATATTGTTCCGTCACAATTACCATTAATGTTAGCGTATATGTTCAACTTTTTTGTGTGTGTCGCTTGTTACCGGAGCGCTGCCCCGTATAATGTAAATTGAGTGACATAAAGTGACCAAGAGTCGACGACAAAGCTCGGTGATAAGGTGCATAATGTGTACGTTGTGAAGTCACCGACTAGTATAAAGGGTTTGTGCGTGTAGGTGTTTGATATTGTTCCGCCACAATTATGATTGTTGTTCGTCTATTGTTAACCTTTTTTGTTCACATACACGCGTATGTTTCGACTATAGCAACGGTTTTCTAACCCCCATGACAGCGGACAGTGAGCGTCGACGACAGAGCTAGGTCCTAAGATCCATAATGTCTACGTTGAAATCACCGACTAGTATAAAGAGTTTGTGCTTCTAGGTGTTTTATATTGTGGTGTCACAATTATGATTGATATTGTTCTATTGTTAAACATTTTTTAGAGGATTTTACGCGGTGCTGTGCTGTGAGCACGCAAACAACATAACGGACAAGCCTAGACCCTAAGGTGCTTCATCCCTAAAAAGTGAACGATTATTGGGCTGGACGCGATGACGCTCGGGGCTCGCGCTCGCCCTGCCGCTGACGACAGATCGTAAAGCGAGGCTGTTTTCTTGTCGCCTTCGTGTTCTCTCTGAGGGCTCCGGCCAACTACTGGCCCTGAGCGCACAATAGATATGTTCATTATTTTGAAAGATAAGCTTAAGGCCGGCGACGAAAGCAACCTGTTTCGAAGTAGTATCGCAAAAAGCAGGTATCTGTGCTTGCTTCCTTTGTGCATTTTTACGCCACCGAAGAACGCAGCGTAAACATGCACAAACAGCGGCCTAAGACTGTACAAACTTCGTTTGTACATCCTTACGCCGCCGACGGACGTCGCTGCCGCGCTGCGCGACAGTTGCGCAACACGCGTTGACGCTGTGCCATCACGTGATTGCTGAGAGGTTGTGAGGGGGAGAGGCTACAGCTGGCACCGTGCCAGGGCACAGACCGACGGTCACCGCGAGTGTGAGACAGTAAAGGCTTTTGTCTTAAAGGAGTACTGACACAATTTTCAGACACAGTAAAAGGGATGTTTTTCGTTTCCTTGGTGTGCAGTGTTAACGCTCTCCAAACACCAGAGTCGCACAACACGCATAAAATATTTTACTTTAATTTTAAAGTTTTCGTCGCTGAGCATCAGCACGACAGCCCCACCACAATGAACATTATCACGACGAGTCAAGACAGTTCCACTAAGTTTGCGAACTCTGCGTACTGCATGCAACCTAAATCGCAGAAATCACTGTCGGCGTCACTGGACGCCAATTGACTCATCGTTGCCTACGTGCACCACGAGCAGAAGACGGATCTGCCGCTAGTGCGTTGCGAGTTACTGTCTCTCCGTGACGTCACACTGCCATGACATGTCACTGAGATGCCGTCCCCTCGATATCGAAACCGAAACCGAAAAGGCGCCACAACGCTCTTTTTTGAATTCTCGACACCAGTGCTTTCATTTGGAGTGACAATCCGAAATACTTAAAATTCGTGCCAGTACTCCTTTATTAAATGCGAAGCATTTTTTAGCGAACCTCAGGCACTTTGGCAGTTTCTATATACGTATCTATCTATCTATCTATCTAGCCGCCTACGCCTGGGCGCTCTCCTGGTCGTCTCCATAACTTGTAATATACCAAAATTGGCATTGCAGTGGATCAGTGTATGACGAACACGATTCACTGGTCATGACACGAATAACGCAAAATACATGTCGCCTACGTCGTTAAACCCTTTCTCTCTGTCACGTGTGGCACATACCCGTAAACGAGAGTTAATATTATGCGGGTATGTGCCACAGGTGATACAGAGTCTCAACCAACACAGTAACGGCGAACACACACATTGACACGCAAGGAAAGTGATAATAATAACTGTTGGGGTTTTATGTCCAAAAACGGCGATATGATATGAGAGACGCCGTAGCGAAGGGGTCGGCAAATTTTGACCATCGGGTATTTGTTAACCTGTACCGAGATCACGCAGAACACGGGCATTCAGCACTTTGCCTCCATCGAATTGCGACCGCCGCGGCCAGGATCGAACCCGCGACCTTCGGGTCAGCAGCCGAGCACCTTAACCGCTACACCACCGCGGCGCACGCAAGAAAAGTGAGGAAACTGAAGACAGAACACCCCTGGAAGACGCTCAACTACCATCCGCTCGTCCACGTGGTCCGCAACGTGCACCACGTGGCATACGCAAAAACCGGCGTCAATGCTTCCTACAATAAATATGCAGAGAGAGCCAGGCCTGTCATCATTACCGGTGACTTCAACAATGATTTATCAAGACCCAGCAACTCTTGGTCTTTCCACTGCGTGAAACACGGATTGGATGTGGCGAGGGCATCAGAAAACCTCGCTGCCACGTCCACGACAGGAGGCATCATAGATCATTTCATCGTAAGAGGCATCCAGGATCTCCACCAGCTACACTATACCTCGCACTTCACCGCACTTGGCCTCCTCATAGCCGCTATCACGAACGGATCCGATTAACTAGTCCCGTCCAGCTGCTGGTGCTCACTGATCACGGTGATGATGACCTTGTTAAAGAACTGTCAAGAGCCCCTTCTATACACATACACACGGGTTCGTGAAACGTGCGTGCGTTCTCCTCATAAAGGAAAAATATAAGCATAACAACTGTAACTGTGACTGTAACGTACGAGCAGTGCGTCTGCGCGTGCCACTCGGCCGTGTATTTATCTAGGGAAGCTTTCCGGAATGAAGCTTAGTTGCGAGTAATGCATGTGCTGTGCATCTGTGTTCCTTTTTGTCATGTTCGGATTCGCGCTATCCGGTATTCAAGAATATAAGCACTACATATCAGCTTACCGCGTCTGGTGTCGGTAACACCGATGTTGCTCTTGCCATCGTTACGCAACTGTAACCAACTGATTATATAATACATATGCGACTCTTCAACAGATGAGTGTGCGTATACCACTTCCATGTTTCTCTAGCGTCATTCCGTAACGTTTCGCTCAATATGAAAAATTACGCCACAGTCACCATCTCGCGCATGCTTCGCATAACATCGATTCCCACGGTACGTGGTATTTGATGTTATGCGAAGCATGCGCGGTGATTGGGTCGGCCGGAGAGCGATTGGGAGCGCGTGATTGGGTCGGCCGGAGAGAAACCCGCCGCTGCGCAACCTCGGAGGCCATGGTAAGGTTCATGCTAGAGTCACGGATAGCCTGTTCAATCGACCTCTGTGCGTGGAGGAGCCTTTCATAATTCGTTCAACTTACATTTGAGGGCACTAAAAGTGCTCCCGTTAGGCGGCAGTCACGTGGGACTTTTTTTTCAGTTTCGCGCTTTAAGCAAAGGTTGGAAAACAATTAATGAGACCAGTTATCATGGCATAAGTTAAAAAATGCGATGTTTCTGAACGAGCGATAGAACTTTTTATTGAGATTTTTCGCTAGACTTACTATTTAAAAAGTTTAACCAATCTTTGTTAATTAGCAAGCTTGGCGGGTTGGAACAAAATTGCGGGCAGTTCGCACTAAGTCGCACAAAGCTTCGCACACTGAAGCACGGGCCCGTCGCCGCTCGTACTCTCCGTCGACCGATACGTCTAGCTTCGAGATGAGCATGTTCCTCCACGAAAGTACGCAGCCCGGCGATGTCTCCGTCGGTGGGCGTTTTTAGCTACTGCGCATGCGAAGTTTAGCCAGGTGGCACGGTATCTGGTCGCTGGACGACGCGATGCTTGTTTCCTCGTTCTATTTTTTTCTATCTCTCTACTTCTTACTTTCCTTTACGTTGATGTTCTCTCTGTCTCTCTTTCTTTTTCTTTCCGTACTTTTTCTCTCTATTTCTGTCTTTCTGTTCTGCGCTTTACTCTCTCCCCTCCTCCATTCCCTCCTCCATTCCCTCCTCCTCACCATCGCATCCCTCCCCCTGACGCTCACTACCCTTTCCCACACCCTTGCTACACTATAATATTTAAGGCTATGAGCTGACTGCCTCGCTGCCGTCGTCAGCACGCTGGAGCAGGCCCTGTACGATGGGGAGATGGCCATACTCCTCCTGCTTGACGTCCAGTCGGCATTCGACTCGCTTCCCCACACGTCCATCATCATTGCAGTCCGCGCGCTCGGTGTCGCGGGCAGGCTCTTGAACTATGTGCGAGCTTTCCTGACAGACCGGACGTTTACTGTGCGCGTGGGTAGAGCGACAAGTTCATCGCGCCCCGTTAACTCTGGTGTGCCACAGGGCAGTGTTTTAAGCCCGTTTCTGTTCAACCTGGTGCTCGCGCCTCTCGTGAAGTGCCTCCCAGAAACGGCTCACTTCCCTGTGCGCGCGGTGATTTATGCCGACGACGTCGCCCTGTACGTGCGCGGCCCGACATGAAAGTGCAGAGGCGTTCGCGACTGCATTCAGGCAGCTCTGGTGTGTGTTGCTGCTTTTTTGGAGGGCATTGGCCAGGCCAGGCACGCTCTCCCACGAAGACTGAGGCGCTCGTGGTGCATCCCAGAGCTGCTGCGCGCCGCCACCTACCGTGTCTTCAACTCCACGGTGCGCCGATCGCCTGGCGAAGCTGCGTGTGCTACCTCGGGCTCACCATCGACAAACGTCTACACTCTACACTCTAAGAAAAGATCGAGTAAAAAGGGAGTCTTTTTGTCCCACAACAATAATCGTCATCTGGCTTGCTTGCGTTTCCTTTCTTGAAAACTCGGCGCTGGCCACTTTCCTGCCAAGAATGCTATGTCACGCTGATAGCGCGCATATCTTTCGTGACCAGAAAGTGCCGGGCGCGCGGCGATAGTGCAAGGAAAGGAAGGCAAAATAAATGACGATTATTGTTGTGGGACAAAAAGACGCCCTTTTTACTCGATATTTTCTTAGAGTGTAAGCCAAAATCGAGTATTTTGGGAGTGTTTCTGCCACACAACAACAATCGTCATCCACCTCGCGTGCTTTCCTCGCGTTATCACCGCAGTCGCGGCACTTCCCGTCACGAACGGCGCGCGCGTTATCAGCGTGACATAGCATTCTTGACAGGAAAGTGACGAGAGCTGGGTTTTCAAGAAAGGAAACGCGAGCAAGCCAGATGACGATTATTGTTGTGTGGCAGAAATACTCCCCAAATACTCGATTTTGTCTTAGAGTGTACGGCGGCTGCCTGCTGTCAAGCGCATTCGCCAGAACGCCCGTCGGGTTGAAACCTGTGTTCGCCGACTCCTCGCCCGTGGTGACGGCTGGCCCCCTTCATTTGCCTGCACCATCCACGAGGCAATGGCACTTTCGGCAGTGTACTACGCCCTTCCACTGTGCAGTGTTCGTGAGGTGCAGCGGTGCGCGCTGGAACGGGATTACCTCCGAGTTATCCGCATGTTCCACGGATTTCCTCTCAGTTCTCGTGCGGCAGAAACATTTGTGGAAGCTCGCGCGTTGCCTGTTTCTTTAACGTCTGACCTGCGCGCCCTATGTGCCACATTGAGCGCCTTCACCAGGCCCCAGACGCCGGCCCGCTCCTCGCACTACTTCGTGCAGTGCCCAACTCGCGCGTAGGCCGAATCGTCGGCTTCTACGACAGCGTGGTCGTTGACGATCCAACGCCTCCTGCACGCTGGCCCGCCCCTCATTACCGCCAGCCCCTGCGAGTTTCCCTCGAGCTCCCTGGTGTCCGCTCCAAGCGCAACACCCCTCGCTGTGCCATCGTGCAGGAAGCCTCAGCGCGGATACACGAGGACCTCGCCGGCAGGATCCACGTCTTCTCCGACGGCTCTGTCCTACAGGACCGCTCCGCTGCTACAGCCTGCGTTGCCCCCGAGCTCGGCACTGAACTCCAGCGACGCCTGAGCTACTGTGCTTCTTCCACCACAGCCGAACTGGTGGGTCTGCAGCTGCCTGCCGATCTCCTTCGCGACTCGCCGGCTGTCACGAGCGCAGTTATTTTCTGCGACTCTAAATCAGCACTGCGTCAGCTCGCGAGGAAGGACTCCGGCGCACCACTCGCACAGCGCGTCGCCCAGAGTCTCCTGGCACTTCGGTAGAGTGGTTGCGACGTTGTCTTGCAGTGGCTGCCGTGCCACGTTGGCATCGCAACCAGGCGGCGGACGAGCTCGCAAAGCGAGCACATTCCAACGCGACCCCGCTGACGGATTAAGCCACATCGTTTGACTCTGCGCGCATCAACTTTCGTCAAGAGTTGTAGCATCTTCGACTGGTCTTCGACTGTGTTTGCAACGGTTGATCTCATCAGCTTTAAACCTTTTAAATGAGAACAAGCAGGTACGTAAGTCATGTTCCTCCTTCCTTATCATGTTTTGTCCCAATAATGTTAGCAGCAATGGTTAGTTGCTATTTTACATACTCTTTCCAGCGCCTGCGGAGCACTCGAAAACGACCAGTCGAAGATACTATTAGCGCGCGAGCTCCCTGACACGCGGATCGCCACTGGACGCCCCCTCCTCCTCTCCCCTCAACTGCTTTCTCCCACCGCGACCGCGCGCTCCTCCTCGCTCTGAGGACCGGTTCTGTGAGGCCCGCGGAGCGCAAATATCGTCTCCGCGGCGGGGCTGCACCGAAATGCGTCGATTGCGGCGCGGTGGAAAGAGTGTACCATCTGTTCTGTGAGTGCCCTGCACTTGATGACGCACGGAAGCGGCTCGTCTCGGAGTACCGCCTCGTCGGACTGCCCTGCAGGACTTCCTGTATCCCACCGGCTACGAGGATAGCCGCCGTGCTGCCCTTAAAGGCCAACTCCGGCGATTTTTTGGCCATGTCAAAGTAATGGTGCTTTCATGTTCCTGAGACGCTCCTGTCACGGGCCCGATAGCAGAAATACTCGACGAATTGGACAATAATTTTAAACAAGCGAAAAAGCGCAACACCGAAACCGAAACGCAACCGGGCATACTGTCTTCGCGCGACGTATAAGTAGGGAAAAACCGGAAATCATGCCAGGCATGCCGGTCCCGCCAGCGCGTAGTATGAAAGCTGCGAAAGCGGCGAAGAGCAGACGCTCAGGGGAAAGGGACTCCCTCGGAAATATATCTTTTGCGTGACTGACCGTGCTACATGCACAAGCTCCTCGGGACTGTCGGAAAATGACAGCTGCGATTCGGACGCATTTGTAGGCGAACTAAAATCGCCATTCCATTCCTCTTCGATGAAGTACATACACCTCTTTAGTTCTTTGCTTGCCTGGATGCGCATTCCACCGCCAGATGGCGCCACCTATCCAGGCGGCCCAAGTTTGTGGGGCCGCGATCGGGTAAAATGCTATCGCTGAGAACTTTGCGGACTAAATAAAGCTTCTTAATATTGCTATGGGAAGAGTGCATAAACTTGGCAATAGCGGCGTTCAACGTCGCGTTGGTAGGGCCGAAGGACCTTAATATAAGCCAAGTACGAGTCGCCTTTTCGCATCAACGCTACTAGGTTAGGCTACGTTGTTTCGCACGACGCGCAGCTCACCGTATACCGACAGGCCCGATGCACCCTGTATATGGTACGGAAAGTGTTTCCGTACGGTAATGTTCACGCGTGTATTCTTTAGCTGGCACGGTAAACCGGCATTGCTGCAAGCGTTTCGTGACTGCCAACGGGGAATCGCATGCAACCCACAACGTAACACCCCTTGCCACCCATCGCAGGCATTACCACAAGGAACTGAAATTCACACGCCCAGACAACAAAGCGCGATTGTTGCCTTGCGGATAGCAGACGCTCTAGTGGCCCCTCGGTTCCGTCACTTCCGCTTTAACAAAAATGACGTCACGCACATAATGTTGCCAATAATCCTGGGAAGCGAGGTGGGGAGAGTCGGGGCAATCAATAAAATTCATTTGTAATGAATCTACGTATGCCTCCAGCTTGTATTATGACATAAATAACGGGAACGTGAAAAGGAACGTACCCAGCAAATTTTATTGAGATCCATTGACCTCGAAAAATCGCCGGAGTTGGCCTTAAGGTCCTAGTCTCCTTCTTGGAGGACGCGAACCTGATCGTGCGTGTTTTCTAGCCGCTCGACACGGTGAACTAGCACTTCTCCTCCGGCCTCTTTGCGAGTTACAACCTTTCTCTTACTTTTTTTGTTTTTCTGTTTTCTTTATCCTACCGTATTCTGTTCCCCCTCACTCCCCGCGAGTGTTTCGGTTAATGTGTGCTCACTGAGAGACAGCTATCGTGCACTCCTCCCCCGCTTTCCTACTGTCTTCCTCGTTCTAAGAAATAAAGAATCACTGACTATGATATGCTCTGTTTGCGTGCCTTTATAGCCGAGGCAAAGTGTGGGTTATCCGGGCACGCTAGCAGAGCCTGGCATTGCCTTGTATATTCCGCCTTTGGCGACGTCAGTAAACGGAGGCAGGATGCAGGGCTCCATCGAAGCGGCAGCAGTGCCCCTTGCTGGCCGCGGTAACAGGACAACCAAACAGTATCAAGCAATTCTGCCTCATTTGCCAAGAGGACGCTTTGCTTTGCATACTGCATTTTTGCATGGCGACAGTCGAGCGAGGTGTTATAGGGTGTAATACTTTAGAGACGCCCTAGGCCTCAAAGGACTGCTGGCGGCGTCGTTGAACTTGGAGCCTACCAGAATAATCACGTCTGGGCGGCTGCCCTGACCGGAGAAGCAACGAAGACAATGATGTCCTTCAAAGGGCTTCCGGTGAAGGGACATCGCTGCCTCATCGTCGATCCCAAGGACCGGCAGATAAAACTGCGCTGCATTGGTTGCGACCAGAACTGTGCTAATAAAGTTAAAGAATGCAATTGCGGTTCAGAATCTACGCGGTTAAACACTAACAAGAGATCGGGTTTTTCCATTAACCTGCAACGTTCTGCACGTCAGGGCTGCCCAGCAAGCCTACTCTTGTTTGCACTGTACATTGAGAGCTTATGCTTGGCTGCAATACATACCGAGACCATTCGCGGTTTTAATACGCAGAAATAAAAGTTTTGCCATTTGCTGACGTTGTAGCAGTCTGTTGTACCACCAGAGAAAGTGTACAAGAGACAGTTGCCGTTCCTGAGAACTTTGGAGAAATTACAGGAAGTCGGGTGAATTGGGGGAAGTGTGTCAGACTACGGCACAGTGAACGGTTACCATCCCCAGATACTTATGCTAACGTTCGATGGTTTAAATATCCAGTATATTACCTAGGTCTGCCCTTCGAACCCTACAAAGACACCAATGAATACTGGACTGAACAAATAAAACAAACGCGTGAAAAAACAGTGCTATGGAACTACACATGTCTCAATGTTTGCTTGAGCTACTGTGTGCGACATATTTTCGTGAGCAAATTATGGTATGTGATGCAGATGAAATGTTGAACATGAGTGAACGTAAAAGAGGTTCACAGGGTATTCGCCGTGTTTGTATGGGGCTTCACTTGGGAAAGAGGTGGCAGGACGAATCTGTTCAGGAGGCTAAAAAAATTCGGCAGATCCCACGCACTGTGGGAATCGATGTAATGCGAAGCAGCCAGCACAGAGCTGCATACATCGCCTTGTTTGTCTTTGAGCCAAATGAAATCATTCATGCCATGGCATCTAGTCCACCATATATCGCATGTTTGCCATGCACGCATGCATGCACAATCTAGTGTACACCATGCCAATGAAACGCATATTCTGGTATATAAATGCATGACCTGTCGTTTATGTTCATCACGCACTCGTGTCATGCCATACCAATTTTGGTATATATCGCGTTAACAAAACGGCCGGAAGCGCGCCATGACAGTGGCATGTCGATCATACCGTACATGACATGCATAACATGATTCGCATGTTAAGACCTCTAATTTATGTTCGTCATACAGTCACATCGCGCAATACCAATTTTGGTGTATATCAAAGGAGCGAAATGGCCGCGAGTGCACCATGAGTAGAGCATGTAAATCAAGTCATACATGACATGAATATTATGGTTTTTCATGTTACCACCTGTCACTAATGTTCATCATACAGTCTCATCGCGCAATACCAGTTTTGGTGTATATCAAGCTATCGAAACGGCCGCGAATGCACCATGAGCGTGGCATGTAAGTCATGACATACATGGCATGCATGTCATAGTTTTCATGTTACCACCTGTTATTCATGTTCTTCATACAGTCACATCGCGCAATACCAATTTTGGTGCATATCAATCTAGCGAAACGGCCACGAGTGCGCCATGAGTATGGCATGTAAATCATCTCGTACATTTCATGCATGTCATAATTATCATGTTAACACCTTTCATTTACGTTCATCATACAGTCACATCGCGCAATACCAATTTTGGTGTATATCAACGTACTGAAACTGCCGCTAGCGCATCATGAGCGTGGCATGTAAATCAGGTCGTACATGACTTGCATGTCATGATTTTCATGCTACCACGTCTCACTTACGTTCGTCACACTGTCGTGTCGCGTAACACAGATTTTGGTGTATACCACGCAAGCGAAACGGACGCGAATGCACCATGAGCGTGGCATGTAAATCATGACATACATGTCATGGATGTCATGGTTTTCATGCTACCACCTGTTATTCATGTTCTTCATAAAGTCACATCGCACAGTACCAATTTTGGCGTATATCAATCAAGCGAAACGGCCGCGAGTGCGCCATGAGCGTGGTATGCAAATCATGTCATACATGACATGCATATCATGATTTTCATGTTACCACGTGTCAGTTATGTTCGTCATACAGAAATGTCTCGTCATACCAGTTTTCCTATGTATCCCTTCATTTAAACGGCCGCGAGCGCCCCGAGACCATGTCATGTAAATCATGCTTCACATGACATGCGCGTAATGATTTGCATGTTAGGACCTGTCATTTGTGTTCGTGATAAGGCCATGTTATGACACACCAATTTTGGTACACATCCGATTAACGAAACGGCCAGGAGAGCACTAAGTCGTAGGCGGCTAGATAGATAGATAGATAGATAGATAGATAGATAGATAGATAGATAGATAGATAGATAGATAGATAGATAGATAGATAGATAGATAGATAGATAGATAGATAGATAGATAGATAGATACGCTCGAAGTCGCAGAAGTTCGCTAAGAAATGCTTCGCATTTAAAAAGGGGGCACTCAGCGTGTCGTATGTATTTGCGCGGCAAATTCTTAATGGCTTTATTTTCTTTTGGGCTGGTCGAGACCCCTTCTTGAGAACAGTATTCCAGTTGCGCCTTTGTCGTGTGTTTCTTAACATTGTTGTTTGCACAGCAAGCATCCCCAGAACCACGCGAGGTTTTTGTAGCGTTAGCTACACTTGCCTAGCCGGCGCCAATTTCGCGTGGGCCATCATGAGCCGTGCTGCGCATGCGCGAGGATGAGTGCGGTGCCGGCATCTCACGTGCTCTCCACCACCGCCGCGCGCGGCTTGCCGCTGCTGGTGGCGGAGAGCGGGAAGAGTGGCGTCGTTGCCGGCCAGACAGACTGGCACCGGCGCGCGCGACTCGCCGCTGCTGCTCTGCGCATCTAAGTACAAGCCACAAAGTATGGCTGTTTCTTGCGCGAGGAAATAACGAGGGAAGGGGTCCAGGGGAGCGCAAACTTGCGACTGTTTATTCAAGAGAAAGTGCAACCAAATATATAGGCACAGACATGTGCAGCACACTAGGCACACAGCGAGCGCATACCACCCTAATCACAACCTCTGATCTATGAACTTGCGCTCTGCCTGCGAAAGGGACAGTGAAGTGTCACTGATACACATGGAACCTCGTGCTTTGATATGATATGCCTCCAACAACTCTCGAGCCGTGGTGTCCCCGCTTCTACCCAAAATCTGAATCTTATTCAAGCACGGCTCACACTTATGTGAACTGCAGTGGGTCGGCAAATGTGAAAAACTGTGAAAAGGGCTATAGCTAAACATTGCCTAGAGTCTGCACTTGCAAGGTCATGCTCGCACGTGATGCAGAAGGGTTTTCAAAACCAATTGGATCGTCTGTCCTTGGCTGGTTTCCCTCGCACGCTCCTCATCGCCGTCGCCGAGTCGCTCCTCCAGAAGTTCAAGAGTGAACACCACGGTTCTGGGGTGGAGCAAGAGCGGAGAACGGTGAGACCTGAGGTCGTGCCGTATATGCACCGGGTGGCACACAACCTAAAGAAGGTTGCTAACAGGCACGGCGTGCCAATTGTTTTTTCTGCGCCGCGGAAGCTGGCTCAGCTATGCCCACGTATCCTATCTGATGGGAGCAAGAAAGGTGGCTGCGGCAAGAAGCACGCAAAGTCGTACAAAAAATGTGCCACCGGTGTTGTGTATGAATTTCCGCTAACCTGTGGCAAGACGTATGTCGGCCAGACGGGAAGGTGCGTGAATGAGCGTGCGCGGGAACACGAGCTTTCACTAAAAGGTAAAGATGGGGCACATTTGCCGACCCACTGCAGTTCACATAAGTGTGAGCCGTGCTTGAATAAGATTCTGATTCTGGGTAGAAGCGGGGACACCACGGCTCGAGAGTGTTGGAGGCATATCATATCAAAGCACGAGGTTCCATGTGTATCAGTGACACTTCATTGTCCCTTTCGCAGGCAGCGCGCAAGTTCATAGATCAGAGGTTGTGATTAGGGTGGTATGCGCTCGCTGTGTGCCTAGTTTGCTGCGCATGTCTGTGCCTATATATTTGGTTACACTTTCTCTTCAATAAACAGTCGAATGTTTGCGCTCCCCTGGACCCCTTCCCTCGTTATTTCCTCGCGCAAGAAACAGCCATACTTTGTGGCTTGTACTTAGACATGAATCGACTAGCCCAGCAACGTGTACTTCTTGACTGCTCTGCGCATTCCAGAGGGGTGACATCGTAGCCATGGCGCGCGCAGCTATTCGCCTTCGCTGGGCAGTTGCCGTCTGACAATGCGCTGGTGCCGCTTGATAGCGCCTCTGACTGGCGTTTGCAGGTGGGTAACGCCATGGAAAAGGAGAGCGCAAATGCTGCTCAACGGCGCAGAAGAGCCGAGATGCTTATGTCATCGGATCCCGAAGTAGTCGCCTGGCAATTAACGGTTGAGCGTACGAAGAACCAACAGAGGAAGGCTAAACGCGCTGCGGAGACACTGGACGAAAGGGAGGAACGTCTAGCAAAGCGGCGTCGCCAGGATGCTGAGCGACGTACCCGACCACCTCTGCAGCAGCAACAACAAGACGCCGTCGATGACGTCAAGGCTGACCGATCGACTGCCTATACTGTGAAACTTAGCGAAAGCGCCAGTGCGACTCGGACCTTCGAGACGGACTTCGTAAACAATCCGTTTGGATACGTGTACGACGTGTGTGGAAGACTATGGCGCATGAAAGACTTGACGCCACTAAGCAGTGCCATGCGTGAAATGTTATTGAGTTTAGTGGCGGCGCCTGAGTGGGGTGAAACCGTGGCCCGGGTTTGTACAACGTGCAAGAACTTTCTCGTTAAGCAGAACATTCCGCTCTTTAGCGTTACCAATGGGTATCGTTACCCGGCTATGCCGCCAGGTCTACCGGTTCTGAACGATGTGGCCGAATGTGTGTCATTGGAGCAGCTATTAAGCATGACAATCAAGCTAATCCTAGACAATCTGGAAAGCTCAGAATAATCAGCTGAACCTTTGCTAACGCTACGTATATCCTCGCATAGCCGAGCTAAGCCACTGCAAATTTTAAATGCGAAGCATTTCTTAGCGAACCTCAGGCACTTTGGGCGTTTCTATCTACGTATCTATCTATCTATCTATCTATCTATCTATCTAGCCGCCTACGTCTGGGCGCCCTCCCGGTCGTCTCCATAGGTTGTAATATACCAAAATTTGCATAGCATATGATGACTGTATGACGAACACGATTCACTGGTGATGACATGAATAACGCAAAGTACCTGTCGTGTACGTCATGAAACCCTTTCCACAGTCACGTCTGGCACATACCCGCATACCAGTGTTCATGTTATGTGGGTGTTTGCCACAGGTGATAACAGAGCCTCAATGAATACAGTAACCCTGAACATACACATTGACACGGAAGGAAAGTGATAATAATAGTAATTGTCAGGGTTTTACGTCCCAAAACCCCGATATGATTATGGGAGACGCCATAGTGAAGGACTCCAGAAATTTGAACCATCTGGTATTCTTAACCTGCACAGACACCGCACAGTACATGGGTCTCTAGCATTTCGCCTCCATCTAAACGCGACCGCCACGGCAGGGATCGAACCCGCGACCTTCGGGTTAGCAGCCGAGCACCGTAACCACTACACCACAGCGGCCAACGCAAGGAAAGTTTGGGAGCTGAAAACAGAGTACCCCTGTAAGACGCGGGGTTCCATCCATTCGTCCACGTGGTCTGCAGCGTCGACCACGTGGATTACGCAAAAACCGGGGCCAATGGTTCTTACAATAACTCTGCCGAGAGCACCATGTCCCACATGATTACCGGTGACTTCAGCATTGATTTATGAAAACCCAACAACGCCTGGTTCTTAGACGGCATGAAAGACGGCTTGGATGTGGACAGGGCATCACAAGACCTCGGCGCCACGTCCAGGACAGAAGGCATCATAGATAATGTCTTCGTAAAAGCCATCCGTGGTTTCAGCTCTACTATACCTCGAACTTCATTACACTAGGGCCGTTCGTAGCCGCGATCACCAACTGATCCGCTAACATGTCCTGTCTAGCTGCTGGTGCTCACTGATCACGGTGATGCTGACCTTATTCAAGAACTGCGATGGACCCCTTCCATATATGCACGTGAGTTCGTGAAACGTGCGTGCGTTCTCCGTCATAACATACAAGTATAAGCATAACAACTGTAACGCAACTCTAACATCTGCAACTGTGACTGTAACGTACGTGCAGTACGCCTGCACGTACCATTCGGCTGTGTATATATCTAAGGAAACTTTTCTGAATAAAGATTAGTTGCGAGTAACACCTGTACTGTGTATCTGTGTTCCTTCATTGTCCTATTCGAATTCGCGCTATTCACTATTGAAGAATATAAGCACTTCATATCAGCTTACTGCGTTTGGTGTTGCTAACACCTATGTTGCTGTTGGCATCGTTAAGCGACTGTAAACAGCTGGTTGTATAATACATGTGCGACTCTTCAAAGTATGTGTGTGCGTGTACCATTTGCACATTTCTCTAGCGTCATTCCGTAACGTTTCGCTCAATGTGAAAAATTACGCCACAGTCACCATCCCTCGCATTCTTCGCATAACATCGATTCCCGCGGTATGTGGGATCTGCCGAATTTTTTTTAAAGAAGTTGTGGACACCGTCCGCTTTTTGTCAGTTATGTTTTATTTTCCAATGAATACCTGTTTTTAGTCGGTGGAAAGAAATTACATAATGACATATGCGACATGATTTTTCCGGTTCCTATGTATAGGTAGTGGGGGCGAGGGCAACGATGTTCTCAAACGTGTTAAGAAAGTACAAATTGAGCCAAACGCAACAACCTTTTCTTTAAGTTACACTCGGTCACTTTGCCGTGCGGAATTCTTTACATCGAGGATGTGATATGCCGTGGGGTTACCGTTTTTTCTGCAGAAAGCCAGCTACAATAGAAAATGTATCTTTGCGTTGTTGGGAAGGGGCGTATTTCTGGGATATTTTACAGAGAACGTTAAAAAAGAACTTCCCTTACGTTCACTTCGAATCTGATTTTTACCAACAGAAAATGATGATGGGCTGCCTTTCGATCCAATAATGCTTCTTGGCCTCCGTTGTCTTTGGCGAGCTAGAATGGCTGGTTTCCACTGCGACCCTGACAGGCGACCTGCACGCGTGCTTTTTCGCGAAAGCATTGGTCAGTACCTTGATGCACTGAAACAACAAAACTTGGTTCCTGATTGGCTTTCCAGGGTTCAGTCCCTGGCTTACCTAAAGTAATTTTAGGAATGTAACTACTCATAGTTTTGTCGATTGCCTTGACATTGCTGCGGTTATGTCTATTATCGTAGAAAGTGTCCCAGGCAGCACACAACGTAGGGCCGATATTGGTTTTACGGAAGCTATGCGAGGCCCAATCTCGGCCCAATGTTGCTCGTAGTGAGCAAAAATTGGCTGAGCCGTTGAATTGGGCCGACAATGCTGGGCCGGTTTTGCAGCCCTTCATCGAATATTCGGTGCTCATCGGCAATATTGGGCCTGGTTTGCCGCCATCTCGCCGATATCGGCTGAGCCAATGGCTTTTATCGGAGAATATAGGGCCCGATTTGCTGCTCTTCAGCCTATGTCGGCTGAGCCGTTGGCTTTCACCGGCTAATATTGCGCCACCTTTACCGTTATTCAGCCGACGTTCGCTGAGCCGTTCGCTTTCAGCGGCTAATATTGGGCCCATTTTGCCGTACATCAGACAGTGTAGAGCTCAGTGACAGTGTTTTGCCGGGAATAGTCGACCCTATATTGCCGCCCGTTTGCGGTTGACCTCATAATTAGGATCCGATCGAGATAAGCATTACCGAAATTGCACTCATTTATTCTATGTATCAATCAAACGTCGAGCGTGCTGCGTCCACGATTCATTGCCGAAAGATTACGCGTGAACGCTTCTGAGTAGGTTTGCTCATATGCTTTTTTTCCCCTAAACACAGGATAGAATTGTGATGCTCTAGGAATCAAGCGCTTGAATGTATGTCGCTAAGCAGCCGAAAGCCTCTACACGGATCGGTGTACTAGCACAAATAAGAAAGTGCATGTATCGTATCGTGCTAATGCCGCATGTACGATTATCGCCCACTGAATAGCTGGCATTCTCTTGCTAGTTTCTGCTGTGACAATGACTAACACTTATCACTAGCATAATCACTTTTCTACTCACAAGAGTGGCCTTCACAAGAATGACTGACTCACATTAGATGGCGACTTCGTTGACCAGTCGTTCAACGCTATCAAAATGTTGAAACAATATAACACATACCATTAACTTCATGGGCCAAACTCAGTACTTCTCTTTCGTAAACCTTTTTGCCACTGGTCGGCCGACTTCACTAATGTATCCAGCGTCATAATGCACCCAAACATTCACGCACGAATGCTTTTAGCGGAAGAAGTTTTATGTGAATGCTACTTCCGTGCATAAATCCAACATGACATCATATTTATAGCGCTATCCCCTTGGCACCCTTTCAGCCGCTGACTGTGTGGCGCGAGAGCTCATAAACTACACGGATAGTTTGCTATCTGTGTGTGTACACGTATTTACTCACGCGCGTGTTGCGGTCAAGCGTAGCAAGCGCATTTGCATCAGTGATGTCGCATAATTTTACTTTGTGAAAGTAATAAAAAGCTCAACAAGACGTGTTGCTGAGCTAGTTGGTTCATTACTTGAAAAAAATAGGTATGGCGCAAAAAAGACCGGGCGAAGTGAAGACACGTTTTTTAAATGCGAATGCATTTCTTAGTCGGGGGTTGTCCTGCGTCCCTGGCCGGCGTGCGCACAGGTGTTATCTCTCCGCGCGCGCTCCTCCTCGCCCCTAGCAACAGCTGCGCCGCGCCTAGCAACCGGAGCAGGTGGTGGTCGGCGGAGGGTAAGGGAGAGGAGGAGCGCGCGGGCGTGTGATGGCACTCGCATCGCTGAGCAGCGGAGGGTAAGGGAGAGGAGGAGTGTACCTGGTGAGGGCGCTCGCATCGCGGAGCTCGGTCGGCAGAGAGAGAGCTCGGGCGCTCCTCCTCTCCGTGCTCGGACCTATATATATCATGCAGGGAGCGCGCGCTTTGGTGTTTTGATAGCGATGGAAGTCGGTGAAGTCGAATCTCTCGCGGCAACGATACCACTACGACGAAGTGCAACACAATGCAACTCGAGCATTACGCCTCTACGTGCACACTCTCGTCTCTCTTCATTAATTAATCGCACACTCAACGGGCACACCCAAATGCGTTCGCATTTCCTCACGATCCCCTTCGGGGAGGTGCGGGGGATTTTTCCTTTGAATGCTTCGGAACCAACTAGCCCACTGACAATATTTAACGAGCTGACAAACACGGGTTTGCCAGTTCGTCTTTGCACTTCGTCGTTGTCCTTTTTGTGCTATACCTACCTTTCTCAAGTGAAAATTTCATTCAACGATTGCTGCCCACGTGCTTTCAGAAACAGTCGCATTAAAATTATTTTATTGCATGTGAAATACGATGGAAAATGCGACTCCAACGTCGTGTACGCAAAGGTTTCATGTAGCGATACGTTGCAACAAGCGATGCATTAAAAATTCGACGAACACATTTCTCTAACGGCATGCCTCTACACGACATACCGGGGGGGGGGGGAACGCACATCATTGTCGGAGGCTGAGCCGTGCTTTCAAGAACAGACAATTTGCTTTTTTGTTTCGTCTTCAACCTCTATCTCCCCCCTTCCCCTCGTTTAGTGTCATTGTCACGAAGCTCGTTTGACCAGGCAGGGTAGGGCTGTCCCGACGGAGGGATAATCGTTGCTGCGGGAGCAGATTTTTTCGCTCTGGCCAGCAAAATTGTTCAAGAAGTGTCGGTGTGTGGGCATGTGTGTCGGAAAGTGAAAATCGTGGGCGAGACGGATACGCGGCAGGATCGTGGCACTGTTTTCGGCAGAGATGACCGCAGCGAGCAACCAGAGGCTCCGTGCTTCCATATTGGACTCGCTCGCCTCATATAAGGCCACATGTTGACTGCTGTTACGTGTCATCAGATTTCAGTTCTCTTCTTATCGCGCATTTGCTATGGACCATTTTGTGCGTTCTGTTACTATGGTGCGCTTGCATTTTTTGTTCGCTCGTGTTTTTAACGATCCAACGGGCACACGTGAGTGGTTTTAATGCACAATTCCTTTACGTTACAATCGTACCTTAAGATAAGAGTGCGTGCGTGCATGTCTACCTTGTGTAGACGTAAACTTGATGGGATCTTGTGGTACCGCTCGTAGTGATTTTCGCATCGCGTGTCGCAGTTTATTCATGTTTTGGCCTGTAAGTTATCACTGAAAAAATTGTACTGTCCGCTTAAAGGATAGCGCTAATTTAATTGCCAGTCATGTGTTGCGAATGCCTAACGTTTGCGAACCAACCCAACCTTATTTTTTGCTGAGTTTGATAAACATCGGGGGGAGAGGGGGGGGGGGGTCCTCTGCTCACGCGTACACAAACTCTTTACTGTGGTTGCCATTCTTATTCTTGCTTTTTCGCCGGGCCGCCTACCATTATCTTTCCTTTCTTCGGGTCCGTCTTTAATCCCACTTTAACGCTCCTTTCCTTTACATCTGCAGAATTTTTTTTCGTGATTCCTCACCGCCATTGCTGAAAAGCGCGATATCGTCCGCAAAACGCAATAGCTAATCTACTCTCTGTTAATCATTATTCCTAGTTTTTAAATGCTAAGCATTGCTTAGCAAACCTCAGACACTTTGGCCGTTTCTATCTATCTATCTATCTATCTATCTATCTATCTATCTATCTATCTATCTATCTATCTATCTATCTATCTATCTATCTATCTATCTAGCCGCCTACGTCTGGGCGCTCTCCTGGTCGTCTCCATAACTTGTAACATACCAAAATTGGCATAGCAGGGGATCAATGTATGACGAACACTATTCACTGGTCATGACAAGAATAACGCAAAATACCTGCCGCGTACGTCGTTAAACCCTTTCTCTCAGTCACGTGTGGCACATACCCGCATACCAGAGTTCATGTTATACGGGTATGTGCCACAGGTGATACAGAGAGAGAGAGAGGTTTATTTATAGAAAGGCAGAGAGGTCGGCCTGAGCGATAGTATGATCTAGCCTGCTACATTACACGAAGGGAGGGGAAAGGGGAGAAAAAAATTTGGCACATCCCACGTACAGTGGGAATCGATGTTATGTGAAGCATGCGCGAGATGGTGACTGTGGCGTAAATTTTCATATTGAGCGGAACGTTACGGAATGACGCTAGAGAAATATGGAAGTGGTATACGCGCACTCATCTGTTGAAGAGTCGCATATGTATTATATAACCAGTTGTTTACAGTTGCGTAACGATGGCAAGAGCAACATGGGTGTTACCAACACCAGACGCGGTAAGCTGATATGTAGTGCTTATATTCTTCAATACCGGATAGCGCGAATCCGAACATGACAAAAAAGGAACACAGATGCACAGGACAGGCGTAACTCGCAACTAAGCTTCATTCAGGAAAGCTTCCTTAGATAAATACACGGCCGAGTGGCACGCGCAGGTGCATTGCTCGTACGTTACAGTCACAGTTACAGTTGTTATGCTTATATTTTTCCTTTATGGCGGAGAACGCGCGCACGTTTCACGAGCCCGTGTGTATGTGTATAGAAGGGGTCCTTGACAGTTCTTGAACAAGGTCATCATCACCGTGATCAGTCAGCACCAGCAGTTGGACGGGACTTGTTAATCGGATTCGTTCGTGATAGCGGCTCTGAGGAGTCTAAAGTCCCAACCGCATGCACGCGATTTTCGAGCGACGGCGACGAGCGACAGCGACAAACGGGCACCGTCGCGCTGTCGCGTCGCGACGGGAGCACCCACATGTTCGCAACAAAGTGTCACGGTTGCTCGATTGAAAACTAGTGCGTGCACGCAGGTAAATTGCGAAAAAGAATTACAAAGTAGATGAATGACAACCTGCCAAATTTATTATTGTCTTGTGTGAGATAAAGCGTTTCGTGATTCTCTTTTTTCGCAATCTTATATTTAACCGCGACAGTAGTATCTGCTGTGATCTCGAGGGGGCACCCGGAAGCGTACGCTACCTAGACTAATACGTCGCACTTTGCAAACTGCGTTATGTTAGGGTTAGTCCACGAGGCGCATCTCTACAACGTTTCCTCTTGCTGTCGTGCAACGTTTAAAGGAGTACTGACATGAATTTTAAATTTTTTCGGATTGTTGCTCTAAATGAAAGCACGGGTGTCGATAACCCTAAATAGAGTGTCGTGGTGCCTGGGGAAGCATTGCATATATTTTTAATACCGCTTCTTTCAACCAGCAGTTTCGGTTTCGAGAGGGCGGCTTCATAGTGACGTGTCAAGTCGGCCCGTGACGTCACGGGCAGACTGCAACCCACGAAATATGCACCTGCTGTCCTTTGCTGTCAGTCGAACGTGGTTCATGATGAGTGAACTGTCGTCCAGTGCCTCCGACAGCGATTTGTGTGATTTAGGCTGCATGGAGAACCCAGATTTCGCAAACCAAGTGAGCCGACTTGAAACGTCATAGGGCTCTCCATGCGGTGAAGCTGCCTTGCAGATGCTGGGAGATGAAAACTTTAAAATCAAACTTAAATATTTATACGTGTTTCCCGGATGCGGTGTGGCGAGAACGTTAACACTACATGCCAAGGAAACCAAAAACGTCCGTTTTGCTGCACTTCAAAATCGTGTCAGTACTCCTTTAAGAAAAGCAGCAGCGCCTCACATCGCTGCCTCGCAAGGAGAAGGGCGGAAGGGCCACCACACGACTACGTTGACATTGCAGCAAGCTACCTCCGAAACATCAAAATGAACCGTCGATCAAAATTAACGACAAAATACGGCCGCTGCTTTAATCTTCGCTTGAGATGGGGCTGTAAAGAAGGAAGTCTATACTTGCATTCCTTGAAGTACACGCCGATCAGAAGCATCAAGAGCAAATTGCAACCGAAGCGAGAATCAGAGATGCTGACAAGTTGCCGGATATTGTCATGGTCACTTCCGTGGGACAAACGATTTTTTCTGGTTTTCCAGAAACCTGCGACGCGACAAGCGACGGCGATGGATGTCCCTCCGCGACAGCAAATCATGTCGCTGTCGCTCGTCGCCGTCGCTCGAAAATCGCGTGCGTATGTGTGTATGTGTATAGAACCCGTGTGTATGTGTATAGAAGGGGTTCTTGACAGTCGTTTAACAAGGTCATCATCACCGTGATCAGTCAGCACCAGCAGCTGGACGGGACTTGTCAATCGGATCCGTTCGTGATAGCGGCTATGAGGAGTCCAAGTGTAGTGAAGTGCGAGGTATTCGCAATGCCCACGAACTATAGGTGGCGCGCCGTGCTTTTCAAGATGGCGCCAGGAGGAGGATCAACCCGTTTGTTAGCAAAGGAACAGATAGGACGCGCGGACGTACGGCCCGTGATACATTCACCAGATGAAGTCATGAGCTGCGCTGAAAAGGATATGCGACTAAAAGACTTTCCCAAACCATGGAAAGTGCTACGTACTCGCCACCTGATTATCTGCTGCCATGTGAAAGGTTATATTTTAGCTCCGATACCGTGCACAACCATGCTTTGCGAAATCTTGTGCGTGCTACATAAAACTGCATGAACTAGAATTGACGTATGAGCTGAACGGCACTCCGAGGTAGTACGTACCGAGCCTGCCTGACGGATTTGCGGCAGTAGTAGGCCGCCAGCGAGTAGCGCCATCGCTGCCGCACGGGACCACACGTTTAACGTGGTGATGGTTTGCAAACATAATACGCCGTCGTCATTACTTGCGCAGTCGGGAACGCGGAGTTACGTCTTCAACGAAACACAAGCATTTAACATCCCATT
This sequence comes from Rhipicephalus sanguineus, assembly GCF_013339695.2. Lineage (NCBI taxonomy): Eukaryota > Metazoa > Arthropoda > Arachnida > Ixodida > Ixodidae > Rhipicephalus > Rhipicephalus sanguineus. Next base: position 21,042,771 of record NC_051176.1, on the reverse strand, counting down.
CAGTAGCGCTTGTGTCACAGCCAAGCTGAGACTCTAGCCGTGTGCAATTCACTTGACTCGCATGTTGCAGGTTCGATCAGCACGATCGAAACATCAATATCGAAAAGAATGCACACGTATGCTTTTCGCAATGTCGAAGAAGTTAGTCGAGAGGCGTGGATTGTGGCCGTGACTGCACGTTCCATCGCTCTAACCGTTTCGCTTCGCTGGTCGAGCTCGAGCGTGTTGGCGGCATGCGGCGGCAGCGGCGCTCCATAATATCCACAATAATTGTGATACATGCAATGCACAAGAGGAACTATGCTTTTATTTTGATCTCGCTCAAGGATATTATACATTAAATACAATCAAAGTGACTTACGAGCGTGAAAGAACATTAACGCACGAGGGGACGTGAAGTGCAACTCGCTTCTCCTGAGTTAGCAGCTGATCGTTCATCGTCGCTGTCACTCTCGGTGCTTTCACAGTCTTCTATGTTCAGTGAAAAATCCTCGTCGTCAAGATGGTTTCTTTCAACATCACTGCTGAAAGCAACCTGAAGAATTTCCTCCGCCGAACGACTTCGACCGCTCCGCGTCACCACGTTTACAATTAGAGAGACGTCATTTAGCTCTCAGACCGGTCAACAAGCAAATCGCTTGCAGTGTGCTGCCCTCTATCAACAAACGTACAAAAACAAGCGGCGCAGTGGTGGCTATGAAACCCAACACACTGGCGAAGGACGGCGTGGAAAGCGTTCGCTCCACGAAAGGCGTCGAGCAGACGCGTCCTCGAATGATTGAAACGTCGCTCGCACGATTCGTATAAGCGCTTTGCTGACAAAGGAATGTATCGCCAACTTGAGATCGCTCAGTTATACAAGAGCACATCGCGAGCCCGCACGACCTCCCGCGTACAGTTATGGGACTCATGCATTGCAAGAAACACTGACCAATGCTATATATGCAAGTAAAACAGGGTGAGCTTCAACTGAATATGTCACACGATAACATTTAACTGAAAGCCTCGCGAAGCTGATAGTATGTGTACGCTGTGGGCTAGCAATGAAAGCGCGAGTTGCCACGTATTTTCACGAAAACTTCGCGTGTCGCAAGAACGAATCAGATTTCTCGTGTCACGGAGGGCCCGGTTTGCTCACTGATGCAGGGAACATGCAAAGTCGTAGTGTTCCTTTCTTGCCAACGCGTTAACACTGAGGCTAGCGCAGCCGAACAAGGGAGCGACTGCGTAGTGCTGCCATTTTGTCGTCTGCTAACCCTCCTCGAGAGAACGCCCCTGAATTCCGCTTGGCGGCGCGACAGTCTATGAGCATTGCGAATTGTGTAGCTGGTGGAGATCCTGGATGCTTCTTACGATGAAATGATCTATGATGCCTCCTGTCATGGACGTGGCAGCGAGGTCTTCTGACGCCCTCTCCACAGCCAATCCGTGTTTCATGCAGTATAAAGACCAAGCGTTGTTGGGTCTTGACAAATCAATGTTGAAGTCACCGGTAATGATGAGAGGCCTCGTACTCTCCGCATATTTATCGTAGGAAGCATTGACGCCGGTTTTTGCGTAATCCATGTGGTGCACGTTGCGGACCACGTGGACGAGTGGATGGTAGTTGAGCGTCTTCCAGGGGTGTTCTGTCTTCAGTTTCCTCACTTTTCTTGCGTGCGCCGCGGTGGTGTAGCGGTTAAGGTGCTCGGCTGCTGACCCGAAGGTCACGGGTTCGATCCCGGCCGCGGCGGTCGCAATTCGATGGAGGTAAAACGCTGAATGCGCGTGTTCTGTGCGATCTCGGTACACGTTAAAAATTACCCGATGGTCAAAATTTACGGAGCCCTTCGCTGCGGCGTCTCTCGTATCATATCACCGTTTTCGGACATAAAACGCCAATAATTATTATTACCACTTTCCTTGCGTGTCAATGTGCGTGTTCGCCGTTACTCTGTATCACCTGTTGCACATACCCGCATAATATTAACTCTCGTTTACGGGTATGTGCCACACGTGACTGAGAGAAAGGGTTTCATGACGTACGCGACATCTATTTTGCATTGTTCATGTCACGACCAGTGAATCGTGTTCGTCATACACTGATCCCCTGCTATGCCAATTTTGGTATATTAGAAGTTATGGAGACGACCAAGAGAGCGCCCAGACGTAGGCGGCTAGATAGATACCTAGATAGAAACAGCCAAAGTTCCGAGGTTCGCTAAGAAATGCGTCGCATTTAAAAGTTAGCTGTGTACGTCACTCTTGAGGAAAAAAATTGCAGTGGCTTAGCTCGGCTATGCCAGGATATATCTAGCGTTAGCAAAGGTTCAGCTGATTATTCTGAGCTTTCCAGATTGTCTAGGATTAGTTTGCTTGTCATGCTTACTGCTGCTGCAGTGACACACATTCGGCCACATCTTTCAGAACCGGTAGACCTGGCGGCATGGCCGGGTAACGATACCCATTGGTAACGCTAAAGAGCGGAATGTTCTGCTTAACGACAAAGTTCTTGCACATTGTACAAACCCGCGCCACGGTTTCACCCCACTCAGGCGCCGCCACTAAACTCAATAACATTTCACGCATGGCACTGCTTAGTGGCGTCAAGTCTTTCATGCGCCATAGTCTTCCACACACGTCGTACACGTATCCAAACGGATTGTTTACGAAGTCCGTCTCGAAGGTCCGAGTCGCACTGGCGCTTTCGCTAAGTTTCACAGTATAGGCAGTCGATCGGTGAGCCTTGACGTCATCGACGGTGTCTTGTTGTTGCTGCTGCAGAGGTGGTCGGGTACGTCGCTCAGCATCCTGGCGACGCCGCTTTGCTAGACGTTCCTCCCTTTCGTCCAGTGTCTCCGCAGCACGTTTAGCCTTCCTCTGTTGATTCTTAGTACGCTGAACCGCTGATTGCCAGGCGACTACTTCGGGATCCGATGACACAAGCATCTCGGCTCTTCTGCGCCGTTGAGCAGCATTTGCGCTCTCCTTCTCCATGGCGTTACCCACCTGCAAACACCAGTCAGAGGCGCTATCAAGCGGCACCAGCGCATTGTCAGACGGCGACTGCACAGCGAAGGAGAATAGCTGCGCGCGCCATGGCTACGACGTCACCCCTCTCGAATGCGCAGAGCAGCAGCGGCGAGTCGCGCGCGCCGGCGCCAGTCTGTCTGCCCGGCAACGACGCCACTCCTCCCGCTCTCCGCCACCAGCAGCGGCAAGCCGCGCGCGGCGGTGGTGGAGAGCGCGTGAGATGCCGGCTCCACACTCATCCTCGCGCATGCGCAGCACGGCTCATGATGACCCACGCGAAATCGGCGCCGGCTAGGCAAGCGTAGCTAACGCTACAAAAACTTCAGGAGAGCATCGCGTGAAGTCACAGAATTATTATAACTTTCTGATGTTCACCCTATCTTGGAATATGCTGCTATTGTATGGAACTTTTTTCTTTGTAACTCTTGCTAATCACTTGGAAGCTATCCAAAAAATTCGGCAGATCCAACGTTCCGTGGGAGTCGTTATGCAAAGCGTGCGGCGGGAAGTTGACTGTGGCGTAATTTTTTTACTGTGCGAAACGTTACTAAATGACGCTAAAGATTTGAAAAATTTTATACGCACACATATATGTTGAAGAGCCGCATATGTGTTATATAACCATTTCTTACAGTTGGGTAACGCTGCCAACGGCAACGTGGTTATTACCAACACCAGAAGCGGTAAGCTGATGTGTAGTGCTTATGCTTGTCCCTTATGATGGAGAACGCACGCACGTTTCACGAACCCGTCTGCATGTGTGGAAGTGATTCTTGGCAGTTCTTGAACAATGTCATCATCACCGTGATCAGTGAGCCCCAGCAGCTGGTCATGACTTGTCATCGGATCCGGTCGTGATCGCGGTGACGAGGGGTCCATCTGTAATGAAGTATGAGCTATAGTACGGCTGCTGGAAATTGTGAATGCCTCGGTCATTTCGTCGACAAATTGTGTGTCAGTATAGGCCGTCGAGGCTGGTAGGCGTGGATAATGCTACGTAGACCAACATCAGTGGATGACACTTGTCGTATTCGTAGAGCACTTGGGCGTATGTGGCCTACGTAGCCTAGTCTACAAAGCGGCTGTCAATCAATCTGGCATCATCCTCGGTCAACATGCGGCCATCGCCTGGCCTCGTAATAAATGAACAGGACACTTCGTCGTTCTGGCTGACTAAGTGCACTTTACGGTGCGATGATGTGAATATATTGCGTACCTTTCGTTAGTGTATTCCTCCGGGGTCGAGCGATGCTTCAATATAGATTGCTGAATCACAGGAATACAAATATAACGTTTATTAGACTGCTATAAAAACGGAGCCAACACTGGAGCCACCGATATGAATCTGATATGACGCCTGTATCGTAGGAGTACACATCGTAGGAGTATCATGTAGTGTTTATTGCTTTCTTGCAAAATTAGATAGCCAGCACCACAACCACAATTGACGTTGCACCGCAATTATGCCTGCATGGGCTGTTTTTTCTAAACCAGTTTGTAGACCTAGCGTGGCACTGTGGTAGAACACCTGATTGCCACGCGAAATGCTTGGGTTCTATGCCTGCTGGTATCCTAATTTTCATTCTTTAAATTCGTCGGGTCAACGCTGCCGATGTCGGTTCTTCTTAACGCTCTCGCATTTAAGTTCCGATTGTCTCATCTAGCCGTTCCTGGTTAGATATAAACTGTCAATCACCTGTGGCGCATACCCGTACCCCACGGCCCGTGGTAAACGGGTGTGTGCAACACGTATCTGGAGGAAAGGGCATTGACGACGTACGCGACAGGATTTTTACGTTATTAGATGCGAAGCATCTTATAGCGGAGTTCAAACCGGTGGTGGTGGTGGTGTGCGGTGTGACCATTCTTACCGCGCATGCGCATACCCTCTCCACACACCTCCTCTCCACTTCCCCGCGATTTCACGTGTTCTTTCGTTTGTTTGTGAAACATCATCTTTGCTGTGGCTTTTTAAGGTTGACACGGTTTTCAATAAACTATTTTAGAAGAACTTCTTGCTGAGCGAGTTGGTGCATGTTCGTGGTGGGAATCGTTGCGCATTCAATCGGACGAGCACAGGAAGAAGGGACAGAGTAAACGGAAAGAGCGCAAATTATCAACTGGCTTTATTCATTTGGTCGCTGCATATATATGCACTTTTTATTTAAAAGCCATATTTATATCCTTTAACAATGACTTTTACATTCAGCGTCAGGGCATATGTATAGGATTATGTGTTGCCCCGATCCTGTGTAATATATTTTTAGCCGCCGTGGACCGCTCTCTTAGTCGTGAGCTTGCTGATCAAGGGGTCCTTAAGGCCTTTCGATATGTAGATGCCTTTTTAATTATTATCTCAGAGCAAATAACAATGACCCACGCTGATTCAGTGAGCAGAATTTTAACCAGCTTTATACAATGTGGTAAAGGTTTAGTGTTCATGCATGAAGTCCCGTCTAACGGATCACTGCAGTTTTTAGATATTAACTTGAATTTTAGTGCACATCACATCTGCTGGCGATACGCACCAAGGGCGCAGAAAGAGCTCTTGCCTTTTGAATCTGTGCATTCCAAGATAGTCAAGAGGGCAATTGCAAACTCGTGCCTGGAATCAGCTCTTACCAAGTCATGCCCACATGCCATGCATGAGAGCTTCCATAGTCAAATCAATAGGCTGCTTTCAGCAGGCTTCCCCACCGCGATCATCACGGCTGTGGCTGAGAATCTTCCCAAAAAGATAAAAAAAGAATATCTTGGCAGCAAGACAGAGCGTGGGAGGAATATCACAGTCGTACCATATATGCACAAAGTTGCGCATCACTTGAAAAAAGTGGCAGACAGGCATGGCGTCCAAGTGGTTTTTTCTGCGCCAAAAAAGCTCGCCAGCTTATGCCCAAGGATTTGCGGGAACGGACAACGGCGAAGCGGCTGCGGTAAAAAGCATGCCGAAACGTTCTTGAAATGTGCCACAGGAGTGGTGTACCAAATTCCTCTCAAGTGCGGAGGTTCGTACGTGGGCCAAACAGGGCGCTGCGTGAATGAACGCGTTGGAGAGCATACTGCGTCGATTACGAGAAGAGAAGGAGCAAACTTGCCCGCGCATTGCAGCTCATGCATGGGGTGTGAGCCGGTCTGCAAAAAGGTAAAAATTCTAGGAAGGAGCAAGCAGAGAGTGGGTCGTGAGCTGTTAGAAGCTTTTTATATTAAGGAATTAGGCGACAACTGCGTGAGTGACACTTCTCCCAGGCAGCACGCCGCCATTGGACCGATCTTGGCCCAACGTCAGCAAATGACGGCAGCGATAATGGCCCCACGTCGGCAAATCACGCTCGCGCTACTTTCACCCGCATCGGCCAGACGTTGGCTAGCCGCCGTTGGGCCGATGCGGGCTTGCCGGCTTCGGGCCGACGTGGGCTAACCAGCGTCGGTCCGAGACGGGCCTACCGTTATTCAGCCGATGATGGCAAGCCGTCATTCGGCCTATGTATGCTAGCCGATGCTGGCGTGTTGTCGGCCCCGCCGACGTCGGGTAGCCGCCGGCGTGACCGTTTACACCCGGTATTATGTTTTAGCAGTGGTGGCTTACCGTGCGTTAAGTACGATAGTACTGTACCGTCGTGGTCTGCACGTAGCTAGTTTATATGGGGACACCGGCGGTAGTTGCTCGATGCGTAAAGTAACTTGATCAGGCAGGCTGATACACGTGTTATAAAGTAAAATGGCTGCGTGCCGACCACGGCAGTTCGGTATTACTGTGGTTACTGTACTGTAAGTCAACAGCGCTAAAATAGACTATTCGCGGCCCAACGGCATTCATCGACTACCATTGGTTCCATATTCGAAAAATGCTTCCTAATTAGAACGACTGCTCCACTGATGTTTTAGTGTGTGATTAAGACACACAATTCTGTCGAATAGTGCAAGGCCGAGAACGAAAGTCAATATTCTCCGTAACACAACTAAATTTATGGAAGGCCTGCTGCACCAACTACGCATGCGTCTGAGAAATTAAGGAGCAACACATTTGCAAGGTGATAAACACAAATTTATTCACAGATATGAACACACGCCAGCAGTTGCGGAATAATTATGCCATAAAGGAATATCTAAACATCTATAGGTACCGTAGCCAACATCTAAAACAACCCCACAGCCATCGTATTCCTCAAAAAAAGCAGGACAATCCTAATCGAGAATGGGGTCAGGCGCAAAATCATAGGCGTGAGCAGGGTTCCCCTTCAAAGGGGGGGGGGGGGCGAAGGTTCATCGCGGCGCCCCCCCCCCCCCTCCCTATTAAGTCAATGTGTTTGGCAGACCTTGCGCCCACCTCTTCTTAGGTGACTACGGGGGCCGGCCGCCCCCTGCCCCACTGCGCGCACGCCTATGCGAAGAGTTACAATCTCTTCAACGTTATGCGCGGCACATTCACAATAAATATTGAAAAAACTAGAACGGGCAAAAATAGGAATAAGGATTAACGAAAAATATCTTAGCTACTTGCGTTTTGCGGACGATATCGCGCTTTTCAGTAACGACGGTGCCGAATCACGAAAAAAATTCTGGAGATGTACACGAAGGCAGCATTCAAGCAGGATTAAAGACGGATCCGAAGAAAAGGAAGATAATGTTAGGCGGCTTGCCGAAAAAGCGAGATTAAGAGTGGCAACTAGACTAGAAGATTGTGCATACGCGTGAGCTAATTACGAGCAGAGGAGCACCCCCCCCCCCCCACGTTTAATAAGTTCACCAAAGAACGGTAGGCATTCGCAACACATGACTGGCAATGAAATTAGCGTTATCCTTTAAGCGGAAATTGCAATTTTTTCAGTGATAACTTAAGGGCCAAAAAGACGGATAAACTGCACGCGACGTGAATAAACATTGCGAGCGGTACCACAAGATCCCATGAACTCTACATCTAAACAAGATAGACACGCACGCATTCCAAAGCTAAAGGTAAGATTGTAACAGAAAGGAATCGTGCATAAAAACCACTCACGTGTGCCCGTTGGATCGCTAAAAACACGAGCGAATAAAAACTGCAAGCGCACCATATCAGAATACACAAAACACGATGGTCAATAGAAAATACGCGATAAGAAGAGAACAAAAATCTGATGACACGTAACAGTAGTGAACACGTGGCCTTATATGAGGTGAGCGAGTTCAATGTGGAAGCAAGGGGGCCACTGGTTTCTCGCTGAGGTGATCTCTGCCGAAACCAATGCCGGAATCCTGCCGCGTATCCGTCTCGTGCACGGTTTTGACTTTCCACCACACATGTCCACACACCGCACTTGAAGAATTCTGCTGGTCGGAGTGAAAAAAACCTGCTCCCGCAGCTACGATTGTCCCTCTGTCGGGACGGCTACCATGCCCTGCCTGGTCAGGCGAGTTTCGCGACAATGACGCTGAACGAGGTGAAGGGAGGGAGGGGGGTAGAGGTTGAAGAAGACAAAAAAAATCGAATTCTCCCTTCTTGAAAGCACGGCTCAGCCTACCACAATGGTGTGCGATCCCCCCAGCATGTCTACGGGCATGCCGTTTAAGAAAGGCGTTCGTCGAATTCTCAATGCATCACTTGTTGCCACATGTCGCTACATGAAAACTTGGCGTACACCACGTTGGAGCCGCGTTTTTCATCGTATTTCACGTGCCATAATAATAATTTTATGCGACTGTTTCTGAAAGCACGTGGGAAGCAATCATTGACCGAGATTTTTACTTGGAAAATATATGTATGTCACAAAATTGACGGCAACGAAGTGCACATACGAACTGACAAACGCGTGGCAAACACGTGTTTGTCAGTTCGTTAAAGATCGTCAGCGGGCTAGTTGATTTGGAAACATTCAAACGACAAAACGTGTCTTCACTTCGCCCGGTCTTTTTTGCACCATGGCTATTTTTCTCAAGTAATGAACCAACTAGCTCCGCAACACGCCTCGCTGAGCTGAAGCAAATGCGCTTGTTACGCTTGACCCAAACACGCGCGTGAGTAAATATGTGTAAACACAGAGATCGGAAACTGTCCGTGTAGTATATGAGCGCTCGCGCCACACATTCAGCGGCTGAAAGGATATAGCGCTATAAATAAGATGACAGGCTCGATTTATGCACAGAATTAGTATTCACATAAAACTTCTTCCGCTAAGATCAAGAAGGGAGCCGACGGATGGATACACGTTATAGATTTCAAAACAGGAGAAAGTGCCTCAGATCAGGCTGGCCGACGTTTCGATAGGGGACCTATCTTTGTCAAAGGCGCCTTGTCATCCCTGGCGTGTTAGTTTTATGGGGTTAGTGATGACGTCATGTCCAGCGGCGGCGTGTCTGTTGCTGTTGGTAATTGATGCCTGGAAAGAGAGAAACTCGAAAGCAGAGGAGTAAAGCCCTTGCCACATTTCAAGAGAGTTTGCAAACACGTTCGGGTCTGCCATGTCAGAGTTCAAGGTAGCTGCAAAGAAAGAAAAAAAAGAGAAAAAAAAGGGGGGGGGGCGGGTACAACCAAGCGAGAGGACGAGTGCAGCCATCACAAAGAGCTGCAGAAGGTTGTGAGGAAGGGAACTACAGGCGGGGAGAAAAAAAAAAAAGAGAAACCGGGCGGTTTACGTTTAAATGTCCGCCAAGGAGCTGCAGAAGGTGGTGGGGAAGGCAGCTACAGACGACAAAAAGGTACTCGGGCGGCGTACGTTTAAAATGCCGCCTGCCTACTTTAAGTGATATTGAAAGGGTTGCCTGAAAAGGAAGCTCCTGCTTAATGGGTGAAGTAATTGGCTGGCATATGCATCCAGTGTCGTCGGTGGCTTCCAAAAATTGGGCGCCCGTCAATAAGAGGGTGAAGTAATTGGCTGGCATATGCATCCAGTGTCGTCGGCGGCTTCCAAAAATTGGGCGCCCGTCAACTAAGAGGAAAAAAAAAAAAGGTTGAAAGGAACGAGGGGCGGCCGGGGGGGAACAATCGGAATAAGACTCGTAGAACTTCCTGAGAAAGCGAGGGCTGTGACAATGCTGGCCAGAAGCGGCCTTTGGAGCGCGGAAAGGGGGAAGGAAACCGTGGCTCGGATTCACTAGAAAATGAAAATATCTTAAGAGAATAATATCTACACGTATGTGCACATTTTTACATGCAAGGTTAAGAGATATTAAAAAAGAATATTGATAGTGTATTATGGGAGCTGGTCGGGATTTTATTTTGCGAATAGGTTAAGGTTTTTGAAAGCTGAGCGTACTTAATGTCTCTTAATTTTATAGGAATCATGCTATGGCTTTTAACGATTCCAAATTACCACGAGCTAGATTTATTCCTGATGGGTGTAGGGATTGAAATTTGTGTATCAAATACGATTCCATGTATTTCCTCTCACGTGGTGACCGGAAGTTTGTTTGTAGAATGTAAAGTTTGGCTTGATCGAAATTGTGGTCTTGTTGATTGAAGTGGCTGGCTACTGCTTTTGGTAAGTTGTGCTTTGTGTCTGCGCGGTGGCCGTTCAGTCTTACATGAATTGGTTGTCCAGTTTCGCCTATGTACTGTTTTTTACAGGTGGCACACTCAATGCAGTAGATCAGGTTGTTTGAGGTGCACGTGAAGTTCGATGTTACCTTGTGAAGGTAATCGGATGCTGTGCTTTTTACGTTGGTGGCTGGCTGTATATGTTTGCACGTAGAACATCTTGGACGCCCACAGGGTCCAGACGTTGGTGTAGTTTTTGTTGCGAGTTTTGCATGTACGACATCGACCTTGAACTCTGACATGGCAGACCCGAACGTGTTTGCAAACTCTCTTGAAATGTGGCAAGGGCTTTACTCCTCTGCTTTCGAGTTTCTCTCTTTCCAGGCATCAGTTACCAACAGCAACAGACACGCCGCCGCTGGACATGACGTCATCACTAACCCCATAAAACTAACACGCCAGGGATGACAAGGCGCCTTTGACAAAGATAGGTCCCCTATCGAAACGTCGGCCAGCCTGATCTGAGGCACTTTCTCCTGTTTTGAAATCTATTCTTCCGCTAAAAGCATTCGTGCGGGAATGTTTGGGGGAATTTTGATGCTGGATACATTAGTGAAGTCGGCCGACCAGTGGCAAAAACATTTACAAAACAGAAGTACTTCGAATTTGGCCCATGAAGTTAATGGTATGTGTTATAACGTTTCAACATATTTGATAGCGTTGAACAACTGGTCAACGAAGTGGCCATGTAATTTGAGTCAGTTATTCTTCTAAAGACCACCTTTTTTTGGTAGAAAAGTGACTGTGCTAGAGATAGTTGTTAGTCATTGTCATAGCAGAAACTAATAAGACAATACAAGCTAGTCAGTCGGCGATACTTCGCGCCCCGAGTCGTACGTGTGGCATTAGCACGGTACAATATTTGAACTTTGTTATTTGTGCTAGTACAGCAATCCATGTAGCGGCATTCTGCAGCTTAAGCTACAAATATTCAAGCGCCTAATGCTCTATTGCATTACGATTGTATCCTAGGCGGGCGAGCTGCCGGGCAACTTCTGCGGGCTGAAGGTAGAGCGCAACGTCGAGGTTATTGTCGTCACTGACGGCCGGCAACACGGCGTCCAGCGTCGTTGAGGGGCTTCCGTGAACTAGTTTCAACGGCGTCATATGTGCGCCGTTTCTTACACTGCCGTGTTAACTTCAGGTTATGTGCGGAAGATATTATGGCGTCCCATGTCATGTGTTCCACGTACAGTACATTGCCAGCATGTCGGCGAGGGTTTCATTTAGCCGCTCGGTGAGGCCATTCGCATGCGGGTGATGCCCGTCGGTGACTTCTGTGGCTCTATTTCAAGATGGTTTGCGTTAGCTCTGCCGTAAAAGCCGTACCTCTGTCGGTGACGAGGACCTTTGGAGCGCCGCGACGCAGGAGGACTTTCTCAACAGGGCATGTATAACTGTCTGAAGGGAGACAAGAAAGTTCCAACATCGTCGATAAGCCATCGGCTCCGCCGATGTCAGCTGAAGCACGGCAGAATGATGGCATGCTCGGCCCAATGTTGCCGGTGAAAACCATCGGCTCGGCCGATGTCGGTGAAAGTACGGCAAAATGGCGGCTAACTCGGCCCAATGTTGCCCGTGAAAGCTATCGGCTAAGCCGATATCGGCGGAACAACAGCAAAGCGCCGGCAAACTCGGCCCAGTGTTGCCGGTGAAAGAAATCGGCTAAGCCGATATCGGCGGAAAGAGGGCAGAACGCCGGAAAACTCGGCCCAATGTTGCCGGTGAAAGCCCAACATCGGCTGAAAGGCGGCAAAGTCGGCCCAATTTTGCCGACAAAATCAACGGTTCCGCCGATACCGGCGCCAGGCTGGCAATGCTGGCCCGAGGTGGGGCCGCGCATAGCCGCCGTAAAACCAATATCGGCCCGACGTTGTGTGCTGCCTGGGATACTACCAGGTTTGGTGGCCACGTAACTTAAAAAAATATTCATTCAGAAAACCTTGAAACAGCATTAGTAAATGTTCAGTAGCTGCATTGACAGGTCATTGTGCGTTCTTATTGAAGTGAAGGATCAGAAATCTTGAACATTGCGCCGTTGCGTGTTGCTTTTCTGGAAATCGAATTAAAGTAAGCGTGGAAATTCACTCGAATATTGGCCACTGAAAATAAGTGCAAGTTCATTGGGTAGCATATTGACGGCATTTCGTACACGGTCGGTGTTCTGTTTTCGAACGTCTGGTGTCGCCTCCCGTCATTGGCCAGAAGCAAACTTCAAGTAGCTAGCTTGTGGCCCATCACGTAAGTGGCACGATTCAAACGTGTACACGATTGTGCCCCAGTTCAGTGACACTTAAGTCGCCATTAGAAAGCACACTGCGTTTTTGTCAAGATGACATTGACGTTTAAAGAGCAGCCACTCAAATAGTGTAAGTGTTTGAAATCGATTTTCAATTTCTGCGTATTAACTTCTAGAAATGAATTACCTTAAGCACTTGCATGCCTTAGTGCTAATGTTCTATTTTACTTTCACGAACTTTAACGAAAACTTGTGTGGCGTCTCGAAGACGTGCACTAGCAAGCAGTGTTTATTGCGTGTACTGACGCTGCAATTTTTTATTACAGTTGAAAACCCTAAGAACCAGGTAAACAGCGCAAGCACTAAAAGAGTAATAGTCCCACACGGGCGCAAACGTAAGGGAATTGATATTAAAACACACAGACATTTTGAGAAGTCTGTTTTGATTACTTGTGTGATCTTTTTTTAATTTTATTTGCAAAAGGAAAACACAAAAAATAACGCAATTCTCTTGACATCTATCTTGATTTATACGATAAAGAGCAAATATTCTTACCACTAGAGACGAAAGCCACAGTTAAGTTGGCGTAGCGCTTGTTTATGCATAGGTAGGGTGAGTTCCACCTGCAGTAATTTGGACAAATTTTGCTACAAAAATGATTACCTACAAATGGACGGCGTGCAAAGGTGCACCCTCGATAAGACCGTACGGCGACAGGGAGCGAGCACGGTACAATTAGAAGAACCTTTCGCTTCTTAAGTATCTTAAGATACTTAGTATCTTAAGTATCTTAGATATCTTAAGTATCTTAAGATACAATTGGTAGGTATCGTATCGGATACAACAATTCTTGAAGTATTTTGTATCTGTATCTCAAATACTTCTTGCCCGAGTATCTTTCGCGATACAATTTCAAATTATCTTTGCCCAGCCCTGGTTGTCGGATACGGTGAAGCGTCCGGGCCAATCCAAGGTGGCCAGACGTAATCTCGTCACGCATTGCGCGGAATACCGCACGGCGCATATATTCGGGGACGACGAGGAGCAGTGGGGCGCCATCGCTAGAGTAATTCTTGAGATATAGTAGGCCGTCATGAATTACAAGTGGCGTTGCGCGTTCAGAGCTGCGGGTCGCATCGATAATTTGTCTCAGTGAAGGGTCGCGCTGTTGCTCGTGACCGAAGTCATCCAAACTAGGGAAGTCGGAGGAAATCGCAGCTAGGCACTTTTCGAAATCGTCGTCATCAGTGTCCATATTCTGAGAGGAAAGACGAGATAAGCAGTCGGCGTCTGCGTGGCAGCGACCACTCTTGTAAGCAACAGCACAGTATTCTTGAAGCCGCAATGCCCAATGAGTCAATCGGCCAGCTGGGTCGTGTAGTGCGACAAGCCAACACAGAGAATAGTTATCTGTGACGACCTTGACATGTCGGCCGTACAATTAAGGTCTGAATTTTTGGACGGAGAAAACAACCGCTAGGCATTCGAGTTTCATGACTGTATAATTGCTCTCAGCCTTCGTCAAAGTACGACATGCATACGCAACGACGTGTTGACGTCCGTCATGAACCTGAACTTGCACAGCGCCAACACCGACACCACTAGCATCTGTGTGCAGTTCCGTGAGTGCCTCCGGGTCCAAATGACGTAAAACTAGCCCGGGGCAGTCTCACATTTAACGGTCCACTGGTATGGGGTGTCCTTCCGGAGCAAGTTTGTCAGTGGATTAGCAAGCTGGGCGAAGTCCTTAATAAACCTGCGAAAATAAGAGCACATGCCCAGGAAAATAAGAACCCATGCCCACGAGGATCCTCACCGTCGTCGTCTGCTTAAAGTTGCGGACTGCAGTAATCTTGTGGGGATCTAATCGTATGCCGTCTTTGTCGATGACATATCCGAGAACAAGGGCTTGATGCTCACTAAAATGGCACTTCTTGCGTTTAAAATGAACCCAGCTTTTTTGACGCAATACAGAACAACACTGAGACGCTGGTTCTACTCATGGATAGTTTGTCCGAATATAATCACATCATCCAGATACCCCATACATGTTTCCCATTTGAGACCGCGAAGGTTGGAATCCATTAATCTATCGAAGGTTGCTGGGACATTACATGAGTCGAACGGCATAACATCAAATTCATACAACCCATCGGGCGTAACGAAAGCAGTCTTCTCTCTTTTACAGACGGATGCATTGGTATCTGCCAGCACCCAGACCTTAGGTCGACCGATGAAAAGTATGCGGCGGAGTGCAGGCAATCAACAGCCTCTACTACGGCGTCTCTAATAATCATATCATGGTTTTGGGACGTTAAACCCGAGATATTATTATTATTACGTTTTGTTGGCGCATGCTACGCTAAGAAGTACACTGCAATCGGGTTTGAGCCTTTTAGGGAGTTTTGGGCTCGTTGCGCAGCGTGCATTCTAAAGGCACTACGCAAAACCCCCTTCAAAAGGAGGTTTTATTTGCATCCTTTGTTAAGGGAGTGATTGCATGTAACTAACAGAGTCTTTAGGAGGTACTTTCGGTGTTTCTATTTACTCATTTGGGGGCTTGAACTTGGCGCATTGGGAATTTTTCTCCTTCTTTTGGGAGCTTTTACAACCTCTTTTACAGGCGGCCCCAGAGCAGTCGCGAGAAAAAAAACCGGCAGATCCCACGCACTGTGGGAATCGATGTAATGCGAAACAGCCAGCAAAGAGCTGTATAAAGGTACGAACACACTGGCCGCATAGAATAATATAAAAAAGGTTAAGAGAGGACACTCCCGTAGGCCCCTGCGGCTGATTTGGGTTCGCAGCACACCAAACGGAAGTGGGGAATCCTAACAGCCGCCTCAGAGATCGGAAATCGCAAAAAAAAAATTTTAAAATGCCGACCTCAAAGGCCATTATTTAGCTATAGGTAAAATTACACGGCCCCCGAGACCACTTCTGTTCGTGTGTTTGTCTCGGAGGTCATACATACATACATATACACATATATTTTTTTAACGCGTTACTTGCATGCATAAGTAGCTTCGTGTAAGCCACACCGCCAGAGCGGCGAGCACACAATGCCATTGTTTATGCAGACATGACAATCGTTGGGAGAGACGAAACAGTTTATTTCAAGTCACATTCTCAGTAAGCACATACAAAAGATTGGAGCACTGCACAATGCAAGACAGCTGCCACATGTTGAGAAATTGCACAGTAGGAATAAATAGGCGATATTTAGAAAATTCCCACAGTACAATAAAAGTGCAGAAGACAGCATTAGCATGACAGAGGAAAAGGGGATTTCAGAGTGAAAAGGGGATTTCAGAGTGAAAGGGTACGACTTTTCAGAGTGAAAAGGGGCCACTCGATTTAAGCGAATGAAGAATATGTATGACCATCCAAACACCAACTAGCTGAACGGCAAAATAGTGCGAAAGATACGGACATACTTTGATAGTTAGCTAATGACAACCACAACTTCAAAATCGCATCTTGGAAAGGTGCAAAGAGCTACCTGTCGTCTCGCGGCATCCTGAACCACTTAGTACCACGCTCTCTCCCTATCCTGCCGTTGTTGCACCACGCAGCGCAGCAGTAGCTGCCGTAGTACTTCGACTTCGGACGGCATGACCTGGAAAAAGAGAAAAAAGTTTACCGTATTTTCTCTCGCCTTCGCACAAATTGTCTCCGACGCACTTCTCAGCGCCCTTTCGCGAAAAACAGTCCCAAGCAGTTGCCGCAGTGAAAACAAAGCAACCTTCGGTGCATGAACTACTGAGGCTGTATTTAACGAGAATATTACGTCGTAGCCACGGCCAACGAACACTGTTCTCATTTCTCAAGTTCTCTCTCATTCGGCTCTTAACATAGGCGTCAAGCAAACTGCGAATACCCCAAATAACGATTCTAAGCATAACTTCACTCTTTCACACATTTGCACACCCATGCAGTGAATTAGAACTGCGTGTAACGGCATTGTATGCACAAAGAAAACCTTACGGCGCAAGCGGCGACTCATTTTTGGCGCCAAGAAACGATTTCTTCGCTAACGTGCTGCGCAGCATTTCAAGTTGCTATGTCTTAATGCAAAGCAATTCACGAGCATCATACGCGAAGCGTGAAGCACAAAGAAGCTTTCGGCGCTAAAACACAAAGTGCGTCAAATGTCAACTTAAAGCTGTAGCGACAAATACATTGCAAAGTGATGAAGGGAAAAAAGAACCTAATGATGGCGTTCTTACCAAGCAGCCGCCAAGCAGAGTGACTTCCCGGCAGACGATCCCAGCGAATTCCACGGAGCAGGTAGAGTCAATTTTGTATGCGTCGCCGCTCATGCCGCGTCGTCTTGCCATGCCGGCAATCCTGACCATATATGGTCATGACAGCTACCAATCGATGATTTCGAACTGTCCAGTCGCAGACGATAAATATGGATTTAGAGCCGCACTGCGAGCCAGCGGAAGCCACTGCCGCAGCCACATAGTCTGACAAAGACAAGTTGATGTATTGTGAACCAGAAAAGGTGCTGCAGTACATAACTAGTACGCGCGTTCTCTTGGAAACAGGGAGTGACGTGCTGCCGTCTAACGGCTGGCGAGAAGCTGCGTAGCTCCACCGCTTATGGGAGACCAGCGCTGGATAGGTGGCGCGCCGAAAAAGGGCGCCTGGCGGGGAGTCGCGACATAACTCAGCCGCTCGCATGGCCTCCGCGTCGCCGGCTAATCTCGTAGGCCATGCCACTCGCGCTCAGACGAGCGGCCGCACTGTACCGCGGTGAGCGCACGCGCGTGCGGTGCTTCCGTGCTTCATTTTGGCGCGAACAGCTCAAGCAGCCATTGCGCCAGTAATACTACTCTATGGTTTCGAAAAAAATAACTTTGTCTGACGGCTACTTTCTCAGGAAAGCACTGGAAAACGGAGAGAAGCTCTGCAAAGCAGACTACGTCTGTGCATACGGCATCGAAGAGACAGTGCTGTGCCGTGGTGGCGACTCTGTCGTCACCGTTTTCTGTTTGCGTCCTGAGATTTGTGTCAAGCTACTGCAGGCTTACAAGCCTCTATTGATAAGTACGTGCTGTGCCGATACCAGCAGCACACTACTGCAGTAAAAAAAAAAGTAAGAGGCAAGGGGTAGCTGCGTCAACGTTTTTCTGCCATGGTATGTATGCCCAGCCCGCGGTATGTATGCACGCGGACGTTGATCAGCAAACCACCGTGCTAGCATAGCATGTATGGTGTCGCGCTGTTATGCTCGTGGGCGCGGAATAGATTCCCGGCCACGGTGGCCGCATTTCGATGGGGTTGAAATACAAAGAACACCCGCGTACTGAGAATTATATGTGCACATTAAAGAACCCCAAGTGGTCAAAATTAATCCGGATTCCCCCACTACGGCGTGCCTCATAATCATACCTTGTTTGGCACGTAAAACGCCAACAAATGTTGATGTCGATCAAACCCGTTTATTCTAAGCAGACACAGGCAAGCGAAAAAACTAACACAGTACGTTAGGCAAATTAAACGGCGAGTAAAAATCCAAGACATTTGACCCTTTTCTAGCGAGGCATAAATTGCGACGTCTCTTCGCCGTGGCAGCCAATGCACAAAGAAGCTTTACCGCATCGGCTGACTCCAGAAAGCTAAGCTTCGAGCAGTCCGCTGCTTTGTTCGTGACAAGAACTCTGTCTGTAGAACAAGTGAACTTCAACGGAGGCATCCATCGCGTACGTATTTCTTATAACAGTCCAGCGGCTTCGGCGAACCTGCCACCCGTAAGCATCTCGTAGACAGACAGCTTTCCTTCTGCGTAACTGTTTGCAAATAATGTAGACTACTTGCCTATCGTATCATATTCACTGCACGCGGTGGCATCAGAAGGAGCTCAATTGGTTGTGGTCAGATGAAAAGATTGTTACATATGCCGCATGCTGCATAATATGTATGTTTTATTTACGACAAAACGCCAATTAAATTCTGCTCGTTGGCCGTGGTTTCCACTGGTGGCCCTTACTATCGAATGAATCTAGCAGACACGCGCAATTCGGTTTAGAAACCAGCCCGACGCCACAAGGCATACTGTGCTCGCCTGACTACCGGGATGCAACGCTGCATCCGTTCCTATTCATGTTTTAGAAGGAAAAACATAGAAGGATATGTCCTCCCTCATTTCTACGTATTGTGGCACTTGAACGCGCAGCAGTACCGCCAGCAGTTTTGTTTTGTTTCGGCGATACGCGCCCGCATCGCCTCAACCAGTCGCCACTCTCGTCTGCGGGAGCGGCTGGAGTATGCGCGCTTTGACCGCCAGGGCGGCACTGCCCACACCGCGGAAACTCCAGCGCTGGTTCCCTATAGGCTCGTGTGTCCACTCTTGTCACTTTCTGTTACTCTATGCTGGCGGCGCGGCACTCTCTCGCCCGCCGCTCACCGCTCGCTCGATGCTTTTCTCTCTTTCTCCCGCAGAGCGTCCAAGTCTTTCTCCCGCGACTCAATTGCTCGGGGACCAATTTTCGACGCTACCGCCGGCTGCCGCGCAAGGAAACCACCAATCAGCGCCTGCTTTCCCTCCTCTTCCTTCTCACACGGGCTGTCGTCATAGCAACCAGACATTGTTCTTCTCACCCGCGCCACCCCTCTCCGTCTTTCTGGGAGAAATCGCGAGCCGGCGGGCGCGCGATCTTCGACATGTCCAGTCTTGTCTCGTGATTGTCGCGCCGGCAATGTGGATAGCGTGTCGCTGCTTGCCGCGCGGAGCCGCCGACAGGTGGGACGCAGCCGCGGCATGCTTTCCCCCAGTGTGCACGTACCTTAAATGGCCTTGTTTGTCTTTGAGCCAAATGAAATTATTCATGTCATGGCATCTAGTTCACCATGTATCGCATGTTTGCCATGCACGCATGCATGCACAACATGGTATATACCATGCCAATGAAGCGATATTCTGGTCTATAGAATGCATGACCTGTCATTTATGTTCGTCATGCACTCGGGTCATGCCATACCAATTTTGGTATATATCCAGTTAACAAAACGGCCGGAAGCGCACCATGACAGTGTCATGTAAATCATACCGTACATGACATGCAATACATGTCTACGATGTGGGTGCGCTTTGAAGACGCGGACAGGGAAGAGACAGGACAGGTGTGTTTCCTGTCTCTTCCCTGTCCGCGTCTTCAAAGCGCACCCACATCGTAGACATGCAGAACCAACTAGCCGAATTATACTTAGCGGCGTCAAGTCTTTCATGTGCCATAGTCTTTCACACACGTCGCCCACGTATCCAAACGGATTGTTTACGAAGTCCGGTCTCGAAGGTCCGAGTCGCACTGGCGCTTTCGCTAAGTTTCACAGCATAGGCAGTCGATCGGCGAGCCTTGACGTCATCGACGGCGTCTTCTTGCTGCTGCAGAGATGGTCGGGCACGTCGCTCAGCATCCTGGCGACGCCGCTTTGCTGGACGTTCCTCCCTTTCCTTCAGTGTAACTCAGCAGCACGTTTAGCCTTCCTCTGTTCATTCTTCGTACGCTGAACCGCTAATTGCCAGGCAACTACTTCGGGATCCGATGACATAAGCTTCTCTGCTCTTCTGCGCCGTTGAGCAGCATTTGCGCTCTCCTTC
Organism: Rhipicephalus sanguineus; assembly: GCF_013339695.2. NCBI lineage: Eukaryota > Metazoa > Arthropoda > Arachnida > Ixodida > Ixodidae > Rhipicephalus > Rhipicephalus sanguineus. Next base: position 21,022,397 of record NC_051176.1, on the reverse strand, counting down.
TCCATGGCGTTACCCGCCTGCAAACGCCAGTCAGAGGCGCTATCAAGCGGCACTAGCGCATTGTCAGACGGCGACTGCACAGCGAAGGCGAATAGCTGCGCGCGCCATGGCTACGACGTCACCCCTCTTGAATGCGCAGAGCAGCAGCGGCGAGTCGCGCGCGCCGGCGCCAATCTGTCTGCCCTGATACGACGCCACTCCTCCCGGTCTCCGCCACCAGCTGTGGCGAGCCGCGCGCGGCGGTGGCGGAGAGCGCGTGAGATGCCGGCTCCGCACTCATCCTCGCGCATGCGCAGCACGGCTCATGATGACCCACGCGAAACCTGCTCCGGCTAGGCAAGCGTAGCTAACGCTACAAAAATAGGTATGGTGCAAAAAAGACCGGGGCGAAGTGAAGACACCTTTTTTCCTTAGAATACTTCCAAAACAACTAGCCCACTGACAATCTTTAACGAACTGACAAACACGTGTTTGCGATGTGTTTGTCAGTTTGTGTTTTCAGCCCCGCCACGGTGGTCTAGTGGTTATGGCGCTCGACTGCTGACCCGAAGGTCGCGGGATCGAATCCCGGCCGCGGCGGCTGCATTTTCGATGGAGGCGAAAATGTTTGAGGCCCGTGTACTTAGATTTAGGTGCACGTTAAAGAACCCCAGGTGGTCGAAATTTCCGGAGCCCTCCACTACGGCGTCTCTCATAATCATATGGTTGTCTTGGGACGTTAAACCCCAGATATTATTAGTTTGTGTTTTCACTTCGCCGCCACCCTTTTTCTGCCGTACCTACATTTCCGAAGCAAAAATATCACGTTCACGCATTGCTTCCGACGTGCCTTTAGAAACAGTCGTATTTAATACGATTATATTGCACGTTAAATACGATAGAAAATGTGCTTCCAACGTGGTGTACTCAATTTCTTCCTGTAGCGACACGTTGAAAAAAGCGATGCATTGAAAATTCGACGAATGCCTTTTTCAAACGGCATGCCCATAGGCGACATGCTTGGGAGAAGGCATACCATTGTCGGAGGTGTAGGGAGCATTTTTTTTTTTCAACGCCTACCGCCCCCCACCACTGATCATTGTCGCGAAACTCGCTTGACCAGGCATGGTAGGCTAGCCGTCCCGACGCAGGCACAATCCTTGCTGCGGGAGCAGGTTTTTTTGCTCCGCCCAGCAGAATTCTTCAAGAAGTGTTGGTGAGTGCACATGTGTGGCGGAAAGTCAAAATGGACCTTTTCCTAGGCCGAACAGCCCCACCAGTGGCGGCGATCGCCGAAATCGAAACTGGTGGCTCACTGCCTCTGACACTTATAACGGTAAGCTGGTAACCAATTACAGAGGCCATGCTTGCTTCTAGTTGCATTCCTGAGGCGGCAGGTGTCGCCCCTCTCGTCGCACGAAGTGAAACCACATGGTGAAACGCTTTGGCCACCACACGTGTTTGGCCACCTTCGGCTGCCTTCGCTGTGTGCGCGCTGTTTAATCCGTCGTTGTTTTCACAAGATGTTCTCGCTGGACGAGTTCCGGTTGCTTTATGACTTAGGAGGGGGATGGTCAAGTGACCTGACATGTGTGACCTGCTTCACCGAACGTGCCATTAACGACCACTTCGGCACCTCACATCGCCAACAAAAGAAAGGGTGGGCATTTAAAGAAGAACGGTACATACGTCGCATTGAATGCAACGTTTACCACCACCCCTCTGGCTGCGAATTGGTCTTGCTACGCAGCATATGCTTATGCTCGATGAAGTCCGGGCACTACCAACTCGTAGCGCTGCGGCAAGCTGACTCGCGCGTCATGCAAGCATACTGCGACTGCGTTGCTGGGTGAGTAGACGCTTCTTCTACCGTGTGAACTATATGCACCTTCCAAAGATATTGCCACGCCCACTTCTTGTCTTGTTTTTATGTGTTCGGGTTTGACCGGCAGGGACGGTTATCAACACTGCTTCGCGGACAGCGTCGAGTGTTGATAACCGTCCCAGAAAGAAAGAAACTGAAAGCCTTAGCTTTCAGTATCTCGGCCACAAGTTCGGCCTAATAAAGAGTTTCATCTCGACGTGCTGACTCCTTCCTTCGTCGACGTCGCGACCACGTGACAATATTCTAAGCGCTGTAACTGATTATTAGTGTTTAAGAGGTCTGTTTCGGTCAACATTCGTGCTAGTGTATAGACGTTGGACATTTAATCAGTTTCGCAGATGTTTAGTGGCGACTTTTATTGAAGCACTTTAAGTTAATGTTAACGTTTCTGACAGCGTATTGAGAAGCCTGCCGCGATGAATCGAAGGTACCGAGTATTCGTACCATTCTGCGGCCCGCTGACGCCTTGCCGCTGAAGCAAGTTGTAACAACGCTGCTTTGCTATAAGGCCTGCGTTGACTGCTTTGGCATGCCTTCTAAGTACAGGAAGTATTCATGGGGCTGGGAAAAATCCTAAAATATGATGGCGCTATCATTTCAAATAAGGATTTCCTTTTCACTGGTTATGTATAAAATAAACACAGCTTTGTGTACAAAATTGTTTGTGCTCGTTAGAAAGTGTTTTTGATGTTGTGAATGGCAAGTGTGTAGATTCATGTTTAACTCTTTTTTTCAGGCTGAGCGAGAGGTGCCAGCATATTGCTGCTTTGCTGTTTGCCCTCATGGATGTGCAGTCACCCTCATGCACTGACATGCCGTGCAAATGGATGGCACCGAGTCAAAGCAAGGGCACTTTCTGTCACGTCGGGCTACATTGAACTTCCATTCTTACAAGCTATGAAAACTTCAAGATATTACTTTGAGTTTGGCACATCTCATGGCTTAAGAGGTTCATTTGTTGCACATATTTTTGAGAGGACAGTTTAAGAAACCCGAGAAAAAATTATTTCATGCACGTCTTTTTAGTAACACCTGTCCAAGCAGCATGTCCAGTTACGTCACTTCGGAAAACAAAAATTATACAGGTATCACTCACACTGCGGATTGTGTTGAATGTGACTGCGTTTCGTAACTGAGCCGTCTGGGACTTCAAAAAAAAAATTGCGAGAAAACCACAGTTAAAGCCTCACCATTTCTTTTGCATGAAGGCATGCTTCATGCCTTCATGCCTCATGAAGGCATGAAGGATCCATAAACTGTTGTTTACTTTTACCATTTTAGGTCGACAATAACGTCTCGGTTTTCGGTTGTTTGACCACAATGCATGCTTGTGCTTTGTTGAAGTGGGTGGAGGTAAGGTGGAGAAAACGCGAGTAGCAAAAAAAAAGTAAACTATACTGACTGTCCTTTTTTTCACTGTCTTCAATACCTGCTGTTTTCACTTCACCATGATATGATTGAACTCAAAAATGAATACATTTTTCATCTACTTCTAGGACAGAACTTGCCAGTGACACCCCTTGCTGACATAACCTTCAGGAAAAATATAATCAACAAGTCTGTGCCTTGAAAAGTGAAGAGTCGCCTGCAACCCTCGCTTCCACTAAATGGAGCAGATGCAGACAGGGAGTTTGCACTTCAGATCAAGGAGGATGTGCGACATCTAATATGGAGTAGGTACATCGCAGGTAATCCACCACCTCTTCAAAATGCAAGTGCTCTTCCTGACACGGAAGACTTTCACTCCGAAAGGTGCCTAGAGATGCCCCGGTCGCATATGCAACAGCGGGCACCACTGTCCACAGCAGAGGCAACAGAGATATGTGAGAGGACAATCGGTCAAAGTGAGAACCCAGAGTGGCTAAAAGAGAGGATCGGCCGACTGACAGCCTCTAATGTCTTCAAAGTTCTTCACTGCATAAAGCCCGAAGGCTTAGTCCGAAGCATTCTCTGTCCAAGAAAGGAAACCTCGCTGCATCCACGTGACCCAAGGCTTTACGGTAGGGAAAACGAAGTTGTGGCGGTTGAAGCATACAAATCTTTGATGCTTCTTTATGACAAAAATATAGAGGTACAGGGTTGGTCAAAAATTCCCAGGCCGCAACGCCCGGCCGAGGAGCGGGAGCCTGCTGCTATCGCGGCGCTGTTATCGCAATTACGCCTTGGCGCACGCTCGCGTCGAGCGTGCGCGTGGAAGGGGGGGGGGGGGGATTGCGTCCCTCTCCCTTTCTAGCTCTCCATGATAAGAAAGCGAGGTATAAACTTGGTTCGTCATGTTTCCTTACTGCTCGCTCTTCGAATACTGTGCAGCGTATAGCCGGGCGACAGTGTTCCGGAAACTGACGCATCATGCTTGCGGCCACATTTCCTTAGACACCGTCTAGCAAACCCATTACCATGGATTTGGGCTTCCTGGAGAACAATATCGTGCTCTCAACTTTCCATTGGCACTGCGGGAGCTCTCTCAGACGTCTGCGCAAGCCAATTCGCTGCATACGAACATGGTCGAAGCCCGAAATGCATTCAGAAGAACTTGTGTTGGGGCTAGTTGGAACATCTTAGCAGAATAAGCAGCGCTGTACAGAAGTATACAAATTGAAGATCGAACAGTGAACGAAGAGGACGCACCATGTTTATTCCTCGATTCCTTATGAACGAGAGCAAGAAAGGGAGAGGGCTGCACCCTCCCTCCACGCACACGCTCGACGCCAGCGTGCGCCAAGGCGTGATTGCGATAACAGCGCCCCGATAGCAGCGAGCTGCTGCTCCTTGGCCGGGCGTTGCGGCCTGGGAACTTTTGACCACCCCTGTACATGAAACGGGACTGCACGTTCTGCAAGAGTTTCTAGCAGCCTGCCCGGACCGCATCATCATAGATGGCAATGAAGTTGGATTGTTGGTAGTGAAATGCCCGGCATCAAAAGCAGGACAGGCAGTGCTGAATGCATGTGAAGATAAAGGGTTTTGTGCTGAAGTTGTCATTGTGGAAGTGCAACTCAAGAGGACTCATCCTTATTACATGCAAGTGCAAGGTCAACTGGGCATCACAAAGAAAATGCGGTGTGATTTTGTGCTATGGACAGGTCACCCAGACCTGCACATGTGTGTGTGTGTAGAGCGCATCTCCTTTGACAAAGTGATTTGGAACGAGATGCTTGAGAGCCTGCTGTACTTTTACAGAATGGCAGTTGTTCCAGAGCTGCTGACTAGGCGCATAAGGCGCTTAGGTTTTCTGTACACAAGTGGAGCAGGATACGTGTCTGTTAAAAAGTATAAGGATGGCTTTTACGTTTCACAGCAGGAGGAACCGTTGAAGATTAAAATAAGGAAACTTCAGTGAGCAGCAGAAGCAAGAGTCACGGCTAGGTGCTTTTGTATCTATACAATAGTTGCATTATTTAAATACCTTGTAGGTGTGTACTTGTGTCGTATATTTTATATGACATACATCTGCATGCTTAGCTAAGCAACATTTAAGACTTTTAAGATCGGTGTTTCATTGTGAAGTATTTAAAGGAGTACTGATACGAATTTTATATATTTTCGAGTTGTTGCTCTAAATGAAAGTACGGTAGTGATGCAGAACTATCGGTGAATTGACTATCGATAGTATCGATAGTTTTCTTGAAACTATCGATAGTGTAAACAAACTATCGATAGTACTACTATCGACAAACTATTGATAGTGCAATCGGTAGTACCATCGTTGTTATTACTAGCGATATTAGAGCCACGCGTGTTTATTGCTTTGCTTTGATGTATTCGGGTTTCACCCACAAAGTCTGTTAGCAACGTTTGACAGCGCTGTAATGTTTGAGAAGCTTCACGATTGTTTGAGATCATTCTGTTAAGATTACGCACCGGGCGTGAATAGTCAAGTTAATTCGAGAGCTTACGCGAGCACCAGCGATAATGCTGGAAGGTTCCGACGCGTTCCACCGATGATCAGATTACTCGACGTGTGATGACCGTTGTCGCCGCTATCAGTGCCCAGCGTGTATCGCTTGTATTTTGAGTTTTGACTTTGTGGGCACAAGTTCGCCCAAATAAAGAGCTCCGTATTTCCCAGTCTTGCTCCAGCATTCTTCACCGTCACAACCACGTCACAATACTGCTGATAGTGGTGGGAATAATGATGCCGTTGCTGTGCGGCTATATGGCCAAAATATTTGCAATATCCTGCTATCAGCTTGGCTTAATTTATGAGCAATTTTTGGCGAAAGAAATAAATTATTTCCGCAATAAAAATGGAGGATATGTCCATCAATAAATTCACATCCAAAAACAACCAGTTACACCTTACAATTAACAAAGATGTTTTTTTAATCATAAAATGCAATATAAATTTGAAGCCGTGCAGTTCCACCACATGTAACGCCTTCCTTTCCGCTACAAATGAACACTGACTTTATGATCTTGTGTCCAGCAAAGCACTCTGGTGAAGAATGCAAAGCATGTCAACTTTCTTGCCCTTCAGCCTCTTCCTCCGGCTCCGCCATTTACTACGCGCCCAGGGAACGAAGTTTATTCTGCAATGAGTTTGTGCTGTTGATTTTATACTATCGATAGTACCATCGAATTTCTTACTATCGATAGCGCTATCGATAGCAGTTTTTACTATCGATAGTTCGATAGTGACTCAGCTATCGATAGTATCGATAGTACCATCGATAGTTCTGCATCACTAAAACACGGGTGTCGATAATCCTAAAAAGTATGCCACCATGAATGCTGCCAAGTGCAGGTTTGTGAGTGACATACTTTATTTCAGTGATGTGCAGCTCAGTGTTTCCTTACACATTTAAGAGTTTAAAGTTCCATGTTTTATTGTGGAATAGTGCTAAAGCTGTGTGGGTGGCAGCACCTTAAGTACAATGCGACCATGAATACTGCCAGGTGCATATTTGTGTGCTCAGTGTGTCCTTACACATTTAATACTTTAAAGTTCCATGTTTTATTGTGCAATAATGCTAAAGCTGAGTGAGTGGCAGCACCTTAAGTAGAATGCGACCATGAATACTGCCAGGTGCATGTTTGTGAGTGATATATTTCATTTCAATGCCATGCTGCTGCGTGTTCCCTTACACATTTTAGATTTCAAATGTCGATGTTTTATTGTGCAATAGTGCTAAACCTGAGTGGGTCGCAGCACCTTAAGTACAATGCGACCATGAATACTGCCAGGTGCATGTTTGTGAATGATATATTTTATTTCAATGCCATGCTGCTGCGTGTTCCCTTACACATTTTAGATTTCAAATGTCCATGTTTTATTGTGCAAGAGTGCTAAAGCTGAGTGGTTGGCAGCACCTTAAGTACAATGCCACGATGAATACTGCCAGGTGCATATTTGTGTGCTCAGTGTATCCTTACACATTTAATACTTTAAAGTTCCATGTTTTATTGTGCAATAGTGCTAAAGCTGAGTGGATGGCAGCACCTTAAGTACAATGCGACCATGAATACTGCCAGGTGCATGTTTGTGAGTGATATATCTTATTTCAATGCCATGCTGCTGCGTGCTTTCTTACACATTTTAAATTTCAAATGTCCATGTTTTGTTGTGCAATCTGTTAAAGTTGAGTGGGTGGCAGCACCTTAAAGGGAAACTGAAGAGGTTTTAGAATTCGATAAAACTTCGTGGTTAGCAAGGACTGACATTATTGTCGATGATGTATTTTTTCCGCGGTTGTTACAGCAGGAGCTTTAGAATATGCGAAAGACAGGTTTGTGTGGCTCTGGCCCTGCTAGCGCGCCGAAAGTGTGTACGTGGAAACCTACGTCCCCTTTGGTAGCCGTTCTGCACTCCAGTAAAAAGTAGCACCACTCACAAGGCACCTTTAGCTAAGCATCGCTTTCGCTCAGCCACGCGCAGACGTAGCATCCCGAGAGAAGTGCAGGGAACTGCATAGATTTCGCATTTCTGAAGAGTGCGTTTTGTCGAGACGGAGTCAGCGTGGCTGCAAAGCTACGGTGAAACCAAGTGGACGCACCTTCACCCTCCGCTCAATAGACTTTGTAAGCGGAGCGCTACGTGAGCAAGCGTCTCTTGTATCTTCAACCATGGCCTCCGTGACTATCTAATAACGTGCCGTTTCAGGAGCTAATCGAGGAGGGCACGCTTCAGGGCTACTGCTGTTGCAGATAACGCAGCATACCGAAGCTGACGTCACCACTTTCACTCATTGTCTCGTGAAGCCCTACGACAACAGCCTTTGTTTTTTGCAAAAAAGTGCTGTTTGCGTTTACATGTGAGAACTCTCACACCACTTTTCGAATTTAGCAGGTAACAAACGGTCCTTACACACTCCAAAGTCATTTTTTAAACTGCTTCAGCTTCCCTTTAAGTACAATGCTGCCATGAATACTACCAGGTGCATATTTCCGTGCGATATAATTTATTTCAATGATGTGCAGCGATTTTGGCGGCCGAAAATGTATAAATGTGTGCGTTCGCATGTTGCCAGTTGCGAGGTGTGTCAACAACACAAACGACGTCCCGGAGGCCAACATGGATTTCTTACACCGATTAAGCCTCCGGAGACAATTTTTCACACGTTGGGCATAGACCACATCGGGCCTCTTCCAATGACGGCAGCGGGTAATCGTTATATTATACTCGCTGTGGATCACTTCTCTAACTTTGTAGAGGTCGCGGCCGTGCCTTCGCTTGCTGCTAGCTACGTCATCCGCTTCTTGAGAGAGCGCTTCTAATGGCGACACGGTCTTCCTAACAAGTTGATTTCCGACCGGTCGACCACCTTCCGCAGTCGCGAGCTCCGCAATTACCTACAGCAAGTAGGAGTTGAGCATCACTTTGCGTCGGCATACCATCCACAGGCGAACGGGCTGACGGAAAGGTCGAACCAGACTATCCAGGCTCGTCTCGCACCGTACCGTAAGAATCACAAAGAGGGGAAGCTGACTGGGATGACCATCTTCAAGCGGCTGCCTACACAGTGAACACGGCGGCATACAGCTCTGCAGGAACTTGCCCCTACGAGATTGTCTACGACCAGCTCCCGCAACTGAATGCTACATTCGGTTTGGACACTCCCGTCAAAGTTGGGTGTTCCGTTGCACGCCGGACACTTTGTCGCGAAATCTGTACGGAGGCGCGCAGGAGGATTGCACATGCTCAGCAGGCGCAAAACGGTACTACGTCCGAGACCACCGTCCGGCGCCGAAATATAGTATAGGCGACGAGGTGTGGCTGCAGCGAGGTGCTTCATCGTCATCAGACAAACTGCGCCCAAAGTACGAAGGCCCGTTCATTATTTCCGAGCGCTTAGGAGAGAACACGTGACGAGTACGATCCACGGCTTCTGATGCGCGCACGGACAAGAGAAAGCGGAATAACTTTGCTGTGCATGTGTCGCGAATGAAGAACGGCGTCCGTCGACAAACGTGACGTTGTCTTATGCGCTTTTCTTGCAGGAGTAGACCAGTTGCAGCGTGGCCGAGTGTAGTGATAAAGAGTGGCACAGAAGCTCGGGAACGAGGGCGAAGAAAAGGAGGATGACGACGAAAGAGCACAGCCTGCCCGCAACAAGGGTGCTGTCTCTGTGTCGTTCTTTTACAATATATATATTTCCATCGTCGCACACAGCGCGTACTCCCATTCATAGGCGTGCGCAAGGTTCCCCATCAGGAGGGGCGAAGGTTCATCGCAGCGCCCCCCCCCCCCCTTCTAAGTCAATGTACGAGGCAGATTTTGCGCCCCCCTCCTCTTAGGTGCCTAGGGGAGTCAATGTATGAATCAAATTTTGCGCCCCTCCTTAGGTGACTAGGGGGGGCGGCCCCCGTCCCTGCCCCCCTCCTGTACGCAAGCCTATGCTCCTAATACTGAACACATGGAATAACATATGCAATGCAGCCTAAGCACTATACGTAATTCAGAGCACTAAAGCAACAAGGAAGCAGGGTGTAAAATCTCATCATAATGCACACTGACGTGTGCACTTCACCGTGCCAGTATCTAAGCACAAACCAAAGAAATGAGATGCACAAGGAACATGGTGTCAGCCTACTAATGAAGGCAACTAAATTAGTACAATAATGTTAGCATCACTTTTGAGAAATTTGAAACCGTGTAGACAGGCAGTTGCAAAGTTTTTTATTGCATTAGTTTGCACTATGGCATCAAAACATATCACACATGAGTGTGTGGTTCAGTTTGTGCAGAAAAGCCCAAAATAAACCGGTGATGTTGACTGTAGGTCCACTTACCAAGATGCATAAAAGCATTCAGCAATTCGCACAAAATTACAAGGTTGCCTTCATATATTGCTGTAAGAAAATATTTACTCACAGATATCCGAAAGCCATCGTAAATATCTGGAGGTGTGCTTGGGAACTTGTCGGCACAATGACATGACAGAAATGTCCCAATACTTCTATTATGCATAATTAGTTCAGCTATTTAGTATCGAAGCTTGGGCGTGTTGGTTAGACATCGGAGGGAATACAGCGCAAGACAAGACGAGGACACGGAAGGGCGACGCACACAGAGCACTCGTCGCCCTTCTGTGTCCTCGTCTTCCTTTGCGCTGTATTCCCTCCGATGTAGTTCAGCTATGTTTCAGTGTTTTCATGCCAGCTAGTGTCATCTGTAACTCAAAAGTTCTTCATCTTGAATTCCTTACTTTATGGCTTATGCGTAATTACTACAGTGAAATTAATCCACGTGCCATGACTGCATAGTCAACTTGGAATTAGGCAATCACATGCACTGGATAAAAAATTTCCTATTGTGAAGAGGTTTCTTGGTTGGTTAAGGATTTAATGGTTCTCAGCGGCAAGGCAGCGAGAAGAGCCGTCCAGAGGCACAGCAGCGATCCCAAACGCGAGCTGAGCGAACCGATCGTTGGCGATGGAGGCGCATCTTCTTCACAATCACCCTCGCTGAAAAAGGAGCCATCCTGGCGACCTAAGAAGTTTCAGGCAGAGGCTCATGGTACGGCTTGAGGCGGGAAACATGGACGATGTCACGTCCACGCCGGCGCATGCCATACGATCGAGAAACTGGCTCGATCAAAAAATTATTGCAGAGGTTTTCTCCAAGATGGTGTAAGGCCCCTCGTACATTGGAACGAGCTTCGAGGAGAGTCCTGGAGTTTTGTATGGGACAGATAGCCATACGAGAGACCCTGGGGCATAGCTAGCGTCTGGAATTGAGGTGTTGCTGTCTTCACTCTGGCGTTGCTGCTCTTGCGAGGTAAAGGTGCGGGCGAGCTGGCGGCACTCTTCGGCTTGTCGAGGAGCTTCGGAGACAGGTGGGCACTAGGAAGCACCATGAGGGTAGGGAGGTAGATTGTCGATAGTATGTGAAGGCTTGCATCCGTAAAGGAGAAAGAAAGGCGAAAATCCGGTAGTTGTTTGTATCGCGGCATTGCATGTGAATGTTAAATAGGGGAGAGCACGGTCCCAGTTGCTATGTTCAGATGCGACGTACAGGGTCGTCCACTCTTGGTACGAACACGGCACCGCGTGGCTGGGCTCCGCGGGGCGCCAGCGCTAAGGGTGCGGCCGCGCATCGAAGATGATCGGCACAGGCGCACAAGAGCTTGGAGGCGGGGCTTCGTTTCGATTGAAAAGCGCGGGAGCGCGCCGTGCGTGTTTTGCCGTGAAGCAAACTTAAAGCACCTGAGGAACCACGACGCGTTGCAGGAAAGCGCGCTTCGCTCAGAGCAACGGGTCACGATATTTGATAATTGAGCGGTCCCTCTTTTTAGGAGGGAAGCTTGTTATTCTCTCACGATGTCCGTTGTCGCCGTCGTTGGCGTACGTCCCCGTCGGACCGAAACACAGGTGTTCCCAGGCCCGAAGCCAGGGCTGGGGGGGGGGGGGCGAGGGGCCCGGGCATCCCTCCCCGCAATTTTGGTGAAGTAGGTGTTTTTACCGTAAATAAATAATGAGAATATGTGTTTTTCTGAAATAGTCAACGTTTACAGCAAGTGCCCCCCCCCCCCCCCGGAAAATATTCCTGGCTAAGGGCCTGGGTGCTACATATACCGTAGATAGAGCATTCATAGCGCGAATATGGCTTAAAGATAGAGCGTACTATGTCCGTCCATCTGTCCGTCCGACTGTCCCCGCATCTGTCCGTCCGTTCGTCAATCTGTCCATCCGTGCTTCGATGTATACATTAAAATGGTACTATGGTACTGAAAAAAGAGGGACCGCTCAATTCTCAAATACCGTAACTCCACAACACATTGCGCTGAGCGAAGCGCGCTTTCCTGCAACGCTTCGTGGTTTCTCAGGCGTTTTAAGTTTGCTTCACGGCAAAACACGCACGGCGTGCTCCCGCGCTTTTCAATCGAAACGAAGCCCCGCCTCCAAGCTCTTGTGCGCCTGTGCCGATCAGCTTCGATGCGCGGCCGCACCGCTAGCGCCGGCGCCCCGCGGAGCGCAGCCACGCGGCGCCGTGTTCGTACCAAGAATGGACAACCCTGTACATCGAGAGCATATCACCCAGCGTGCGGTTAAACCGTTCCGTGAGCCCGTTAGTCTGCGCGTGGTATGCTGAGTTTGTCCGATCAAAGATGTGGCATTCGGAAAGCAGAGCTTCGACGACCTCGGACAGGAAAGCGCGGCCTCTCTCACTAAGGAGCTCTGGAGGGGCGCCATGTCGAAGGATGAAGTGCCGTAAAATGAAAGAGGCGACATCCGAAGCGGTAGCGCTCGGCAAAGCGGCAGTTTCGGCGTAGCGTGTCAGGTGGTCGACAGGCACTGTAATCCACCGATTGCCATCTGGGGTCATTGGAAGTCGACCGTAAAGGTCAACGCCAATGCGATCAAATGGCTTGGCAGGGCATTGAAGCGGCTCCAATGCGCCAGTGGCACGTTTGGCAGTCATGAAGCACTGCACAAATTTCCAGGCGAAATTGTACATGCCGCGCCAGTAATAGCGATGGCGAAGGTGTTCATATGTCTTGAACACACCGGCGTGGCCACACTGCGGATCGTCGCGAAGAGAGGCGCATACTTGCGATCGCAAGCTGCGTGGAATGACCAGTAGCCACCGGCGGCCATCGGCAGCGTAGTTCCGGCGATGAAGCAGTTCATCGCGCAGGGTGAAATGGAAAGCTTGACGTCGGAGCGATCGAGATACAGGAAGGGTGGATGTGCCAGATAGGTAATCAAGAAGAGATGCAATCCACGGGTCACGACGTTATTCGGTGGCAATGGAGTCGAGATCGAGAGATGACAAGGGGTGGACGCAAGTGGTTGCGCACGCAGAATCTGGAGGTAAAGGTGAGCGGGAGAGGGCGTCAGCGTCATAGTGCTTGCGTCCGCAGCGATATACGACGCGAATTTCGCACTCCTGGATGCGCAGTGCCCATCGCGCTAGGCGACCAGAAGGGCCTTCTAACGTGGCGAGCCAGCAAGGCGCGGAATGATCAGTTACTAGATCGGACGGGCGGCCGTATAAGTACGGCCGAAACTTTCCAAGCGCCCACACCAGAGCCAAACACTCCTTTTCAGTCACGCTCTAATTAGTCTCGGCTTTCGTCAGCGTGTGACTAGCGTAGGCTACAACGTATTCTGAATAGCCGGGTTTTCGTTGAGCGAGGACAGCGCCAAGCCTGACCCCGCTGGCGTCTGTGTACTTCGGTAGGATCCGTCGGATTGAAGTGGCGAAGAATAGGTGTGGAGGTGAGCAGGCGGCGTAGTGTAGCAAAGGCAACGTCACATGCAGGGGACCAGGAGAAGAGGTTCACGTTGCCGCGTAGAAGCTGGGTTAACGGTGACATGAGAGATGCAAAATTGCGAACAAAGCGCCCGAAATACGAGCATAGGCCTATAAAACTTCGAAGTTCCTTCATGATCGTGGGCTTGGGAAATTCCGCGACGGCACGACGTTTTGCAGGTCAGGTAATACGCCTTGTTTGGACACGATGTGGCCTAAGATGACGAGCTCCCGGGCAGCGAAGCGGCATTTGTTGAGGTTAAGCTGAAGGCCATTGTTGGTCAGAGAAGTCAAAACGTGCCTGAGGCGAAGGAGGTGCGTAGGGAAATCATGCGAGAAAACCATTACATCGTCGAGGTAAAAGAGGCACATAGACCACTTTAGGCCATGTAGCTTATTATTCATAAGTCGTTCAAACGAAGCAGGCGCATAACAAAGCCCAAAGGGCATGACGTTAAACTCGTATAGTCCCTCAGGTGTAATAAACGCAGTCTTCTGGCGATCGGCTTCTGCCATTGGAACTTACCAATAGCCAGACCGCAAGTACTTGCGGGTTATCTAATTCAAACGACGGTAGTCCACACAAAACCGGATAGATCCGTCTTTCTTACGCACCAGGACGACAGGAGACGCCCAGGGACTGTGCGATGGTCGATAACGTCTCTACAAGGCATATCTTCGACTTGGTCGTTCATGACGCAGCGCTCTTCAGCGGGGACGCGGTATGGCCTTTCACGCAGCGGCTGGTGTAAACCCGTGTCAACGTAATGTTGTACTTGCGACGTGCGGCCCAGTTGAAGTTGCGGCACATCGAAAGAATTCCGGAACTCGTGCAGAAGATCAAGTAGGTCGGCGTGTTCGGCAGAGGTGAGGGTATCGGCGACGGCACTGGAAAAGATATCCCTCGACGACTCCCCGAGTGCCGACAGGGCATTTGGTTGCTCGCAGCAGTCATCCGGGACTTCATTCAGAGACGAAGTCTGAATGAAGTCCCGGATGACTGCTGCGACCGAGACATTCGCCTGCAAGCAGCGTGACAGGTGCGGAGAGCGGATTCAAGACCAATATATTGCTGCTGCCGGCAGCGCCGTCAATCGTTGCGAAAGGTAGCGCAGATGTGAAGTCATCTTCACATCAACGACTCTGCGACTCGTGAAGTCATCGGACGGAGTCAAAAAGAACGTAGCGTTGGTGTGGGCGTTGCAGGAAACGGGAACCAGTGCGAAAGTGCCAGGTGGAATGTCGGTATCCTCACGGACGAGCAACTTAGGCGGCTGATGAAGAGCGTCAAGTAATTCTGCGTCACACAATGGTGAAAACTGAACTTGGGCGCGTGCGCAGTCGATGATGGCATTATGGCCGGATTGGAGTCCCACCCGAGAATGACGTCATGCGAAGAGGCAGAAAGGACAATAAACTCAACGATGTACTACAGATTGCCTTCAATGAACACACTTGCAGGGCAGGCTGCGAGAGGCGCCACTTGCTGCGCGCTTGCGGTGTGGAGCGACAGTCCCGAAAGCGGCGTCGTTACCTTGCGTAATAAACGGCAGCGATTAGCGCTATGACAGAAACGGCTGCGCCGGTGTAAAAACTACGAACACCTTCAACAGTTATGGCAACCCCGTTGGCAGGGGAGAAGTGAGGGCTTGGACAGTTCGAAGATGGCGCAATTCTTGCCTCTTGAACTGCGGCGGTTAGTTTTCCTAGTCGGAGGGTCAGGGCCGGCGACGCATGGGGGAGGGCGATCGCCGCCGAGATAGTGAGCGCTGCGGCTGGAAGTCAGGGCGGTGAGTAGAGGCATCGCGCGGTGATGGCAAGAAACGTACTAGGGAAGGGCTGACTGCCGGATTGTAATGACCGGGCACGGTCACCAAATGTTTGGGGGCGACGGCGGCAATAGCGGGCGACGTCCTCAATATAGCTTGTTAAGCTTTCTCCAGTCTGATGCGAGCGGACGCGCAAGCGCTGCTCTGCGCGCTGCTTGCGGACAGCCGGTCGACCGAACACTTCAGAGGAGGACATCTTGAAGACAGTCCATGTGGGGATGTTGTGTTTGTGGTGGTTGTACCACAATTCGGCGACACCAGTCAGATAATATATGACGTGCCCTAGCTTGTCGGGGTCATCCCACCTATTATGCGTGCTCACCAGTTCGTACTGGTCAAGCAGTCTTCCACGTCGGTCTCATCTGCACCGCTGAAGACCTTTATGTCCCGTAGCCGAGGAAGCCCCGTGCAGGTGACGGACAGGGGCGAAGCTGCCGGCGGGTTGGCGTTGTCAGTCATGATCGGCGGAAGCGTCCGGCTTGGCAGCTCGAGGGTGTAGCGACGGGGATGAACAGCACCCTCCCCCAAATATGAAGACGTTAATAGGTTGTTTAAGGACTTAATGGTTGTCAGCGGCAAAGCAGCGAAAAGAACCGTCCACAGGCACAGCAGCGATCCGAAACACGAGCCGAGCGAGCCGAGCGTTGGCGATGCTGCTGGATGGAAGCGCATCTTCACACTATAGATAGTGACTGGTCGCTTTGCACTCTGGATCGTAGGACATGATTTGCCATGAGGATGAACAAAAATTGACCACACATGTATAGAGGCTGTAAAACAGTCAGGAGTTAAGTTCATAGGTAAGGAAAACGCGAAAACAAAACCACAGTGCATAGCAACGAAGGGGACAGGACGACGCAGTAACAACCGATGTTGAACATGTGCTTGGCTCTTTTTGTCATGTTCGTGCTCTTTCTATGGATGTGTGATTGCTTAATCTTGTAATTTTTTTGTAATGTGTGTTTTTATCTTTCTGTGGTTTTGATTAAACTTCAGTTGCTAGTAGCGCATTGTCCTGCCTGTTCCCTTCATTCCTGTGTGGCTGCGTGATGGTTAAATCTTGTACTTTTTTCGTACTGTGTGTTTATATCTTCTGTGGTTTCAAATAAACTTCAGTTGCTAGTAGCGTGTCATCCTGTACCCTTCATTTGTCTGTGTTATGATTTTTTTCGCACTCTCTTTAACTATGAATATAGATCAACTCGCCCAACTGTCCCATTTAGTATTTAAGTTTGCTGAATAACACTGGCTCCACTCAGCGTCTTTTTAAACAATGCGCAATTTTCAAATGCACACGATATCAGAAAAGTTGCACGCAGTATTGCGCATAACACTCTGCATGAAGTCCAGTGTTGGCCCAAATGTGGTATGTACGAACATACGTGGTATGTTCGACATAGTGTACAGTGAAGCACATCAGAGTGTTCCCACAATCATGGGCGTCGGCAGGAGGTTCCAAAAAAGGCAACTGCCTCCCTCAAGACACACCAGCACTTGACCCCACCCAAGCTACACCAATGCTATCCCGCTCACCCGGCGGCTACGTTACACGGCTTTGCACCCCCCAAGACAAAATCCTGCCGACACTCATGCCCACAATACACTGTCCTGAACACCGACCGGTGGGCAAGCAACTCTTGCTGCTTTGCCAGAAGTGTATTCCTGAAAATTAAACAAAAAATAAGTCCAATAGGCTTTCTGTATCCATAAAAATGAATGTCTTACGAAAGAATCGCACTTGACTATCCTTATTGCAGACTTTTTGTCAAAACACGAAATAAATACAAAATTGAGATGCTGCTTATATTTCCTTGTGAGCTTTTCACTTAGTGTGCACAGCGCGACAATACACGGTGGTAAAAAAATGCGAAACACCACCAGAAGTGCACTCTTGTCATGTGTACCATTATCCGGGCAGTTTTTTATGCCAGTAAAGTTAAATAAAGTTACCATTATAAGTACAGTTTAAAAAGGTTGTGAATGTTAGTAAGGTGTTGATCAACTGCACCTACTATGTTTAGGAGTGAAGATTGGGCAACTTGGTATTGAACGACGGCAAAAATAAACAGCGTACTTATAATGAGGATAAACAAAGGCCTGGCCCCTATAACAGTGCTTTCACCTTGTCAAATTGAGTCAACAGTCATGATATTATGTATTGACCTTAAAAACTATGGCAACATAATGCAAAACAGGAAATTAACAAGGGGGAATAAACAAAGTGATTATATCGTGGTTTTGGGTCGTTAAACCCCAGATATTATTATTATTATTATTATTATTATTATTATTATTATTATTATTATTATTATTATTATTATTATTATTATTATTAAACAAAGTGATTCAACATGTAGTTCAACGTACTCAGATGACTTATATTGCACGTCTCCTAATGGCTAAGAATATGCACATGTACCTTGGCAAGCTCCCCTGTTTATATGTGACCAATGAAGTTGCATTCCTTCCATACCGTTAAACGGCCGTTCACTGTTTTCTGTTTTCGTTGATTTCTGGTTTTCATTGTTTTCACTAGCGCAAATTGTCACCCTTTTTATTTGTCACTTTACAGTTCGCGTATGTGGTTTGCCTTTGAATGTGCACACGTTTCTGCTGCTCTGTCTTTTTTTTTTTTTGCTCTACTGGGCCTTGTGCACTTCTGAAGCCACCATTGTAGCTTTTCGCTCGAGGCCCATTTATCGTATTTGCTGGAATAAATATTTATTCATTCATTCAATAACATAAACTGCATGTGCTTCACAATAATACACTGGCACTTAGCAGATGTCTGTCACATGATATGGCCGTCATTATATAGCTTTAATATGATTTGTTATTTCTAACGAAATCAATCCAAGCTAATGACGTTAATGTACCTTGATATGCTACTTGACTGTTCCTTGGCGCACATGTATTGAGGCATACAGCGCTTACGTACCTTAATATGCTATTTGAGGAGACGGGCAGAGCGCTACGCAAAATTGTTGTCGAAAAGTCTTCTCACTTGCTGATAATCTGTTCTTCGGCGGGTTCTCACGGTCGCATGGCGGCAGAAGGATGTCCAGGGTAGTTCACTGTATCCAAGGTAGATGCTGCAACACGAGAGCGCACGGTTTTATCACATGTCAGTGCGCACAAATCGACACGGAGATGAAGGATCAAAACAAACAAGTGAAGTTTGAGAACAGAATAAATAGAAAACAAAGTCGTCCTTTATGCACATTTCCTCGCGTGACAATTTGATAACCGCGGCCCTTTGCTCTAGCGCATATTCCCTGAAAGCATTATGCCTCATTCATGCTTTATCACAAGCAAGAAAATTATATCCTCAAACTTTTTCAGGGCGCACTCGTGGGTCGATTGACTGGCCGTGTGAGGCATGAGATATACACAGGAGTTTCAAAACACGCATCACACATCGTTGCAATCTGCGTTTAATGACTCTTAAAGGCAAAGCACTTCCTAGCGATCTTCTGCGACTTTGAGCGTATCTATCTACCTATCTATCCAGCCGCCCACGACTCTGTGCTCATGTGGTAGTTTCGTTAATGGGATGTATGCCAAAAGTGGTGTGGCATGACATGACTGTGAAGAACATAAATGGTGGGTCATAACTTGCAAATCGTGATATGCACTTCATGAACGGCATCATCTACACGCCACTCCCTTGGTTCTCTTGCGGCTGTTTCGTTAACTTGATATTTACCAAAATAAGTATGGCGTAACAAGAGTGTATGACGAACATAAATGAGAGTTTCTAACATGCAAATCATGACACGCTTGTCATGTATGGATTAATTTAGAAAACATGGTCTCGGGGTGCTCGCGGCCGTGTCGCCTGCTTGATATACGCCAAAATTGATATTGCGCGGCGTGACTATGCGACTAGCATAAATGACAGCTGGTAACATGAAAATAACGGCATGTACGTCACGTACGGCATGATTTACGTGCCACGCTCATGGTGCGCCCGCCGCCGGTTTGCTAGCTTGATATCATACCAAAATTGGTATAGCGTGACGTGACTGTACGCCGCACATAAACGACAGCTGGTAACATGGAAATAATGACATGCGTCTCATGTACGGCATGGGTTACATACCACGCTAATGTCGCGCTCGCGCACATTTCGCAAGCCTGACATGCAGGTTCTTTTTTTCTTTTTTTGCTTTTCGTTGCACTTTTCACGCGACGCATTGTGCAGACCGACATCTACAGGTGCATGAGTGATGATAAGACCCCCAAAAAGAGAGAACGTCAGTATGACTTACCATTTTTGTTCCTGACTGTGTTGAGCACGCACGTTGCCCCTCATCTGCTGGGTAATACACAGCGGCACGCTCGCTTCAGTCGACGGGCCGTCGCGACATTATCGCACTGGCAGTGCGGCATGTTGCACTGTCGTCAAACCACGCATTTCATATCCAGCGGCGAGAACACGGTGAGGCTGCAGGCACAAAACGCGCACGCACGGCCGACACAGCTGAGCAATTGAGAAGTGGCGTTCACAAGGCCAAGGTACGATCACGCCTCCGCGGGCAATTCGGAACTTCAACGACTCCCTCCTCGAGTTTCTTTCTTTCTATTGTTTTTCTTTGCGCGCGCATGCGTCGCGAAGCTGTGTTTCATTTCTCGTCGGTAGCGCCTCGTCTCGCTTGCTCTTGAGTTGGCGGTGGCGAGCCGCAGTGGGCCGCAGCCGCCAAGGTCAAAGGGCGCTTTCTCGCTTCCTCTCGAACGCGTACAGCACCCGTTCGGAGGGGCCGCTCCGAAGAGAGTCGCGTATATCTTTTTTTTTTCTTTGGGCTATCTGTGCACGGGTCAGTGCGCTTAAGCATGCCGCTCTAGCCAATTCATTATACTGAGTGTGCGTGCGATGCCGATCGGACACATCAAGGGCTCGCAGGCTTTTCCTTTTAGTTTCTTTCGTTATTTCTTTCTTTCTTTTACTTTTCCCCTGTACAGCATAATACATGCCCGCCAGCACTGAACGCATTACAGAAAGCTTCGGAAAAAATAGACAAAACCTGCCAGAGGAAGTTAGATTGCAGTTTTTTGTTCTTGAACTCCACTTGACGAATGGCGTCAGATAGTGAATTTACCTCCTTTCTTCCACATAATTTTGTAACGATATAAAATTGAGGACGCAGAACCTTATTAAACCCACCTCATTACATCCTAAGGGATTATTGTCAAGATGCATGCAGTATTAAGGAGGACTGTAGACCCTAATAAGCTAGTTTCCGTTTGCAGTGTACGCTTCAATCTACGGTAATTCTTTGTACTAAAGAGGCCTCACTGCTGTAACAGTTGACCGGATATACTCGGTACGATGAACGGTTATTCGGTAGCGGTATACTGTGCATATTTTTCTACAAATACAACAGGAATCATCAAGAGCGATTGGTAGCAGATATTGTAGCAAGAAAAGTGATTTGCAGCATGCGTTAAGTTTCAACAGGGAGCTCAGTAAGAACAGAGGAGACATTAAACAGAACGCTATCTTCACTTTGTTTTTATTGCACTCTCAATTGAAGTTCAAAGCATGCTCTACCATCAAACCCAACCGTGCACCCTTCTGGATATGTAGCACCTGTCTTCAGCATAGTAGTACCTTGCCACGGCAAGAGAAATGCAGGAAAATAGCCAGGTTTATTATCTTTGTTGTATATATGCTGGCCTAGGTAAATATTAAAGGGGTGGTGCCATCAAATTTCGAGGCCATAACAAGCCTGTTGTGGTTTTCCTCTGTATGCAAGGACACTCCAAACCAAGGGTCGGACACAGCAAGCGTTTAGAATATATTTTAATTCACTTCAAAACTGTACCTCACTGCCCATTCTCCCGATCGAAACCCATCGCTAGCGCGCCAACACTGACGTAGATCTGTAGGGTGGGCACACGAAAGTTGTAGTGACGTCACACCAAATCTGCTGTAGTTACGTGAGTGACCTCCGGATCTCCGCCACTTCCGCAACGTACGTACCGGCTGTAGCTAACTAGAATATATTCTAGTTCACTATAGTACCGGCAAAGCATCGGCTGCTACATCACTCGCCGAGTTTCGATCGCTTCCTGGCTAAGTGCGTCACAGCCTTGTGTGGTCACGTGACCAAGCCTCCTACAATTCTACGTCACTGCACAACCTCGGCGCCCAGAAACCGAAACCGAAAGTTGTAAACATCGAAAGGCGATATTAAATTATTTAGCGAGAATACATGAAACTTGGTGCGTGCATCATGCTTCCTGGACCTATAGGAAACGCTTACAGCAAAGAACGCGCAAGCCACAAATTTGGTGGCACCACCCCTTTAAAGCGAACTCCGTGCACCTAGTGTACTTTTCGAAATATGCATAAGCAGCCGAAGGACGAAAAAAACTATTTGTTATAGCATTATTTGCATATATCATATCACTGCTGGTATATACAATCTATTGGCCGCGAGATCGAGCGGAGTCGCCGCCTGGTGGCTTCTGGCAGAACCGCGCCTAGTGTGGATTGCTCCATGCGTCGTCTGCTAGCGACGTTGTGTTTGCATGTGCGCGTACGTCATGCAGGTCCTCAAAAGGCGGTTTGTTCCGTTGCGTTTGTGCAACTTTAACCGCTCGTACGTATGCCTAACACGATTTAAAAAAGCATATGGCCTTGATCGGCTGTATATGTACTGTAATAATATCAGTGAGTGCACTTGTCGAGAGTGTTATGTGTGGTCGTCGTACCCTCCGTTCACGAGAGTCATATCAGTGTAGATGCCGCTCTGATCCAAGCGCATTGAAGAGTGCACTTGGTGTTGTCCTAAGATGAGAAGTATTAAACCTCCTGTGAATATAGCTTTTTAGCGGCTCAGTGTAAAAGAAAGGCTCTCATGCGCTTGCGCGTTGGGGTGTAGGTGTATATATAACTTCAGAACTGTCATTTATAGGTTACACGACGAGTTTTAGTTTGTACGGTCCTGGTCCCATTGCAGAGAAGTATTTCTGCCAAGTCACGTCTGGCACTTCGGTACTTAAATTCTCCCCTAAACAGAACACAAAATGTAATGACGCGGAAATCGCAAAACTGAGTTGCCTTGCGCAATTATAACTTGTGCTAAATGTATACAAAGACACCCGTGTACTTAGATTAAGGTACGCGTTAAAGAGCCCTGGTCAACAATAATCCAAACGGCGTACTTTACATTTATGTCGTAGTAATTTTACGCGAAGCCACGCCTTTTTTTCTTTACATTATCTTGAGCGCTAGCGTTGCGTTGTTATAGCAGATTGACGGAAGGCAGCGGGCATTAGTCGCACGAAAAAACGTACTTTGGTGCCGCGAAATAACCAGGCCTTTGTTCCATTACTGTCGTGCAGGTAATCAATTGAAGAAAGTTTCGCGCTCTACAGTTACCTATGTGTGCTGTTACTGAAATAAAAACAAGCTTGTGCGTGTTAAACGTCTCCGTAGCGCTAAAGCGCTGTCAGGCTTTCCTTAGTAAACCCATCAACTGCCCTACATTCGATGGAGAACTGAATAAGAAATGAAGATGAATATATGAGCACGCAGTGCACATAGCGCTATTTGAACTCATCGTGCAGGAATACGGGCTTTCTTTTTGTTGGGGGGTATCCAGAGGAACAAGGAAGTAAATACTAAATTCAGTCGCACTACAGCAGTGAGTAGTAGGTGGAACACAAGCTAAACGTGCAGAAATAAAACAACAAGAAAACATCATCCATTCCGAAAACGCCGACACTTGCCGAAGGCGAGCAACCCGTTCGTTGACAGAATGCGCTTCTCTCACAAGTAATACTAACGTTTGGCGCGCTTCATGCATTCATTCAGGAATGTAGAGTGCACATATTACCAGAAAGCTGCAGTCAACGCATTTTGTTTGCCAGAAATCGTGTGAAATCGCTCACAACGAAGCGCTGTTGTGTGCGTTTGTATAGGCGCCGACAACTGCCTTTCCACACTAGCGCGGCGACGGTGCTGCCACCTGTAGCCCGATTTCGCGGCGAATAGGGCCAAAAACTTGTATCATTATTTATTTTCTACTGTGTTTTTGTTTGCTTTTACTTCTGTTTTGTTTACTCACTCTCCTCTGTAATGCCATTGGCCTTGACGGTATCAACAAATGAAAATGAAATGAAATAAGTTTTTTGTGGCATAGTATACAGTTCATATCTTCGCATGTTATTGTGCGAAAAGTCAAATTATCAAAACATTCCGGCTGAAAGTACGCCTTGCTCTTTTGCATGAGGTATCCTGCTGCTCTACAGTTTCTTAACGGCTTGCGCTAGCCTTGCAAATCGGCCTTGCGAATTTTGAAGGCGTCGGTACTCGTAGTTCTCAGACTTCCACCACTGGAGCAAATTTCGGACGTCTCTGTGGACTTCTGTAGAATGAACACAGCTCCTTGCTTCATTTCTCTTGTTCCCGAACGTCGTGCTACTCTTCAGTATAATCTTTAAAACTCCTCTTTGAGGGATTCTCCTTGCAAGTTTCAGCAGTGTGTGTTGCGCACGGTTCGGACTGTGCTGTCTTTTTCTCCATTAAGTATATGGTGTATGCCTTGCTAACGATGTTGTGCCGGTAGATGGTAGCGATTGGACTACGCGGGTGTAGGACTGGCCGGAGTTGGACGAAGAGATTTCGGGCTATTTTCGGGGATCGTTCCAGTTTGGTAATAAAGGCGAAAATAAGCTTCGCGATTCTTAAACACTGTATGTATATGGTTCGATGTAAGGGGATACCAAGGGGCACGGAATTCGGACGGAACTGTCTTTTTTTCAAGCCAGATATATCGTCAAGTGAATATGCTTTAACCCACACCTTGTTTAATGGAGCTATGCTATTCCTCACGTTCCAACAGTGTTGCGGCAGTATCATGTAGCTGTCGCACCATATAGCGGAACACGCGAAAGCTCAGACATTAACAATGTAGGCACACAAAGCAGGCTGTGCATGTTCATCTCACGACCACTGGGAGCCGTGACGGAGCCACGGAAAAGGAATGTGTATAGTGATTCTATATAACAGACTCCGCGCAGACCTTTCGTTCTAGCGGACAGCGGGAACTTTAAGAACGTTGCCCTGGTTTGGAGCTCTGTGATCGCTCTTCCAATGATGAGTTATAGCTCTAACTTTATTATATTACATTTAATACTGCGATTACAAAATAGCGTTTCGAGTAAAAAATAAAAGCGGTTACAATTAACAAAGCACAGAATGGTGAGATGCCAACTATATAAGCGCCTATTCTATCAAGTAGCCCCATATGTAAGAAGCAAAAGAAGTTCAGTACTTGTCCATCATAAAACTTCTCCAAATAGTTTGCCCCACATAAAAGAAAGCCTTTCTTCGAGATATATTATTTGGAATATATATGTACGCACAACGTATGTGCAACAATCCTAAGAACTGAGCGAATTCCAAGTCCGGCCCGAACCGAGCCCACCACCTCAAACCCGGGCCCGACCCTAAGCCCGTAGCTTCAGGCCCGGGCCCGGCCCGAGCCCCCCGAGAAAACTACTTTACCCGGGTTTTCGGGTAAGCCCGAGCCCGTGCAGTGCTCTATAACAGGAGCTGCCCAGGGGCTGCATCACTCCTGAATAACGCCCTTCTGCAGCTTGTCTTTGCTGCAGACATAACTGATTAGCGCAAAAAAAAACGGTATGCGCTCCGTCCTGTCTGTTGTCTCTACCTTATCCGTTGTTTTTCTGCGCTAATCAGTTATGTCTGCAGTTAATACGCACCAACTAGCCCAACTCGCGTCTCTAATCCTGTAACTTGTCGTTAACCTGTTCGGCGATCACTTTCCTTTCCGAAGGGGATACCCGATAGGGTTTTTGGCGCCTTGTTACAGTATATTTGGCCAGCCCTAGCTAGCGCGGCTAGTGTTTTTCGCTGGCATCGAGACGCTTTAACCATGGCCCCCGAAATTGCGCTCTGCGCGCAATCTCGGAGGCCATGCTTTAACTGCATCGTCGCCGAATCGTTCTCTATCGGCGCTAGTAAGTGACATGGCGCATTACTTCACTGCACCGCTCACAGACGGTGGCACCTCCGCGCCCCGCCTAGCCTTGATAACAGAGAGCACCGTGCGAGAGAGAATGTGTGACAGATCAAAATGGTTTCGACGCTCGCCTTTAAATCGAGGGTATGCGGGTTCGAATCCCGCATCGTGAAGCTTTCTTTTCGGCAAGAATTTTTCCCTTTCTCGTTCGTCATACCTTTCTTTCTCTCTGTTCGTTTCTCTCTTCCTCTGTCTGTCTCGCTATGTACTCGTTCTCAGGGTGATTACAGGCCACGTCGTGGCGGCGTGTAGCGGGACCTGCCCAAATTCCGCGGCACATGCCCGCTCATCTCATGATGGTGATAGTTTTCGGGCATGGTCACACACTGTATGGCGAGCTAAACCATCTTCGCTGTTAAAAATATCCTGACGTGCTCTATATGGCTCAGAACAATACTGCGCCAATCCGAGACGCGTATGGTCTAGCGTGGCCAGGGGATGGTGTTGGAGGGGTTGAAGCCCTGCCCCTCCACCCCCCGCTCTCGATAATTTTCAGTTTTGCATGTGGACATATGACGCAGAGTCGCACACATACACAGAGCAAACAGCGGTTACAGTGAGTGACTTTCGCTTTGTACTCTGCCATTTATATATATATATATATATATATATATATATATATATATATATATATATATTATATATATATATATATATATATATATATATATATATATGTGTGTGTGTGTGTGTGTGTGTGTGTGTGTGTGTGTGTGTGTGTGTGTGTGTGTCTTCGTTTAAGTGGTGAGTGAGAATTTGTATTTTCGAAAATAAACGGATTTATGTAAGGATTCCTCACGAATGTCTATTATCGACAAATGTGAAGGTCGCTAAACAGTCACCGCACGCGTGCTTACGTCTGTTTCCTAAAACCATGTCGCGCAACGTTGGAGCAAAGAGCAAAGTAATCATTGCCAGCAGAGCAACAGAATGCTTCCGCATTGTGCGCGGATCCCTGAGGAGACGTTTCTCCCTCGCAGTGGCTCCTGGTGTGTATGTTGCTTCTCGGAGCTCTGTTCGCGTACTGGAGAAGGCGCGGTCGGAAGTATCCTCCAGGTCCGTCCGGTCTGCCCCTCATCGGCAATTTGCTTTCTGTAAAGCGCAGCTTTTACTTTCATGACTGCATCAGCTGGGCGAAAAAATACGGCCCTGTACTGTGGTGAGTACATCTTCCCTCGAAGCACGCACCTTCCTTGCTTCTGTGAGGTCTTGTTTTGGGGATACTACCAAAAGGTTCCATAAAACGGCATGCCTGCGCTGAATACGCAACACAGTCACTGCGAGAGCTGGAAGAGCGGCTTTTCTAGAGCCCGTTATAAACTCTCCTGGGGCGACTACTAGAAGTCGCATGCAAGGTGCCCACTACGCCATAAATCATATTTTCTGTAACGCAGGGAAGCACCCACCATGCCATTATTCGTCATTCTGCGTAGAAGCGAGGTACACGTGACGCGCGCATCTGTGAGGTCATGGTAAAAAAACAGGTCACTGACCAATGTCAAAAAACAAAATGACGTTCCGGGGTCCGTACGGATCTCTTGTTCACAATGGAATGACGGCAGGGCAGCTGGTTCTTAAGTAGCGTTGAGCGCATCCTTCCCCCTCCCCCCGTGTAGGGTAGCAAACCGGGTATAACCTGGTTAACCTCCCTGCCTTTCCTTCGCTTTTATCTCTCTCTCATGAGCGCATGACGCAAAGTCTGGGAGTACACGTGGCTTAGTGTGCCAGATGATCTATTGATTGTGTTATTGTTGTCTGAATTATTAGTGATTCGAGATTGAGCCTCGTCGTCCAATTCTTCTCCGTGGCCATGATGCGCGCATCGTCCCAGCTTATCACGTGGCCCGTCTTCTCGGAATGCTCTGCGAGTGCATTTGTCACTGTGTGGCCCTTGGCGACGTCATTCTTGTGCTGCTTCAAACGCTTGCAGAAATTTCCGCTTTCGCCAGTGTACACCAATTCGCAGTCGGCGCATGGGATCTTGTAGACCACACCAGGAAAACGTTGCCGAGGGAGAGGATCCTTCACATTTAGCAAGTCACCCTTGAGCTTGCTTGCTGGCACATGCGCGATCTGGACACCACGTTTTCTGAACACGTGAGCTAGGGCTTCGCTTACACCTTGAATGTAGGGAATCGCTGCGCGCTGGCGTGTTGACGCTGTATTATCAATGGCTTGACTGTCTTGCTGCTGGTTATGCATGATGAACTTCGTTGCCTTCTTAATAAAATGTTTAGGATATCCTGAAATCTCGAAACGTCATTTTGTTTTTTGACATTGGTCAGTGACCTGTTTTTTTTTACCATGCCTTTACCTGACCAGACGGTATTCCGTCGAACTCTCGACTACAACTGTAAGGTCAGTAAAGTTGAAAGTTGGGCGATGTTGGGTAAAGTTGAAAGTTGATGTTTACGTGGGAAGCAGCGCACTTTAGCCAAGGCACGAAAAGGAACGAAGAAAGACAGGACGACCGCTACACTCGCAACTAGTGTATTTCGAAGAACACATGGTTAATATACATACATGCAGGTGTACCACGTGTGACCATGACTTTCATATTACAACGGTTTTTCAATGATTTTCCAAAACCCGCCACGGTGGTCTAGTGGTTATGGCGCTCGGCTGCTGACCCGAAGGTCGCGGGATCGAATCCCGGCCGCGGCGGCTGCATTTTCGATGGAGGCGAAAATGTCTGAGGCCCGTGTACTTAGATTTAGGTGCACGTTAAAGAACCCCAGGTGGTCGAAATTTCCGGAGCCCTCCACTACGGCGTCTCTCATAATCATATCGTGGTTTTGGGACATTAAACCCCAGATATTATTATTTCCAAAAAAGACACTTCGCTATCGCTGAGAACTACGGATGCCTGGCTGATGCAATCATCTTTTCTTTTTGTGCTATGGAAGGCCGCGATCACTTCCCTGGTCAGCTGATCCTTGTGATTGGAAAGTGTTACCGTCAGCGATTAACTATCTGTTATATTCTAATACCCATGCGATGGCCCTGTGCGGTCATAATATGAACTACGGCGTAATATCGTTCTCACTGAACCAACATTACGGGACAAACTGCGATCATGGGCATCGGCAGGGGGGGTGTGCAACAAGGCAGCACTTGTTTGCAGTACGAGAGCTGTGACAGTGATGCGATCTCCGTTGACGTCCCCGACCGCGCATTCAACAACGTGGCCTGCGTCGTGCACCGCCTCGCCCTCGATGAGGCACCACGACCTTTCACAAGCTTTATCTACATACTTGTAGATGCTGGATAACGGCACGCTTACTGAAATATCGTTAGAAACACCCAAACTAATTAGTATTGGAAGGCGGAAACAAGATAACGAGCGAGGACACTCACACATAGTTTCACTTTCTTACCAGCAATGCGGTCGGTGGAATCGGCGCACTCGTCGGACATCCGGGGAAATTCTTTGCCCTGTCGATTGGGCCGCAACTAAAATAAGTTCAAGATTACACTCGAAAACATTCGTTGCAGGCGTTAGTTGACCGTTGCGAGGCTGTTCGCTCGACAAACTTCCCGCCTGAAGCAGACGATCCGCATACAGGAGCAGCGGCTGCTGCAGCGCGGAAGAGAGCGGAGTCCCCGCTGTGACGTCACACGCGAGAGGGCGCCACTGCAAGATCTCGAGGCAAATAGGCTCTTTTTGCGGAGGAGTTTTAAGCACTTGCGTAGCTCTGTGGTATAATACTCGACTGCCATGCAGAGAGCCCGGATTCGAATCCCATTCGATCCTGCATATTAACGCGATATCGTCAAAGAGCTCGTTTCGCAGAAATTCCGGAGTCGGCGTCGGTGTCATTGGTTGTGAGCGAAAAATAAGTGTTGCCCGTGAGAGAAAAATCTAGGAAGATGCAAATGAAGTAAATAATAAAAAACTTTGGTTCGAGTGACAATCCAACTCGGGTCGTCTGCGTGGTAAGCAGGCGCTTCACCAAAGAACTACGTCATTGCTTGGAAGTGCTTCGAAAAAAAAACCACCATTGTCACGTGGTTGGGACGGTGAAAAAAGGTGCAGCAATACTGAGAAATACGGCACTCTTTATTTGGGCGAACTTGGGCGCGGAAAAGGGACACTCGAAATACAAGCGATATACGCTGTGCACTGATAGCGGCAAGAACAGTCGTCGGCCTTCGAGTAAATCTGATCGTCGGTGGAACGCGTCGTCTTTACGACATCAGTCATCGAACCTTCCAGGGTTATCGGTGGTGCTCGCGTAAGCTCTCGATTAAACTTGACTGTTCGCGTTAACAGATTGATCTCGAACAATCGCGAAGCTTCTCAAACATTGCGGCGCGGTCTCCGTCGAGCGTTGTTAACAGTCTACAATCTTTGTGGGTGAAACCAAATACATCAAAACAAAGCAATAAACACGCGTGGCAGAATGCATTTCATGTAGTGGGAGCAGTCTTTTTAACGTATTTAATATTGCGTGGCGGAAGCGTAGAATCGCGCCAGGCGTCAAAACATGTGAATCGCGCAGCGAGCGGGTGTTTTAAAGAACCACCCGTCACAAAGCGCTCAGACATATTTAATCATTATCAGCTGCAAAAGCATCAACAAAAGTAAGTAGCTGCATAGGTTCGCCTGTTGCTTAACTGTAGAAACAGCGCTAAAAGACGGGACGAACGAGGAAAGGACACAAACAACGGCGCTGTTAATCATGAACCAACCAGCCCAAATGCGTACCTTATCGCCTGTTGCCTTACGGACGCGTAGTGGGCCCTTCGCTGATTCGCAAAAATAATAATTATGGCGTAGTAGGCACTTAACAACTGTACTTGTACTAGGCATTCTAGGATAGTTTGAAACGGCCAATGATACGCGCACAGTCGTTCGTTTCCTTACGGCACGGTTGAGGCATGCATCAAGGACCCAAGGTGGACTAGCAATTGAGAAGGCGATTCGCACGGGGCCCGATTACACTATCGCGTTCTACACTTGAAGGCGAAGCTCAAGCGTCCTTCAAGTATTCCGTACTCGTGAATCGAGTTGGTACCAGTGTTGTGTACGCACCAGTCGTTCGGTTTTCGCACATATCTGCAAAGTGTACTTGAAGATCAACAACAGTGTAGCTGTTCTACCTGCTGATACAAATGCTACTAGCAGGAAGGACGATGTGCCGGGTGTTCAAAATTAAACTCTATGGCTTTCTTAAGCTTCAACACTGGGAGACACGTGAAAACCACTTTTGCAGATAAGTTATGTATCCAGGGGGACACAAAGTGAGACAATAATGATCGCTGCCAGCAGCCCAATTAACTAAAATTGAATAATGAACTTTTTAAATTAGTCCAGCAAGCGGGCATGTTTGTATTCAAAAGTTGGAGGCAGTCGCGTTTCTACGCAGTTCCGGTTGGAAGAATTATTCTAGTATGGCTGTGCCCCGAGATATCCTGCTGCAAACTTTAATTCGTTTAATGAACTTTGTTTTCCTATATTGCATTGTTTATGAACACTCCCCTCTGTAATACCTTTGGCCTTGAGGGCATCAATAAATAAATAAATAAATCGCGTTTGCACGATTACGCATGCAAGACGGTGAGCACTGGCGCAAAGCTCCTCGCCTATGCGCCGCGGCAGTTGCGTGCGGCGTTTAATCTGACAACGGGTCGAAAGCAGAGGCAAAGATGATAACGGCTACCCTTTTGCTACCGGCTGGCGATAGCAAGCAATGACTGCTCGTCACATCAGGGTGGAACATTGTGCCGATCCTCACGGTCTTGCATGCGTGATCATGCAAACCGCAATTAAACTTTGCAGCGGGATATTTCGGGGCACAGAAATGATAGAAGATTTCTTCCAAGTGGAACTGCGTAGAAACACGACTGCCTCTAACATTTCAATACAAACATGCCCGCTTGCTGCACTCATTAAAAAGTTCATTATTCAATCTTCGTTAATTTGGCGGCTGACAGCGATAATTATTGTCTCACTTTGTGTCCCCCTGGATACATAACTTATGTGCAAAGGTGGTTTTCACGTTCTTTGCAGTGCTGAATTTTAACAAAACCATAAACCTTAACTCTGAACACCCGGTATAGTGATATTTTCAGTTCTACGAGCACAGTGACACAACAAAAATGCCAAGGGTTCTTGATGCATTTCGAATGCTTAAGCGAAATAGAAAGAACAAACAAAAAAAATGTAGCCCATGTCGCCTAAACGCTGGAAACGTTCAGTATTGGAACTAGCCCCGCTATCTGCTTGGTGAAAAAACGCATCCTACGAATAGCAGACACATTTCAGCCAAATTCTACAGCCGTGCACGGCCCCCAGCGCGGAGCGCGCAGTTGCCTTTTTCACAAGTGCCCCGTCATAATACAGGGGCCATTGGATTCGGTGGGTGTCGTCAAACAACAGATTGTTGCTATTGGATGGTAGGTGAGATAAATCAAGAGCGGCTTCTCCCAAGCGCAGCACTAGCGTGCACTGGATCCACCACGGGAGGTAGCATAACGGGAGAGGGCACACTGGAATCACAGCGAGAAACAGAGCTCTGTTGTAGAACACTGGACTGCCACGCCACGCATGTACGTGCCACACAACGTATGTGTAAATCCAGAAAAAAAATGCCACGAAGTGGAAGATGGAAGCTTGCGATTAAAAAATCCACAAACAGGGGCGGGTGCACGAGCCGACGTTTCGCAAGTGGAAATGTTGGCGCGACCTCTGTTGGCGGATTTTTTCACAACGTATGTGTGGCACACAAGTTGGTGTTCCCTTCTTCATTTTACAGCGAAAGCGAGACCACAACGGCCCATTTTCGTGGCGTTGTTGCCCGCCGTGGCTGCCTGTGTCCGTAACCGCTTATCGAAGCAATGAGAATGAAAAACTAGGGTTCGAGGGGGATTTGAACCCAGGCAGTGTGCGTGGCACTCGAGAATTAAGGCGGAAGCCTTGGATGCCCCATCAAACGCGAAATTTGACCGTCGGCGTCCCACGGCGTCGGAAACGAGCGATGCAAAAATCATCACGTCATGACGCCACTATGTGACGTGACAGATCGCTAAAACTTGTGACGTCAGGATGTCGTCACTGTCACGTCACGTGACTTATTGTGACATTGTGACGTCATCAAATTACATCATAGCTTGGTCAAAGGTAGTCCGATCATGGAGGCAAGGCAAAGCCAGGTGAGATGCCTCCAATCTTGGAGGCTGTGCAAAACCACGTTAGGTGCAGAAAGCTTTCGAAGGTTGGCTGGGCCGGATCAATACATGGGAAGAAGAAAAATAAGATGGGTTGCGCCTGACGGTCGTATTAAGTAAATACATAAGGGACCCTGTCAATATTCTACGCCAGAGCGACTAGAAACTCCTTCGCAAAAAGACCGTATACAGTCGTCATGATGGGCGAAAAATCACTTTAACAGATAGCGCGGAAAAAGTGTAAAATAACATCACGCGACACTCAATGCGAATCAGTGGATAGTTGAATGTTTCCCACCGATTACCGAGCGCTCAGATTGGGCACAAAACACCAACTACAGAGAAAGAAAACGACGGGACAAGCTGGCACTTACAACTTATCAAAAGCCTGCTTGAAAGGTAATTTTTGAAAGTTAAGCATGCTTGAAAGCTAAGCTAGGCTTTCAAGCATGCTTTTGATCAGTTGTAAGGGCCAGCCTGTCCCTTCGTTGTTTTTCCCCGTGCTGCGTGTTTGCCGCTGGTTTTTACCCAATTTGTCATGTACCAACTAGCCCAGTCGTTGATGCGGTTTTCCTCTGAGCATGGCTCATACCCAATGCAGGGGATTGGCCGAGTAGAGGGTGAATTTTTCAAATAGCACAGTCCATCGATTTGGTACAAAGAGCTCAGCCATAATTATTCATCGTCATCAGCCACAGCATCAACAAAGTGCACATAATGCCTTCCAGGCGCGTAGTAGGCGCCTTGCGTCTCCACAGAACGATTAATAATTGTATATTGGATACTTCCCTTCACAAAATTATGATTTTTAAGAGAAATCGTTGCTGGTCTGGTTGGTTCATAATAGTAAAGTGCAGAGCGCAAATTAGGTACGGGACTTGCAAGTTCACACACAGCCTATGACTAGCGCTTGTCCTGTACTGTGTGTGATCTTCTAGTACCGTACCAAATTTACGCTCTGCAGTTTGATTTGTGGCGTGAAGTGTACTTCCAGCAGTCGCACCAAGAGAGTTTATAACGGATTCTTCAGGAAAGGCTCCGGCTTTCACTGTGACTGTGTTGCCTGTTCTGCGCAGGCCTCGCGTTTCTTTGAAAGCGATAGCATTTAAGAGCTCGCTTCGCAGAAATTCCGGCCTCGTTGGTTGTGAGCGATGGGAATAAAATAAATAATAAAATGTTTTGCGCCTGAGCGAGAATCGAACATAGGCCGTCTGCGTGGCAAGAAGGTGTTCTACTACAGAATGGAGGCGAAAATGTCTGAGGCCCGTGTACTTAGATTTAGGTGCACGTTAAAGAACCCCAGGTGGTCGAAATTTCCGGAGCCCTCCACTACGGCGTCTCTCATAATCATATCGTGGTTTTGGGACGTTAAACCCCAGATATTATTATTAGTGTTCTACTACAGAGTCGCGCTATTTCTTCAAAGTGCTTCCGAAAAAAGCGCTATATGAATGTCATGTAGTGGAAAGCGTCTAACGCATCTAAGATTGCATGGCAGAAGCGTAGAATCACGCCATGCGTCAAAACATGTGAATTGCGCAACGAGTGGGTGTTTTCAAGGCCCACCATATACAAAGCTATCAGACATTTCTGACCATCATCGTCAGCAAAAGCATCAACAAAGTGAAGACCTCCATAGGTTCGCGTGTTGCCTTACGGACACGTAGTGGGCCCTTCGCTGATTAGCAAAAGGAATAATTATGGCGTAGTGGGCACTTGACAACTGCACTTGCGCACGAGGCCCGATCTACTCTTGCAGGCGAAGCTCAAGCGTCCTCAAAGTTTTTTCCCCCTTTATTATATTTGCAAGGGGTCCTCGACATTGCCTCCAAAGCCCTGCCGGAAGTTAGGCACTGAGGTACCGACGCCTGCGACGTGCTCTCAAAGAACGAGGGCACACTTACGGAAAAGCAGTCTCATTTACGGCGAAAAGATCAGGCTTTCACGTATTGTGACGTCCAGAAACTAGGTACAGCTTCTATGTTTTTCCAGATGAATTCACCGCAATGCAGCGCAGCTCCAACGGGAGACGAAACCAAGCACAGAGAACGTAGTTCCCTGGGCATTTGATGATCTTTGTACCCGTACAATCCCAAGCGTGTCAGTGAACAAGAAGAAAAAGAGACCCGCAATGTGCGCAGGGAATTTGCAATAGCCAACTCGCAAGGAGCAGCCGCAGGGACACAGCACCCGCTCACACAGCAAAATTTCTGCGGTTGCTTCTTTTGGTTCAACCTCGCGATGACGTAACGTGCCAGACGCGCCATCTGTTAGTATCAATGTGTCGGTGCGTGGTGTAGTGGCTGCCTGTCACGGAAATAAATTGGCGAGTTCAATGACTGCGCAATAAAGGTAAGTTATGAGCTATGAAACGTAAGATATGAGTAAAAACAAACGTAAGTGAAGTTCAGCAGGAAAAAGTAGCAGATGCACTACGTTGTTGGTCCAGATGAAAGTCATCTAAAGTGATGTAAAGTAAAATCATTGTAAAAGTAACTCTTGACTATGGGGCACTCCGAGGCTATTTGATAGCCTAATCTTGCCATTGCTGTTTTACATATTGTGTAACGCTAACGCCTTTTCTTGTGCATGGCTTTTTTTTCACTTTTATTCAGAACGACGTAGCATTCTCGTGTTACAAAAGAATGTCCAGCCATGTTGATACTAAATTTTAAGGTACAGACTCCGTCTAGCTCCCTTACAGGCTTTTGGTCTGTGCTCTCAGAATCCCGCGTAGCTTCTTTTTATAAGCCGTTACACTGCAGATCTATTTCCATTATTTCGTATTGTAGTATCACAAACCAGCAGAGCCACACCATACTGGTGCCACAACGTACCATTCGGTCGTTATCAGTCAGCTGGCCGTTTTCTGTATGGCCAAATAGTAGCCAAATAGTGTATTGGCCTTTGCTATCTATTTTGGAGGATTAAGTTATTTATTCTTTTGAAGATTTCTCAGCGCGAAGAGCCGACAGACGAGACAAGTAGGTGACACACACAGGACCCCATGTGTATGACACACTAAACATTTTACACCTTTAAAGGAGTAAAAAGGGTGTTACTGACATTAACACACTTCTTCGCATTGTAAAACACCCCTTTTTGTTTATATACACCCTAAGAGAAGGGTGTGCGCGCAAAAAGGGTGTTAATGTCTTTCATAAGAGTGTTACTGGAAAAACTGAAGGGTTGACATCGAAGCATTAGGCTGCATCCATGCACGCGTATTAAAATGGCGTGCATTGCGCAATGTGTCTGTTGTACTGCCTTTTCTAAGGTTGTGATGTCAGTGACATTACAGAAACAAGGAATTGGTGGAGCCATTGGCACAATGTCATTTCTCGTGATATTTTATTTTCACATAGAGAAATGATGAAGCATCATTGCTTCACAGAATTTTACAAGACTCGAGAAGATGTACAAGAAAATCAGCAAACACTTTTTTCGCACAAGCTTGACATATGCCCTACGGTTTTATATTTTTCACAATATACGTCAACCGCATGAACATTCATACGAGCTACTTCCATCACATATGCATATGCAAATCTAAAGCAAGTAAGGGCAAAACTTGAATTCATTCTAAAACCTTTCTCGGTATAAAGCGGTAAGCGGGACAGGAAACTTCCCGCCGGCATGAACACTTCTTACATGTTGCGGTATGAGCACTTTTAATTACTTGTTCGCATAGGCGATAAGAGAGACAAAAAAGAATTACTTTGAACAGACGAAGATATATGCTGATATAGTACAATTGTACATGTGCACTGTATACAACATTGAGCAAGCAATTCTGTTACTGATTCTGAGCAAGCACTTCGAAAAGGAAAGCAGAGATTCGGAAGGAAAGCATGGTTACTTTAAGGGGACACGTATGAGTAACAATAATGTTAGCACCTCGCTACCAAACTAGGAAGATGAGAACACAGGCGTGCTCAGAGTTCTCCATCGGGGGGGGGGGGGGGGGGGCAAGTCTCGCCCTTCCTGTTTGTCGAGTCCGAAAGGAACGAAACATGCTGAACCATGGATGCAGAAATGAAAATGAAGCGATGGCGGGCTTCTCCCGACGGCCAGCGGGGGTAAAGGCAGCAAGTAAAGTATGTTTTGAATTCACCATCCTAGGTTGCCATTATTGACGAAGAGCATGCCAAACCTTGCGCATTAAAGATGACGTGAAAGGAGCAAATGTAAGGGGCAGAATTGGCGCAGATGACTTGGGAAAGCGGCGCACCTTTTGATGAGCGAGTTGCTAGGAAATCCGCCATGCATGTATAAAATGCCGCCTCACATGATGCGCCGATTTGGCGCAGCGCGTGCATGACCGTGCATGCTCGTAAAACTCAAGGCATGACAATAAGTGCAAGTCATATGCTGTAAACCCAGTGATGCCACAATACACGGCACGACGCACGCTCTGCCAAGGGTGAGAAAAGACGAAGGCTACGGGAGAACTACGCACGCTGTGAAATCGTATTTGAAGTGTAAGGCTGTAAGGCGCGGCGACGACAACGGAGACACAAACACACACAGAGCGCCGCTTCCAACAATGTTCATTTCGAAAAGAGCACAGTTTATATACCCACCACGCGCTGTCAAAAGTGTGTGTACTTTCCAACTGTCTTTTGTCGTCGTCGCGCCTAACATTTTAAATATGCTAAACCAACACGCCCAGTCAACCATTGTTTCATACTATGTCATCGCCTCCGAGATAGCGCACCGGCCATCTCGGAAGCCAAGACTGTGCGCTCCCTCATTTGCTTCTAGCGCACCTGGCGATGAAAAAAAGCGGCAGTATCGTGATGGCGCGTAGGATCACGTGGGGTGCTGTAAGCCGGGAAGCCGCGCTACCGCTCTGTTCTCATGGCCCGGAAAGTCTAAAGTTCCAGCGATCGCCGCAGAGGGCGAAAAAATCAACTGCGACGAGTTTCAGCTTCAAACACCGGGAGTGGATCCACTAACCTCTGCATAAGGATCGCGTGGCGGTCATCATGGAGGAAGCAAGAGGTGGATGGCAAAATCGTGGCTCTCGCAAATAATTGTGAGCTACGGCGCCCGTCTGCATAGACTTCCGGATCGAGGCGTCGTGCCGCCGAACAGGCCCAGTTGCTAGTGCCGTCGCTTTTTGTGTGTTCCATGTAGCAGTCGCGGTCCCCTTTTCTCGTAAATTACTACGTAATACTTCGGAGTGCTAGGCAGCTTAGTTAAATAACAAATGCAATCACTACGGGTTCGTTATAAAGGTGCGAGCGGTCATTTCTTCATTCAAGTGGCATGCCCCTCCGGACACAGGTATGTTGTTTCGCAGCAAAGGGTGTTTAAGCACATGTTTTGTGACCCGTAAAGATTTATTGCACATCACAGTGTCATAAAACATCCGCCCAGTCTGTTTTCGTTTTGCTAAACTCATAAATTATCTATTTACTATTGTGTTACAAAGATGTCATTGCGGGTTCGATATAATGAATGGCATACGTGAATGTTTCTTACTCTAAAAGTGAACAATTAACTTTCGCAGTTTTCCGCCTTTTATTTTGGGCCTCTGAATCTTCCTTTGCGTGAGATGTCGTTCCCTCGCGCATTCGAGCATTGTGTTTCAATGCATGCGAAATTCTGCGCACTACGCATACATTTGTCTTTCAAGTTCGACTGAAAGGCATTGGCACTTCCTGCTTGCAAGTCTCCGAATTACTAGAGACGCCGTACCATGCAACTCGTTGCTTCAAAAGCGACTTCTGTAGTTTTACGTTGCACGATATCAGTAACTGAGCGGGCGTTTTGTGCCAGTGGCATTTTACGCGCTGAGCAGCTGAGCAGAGAAGTAGGCAATGCCATGTATGCAATGCAAGTATACTGCATCGGCGTACTTGATCGGGTAGAAAACGCGTACTTTCGTCTGAAGTATTTAAGTAATTTGGAAACGTACGTATGTTGACACACGTGGGCTCGTATGTGTGAGCGGTTATATGGTAGGCACCGTTTGTGCTCGATAATAATAAAACAAGCTATTTCTTCAAACTGTTACTGCGCGTTCTAAAGCATACCCGTATATCTACACTCGCATGCTGCGCTCGAGACCCGACTCTCACCGTTCCCCGTATTTGCCCATTTCTACTTATTCCTTTGTTCTATAAACTGCGAAATATCCTGTATCCATTCGCAAAAGAATTCAAGAACATAATCGCTCGGTAACACACAATCGCTCGGAACATAATCGCTCGGCGACCGGTAACAAACGCGTCGCAGAATTGCACGTGTTTCCTCTCCGATTACACTGAACAGCATGCACCTTGAAACAGCAAAGAGCTAGGCCTTGAACCGGAAGTGCAGTAGCAGACGACACGCCCTTTTGCTATCCACCTATTCTTCTAAGGAGAGCATGGAGGAAGGAAAACTCAGGAGAAGCCCTATCGTATCCCAATGCATTGCCAAAAGTGTGGCGGAAGTGACGTCAAATTTATGGGGCAAACAAAGCGGCAGACGCCCCGCGGCGTGCTCTCCGCGCTGGTTCGCTTCTGCGCAGATTTGTAGTCGCGGCGCAAACTTGGAGCGTATTGTGCGGTTTGCATGCAGTGAAATGTTGCAACCAGACGTTTACCAGGCTGTTCGTACGTGGCAGGTCCGAGGGCTGCTTGCTGAAGCTTTTCGTGGAAAGTTTTTGTGCAACAGTACAGAAAGTACCGGTACGTGCCGTAATCTAAAACATTCAGCCCCTGCCTCATCGTATTCGAACTCACCTAGCCGTGACTTACGCGTTCTGCAGGGCGTTAGACCTTTCTTTTCCTTTCTCGTAGCTCGATTTCCAGATCTATTGGACAATTAGAGGTTCTTTGCTCGCATATACGCAGTGAGCGTAGTAGCTATTCGGCACAACGCCAACGTAGTAGTTGACGTAACTTCACGTCGAAAAGGGGACACCACTGTGTTGTATACGCGATCGTGCACGTAAAGTTTGTAATTCCAGTGCGCACACAACTACAAGCACGCAGCGAGCGCACACGGCACAAAACATACGTCACGTAGGCCGATAACAACAACAAAAGTTTATTGCCCTTCTGTATGAAAGACAGAGCCTCTAAAACGCGATACGATGCCTTCGGCGCATGTTATGTACGGCGCGTCAGACGCCAAAAACAAAAGTTCACGTGTGTTGCGATAGACACAATGAGTAAGGAGCAACAGAGCGCACATACGAGAACTTCGCATGCAAATGCCATGCATTAGTGATCAGCAATGAAGCGAACGTATACGTACACATGAAAAGTGAAGCTTAGAATAACAGAGAGCTGAGCTAGTTGGTAAGTATTCATTCTAAAAAGACAGGGCGTGCAAACACGGACACAAGAAAGAAGTCAGGACACCACAAACGCCGACTAACAACTGAAGAGAAGCACAACGGCTGAAAAGAAAGAAGGCACGAAAACTTATCTGCGCATGCCCATGCAACAGGCGAACCTATCAATCCGGCACGCGTGGCGGTCTACGTGGAAGAAAACTGTTAAGGCATTTGATTTCATGTTTACGCAAGTTAATCGACGGTTGGCTCACGCATGCACTACCACTATTCTCGATATGCCAAGCTTCAATCATCAGGCGCGTTTCTTCATTTCTATGCCGGTACAATACTGCGCATTCATCAAATTTTGGCGTGCATTTACAATCTCGACAATGTAAAGATAGATTAGAAGGTGAGCCTCCTGTTAGCGACCTCTTATGTTCCAACAATCTCTGGTTGATGCATCTGCCCGTCTGTCCTACGTAGAAGCGGCCGCAGCTGAAAGGGATCTTATACACCACACTCGTACGGCAATCAGTGAATTTTTTGGTGTGTTTTATGAAACAAATATCGGTCAGCTTCTTGTCTTTTACTCCCTCATTCTTCCTCTGCACAGCGGCACAAATCTTACCTAGCTTATTGGCAGCCGTGAAAACAACATTAACGCCGTATCTGCTTCCTACTTTCTTTAGCCTGTGAGATACGCGATGAATGTACGGTATACCTACCACACGTTTCTTCCTATCGCTTTCTGCAACCATGCTCGGACTTAACACAATAGACTTCTTTAAACGTTCAGCGACCGTGGCCACTGCATCACGAGGATACCCTGCATCTAAAAGACGTGTAACCTGTGCGTTAAAGCTATCACTCATTTTGTGCTCACACGACTTGGTGAGGGCTGACTTAAGGCAAGACATGGCGATGCCGTTTTTTACAACTTTCGAGTGCTTTGACGGAAAATTTAACAGCGGTTTCGAAGATCTAGGAGAATACTGCCAACACACGTGGTTCTTCTGGAACGTTAAGAAAATGTCTAGAAATTGTATTCCATTATACTGAGGCACCTCTTTAGTAAAGCGCAGCCCTCCTCCATTTAATTCAAAAATTTCGCTCACGGAAGTTACCACCTTTTCAAAGTCCTCACCACTACAAAAAATCAAGTAGTCGTCCACATAACGAAAAACCTTAATAACCGAATTACCTAAGGCGCCTTCCAAAAGATTGTCTATCTTGCTAAGGTATAAATCACTAAGAACCGGAGCAACTTTAGAACCAATACATATCCCTGATTTCTGCACATAAACGCCTTCCTTCCAACCTACCAGCGTCGACTTTAAATACATGGAAAGGATTTCTAGAAATGCCCCGGTAGAAACACCACATTTTTCGGTGAAAACCGTCTGGTGCTCTTGTTCGTTAATACATTCATTAACACATTTTAACAAGTCCTCATGCGGCAAAGAATAATACAGGTCCTCAATATCCATACTAAAGGCCTTACAACAGCCGGGGTTCTCCTCTGAGAGGAACTGAACTAGCGCCTGAGAATTACGCATACGAAAAGGGTCTGAAAAACTCAAAGACGTTAAGCAGTTCTGCAAATAACTAGATACAGCGACTTGCCAGGTGCCTTGCTCGGAAACGATTGCTCGAAATGGAACCTCGTTCCTATGTGTTTTGGCTGAAAAAAAAAACAATTATAAAGTAAGTGATTTGGCCTTCTTGACATTACAAGTGGTGTTTCTACCGGGGCATTTCTAGAAATCCTTTCCATGTATTTAAAGTCGACGCTGGTAGGTTGGAAGGAAGGCGTTTATGTGCAGATATCAGGGATATGTATTGGTTCTAAAGTTGCTCCGGTTCTTAGTGATTTATACCTTAGCAAGATAGACTATCTTTTGGAAGGCGCCTTAGGTAATTCGGTTATTAAGGTTTTTCGTTATGTGGACGATTACTTGATTTTTTGTAGTGGTGAGGACTTTGAAAAGGTGGTAACTTCCGTGAGCGAAATTTTTGAATTAAATGGAGGAGGGCTGCGCTTTACTAAAGAGGTGCCTCAGTATAATGGAATACAATTTCTAGACATTTTCTTAACGTTCCAGAAGAACCACGTGTGTTGGCAGTATTCTCCTAGATCTTCGAAACCGCTGTTAAATTTTTCGTCAAAGCACTCGAAAGTTGTAAAAAACGGCATCGCCATGTCTTGCCTTAAGTCTGTCTTTTTAGAATGCATGAAAAGTGACACCCGGCACTTTCCCCGGCACCGGGATTGCCGGGCATGGCGTAGCTTTCCTAAGAACACACAAAAGGAGCAGCACGCATGAATCAGCTGCGCCGCTCGCACAGCAAAAAAAAAAAACACTGGAAAAGTTTTGCGACACGCTCGATGCGCGCGTGCGCTTGCAAGCGACGCGACGGAAATCGCGAAATGTTTAGCTGCTCCTTCGCTAGGAGGCGATGCAAATGTTTGCGATGTGGAGGCTTCACGAATGTGACGTCAGGGCCTCTCCTTAGTATTCCTGGTATTCCTTCCTCCATTAAGGAATACCAAGGAGAGGTCGTTTGCAAGCGCATGCGCACATCAAGCAAGTCGCGAAACTTTTGCAGTCATTTTTTTTTCGCCGTGCAAGCGGCGCAGTTGATTCACGCGTGGTGCTCCTTCTGTGTGTTCTTTAGGAAAGCTATGCAATGGCCAGCTGTTGCGTATACCATGCGCAGGTCGCATGCGCTGCGGAAAGCTCCGGGTGTCACTTTTCATGTGTACGTATACGTTCGCTTCATTGCTGATCACTAATGCATGGTATTTGCATGCCAATATCTCGGATATGCGCTCTGTTGCTTTTGTTTTTGGCGTCTGACTCGCCGTACATAACATGCGCCGAAGGCATCATATCGCCTTTTTAGAGGCTGTGTCGTTCATACGGAAGCGCGATAAACTTTTGTTGTTATCGGATTACGTATTGTGCGGCGTGCGCTCACTGCGTGCAAGTAGTTGTGTACGCACTGGAATTACAAACTTACAAAAAACAAACAATACAGCGGTCTCCTCTTTTCGACGTGAAGTTACGTCAACTACAAGTTTGGCGTTGTGCCGAATAGCTACTACGCTCACTGCATATATGCGAGCAAAGAATCGCTAATTGGCCAATAGATCTAGAAATCAAGCTACGAGAAAGGAAAAGAAAGGCCTAACGCCCTGCAGAACGCGTAAGTCACGGCTAGGTGAGTTCGAATACGATGAGGCAGGGGCTGAATATTTTTGATAACGGCACGTACCGATACTTTCTCTACTCTTGCAAAAAAACTCTCCACGAAGAGCTTCAGCAAGCAGCGCTCGGGCCTGCCACGTACGAACAGCCTGGTAAAGGTCTGGTTGCAACATCTGACTGCATGCAAACCGCACAAAACGCTCTAAGCGTACACCTAAGTGTACACTTAGAGCGTATTGTAAGTGTACACCTCTAAGTGTGCACAGCACAGGAGAGCATTAGCTAATAATGCTTACTCACACATAAGGCGGCATTGTTCGGAGTGTGGCTGCTCCCCGCTGTTCTCTGAGACTGAAATACTTTCCAGTCACAGCGATCAGGTGACCAGGGAAGTGATCGAGGCCTTCCACATCGCAAAAAGAAAAGATTAACTGCATTAGCCAAGCATGGATAACTTTGAGCGATTGCGAAGTGTGCTTTTTAGAAAATATGATATAGCTTGAACGTCATTGTAGCACGTGGTACACCGTCTTGTTGTATAATAACCATGTTTTTCTGCGAAATAAACTAGTTGACAGTGCAGCGGTGTCCCTTTCGTTCCTTTTGTGCCTGTCGTCGTGCGCTGCTTCATA
The DNA here is from genome assembly GCF_013339695.2 of Rhipicephalus sanguineus. Lineage (NCBI taxonomy): Eukaryota > Metazoa > Arthropoda > Arachnida > Ixodida > Ixodidae > Rhipicephalus > Rhipicephalus sanguineus. The sequence continues at coordinate 20,978,667 of NC_051176.1, read as the reverse complement.
TATAATCAGGGACTACAAATCTGCGCAGAAGCGAACCAGCCTGGAGAGCATGCCGCGGAGCGTCTGCCGTTGATGTGCCCCGTACGGATTTGTTTGCCCCATAAATTTGACGTCACTTCCGCTGCACTATTCTCAATGCATTGGGATATGATAGGGCCTCACCTGATTTTTCCTTCCTCCATGGCGGTCGTTATGGTGGCAGCCATAGAGTTTCCTACACTTACCTAGAGGGAAAAGTGGCGCTGCGAGCTGTTGGACGCATGAGAATGCCGGGATATGTGAGCTTCGGACTTGACTCAGATTCGTATCCGTCACATAGAGCCCAGAAACCTCGAAGACGCGTCTGGCTTCAACGCGTTCCTTGCGTCGAAATGGTTGATTTCTTACTGAAGGAGCACGTAGTGAGCTATTTGTTTTTTATTATTGCAGAAAAACAAGTTTTATTTAACATTGGTAACTTCTGTGTCGATGTATAGTTTTACGAAGCGTAAAAAGTAACCAACGGCCGCTAAACTTGGCAGGCAGACGACAAAGGCAGCGTTCTCTCTGCCACTGTTCGTCGTCTGTTTCTTTCTTTCGCCGTTTGGTTATGCCATCAAGGTGAGTGGACGTTTATCTTAAAATATAATACGCGTAAATAACATCCGCTTATAAAAGTTTTGTTTTAGAGAAGCTTTATTTGCGCAGTCGTATCCGCTTTCGAGTCGGAGCCTCGCACAACACCAGCCAACACAAGCCTCGCAGGCACATATACCGTCATTCCCAGCGCTCCAACGGCGGCCCTTAAGAAATTCGCATAGACGGTGGCGCCAGATTTCCCTCTAGGTATTTTTGTAAGAAACTCTATGGGTGGCAGCCATTCGCGCTATTGCACTTTTTTTGTAGGGGCGCCCTCGTCAGGGCCAAACTTCGAATAAAAATATTCTTGAAATAACGGAGTTTAGTTGTTTGCATACCGTTACACTTCAATACGTCAAATTGCTGTGTATACGAAGTGGCCTTGCCTTGCCAGGTACCGCGTCATCAATCTTTTGTAATAGTTTTTTGCACCAGCTGACTCGTAGTTGTCAACAGCCTATTGACATCATTATCTTCATTTCAAAATATACGGCGGCAGAGGCGGCGCAACGGCAGGTAACGGTTCGCGGTTCATTCGGATGGGTCTCGCGCTGTTTCGTTTCGCTGTAAATGTTTCGAGCCACTGCCGGCCGACACATTCGCTTTCGTTCTGTTTGTTTTGACTCGTTAAAGTGCTTTCGCGAAGTGCATTCATCTGACTTCGGGGGAACGAATGTATCGTTGAAGCTTTCACCGGATGACACTCATTTCAAGCCCGAGAATATATGGACCGGTGAGTAAAAACCCATTGCTTCAGTTTTTTACCAATGACTTTGTGTGGGTGTCACATGGAAGCGACGCACTGCAATATTCAATTTTTCAACATATCATACTCTGTCGATGAGAAAGCGTGTCTTCCTTGCGGTGTGGCTTCACGTGGGAGCGAGTTGCTGAGTTTATCGTTTGGTAACATAAATCATGCCGCTACAATAAAAAAAACGCAACATCACCAACGCCTCGCATGTATCTTCGTAACTAGCCCATATATCAGTGCAAAAACCGTACGAGTTATGGCTTGCCGCAGTCCCATTTCAGAAGCAAGGTTAAGAAGTCTCATTTCTCCTCTCCTCAGTTTAGGTTATTTTTACTTAACATTAAGTGCAACAAAAGCTTCAAATAATTATGAGTGTACTTTCACTTTAGTGTAATAAAGAAACCATCACTATAATGGGAAATATTCTTGTTTTTTTTCTGTGATAGCCTCCTTGCCTGACAAGGAAACAGCTGTGTGCAATGGGCGAGGCACCTGTTACATGACACGCCTTGTAAAGAAGCTAGCGCGAGTGATACAACATGCATTATGAGGTACAGTCGCGCTCAATATGTCTTGCAACACGGGAGCGCGTGGCCTCACGAGTAAGAAGACTGCGCATGACTTCTACTATCCCTTATTTCCAAAACTAAACGCTTTTCTCGAACTCGGGGACGATTCCAGTTAAGAAAATACCATTTAGTTGCTGAAATGAGAGCAAGTTGAATCCATGCGCAACCTTTGAACTCATGAGATCACGTGCTCCCGTGTTGCAAGTCATATTGAACGTGACTGTACGTTTCCATATATGTATAATAAACTGCTGTTTACCTGTTCACTATGTTTATATGTCTACTTTTGCAAAATTTCATATTCATTGATTATGCTTATCAATATCTGGTGATGCCATTACTTATTTTTCCAGAACTGTCATGCAATGCCAGGATCACTACCCCCAAATGTCCACTCTGCAAGTGCGGTGAAACATGTGAACGTCTGCTACAACAGGTCATCTTGAACCACACGCTTGCAATGCTGTATTTGTGAATGGTTTACCAGGCATCTCATGGACGGGTGCTTACAATCGTCCAAAAGCATTAGCTGTCTACTGTGTCATGCAATCTATACTACAATATCATTGAAATTGAGCCCTAGCTCCGTGCATTAGTTACATTACGTGACACTGCTGAGCTCAACGGCGCAGATTTTATTCCCAACCACGGTGGTGACATTTCAATGGGGGCGAAATGCAAGGACACTCGTGTGCTTAGATTGATGTCTGAAGTTCAGGGAAAGACTGAAGATTGAAGAGACAAAAATTCGTGAACATGAGGTGTCGCTGGAGCAAATGTTTCGACAAGCACACTATAAGAAGAAAAAAGAGTATCGGTGACTCTTTTCGGAGAGTTCTGATTTGCCACGTATACGACTCTTTTTAAAGAGTCATGGTGACTCTCGTGGTGGGTCAGAGTCGGCGCCCTCTAGGAGAGTTCCCGGACCCTCTAGGAAGAGTGGAACGAGTCTTATCCGAAGGATCGCGTTACCACTTATGACGGAGTCAGACGACTCTTGCAAGCCATTTGACCCTTGCTGTACTTTCGCGCGACTGCTGTTGAAAATAGGGAAGTATTCATTTTAAGCATGTTCAATATTACTTGCCGTTCTGCCCAGTGACCGCAAAAAAAAAGAATAGTTAAGTTTTAGCATTATTTTATTAAAACTCGTCAAAACAATACACCTTTTCCAGCAAAGTAATATAGAAAGCGCGAAAAGATGGTCTGTGATTTCCAATTAAGAAGTTTAGGTATTCCTCATTTACATGCTTGTATGAATATAGCCTACTAAAATGTGTGACCGATGTGCATAGTGTCATATGGTGCAAAATACACTGCATAAATTAGCATCATGTTTAAATCTTTATACCTTAAGATTAAGAATAAATAAAAAAGTGGTGACGGCTGGAGGTATCAGACTTGTGACTTGCTAGGCTGTCGCTCCTGTTCAGCGTGAGCACCATAAAAACGGTATCTGAAAAGCAGAACGCGATATTACGATGAGAAAATGAAATTGCAGTAAAAGTTTGCAAAATCTACTCAATAAGTAGTTCACACGGACATAATGAAGGCTCACAACAAAACAACAAATGCAAACAGGCATGGTAAGGAACCAAGTTTTTTGCCGTTATCATGTAAAACACAACTTGCAAATAGTAGCTTTTGTAACACGTCCCTTGGCGACAAACTTGCAGCACAAGATCATGTGAGCCTCTTTTAAACAACAAACTAATTTGGTTTAAGCTCCTTTGCGTGGGTGCCACTAACCTCTTTTCCTACGTCGTCTTGTCCAACCAAAGGAAATGTACACTGTTATTCAAGTCCCGTGTAACGTCCGGCACATAAACGGCCCATTTTTATTCCACCACAAGGTACGGCATATAAGCGGCCCTTCAATCGTCATTAAGCGTGAAAAATTCTGCGATGACGGGCTGGGCCCGCTATATGCGGCCGCGAGCGGACGCAACGCTTATATGGAGCCCAGTGTTTAATGGCGCGAAAATGCCTCGAGCGCACGCAACGCTTATACACACCAAAACACAGCGAATTCAATGCGCACCGCCATATTTAGACTGCGCGTCGCGCCATCTGTCGCAAGCGCGGCGAAGCAACACCCTGGACTGCCATGCTAGCAGACGCTTCACAAATCAAACGCGAAAGTTCCCAACTTCAGTCCGACGGTAAGCATATGTCGCGCTCTTCCTCGCCTAGAAATGTGTGCTGTTTCCTTGTGAAACGTCGAGACCATACTCGACTGTGCAGAATGTCTACAGCACCTACAGTGCAGGCTGCGGAAGCAACTTCATCAGGTACGTACGCCGTTACATTTGTACAAAACGTGCGCGCTGTGTACGCGCGTGAGTCGTAATATCTCCTATTATTGGCATGCAGCCTGCGAATGAGTACAGCAATAATTTGGTACTGCATACTGCAGGTTGCGCACTAAGTTTTGCGAGAACTCGGCATTTCAGCGCGGATCACGTAATAATAAGCGTACGCTTTGCAGACAGTTTCGCAGAACGAGATTTTCCCTGCACAAGCAGCCGCACAAAAGCGTGTAATCACAGACTTCCCCCGCAGTATCGTTCATCGATCTCTTTTGGAAGCTTTCTGCGCGACTTTGGTAATGATGATGCTTTACAAAAAAAAACTGAGGTACCGTTAGTCAACATGATAGTGTGCACGGGCGGATCTCGTTGTGCCTTCTTACAAGCGTGCTGTGCGAACACATGGCAAAATCTTAGCTGTCCGAGACAGCGCCCAGGCGCGCAGCCAGAACTTTTTCTTCGAGATGGGGGGGGGGGGAGGAGGGGAGGTTTAGATTCCTTTCATGTATGCTCGTGCGTGTGTTTGTATGTGCGCGCGTATATGTGTGTACACACACAAGATGTAAAAACTTGGGGGGGGAGGAGGCGAGTGGTGTGTAGAGAGAGAGAGAAGGAATGTAGGAAGGGTGTTGAACTCCCCAAACTGCTTCCCTGGCTATGGCCCTGCTTGAGCTTTTAATAATAGTAACTGTTACCTGTGTCTCTGATGTGAAGGACATTGGTGTAAGTACTGTTTACTTATGTGTCACTGCTATGTGTTCTGTGCAGATGCCTTATGTCCACCCAAATTTGGCAGGAGAACATGAAGCTCTGGCGACCTGTTCAAAAACACCACATTAGCTACTACCTTTTAAAGACGAACGCATGTGACCTCGAAGATGTGAATGCCTTCAGAAGCACTGAAGCATACAACTACGTCGAAAGTGGGAAAGAAGGCTGCTTGCTTGTACACGATGACACAGCCACGCACTACATCTTCATCAAAGGAGACGTTGAAAGGTCCCAGTCACTGAGTGCACCCCTACACAAAGCTTGGGTCTGCCTTCAACTCAGTGGCAGTGTCGTCGTGTCGTCACAGGAGACTGCTCTTGTATGGCTGGTGCAGCACGGGCTTGCAGCCACATTGGTACGCTGTTCTACGTACGTTACCACCCTATGCATCACAATGCCACTCAACTTGGCTGTCTGATTTATATACTTCAGTTTTGCGAGATGCCCCTTGTCGAAATGCTAAATAAAGAGAGAGAGAATTAAACTTTATTGTCTGACCAGGCGCGCGTTCTCTTCGCCCAGAGGTGGGTGGCTTCCTTACTCCAGGTAGCCATGGCTTGCAGCTGATGCCAGAGCCCTGTTCACCAGTCGGAGCTGGTCCTCAGGGTTTAGTGACGTCAGCAACGCCTCCCACTGCTCTTCTGGATTTTCTTGGATGCTCTGTTCGTCTATGGGCGGAATACTTGGGTTGTTTCGGCATCCCCATACAATGTGGTAAAGGGTGTTAGCACTCTCCGGGCAGTATCTGCAGTTCCTACTGAAGTTGCCGGGGTACATTGCGTGGAGTAGTGTACCGTGCGGATAGGTGCCTGCCTGGAGCCTTCTCCAAGTCCCTGCTTGCTCTCTAGTCAGCCATTTGTGAGCAGGTGGATAGTGGCGTCGTTGTTACAGTTTCACTCGTGGCATCCTCTGCGGGCAGGTAATCAGACGTCACCTGCTGTGATGTGTGCACATACTGCTCAACGGTTTGTCGCTCTTGTAGACTGACAGCAGCTGGTACTTGTGTGTGAACGCGAGTATTTCTGAATATTTCCTCGGTATTCGCTCCTCTGCGTTTCCGGAGTCCGAATATCGCTGCGGGGTAGCCCGGTGTGTGTGCTCTCGGGCTGCGGCATACGCCGCTCGGTTCTCCGCTGGAGATTCATGCCCCGGTGTCCAGAGGATACTTGCCTCTTCGAAGTCACACTTGAGGAGAACTTGAAGCGCTCATCTGCTAATTGTACCTTTTAGGAATCTTCGACACGCTTCTTGTGAATCTGTCACGATGGTTACTGACGAAGAACTTGTACTGAGAGCTAATGCAATGCCCAGTTGCTCTGCGGTGGTTACATCATTTGCATGTGTCGAAGCAGCAGCGAGCTCTCTACCCGTTTCATCCACCACGCTGGCTACATATTGGTTTACTCCTCAGTATTTTGCAGCATCCGTGTATCGTACGCTCTCATTGTTGTTATAGCTCGCTAGCCTCTGCTCTAACAATTGTGCTCGTGCTTGTCTTCGTCCCTTATGATGTTCCGGGTGCATGTTTCTAGGTATTCTACACACATGTATTTTATCCTTGATTTCATGGGGAATCGACTGGGGCAGGTGTGCTTTTTTTCGACTGTATAGCCAAGGTTCCTTAGAAGTGTTTGTCCCGTTTTTGTAAGCTTTAGTCTTTCCAGTTGGTTCAACTAAAAAAAGACTTGCGTACTATTGTGAACCATGCTTTAGCTACTCACACCTATTTCAAGGTCACTTCGTGATTTTTGAACTTGCCTTTGGCACTCTTTTCTATGTAAATGGGTAAAAAATTACTAAGAAGTTTGTAGAAAATTGTGTTCATAAAAGAAAATCAAGTTTATAAACCATTCGTAGCTACTGTACAGTCATGATAGCAAAGATATATAAGATTACCAAGACCACAACTTCATCCCCTTATAGCGTAGAGGAACAGGTATTCAGGCACATGTATGACAGGTATTCTGGCTACAGAGAAGAGCTAGGTGTACTTTACTGATATGAAATGTAAATGTGTTTCATTTAAACTATTATTCAATACAATTATTATTTTGCATTATTTTAGTCTACGGCACTTCACCTAATGGAAGGTTACCATCATTTTTAAGATCAATATCAGTATTGCAGGAGTTTTAAATGCGTGTCACTGGAAGCTTTTATAAATGGAACAACTCTTGTTTCAGGAGCTCTTCTTTGGAAGATAGAGTTTGCTGTAAGACTGGGCCTAAATGGTACTGCGTGCGCTGACAAGAGTGCTCAGTGGAATCGTGGCACTAAGAAGAATGTACTCCCTGGACTAATAGAAGAAACGGACTTCACACTAAGAAGACGAATGGAGCCTGAGAAATCAAATAGGGGGCAACGTCATCTGGAATTTCAAAGGACCATAATTCACTTCTGATAAGCTTTGAAACAGGTCCATTGAAAGGTCTTGCTTCAGTATGGGGTACCAATTTAAACACAATACTAAATTCTCCACCTGCAGATCCTACAAATGAGCTCAAGGCGCTTTGTTGGGCTAGTTGGTTATGATCCATGAGACTGTTTGGCGTAGCGCACACCCACAAGGACAAAGAAGGACACACACAGAAAGTTAGCGCTGTGTGTGTGTGTGTCCTTCTTTGTCCTTGTGGGTGTGCGCTACGCCAAACAGTCTACAAATGAGACTCTCGAATCTCGCAGCGCACCATCCCATGGACTTCACAGTGATATAGGACCAATAGGACCGACAACTGTGAGTGCTGTGCCAATTTTTACAAAAGATATGTTGACATACCTCTAAATGCTCAGCTTAGATTAGCAAAAGGAACAGTGGAGCAGCGTGGCAGTGTATGGGAAGGCAACAGAAAAGTAAGAATTACCGCATCACTGACCTCTAAAATTCCAAAGCGCAAGCAAACTTTGCCAGAAAAAGCATTAGCACGCCTTCTGAAACCTACCTTCCAAGGCAACAAGGCAACTGTGCATGGTACACAGTGTGAACCTCTGGCCAGGAAAGCATTTCCACAAGAAACTGGTCTCATGGTGGTAAGATCAGGAACTATAGTGTCTCAAAGAGATCCATACCTATCTGCAAGTTCTGATGGACTAGTTGGCACAGATGCTATAATTGAAATTAAGTGTCCCTGCACAGAAGAATGCTCCTCTCTGATAGAAAGTGGAAAATATGATGTGAGGAAAGGCGATGATAGATTTTTCCTTTCCAGGTCAGGCAGCGGGGGTTACTATAGTCAGGCACAAATCACCATGTATTGTTACCAAAGGAATCATTGTTTGTTCTATGTCTGGACCAGGAGAAAAACGGTTCTCGTTAATGTGAACTATGACCCAGAATACCTGAGCTCCAACCTTACAAGAGTGCGCAACTTTTACTTTTCATTGTACCTTCCGGCCCAGGTAGATGACTCTGCGACTCAAAGTTAGACAGCACTTAAAGCATATGTCATCTGTCTAAGCACTGCTATGTAAATATTGTCAGCAAGGATAGTTACCTTGCAGTGTATTTATTTTAAATAATTTATTATGCTTTTTGTACGTGCGGATAAGGACGAGAACAGTTCTTGCTAATGTGAATAATGACCCAGAATACTTAATCTCTAACCTTGTGCGAGAGTGCGGATTTTGCTTTTAATCGTATTTTCCAGGCCTGGTAGGTATCTGATTCAAAGCTCGACAACACTTGAAGTATATGTCATGTGTCTAAGCACTGCTATGTAAATAGTGACAGCAAGTGTTAACTCCCAGTAATGTGCACTATTTAAAATAATATTTTACCTCCAGGAATCTGCAGCTGGAGAACAGCAAGGGTTATGATGCAACGCCCTTTTTTTTTTACTTGAAAGCCCTATCGAGGGGTGTAAAATAGGTTTAGCATCATATATGTACCGTATATAGAGTTTGGACTCTAAAGGCGAACTGCAACAGAATTTTATTTTGGCGGAACATGTAGAAGACCAAAGCAATCTTGGCAAAGCCACAAGACTATTAATGATATTGTTTCCTAGTTATCAGCGTTTAAGGAGCACCGATACAGGCATGTGCACCCGATTGAGCACTCAGAGGTTGTGTCAAGGAGCCATGCATTCCAAGTTATATCACTCTCAGTGAGCAGTCGTGGTGGCGTTTTATTTCAGTTTTAGTATCAAAAATGGCTACCTCTGCGAGTTTCTTGCAATGCTGTGACTAATACTAGCAAAAGACTTTGTATAAGAGCTGCCCTATATTTATGCTGCTTCAAAGTGGGCTACAGTTTCCGTTGCAGTTGGCCTTTAAAAAATGTACAACAAGGATCTGAGGTGGGAACAACATATCTCGTCCCCAGCTACTGTTACAGCATTTAAAGCAGGAAGTGTTACGAAATGTTCAACTTCAGAAGAGACACAATTTGTTTAATGCTTGTGATAACAGAAAACTCATAGTTGGTGCTGGCCCATCAATAAAAGCGATATACAACCTTGTAAATTATGACTATTTTTTCACAGATAGAATACACTATAGGCACTAGTGCTCAAAATTGCCAAATCAATAACAAGAACCATCTTTTGTGAATATTTATTAGAGTTCAAAAATATGCTATGACACGCTTGGTGCTTGCACAATACGAACAGCTGGTTTCAGCAAGTTGTTACACTGCATTGTTTCCTCGTGGCATATCTTTCACTGAATGCACTCAAACAAATTGCAGCTTTCACAGCAGAATCTCTCATGAAGAGAACAAGTTTACCAAAAACAATGAAGCAAATAAGACAGGCTTTTTCTGCAGCAAGAGTTGCCGAAAGCAATCCGGTACCCATGGTCACTTTTGGATAGAAACGTACTTTACACAAACAGGTTCTAATCTAGCATCACTGCTCACTGCGAATCAAGCGCGACTTTAAATTGCAAAGTCCAGCACAAACTACAACAATGTCGTTTATGAGTTTCTTGTGATGAAGTGGGACACTGTTCTTCAATATTCTGAATGTCTAGATACGATTTATTGCCCTTTCAACATGTATTCTCAGCGAAGCAATCCGCCTTGTTCTTGTAACCTCCACTTCCTCAAGCCTTTTCCTTCCCTGTGTAAAAGCGGGCATATTTAGGTGAATGCCTTTTGCTTTCATTTCTTCACTCATCGTGAAGCCTCGATCAGCCATTACCTCATCACTATTTTCAAGGTAGCTGCAAAATCCAGAATCCTGAACAATAAAGCGATCCGAAGCTCGCCCACCGTAGACTCTAGATACAAAAGTAATAAAACCAGTAGGGGCTATACGTCTGGGCACGAGCATATAGCTTCTTGGGGCGCTGCGCGTGCACTTCTGTGCAATCGATAATGCATCTAGTCCCCTTGTATCCACTCTCTTTGAATGTTTTTCGAAGTGACCTTTGTATGGTTTCTTGAGGCAGCCAGATTATCAAATGTCTTCTTGAAATGCTAGCTAGTGCTCGAAGAACAGTGCCAAAAATTTGCCCAGCAAGTGACACAGATATAAAAACACGATATGCCAAATCAGCATACAGTAAGCCTAATCTAAGTCGCATCAAAGTTAGCAAAACGGCATCACTAATGCCCAACTTGAACTCAATTCTCACTTCACTATCCACAACCTTGACCAACTCGCAGAATGTGCAATAGCTCAAGCCAGTGTAAAACTTATACTGACCAGGCAATAATGAAAATACACTGTATGATGATCTTTGGGTTCCTGCATAAACATATTTCACACTGCAAGAAAAGTAGCAGTGGTCATGCAAAGGGCTTTGCGCACACTGAAGTGAAATGTCCACTGATACTGTTATGTGCTCAGGCTCTGGTAGTGAGGACGCTGTGGACAGCTCAACTGCGTGAAAGTCTCTGTATCACATGTGTCAGAATAGGAAATTGGGGCTGCCTGCACCTGTTCAGCGCTTTCGACCACTACATAGTATGGAGGGTGGAAATCAAGTAGCTGGTTTATAGGCTCGTGCAGTTCATGGGCATACAGTCTTACGGTGTTTGTAGCTTCTTCTACATCTGTGTTTAAGTGATCAGGTGTTGCCACTTGTACAGTTTCACTCGTGGCATCCTCTGCGGGCAGGTAATCAGACGTCACCTGCTGTGATGTGTGCACATACTGCTCAACGGTTTGTCGCTCTTGTAGACTGACAGCAGCTGGTACTCGTGTGTGAACGCTGAACAAGGCAGACGGGCTTCCACTGACAGGCGTGATGTCGTCCTCCACACTTTCCCTTTGACCATGGTCACTACTGAGTTAGTCACAATCTGCAACACCATGACGAGGTCGTTTGACAGGGCATACTGCCTGCCTGACGAGCTGACGCCTGCCTCTTACCACCTGCACATTGAAGGCAAAATGAACGTAGCATTCATTCATGTCATCGTGGTTGCTATCTTCAGGTACTTGCACATTTAGAAGCTGCATAAACAAGACCTCTAACAGCTTAACAGGTGCCCCTTCTGCTACGAGACAGTTGTCAAGTCTGGTGAATAACGGTCACCATCTAAAAGTATAAAATAATGTACAAATCATAACATGGTGCAATGATGTCATCGTGTCCGCTATGTCTGGGTAACACCGCAATGAAAACCTTGGTCTGCAGTGTCATGTGTAAACTACCCATAATGACTCTTGCCTTATTTGTACGAGTCAAATATGAAATATTTTTAAAGCGAAAGCCTTAGATGCCTCATTAAACACAAAAGTTGACCGTCGGCGGCGTGAACACGATGATGCAAAAAATCCCTGTCACGTGATGACGTCACCATGACGTCACAGATACCAAAATGTGTAACGTCGCATGACAGGACATCATGTGATGACGTCTCCACGCGACATTGATGCTACCGTGATTGACATTGCGTCAATCACGGTAGCGATGCAAAACCAGCTGAGGGACAGAACTTGCAATGCCTCCGATCCTGGAGGCAGTGCAACACCTCTCTAGTTGCGGAAAGCTTTCGGAGGGGTGTGTGGCAGGATCACGACATCGACTGAGAAGAAAAAGAACCCCGAAGGCGGTGGCGTGCTGATTGCCATTGACAATTCACTGAAATGTGTCAGACTGAAAGACCTAAAAACTATCAAAAAATCGATCTGGCTAGAAACAAACCTTGAGCGCAGTCAAAAATTGTTGATTGGATGTTTCTATTTACCACGCAGCATTTCCCCTGCCTCGTTTCATGATGTCATGTCTTTTATTGAACTTGTGATATCTTCTCCTAGTGGTCACAGAATTATTGTTCTTGGAAATTTTAATGCACCTGGAATTGACTGGACCACGCTTACATTTTCTCATTACAATCATTTCATAAAAAACGTGCAGCCTGCTCTTGCGCTTTCTGACGTTTAATTCCCTACTGCAACATAACTCAGTCGTCAGTTCCAGTGGCAACGTCTTAGACCTGTGTGTGTCAAACGATCAACCCCTTGAAGTTTCCCGCTCCAACATCTCTCTTTTACATCCTGATAAATTCCACCCACCACTTAACGTAAGATTATCTGCATCAGCTGAAACAACGAGCTACAGCAGTTACGTAAACAAATCTCCAAGATTCGCTTTCAAGCGAGGTGATTACACGGACCTGTATCATTACTTGGCCACCGTTGAGTGGTCACCGGTTACTGACAAACCAAATGTTGATGGCCAGGTTGATCGGTTAACGGAGCTTGTACTGAGCGGCATGCGTAGTTTTATTCCCCAATATACACCTAAAAAACGTACATATCCCCACTTGTTCTCACCTGAACTTATCAGTGCACCGAAGCATAAAGATCGCGCACACAGGAAATCTAAATGTTCTCCATCCAGCGAGTGGAATGAAGAGTTAATCTTTTTTCGAACACTCTCTAAATGCCTATATAAACGGTATCATAGTTCGTATATTGGATTCTTAGAAAAAAGCGCCTCTGACAGGCCGGCTGAGTTTTGGAAGTATGTACGTAAACGGTCTAGCAAAAGCGGAGAGTCCGTCAGACTACTGGACTCAAATGGGCTCGATGTGCATACCGTCGCTGACTGTTTTGCCACGCATTTCTCATCCGTTTATAAGGCCTCGGACTCCAGCACTGATATCAGACAACAGCCCGAGGCATTTAGCTCATGCAGTGCTTTCTCGCTGGATGTAAATCTTATCTGCAAATGCATCAAGCGCTTAAAACCATCCTTATCATGTGGCCCATATGGCATCCCCTCCGCCATACTTAAAGCTTAGGGTAGTATTTGTCCCAGTACTGACTGCGATATTTATTAACTGCATGGACACTTTCACATTTCCTAGCATGTGGAAAACTGCTCGTGTTTTCCCAGTATTTAGGTAGGGCTCTAAAACAGATGTTTCTAATTATCGCCCGATTTCTCTACTATGTGCCACATCAAAGATCTTCGAACTGGCTCTTCACAAAATATTGTATTTTAGTGTGAAAAACTCATTTATTCCAAATCAGCATGGTTTCCTTGCTGGCCGCTCAACTACCACAAATCTTGCTACTTTCATGACGCAGATCTCCACACCTATTTCTCGGAGAGGACAGGTTGACGTAATGTACTGCGACCTGAGCAAGGCTTTTGGCGTAGTCAGCCACACACTTATTATGGTTAAACTTGCGCACTTTGACTTGTTGATTGTGAATTTCTTGCACAGCTATCTCCTCAATAGACCTTATGTTGCCGTAAATGGCCAAACCTCTTCTTTGTATAAAGTGACTAGTGGGGTCCCTCAAGGGTCGGTATTAGGCCCACTCCTGTTAAATGCGAAGCATTTCTTAGCGAACCTCAGGCGCTTTGGTCGTTTCTATCTATGTATCTATCTATGTATCTATCTATCTAGCCGCCTACGTCTGGGCGCTCTCCTGGTCGTCTCCATAACTTGTAATATACCAAAATTCACATAGCAGGGGATCAATGTATGACGAACACGATTCACGGGTCCTGGCACGAATAACGCAAAATACATGTCGCGTACGTCACGAAACCCTTTCTCTCAGTCACGTGTGGCACATACCCGTAAACGAGAGTTAATATTATGCGGGTATGCGCCACAGGTGATACAGAGTCTCAACCACCACAGTAACGGCGAACACACACATTGATACGCAAGGAAAGTGATAATAATTGTTGGGGTTTTATGTCCGAAAACGGCGATATGATATGAGAGACGCCGTAGCGAAGGATTCCGCAAATTTTGACCATCCGGTATTCTTTAACGTGTACCGAGATCGCACAGAAGACGGGCATTCAGCATTTTGCCTCCATTGAATTGCGACCGCCGCGGCCGGGATCGAACCCGCGACCTTCGGGTCAGCAGCCGAGCACCTTAACCGCTACACCACCGCGGCGCACGCAAGAAAAGTGAGGAAACTGAAGACAGAACACCTCTGGAAGATACTCAACTACCATCCACTCGTCCACGTGGTCCGCAACGTGCACCACGTGGTTTACGCAAAAACCGGAGTCAGTGCTTCCTACAATAAATCTGCTGAGAGAGCCAGGCCTCTCATCATTACCGGTGACTTCAACATTGATTTATCAAGACCCAACAACTCTTGGTCTTTATACTGCGCGAAACACGGATTGGATATGGCGAGGGCATCAGAAGACCTCGCTGCCACGTCCACGACAGGAGGCATCATAGATCATTTCATCGTAAGAGGCATCCAGGATCTCCACCAGCTGCACTATACCTCGCACTTCACTACACTTGGACTCCTCATAGCCGCTATCACGAACGGATCCAATTAACAAGTCCCGTCCAGCTGCTGGCGGTGACTGATCACGGTGATCAGTTGAGAGTTAAAATAAACAGCTGAGAGTTAGCGCTCGTGTGTCTCTTTCTTGTCCTTGTCTTTTGTGCGCGCTAAAAAAGTTTAAATATGGATCACGGTGATGATGACCTTGTTCAAGAACTGTCAAGAACCCCTTCTATACAAATACACACGGGTTCGTGAAACGTGCGTGCGTTTCCGTCATAAAGAAAAAATATAAGCACAACAACTGTAACTGTGACTGTAACGTATGAGCAGTGCGTCTGCGCGTGCCACTCGGCCGTGTATTTATCTAGGGAAGCTTTCCTGAATGAAGCTAGTTGCGAGTAACGCCTGTCCTGTGCATCTGTGTTCCTTCTTTGGCATGTTCGGATTCGCGCTATCCGGTATTGAAGAATATAAGCACTACATATCAGCTTACCGCGTCTGGTGTCGGTAACACCGACGTTGCTCTTGCCATCGTTACGCAACTGTAAACTGGTTATATAATACATATGCGACTCTTCAACAGATGAGTGTGCGTATACCACTTCCATATTTCTCTAGCGTCATTCGGTAACGTTTCGCTCAATATGAAAAATTACGCCACAGTCACCATCTTGCGCATGCTTCACATAGCATCGCTTCCCATGGTAAGTGGGATCTGCCAAATTTTTTAATTTACGTTAATGATGTTTCTTTTGCAATTCGTAATTCTTCTTTCCACTTCTGTGCTGATGACGTCAAGATATTTAAGGAAATTCATTCAGGTAATGACTGTCGCTTGCTGCAGTCAGATTTGTGTTGTTTTTCCGAATGGTGCAACGGCATTAACCTTTCTCTGAATACCTCAAAGAAAAAATTTGTCTGTCACTCGCAAAACATCTAGCGTATCATTTCAATACTCTGTCAATTCTGTGTCCTTATGCAAGGTTTATGAAATCAATGATTTTGGTGTTGTTGATAGCACGTTAAACTTTTCTGCTCACGTTAAGCGTGCTGCTATGCGGGGCCTTCGTTCTCTCGGATGTGTTTGCAGAATATCTCGAGAATTCAGTTCTCCTGTAGCCCTCCACTAATTGTACACCGCAAGATGTCTTCCACAACTTCAGTATGCGTCCGTGATATGGAATGACATTGCTCAATCCAGAGGTAACACCATTGAACAGGGCCAGAAAAAATTCCTCAGCATATATAACCATCTCTTTGCTAGAAATCACTCTGGATCTCGCTCAAATACTGCTGGATTATTATCACTGCCATCACATCGCTGCCGACGAAATCGTTCAGATCTGTTATTTGTTTACAAGCTAGTTCATGGTATCATATCATGCCCTGTACTTCTCAATTGTGTTAATTTTCGACTTCCGCGTAAGTTAACCAGAGAGAATAGACCGTTTCATGTACCCGCCTGCTTCTTCCAACACTCTACCGTTCACAGAATACAAAGTCTCTATAGTGTTAATTTTCTTGATCTTGACGTTTTTCATAGCCCACAGTCATTGTTTTTATCCGAGCTTTGCACTGTCTTGACATAGTATAGCACAAAGTACAACATCTTCCCTTCTCCGTCTTTCCGCATAGTTGTATGAATGCAATCTAATTTTTCATTTCCGTTCAATATTTATCGTGTTGTTTTATTTTACTCCTCCCCTTTTATGTTCATTTCTCTTTGTCTACGTGCTTTTGCTCTTGTTATATCTGAAGGCTGTCTGTATTGTATTGTTTATTTTTATTGCGTTATTTTTGCGTGCGCCTGCATAGAGACCTTACGGTTGTTCCTGGGCACGTTAAATAAATGATTGATTATTATTATTATTATTATTATTATTATATTATTATTATTATTATTCATTTTAATTCATTATTCATTTTTCCCGAGAACAGTCAGGGAGTGGAACAACCTAACTAATTACGTTGTTTTACAGCCATCACTTGAAATGTTTGCCTCGTGTCTAACTGCATAATATATGTGTGTGGATATGTGTGCATATATATATATATATATATATATATATATATATATATATTTTTTTTTTTTTTAATGGTGTGTAATTAACACCCGTGTTTTTCCAATACTTACGTATGTGACTGGTTCTGGTATATTTATTATCCTGTATATTTTGAATTATACTTTGTCGCCATGGTTGATCATGTATTCGTGAATATAGTATTTCAGTTTTTCCTTTTTTTGTAATTCCGAAAACTGTACTTTGCTTCCGTATTTTTATTTTTGTTCTTGTTTACCTAGGAATATCTATGATTGTACATCCCACCCTGCTATAATCCCTCATGTGGGATTGCAGTATCTACAAATAAAATAAAATAAAAAATAAATTATTATTATCATTATTATTATTATTAAGGAAAAGAACAAAGCGGCTTTTGCCTTCGAGTCGTATAAGGCGAATGCATACAGGGCCCTGTGAACTTGTTACAGTGGTTGCGCTATTTTTTTTTCCTTCCTGAATATGCGCAGTCAAATCAACATAATATGTGGGTCATATGCAGGCATATATGTGCAGTTGCAGCGCAACTCTGACAGAGTACGTAAAGTTAACGCCCCCACCACTCCGCCTCGTCAGGAACAACACGGGGAATGCACTTTCATTCCATGAAACTAGCCCATTAACTGCAGCCTCAATTAATACCGGTGTCACAGGGTCACTTGTGATCGCGATCGGGCGTGATCCGGAACGATCTTCTTGATCGATACTGGCTCATTTAAGCAAGTTGCAAAAGGGAGCCAGTCAGTGTAGGTTCCTGTTGGGCTTAATCGTGATCAGCAGTGTCCTGTATAACGGCTTGTTCGAAGCCATTCCAGCTTGCTGACACTCCTGGTCTAAAAAATTTAAAACTCTGCGTTTAAAAACAACAGGCTGATCTCTGTTCAGCACAACAGCACTCACGCAATGTAATAAATTGTTCAATAAGAGGAGTACACGAATTTGCTACGAACGATACCTGCAACGTCGTCTCGTAAACACAGGCCTGCTGCATGTCGACACGCAGTCATCGATGATACATGTGGATACGTCCTACTTGAGGCGCTGACGTCGGTTTATTTTCACGTATTCAATAGAAAAAACGACGCGGACTAGCAGGAAAACATGCAGTCGCCTAGGGCGCCTTCGCACTTAATCGTCATATGCACCAGCTGCGAGCATGAGCTCGCAGCTGTGGACACAGCAATGTGGAAGCACTGCACGGATAAAAACTTGAAAAGGCTTACCTTTTTGGTGTATCCAAGGCGAAGAATTGGCACGGAGTTTAGCTCGGAAGGCTTGTTGTCCAGAAAGTGCCCGGAACATACCTGCGTATCACGCGAATTACTGCTGTAAAACAAAATTGTTGGCGCCACGCTTGAATACACGCAGCAAGTGTACTTACTCGTGCATTTCCACTGAGCTTGTAGTTTTCCCTGTTCACTGCAATTATCCACTAGCGGCGAAGCTCGGCGTTTTTCGTTGCTGACGGAAATCTGTGCAAGCTGAAAACGCCGCACCGGCACGATTCCCGCGTTGTGTTCTGATCTTCACAGACAGTGCTCAGTAATTTCGTCCTCTTGCTCTGGTTGTTTTGGCATCCAAAGACGACGCAGTGGTGCCCAGATGACGTCTTGTAAGCGCAAGGGGCGTGAACGGGCACTTTTTCGCATTTTAAAATCCCAGAGCTGCCGCTTGTCATGTTAACTTGTGGTAAAGGATACACGCCTTGGCCGCCCAGCGAAAAATGGCCAGGGTGTCTGGGTGCGAGAGTATCGCGCCGGGAGCCTGGGTGCGAGACTGGCGTGCTCTGGTCTCTATCCGCCTCGTGCGCTGCTGCTTTCAGTGGTACTGGTGGCGCCACCAACGGCGGACGGTGGCGATAGGTGGATATGCGCGGCTCATAGAAGCCGTGGGTAAAGCGCCTGTTACTCTCCGTTTTTCTATTCATGTTTCATTCTGGTTTGATATTTGTACTGCCGACGCTACTCCACTAGACAACCATGCCGTCTGTTACGTCCATTGTTCTATATTATTTGTTTTATAATGACAGGCCCGTTTTTTTATGCGTGCGCGCGATGCACTGCGTACGTTTCTTACGTGCATATGTCCAAGTTGTTTGCGTGATCTGTTAACACAGATGAAATAAAAATTGTTGCAGTACAAAACAGCATTCTTGTTTTATTGAACACCCCAAACAGTACAACAATGACTATTACGGCTGTATGCCTGCTTAAGAAACGCACAAAAGACACGCGATTTTATCTTCGCCCAACACTCGTAGCACTCAACTAGGCCAAGAAAACCAAAATCTAACTTGCTGAACGTTTTAACAGCCGTCACACAGCTGCATAATAATGCGTGAAAGTACTGTAGCAAATGACCAACAAACATTCACACAGCGTTTTTTTTTGTTCACAGACCGTATTAACATATGAGGAAGTTCTAACTGCATTGCAATCACATAATTCGGAATATCTAATCACTTTCACCATTGAAGCCACAATCCTCTAACACATGCGCTTTAAATTGAGCATGGCATTACTCAGACTTATATAGGAAATGCGCACGCGTGGCATTACTCAGATTTATATAGGAAATGCGTACGCGTGCAATGTATCTCGTATGCTAGATTCTCCTTTGGTACGTGCAGCTCAAAATAAAATGCGATTCTAGAAGTAATGTTCGTTGCTAGCCGCTGTGCGGGGAAAAATCTGTGAAACAAATGAACAAGACTTCCAAAACTCAGCAGGCATAAATGTTGACAATTTTATCACGCTTTTAGAATTTTATCTCAATTCGACAGCCATTAACCACAATGGAACTTTTTACATTCAGCGCACCGGCATTTGTATTGGTTCATCCATTGCGCCCATTCTCAGTGACATATTTTATCTAGCGTTGACAACCGTGTTTGCGCTGCGTTAAATGACTCTCCAGTCACTGGTATTTATCGCTACGTTGATGACTACCTCGTTCTTTTAAAGAAACGTCCAGGTTACTGTTTTGATGACGAAGTCCAAAATATTCTGGGCATTTTTAGGATGCTTGGAGGGGGACTGAAATTCACTTTTGAAACGCCTAAGAATAATACCATACAGTTTTTGGACGTTAATATTTCCTTTCTTGAGTCTAATGAACATGTCTGCTGGGAGTATCGACCTAGATCTAAGAAAGGCATCCTTCCGTATGATAGTGCCCATTCCAAGCTTGTAAAAAGGGGAATCGCCATCACCTGTGTACAAAGTGCAATTAACAAATCATGTGAGCACCAAATGAAGGCTAGCCTAATGCATCAGACCGAAAGACTTAAATCATTCGGTTACCCTACTTCCGTCATCACAGCTGTGAGTGAAACTTTGCTACAAAGATTGAAACGTTCAGGAAGAAAAACTGATGAGAAAGAAAAAGACAAGAGACCGTTTCATGTGATACCATATGTGCACAGGTTATCGCATAACCTGAAGAAAGTGGCCAACAGGCACCAAGTCAACCTCGTATTTTCTGCTCCCCGTAAACTTTCAACGCTGTGTAATGCTATGAAAGGTCGAAAACAAATGATATGTACTACTAACCATGAAACGAAGTTCACCAAGTACACCTCTGATGTTGTTTATGAGATACCATTGAGTTGTGGGAGAGTGTACATCGGACAAACTGGGCAATGCTTTAATGATAGGGCCAGGCAACATAAGAACAATGTCAAAAATGGCTATGGCAGCCATCTAGCCTCGCACTGTAAAAAATGCGCATGCACACCCAAGTTCGGGCAAACTAGTTTTTTGACGTTTGGAAAATCCAAAAAAGAAAGAGAAATCGTGGAAGCTTATTTTATCAATAAAGCTGGAGATAAGTGTGTCAGCGCGGCGTCACTTAGTTTAACTACTCATGAGAGATCTTTTCTCGATAAACACCTGTTAGTTTAGCAATACGCATGTCCGCAATCGTTGGTTTTTTGTGGCGTTTTTTGTGTGACAAGGCGTTTTTGGTGGCATAGCTATAAGTGGTGATTCTTCAATAAACATTCAGTTGGCAGTTCAGCGCTAGTCCTGTTGTGTGTGTTCCTATTTTTGTCGTCGTTTTTTTCGCGCTGCTTCTAGTTTTCGCATCATGAACCGACTCGCCCAAACCTACAAGTTGTTGCTAACTCCAGGTCGTGCGCGGCGTCGCTGGGAGTTCGTAATGCCATGCGGGATGACCTCGTAGTCAAGAGCACCGAGACGTCGAAGAACCTTGCATGGCCCGAAGTATCGCCGAAGGAGTTTTTGGCGAAGCCCACATCGGCGTATCGGCGTCCAGACCCAAACACGGTCGCCGGGCTGGTATTCCACGAAGCGACGTCGAAGATTGTAGCGACGGCTGTCGGTGTGCTGCTGCGTCTTGATGCACAGGCGGGCAAGCTTTCGAGCTTCTTCGGCAGGTTGTAAGTAATCGGCGGCGTCGAGATTTTCTTCGTCGGTGACGTTGGGTAGCGTGGCGTCGAGCGTCGTCGCCGGGCTCCTTCCGTAGATCAACTTGTACGGCGTCATCTGCGTCGTTTCTTGGACGACCGTGTTGTAAGCGAAGGTCACGTACGGAAGGACGGCGTCCCACGTCTCGTGCTCAACGTCGACGTACATGGCGAGCATGTCGGCGATAGTCTTAGTTAGACGCTCGGTGAGGCCATTGGTCTGCGGGTGGTAGGCGGTGATGCGGCCGTGGCTCGTCTCGCTGTATTTGAAGATCGCCTGAGTTAGGTCCGCAGTAGAGGCGGTACCTCTGTCTGTGATGAGGACCTCTGGGACGCCATTACGCGAGACGTTGTTCTCCACGAAGAACTTGGCTACCTCGGCGGCACTGCCTTACGGCAAGGCCTTTGTGTCGCCGTAGCAGGTGAGGTAGTCCGTTGCTACGACGATCCACTTGTTGCCGGAAGTAGACGTCGGGAACGGCCCCAGTAGGTCCATCCCGATTTGCTGGAACGGCTGGTGAGGTGGTTCGATTGACTGCAGAAGTCCCGCTGGCCTAGTCGGCGGTGTCTTCCGGCACTGGCAATCTCGGCAAGCCTTAACGTAGTGGGCGACGTCCGTTGCAAGGCGTGGCCAGTAGTATTGTTCCTGTATTCCTTGTTCTCCATGTTTGTGAAGCGAAACGTTTCAGCGTCGAAAGTGCGCTGTCCATGGTGTCGGACAGCGGCTGTTCAGCGGTCCATGTTACATTTGGCTGTGGACCGCTGTGCGCAATCATTTTGTCACCACCCCAATGCGCGTGCCTAGTACTCGAATGTAAGTGAATGTCTGCCTGAGCTCGCACAATGCGGCGGGACACCTACCTAGGTTATATAATGCAACAGGGTCGACAGCTGGGCTACTTTGGGACTCGTAACGCCCGTGTTAAGCTGCACACGGAACAAGAAAAGTCGGAAATAACTTAAGTGTACGGCCACGCCACGGTGGTCTAGTGGTTAAGCCGCTCGACTGCTGACCCGAATGTCGCGCGATCGAATCCCGGCCGGGGCGCGTGCATTTTCCATGGAGGCGAAAATGTTTGAGGCCCGTGTACCTACCTAGGTTTAGGTGCATGTTAAAGAACCCAAGCTGGTCGAAATTTCCGGAGTTCTCCGCTACGGCGTCCCTCATAATGATATCGTGGTTTTGGGACGTGAAACCCCGGATACTATTAACTAAAGTAAATGAAACCGCCGCTGCTTGTTCGTGTTTTCTCTGCATTGTACTGCTTTGGATGCCGCTTCCCACACACACACACGTCATGACGATCTTCGACACGAGCCGTTTCACGTTTTCCAAGCGGTTGATCCTCCCCAGTCGGACTCTATCGCGCACGGCACAACATCAGTAACTTTTTTTGATGGCTCATGTGCTCAGCGTTATGGACGGTTTGCAGTCAAAGCGAAAGAATTCGTGGAACGAACAATGATGTACAAAACTGGCATAGACGTCACGTTTATTTTTAGCACGCATGTCCTAAGGTTGCAATTTACAAACATACGTTGTAATGCCAACTGCAAGCAATCTTCGTCCTTGTATAACCCCATTTGTGGTCAAAACTGCCATGTCGGCGTTCAGATAGGCAGTGACAAGGAGAGGTCCTCACGTTGTGCCGGGGGCCTCATAATACTTCCCCGCGGGCCTCAGGTTGCCGACCCAGAATATTTTTTGTACCTTCTCCTATCAAAGCACAGGTGCGGCGGGTGTGTAAAGTATCTTGTTAGGTCGATGCCGCGAGGGCCAGCTGTTTTAGTTTTCGCGACGGACGCGCACTTCGCGGGCCATCACAAGGAACGAAGGTGGCGGCGGGTGCGTTTCGCTCGTCACATATGTAAGCCCTGCAGGACGCATACAACTGCGCTGTGACACTCAGGCAGATAGCTTCACTTTCTTATGGTGATAGGGCTGTGTCGTACTGGCAAGTTCATAGATGGCCGTAAACGCACTTTTCGTGCTTTTATTCTAAAAAGAGACAGGGCGTGCAAACACGGACACAAGAAAGAGATCAGGACACCACAAACGCCGACTAACAACTGAAGAGACGCACAACGGCTGAAAAGAAAGAAGGCACGAAAACTTATCTGCGCATGCCGTTTTCGTGCCTTCTTTCTTTTCAGCCGTTGTGCGTCTCTTCAGTTGTTAGTCGGCGTTTGTGGTGTCCTGATCTCTTTCTTGTGTCCGTGTT
Source organism: Rhipicephalus sanguineus (assembly GCF_013339695.2). NCBI lineage: Eukaryota > Metazoa > Arthropoda > Arachnida > Ixodida > Ixodidae > Rhipicephalus > Rhipicephalus sanguineus. Next base: position 20,955,267 of record NC_051176.1, on the reverse strand, counting down.
TGCACGCCCTGTCTCTTTTTAGAATGAATACGTACCAACTAGCTCAGCTCTCTGTTATTCTAAGTTTCGTGCTTTCCTGCTGCAAAGTTGATTGCGCTATACGTGCGCGCACATGGCTGCCTACTGGTAGAGATAGCGTTTTTTTATGCTTCCACTGAGCCGCACCTGATTGTACATGATATAATTTCGCGGTAGCTAAAAAAACAATAGCCGCCTCAAATAAACCGTTCTTGTTCAGGCAGCCTTCGTCTGACGTACGTCTTGGACGCTATGCGCTCCACCCACTGCCACGATGTAGCAATGGCGACAAGGAACCCACCTACGTAAGACCAAGGGCTTCGCTGCTTCTGCAATGGCGTACCAAGTAGCACCGTTTGATGCGGCAAGGACAAGTGGACGCCGTACGTCATTCGCATCGAGTCCTACTTCGAAAGGAACAACACCGCGGAAGACGCACGGAAGAGAGCGCTTCTTGTCTCGGCTCTCGGATTAAGGTCAACTGACGTCCTCAGTGGGCGGTGTTCTCCCCGTAAGGTGAACAAGCTCACCTACAAGGCAGAGGATGAAATTTTGCAAAGCTTCTATGAACCCCAGCCGAACGAAATTGCAGAGAGCTTCAGATTTTTTACTCGTGTCCAAAATGAAGACGAATCTGCACAGCAGTTTATCGTCGAACTCCGTCGACTTGCCGACAAGTGCACCTTTGGCGACATGTTGGACCGAATGCTGCGGGACAAGATAGTATGCGGAATCCGAAGCACAGAGCTACAGAAAACACTACTTTGCCGTTCAAGTTGGACCTTGAAGGAAGTCGAGAGCATGGTGCTCTCATCAGAGGCGGCGGGTCAAGGCATCTAACTTACGGAGAACGCCGACGTGAAGACTGAACCATAATTGCATGGATTCGCTGACAGGCGGCCAATACGGTGCACAAGGAAGCAAGAAAGCAAAGAGTGCAGAAGGTGTGGAAACAAAACCCACTCGGATCAAGCTTGCCGGTACAAAAATGCCAAGGGCTTCAAGTGCGGAAAAAAGTCATATATCCGTAGCATGCAGGGCAAGTCGCAGGAGAGAAAGCACTTTTGCGTTAACCGGAAGCCCCGAAGGAAACGAATCGTGTATTTGTCAGCTGTTCACAATCAGCGAAAGTCAAGCGTCGGTGCCGGAGAACGAAATCATCCGTTCCGTACCACGCAAGTTTCGCTGCGGAGGCGTTGACCTAGTCATGGAAATTGACACCGAGTCGCCGGTATGCGTAATACCCTGGGACGTGTACAACAGGCACTCCGAAAAGTGGTGTGAAATCAAGAAGACAGACCTGAAGTTGTCCTGTTACCTGGGACCGCTGCCTATTGCTGGTAAGCTCACGCTGCCAATTTCCTACGACGGCAAGACCCTGACTGCCTCCATGACCGTAGTTCGTTATTCAGGGCCTTGTTTATGTGGTCGCGACCTCATTCGAGCCCTGAACAACCTGGGTGTTCCTGTTCTTAGCCTGAACAGTACCAGCAGAGGAGATGACAAAGAGCTCGAAGCAATTTTGTCAGAGTATGAAGACGTCTTTGAGGAAGAATTGGGCCTGTTCAAGGTTCCCCCTGTTCAGCTCTACGTGAAAGGAGAAGCCGTTATGAAAATTTTCAAGGGGAGACCTCTGTCGTATGCACTGCGAGACAAGGTTACGGAAGAGCTTGAAAGGCTAGTGAAGTCTAGCGTGCTTTCTCCTGTCGCTCACTCTGAATGGGCTACGCCAATTGTGCCGGTGCTGAAGAAAGACAGGTCTGTCAGGATCTGCGGCGACTACAAAGTAACCGTAAATGCAGCATGCGTCACTGAACAGTATCCACTTCCAGTCATCCATGACATTTAAATGCGGAGCATTTCTTAGTCGCACCTGCGGCGTCGGCCGCCGTCCACACCCCCACTGCGCATGCTCGGCTCGTCTCGTGCCAGCAGAAGGCCTTTGCCTCCAGCGAAGACACCGATGAACTGGCGGCGAACTTAAGCAAACTGGTACGGCGTTCACCTCGATTTTGGCGGTCCAGTGAACGGTGCCATGGTATTAGTGGTAGTGGGCTCCCATTCCAAATGAATTCAGGCAGTGCCTATGCAACACGCCACAGCTGAATCGACCGTCACGTCGTTGCGTGAGATGTGCAGTCGCTTTGGCATTCCTAGGACAACTGTTACGGACAACGGAACGCAGTTTACATCGGAAGCGATCTCTAAGTTGTTGTCCGGAAACAACGTGAAACACCTACGAAGTGCACCATACGTTCCGCAGTCGAACGGGCTCGCCAAAAGAGCCGTACGTACAATGAAAGACGGCCTCAAGAAGCTTCCGCATGGTAGCCTGCCTACAAGACTGACCAGGCTTCTCTTCAACTACCGAAGAACACCGCAAGGTGACAAGTCACCTTCGCAGAGGCTTCTGAACTACCAGATTCGCTCTCGTTTAGGCACGTGTCTTCCTCCGCCGTTGTCTTTTCCTTTATTTTTGCAGGAAGACACGCCTTGCAGATTTGGTCTAGGCGACGCAGTTTGGGCCCGAAACTTCGGAGATGGCTAGAAGTGGCTACCTGGCACAATCAAACAATTGAACGGCGCCCGTATGATGACCATCGAGACACCAGCCGGGCTACTTGAGCGCCACATGGACCAGGTTCGTCTGAGGGACAGCTCCGCGGCGGCAACAAGCGAAACAGTGGCCGGGTCATCACCTGAATCTGAAGTCAAGCCTAATGAAGCCTCCGACACCGAGTTATCAGCTGCACCTGTGCTAAGGCGTTCGACGCGAGCTAAGAAACCAGTACAGCGCTATCCACCATAAGAAGGAAGGGCTGCTGCAAAGTAGATTGCGCTCTACGTGCGCGTGCGTGGCTGCCTACTGTTAGAGGTAGCGTCTGTGTATGCTTGCACTGAGTCGCACGTGATTGTACATGATATCATTTCACGGTGGCTATAAAAACGATAGGCGCCTCAAACGTTCTTGGTCAGGCAGCCTTCGTCTGGCGTACATCTTAGACGCTATGCACTCCACCCACCACCACGTCATAGCATTTCTGATGTGTATCTGTAAAGGCATCGCTGCATGCATTGACGCTGAAGTAAGCCTTATTGATAGGCCTTTCTCGGCACTTTCCCAAAGGTTGAAATACCTTTTGCGTGGTGTCGGCCACATCACGAGTTGAGGGGCGCGCTTAATCTCTGCAGCAAATCGTGATCGCGGCATGCGCCAACCGGTAAGCATATGACGAGCCACTACGACAGGGTATAATATTGGTTGGGGACTCGTCGCAATTGCGTTTTAACCTTAGTAGGCTTAGAACGATTACGTGTTAGTAATATTTTACTTGAAAAACAAGAATGTGTACCACTCGAAAGTCTTTATTTGTTCAATTAGTCGGCAAAGCGCGATTTCGCCTTTTTTGAGTCCAATATGCTTATGTATAAACAAAATATTCGGTTCGTATTCTAAATGCCGAATACTTGCGCACCCCTATCAACTACCGATCAAGCACACAACCATAATTGTTATTAAAGGAGGGTAAGTGTTCGAAGGCTACTTTGTTACACAGAGCCAACTGGAAGCAACAGCCAATTAAGCCAATGTTCCTTGGCTTAATCGTTTGTTGGTTTCATTTGTTTTGTATATGAGAGTTATTACAGTACAATCGTTCGCCTATGGTGATCACAGAGCTAGTAGGTGCTCCATATAATAATTTTTTTCCAGCTCGTACAACAGAAGCAGCTGTAGAAAAATTTCACCACTCCTTTTTTTTCTAATGCACAGTGAGACCAGTAGCGCCCATAGCGTCAGCTTTGTTTCGTTTTCCGTTTGTTCACTGCGCTGCCACTTCTTAACAAGTCCGACAATGAATCATCTGGCCCCAACCCAAGTACTGCTCGACCTATAAGTGTTTAGGTGTAGGAGTATGTATATATTCACTGTAACTACGACTTCTCCTTTCCTACACTTTAATAATAATAATATCTGGGGTTTAACGTCCAAAAACCAAGATATGATTATGAGAGACGCCGTAGTGGAGGGCTCCGGAAATTTCGACCACCTGGGGTTCTTTAACGTGCACCTAAATCTAAGCACACGGGCCTCAAACATTTTCGCCTCCATCGAAAATGCAGCCGCCGCAGCCGGGATTCGATCCCGCGACCTTCGGGTCAGCAGTCGAGCGCCATAACCACTAGACCACCGTGGCGGGGCTTTTCCTACACTTTAACTAGCAACTGACTATGCACGCCATCACACTGGGAGTAAATTTTCTGCAGTGTACAGGACATTAATAAACAATGTACTGTAGCGAACGGGTCTGGGAAAGTAGGTGTGTATTCACGTTGTATTATGTGCGCGAACACACAAGGCCACAATAAATAGTGGACACATGTTTACCATTGTGTGTTTACACTGTAGTACAATGTGCATATACAGTACATAATGCCTCTTATTTTTAAAATGAGGCTGGCATTCTTGCAATTCCTTGTGCTCCATCTACCGACAGTAGGTTTTCAGAGGTGTCAAATGCTGCATCAACTCGACAGTGGTGTTCCAGTGGTTGCAAGTGCATCTACTTGCGGTTTCGCGGATTTTCCCTACCTCGAGGTCAAACATGGAAATTTTTTGTTAAGTACGATGAAACGGCTTGCTGTATGAAAGCGCCTTTTACAGATTTACAATTTTTAGTACAGCGGGCGATTTTCGGCATGTTTGCTTGAATTATATTTCTAGTGGTGATATAATGCAAATCTTTCTTGTTAGTTTTCGAGCACAGTAAAAATGTTTTACAATTTTTTACTATTGAAGACATCTTAATATGGAATTCATTATTTTAATTGCTGGGTAAATTTTGTGCTGTTGAATTTTAAGTGTGATGTTTAGCTTGCACTCAGTGGCGAAACAATTTCTCTTTCAAATTATGTGCAACATTCACGAGAACTTCTGCTTTAAGAACTGTAATGGTGCTGCATTAGTATCACTGCAAATCAGAGCACATAATATGATATATACACTGATACACATATCGAAAGAGCAGTAGAGCGCTGTTGTGTCTTTCTGTGTCTCTGAGTATAGGTTTTCGTTAAAAGCAGTGCAGTACCAAGCAGCCCAAGCTTCAGCTCCTGTCACCTCTAGTAATGTTCGCCCAATAATTTCTGTATTTTTTCCCACTTGAAAGAGGCGTTATACTTGCATTACTAGAATTTTATGCAAAAAATTTTAAAATTCATTTATTTTAATGAGGCTATAGTGCAGTTGTGGTCTTGATTGATTGTGGGTGGTGTTTTCACTTCATCAATAGCACAATACAAGGTGTGAAAGATTAGCTTTATTGATTTATTTTTAATTCAGCACCAGGAGGTACGTTATAACCACTTTGCTGATATGTATCCACGGAGTCACAGTGAGACAATAGTTATCGCTGTCAGCCGCCCAATAACAAAGATTGAATGAAGAACTTCTTAGTGACTCCAATAAGCGGGCATTTTCGTATTGAAAAATTGGAGGCAGTCGCCTTTCTACGCAGTTCCACTTGGAAGAATTCTTCTAGCATGTCTGTGCTCCGAGATATATCGCTGCAAAATTTAATTGCGCGTTTGCATTTTCAGGCATGCAAGACGGTGAGCGCTGGCGCAGAGCTCCCCCCTCCCTTCCACCACCCCCCTCCATGTACCACAGTGGTTGCGTGCGAAGTTTAATCTTACGATGGGTCGAAGGAAAACGTTATGCTTACGCTTTTACTACCGGCTGGCGAGAGCAAGCAATGACTGCTCGTCCCATCAGCAAGGAATATTACACCGATCCACACAGCCTGCATGCGTAATCGTGCAATCTGTAATTAAGCTCACTTGCAGCGGGATATCTCGGAGCGCAGACATGCTAGAATTCTTCCTAGTGGATCTGTGTAGAAACTAGACTGCCTTCAACTTTTCAATACAAATGTACCCGCTTCCTAAAATGTCACTAAAATGTTCATTATGCAATTTTAGTTCATTTGGTGGCTGACAGAGATTATTATTGTCTAAATTTGTGTCGCCCTGGATACATGTCTGCAAAGCTGGTTTTCACATTGTTTCCAGTGCTGAATTTTAAGAAAACCATAAAGCATAAGTTTGAACGCTGGTATAGTAACGTAAAGCTGTCGTTTTACTGTACAACTCCCCACAGTCAAAGTGATTTTTGATATTGTAGATTTCCGTTGATGTTAGAAGATATTTTAGAAGTGATATAGGGTTCAAAATGCTCGTGCAGATATCTCAACTGAGGGAATCAACCCACTCATAGAAAATATTTACAAGGAAATGAAGCTACTGGCTTGAAACTATTATGAAGCAAAGTTGTGTTCTTGGAGTACTATTCCGTCTTCTCAGATAATATTAAGGGGCGAAAGATCACATACACTTTTCACGAGGCCCGTAGCCAGGGGAGAAATAGGCCAAGCGCCCCCCCCCCCCCCCGAAATTCTAATGGAGTGGTATGTCTTACCGAAGATAATAATAAAAATATTTGTTTTTCAAGGCATTCAGCAAGTGCGCCCCCCCCCCCCCCCGAAAAAAATTCCTGGCTACAGGCCTGCTTTTCACAATGGCTCTTTAATAGTGTTATGTTATACAAAACATAAAAAATCACATCATCTCCCGTTAAAGGGGACCATGAGGCGATGCGAAGCAGCGTTTCGGCATGTAGAGCCCGCGTTTCAGAGGGGGAGTGGAGAGGGGAGAAGAGAGAGGCAAAGTAGAGAGGGGGAGGGCAAATGGAGAGGGTGAGGGGAAAGGGTAAGGGGAAATGGGAAGTGCAGAGGGAGAAGAGGTGTGGAGAGGGCTTGCGCATGCGCATTAAGGGTGGTCACGCCACACACCACCGCCGGATTGAACTCCGCTATAAGATGCTTCACATCTAATAGGATTCAGTTACTGTTTTACAATTGGAATTTGGGTACCGCCTTCGTTAACGTTTTCATTATCTCTTTTTTGCAAGGTCATAAAAACTTGAATTTACATTATTTCAAATTGCTTTTTCTTACCCAAACATTATTTTCGAGTATCACGCACCCTTACCGACAGGTTCGATCACCTTATGTTTGTTGTCAGAGTGCACATAACGTGCAAATTTTGTTGGTCATGACTCATGTCTATTCTTCCAAATTTTTCCATTCCTTTGTATCGCAGCATACAATAAATATTTTAGATTTTTTGGATATCAAGCGTTATGTCTTGCAGACCTGTGTGACTGGATGCGGAAGCCACATTGAGCATTGCTTTGCACATATGCACATACACAAATTTGTATATGTATGTATACGTGTACGACTTCAAATTTCATTTCATGGTCCCTAATACGCAGCACAGGTGTGTGATGACCACGTTTGAAGCTTCAGATAAAAACACGAGGCTTATGCATGCAACACTGAAGATTTCAGTTATTCGGGGTGTTTTTCCAACTGAGTCTTCCTTATGAGAACACCACCTCTGTCAAACCAATATGAAGTCGCGTTTGTGCAAAGGTAACAGGATCGGTAGTGCAGCCCGAATTAATGACATCCGCAGGAACACATGCATGATGCCCTTTGTGCCCACCTGAAGCTTCTGTTCCGGCCATTATACATGATGCGAAATGAATGGTGCACACCCTTCCAACACCCATACAGAAGGGTCTTAATACGAGCTAGCACCCAAACACCCCATGGAATTTGCTGAATTTGCTGAACACCCTTTGTCTAGGGTGTTGAATTAACACCCTAACATAAGGCTGTAGGCCACAACACCCTTAGGTTGTCGGTTTGGCGACAAGCCGATATATGCTCTTAAAGGTGTAAAAATGTTTAATGTGCACCTACTCGTTTATCAACGCGGTTCAACGTCCGGCACGACAAATGCTGACTCTGTTGTGTCATTTTTCATTACGCAGGATAAAATTGGCCTTCACAAACGTTGTGGTTCTCGTCGATGAGACTTCGATACAAAAGTATCTCTGCAAGAGAGAAATGCTGAATCGTCCCTCTCAGTGGACAGTGCAAAACAAGAGCAAAGGTGAGCGAGCGCGGTCTTTCCAGGTGAATCACAGGAGCAGCGCTTACCAATTTTTTAAATGCGAAGCATTTCTTTTCGTACCAAAGGAACTTTGACCGTTTCCATCCATCCGTCCGTCCGTCCGTCCATCCATCCATCCATCCATCCATACATATATTCATCCATCCATCTATCAAGCCGCTATTTAAATTAGTATATACCAAAATCAACCAAAGGACCAGGCAGGATTTCGTACAGGCTTCTCAACAATAGACCATATTCATACTATCAATCAGGTGATAGAGAAATGCGCGGAGTACAACCAACCCCTATACATAGCCTTCATAGATTACGAGAAGACATTTGATTTGGTGGAGACATCAGCAGTCATGCAGGCACTGCGGAATCAGGGCATCGACGAAGACTATATAAACATAATTGAAGAAGTCTACAGCGGATCCACAGACACTGTAGTCCTCCATAAAGAAAGCGACAGAGTCCCAATAAAGACGGGCGTACGGCAGGGAGACACGATCTCTCCAATGCTATTCACCGCGTGTTTAGAGGAAGTTTTCAGGGCCCTAGATTGGGCAGAATTGGGCAGAATTGGGCAGATTGGGCAGATAAGAGTTAATGGAGAGTATCTGAGTAACCTGCGATTCGCTGATGACAATGCATTGATGAGTAACGCGGGAGACGAATTACAGCTCATGATTACTGAACTGGATACGGAAAGTAGAAGAGTAGGTCTGAAAATTAATATGCATAAAACTAAAGTAATGTGGAACAATCTTGGCAGAGAACAGCGCTTTGCGATAGGTGGCGAGGCACTGGAAGTTGTAAAGGAGTACGTCTACTTAGGACAGTTAGTAACCGCGGAGCGGAACCATGAGAGTGAAATAACTAGAAGAAAAAGGATGGGATGGGGCTCATTCGGCAAGCATTATCAAATCATGAATTGTAGTCTACCACTATCCCTCAAGAGGAAGGTATATAACAGCTGCATCTTACCGGTACTTACCTACGGAGCAGAAACCTGCAGACTTACAAAGAGGGTTCAACTTAAATTGAGGACGGCGCAGCGAGCGATGGAAAGGAAAATGATAGGTGTAACCTTAACCCTTTCAGCCCTGGATTTTTTATTTTGGTCGGGGAATCCTTTTGTGCGTGTTTTCCTAATAGTTATGACCTCAGAAGACCAAAAACGAAAAATTGAGCCAGTGGTGCAAGTATTAATGGAGTTACAGACGTGACGTCAAATTAGGTCATCAGGGTTCAGCGGTTGCGAAATGAGAAAAATGGCATCTTTTTTCCTGCTATTCACTAGAGTACACAAAATGTGAACCACGTCTCATTTTTCAGCGTGATACTCATTGAAACAGCTTCGGTACGTCGATCCGAAAATAGCGCTCCCCCGCCTCAGCTGACCCGCCTCGGCGTCACCCATGACTTCGGTCAAGCTTCTTCTTCTTTGCGGCTCGCAACTCCGCAAGCATGCAACCATTTTGGTGTCAATCGCAGTGGGGATGATTGAAGAAGTATTCCCCCAAGAATCGGCAGTTTTGGTTTCATTTCCAAGGTGCTAGGACAAGTTTTGTGTGATGGTGTCAATTGACACCGCTAGGGCCGAAAGGGTTAAGTGACAGGAAGAGAGCAGAGTGGGTCAGGGAACAAACGGAGGTTAAGGATATCATAGTTGAAATCACGAAGAAGAAATGGATATGGGCCGGGCACGAAGCACGTCGGCAGGATAACCGGTGGTCATTAAGGGTAACTGACTGGATTCCAAGAGATGGCAAACGCGTGAGGGGGGGACAGAAAATTATGTGGGTAGATGAGATTAAGAAGTTTGTAGGTATACCGTGGCTGCAGAACGCACAGGACTGGGTTGATTGGCGGAACATGGGAGAGGCCTTTGCCCTTCAGTGGGCGTAGAAAGGCTGCTGATGATACCAAAATAATAATAATAATAATAATAATAATAATAATAATAATAATAATAATAACTTGTAGCACACCAAAATTGACATAGCAGGGCATCAGTGAACGACGAACGCGATCACTGGTCACAACATGAATAACTAAAAACGTACGTCATGAAATCCTTCTAGTCACATTGGCACATACCCACATACCACAGTTCATGTTATGCGGATGTGCGCCACAGGTGATACACAGTCTGAATCCACACATTAACAGCAAACATACACCCTGAAACGCAAGGCAAGTGAGGGAGCTGAAGACAGAACACACCTGGAAGACGCTCAATCGCCATCCACTCGTCCACGTGGTCCACCAGAATGACGCAGTGTTCTCTTCATTTCATATGCGGCTGGGCGATGGCCTCATGCTGACCGAAGATGACGTCATATTGATTTAGAGCCGCTTTGTGACACGCGAAGAAGCCGTCGCTAAGTTCCCTGACGGCATACGCCTATACTACAGCAGTGCCTACGTCGACCGCTGTAACGCGCGTTGCCTCGACGCTGCGGACAACGTGTTATGTCATCCCGCATGCGATGACATAACTGGCTATAAGAACAAGCAGGTCCGCAAGGATGCCCTGACCAAGGTGCCAACATGAACGCAAGCGACATGGGGCAGCCTGCCGGCCTCAATTTACCTGAGCATCGGCAAGCTGTACATGATCACGGCCAACATCGACGTAAGCGACAGTCTCGTTAATGGAAACATGGGCGCATTGCGGCACATCGAGTGTGACGAACACGGCAACCTCTTGCGACTGTGGCTTGAATTTCCAACATTCACGATAGGCATTGTTGCCGCAGCCCGGACGCTTTTCATCACTACCGCACACCCTCAATCGAATTGAATTGGGTGCCGTGGTAACCACGATATACACCAGAAAAATATCTAGTGTAAGAGGGCACAGTTTCCCGTTGCGCAAGCACATGCCATAACCTTATATAAGTCACAATAGGCCACATACGCCCTGGTAGACTTCGGATACGATAAGCGCTATCCACTAATGTTGGCCCACATAGCACTTTCCAGGGGTACCAGCGTCGATCGCCTATTTCTCACCAACGCAAATGATGACTTCAGGTTCCGACATGTCGCCGGCTCTATCGACTCAGTCTGTCGACGACATGACCCAGCTAGCTAATAGGCCTCTAGACATCGTCTTGGGCTCGGCTAGCACCTTGATTCGGTGCCACAACCATAACTATCACCTCACGCTCGCCGCTGTCAACGTACAGTCTGTTCAGGCGCACGTGCACGACCTCGAAAAGGACGCTATGCTCACAGAAATTGGCGTATTGGCACTTTTTGAAACTTGCAGCAATGAGCCTACTGCAATCACGGGATTCCAGTGTGTAGTCCACAGTATGCGGCTTCATTGCAGGTGCGGCGGCGGGGGCACATATACGAACACGGCGATGTTCAACTTCAGCGTAGGCCGCATCCCACTTTGCCGGCCGCTAGACACCGAACACAGACAGGCAAGCAGCGGAATCGGCGAGGCCTGCGTTGCGCACATCAATCACAATTACAGACATCGCGCTCGCCGCCATCTACGTGAGAACTGCGAAGAACCCCTTCCACACATGGACACGGATTCGTGAAACGTGCGTGCGTTCTCATCATAATAGACAAGTATAAGCACTTCATATCGGCTTGTCGCGTCTGGTGTTCGCAATACTTATGTTGTTGTTGACATCGTTACGCAAGTATAAACAACTGGTTATATGACAGATGTGCGAATCTTCAACATATGTGGCTGCGTCTACCATTTGCGCCTATCTTCAACGTGATTTCGTAACGTCTCACTCAATGTAAAAAATTACGCACAAGTCACCTTCCCGCCGCATTCTTTGCGTTCATGTATTCCCACGGGACGTGGCACCTGCCATTTTTTTAAAAAACTGAGAATCGGGAGTTTAAAAAATCTGGTGACTGCCACCTGCATTTGAACACTTTGTCCTCCGATCGTTCAACATACCCACAATATAAAATGCCATCTCTCTGGGAAAAGGTAAAATACGTATCTTTTGTATAGAGCACCTATATAACAACCCAAAACTTTCGATGGCAGTGATGGAAAATCAAGAGCCATGGTGCTACTACATTGCCACTGCACCGACAGGGTTTGTCCGTGTTCCTTAGCACCATTTTTTCTGCTTTCTTTGCGCAGCTTATACTGATACTGATATACTGATACTGAATCAACGTACCTTTCACGATCAACGTTCACAGTTTTTGTCACGTCTGAAAGATAAATGCAGACAATGGGTCAAGTTAACCACTCAATCGTGCGCTTTGAGTCATTTTAGTGACGTAAATAGCACGTTAATGTTTCCTGCATCATCATTTAAAGCAGATGTGACACTGCTTTCAAGACGGCTAGGAAATGGCACCTATAGATTTTCATAGCCACATCATGCGAGTCTATTCAAACAAAACAATTACGCAAAATCTAGCGAGCATAGTAGTTAATGCAAGCAAATAGCCGTGCGCCTAAAGAAAGCTATTCGATGTAATAAAGGAATGGTGTGCATGACAGTGTAATGTGTTGTAGTGAGCAGACTTAAGTATCCTCTGTTAATTTATTGTGTAATGCTCGGAAAAAACATCGCCTCTTCCAGGAATATTTTTGGTAATATTGTAGGCAGACGACATGCGCGTCTGGAAGAGGGCTAACAGTTTCTGTTCAGTAAACGAACACGCTCCGCAGAACAGGTGTTTCGAGCATATTGTGCCCAGTGACAAACGCTCCCTGTTACCTGCTTTCGGCTTGTGCAGTCAGCTTGAGAAAATGCCGAACATATAGGCATTCCATATACTGTCCTGTATCGGCTTAATATTGTCACGTGGTCGTGACGTCGAAGAAGGCAGCAGTCAGCACGTCCGAGATGAAACTCTTTTATTTGGCCGAACTTGTGGCCGAGAAAGTGAAAGTCAAACTACAGCAATACACTGATAGCGGCGAACAGAGCGTCGACCGTCGATCAACAGAGAAGCGGTCAAGCGCGTTGGTTTTATACAGGCGCTATCGAACTTTCCAGCGATATCGCTGGTGGCGGCGTTATCTCTCGATAAAGCTGGAATATTCGCGTGCGGCGCGAAATCTTAACAAAACGATATACTACAATCGAGAAGATTCTCGAACACTGCTTCGCGGAGAGCCTCGAGCGTTGATAACCGTCCTTGCTAGTCAAACCCCCCCAAAAAAACATCAAAATTAAACAAGTAGTGGGCGTGGCATTGCCCCCCTCTGAAAAAGCATCATCCCGATGCTTGTGAAAGAACAAAGAAGAGAAAAAAAACAAGTGCATACATAAATAAATTACAATAACAAAAGTAAAAGCAGAGTCCCCAGGTTCGCTAACGTGCAAAAAACGGCTTAAGGCGCACCACATGGACGACTTCAGGTCGTGCGCGGCGTCGCTGGGAGTTCGTAATGCCGTCCGGGATGACCTCGTAGTCAAGAGCACCGAGACGTCAAAGAACCTTGTATGGTCCGAAGTATCGCCGAAGGAGTTTTTCGCTAAGCCCACGTCGGCGTATCGGCGTCCAGACCCAGACACGGTCGCCGGGCTGGTATTCCACGAAGCTTCGTCGAAGATTGCAGCGACGGCTGTCAGTGTGCTGCTGGGTCTTGATGCGCAGGCGGGCGAGCTGTCGAGCTTCCTCGGCACGCTGTAAGTAAGCGGCGGCGTCGAGGTTTTCTTCGTCGGTGACGTTGGGTAGCATGGCGTCGAGTGTCGTCGCCGGGCTCCTTCCGTAGACCAACTTGTACGGCGTCATCTGCGTCGTTTCTTGGACGGCCGTGTTGTAAGCGAAGGTCACGTACGGAAGGACGGCGTCCCACGTCTTCTGCTCAACGTCGACGTACATGGCCAGCATCTCGGCGATGGTCTTATATAGACGCTCGGTGAGGCCATTGGTCTGCGGGTGGTAGGCAGTGTTGAGGCGGTGGCTCGTCTCGCTGTATTTTAAGATCGCCTGAGTTAGGCCCGCAGTAAAGGTGGTACCTCTGTCTGTGATGAGGACCTCTGGGGCGCCATGACGCAAGACGATGTTCTCCACGAAGAACTTGGCTACCTCGGCGGCACTGCCTTTGGGCAAGGCCTTTGTCTCGGCGTAGCGGTTGAGGTAGTCAGTTGCTACGACGATCCACTTGTTGCCAGAGGTCGACGTCGGGAACGGCCCCAGTAGGTCCATCCCGATTTGCTGGAACGGCCGGTGAGGTGGTTCGATTGCCTGCAGAAGTCCCGCGGGCCTAGTCGGCGGTGTCTTCCTTCGCTGGCAATCTCGGCAAGTCATAGCGTAGTGGGCGACGTCGGCAGCAAGGCGTGACCAGTAGTATTTTTCCTGTATTCTGGCGAGCGTGCGGGAAACACCGATGTGTCCAGCCGTCGGGTCGTCCTGTAGGGCCTGGAAGACTTCTGGTCTTAATGATGAGGGCACGAGAAGAAGGTAGTCGGTTCCAAGTGGCGCCGTTCCGTAAGAAAAACGACGGCAGTGCTCGCATCAATACCTTCGGGACAACGGCGGTCTTGCACTCGAGGTACTCCATAAGGCCCCCCAGTTCCGCGTCGGCTCGTTGCCTTTCGGCGAAGTCACCGGCAGTCGTCGTCGTCCTCTTGCGGCGGCGCGTCGACGGGGCCACGGTACAGGCAGTCGGCGTCAGAGTGTTTTCATCCGGACTTGTACACGACGGTAATGTCGAATTCTTGAAGCCTCAGACTCCATCGTGCGAGACGACCTGAAGAGTCCTTCAAGTTAGCTAGCCAACATAAGGCGTGATGGTCACTGACAACTTTGAAGGGCCTGCCATAGAGGTAGGGGCGAAACTTTGACGTAGCCCAGATGATGGCAAGGCATGCCTTTTCTGTTGTGGAATAGTTGGATTCTGCCTTGGATAGTGACCGGCTAGCATAACTGATAACCCTTTCAAGCCCGTCAATCATTTGCACAAAGACGGCACCGAGTCCTACGCTGCTTGCATCGGTGTGTATTTCCGTATCGTTGCAATCGTCGAAATGCGCAAGTATGGGTGGCGTCTGCAGGCGTAGTTTAAGTTCTTGAAATGCTTGCACTTGCGACGTTTCCCACCTGAATTCGACGTCGGCCTTCGTGAGTTGCGTCAGTGGCTCGGCGATCCGTGAAAATTCCTTGACGAAACGTCTGTAATAGGCGCACAAGCCGAGAAAACGGCGTACGGCCTTCTTGTCGGTGGGCGGCGGGAAGGCAGCGATGGCAGCTGTTTTCCGCGGGTCCGGGCGAACACCATCCTTGCTGATCACGTGACCCAAGAACAAGAGCTCCTCGTACGCGAAGCGGCACATTTCAGGCTTCAAGGTAAGTCCGGAGGTCTTGATTGCTTGAAGTACTGCCTCAAGCCGCTGGAGATGCTCGTCGAAGGTCGAGGAAAACACGACGACGTCGTCCAAATACACAAGGCACGTCTGCCACTTCAATCCGGCCAGTACACTGATAGCGGCGAACAGAGCGTCGACCGTCGATCAGCAGACAAGCGGTCAAGCGCGTCGGCTTTTATACATGCGCTATTGAACTTTCCAGCGATATCGCTGGTGGCGGCGTTATCTCTCGGTAAAGCTGGAACATTCGCGTGCGGCGCGAAATCTTAACAAAACGATCTACTACAATCGAGAAGCTTCTCGAACACTGCTTCGCGGACAGCCTCGAGCGTTGATAACCATCCTTGCTGGTCAAACCAAAAGAACATCAAAATAAAACAAGTAGTGGGCGTGGCAATATAATATTGGCACGTGGTTGTGGCGTTGAAGAATGCAGTATTCGTCGTGTTTTGGATGAAACTCTTTATTTGGGCGAACCTATGCCCCGGAATGGAAAAGTCAATGTATGTGCAAACAGAAACACGCGATCGTCGGTCGTTTGTAATATGCTCGTCGGCGCCGTCTTGCAATCGTCTAGCGTTATCGCTGGTGCTCGGCAAGCTCTCGATTAAACTGCACTATTCGCGTAATCTTAACAGAGTGATCTCAAATAATCGCCATGCTTGTCAACCATTGCGGCGCGGTCTGCGGTGAGCGTTGCTAACAGCTTTTGTGGCGGAAACCCCAATACGTCAAAATAAAGTTTATTTACGTGCGTGTCAATACGACACTGACCGCAAGATCGGCGCGCCGACTACAGTGGGCCACTGTAGTCGGCGCGCGAGAAAGTGCGATACTGAACCCTTTTCTTCAATTGAGACTGACCAAGCAGGCGAAAAAGACAGCGGAAACGAGGCATATAGGCATATACAGAATCTTTTTATTACAGGAATGGTGATTTTAACGATATATATATATATATATATATTGCGATGAACCAGACAGAGACAGCACCCGTTCCTGGGCTAGCTGTTCTATATTCTGCTTCCTCTTCTTCGCTCTCCAGCCCGTGCCCCGCAGCTGCCGTGCCGCTCTTCATTACATTCGGCCACACTGCGGACCTGTCAAAGAAAAGAAACGACAGTTCATTTCAGCTGTAGCTGCCTGACTGTTTTTTTAGGGGCGAAGCTCCTTATAGCGGCACCCGTTCGTCCCTCGTAGCGTAGTATGTAACCAGTCTTACGCTTTGAGCTGCAAGGTGGTGCCGGTGGGAGATTTTTCCTGTGCGTTGTTGAACAATAAAAAATTCGCAGCGTTAGCTAAAAGCCGACTTCTCTGTCTCTCATTCCCATTAGCAGCCATTCTTTACCTCCAAGGTAGTGCCTGGTGAGATTTTTCCTGTGCGTGATTAAACAATAAAAATTTTGTTCAAAACGCCGTTGATTGATGAAATAAACCAACAAAAGACGCCAGATGTTTTGTAAAAGCAAAACGAAAGAACGCCAGATGTTTCTAAAGCAAAACGAAAAGACGCCAGCTGCTTAACGAAAGACGCCAGATGTTTTCTAAGCAATGGTTTTCTAAACAATGAAAATTCACAGCGTACATGTAAAATTAAAGTGCGTTGCAAGTCGTCATAACTCATCGAACCTTTAGTATAAACGCGCCCGATCTCACGTCGGTGATGATGTACTGGGCAGAATTCACGGAAGATTCACGGTTTACCGATAAACCTCCGCAGCTTCGCCCACTCATCATCATTCACTCCGTGGATATGCTGTGATTTTTTCTTTTTCAGGCGCGACACGTGCACGGCAAAGTTATTTCTTTTTCGCTTATCGAGAGTGAAGCTCGCATCTGAGGTGTTCACACGCCAGGTATTTTCGCCTACGCGCTCAGTGATTTTGAATGGCCCGTCGAACTTAGCGAGTAGCTTCTTGCCCGGCCCGCTGCCGCACCTTTGCACCCAGACCTCGTCACCGATGTTGTAAGCAGGAGCAGGTCTACGGCGGCTGTCGTAGTAGCGCTTTTGATTTTCTTGTGCTCGGGTGGCTTTCTTGATCGCCGCAGTTCTTATCTTCTGACAGACCGATTTGCGATCGTCGGAGCGTGCGACTATAATGGGAGCATCTAGACTGAGGACCGCTTTCAGCTGTGGCAGTTTTCCGTAGACAACTTCGTACGGCGTCTCCCCGGTGGACGTTTGCAGTGCCGTGTTAACCGCAAAAGCGGCTGGCGGGAGGTGGACGTCCCAGTCGGCCTCTCCCTTTTTCTCCACTCTCGTATAGGGAGCGAGTCGTGTCTGGATACTCTGGTTGGTTCGCTCTGTAAGGCGGTTTGCCTGGGGGTGAAACGTGGATGCGTAGTGGTGCTGTACACCTGCCGTGCAAAGGTACTTTTTCAGTTCCCGGCTGCGAAACGTTGTAGCACGATCGGATATTAATTTCTTTGGCAAGCCATGCCTCCATTCATATCGATGCTTCAGGAAATTGATAAGGTAAGTGGTCGCAAGAGATGGCACGGCTTCCACTTCCACGTATTTCGACAGGTAGTCTACTGCTACAATGATGTAGCGGTTTCCTGCAGTGGTGGTGGGTAGAGGTCCTATGTAATCGATGCCAACCGTGTGCAAAATAGTCTCAGGTATTGAAATAGGGGTTAGTAATCCAGGCTGGCGCCCCGGCAGTCGCTTAAACTGCTGACAGATTTCACAACTGGCGACGTACGAACGGACACTACTTTGCATCTTCGGCCACCAGAAGCGTTCTTGTAATTTGCGGAGCGTGGCACGTTGGCCGGTGTGTCCGCCTTCTGGGGAGTCATGAATGGCTCGTAATATTTCTAATCGGTAAGACTTCGGGACGACCAGCAAGTAACGCTCTTGAGATCGGTCCTCTTGCCAGTGACGTCGGTACAATGCGGCATTGCGCATCACAAACATCGAGTCGTTTCCTTTGTCAGCGATAGATGCAATAATCGATGCCAAGTCTTTGTCCTCCTGTTGAGCTTTGTAGATGTCCAGCTGGGCGAAAAAAAAGTGTGGTTTTGCCTGGCCTGTGACACACATTCAAGGGGGTTCCGTGAGAGGACATCGGCGACGTTGTTTAGCCCCCCGGCGCGATGGCGCATATCGAAATCGTATTCTTGCAGCGTGATTATCCACCGGGCAAATTTGTGCTTTAGTTGCTGCTTGGAAAACATCCATGCTATTGCAGCATTATCGGTCACCACCGTGAATTTGCGCCCGAAAAGATAATGTCGGAATTTATCATCGACACTCCATACCACTGCAAGACATTCTAGCTCATTAGAGTGATAGTGGCGCTCGGTGTCTGAAAGTTTCCTGCTGGCGTAAGCAACAACATGTTCTTTGCCATCTGTCGTGCTGCACCAGCACTGCACCTAGACCAACTTGGCTGGCATCGGTGTGAACTTCGGTGGTCCAGTCATCATCGAAGTGACTTAATATTGGGCAGCAAGTGAGCTTTTGTTTTATCGTTTGAAAAGCGTTTTCTTGCAAGGTGCCCCATTCAAACTGTGCGTCCTTTTTAAGAAGACCGCTCAAGGAAGCTGCGATCGAAGCGAAGTGAGGAATGAACCTTCGCAAATACGAAGCCATGCCCATAAATGACTGAACCTGTTTCAAGCAGGTTGGTGTGGGATACTCCGACACCGCAACGATGCGCTCCGGGAGCGGCTGATAGCCGATAGGAGATATATTATGTCCAAGGTATGAAATCTTGGGCAGTCCAAATTGGCACTTCTCTCGGTTTAAACGGAATCCTGCTTCATATATCTGTCCAGCACTTCGTCCAAATTGCGAAGATGTTCATCCTCTGTCTTGCCAACGACCAGGATGTCGTCGAGGTATACCACACAGGCTTGATTCTTCAGAGATCCTAGCCCGGAATTCATCGCACGCTGAAATGTGCTAGGAGCCGTTCGCAGTCCGAACGGCATGCGGTTGAACTCATACAAGCCCGAAGGAGTGCGGAAGGCAGTCTTACATTATCTTCCTCCGCGACGTTGATCTGCCAGTACCCTGCGCGTAAATCAAGGGACGAAAAGAACTTGCAGTGGCGTACTGTATCAACAGCGTCATCAATGCGAGGTAAAGGGTACGAGTCAGGCGTTGTACACTTGTTGAGCTGCCTGTAGTCCACGCAAAAGCGCAATGATCCGTTTTTCTTTTTTACAAGGACGACTGGTGCTGCCCACGGGCTTGATGACGGTCTAATAATGCCCGCGGCGAGCATTTCATCTACTTGTTCTTCGATCACTGTACGCTCTCGTTCAGCGTATCTTCGCAGTGGTACGCATATTGGCGGATGGTCGCCCGTTGGTATACGATGTAGCAGCAAATTAGTGCCTGGGAGTTCCGCGGTATTCCCAGCAAACACTGATTCATGGCGAGCTAGTATAGAAGATAGGGTAGGGGAAGTGGACTGCTCACCTGTCGGTGGTGGCCGTGTCGTCGCTGTTTTCCCAGGTGTGGCAGGCCGCAGCTTGACGTGGCCGCGATCTATGGTGAGCTGGATGTCGTCAGACAACAAGAAATCTGCTCCCAAGATAAGGTCGGCAAGGAGGTCTTCGAAAACAGGAACAGCTGGAAGAACTTTAGTCCCCGCTGACGTCCGGACTGAAATGTCGACCATACCCACTGGCATGGCAGTTCCTCCAAGTCCGCAGAGTGGTGGTTGCGTCCACGGCCGGATAGTGTCTGGAGCATGACGTTGGTGTAGTGCCGTCCGTTCTCCGCCGGTATGAACCAGTGCAGACAAGTCACCTATTCCCTCGACGCGGACTGACATCTGAGGAGTTCGACAGGCCTGGTAATGAATTCGGATCTGTGAAGGTTGACGGCACTCCTTTGCGTGGTGGCCTATTCGGCCACACTTAAAGCATCCACGTCGTGTTGAGAGGGGCGGTGAACGTTCGGTCGCTAGTGTGTCGAAGCTCAGACGACGGCGAGTATTCTGCTGCAACTCGGCTGCCTTGTGAGCGAACGCCTGGGGTGACACTTCAGGTGCCTGGGAAGATAGGATGGCAGCATGGGTCGAATCAACCAACCCATCAACGACGTACTGGCGGGCAGCTGGAGAGATCCATGTAATGCCACAGTTTTCTATAAGCCTGAGCTTATCCTAGACGTATTGACGGACGTCTTCACAGGGAGCCTGCCGACGCGATCGCATGCGCATGAAGTGGTCGTCGTATGCAGAGGGAAGCGGGCTGAAGGCAGTGGCGATGGCTGTAGTCCATTCGCTCCAGGAATGGTACTTATAGCCATCGTACTGATGCCACGCCTTGGCAGAACCGCGCAGTCTGCCTTCGGCTAGCGATACCTTGACGTCGTCAGGCCAAGCGTATTGATGGGCCAACGAATTGATCGCTTGCAACCAGGCAGTGGTGTCCTGTTCCACGCCACTAAATTCGGGAATTTCGTCGAACGATGGCGAAGGCAATGCGTTGCGTGCACAAGCTGCTGTGAATGAGACGGTAGCGTCTTCAAAGCGCTTGGACAAAGTGGAGATGGCCTGCATCACCGCAGAGAGGTCGCTGGCGCTCGCAGGCGAGAGATTACGCCTGTCTTCTGGCGACGATACTGAGGTTCCTTCAGTTGCGGTACCGGAGGCGAAGTCCAAGGGAGCGTGCACAGCGTCCCTTGGCAGTGAACCGGATTGTGAAGGCAAGCCAGTTGAGTCGCCGAGCGGAGCTGCCATGACGCCTGTAGACAGCGCGCTGGATGTGGTACTCGCGGTGGCCAGGTCGGATGCTGTGGCCACGGTAGCAGAAGCAGCAGGACGCTGGAAAGGGCGTCCACTTCGTAGCATGGTTTCTGATTGCAGGTCGTCGCGCAGAGGTTCGTTGCGCGGCTGCGCCATTGTGATGAACCAGACAGAGACAGCACCCGTTCCTGGGCTAGCTGTTCTATATTCTGCTTCCTCTTCTTCGCTCTCCAGCCCGTGCCCCGCAGCTGCCGTGCCGCTCTTCATTACAATATATATATATATATATATATATATTGCTAAGAGGTTTATTGGCAGAGAATGCGTGTAAACAAGCAGCGGTCAGCAGCGTTCGGCCAAGCGCAGCAACCACGAGCTCACAGCGATGGCGATGCCGCTGAGGCGCAGAGCATAGCAATGCCGCTGAGGCCACTCTTCTTCTCTACAATTGCCCTCCTCAGAAAAAGGCGCCATCCTGGCGGCTTAGGGTGAGGACACAACGATTGGGTCGTAGTACGGCTTGATGCGAGAGACGTGGACAAGTTCGCGGCCACGATAGCGTAGATCTGTCGATGGCGTGATGGGCTTCACAAGGTAATTGACGGAGGACGTTTGCTACAACGCGGTATGGTCCGAGGTATTTGGCAACGAGTTTTGCGGAGCGGCCGGGAAGCGCAGCGTTCGGCCAAGCGCAGCAACCACGAGCTCGCAGCGATAGCGATGCCGCTGAGGCCACTCTTCTTCTCTACAATATCATCATCATCATCATCATCATCATCGGCCTGTCTACGCCCACTGCAGGGCAAAGGCCTCTCCCATGTTCCGCCAATCAACCCGGTCCTGTGCTTTCTCTTGCCACGTTATACCTACAAACTTCTTAATCTCATCTACCCACCTAATTTTCTGTCTTCCCCTCACGCGTTTGCCCTCTCTTGGAATCCAGTCAGTTACCCTTAATGACCACCGGTTATCCTGCCGACGTGCTACGTGCCCGGCCCATATCCATTTCTTCTTCTTAATTTCAACTATGATGTCCTTAACCCCCGTTTGTTCCCTGACCCACTCTGCTCTCTTCCTGTCTCTTAAGGTTACACCTATCATTTTCCTTTCCATCGCTCGCTGCGTCGTCCTCAATTTAAGTTGAACCCTCTTTGTAAGTCTCCAGGTTTCTGCTGCGTAGGTAAGTACCGGTAAGATGCAGCTGTTATATACCTTCCTCTTGAGAGATAGTGGTAGTGGTGGTACTTAGGACAGGTAGTAACCGCGGAGCCGAACCATGAGAGTGAAATAACTAGAAGAATAAGGATGGGATGGGGCTCATTTGGCAAGCATTATCAAATCATGAATGGTAGTCTACCACTATCTCTGCAATATATATATATATATATATATATATAGAGAGAGAGAGAGAGAGAGACAGAGACAGAGAGAGATAACGCGCATTATGTCCAAATTAATGGAACCTGAATGGGAAGAAAGATAGGCCCCAACTATGCCAATACTTTTATAGGCACATCGGAATCTGCATTTTTAAGCAGCACCCCATGCCACCCCTTTTTTAATCTAAGGTTCATCGATGACATCTTTCTCATTTGGTGCTACGGAGTAGAGAAGCTTATATTTTATCAGTGCTTTCAATAACGCCCACAAGAGTATTTCATTCTCTCATTTATACTCGGCATCTACCATGACTTCCCTGACGTTTCAGTAAAAATATCGGAGCACAATCTCGTATAGGAAACCAACTGACCGACAGCAATACATCCACCTTAGCAGCACCCACGTCAAGCACTGTAAACTCGGCATATCATACAGCCAGTCTCTTCAGTTTAGGCGTTCTGACCCGGCTGACTTCGCCTCCAACTCTCAACAACTTAGCAATGACCTCACACGGCAACAATACCCACAGAGTGTCATCAATGATGCTATTAATAAATCTTCAGTGATTCCACTCCTGCGCCATCGGCGCCAAAGTGCGCCAAATTGTATTTACTGCGCCTTCCTGATAATATCGACGAAAATATCGCCAAACTGCGCCAGAGTTTCGGTTTTGGGGGCGTCTATTATCGGCAATCGCACCACGGCAAAACACGTGCAGCTTAATTTCGTGGCCGCCAAAGTCACAACCACCGACCAAGAATTGTTCCGCTCAATAAACAGCGGTCGCGCATGCGTGCCAAGTACGCGATGACGCCATGCATGGTGCCGACGCAGCTTCTTTTGTGCAAGTCGGCCCGACAGCAAAACACGCTCTCCGCAGATGCTCCTGACGTCTAGGCCAATCGGTAGCGTGAAAGTGTGGCGGCGATGGATCGGCGTGCGTCGCCTGTTCCAGAAACGCTGCTGATAGCTCGTTTCAAGCGTCGCATGGCACGTAATGAAAGCAATGTTCAGTAATTACTACACGCGTGCTGCTAAAAGGTATGTCACTTCTGTTTCTCGACATCGCGGAATGAAATCTAGGATCACTAGCAATAGATGTATGGAACAATATTGAATTTACCGTGCTTTGCATCTATGGAAGAGCACGTGAACAGTGGGAACGGAATGACACTTTTCACCAGGTATACTTTATCCATGTATCTTCATCCAGAACTTTTTCGTAATTCCTTCGACCAGCACATCAGGGTTTGTAATCCCTCAGCGGTAAATACCCCTTAAAAAGGCCCTGCCCTTTCGAGCTCGTCAGTGCTATAGGGTTCCGAATCGAATTTATTAAGTGTGGAATTGGGCTAGTTGGTATTCCATTATTAAATAGAAGTCTGCGCTGGTCCTCATTCTTTCTATGTGTACTGCGTCTGAATTATTGCGCTGAGCAGATTAGTAATCGAATTTATTGCTTGCTTTTTTTAAAGAAAGACGCAGTTTCAACGCAAGGGTGAAGCAACGAATGTGATAGCAAGGATCCGATCTCGCGTAACTCTAAAAAACGCTGATGTAAGAGAATACGGCCGCTCCAGGGAGTGATGCTCTTTCCGCGCAGTGTCTTCGCGTTGGGAGCGCAGCGCATAGAAGGGTATACGAGCCGCCACTGATGGCTGCCGAGATGGCGCGCGGGCCAGCGATCGCCACCGCGCCCTTAGAATCAAATTGCAAAGTTGCTGCTCCAGCGACCCCCCCTCCCTTCGCGTCTTTTCATGCTCGTGCAAGACGGGCGGGGCGTTTCCTCTCTGCGTTGACGGCATGCCTCCCTAGCGGGGTGATCTTATCGCATGCGCCCTTCGAGCGACGGAGATGCGCCGGCTCGTTTGATCTCTGCTTCAGCCGCGTTCGTCGGCCCTGCTCGCGCACTTTTACTCGCGGTAGAACATACGATGCGAGGGGGGATACTATCACTTTGGATTTTATACGGGACATGACGGGAAAAAGCCGTCGTGAGTGTCCATATAATTGGTATCGTAATAAAATGTCATCTTATTATTAAAAACATGCCTCCTGGTCGGAGCAGCAGCAATTGCGTTTTAATATGCGCAGCTGTCAGTAGTGGGCCCGTCGCTGACGGCCCACTGTGAAGCGGCTACGCCATGTTACACGTCCGCCCCTCGCTTTGCACGGTCAATAGCTGGAAGTTAAAAAAACTCGGTTTCGCTTAAGGGCGAAGCAATGAGTGCGATACCAACAAATTGTATTGGTATACGAAGTAAGGCTAGCAGCTAACTCTTTTGGACTGATCACGCGTAACTCAACAAAACGCTGGTTTAACGGAATATGGCCGTTCCAGGAACCGAAGCGTGTTTCGTGTTGTGAGTGCGCTAAACGCCAAGTAGGCGTTGAGAGCACACCAGGTTTACGAGCTGTCTAGCGCGCGCGCCGGCTACTGCGCCCTTCGAGCGATGCAGTCCCTCCACCCCTACCCTGGCGTCCCTTCATGCTCTTTACGAAAAACGGGCGGGCGCATCAAAGAGAGACGTTTCCTCTCTGATAAGCAATCGACGGCAGGCCCCACGCGGGAAGATGTTATCGCATGCGCTCTCCGTGCGACGGAGACGGCCGGCTCGTTTAATCTCTGCTTCAGCCGCGTTCGTTGCCATCTCTCTCGAGCTTTTACCAGCGGGCAGAATGCGCATGGTGATGTTATCAATTTGCACTTTATACGAAAAAGTACCGCAACGGCGACGGCAAAAACCCGCCGAGAGTGTCCATATAATTGCTAGTACAATAAACATTTAAAAAATTGATGAGCCATTCCACTCTGTGAAGTGGATGATAAGCGAAGCTGTTTCTCGCACAGCACAGTTGTGACATGATGGAGGACCGTTTGGCATGTAAGGCCAGGTTGTTATCGGCCAGGCTGTTAAAGTTCAATATGCAATATTAATGCGAAAGCCTTAGATCTATGCTTGATCAAACACGAAAATTGACAGTCGGCGGCATCAATCGATTTATGCAATAAATAATCATCTCGTGATGGCGTCATCATGACGTCATAGATCGTCAGAACTAGTGACGTCATCATGGCGTCATATATCGTAATGTCACGTGATGACGTCATCACATGACATCGTCGTTTTGCAGTGCTTCCGTGATCGGTGCGCCGATCATGGAGGCAGTGCAAACCCAGGTGAAGTGAGAAAGCTCACAGACAGGGAGGGGGAGGATCAACACATCGATCGAGAAGAAAAAGAACCTGGCTTTCGCATTGGACTCGTCTTAGGGCAATGCATCAGGGACAGTGTGACTCTTTAGGATTGAGGCACTGTTGTACGTCACGGCGTTTTTCTACCATGTCTGCTGATAACCATAGATGTATTTAGAGTGTTATTTCAAAAACTGAAAGTTTATTGATCCGGTATTCTGTTTATTTGCCGATGTTGAAAATCATCGAAGAGGTTATTCCAGAACATTTAGCTGCATGAACCTTTATGTTTGCATTATCGAGTGAAATATGGAGTTCTCCTGAGACAATTTTTTCCACGAGATGTGCAATGAATCCAAATATTTCTAGCTTTTCATAAGAGCCCCGTAATATTTATCCAGGTGCTTGAATGTTAATGCAATTTGCTTCTCTAATGCATTCCAAAATGTAAAATTAGCTGCTCCATAGTGCTCCCAGATGGAAACTTATCTCCTCCAAAGTGCTACAAGATGAAAATATTTCATACTCCAAGGTGCTCCAAAATAGAAATTTTGCTGCTCCATAAATTGCTCCGAATCAGAAGTCCTCGGTAGCATCACTGAAATCTGAAAAACAGGACAGCCGCCCCACGATAAAAAAAACCACTAAATCCGAACCCGAAATACTACTCCCAATCACATTCTAACATAAACCGCATCTTCAGAACGCGTGCTGCTTCTCATCGACAAGTCACGATGTGTTTCGTAGAACCTCCACGCGCTGTCTACAAACGCGCGAGGAACATTCGAGTTGTTGTAATGTCCTCTAAAGTCAACACTCCTGAATTGACAGGCAATAGCCCCTGCAACAAGCGTAGGTGCAAACTCTGTTCAATGATGACCAAAGCTCATTTTGACAGGAAAAGGCGCGGACACAAACACGGACACTAGAAGAAAGACGCGAACAACACAGCACCTGTGTTGTTTGCGTCTTTCTTCTAGTGTCCGTGTTTGTGTGCGCGCCTTGTCCTGTCAAAATGAACAAGCACCAACTGGCCCAGTTGGCCGTGCTAATCAACAAAGCATTCACAGTCACCAGCACCGCTCCTTAATTTGCTCATAAGATAAGAGGTAACTTCGACTCTGACAGCAAGAACATTATCTACCTTCCTGAATGCACCTTATGTCATGCCCACTACATTGGTGAAACTGAGACTGCGTTCAGGGTAATAACCAACAACCGCAGAGAACACGTAAAATCCCTACCGCACCTTCCTCTCTCCAAACATGTCAATTATCTTGGCCACCCCTTCCACATGTTTTCCGCTGTGGGACTTCAGTCCGATTTCAAAACACATTACGACCGTGAGGCTCGTGAATCGTACGTCACCCACACGTTTAACAGTGTCTATGGTGGCATAAATGAAAGCATAGGCCAACTATCGTGCTTGGCCTGCCACGAACCAGAAAAATCCAATTCCGCAGCCAACTAAGTGACCGATGTCAAAAACTTCTCGTGTATATTCAGAATGAAGAATTTGAAGGACCGGTCCCTGATGCAAATAGGACTACCTACATCGCGCATGGTGCCCTTGAACCTGGTCAACTGCACTACCGATGTGTTTGGTGAATGCATATTATTATCATTTCAGCAGTGTGATTACAGGTATAGGTATTGAAAGCCACGTCTTCCCTTCAATGGCATTATTTTATTTATAATATTACTATCCTTCCTGTGTGTATCGGCGTACATGCTCCTCCGCGCTCGCTTGATCATCGGTTGGTGTTTTATGAAGAAAAAAAGTCATTTTTTAAAAGCAATGTCTCTTGTACTCATGCATTTGTAGTGTTCCGTCTATTATGCATCTCTTCTCAATATTTTGCACCGGTGAGCAGCATCCTTGACTTAGCAAGCGGTCTGTGATCACTGCCACGAGCGCGCGGCACAGCTTCCGAGGAAAGCGGCCGACTTCAATAGCCTCAGCAACCCTCATACACTCAGGAGCACGGGTTGGCCAGCACTTAACGACCTTTGACGCGCTTCTACATGATAGCACGCTGAACGGAGAAACACGTGCTGTGCGTATACATCCGGAGTCCGTGCCCATATTTTCCTTTCATCCCGAAGCTGATGGATTTCACCTTTTATTGTGGTAATCGCGTTTATATCTTTCTGACTTCTCCGTGAATTAATTTTTTCTTTTATTGCGATAGCAATTATACGGACACTCTCGACGGGTTTTGCCGTCGTCGTCCGTGTCGCCGTCATGTTCAGTGTAAAGTCCAAACATATAGCATCCCCCACTCATCGTATGTTCTACCGGCAGGTAAACGCGCACAAGAGGAAGCGATGAACGCTGCTGAAGGACAGATCAAACGAGCCGCCCCATCTCCGTCTCTCGGAGGGCGCGTGCGATAGGATCCCCCCGTGTGTTAGACCTGGCATCGAATGATCCTCAAGCAGACAGGAAACACCCCGCCCGTCTTGAATGAGCATGAAAAGACGCAGAGGGGGGGGGTTGCTCGAGCAGCAAGTTGAAACTATGAATCTAAGGGCGGCGTCGCGCTCGCTGGCGCGCGCACTACCTCGGCAAGCATGAGCGCCAGGCTCCTATACCCTTCCACGTTCTACGCTCTCAACACGAAGAGGCTGTGCGAAAAGAGCGTCTGTCCCTGGAGCGACCGTATTCTCTAATACTAGCGTTTTGTAGAGTTGCGAGCGCATCCAAAAGAGTTAGCTGCCAGCCTCATTTCGTATACCATTACAATTTGTTGCTATCGCATTCATCGCTTCGCGCTTGCGGTGAAACTGTGATTTTTTTTTTTGAATCGCACTCGTAGCTCTGCTTCTCTCGCTCTATCTGTTATTTATTCACTTCTTGCTTGTTTGTGTGTTCTGACCCCGCCAGTCAAGTTCTAACGAATTGCGACTTTGTGTGTGTCGGTAGGCATGTCTGTCGTTCTCTGTCATCTTTTTTGCTGTTGTTACTGTTTTGGCCCCTCGCTTTGTCACGTTCGACCGAATTGCGACAGTGGGCGTATCTAGGCATGTTTTAAGGGAATGTGTGCTTAAACTCGAACGCAATGTACCAGTCTCATCTTCGATAAGCTCAGAATAAATGTTGCTACGTTTTTCAGTATGACTTTCATACACAGCTTGAAACCAATAGCCAGGAATCTTCTTCTTCTTGAAAATCCATACATATATATATATATATATATATATATATATATATATATTGTGACGGAGGCGAGATGACGGTTTACTGGATATTTACACAAGTGAAGTGGCATCCAAACAAGATGGCTGAGAAACCCCACGTGCAAGCGCTTCTCGCTCACTCGTCGTCTTCATCTTCGGAGAGCTCATGTCCATGACACACCGTGACATCACTCTCCCGCGGCGGAAGCGCCGTCACGGCGCTTGGTATGGCAGCGATGGACTAGGAGGGCAATACGGTTTCAGTCTGGAAACGTGCACAATGTCTGTCTTGTGTGAGGAGGTCAAAGAGGCAGTGTCCAGGGGTGTGACCTCATAATTCACGTCACTGAGTTGTCGTAACACTTTATAGGGGCCATGGTAACGGGGGAGAAGCTTTTCTGATAAGCCGACCTCGCGGTGTGGTGTCCAGAGGAGGACCAGAGATCCCAGCGGGAAGTGAACATTTCGGTGGCGACTGTCATAACGGTCTTTTTGGTGTGCTTGCGACAAGGATAGCCGGTCATGGGCAAGCTGACGAGCTGCATGGGCTCGAGCAACGATATCGCTGGCGTACTCTGTAGACAAGGGTGCAGCTGAAAGAAAGAGCGTGTCAAAAGGTAATGCTGGATGTCGGCCAAATAACAAATAAAACGGTGAATAACCAGCGGTGTCATGTCGTGAAGAATTGTACGCAAAGGTGACAAATGGGAGTGCTCTGTCCCAGTCACGGTGATCAGGGGAGACGTACATTGACAGCATCTGAGTCAGCGTTCGGTTCAGACGCTCGGTCAATCCGTTCGTCTGTGGATGATAAGCGGTGGTAAGCTTGTGCTCAGTGGAGCAGGCACGCAGGATGTCATCCACAACACGTGACAGGAAGTACCTCCCTCGATCGGTAAGCAGCTGCCGGGGGGCACCATGACGAAGAATGACTTCATACAAGAGAAAGTCAGCGACGTCAGTGGAGCAACTTGTTGGCAATGCTCGTGTGATGGCAAAGCGTGTGGCGTAATCTGTGGCAACTGCAACCCATTTATTTCCCGAAGTGGACGTGGGAAAAGGGCCCAGCAGGTCAAGGCCAACACGGAAGAATGGTTCCGCAGGTATGTCGATGGGTTGTAGAAGACCGCAAGGCAGCGCAGAGGGGCGCTTGCGGCGTTGGCAGCGGCCGCAAGCAGCGACGTAGCGGACGACAGAACGGTACAGGCCGGGCCAGAAAAAGCGACGTCGCACGCGATCGTAGGTACGAGAGACACCAAGGTGACCGGCTGTCGGGACGTCGTGGAGTTGTTCGAGAACACTGGTACGTAGATGGTAGGGTAGCACAAGAAGTAGTTCCGGGTCATCGGCGTTGAAGCTGCGACGGTAGAGAATGTTGTCATGCAACTCGAACAGGCGCACGGAAAGGTCTCGTGAAGCGGAGGCTAGACGGTCGATGATGGAAAGTAACAATGGGTCCCGTCGTTGTTCGGTGGAGATATCAACCAAAGCGCGGATGGAGAGCACGCAGGGGTCTGATTCAAGGTCAGTGACGTCGGGCGCTTCTACCGGATGGCGTGACAAACAGTCTGCGTCTGTGTGCAGTCGTCCCGACTTGTAGTGGACCACGAACGAGTACTCCTGCAGACGTAGGGCCCAGCGACCGAGACGTCCAGAGGGGTCTTTTAGCGATGAGAGCCAGCAGAGAGCGTGATGGTCTGTGACTACGGAAAAAGTTCGGCCATACAGGTAGGGCCTGAACTTGGTCACTGCCCACACTAAAGCTAGGCATTAACGCTCAGTGATGGAGAACTTCCGTTCGGCGGGCGAAAGAAGATGGCTGGCGTAAGCAATTACTCGATCCGTGCCGTGCTGTCGTTGGCCGAGAACCGCCCCAATTCCATGGCCACTGGCATCGGTCCGGAGCTCTGTACGCGATGCTGGGTCGAAATGGGCCAGTATTGGTGGCGTAGTTACCAGATGAATAAGGGCAGAAAAGGAGTCTGCTTGCTCGACGCCCCACGTGAAGGGAACGTCCTGTTTTAAGAGATCAGTAAGCGGTCGGGCGATGTCGACGAAGTTGCGGACGAATCGACGAAAATAGGAACATAATCCTACAAAACTTCGCACGTCCTTGGTTGAGCACGGGACAGGAAATTCTTGTACTGCTCGCACCTTATCGGGATCCGGTTGAACACCGGCAGCACTTACAAGGTGACCGAGTATAGTGATTTGGCGCCGCCCGAAACGACATTTTGCAGAATTCAGCTGGAGAGCGGCTTTTCGAAAGACATCCAGAACGGCCGACAGACGCGTGAGATGGCTGTCAAACGTAGGTGAATAGACGATGACATCGTCTAAGTAACATAAGCAGACAAACCACTTATATCCGCGGAGAAGGGAATCCATCATGCGTTCGAAAGTTGCCGGGGCATTACATAGTCCGAACGGCATCACCTTGAACTGGTAAAGACCATCGGGCGTAACGAAAGCGGTTTTTTCGCGGTCCATGGGGTCGACGAAAATTTGCCAATAGCCGGACCGAAGGTCAATACATGAAAAGTATTGGGCACCATGGAGGCAATCGAGGGCGTCGTCGATTCGAGGCAAAGGGTAGACATCTTTATGAGCTACTTTGTTTAAATTGCGATAGTCGACGCAAAAGCGCCAGCTGCCATCCTTCTTTTTGACGAGCACGACCGGGGAGGCCCAAGGGCTGGAAGATGGTTCTATGACGTCTTTGGTAAGCATTTTGTCGACTTTACTCTGAATGACTTGACGTTCCTGTTGAGATACACGATATGGACGCCGGCGTATAGAACTAGCGGTACCAGTGTTGATCCGGTGAGTCACGACAGATGTTTGGCCTAGAGGGCGGTCGTCAAAGTCGAAAATGTCACGATAGGATGCGAGCAGACGACGGAGGCCGGTAGCTTGCGCTGTGGTGAGATCGGGAGCGATCATCTTGTTAATGTCATCGAGAGGCAAAGTGAGATCAGCGTCATGACATGGAGACGTAACATCGGCGTCCATATCAGCAACCTTGCAATTGTCAAGCGGAGAGATGGTGGCCAAAGACATATCTTGCGGAAGAACTTGAGTCAACATACTGACGTTGAGAAGGAGAAGGGTCACTGTATTATCAGTCACGGAAACAACAGTGTGAGCAAGAGCGACGTCTCGGGCCATCAGTACGTCAACGATAGGAGTCACGAGGTAGTCACCATCGGGCACACCGCGTGAAGACGACAGAGTGACGTATGTCGCAGCTTGTGGAGGCAAGCGAACGTAATGGCGAGAGCATAAACGTGGAGGTAGGTCGGCTGGAAAATCGGCAAGCTGTGGCAACTCGAGGTGAAGAGCACCAGTCGCACAATCAATGAGCGCAGAATGACGTGACAGAAAATCCAAGCCAAGGATTAGGTCGTGAGGGCACTTCTCAATGACGGCAAATTGGACTAATGTAGGATGACCGGCAATAGAAACACGGGCTGTGCACATCCCTTGAACGGCAGGAGTTCCTCCATCAGCGACTCGGAGTGTACGGGAAGCGGCAGGCGTGAGTAATTTGTGCAGTCGGCGGCGAAGGTTTGCGCTCACTACAGAAATGTGCGCTCCGGTATCGATAAGCGCGGAAATAGTCACACCATCAACGTCAACGTCTAATAAGCTTCGTCTCGTCAAAAGCGTCAAGAGAGGATTTATGGAGGAAGTCGACAATGCAGCGTCACCTCCGGGCGCTGCACTGTTTAGTTTTCCGGATAGGCAGAAGCAGGGTTGAATGGGGAGGACGGTCGGCGAGTGTGCGGCGAGCGAGACGACTGGCGACGTCCTGGAGGCGAACGCGACTGGTGGCCGTGCGGCGACGGAGAGCGGCTGGTGAACCTCCTGTAGAAGTTGAAACTATTGAAACTTTATTCATTCCAACATTCCATAATTTGGGATGCTGAGGGCCGGGGTCAAAAAGCCTCTTCACGGGCTTGACTAGGACCACGACCCCATACAAAATGGCAGGGATAGGCACGCGTACAGGTCAATAAAACAATGTACAGAGTGAAAAAATAACATATCTAGTTCAAATTTCATCCAACATGAACATAAATAGCTCAGTGAAATTCTTTTTAGGCGAAAATACACAAACAGCCACTGCATTTAGAATTTGCCAAAACCTGAGTGACATCGTTGGTAATCATAGAACAGATATCAGACAACACAATGACTTAATTTATAACTCTAACCAGACTGCATATATATATATATATATATATATATATATATATATATATATATATATATATATATATATATATATATATATATATATATATATACACACACATGCACATACATACACATACTAAAAGCAATGCATGTGAAACCGAGAGATATAAAGCGGCAAGAAAATGTGTCAACTTTAATTCGATAATCACATAAAATGCAGGGAAACCATACAAACGAAAAAACACACAATATTAAACGATATGTAAGGCAAAAAATATTTTAGCAATATTTTCGTATTGTCATTTGATTTAGGTAAAACGGCAAGAGAAAGCGCAGCATTTCTTTGCCGTATTTAGTGCGCGTGCGTGGAAGAAACCACGTGTGAACATGAAGAGTGTTGTAAAGAAGGGTCCGCTGGTTTATTCGAGCAAGTGTGCCCAAAAAGTTATCACTTTTTAGTCCTGTGTGGTAGCGTTTCATAAGACTTGTGCAGTAGTAATCTGGTAGGGTTAGTAGGTTCATTTCATCAAAGAGCGGGGAAGTGTGACTTCCGTACGGAACATCTGCAATGGCGCGAACTGCCGTTTTCTGTATTACATGCAATTTATGAATGTTCGTTAAAGCTGTCGTACCCCAAACCAGATGACAATAGTTTATGTGCGATAAAAACAAGGATTTATAGATGAGAAGCTTAACTTTTTTAGGAAGCAGAAAACGCACCCTAGACAAAATTCCGGTTATCCGGGACACACTCGAAGACAGTTTTTCAATGTGTGCATTCCATGACATATGCTCATCGAAAATTACACCCAGACATTTAATACGCGGTACTATCTGAAGTTCCGAGGTGCCTAGCATTAACGGTGTATGCAAGGGGGAAGGTTTATTTCTAGGCCTAAAGTAGACAGCTTTTGTTTTCGAAGTGTTTAATTTTAAAGAATTAATGCATGTCCAAGAAGCCAACTTTAATAATACCTGGTTCGCGTCATTGATCAGATCTTTATAGTGTTGCGCAGTGAGAAGTAAGGTTGTGTCGTCCGCATATATAACACACTTTACTGAGGCGTCAATGTTTACGATATCATTTATATATATGCAGAATAAAAGGGGTCCCAGGATACAACCTTGGGGCACACCTGCTGAAATTGCTTGTAAATTGGAGGTTTGATTGTTGATGGCGACCACCTGTTGCCGATACTTTAAATAAGATTCAATTAATTTTAGAAAGACACCTCGGAAGCCGTAATGACTGCATTTCTGTAAAAGTGTAACATGATTTATGGTGTCGAAAGCCTTTGAGTAATCTATAAAGATACCATTTGTGTGCAGTTCGCGTTCAAAAGCATCTAATATGAATTCCTTCTGCTCTAGGAGAGCATGCTCAGTTGTGCGGCCTTTAGTGCAACCGAATTGCGAAGAAGTGATGATATGGTGCTTATCTAAAAAAGAAGTCATACGTTTCTGAACCAGTTTTCTAAACCTTTAGATATCACTGGCAATATCGATACAGGCCTGTAATTGCTCAGTGAATTCTTATCTCCTCCCTTGTCCAACACTATTATTTTCGCCACTTGTAACTTTTGTGGAAAGATTCCAGTTGAAAAAATGAGGTTGAAGATATGTTCCAATAAATCAGCAATGAGATCCAGCACGTGTTTAATAGGTTTAATCTGGATATCGTATGCGTCGCAGCATGTGCTGTTTTTTACAGACGAGAAAGCGTGCGCGATTTCTCTGGCTGCTGTCGGCGCCAAAAACGCGCTCTCAAGGGTGCTGTCTGATAAATATGTAGTACAAGCTGGATTGTGCGCTTGCTTTGTTAGGGAAACGAAATAATCATTGAAAAGTCGAAGCAGACTGGGTGGGAGGTGCGAAGCGGGTGCTGTCCTGTCGGTGGTAAGGCGCAGACGATGGCCGAGGTGGCGAGGACCAGCGGGTATCGCAGTAACGGGCTACATGGCCGATACGATGGCAGCGAAAACAAATTGGTCGATTGTCAGTGGTTCTCCAAGCAGCAGGGTCGCGAGATCGGGCCGGAAACCGCTGCTCGTGATAGGACGAGGGCGGACGCCACGAAGTTTGCTATGGACTGGTCACAGTGCACACAGTGTGAATGCCTATGCTGGCGAGTTCCTGACGCCCGATGGCTTGAACCATGGGAGCAGTGCTTGGGGTCGTGTCACTTGCAGTAGTGTGAGCCAGAGCAGGGGCCATGGCTTCAAGTTCGCGGCGGACAATGCGGGTCACCTGGTCTGATGAAACTGGAGCTGGTGGTTGTGTTCTTGTACGGTCTTCGCAAGACGATGTTGCAGCCGTATTCGGAAGCCGGGCAAACACGCTGTCTATGCGCCGGCTCTTAGCTTGCTCAAAGCGCCGGCACTCCTTTATAATGGCGTCCACTGTCGAATAATTTTTGCATAATAGGAGGTTGAAGGCGTCATCCGCGATCCCCTTGAGAATATGTCCAACCTTGTCGGCCTCCGGCATCTCGGCATTGGCTTTTCGACACAGTGCTAGCACATCTTCTATGTACGAGACAGGGGCGTAGCCAAGGGGGGGGGGGGTGGGGGGTTAAACCCCCCCCCCCCCCCGAAAAAATTTCTGGCTACGCCTCTGGTACGAGAGACGTACGATTCCGTGGAAGTCTGCGCCCGAGACGCGAGCATTTTGTTCGCGGCCATCTTTCGTCCGACGGGCTTCCCAAACAAGTCCAACATTTTCTCTTTGCACGTCGCCCAACTCCCGAGTTCAGTTTCGTGGTTCTCATACCACACTTTGGCAGTTCCCTTGAGGTAAAATATCAGATAGGCCACCATAAGAGGCGGACCCCAACGGTTGCGAGCACTCACGCATTCGTACTCTGCCAGCCAATCCTCAACGTCCACTTCATTAGGATCGCCGGAACCACTAAACGTGCCAAGATCCCGTGGGTGTTCGAGCACGACCATTGTTGCCGCAGGTGCAGCTGCAGTCGCCGCATCTTCTTCATCCGCAGATAGACCGGGTGCAGATGCAGAAGCCGTATCTTCCGCCATTGTTGTCGAGAGACCTTTCAAACGACGGCCGCTGCAGAGTTCCGTTGCGAGGCGTGTCGTACCCAGCAGCTCCACCAAGTGTGACGGAGGCGAGATGACGGTTTAATGGATATTTACACAAGTGAAGTGGCATCCAAACAAGATGGCTGAGAAACCCCACGCGCAAGCGCTTCTCGCTCACTCGTCGTCTTCATCTTCGAAGAGCTCATGTCCATGACGCACCTTGACAATATATATATATATATATATATATGTTGTGAGACGACGTCAGGTACGATGGAACGATTGTTGTATTTACAGCAAAGGCGCGCGAACCAAAAAACCGAACACCGGCGATCCAACACAATGATGATTATCACGATGATGTGTATGCACAAGTGAAGATGATGACCGACACAGTCAGCGCTCACACTAGTGGTGGAGCGTGCTGTGATTCCCACGTCCGCTTGCTCTACCGGTCACCCCTGGAGCTCCGGTCTGGTCGACGACTGTGCTTGCCAACAACATCCATGGCACAAAACGACGCACCTCCTACCGCCCCTGCCGCGCCCGCTCAGCCTGCTGGGCCACGGTACACCGTGAGTACATCCCAGCGAGACCCTCCAGTATTTTTTGGCCTTCGCGGTGAGGACGTAGAAGAATGGCTGGACAACTACGACAGAACCAGTGCTTGTAATTATTGGGACGAGGCACATAAGCTGCGCTATGTTCCCTTTTACCTCAAGGAGGTCGCGAAGACGTGGTACCATAACCACGAAAGCGACTTTCCCGATTGGTCAGCATTCACGGTGCAGCTGCGTCAGATCTTCGACACGTCTGCAGGACGCTCTGAGGTAGCGAAACAGAAGCTCGCTACTCGCATCCAGGGACCCGACGAATCGTACACGTCGTACATTGAAGACGTTCTGGCTCTCTGCCGCCGTGCCCAGAGTGACATGCCCGAGTCCGATCGCATTCGTCATGTACTGAAAGGCATCAACTCTATCGCCTTCAATGCTCTTGTCATCCAGAACCCAACTTCGGTTCAGGATATCATTACTACGTGCCAACGCCTGGACGCACTCCACTCAATGCGCCTTCCACACGCCTCCTGTGACTCTCGCCTTACTGGAGAACATGAACTGCGCGCCCTCATCCGCACCATCGTGAGAGAGGAACTTCACGGCATTGTTCCTGGCAGCCCAGCTACTTCATCCGTCCGCTCTCCTCCTTCTAATCTGCGGGACATCATCAAGGATGAACTGGCGTTAATGACGAGCGTCGCACGTGCCCCGTCTCCTGCGGCTTTTCATGCGCCTTCATATGCCGAAGTCCTATCACGGCCTCCGGTACCAACTCCACCTCAGCCTGCGGACGTCGTATACGACCACTTGGCCGCGATGGCAGCCAAGGCACCAGCACAACAGCACTCCGCTCCTTGGCGCCCTGCACGCCCCATCTGTTTCTACTGTGGCATACGAGGCCATATCTCCCGCTTTTGCCGCCGCCGCCAGCAAGATGAACGACGAGGATATTCTTCCTACGAGAGAGATTTTACTCCGAGGTCCGATTCCTACGTTCCGGGACCCTACGTTCCCTCGTCACAACGCTCGCCTTCTCCTCCTCTGTCCCACGGCGACCCTCGTCCTTCCCGCTCACCCCGCCGTCGTTCACCGTCGCCCTTCCGCCGTACTTCTTCGCCCTTACGTTCTGCCCCGGCACCTCTCGACAGCCACTCGGAAAACTAGAAGCTGCAGTTTTTGGAGGGGAAACTGCTCGTCGTCTAAACGCAATAATTCCTCCTGCGCGCCCTGCAAATTTACTGACTGTATGTGTGGAAGGTATTTTGGTGGACGCCCTTGTAGACACTGGAGCCGCTATCTCGGTCATTCATCGCAAATTATGCCGTCGCCTACGAAAAGTGCGAACTCCGTATGTGGGTCCGGTGTTATGTGGCGCCAATGACAATCCCATTTACCCTATTGGACAGTGCACTGTTCGTGTTCTGATCGACGGAATTCGCCATCATATTCAGCTTGCTGTACTTTCTTCGTGTGCTCACCAGATTATATTAGGCTGGGACTTCCTGTCAGCTGCTTCCGCTGTAATTTCGTGTGGCCCGCCCGTTATTCACATTACGAACACCGAGAATTCTAGTGCCTACGATTTCTCGTCGCCTCACCTTGTCGCAGCTGCGGATTTTGTACTGCCTCCAGCCCAAGAACGTATTCTCACAATCAAGTCAAGAGATACTATAGACGGTGACGCAGTGGTTGTCCCTGATCAGCGGTGTATTTTTCGAGGAATCGCATTCGCCTGTTGTCTAGTGCGGTGTTCACGTGGTCATGCCAGTCTCACCGCTTACAACACGACATCAGAGACGCAACTCCTGTCTGTGGGGTCCGACATGATCTCTATGTATGTTCAGCCCGATCACAAGAACTGGGACACAATACTGCCTTTCGTCACGTTTGCCTACAATACGGCCATACAGCGCACTACAAGCTACAGCCCGTTTTTCCTCGTGTATGGCCGTGCACCGTCTTTTGTTCTGGACACCACCTTCTTCTCCGCGCCCTCTGTCCCATCAGCGTCCCTTCCAGAAGAGTTCGCTGCCCGCGTCGCCCGCTGCCGTGAAATTGCCCGCGCCAACACCTCTGCCATTCAGGCCAAGAGGAAAGTTCGCTGTGATGAGACACGTAGAGTTGTGTCTTTCCACCCAGGCGACGAAGTGCTCCTCTGGACACATGTTCGCACACCGGGGCTCTGTGAAAAATTCGTTCACAGATACCTGGGCCCTTACACCGTGCTTGAACGAACGTCTGCGGTGAATTACCGCGTCGCTCCTGTTAGTTCGGCTTCGGACCGCCGTCGTCGCGGTACCGAGATCACCCATGTGTCTCGCCTGAAGCCCTATATCCGGCGTTCGTACCCCTACTAAAGGGACGTCTTGCTGACAGCTTTCGTGAAGGGGGAAAATAGTGTGAGCGCTGACTGTGTCGGTCATCATCTTCACTTGTGCATACACATCATCGTGATCATCATCATTGTGTTGGATCGCCGGTGTTCGGTTTTTTGGTTCGCGCGCCTTTGCTGTAAATACAACAATCGTTCCGTCGTACCTGACGTCGTCTCACAATATATATATATATATATATATATATATATATATATATATATATATATATATATATATATATATATGTATGTATATATATGTATATAGGTTATGAAGAGTCTGTCTTCGGTTGCCGTAAAATAATTAGGAAAAAGGTATACGCTTCTAAAAAACTGTTTATTTGTCGACGTTTCGATCGCAGTCAGATCTTCATCAGGATGAAATTTACCAGGCTTCGATGCGCTTTTATATCATCGTTCTCCGAGCCGAGAGAGAGAGAAAAGGGTTAAGAAAAAGTACATACAGAAAAAAAAGAGGAGAGAGAGAAGTAAGAAACCTGACGAAAAAGAGTCGCGAATGCGCTTGTGCACATACTTTGACTCCGGCCTTTCGGCTCCGGCCATCGTTCTCCGACGTCTCGGCTCGGAGAACGATGATATAAAAGCGCATCGAAGCCTGGTAAATTTCATCCTGATGAAGATCGGTCTCCGATCGAAACGTCGACAAATAAACAGTTTTTTAGAAGCGTATACCTTTTTCCTATATATATATATATATATTCTCGGTGGTCTGCTTACGTTGAACCGCGACACTGGTGGAGGTGCCGGACTGCAAGCCTGCCGATGCTCTACACCCCATCTGGGAGCCGTTCATCAAGTCCCGACACGCAGTCACCTGTTACGACACCAGTGCACCGCTTCAGTCGGCGGTTGCTAGGCCTCTCTCCTGAGCTGACCTCCTTGGACGAACGTTCTACCAGGCATTTCTTACCTCTGCCAATGGCCTCCGCCAGCCAGCCACAGGTGGTCCAAGGGATACAACGCAGCCCCGTTTCCAATCCAGCCGAGGTAATGCTTCTTCAGCCACTTGTACCGAATCGCTTCAGTGGTGCCCCACATGAAGATGTTGACGATTGGCTTGAACATTACGAACGCGTTGCCGACATCAACCAGTGGAATGATCAACAGAAGCTCGCCCGCACGTACTTCACCCTCGATGACAGCGCTCACACGTGGCTTGAGAATCGAGAAGGCCATATATCGACATGGGATGAGTTTCGTCAGCAGCTGATTGACACCTTTGCTAGCGTCGACCGTCGAGAGCGGGCTCAGCAGTTGCTCGAGTTAAGACTTCAGAAACCTAACGAAACTGTGGCAATGTTTGCTGAAGACGTGACGCGCCTGTGTCGTCGCGCTGATCCCAGTATGTCCGAGGAAAATAAGTTGCGCTGCCTTATGCGCGGCGTGAAGGAACAACTGTTCGCCGGCCTTGTGCGCAATGCCCCAACTACCGTGGCCGATTTTATAAGAGAAGCCACTGCCATTGAGCGTGCTCTGCACCAAAGATCGAGGCAGTATGATCGCTCGTCCACTACCACCCCAATCAACGCCGCTTCAGTGACTCTGGACAATCAGGGCTCCCTACGTGACCTGATCAGAGATGTTGTTCGCGAAGAACTTCAGAAGCTTTGCACTCCGCCAGTGGATACACCAGTGACCGCCGTTGCCGCAGTCTTTCATGACGAACTTAGGCACGCTTTCTCAGCAGTTGATCTCGGTCGCGAGCAGCGTCAAATGAGTTACGCCGACGCTGTCCGCCGTCCACCACCCGTCGCGCCTATCACGTCA
The DNA here is from genome assembly GCF_013339695.2 of Rhipicephalus sanguineus. Lineage (NCBI taxonomy): Eukaryota > Metazoa > Arthropoda > Arachnida > Ixodida > Ixodidae > Rhipicephalus > Rhipicephalus sanguineus. The sequence continues at coordinate 20,914,481 of NC_051176.1, read as the reverse complement.
TACTACCAGCCACCTACAGCCGCACCTTCGTCGCAACCTTTGCAGGAGGCTTTCAGACGTCGGCCCATGTCTCCGATGTCTTCATGCCACCAACCATCACTTGCCGCGCCTTACTTACCACCACAAGAGGACATGGGGCGCCCACAATTTCGCAGAACGGACGCTTGGCGCACTGTCGATCGGCGCCCCCTCTGCTTCAAATGTGGTGGTGCCGGCCATATAGCTCGCTATTGTTGGTACCGCGACACATCGCTTCGCCCGTCTCGGCCAGGGTACGACGGTCGCCGTGCCAACGCCGACTATACTGTTCGCCATGACGACCCTGGTTTTCGAGGACCTCCAACGACGTGTTCTCCATATCACGAGTCGCTTCCCAATCGCCAGCCCAACTCCGCCCACCGGCCACGCTCTCCATCCCCTGCACAGACATCGTCACCGAATCGACGTACTTTTGCTGACCTTCGGGGAACAAGGTCGCCCAGCCCTTACCGGGGAAACTAAAGGCGGTGACCTCTCGGGGTAAGGTCGCAGCCCGACCACAAGACGATAAAAAGTCCCCAGTACTGCCGCTACAGAACGACGCGACGTCGACGAATATTAACAGCGACGAAACGGTGAGCGCCGACCTCAATGTACTTATTGATTGAGAGCAAGTGACTGCTTTAGTCGATACGGGTGCTGATTTTTCCATAATAAGTCACAAGCTGGCCGATCGTCTTAGAAAAGTAAAAACGCCGTGGACAGGACCACATATAAGAACAGCGGGTGGTCAATTGCTGCTCCCTACTGAAAGATGCACATCAAGACTCAGCATAGGAGATTCCTCTTTCGTCGCGACTTTCATCGTTCTCCCAGAGTGCTGCAAAGGTTTAATTATAGGAATGGACTTTCTCAGGGAGCATGGCGCAGTAATCAACATCCCGGACCGCGTGGTTTCGTTTTACGAGAGTGCTCGTCTGCCTGATTCTTCATCACCAGAACACAAATCCTTTCGTCTCAAAGACCACGACATAGTTGTGCCGCCTCGATCATGTACCCTCGTTTCAGTAGCATGTGACGTACCGTTCGACGTTGAAGGAGTCGCCGACCAACTAACCTCGCTGCTTTTCACTCACGGGATTTCAGTAGCACGAGGAATAGTCAATGTCACCGACGGCCGAACGAACTTGCTGTTGACCAATTTCACCTCCGAGCGACGGCACCTTCCAAAAGGCACAACTTTGGCATATTTTGACGAGATAGCAGATGTTTGTGACTGCTTTTCAGCACTGGAAGCAACGCCTACACAAGACCCACATGACCTAGCACCTAACCTTGACGTCAATCCTACTTTAAGTCAGCAACAGCGGGAACGCCTGCTTGCGCTGCTAGCCGAGTTCCACGACTGTTTTGCGTCGACCACGAAAGTTGGCCGGACGTCCTTGACCAAGCACCGAATCATCACAGAGGACACGGCTAGACCAATCCATCAAAATCCGTACCGTGTGGCTTCAAAAGAACGAGAAGCGATAGAACAGCAGGTAACAAAAATGCTTGAAGACGACGTGATTCAACCGTCTAAAAGCCCTTGGGCGTCACCTGTTGTTCTAGTCAAGAAGAAGGACGGCAGCCTGCGTTTCTGTGTGGACTATCAAAAGCTAAATCAGGTGACAAAAAAAGACGTGTACCCGCCTCCCCGCATAGATGATTCGCTCGACAGGCTTTGAAACGCACGTTACTTCTCTTCTATGGACTTAAAGAGTGGATATTGGCAAATTGAAGTCGACCCCAGGGATCGTGAAAAAACCGCTTTCGTGACGCCGGACGGACTGTACGAATTTAAGGTCTTACCATTTGGCTTGTGCTCCGCGCCTGCTACTTTGCAGCGTCTCATGGATACCGTGCTCTCTGGGCTTAAATGTAGAACCTGCCTAGTATACCTTGACGATGTCATTGTGTTTTCTGCAACGTTTGACGAACACCTTCAACGATTGCAGGTGGTCTTGCAGGCCATACGGGCCGCAGGCCTGACGCTCAAGCCGGAGAAGTGTCACTTCTGCTTTGAGGAACTACAGTTTCTTGGCCATGTCGTCAGTTACGCAGGAGTTCGTCCAGATCCCGAGAAAGTTGCCGCCGTCGCACAGTTTCCAACACCATCAGATAAAAAGGCAGTCAGGCGTTTTCTGGGTCTCTGCGCATATTATCGGCGGTTTATTCCAGATTTTGCGCGCATTACGTCGCCTTTAACTCGTCTCACGAGGGATGACGTTGCATTTGTTTGGGGCGACGACCAGGAAGCTGCTTTCAATGACTTGCGGCAACGTCTACACACGACCCCCGTGCTTGCCCATTTTGATGAGACAGCCCCTACAATGCTCCATACTGACGCCAGCAATGTTGGCCTCGGAGCTGTGCTTGTGAAGCGCCAGGACGACGAGGAAAGAGTGATCGCTTACGCAAGCAGAACTCTGTTACGCACAGAAGCAAATTACTCGACAACTGAAAAATAATGCCTCGCCGTGGTGTGGGCAGTTATGAAATTTCGCCCATACTTGTACGGCCGCCCATTCAAGGTTATCAGTGACCACCATTCGTTGTGTTGGTTAACAAGTCTGAAAGATCCTTCCGGGCGATTGGCACGCTGGAGCCTTAGACTACAGGAATTTGATATAACGATGGTGTACAAGTCGGGAAAACGACACACGGACGCCGACTGCCTGTCTCGATCACCGATAGAGTCGGCTGCTTCCCTTGAAGGAGAGACGGCATTCCTCGGAATCCTGGACACGTCAACCATCGCAGATCACCAGCATGACGATCCTGAGCTACTTGGCTTGATTAATTATTTAGAAGGACGAAGCCAGAACGCGCCCAAAGCCTTTCCAAGAGGACTATCGTCGTTCTGTCTGCGAAACAATGTCCTTTACAAAATGAACTTCTCGTCAGACGGGTCCACCTACCTGCTTGTCGTCCCTACCGCTTTTCGTTCTGAGGTATTGCAAGCGTGCCACAACGAGGTCACATCTGGACATTTAGGCTAAACGCGCACACTGGGCAGAGTTCGGGAGAGGTATTACTGGCCTAGACTCACCGCTGCCGTGAAGCATCATGTTCGGACCTGCCTCGATTGCCAGCGGCGCAAGTCACCTCCGACTAAACCAGCCGGTTTGTTACACCTTGTCCAGATCCCGCCAACGCCATTTGACCAGATCGGAATGGACCTTTTGGGCCCACTTCCCACCTCTAGTGCTGGTAACCGCTGGGTTATAGTGGCGACCGACTACCTTACTCGCTACGCCGAGACAAAAGCCATCCAGAGAGGCACAGCAGAGGAGGTGGCCCGATTCTTCATAGAGAACATTGTGCTGAGACACGGTGCGCCGTCGATCGTTATAACAGATCGCGGAACCGCATTCACGGCCGCGCTTTTAGACCATGTGTTGGTGCTCAGCGGTACTATTCATCGTAAGTCGACAGCCTGCCATCCACAAACCAACGGGTTGACCGAGCGGATCAACAAAACTCTGGAAGACATGCTTTCAATGTATGTGGACATCGAGCACAAAAGTTGGGACGAGGTTCTCCCTTACATAACGTTTGCATACAATACTGCTAAACAAGGAACCACACGGATGACCCCATTCAGCCTTGTTCACGGACGAGAAGTAAGGACCATGTTGGACGCGATGCTGCCACACGAATGCGATAACAACGAAACGAGTGCCGACGCGTTCACTCAACGCGCAGAGGAAGCCAGGCAGCTCGCACGTCTGCGAATATACGAACAGCAAGAGTACGACGCAGGATGCTATAACCTACGTCATACACCTGTAACGTACGAAACCGGGGACAGAGTATCGGTGTGGACGCCTGTACGAACACGGGGACTATCCGAAAAGCTGCTCACAAGATACTTCGGACCTTATCGAGTGCTGCGACGACTAAGTGACGTTACCTACGAGGTCGTCCCGGATAGCCCAAACTGTACAAGGCGTCGCCAGCACCGACCTGAACTTGTGCACGTAGTGCGCATTAAACCATACGTCAGCGAGTGACTCTACGAAGCACCGTCGCTTGTACAAAGTGACTTTAAGCGCGAATGGCTGGCTCAGCTATAGCATCGGGGCGATGCTCTTTTAAGGGGAGACAAATGCCGCGCTCGAAATAGACAGAGAACAAAGACGATGTGCGCGCCAACAGTCTCGTGAAAAGGGACACTGACCAAAGAAGACGACGTGCTTTTGTTTATGTCTTTGCTCTTGGCTGCTGCATAAAAACACGCCGTCGGTTCTCGGACTCAACGTCTCGGTGGTCTGCTTACGTTGAACCGCGACTATATATATATATATATATATATATATTTATTTATTTATTTATTTATCTATTTATTTATTTATTTATTTATTTATATAGCTGCTCAAGTGAAGCGGACCAAGAAACGAAAAGTGATCTTTTACTGCCAACGTTGCAGCCGGGGATCGGCCTTCGTCAGGGCGTACGTATGCCCTAACGAAGGCTGGTCCCCGGCCGCGACGCTGGCAATAGAGCATCGTTTCGTTTTTCGTTTGTTCGTGCGCTTCACTTCAGCACCTGTAACGCAACCGAATCCAGAAAGAGCCTGAAGAAATATATATATATAAACAATGAAGTGCTAACACAGGACGCGGTAGGACAAGTTCATAAAAGCCACGCACATATGAAAAATCGCACAGAAATGACACGTTTCGGCTGCGGGACAGGCCGTCATAGGAGCCCGGTCCCGCGGCCGAAACTTCGGTCTATATATATATATATATATATATATATATATATATATATATATATATATATATATATATATATATATATATATATATATATTGCAGTCTGGTTATTCAGGTTAGGTTTGTTGCTTTAGTGCTCAGAACAGAAATAATCGCCAGGCCTGCGCAGAACACGCAGCACAGTCACAGAGAAAGCTAGAACAGCGGCTTTCCACAGCCCGTTGTAGACTATCTTGGGGCAACTAATTCAAGTACACATGCAAGGTAGCCGTTACGCCATCAACCACCGTAACTTTCGTGAAGTACGGACATTATTCGTCAACTTGAGGATAAGGCAGGTGCCCGCTACATATCCGTAAGTCAGTATGTACACTTTGTTTGTGCTGTGGCTGCAGCACTGTAAATTATTGACCGTAGTTTTTACGGTGAAAGCGCCGGCAGCTGATGCTGATATACTTTTGCCGTAAAAAAATGTGATCCGTATTTCAAGTTTACGGCATGCAGCCGTCTATATAATGATATCGCGTAGAAAAAATTTAGGCACTGTTTTTTTCACTCCACACTATTTTTTCAATAAAAATAAACCACAGCCCGTAAAATATACGTAGCATTAATTCTGTGTTTTCTAGTGTTTAAGCCGTTAAATATACTGTGGTTACACAGTATATTCATCGTTATTCATCGTTACATGGTGGTGTGTAAAACACGGTGGGGTGTAAAACCTCAGCAGCAACGATTTCTTGTGTTGTAGCCTACTGTGATATAGTGCACTGAGGTTTTCTCATGATGTAATGCACTGTGAAACATGCATACTAACATTTTCTGGCTTTCTAACTTTTGCGCCGTAATATATGACGTGGCCTGTGAAATGAGCACGCCGACATTTTGCTGCTTTTCTAGCTTTTGGAGTGCAAAATGAGGACTAACAGCCCTTTTACGTATAGGTAACTGTCTACGCGTACTACTGGAAAAGAAGTCATGCAGGTTTGTCAACTTAGGTAATTTGCAATGTACACAAAAGATATTCTCTATCTTCAATGCCCACGCTATTTCATGGTGTGAAATTCATTGGACCTGATTTACACAGTTGGAGCGCTGCTGTTTTTCTACTATGCAAGTACCTATGGCACTGAGACAAAGCCTAAAAACTGTATGCTTGGATTGGGACACACCTGTAAAAAGGGTAGAGTAAACATGCTGTGCAGGAAGACAATGCAGTGGAAATGGTCAATACTGCTATTTATTCAAGTTGTCCACACACCTGGATTCTGCATTTGGCATATGTTCATTCGAGGCAAAGACGATAACTTTATCATAATCTGTTTGTAACAGTTTGATCCATGTTGTGCTTTTTTAAGTCTTCAAAAATCTCCAAAAAAGAAACAAAAGAGCGTAGGAGAATGCACTATTTGTGCTCTTCGTGGAGAGTCTATATAACACAACCTACGATGTGACTTTTAGGCTATAGAGATTTAAATTACAATACTCAGGCTGTTTGTATATAATGAGCGGCCACAACAGATACAGCATTGAGAGAGTAGAGTGATTTCAGACATCGATCTTCTCACGGCACATTTATATGAGAACAGAAATCGGTTATAAAGAGACAGTTGTGTGAGTACCTCAGTCTGTGCTTTACTTCTATATTTCAGCCTAAACATGCCCGCTCTGAAACAAGGCATCTCCAACTTTCCTTCTATTAACCGTTACCTAGTAGCTGCACCAGCCTCAGCGCCCTAGATTTAATAATTTCAGCTTCCCATGTCCTTTTTTCACCACTACAACACTTGCTATTGCTTCGAATGCACACCTTCATTCAAAGTGACGATCTGTTTATTTTTTTACACTTAATGCACTTCCCACTTCACTGACGTGCCTGGGCAAAGGCGTATGTGAGTCTCGATTCTGTCTATATGGGATTCAACCCTGTCTGTGCGAACAGTGAGATTACTGACTGCAACGCCGGCGTGGTGGATCGCAGTTTGAATTTGAGCGACCAGCTTCCTCATTTCTTCGTGTTCTTTCCGCCATTCACATATCGTGACCTGCTCTTTGCGCCAATCGCTTACTGTGGTATCGAGCTTATCGTGCCTTTCAGGTTAGGAGCTGGCTGCCGCAGGTTTCTTTGCGGGCGACGCCTCACGTTCGCGACGGGAGTTTGGACAGAAGTAGGCTTAGGCGTAGATGACCGCGTAATCACAGCTGAATCTCGTGGATTTCTTGTGTTAACTGCTGCACCACCGTGCGTAAGTGCGCGTTTTCGCGCTTTACTGCTTCTCATGCCACGTCTCTGGGATCACTCTTACTGCTAGGTTCTGAGGCAGTAGCTCCCTGAGCCCCGCGTCTCAGCGTATCCTTAACCGCATCTGCGAAGCTCACCTTGACAGGTAGGTCCGGTTCCTGATGCCGGACTTGCTTCGGCTGCCGCGAGCTCGAACGGGCACGGCTAGGTCCCTGGGTTCTGTTGCGCGCCCGGCTCAGGGATTGGCTCTGCCTGCGGGATCGACGTCCCGCTGCCGAGTGAGACCACGCCAGAGAACACCCATGCACTTAGAGAAGGGAAACTGTACCTTTGACGGTGCAACGGAAATAAGGGTAGCGGTGGCGTTATGAACTAAAGTAGCCGACCAAGAGATGCCGTACAACAGGACACGGAAATGAGTTTTGTGCAATGTGGCTGCCGTTTCTCCTTTTTGGTTGCTGCGCACTGCGCTCCGGTCGCCCGTGCTCGTACAAAAGAAATAAATGTATACGCCACGTTTTATTCACTTACCGAGCCCTGCGAATGTCGTAATGAATCTTCTGAACTGTCTTTCGTGTGTATTCCGTTCCCCAACTGTGTGAAATGCTACGAAGGTGCCAGGAGACGCCAATGCCTCAACTGGCATTAACGCGCACAACACCGGCGACGTGTAAGCTTGATAATGTTTTATTACATAATCATAACTCATTACAAGACAAAATACACCACTGAGCGTTCACACAAGCAAACAACGCGGTTACATCGTGAAGTAGTGGCTCATTAAGCGCGAACGCACGAACAAGAACACCTGAGCTACGAAACGTATGTATACGCTCATGTACACTATAATAATTTCCCTATTTCCTCGTGCCACTTTTATGCAGCCTCTTTGGGTCATCACCTAGCCGGTAGCTTTGCGGAGAGAATACGATAGCCTGCAGCGCAAAACTCACTGGCTGCCTCCTCTCGACCTTTTGTGTTGCTTGACAAGTTTAGCATAGCAGGTAAGGTGCCGCGCTGGTAAATGCGAGGACGTGGGTGTGAATTCCCTCCACGACGGCCGCATTTGTTTTGTTTTAACGCCTAGGAAAACTAGGCGACCAAACGGACGCGGCCGCCGTGACGGGCATTTCGGGGGGGAGCGAAAACTGAAAACACGTGTACTTGGATTAAGGTGCACATTAAAGAACCCCAGGTGGTCAAAGCTGATGCGGAGTACCCACTATGATCGCATAAACGCATCGTGGTTTCAGCCCGTAATTGTCCAAAAACAATGAATATATTAAATTTCTATGGATTGAAAACTATTTTAACTGGTGGAGCGAACCTATAATAAATTCGCCCTGGATGAAAAATTATCCTAACGTATAGTTTCTCTCTGCAGAGGCAATCGGCTAAGTTGTGACCAAAGAGGCAAGTAATGGCTCGGAGTAGCACAAAATTTGTTTCAGCTTGCAGCTGACCGCAGACAGGTGGGCTGGGAAAATTTCAACATTTCTTGGTAAAGAACCCACTTGACAGCAATGCAAGTGCCCAGAAATTAATAGGTATCGTCTAATCATTATGTGCGTTCCCACATTGTAAGTAACCACATGCCTAATTCACAACACAGATACATAACAAACACTTCATGGTGACAACAATACTGTAGGAAATATCAGTACATTGCTTATAAACACATGGGCAAGTAAAATTTTACAACGAAGTCACGAGCTCCTTGGATTGTTTATCCTTTTTGCTTAGAACAATTAAAACACAGCAGTAGATGAGCCCACAAACAATAGTCTTGGACTGCTAAGTCAATTTTTGCAGCAGACTTCCAAGTCTTTGCCTGGCCTAATTCTCTCTTTTTGTATTCCAAGTACCACAGAATCCTAATATGTACAAACATTTGCCGAAACAATTTGCGACAGTGAGCACTGCAAAATGGGCCATTAGTCGCCTCCATCATAATACAAAGCAGTTTCTCTGGCACCCCGCTCAAGTGTGGTACAGCACTTATTTGAACAGATAATGCTTTTTCCAATTTCCTGACAAAATTCAAAGCTGCTTTTGTGGGCACTGTTAAATTGCCTAGAGTGTTGTCCTGCACCTCCACTGCTTTGAACATCACGGAGATTTGGTTTGGTGAAAACAAATCTTGGCTTTTGTCTTTCAAGAAATACTTGCACTGTGAGCATGGTGCTTTTTTCAGAAATGCTTGTACTAGGTATCCAGACACGTAACAAACTATGTTTGATTGAAGTACATCTGGTGGTTCTTCGGTGCCTTCCGTGTGTGAAAGGTTTGAGCTGAAGGTGTCGGCCGCAGTAGGACTTCCTTGATCGAGTCTTATTTCTTTAGCTCAGTTAGAAGAACAGCGTTATCTGCTTCGCAGTTCCTGCCATCTGAAAGCTTGAAGAGCTTCCCGACAATGATATGCCTGAGACCGGCAGTGAACTGAAATATGTTTGGAGCCTCGTTACAGCAGCTGCCGAACGATCCCAAACAAGTTCTCCAAGGGATCCTGATTCAGACGACGAGTGAGCAAAAATTTGAAGTTTTAGGATTCCTGCAGATCTGCCCACAGCATACAAACCGCTTTAATCGTCACCTGCCAGCCCTGAATGGTTCTTCGTTGCCTAGGTGCTTTGAATTTCCAAGATTTAATCCATGCAATGCAAGAATTTAGGAATTCAATGTGCCCTGTAGAAGTATTAATTGCATGCATCATTTTTCTCTCAGTTATTTTTACACAAGAACTGTTCAATGAATCAAACAACTGGTCTATTTTCTCAACAAACTCAGCCGTGCTTGTGGCTTCAGGTGGTAGAACATTAAATGCTAGGAATGCTTCTACTGCTAGATAGACACTGTTGCAGAGTGCCTGAGAGGCCCACTTTACTTTCATATTACCAAATGCACTTTCATAGATGTGCCCTCAGTGAGTTTGGGTAGGTATTTTAGTTTCCGGTGATGTGCTGATTCATACAAAGTCTTAATATGCCCACAGTAAGCAACCTTACCACCAATAGAAATATTATGCTTCCTCAGATTATTCCTCATACATTTCAACACTTGGAGGACGTCAAAAATGAAGGAAATCTTCTCTTTATCAGTAATAAGGAAAGGCCTGTCAACGCTCACACCCAGTGTCCTTGCAATAACGCAATTGCTGCTACCCTCGTCACAAACCAATGCTTTGACGGAGAGGCCACATGCCTTGCCTTCAGCTCAATGATTAGCTTTTTCAATTGCTATAAAAAGAGCCCTGTACGAACTGTCCCCTCTCCTGTCAAAAAGGCTACTGGCTTTATCCATTGCTTCACTATCCCAGAGACCAACACAAGTGCTGCAGTGTTCGCTGCGGCATTTGTTCTTTCTCTGGCATTATCAACATATCCATGTATGATGTCTTTCTTAGGGTCTGTCACGCGTATGCTAGTGCCTGGTTCGCTCGTCGGGCTGTGCGAAATGAATCACAGAGGCCGATAATTTCAAACAAAAACTCCCATTTCATTCCCAGAAAAATATTACAAGACAATCCCACAACAAAAAAAATCACAGCATATCCACGGAGTGAATGATGATGAGTGGGCGAAGCTGCGGAGGTTCATCGGTAAACCGTGAATCTTCCGTGAATTCTGCCCAGTACATCATCATCGACGTGAGATCGGGCGCGTTTATACTAAAGGTTCGATGAGTTATGACGACTTGCAGCTCACTTTAATTTTACATGTACGCTGTGAATTTTCATTGTTTAGAAAACCATTGCTTTAGAAAACATCTGGCGTCTTTCGTTAAGCAGCTGGCGTGTCTTCGTTTTGCTTTAGAAACATCTGGCGTTCGTTCGTTTTGCTTTTACAAAACATCTGGCGTCTTTCGTTGGTTTATTTCATCAATCAACGGCGTTTTGAACAAAATTTTTATTGTTTATTCACGCACAGGAGAAATCTCACCAGGCACTACCTTGGAGGTAAAGAATGGCTGCTAATGGGAATGAGAGACAGAAGAAGTCGGCTTTTAGCTAACGCTGCGAATTTTTTATTGTTCAACAACGCACAGGAAAAATCTCCCACCGGCACCACCTTGGAGGTCAAAGCGTAAGACTGGTTACGCACTACGACTACGACTACGAGGGACGAACGGGTGCCGCCTTAAGGAGCTTCGCCCCTAAAACACGCACACTTAAAAAACAAACAAAAGGAAATGTCTAAATGTCTCGCGTTTCGACGTCCCCTCCCGTTCGCGTCTACTAATTGTCGCGCTTAACGGTTTCGCCGTTACCTCCGGTCCGTTGCGAGTCCCTCTCAAGCTGGCTGACGACACGCCGTATCCATTCCCCACGGTGGCGCAAATATTGAAGGAACCACTGAAGCCGTTGTTCCGGTAGTTCCTCGCCGAGGCAGATGCTCGGGCGGGATACACCGCAGCCCAGGGTCAGCGGTAGTTCCGAGAACTGCTCGCCGAAGACGGTGCTCGGGCGGGAAACTGCAGCCCTGGGCCAGCGGCAATTGCGTGAGCTGCTCGCCGAGGCAGGTGCTCGGGCGGGAAACTGCAGCCCAGGGTCAGCGGTAGTTCCGTGCGCTGCTCGCCCAGTCAGGTGCTCGGAAGGGGAACTGCAGCCCAGGGTCAGCGGTAGTTCCGTGCGCTGCTCGCCGAGTCAGGTGCTCGGGCGGCAGCCTGGGGCAAGACCCAGCCAGAACTTCCGCAGCTCTCCGCCTCTCGAACGCTGTGTCTCGGCTCTCTCGTTCACTGCGCGCGCCCCCTTGTTCCAATCTCGCCACCCCCCGCGCGCTCTTTTTCTCTTCTTCCTTTTTCTCTTTTCACTGCAGCCTTGAAATTGTTTGTTCCACGTACTTTCTTCGTCTTCTTCTTTTCTTGACCTTGTCATTCTTCACAATGGCCCCCAATATTTTGAGTTTTCGCTCCACGAAAACGTTCGTCCCCACCACCACCAGACACTTCACTGTACCGCACAACACGTCACTGCACGACACACTGGACTTCATTGTTTCACCACTGCACTTGAACGTAACTCACTTGTACACTAACGCGCACATCACTATGTATCGGTGAGTCACAGTCACACTTCACTGTCATCACACAACATCAGTAAAACTGTCATACTCGGTATGTGTCCATACGGAGTTTCCTAATTCATCGTTCTCCTCATAAAATCTGCGCCAACATTGTCCCTCCCTTTTATGTACTGGACCGAGAAACTGTACTCCTGTAAGATAAGGCTCCACCGCATGACTTTGGCGTTATTATGCTTCACCCGGCTGAGGTACTCCAGCGGCTGGTGATCCGTTTGCACCACAAACTGGGTGTCATACAAATAAATGTGAAATCGTTTCACCGCCCATATTAAAGCATAACTTTCCTTCTCCACCGTAGCTAGTTTCTCTCCCGGTCATTCAGCTTCTGGGTGATTCCACGAGAGATCGAACATGCCTGTCCGGTCGCATTTTTGGTTTTGCCTGGATTTTTTATATGTTATCTGGGCACATTCAAAGTGCACGGAACTGAAAATTTTATTTCCAAGAAACGCTCCCAGCGCGCCAAAAAAATATTTGAAGGTGGCGGCGCGGGCCTCCTGTTTTTGCTCACTGCAATGTTTTCGCATTTCACGGCCAAATTTAGCGCGAACTATAAATGATGTGGCGAAAATTTCTTTTGCTGGTTTTAATACGCATTACTGTGAATTACATCTATGCTTTTTTTATGCCGTCCTCAAAAAGAAGAAAATCTGAAAAAATGGCAAACACGGCCGAAATAAAAAAAGTGTGCTAAGTTTGAGGCGCCTTGGCACCTTTGCTATTACAAACAGAAACTTGAAAACGATGTCAAATATAGAAAACAGCCTTCGCAACATTTATACCGAAGATCATTTTCCTATGAGCAGCGAAAAAAAAGAGAAAAATAGTTAAAGAAGCGAGTTTTTTCAAAAAAGCACATTTTCAAAAAAGAAAATAAAAAAAACTCCGGTCTCAATTTTGACGACAATTTTTTATCGAAGAGCGCTTATGTCAATGAACACACGGTTCAAATATCATATGTCCTCATTTGCTTTGTTTACAAGATATAACTGGCCAAAATGACCCTTGCTGTCTGTGCTCACTTCAGTGCGACCGATGGTTGTTATCAGCTTGCATTGTGCGTAAATCTCAGTTTTAATTATTCTGCTGCAGCAAAACCTTGCTCTGGTGGCTTTTCGTCAAGAAAAATGTGTTCTCAGATTTTATTTGTATCTAGCGTGTGCAAAAGTGGGCTGCTGCCGCCCTCTAAATGGCTAACTTGTAAACAGTTTGCAGCCGACAACCTCGCCTACAATCATCTGAGGAAAGATGGGCGCACATGTTCAAGATATCAATCGCTTCTTCTTCCTGAAGAAATGCCTGGTCTACCTCATCGCAGTTCTCATAGATGTAGACAGGTTTTCCTTGAGGCGCGTAAAGCAATGCAAGCAGACTTCGCAGGTGTCGCGAAGATCCTTAGCCTATGACAGTAGCTTCTGGAGGTAGACAACAACAAAAAGAGCAAAGAAAAAAATTTTGCGCAACGAAAATGTTTTCCTCAGCAATATTCTTTCTGTGAACGCGTAAATAATCGGACGTAGCCATGGGCCGCGCGCATCGCGTGTAGTGAACAGCTAGACCTAGAGCAAGTCGAAACGTTTATACTGAACGGCGCCGCACAAATTATCTCACATCTGCGCAGCTGTCATGAATGCGTTTCCAGAACTGCTCACGGTTTAACATTTTATGACTAAAGGTGTCTAACCACTTTGGGCTGTAATAATTAATTTGTAGGCCACACTCATTGTCAAAACTAAGGGTAATGTCCGTCTGCATGGCGCCACCAATGACCTCTGCTGTCCTCGACGTGGGAAAGCACTTTAGTAAAGTGGCAAGAAAACATCATCAATTGGGCAGCTTCGGCCACTCATGGCTTAATCATGCCGCACCGCACGTTTTCTGGCTGTTGAAACGCTGAGGTAAAGGTCGAGATGATACAGGAAGACGTTATCTGCGACGCCGAAAACATGTGATAGCGGGAAGTGAAATAAACGGCTCGGAAATGATTGAGCTAACTTTTTACAAATGTTGTTTAGGCACAGGGTGCGTCGAATGGGGAAGATGGTTAGAGCGTATAATGCACGTAATGGAAGGGAAGCAAGCAGGCAGTGAGAAAACAACTGCATAACAGCGAGCCTGCTGATTGTGGCATTTAGTTACAGATTAAGTTGGCCTTCGCTGCAGACAGATGCTTTATTCTGTGTGCAAGGAGAGTTTTGACAAAGTGCCATATGCTCGCGGTGTCTTGCGTGCTTCTGATTAGCGAATACTGGCGGGGTAAGTTGAGGTTGTAAGCTGCAAACTGAGTACGCGTTAGCCCTTAAGAAGGCGGCAGAAGCCCACCCCCGCACACGCTAGACACAATTAAAGTTTGAGAATACATTTTTCTTGACGACAAGGCACCAGATCAAAGTTTTACTGCAGGAAGATAATTTAAACTAGATTTACGTGCAATGCAAGCTGATGACAACTATCAATCGCACTGAAGTGAGCACACACAGCAAGGGTCATTCTGGCCCGTTAAATCTCGTGAACAAAGCAAATTAGGACATACATATTAACACGGTGTTTTCACTGACATAAGCACTCTTCAATAAAAAAATGTTGTCAAAATTGAGGTCTGAGGTTTTTTTTTTATTTTTTGAAGATGTACTTTTTGAAAAAAACTCGCTTCTTTAACTATTTTCTTCTTATTTTGCGCTGCCTGTAGGAAACCGATGTGCCGCATAAATGTTGCAAAGGCTCCTTGAGATACTTGACACTGTTTTGAAGTTTCTGTGTGAAATAGGAAAGGCGCCAAGGCAGATCAAACTTAGCAAACTTTGTTGATTTGGATCGGGTTTGTCATTTTTTTTTCACATTTTTTTTTCCTTTTGATGACGGCATAAAAAAAAGAATGGATATAGTTCACAGTAATGCGTATTAAAACCAACAAAAGATTTTCGACACATCATTTTTATAGTTCGCGTTAAATTCCGCCGTGAAATCCGAAAACATTGCAGTGAACAAAAACAGAAGGTCCGCGCCGCCACCTTCAAATATTTTTTTGGCACGCTGGGAGCGTTTCTTGGAAATAAAATTTTCGGTTCCGTGCACTTTGAATGTGCCCACATAACATATAAAAAAACAGGCAAAACAAAAAATGCGACCGGACAGGCATGTTCGATCTCTCGTGGAATCACCCTTCTGACTTGCGTACAAGACCGGATGCAAGATCCCATCAGCTTCCTGCAACAGCATCGCTCCTACACACCTTTCTGATGCATCGGTTCGTAAAACAAACGTTTTACTGAGATCTGGTGCCATAAGGACCGGAAGTTCAGCCATACACCTCTTCAGTTGCTCAAATGCTTGCTCATGACATTCCAGCCAAGGTAATATGTTAGGCGCGTTCTTTTTGGTGAGATCAGTAAGGCGGCTCACTATATCCGCATAATGAGGGATAAATTCTCGATAGTAACCTGTAAGGCCCAAGAAGGACCTCAACTGCTTCTTGTTCAGTGGCCTTGGCGCACACTGTATCTTCTCAATTGTGTCAGGATGAGCGCGACGTATCGCATTCCCAGGGTGTGTCCAAGGAAGGTAATCACTTGAAACCCAATTTGGCATTTGGTCGGTTTAACTGTGATCGCCGCCTCTCGGAGCCTACGAAACACCTCCTGTAATGTTTTCAAATGCTCCTGCCAAGAATCTGTCGCCACTAGGATATCGTCGATGTAATGTTCCACGTTTTGAAGTCCATGCAGCACTATTTGCATGAGTTTAGTAAAAGTCTGCGCCGCAGTTTTCAGTCCGAAGGGCATGAATCTGAACTGAAATAACCCTCGTGCACATGAGAAGGCCCTTTTCTCCTTTGATGTTTCATTCAAGGGTATGTGCCAGTACCCTTTAGTTAGATCCAGCTTAGAAAAATACTTCCTTCCCGCAACCTTCGCAAAGACTGCGTCAACCCGTGGTATTGGCTCCGAGTCATCTACCATAACCTTATTTAGACGCCGAAATTCCACACAGACTCTGTTAGACCCGTCAGACTTCTTTACCACCACTAGAGGTGAATTGTACGCCGATGTAGAACGCTCAATAATCCCCAAGTCTAACATCTGTTTGACTTCCATATGTATGTCTTTCTGTAAAGCTAGTAACAGAGGATACTGTTTCACATGAACTGGCCTCTCCGTGGTTAGTCGCATACTGCACTTGAGCAACGTAGTCTTGCCTGGGACATCTGAGAAGATTTCGCCGAACTCTTCTAACACGTTTGCCGCTTCTATCTTCTGCACATCATTTAGATCGGGGTTTATGACCACCTTCTCTCGACCCATTGTTTTGCTGGTGCTGTATGTGGGTATCTCTTCTTCGTATGGATCTCCCAACTCCGTCTCCGTAACAACCATGCTTGCGACGTCTTCTGCTTTTTCGGGTTGCCTGTCCTCGTATCTTTTCAGCATGTTGACATGCAGTACCTTTCGCCTTTCTCCAATTTCAAGCTCGTAGTCGACATCAGTCACATTCTTCACCTCAAAAGGTCCCTTCCAATTCATTGTGAGCTTGTTGTTGCCACTTGGTAGGAGTACCAATGGCTTGTCACCAACCTGCAGAACCCTTTTCGGCTTCTCCTATCATAATACTTCTTGTACGATGCCTGGGCCTCGGCGAGGCTCTCCCGTGCGATTCGACATGTTTCTTCAAGCTTGTCCCGCAGTTCTAATAAATATACATACGAAGACTTTTACTCTTTAATTCAGTGCTCGACCACACTTCCCTCAGAACCATTAATGGTCCTCTAATCGCTCTTCCATAAATCAACTCGAGAGGAGAAAAGCCGGTACTAGCCTGCGGCACTTCTCTATATGCAAACAACAGTGCAGGAAGGTATCGATCCCATTCCTTGGGTTTCTCCTGGCACACCTTGCGTAGCAAACTCTTGAGCGTGCCATTGAACCTTTCAACCAGGCCGTTACACATGGGGTGATACGGTGTCGTCAGGAGGTGTCGCATAGACAGCAGTCTACAAATCTCCGTCATCAATTCCGAGGTGAAATAGGTTCCCCTATCCGTTAATATCTCTCTCGGAACCCCATACCTCGTAAACATTTCCACCAAGGCCTCTGCTATTGTTACCGTATCCGTGCTTTTCGTTAGAACTGCATCCGGGTACCGAGTAGCCACATCGACCATTGTGAGTATGTACTTATTTCATCTGTGGGATACTGGCTTTATAGGTCCTACAATGTCCACTGCGACTCTTTAAAAAGGTTGCTCAATGATATGCATAGTCCTCAAAGGTACCTTCGAGACCAAACCTTTCGGTGTGGTTCTCTGACATGTGTCACAAGATCGTACAAACCGTTTAATGTCGCTTTGCATGCACGGCCAAAAAAATTCTTGAGCGACTCTGCTAGCCGTCTTTCTTACTCCCTGATGGCCAGCCATAATAGTGTCATGTGCCAAGACAAGAACAGCCCTTCGTAAACTCACCGGCACTGCTAACTATCTCTTTTCTCCTCCATCATGGGTCTTGACTATTCTGTACAGCAGCCCTGCCACCTTCTCAAGCTTATGCACGGCCCGACTCCTCTTACAATGAATCCATTTGCCCTGAATCTCAAAACACCGTCGCAGCGTACTGTCCGCTTCCTGCATTTTCCCTATTTCTGCTGCAGTTATGTCCATGACTGCCACTGATTCGTTCTGCTTGGTGTCACCCTTTTCCTTTTCGCCCTTGTTCCTCGTAGCTCTGTCCACTGCATAGGATGAATCTTCCCTGGTGTGCTGATCGACGCAAATCTCGTCACGTTTAACCACAACCTTAGGGGGTTGGAACTCCGTACCCTCGGCGCGTGTTGCAGTAGGCAAGCTCCAGAGGGGATCCGGATCATCGACTCTTCTGACCCCTGGCACATTTCCGAGAATTACATCGTAAAGGGGGTCTTTGACACATTGGGCTTCAATCCATCCGCAGTAATACGGCGACAAAATCAGTACCCTAGCAACTGGCATCCGCCGTACTGTTCCATCAGCCAAACGAACCTGCGGTTCTGTACCCGTGATATCCGTTTCTGGCACCATGGATTGTCTTACAAGCACAATGTTCGAGCCCGTATCTCGGAGTACCGATACTTTACGTCCATGTAACATCCCCACGACCACTGGCATAGCAGCTTCGACGTCTCCCGCCTTGGAAGATGTCGTAACAGCACTTGTCTTATCCCTGTCGTCCTGGTCACGTTCTTTTTCTCTGTCAGCATCAGCAGGGCTTTTGTCTGCAATTTTGCAGGCCGTCTTATTCCCTGCCCTTTCACGACAGGCTTCTGTTGTGTGCCCACGCCTTCCGCACCGGTCGCATTTCGACGATGAACTGTGAGTGCGACCCGCGACACAATTCGCTGCTCTATGCCCAGTCTTGTCAGAGAGGTAACATTTGATTGCACTCCGGTTTGCTCTTTCTTTTCCAAACCTCATTCATCTTGGCCTTTCCCTAGATTCCTTTGCCCTTGAGCTTCCAAATAACTGTCGGCGTGTTCGGACAGCTCAGCTGCCGTCTTCAAGTTCCGCTCCTTCAGGAATATTGCCACTCCCTTGTGACACGATGTCAGGAATTGTTCAGCAATCATGCTATCCCTCAGATCCTCGAATGTTCTGCCTATGTTAGCCATCTCCAACCACCGATCGAAGTAATTGGAGATTCGAGCAGCGAACAACTGGCCTGTCTCATTTTCCTGTGGTTTAGAGCTCCGGAATTTCTCTCGCAAACCCTCGGTATTTAGTCTGAAGCGCTGGAGCAGAGCCTTTTTCACCTTGTCTTAATCTAGCGCGTCCGCTGCTGGCATCCGGCTAAAAGCGGATAATGCCTCTCCCGCAAGGCACATGCTCAATCCAGTCGCCCAGTCACTCCTCTGTCAGCCTTGTCCTACTGCTATTCTCTCGAACCGCTGTATATAAGCGCCGAGGTCATCTCGCCTTTCGTCAAAAGGTGTGATTAACTTACGCGGACTCACTTTTGGAGGCCGGGGTACCATCTCTGACCTATCTGGTGCTCCCACACTAATGCTTGCGCGCAACTGCAGTTTTTTCTCAGTGGGCTCCTTCTGTATCATTAAGTTTCTATAAGTGCGCTCGTCTGCGGCTTTCGCTCCCTCTTCATCTTCTTTCGCAGCGTCTCGCGCCTCTGCACGCTCTTCTCGTAATCATTTCTGTTCCTCATGATAGAGCGACCATATGGCCTCAGCCGACAATCCCGCGGCACTACCGGCTGCCATCAAGCGTTCCAGATCCATGTCGCAGCTCCAGACAGACCTAGGCGCGTGACAAAGTTACATGGATCCTGGCAGGCTCGCCATTGTCACGCGTATGCTAGTGCCTGGTTCGCTCGTCGGGCTGTGCGAAATGAATCACGGAGGCCGATGGTTTCAAACAAAAACCCCCATTTCATTCCCAGAAAAAAAATTAGACGACAATCCCACAACAAAAACACGCACACTTAAAAAAACAAAAGGAAATGTCTAAATGTCTTGCGTTTCGACGTCCGCTCCCGTTCGCGTCCCACTAGTTGTCGCGCTTACGGTTTCGCCGTGACCTCCGGTCCGTTGCGAGTCCCTCTCAAGCTGGATGACGACACGCCGTATCCATTCTCCACGGTGGCGCAAATATTGAAGGAACCACTGTAGCCGTTGTTCCGGTAGTTCCTCGCCGAGGCAGGTGCTCGGGCGGGATACACTGCAGCCCAGGGTCAGCGGTAGTTCCGAGAACTGCTCGCTGAGGACGGTGCTCGGGCGGGACACTGCAGCCCAGGGCCAGCGGCAATTCCGTGAGCTGCTCGCCGAGGCAGGTGCTCGGGCGGGATACACCGCAGCCCAGGGTCAGCGGTAGTTCCGAGAACTGCTCGCCGAAGACGGTGCTCGGGCGGGAAACTGCAGCCCAGGGCCAGCGGCAATTGCGTGAGCTGCACGCCGAGGCAGGTGCTCGGGCAGGATACACTGCAGCCCAGGGTCAGCGGTAGTTCCGAGAACTGCTCGCCGAAGACGGTGCTCGGGCGGGAAACTGCAGCCCAGGGCCAGCGTCAATTCCTTGAGCTCCTCGCCGAGGCAGGTGCTCGGGCTGGATACACCGCAGCCCAGGGTCAGCGGTAGTTCCGAGAACTGCTCGCCGAAGACGGTGCTCGGGTGGGAAACTGCAGCCCAGGGCCAGCGGCAATTGCGTGAGCTGCTCGCCGAAGACGGTGCTCGGGCGGGAAACTGCAGCCCAGGGTCAGCGGTAGTTCCGTGCGCTGCTCGCCCAGTCAGGTGCTCGGGCGGGGAACTGCAGCCCAGGGTCAGCGGTAGTTCCGTGCGCTGCTCTCCCAGTCAGGTGCTCGGGTGGTAGCCTGGGGCAAGACCCAGCCAGAACTTCCGCAGCTGTCGGCCTCTCGAACGCTGTGTCTCGGCTCTCTCGTTCTTCACTACGCACGCCCCGTTGTTCCAATCTCGCCACCCCCGCGCGCTCTTTTTCTCTTCTTTTTTCTCTTTTCACTGCAGCCTTGAAATTATTTGTTCCACATACCTTCTTCCTCTTCTTCTTTTCTTGACCTTGTCATTCCGGACAGGGTCATACTGCAGATTTCTTTTTAAAGAAATCTTGTCAAAAATCAGACAGCAAGCTCAGTCTTGAGTTTCCCAATTTTTCTTTTTTTTTGCCTTTTCTTTGAATAACTCGAGAATGTGAGGCAGCACTCCTGTCTTTATATTTACGGCCGACAACCACGTCCTTCAGGACTTTACTGTGGGAAGGCTTAGTACTAGGGGTGTGCGAATATTCGAGTTTCGAATTCGAATCGAATACTACCTAATCGAATAATTCGACAGTACGAACATCTAAAACGCGACAAAGGCCATTGGTGAAACTTGGTGAAGTTGGGGTCGCTAAAACTAACGCTAACGTCATTACAATAGGCCTTTCGTTAAAACTTTCACCGATTTCGTGGTTCGAAAATGAGCGCATATTCACTTTAGAGGAGATTATGTTATTTCAGCACGTAAAAAAAGAAAGAGAAGAAAAGTGGGAAGCCCTTCTCAACTTCGCTTCCGGACTTCTTGCATAGTTCGGTCGCATATGCCGCAAGGGCCGTAAAACATCCCGACTTTCGCCTGCGAAACCCTTGATGATTGGTTTCAGATGTGAAAATTTGTTCACGCTGCACAGTCGCCACTGCCACCCTGACCACTCGTTCAGAAACTCAATTCTATCAGAAACTCCCATTATTTCGGCGTACAACGAAAACGCTACTGTGAACGGGCGCCCGAAGATTTTCGGGCCAGAGCCCCCATGACGATGGAGCACAATAACTTGACCATTGTCAGATGAGCCGTATTGTACGGCCATAGGAAAAAAAGCTTTCTACTGTACCACCCTCTCTTACCCATTAGGAACTTAAAAGTGGCGCTGCTGACTAGAATGGTGGCTGTTCTATCAACATGGTTGCACGCCCATAAAAGCTAGAAAAAAAATGACTCCCGAACAAGCGCGTAAGCTGTCACCACGCCGTAGCTTCCTTGATTTTTTTTTGTCTTGCCGTAAATGGAGGTGCACGCTTCGATACTATTCGATATTTTCGGCCACTATTCGGCACAATTCGATTAGAATTCGATTCGATAGTAAATTTCACTATTCGCAATAAGGTCGAAGTCTGGGTCAGTTGGTACATGACGCTGAGGCAAAAACCAGTCAAAAAGACGCCGGACAAAGGGAAGAAGTGACACACACAAGGACTGGACTAGCAACTGTGCTTTATTAGCTGACAGCACCTCCCAGAAGAACCACGGCGCATGCGCTAATCACGTAAACCCATGAAGTCAAAACCCAAAACAAGAAAAAGCAAAAGCAGAAATTGGCCTACATAACGGCCAAGAATCTACCGCCAGAGTGACAGGAACTCGCATTCCTTCTGCAGTAATGAAATAGACGTACTGCTTACACAAACATCGCGGTGCGTGTTTATATGATAAGCCTCAAGGATTTCGCGCTCCTCCTTGCCACCCCCTCTACCTAAAATCTTAACATTGGAAAACAGCGGCATACAACCACAGATCTGGCAGTGGCGGGGAAGATTAGCCCCGTCTGACGTGTTCAACGAATTGTGGTGCTCGCGCAGTCGTTCATTCAAGCATCGGCCAGTTTGGCCGATGTATACTTTTTCGCATGTTAGCGGAATCGCATACACAACATGTTTCGCGCAGGTAGTGTACTTGGTTTTATGCCGAATAGAACACACCGGAGTGCTAGTGTTTCCGCGAGCGACACGTGCACACAGCGCAGAAAGTTTGCAAGGCGCCGAAAAGACAACATCTGTGTGCACGTGTCGCTCGCGGAAACACTAGCACTCCGGTGTGTTCTATTCGGCATAAAACCAAGTACACTACCTGCGCGAAACATGTTGTGTATGCGATTCCGCTAACATGCGAAAAAGTATACATCGGTCAAACTGGCCGATGCTTGAATGAACGACTGCGCGAGCACCACAATTCGTTGAACACGTCAGACGGGGCTAATCTTCCTCGCCACTGCCAGATCTGTGGTTGTATGCCGCTGTTTTCCAATGTTAAGATTTTAGGTAGAGGGGGTGGCAAGGAGGAGCGCGAAATCCTTGAGGCTTATCATATAAACACGCACCGCGATGTTTGTGTAAGCAGTACGTCTATTTCATTACTGCAGAAGGAATGCGAGTTCCTGTCACTCTGGCGGTAGATTCTTGGCCGTTATGTAGGCCAATTTCTGCTTTTGCTTTTTCTTGTTTTGGGTTTTGACTTCATGGGTTTACGTGATTAGCGCATGCGCCGTGGTTCTTCTGGGAGGTGCTGTCAGCTAATAAAGCACAGTTGCTAGTCCAGTCCTTGTGTGTGTCACTTCTTCCCCTTGTCCGGCGTCTTTTTGACTGGTTTTTGCCTCAGCTTCACTATTCGCACACCGCTACTTAGTACCTTTGAGAGATATTTATATGCCTCAGGGCTTCTAAAGTAAAGACTTAGGGCAAACTGTCGAAGTTGCATCGGCCATCATCTCCTATGTTTTTTCAGTGGTTGCAGATGCATTTGCACTCTTAGAATTTCCCAAAATCCTTCTTTAGGTACCTGCCTGCTTCAAGAAGAAGCTGCGCATGATATGCAATTGTTCTCTTGGGCTTTTTAAGTCTTGCAACAATTTGATGGAGGTGAGAGTTCTCGTCACAGTAGCGCTGAAGCCTCTTCATAGAACGTATAGTGAGCACCTTCCGGGTCCTGGTCTTGGCTCTTGCGGTTCCTGGAAAATCAAAAAGCCACATCACTAATGTTAAGTCTAAGCAAGAGGCTTTAAAACTTACACTTTGGTTAAATGGTTTGCTACGTTTGGTACACTAGAAACACATACATTTGTATTTTAATGCAACGTATTATTACCTGGAATTTTGTGTGCATCCTTTACAAAATTTGCAAGCTATGCCCAACTTGAAATACCAGGTCAGGCTAGTGTAAAAGGCTAATTTGGTATTTTTGCATGTTATCACAACAAAACAAACACAGGCAAAATGTATTTTTTGTCACGCAGCCATGCATATGACTGGCCAAAAGTCAAGTGGAAATTTTAAGGGCTCGTTTTTTCTTTGTTACACACAATATTAATGAGCACTAACAGACAATAATGCCAAGGAAAGTATAGGGGATGTTATTATACCCCTGTCACACAGGGCAACTTAAGTGCACTTTGAGCGAGTGCACTTCGCCGCTAGTGCCATTCGCACGCTGTCACACGGGAACGTTTAGTGACACTCGCTGCAAAGCGCACTTGCCGGCGAGTGCGTTCGCCAAACTCACTTCGCCGAGACGGAGTGTCTAGCCTCGATAGCAGTGGCTCGAAAATAAATAAGTTATTATCCGAAGCTGAGTTCATAGCATTTCTGAACTATAGTTTTCTGTATTAGGAATAATATTATGCATTAAAACATACTATAATACAAAAAACTACTTTGCTATTCTCGTTCTCGGGCAGTTTACAGCCCCGACCGCCAGGGGCATGCCCAGCGCACGCCGTGCAATGGCTGCAGCCGTCGCGTTTGTACGTAAATTTTATTTTAAGGGCTGGTTATAGCTTTAACACAGTATTACTTAAAAAACATTGCCTGAAATAACAACTACCTGTTGTGCTACTTAAGTACCCATCGCCATTACAATCATTTCCAAAGTGCACTTCCCTTTCTCGTGTAGCAGCGCGCTGCCAAAGTGCCATTCTGGGGGCGTAAGTGCACTCGCTCAAAATGACACTAAACTTGCCAGTGTGACCGGGGTATTACTAGTAAATGTAACGTAAATATGAAGAAAGAAAAGTGGACGAAAAGACAACTTGCCGCGGGCAGGCACCGAACCTGCAACCTTCGAATAACGCGTCCGATGCTCTACCAACAGAGCTACCGCGGCGGCCATCCCCCGTCCACTTCATGGGGTATATATGTGTAGTTTAAACCTGGGAGTGCCAGTCAGCGCCGCCAGTAGCCATGACGGCAAGTGTGGAGCACTCTTTTTCTGCCTGTTGGTGTCACGTAGCACGTGAACTTATTACGAGCTGGCAGCTGACCAATAATCCCACGCATACTACCTGAAGGCATCAAGTCTGCCAGAACGAGACCCTTTCTAAGAATGAAGGAATGTAGCTTAGTGGAAGAGCATCGGACGCGTTATTCGAAGGTCGCAGGTTCGGTCCCTGCCGGCGTCAAGTTATCTTTTCGTCCGCTTTAGTTTCTTCTCATTTATATTCCAATTATTACAAATAACATCTCCTATACCGTCCTTGGCATTAATGTCTGTTAGTTCTCATTAATATTGTGTTTAACAAAGAAAAACGAGCCCTTAAAAGCGATCTTATTTCCTTCATTCATAGCAAGGGTGTCAGTCTGGCAGACTTGATGCCTTCAGGTAGTATGCGTGGGATTATTGGTCAGCTGCCAGCTCGTAAAAAGGTTCACGTGCTACGTGACACCAAAAAGACACAAAAAGAGTGTTCAAGAATCGCCGCCATGGCTGTGATCGGCGCTGGCTGACACTCCTAGGTTTAAATGTACATATATACCCTATAAAGTGAACAGGGGGATGACCGCCGCCGTAGCTCAGTGGTAGAGCATCGGACGCGTTATTCAAAGGTCGCAGGTTCAGTCCCTGCCGGCGTCAAGTTATCTTTTCGACCACTTAACTTTCTTCACATTTATATTCTAATTATTACAAATAACATCTCCCATACGTTCCTTCGCATTATTGTCTCTTAGTTCTCATATATATATATATATATATATATATATATATATATATATATTAATGAGGACTAACAGACAATAACGCCAAGGAAAGTATAGGGGGTGTTATCTGTAGTATTTAGAATATAAATGTGAAGTAAGTAAAGTGGACGAAAAGATAACCTGCCGCCGGCAGGGACCGAACCTGCGACCTTCGAATAACGCGTCCGATGCTCTACCACTGAGCTACGGCGGCGGTCATCCTCCCGTCCACTTTATGGGGTATATATGTGCATTTAAAACTTGGAGTGTTAGTCAGCGCCAGTCGCAGCCATGGCGGCGAGTGTGGAACACTCTTTTTCTGCCTTTCTGGCGTCACGTAGCACGTGATCTTTTTACGAGCTGGCAGCTGACCAATAATCCCTCGCATACTACCTGAAGGCATCAAGTCTGCCAGAGCGAGACCCTTGCTATGAATGAAGGAAAGAAGATGGCTCTTAAGGGCTCGTTTTCTTTGTTAGACAGAATATTAATGAGGACTAACAGACAATAACGCCAAGGAAAGTATAGGGGGTGTTATCTGTAGTATTTAGAATATAAATGTGAAGAAAGTAAAGTGGACGAAAAGATAACCTGCCGCCGGCAGGGACCGAACCTGCGACCTTCGAATAACGCGTCCGATGCTCTACCACTGAGCTACGGCGGCGGTCATCCTCCCGTCCACTTCATGGGGTATATATGTGCATTTAAACCTTGGAGTGTTAGTCAGCGCCAGTCGCAGCCATGGCGGCGAGTGTGGAACACTCTTTTTCTGCCTTTCTGGCGTCACGTAGCACGTGATCTTTTTACGAGCTGGCAGCTGACCAATAATCCCTCGCATACTACCTGAAGGCATCAAGTCTGCCAGAGCGAGACCCTTGCTATGAATGAAGGAAAGAAGATGACTCTTAAGGGCTCGTTTTCTTTGTTAGACAGAATATTAATGAGGACTAACAGACAATAACGCCAAGGAAAGTATAGGGGGTGTTATCTGTAGTATTTAGAATATAAATGTGAAGAAAGTAAAGTGGACGAAAAGATAACCTGCCGCCGGCAGGGACCGAACCTGCGACCTTCGAATAACGCGTCCGATGCTCTACCACTGAGCTACGGCGGCGGTCATCCTCCCGTCCACTTTATGGGGTATATATGTGCATTTAAACCTTGGAGTGTTAGTCAGCGCCAGTCGCAGCCATGGCGGCGAGTGTGGAACACTCTTTTTCTGCCTTTCTGGCGTCACGTAGCACGTGATCTTTTTACGAGCTGGCAGCTGACCAATAATCCTTCGCATACTACCTGAAGGCATCAAGTCTGCCAGAGCGAGACCCTTGCTATGAATGAAGGAAAGAAGATGACTCTTAAGGGCTCGTTTTCTTTGTTAGACAGAATATTAATGAGGACTAACAGACAATAACGCCAAGGAAAGTATAGGGGGTGTTATCTGTAGTATTTAGAATATAAATGTGAAGAAAGTAAAGTGGACGAAAAGATAACCTGCCGCCGGCAGGGACCGAACCTGTGACCTTCGAATAACGCGTCCGATGCTCTACCACTGAGCTACGGCGGCGGTCATCCTCCCGTCCACTTTATGGGGTATATATGTGCATTTAAACCTTGGAGTGTTAGTCAGCGCCAGTCGCAGCCATGGCGGCGAGTGTGGAACACTCTTTTTCTGCCTTTCTGGCGTCACGTAGCACGTGATCTTTTTACGAGCTGGCAGCTGACCAATAATCCCTCGCATACTACCTGAAGGCATCAAGTCTGCCAGAGCGAGACCCTTGCTATGAATGAAGGAAAGAAGATGACTCTTAAGGGCTCGTTTTCTTTGTTAGACAGAATATTAATGAGGACTAACAGACAATAACGCCAAGGAAAGTATAGGGGGTGTTATCTGTAGTATTTAGAATATAAATGTGAAGAAAGTAAAGTGGACGAAAAGATAACCTGCCGCCGGCAGGGACCGAACCTGCGACCTTCGAATAACGCGTCCGATGCTCTACCACTGAGCTACGGCGGCGGTCATCCTCCCGTCCACTTTATGGGGTATATATGTGCATTTAAACCTTGGAGTGTTAGTCAGCGCCAGTCGCAGCCATGGCGGCGAGTGTGGAACACTCTTTTTCTGCCTTTCTGGCGTCACGTAGCACGTGATCTTTTTACGAGCTGGCAGCTGACCAATAATCCCTCGCATACTACCTGAAGGCATCAAGTCTGCCAGAGCGAGACCCTTGCTATGAATGAAGGAAAGAAGATGACTCTTAAGGGCTCGTTTTCTTTGTTAGACAGAATATTAATGAGGACTAACAGACAATAACGCCAAGGAAAGTATAGGGGGTGTTATCTGTAGTATTTAGAATATAAATGTGAAGAAAGTAAAGTGGACGAAAAGATAACCTGCCGCCGGCAGGGACCGAACCTGCGACCTTCGAATAACGCGTCCGATGCTCTACCACTGAGCTACGGCGGCGGTCATCCTCCCGTCCACTTTATGGGGTATATATGTGCATTTAAACCTTGGAGTGTTAGTCAGCGCCAGTCGCAGCCATGGCGGCGAGTGTGGAACACTCTTTTTCTGCCTTTCTGGCGTCACGTAGCACGTGATCTTTTTACGAGCTGGCAGCTGACCAATAATCCCTCGCATACTACCTGAAGGCATCAAGTCTGCCAGAGCGAGACCCTTGCTATGAATGAAGGAAAGAAGATGACTCTTAAGGGCTCGTTTTCTTTGTTAGACAGAATATTAATGAGGACTAACAGACAATAACGCCAAGGAAAGTATAGGGGGTGTTATCTGTAGTATTTAGAATATAAATGTGAAGAAAGTAAAGTGGACGAAAAGATAACCTGCCGCCGGCAGGGACCGAACCTGCGACCTTCGAATAACGCGTCCGATGCTCTACCACTGAGCTACGGCGGCGGTCATCCTCCCGTCCACTTTATGGGGTATATATGTGCATTTAAACCTTGGAGTGTTAGTCAGCGCCAGTCGCAGCCATGGCGGCGAGTGTGGAACACTCTTTTTCTGCCTTTCTGGCGTCACGTAGCACGTGATCTTTTTACGAGCTGGCAGCTGACCAATAATCCCTCGCATACTACCTGAAGGCATCAAGTCTGCCAGAGCGAGACCCTTGCTATGAATGAAGGAAAGAAGATGACTCTTAAGGGCTCGTTTTCTTTGTTAGACAGAATATTAATGAGGACTAACAGACAATAACGCCAAGGAAAGTATAGGGGGTGTTATCTGTAGTATTTAGAATATAAATGTGAAGAAAGTAAAGTGGACGAAAAGATAACCTGCCGCCGGCAGGGACCGAACCTGCGACCTTCGAATAACGCGTCCGATGCTCTACCACTGAGCTACGGCGGCGGTCATCCTCCCGTCCACTTTATGGGGTATATATGTGCATTTAAACCTTGGAGTGTTAGTCAGCGCCAGTCGCAGCCATGGCGGCGAGTGTGGAACACTCTTTTTCTGCCTTTCTGGCGTCACGTAGCACGTGATCTTTTTACGAGCTGGCAGCTGACCAATAATCCCTCGCATACTACCTGAAGGCATCAAGTCTGCCAGAGCGAGACCCTTGCTATGAATGAAGGAAAGAAGATGACTCTTAAGGGCTCGTTTTCTTTGTTAGACAGAATATTAATGAGGACTAACAGACAATAACGCCAAGGAAAGTATAGGGGGTGTTATCTGTAGTATTTAGAATATAAATGTGAAGAAAGTAAAGTGGACGAAAAGATAACCTGCCGCCGGCAGGGACCGAACCTGCGACCTTCGAATAACGCGTCCGATGCTCTACCACTGAGCTACGGCGGCGGTCATCCTCCCGTCCACTTTATGGGGTATATATGTGCATTTAAACCTTGGAGTGTTAGTCAGCGCCAGTCGCAGCCATGGCGGCGAGTGTGGAACACTCTTTTTCTGCCTTTCTGGCGTCACGTAGCACGTGATCTTTTTACGAGCTGGCAGCTGACCAATAATCCCTCGCATACTACCTGAAGGCATCAAGTCTGCCAGAGCGAGACCCTTGCTATGAATGAAGGAAAGAAGATGACTCTTAAGGGCTCGTTTTCTTGTTAGACAGAATATTAATGAGGACTAACAGACAATACGCCAAGGAAAGTATAGGGGGTGTTATCTGTAGTATTTAGAATATAAATGTGAAGAAAGTAAAGTGGACGAAAAGATAACCTGCCGCCGGCAGGGACCGAACCTGCGACCTTCGAATAACGCGTCCGATGCTCTACCACTGAGCTACGGCGGCGGTCATCCTCCCGTCCACTCCAAGGTTTAAATGCACATATATACCCCATAAAGTGGACGGGAGGATGACCGCCGCCGTAGCTCAGTGGTAGAGCATCGGACGCGTTATTCGAAGGTCGCAGGTTCGTGTCCCTGCCGGCGGCAGGTTATCTTTTCGTCCACTTTACTTTCTTCACATTTATATTCTAAATACTACAGATAACACCCCCTATACTTTCCTTGGCGTTATTGTCTGTTAGTCCTCATTAATATTCTGTCTAACAAAGAAAACGAGCCCTTAAGAGTCATCTTCTTTCCTTCATTCATAGCAAGGGTCTCGCTCTGGCAGACTTGATGCCTTCAGGTAGTATGCGAGGGATTATTGGTCAGCTGCCAGCTCGTAAAAAGATCACGTGCTACGTGACGCCAGAAAGGCAGAAAAAGAGTGTTCCACACTCGCCGCCATGGCTGCGACTGGCGCTGACTAACACTCCAAGGTTTAAATGCACATATATACCCCATAAAGTGGACGGGAGGATGACCGCCGCCGTAGCTCAGTGGTAGAGCATCGGACGCGTTATTCGAAGGTCGCAGGTTCGGTCCCTGCCGGCGGCAGGTTATCTTTTCGTCCACTTTACTTTCTTCACATTTATATTCTAAATACTACAGATAACACCCCCTATACTTTCCTTGGCGTTATTGTCTGTTAGTCCTCATTAATATTCTGTCTAACAAAGAAACGAGCCCTTAAGAGTCATCTTCTTTCCTTCATTCATAGCAAGGGTCTCGCTCTGGCAGACTTGATGCCTTCAGGTAGTATGCGAGGGATTATTGGTCAGCTGCCAGCTCGTAAAAAGATCACGTGCTACGTGACGCCAGAAAGGCAGAAAAAGAGTGTTCCACACTCGCCGCCATGGCTGCGACTGGCGCTGACTAACACTCCAAGGTTTAAATGCACATATATACCCCATAAAGTGGACGGGAGGATGACCGCCGCCGTAGCTCAGTGGTAGAGCATCGGACGCGTTATTCGAAGGTCGCAGGTTCGGTCCCTGCCGGCGGCAGGTTATCTTTTCGTCCACTTTACTTTCTTCACATTTATATTCTAAATACTACAGATAACACCCCCTATACTTTCCTTGGCGTTATTGTCTGTTAGTCCTCATTAATATTCTGTCTAACAAAGAAAACGAGCCCTTAAGAGTCATCTTCTTTCCTTCATTCATAGCAAGGGTCTCGCTCTGGCAGACTTGATGCCTTCAGGTAGTATGCGAGGGATTATTGGTCAGCTGCCAGCTCGTAAAAAGATCACGTGCTACGTGACGCCAGAAAGGCAGAAAAAGAGTGTTCCACACTCGCCGCCATGGCTGCGACTGGCGCTGACTAACACTCCAAGGTTTAAATGCACATATATACCCCATAAAGTGGACGGGAGGATGACCGCCGCCGTAGCTCAGTGGTAGAGCATCGGACGCGTTATTCGAAGGTCGCAGGTTCGGTCCCTGCCGGCGGCAGGTTATCTTTTCGTCCACTTTACTTTCTTCACATTTATATTCTAAATACTACAGATAACACCCCCTATACTTTCCTTGGCGTTATTGTCTGTTAGTCCTCATTAATATTCTGTCTAACAAAGAAAACGAGCCCTTAAGAGTCATCTTCTTTCCTTCATTCATAGCAAGGGTCTCGCTCTGGCAGACTTGATGCCTTCAGGTCAGTATGCGAGGGATTATTGGTCAGCTGCCAGCTCGTAAAAAGATCACGTGCTACGTGACGCCAGAAAGGCAGAAAAAGAGTGTTCCACACTCGCCGCCATGGCTGCGACTGGCGCTGACTAACACTCCAAGGTTTAAATGCACATATATACCCCATAAAGTGGACGGGAGGATGACCGCCGCCGTAGCTCAGTGGTAGAGCATCGGACGCGTTATTCGAAGGTCGCAGGTTCGGTCCCTGCCGGCGGCAGGTTATCTTTTCGTCCACTTTACTTTCTTCACATTTATATTCTAAATACTACAGATAACACCCCCTATACTTTCCTTGGCGTTATTGTCTGTTAGTCCTCATTAATATTCTGTCTAACAAAGAAAACGAGCCCTTAAGAGTCATCTTCTTTCCTTCATTCATAGCAAGGGTCTCGCTCTGGCAGACTTGATGCCTTCAGGTAGTATGCGAGGGATTATTGGTCAGCTGCCAGCTCGTAAAAAGATCACGTGCTACGTGACGCCAGAAAGGCAGAAAAAGAGTGTTCCACACTCGCCGCCATGGCTGCGACTGGCGCTGACTAACACTCCAAGGTTTAAATGCACATATATACCCCATAAAGTGGACGGGAGGATGACCGCCGCCGTAGCTCAGTGGTAGAGCATCGGACGCGTTATTCGAAGGTCGCAGGTTCGGTCCCTGCCGGCGGCAGGTTATCTTTTCGTCCACTTTACTTTCTTCACATTTATATTCTAAATACTACAGATAACACCCCCTATACTTTCCTTGGCGTTATTGTCTGTTAGTCCTCATTAATATTCTGTCTAACAAAGAAAACGAGCCCTTAAGAGTCATCTTCTTTCCTTCATTCATAGCAAGGGTCTCGCTCTGGCAGACTTGATGCCTTCAGGTAGTATGCGAGGGATTATTGGTCAGCTGCCAGCTCGTAAAAAGATCACGTGCTACGTGACGCCAGAAAGGCAGAAAAAGAGTGTTCCACACTCGCCGCCATGGCTGCGACTGGCGCTGACTAACACTCCAAGGTTTAAATGCACATATATACCCCATAAAGTGGACGGGAGGATGACCGCCGCCGTAGCTCAGTGGTAGAGCATCGGACGCGTTATTCGAAGGTCGCAGGTTCGGTCCCTGCCGGCGGCAGGTTATCTTTTCGTCCACTTTACTTTCTTCACATTTATATTCTAAATACTACAGATAACACCCCCTATACTTTCCTTGGCGTTATTGTCTGTTAGTCCTCATTAATATTCTGTCTAACAAAGAAAACGAGCCCTTAAGAGTCATCTTCTTTCCTTCATTCATAGCAAGGGTCTCGCTCTGGCAGACTTGATGCCTTCAGGTAGTATGCGAGGGATTATTGGTCAGCTGCCAGCTCGTAAAAAGATCACGTGCTACGTGACGCCAGAAAGGCAGAAAAAGAGTGTTCCACACTCGCCGCCATGGCTGCGACTGGCGCTGACTAACACTCCAAGGTTTAAATGCACATATATACCCCATAAAGTGGACGGGAGGATGACCGCCGCCGTAGCTCAGTGGTAGAGCATCGGACGCGTTATTCGAAGGTCGCAGGTTCGGTCCCTGCCGGCGGCAGGTTATCTTTTCGTCCACTTTACTTTCTTCACATTTATATTCTAAATACTACAGATAACACCCCCTATACTTTCCTTGGCGTTATTGTCTGTTAGTCCTCATTAATATTCTGTCTAACAAAGAAAACGAGCCCTTAAGAGTCATCTTCTTTCCTTCATTCATAGCAAGGGTCTCGCTCTGGCAGACTTGATGCCTTCAGGTAGTATGCGAGGGATTATTGGTCAGCTGCCAGCTCGTAAAAAGATCACGTGCTACGTGACGCCAGAAAGGCAGAAAAAGAGTGTTCCACACTCGCCGCCATGGCTGCGACTGGCGCTGACTAACACTCCAAGGTTTAAATGCACATATATACCCCATAAAGTGGACGGGAGGATGACCGCCGCCGTAGCTCAGTGGTAGAGCATCGGACGCGTTATTCGAAGGTCGCAGGTTCGGTCCCTGCCGGCGGCAGGTTATCTTTTCGTCCACTTTACTTTCTTCACATTTATATTCTAAATACTACAGATAACACCCCCTATACTTTCCTTGGCGTTATTGTCTGTTAGTCCTCATTAATATTCTGTCTAACAAAGAAAACGAGCCCTTAAGAGTCATCTTCTTTTCTATATATATATATATATATATATATATATATATATATATATATATATATATATATATACTCGTATATATATATATATAAAGAAATTATTTATGTGCCCACGCTTGAAGTAAATGCTGCCGTCGAGTGCTGCAACACTTGGCCATTTGGTTATAAATTCCAATCGTTGACCAACTTCGGAACGTGGAATATTTAATGCAATTATTACGTGTTTCATACGGTGTCGACTTTCGATCATGCCGATGTCTTGTGTTATAACTGGTGGTGAATAGAACAACTGAAGATGGTTTGACGTTAGCATGTCCCATTTTCTATTTGATAAAATTTTAAACGTGAACGACAGTTTCTTCTTGACAGAGGTTGCCTGATAGCTCTGGATAACAGGTATGTGATTGATGTGAGGTCGTAACGATTGTATATAAAGCAAATTGCTCTTCCCTGAAGCATTTACCGTTTATCGATTTTTTTAGTATGTGGACGCCAGAAAACAGCAGCGTAGTCGAACCTAGGCAGAATAACGGATTGATATGAAAGAAGACGTACTGTGGAGGTCGACAGTTTCAGTGCCCTGTCATGCAAAAATAGTTGGCGTTGTGTATGAGCTATGACTTTGTTGATGTGTTCATCCCGCCGGAGATTACTTGATATTACAAATCCTAAGTATTTGTACTCGGTTACTTAGGTAAGATAGTTGTTCTTATAGACGTATTGATAGATGAGGGGCATTTTCTGGCGTCTAATCATCATTGCTGCTGTTTTTTTTTTCAAGATTCAGAGGCATTAACCAATTTTCACACACCAACACATCCTTCTCAAGAGCTTGATTTAGGAGCAGCTCTTCGGACGTGTTTTCAACCTTGCATAATAAAATGCAGTGATCAACGTAAAGCTGAATTTTTACTGGGATGTCATCAAAAATGTCCTTTATAACGACAAAAATCGTATATAAGAAAAATAGAAGCCCGACGTCAGAGCACCGAGCTCTGTGGCACACCACTTGAGACTTCATCTGGACAATGACGGTCAAAAGAATGAATTTGTTGGCTGCCAGTAATATATGGAGACATCCGGGATGTTATGTTTTGAAGTACTGAGTTTGATTTATGAGGCAGGTGTCGAAAACCGTGTCAAAGGCTTCACGAGAGTCTAGAATGACAGCGTCAGTTTGATTAAATATATTAATGTATACTGCAAAGTTGTATCTAGTTTCTGCTAATTGAGTTTGTGCAGAAAAACCCCGCTGAAATCCATTTTGTACTTTGGTGAACAAAGTTTGTTTCTCGAGAAATTCTGAAATATGATTATGTGCTCCGTCGACTTTAAATATGATTGTGTTCCATGAAGGATAGTAATATTTAAGACAGTATTTGCTCCCAAGGAGTCAATCTGATTTTTTACTGTCCGTACTAGACGTTCATGAGCGAAATTGACAAAACGATACGTTGTAAAGAGGGCACCGTGATGCGGTTTCGTAGTGCACACAAATGTCCTCAGCAGGACGAACCCCCCCGTTCCATTCTGTCGCAGCTTGCACCATGGCCGGCGAACACCAAGTTTTTCTCATTGCCTCAGGCAAATGCTGCTTTCGAGAGACGATAATATTAATGAGATGTACGACCTTCATGCAAACACGCGGGCCCCTCTAATAGCATCGTCCACCTGTCGCGAACCCACTACACTCATACCTGACTTCCGTGCATTGATACGAATGTCACCGTTGCAGGGATCGTAGCTTTGAGCGGCCAGGAGTGGAAGGAAAACAGGCGCCTCTGTATGCAGATCATCGCCGACCTGGGATACGGAAAAGAGCCAATGCACACCCTCATTCAGGCAAGCACAGCCACGTGTGTTCCGGCGATTGTGCTGCTATCAGAATGGGTTTATCTTTTCTTGATTGTGGCTTTCATTCGGTTCTCCAACGTTTTTGGAGTCAAGACGTCTTCAAATACAGAAATCGAGCAGGACTGTATCTGGCAAGCAAATACATACTTTTATTTCATTGCCTGGAGCACCATGACGATCGTTAGCTAGCGCATGCAACTGCATGAACACTTGCAGATGACATTTGCAGATGACATACTGCCCGTATAAGAGAATACTGATGCCAATCTACACAGCAAAGATTTGATGTATAAATTAACAGAACGAAGGTAGCCATCAAGCCAATTCGCTGCAAATATTGTGGGCCCAACTTTACTCGCACGCTCAATGGCAACTATTGTGGCAGTTGCACTGATAGATAGAGCGAATTTATTAGAAGGCAGAGAGGTCGGCCTGAGTTTGAGTGCTCTAGCCTGCTACTCTGCACAGGAGAAAAGGGGAAGGGGAAAAAAGAGTAATGAAGACGATGATGGGGACAGGAAGAGGTAATGCGTATATACAATAACCACGTAACAAAATGGTCTTCTTAAAGTCTACTGTCAAGTCCTGTACTCTTGAGAATATCTATAAATGCCCTTGTAGCAGTCGTTGATGCTGTCTGGTCGGACAGTGCGGACAATAGATTAGTTTCACTTAGAGCGTTCACACCGATGCCGGCCAACGTTGAAGCCAGCGTCTTCCGTTCGGACGCGTACAGAGGGCAGTCGTACAATACATGGGCTAAAGTTTCATCGACTTGGCAGCGCTCACAGTTCGGGTTGCCCGCACGGCCAATAAGACGCGCGTAGCGTCGAGTGAAGGCGGCGCCTAGTCGAATCCGGTACAGCAGACTGGCGTGGCGTCGCTTTATTTTAGCCGGGAGTCGAAAGGTCATGTGAGGGTCTGTTTCCCACAGACGCCTATGCAAATGGTCTGGGTTAAACCAGTAAGTTGTTGTGAACTCTCGCATAAGCGATCTTAACAAAGAGTTCACGTCACTTCGTGAATACGGAATTTTTACGAGAGCGGCGCTGTTATCGGCAGCTGCTTTTGCTGTAGCATCAGCTAGCACGTTGCCTACCAAGCCACAGTGTACAGGTACCCATTGGAAGATGAGAGAGTGACCATTCCGTTGCGTGATATCGAATGCCTGTATGATTTCGGAAGCCAATACGTAATATTGTCATTTTCTTGAGCATGAATGAAGGGCTTGCAATACGGATGTCGTATCTGAAGGTATTGTCCATCTGCGTGGTGCTTGGTCGGATACAAATCGAACAGCTTCTCGTATAGCAAGCAATTCTGCTGCTGCTGATGAGGACTTATGGTCTAACCTGTACGGCCGGGAAATATCCAGTTGAGGGATCACGAAACCGGCAGTCGAAACGCGCGGAGTTACAGACCCATCAATGTATACGTGTATAGTGTTGTATCGCTCAGTCAAGTACGCCAAGGTGAGTTGCTTGAGGCCAACACAATGTACACGTGATTTCTTCGGAATCCCAGGTACTTGAAGGTGCACCAGCGGTTTACGCAGTGTCCACAGTGGCACTTCAGGGATGACGGTTGGTGCAAAACCTACAGGAATGGTACTCTTGTGCGTATTAATGTATTCTGAGTAGGCGCAGCCTGATCGGTTCGTCTGCAGTGAAGACATGTGGTGGTGCGCATGCTGGGTCTGCACCCGAAGGTGAACTCGAAGAGGTTCACAAGACGTGTAAATATCTATAGGGTGGGTGCGTGACTCTTCAATGGTGCCTGATGTTGTAATACATCGCGGGAGGCCTAGACATGTCCGGAGTGCTCGTGCTTGAAGGCTCTTTAACGTACGAATGCACGTTGTACGCATACGTGAAAGCACAGGTGAGCTGTAGCGTAGATATCCCACAAATAATGCCTGGTATAGCTGCAGAAGGCTTTTCTCAAAGGGGCCCCATCTTAGTCCAGCTACAGCACGAAGCACGTCTATAAAGCTGACTAGTTTGGTCCGTAGCGCCGTGACATGCTTGGACTAAGATAGGTTGCGGTCAATAACGACACCTAAATATCTGTAATGCCTGACAGCAGGAATCGCTGCTCCGTCAGCGAAGATGGGATATCGCGTCATTGACTTTCGTGTGAACGCCAATGTGACTTTGCCGTTGAAATTTGCAGGCCTTGACGGCGCAAGTACTTGAATGTTATTGGCGTAGCCTGTTGTAGTCTTGCTCGCATTTGTGGACGCGTTACTCCAGAGGCCCATATGTAAATGTCGTCTGCGTATACGCTGATTTTAACATTGTCAGGGAGCTCCGCTCCAAGACCAATGAGCGTAATGTTGAACAGTGTGGGGCTGAGGACCGCGCCTTTTGGAACACCACAGTTGACGTAGTGCCTGCCGGTGTCGCCATCAGTCGTCGACATGAAAATGGTACGTTCGCTCAGATAGCTGACAATCCATGCGTGAAGTCGACCCCCTACGCCAACGTCTTCAAGCGCGTCGAGAATGGCTTCATAAAGGACGTTATTGTAGGCGCCTTTTAGGTTCAAAAAATTGCGCCCACTATTATCCGACGTAGTCTTTCCTGTTCCACAGAGGCAACTAGGTCTATAACTCCGTCTACAGATGAACGACCCCTGCGGAAACCATTCATAAAATCTGGCAAGGTGAAAGTATTCTCCAAGAGCCATTCCAGTCTTGTAAGCACCATACGTTCCATTACCTTGCCGACGCAACTGGCTAAGGCGAATGATCTATCGGAAGAGAGCTCGTTGGAGCACTTGCCTGGTTTCAAAAGGGCCACTATGCGGCTGCACTTCCAGTTATCCGGAACTCTCGCCTTGTCCCACGTAGTATTATAGAACGACAAAAGAGCTTTCTGTGCTTCTTGGCTGAGATGAGAGAGAGCCGAATAAGTGATGCCATCAGGTCCTGGCGCAGAGGAGTGTCGGGAGGCTGAGATCGCAGCATCGAGCTCGTGCTAAGTGAACGGCAAGTCAAGACGTTCATCACAGGATGGTGGGGAGCATAATATGACGGTGATCCCGTTGAGAAGGACGTGCCTACGAGGAATCGGCAATATTCTTCTCCTATTTCTACTTCGCTCCGGCCTTGCCTTAGGGCCACACCTCGGAAAGGGAACAACTGCGGCGTGTGTGTCCGAAGGTTTCGTACAAGCTGCCATATTCGTGATAGGGGTTTCCTGGGGTCCAGAGAATCACAAAACGTTCTCCACTGTTGCCTGTCGAGCTTATCGAGGTGTCGGAGTACATGTCGTTGTGCTTGGCGAGATGTAGACAGGTCTGATGGCAATCTCGTCCTCCTGTACTTTCTTTCTGCGCGGCGACGGATTGCACGCAGGTGCTCGTATTGTGCGTCAACCTGCGATCTGGGTTTCGACACACTGATGAGTCTGGTATTTGCTGTCAAGGCTGACGCTATAACGCCTTCTATTTCGGAAATACATTGAATGTTTCCACACTGAGTATCCACAGATGTTTGGAAGGCTTGCCAGTCCACACTTCGTACAAAACGGGGAGATTAACGGCGGAATCCTTTTAGTTGTATATACGTCGGGAGGTGGTCACTTCCGTGCGTTTCTACATCTACACACCAAGAGGTGGTAGACAGCAGATTTCTAGTCACAAAACAAACGTCTAGACAGCTGCTGTACGATGTGCCGCGAAGGAACGTGGGGGATCTATTGTTGATGGTCATGAGGCCCCTATTTAGGACGAACTCAGTCATGTCCCTGCCGCAGGTGTTCATCGAAGCAGAGCCCCACATTGGATGGTGCGCATTGAAATCTCCTACTTGAACGTGTGGGCTTGGGCAAGCTTGGAACACAGACGAGAGGTTAGAGCAGTCAACGCGGCTTCTGGGGGGAATATATCCACCTATGAGAGATATCGAACGTCGCTTGTGCTCCATAGTCAGGCATATATAATTATTTGAAGCGGGAGGAGCCACGTCATGCCTCATGTACGTCAAATCACTACGTATACATATAACCACTTTGCTCGTACTTCGGTCGTCGCAAGACCATAGCATCACGTATCCCGATATCCGAAAAGGTGAAACAATGTTTGGCTCACATATAACAACCACGGGAAACTGATATTTAAGCATTCATTGCCGAAAGTCAGGCAGTCTACTTAGCAAACCTCTTGCGTTCCACTGCATTATAGCAGATGCATGTACTCTCTCTTCGAGTGAAGTCGCCATGTTGTTCTATGGAAGCGCTACCAGGAACGGTTCCAACACGTCGAGGATCTGCACCACTGCCTTCGCGCCTGGCGTCTGTAGCTCGTAGAGAATGGCACCTAGAGACTTTAGCAGGTTCTTCAGTGTAGTCTGTGTCTTGTCAATGTTTTGCCTATCCTTTTCAGCCACCTTTGGAGTTGCAGCACATGATGTGGTCGTCCTTATTGTTCCAGACTGTAGTGAAGGCCACTCTGCATCTGAAACAGGGGCGTAGCCAAGGGGGGGGGGCTGAGGGGTTCAACCCCCCCCCCCCCCCGAAATTTTTCAGTTTTGCTTGCACATATATACACGCACACATACAAACGCACGCACGAACATACATAAAGTATGGTTGAACCCCCCCCCCAAAAAAAATTCTGGCTATGCCCCTGATCAGACGCATCTTTCTGCGACGCTGGCTCGGCCGGCTTTTGTGCATCACTCGGTCGGGGTGCACTCCAGATGGAAGTAAAGGCTTTACACTGCGTAGTCATTTGTTTATCTTGTGCTGCAGTCGATCTACCACTCCGGTGGCTGCTGTGGTTTCGTTGGCGTCGGCGGTTTGAACGGCGTCTCTCACGACGGATAAATGAGAGAGCCTCTCTGTGTGTCGAGTTGTCGCTCACCATCTTCCTCAGAATGCGCATTTCTTCTTTTATCTTCGGGCAATCGTTCAATGTCGCGTCATGCACACCAGAGCAGTTCGGGCACTTGAAAGGAGCCGCAGCGTCACAGTCGTCAGTCTTATGAGGTCTCATGAATCTGTCAAGTTATCACACTTTTGCACACAGCGCTGACGTGTCCTAACTTGCAGCACATGTGGCACTGCAAAGGCCGTGGCACCAAAGGGCGCACCGGATGTCTCACGTATCCAACCTTGACGCTTGCAGGCTGAGACTCAGAGTCAAATACTATTTTAATGCATCGAGACTGCCCGAAACGGCGGACGGTCGCGATTCTGACTGTTGACGTTAAAAGCCTCTGAAGATCAGCGTCAGTGATGTCAGTGTCCGCGTACGTCATTTATGACTCCAATCGTTGTTCCTTTCCCGCGGGCAGCGAACGAGCGCACTGAGATACTTCCCAGCTGCGTGATGGCCTTCAATCTCTCGAGGATGGTGTTGTTTGCCACATCTACTGACAATATATTCTTCCTACTATTGATGCGGATTTCAGTCACTTGCGCTGGTGCAACCCGCTCAAAATATTCCGTTAAGGACTGCCTGTTAAGCGAGTTCAAGTTGTCTTGTTGGAGGGGATTTGCGCTACAGGACGGACGCACGTAATGAACACGACAAGCGTCTCTCGTAGAGGTAGGCACGTATGAAATTGTGAAAGACTGCTTGCCATGATCCGTCGCTGGTTGCGAGTCCCTCGAACTTGACGTCCTTCGAAACTTTCTTTTCAACCGCCGGGTGGTGAGTGTCGTGAAATCGGCTTCCGACTGCATTTCTTCAACGGATGAGCTGTCGCTGGAATCACAATGAGCGCCTGCGACGACACGGTCACCCATCTTCGTTCCATCAGTCGGTAGACGGCTGGGGCCCGCGGTCTCGTCGGTGTGATGGTCCCTCATCTCGAGAGACGACGTCCTCCGTCTCGCTTGATCTGCGGTCGTCAGGAATTCTCAGAATTGCGAGAAAATATGGGAGCAGTTCAATGCTCAACTATGCCCGAACGCACTTCTTCCTCTCGACAGATGCACTGGCTGCAGATGTGTCAGTGGGCAAGCAAAGGATAAATGTAAACCGATTTGACTTCCGCCACTGACGTTCCACTGACATATATCTCGCCTGCCACGCTTCTCTCAGCTGAAGCAGCGCAGAAAAACAGGTGCGGCGAAGATATCGCAATGTACGCAACACGACGTAAATAACAGTATACTTATGATAATAATACTGATAATAATAATAACAACAATAATAAAGTAATAATAATAATAATAATAATAATAATAATAATGATAGGTACTGTACTTTTCATCAAGAAGACGAGGCAGGCTGGGAGAGAATGCTGAGAAGCAGCCTCACTAGCTCCGGCCCCCCAAAAGCACACTTTGACGGGTTTACAGCAAACTGTGGTGCAGATAATAAAGATTGAAAAGAGATATATACAGCAATTAAACAACATCCTTGAAACTGGACAAGAAAATAAAATTATGGAGAAACAGGATGATCAGCAACATTTTCATTGGAAATATAAATTAAAGGAGCGCTGCAACACTTTTGAAGCTCCAATTATTTCGTGTCTGCTTTGCGTAGACTGACGGCTGGGGTTAATTCCAGGATACGTCTAAGCCCCGATAACAAGTGATTTAGCATTTTAATCACTCAACAAAGTCACTACATCGCTGCAGGCCGAATCAGCTCATAGTGGCGCTCGCCAGAACTATTGCGGGCGGAAATGACGGCCAAGAGCGCGAGCCTATCATTGGATAAACGTAACATTAGAAATGATCGCGGCGTGGCAGCGAAATTGGAAATATTCTATGGTTCTTTTCTGTGCTTTTTCATTGATCCCCAAATAGACGCCATCGGAAGAAAAAAAATCACTACAACTACAAAGCACGACAGAGGCGCTGGCTGCCATTTCGCCTCGGGATTTTTTGTTGTCGGTTGTCCATACCATACGAAAGACTTCTATCTCCTTCTTGCTTCTGTACGTTTGCGAGCTGCGTCTTTCCGCACGTGTTGTTGAAGAGGCGCAAGTAATCTCCTTCGTTGATTGATCTCGCTGCACCCTTCGTGGGGATCGAACAACCCGCGTAGGGGCAACCGCCCTTGTCCTTCCATCTAACAATTAGAGGAGGTGCATGGAACAACGACATCGAATGTTGTTCGAAGCAGTAGCGCCCGCTCAAATTCTGACAGGTCAGTGTCAGGCACCACGTTTGTCACTATGGCAACGGCGTCAACAGTACGCTGGAAAGGACAAGCAGGTATTCTGTGCAAGCTTTCGCTACGTAGGAGATTTCAGTTCATTTCATTGGGGCACTCTCGAATGTCACAGGGCGAGTGAAATGTGGTCATGTGACCCCGCGAAAATCGAGTTGAGGGTAGGCTTTTCTTTTTTTGTACTTTGACTTCTCCAGAACGAATAAATTCGGACCGCGTGCCCCTATCGCTGCCGTCCTTGCTGCACTAATCTGCCCACACTTCATTCTACGCAACCCGCAAGTAAAAAATGGGGGCTTGAATAGTGTGGAGGGCCCCTTTCATAAGGACAAATTGCAACAACTTACATTACAAAAAAAAGAACACTCGCAACTACGGAATCCAGTGTTGAACTTGCATAGGTGAAAAGAAGAAGCGATTCAGTTATGCTTAAAGGGCGTCACCAGTTGTATCAAAAGAGGTACCAGAAATTTAAAGCTTAACGTCATCCGAGTGCACAACATTCAAAGTTGAGCAAATGGTAATACAAGGAATCTCAAGGCTTGGGGATTCTGAAAATGTTCCGCAGTACTTACGTTCTTTATGGCCAATGTTCAGCTCTTTCTTTGAAAAGAAGGGTATCTTTACAATCAAACGTTGGACGAAGGCATGGTGCGCTACCGTTAGGATATAAGATCGAGCATTGTTTATTTGGTCCACTTGTGTAGATCTTGCTACTGGTCATGGGCACGTTGACATTACGTAGCGTCAACCAGGATCAAGAATTCATCACGCGCATAGGAGCAAGCTCTTGCAACCAATATCATTCTATAACGCTGCACACTGATTTATTAGGACGGAGACATGGACAAGTTGCTGATGCACACTATACCTGCTCCTTTCTGCAACGTGCCTCCTTTTGAAATCTTAACTTTCAAGAACACAGCACAGTAGAGTCGTCAAACGACAGGTTTCCCTGCTGGTGCATCATTGCTCACTACGACTAATGTCTCAATTTTCGGTGTATGGACACTTGTGGAGCAGCCCTTGTGCATCAACAAAAGGTATTTAGAACGGAAAACTGAGGTAGTTGGTATCGATTCATGATAAGGACTGTGCAAAGGACGGAAGAAGTGCACACGACATGCGCCGACTGTCAACTAAATTTTTATTCAGAAAAACGCAAAAAGAGTTACCTAGAAAAGCCACATGAGAGAGTCACATGACATGTGCTCCAAACGAAAAGGATTTTCCTGGCTGTGGCTTCTTAACTAAACGTGCGCACGACGAATTCAATGTCAAATTACTGCACGTGCTGACCAAACACATGTTCACATAGAATTCGTCGTGCGCACGTTTAGTGAAGGGACCACGGCCAGGAAAGTTATTTTGGTTTGAGCACATGTCATGTGACTCGATCACTTTTCTAGGTAACTACTTTTGTGTTTTTCTGAATAAAATCCGGCAGATCCCACGCACTGTGGGAATTGATGTAATGCGAAGCAGCCAGCAAAGAGTTGCATACATCGCCTTGTTTGAATTTGATCCAAATGAAATAATTCATTCCATGGCATCTAGTTCGCCATATATCGCATGTCTAGAATAACAGAGAGCTGAGCTAGTTGGTAAGTATTCATTCTAAAAAGACAGGGCGTGGAAACACGGACACAAGAAAGAAGTCAGGACACCGCATGTTTGCCATGCACGCATGCACCCACAATCTAGTATATGCCATGCTAATGAGCCGTATATTCTGGCATGCACAATGCATGACCTGTCGTTTATGTTCATCGCGCACTCGTGTCATGCCACAGCAGTTTTGGTATATATCCAGTTAACAAAACGGCCTGAAGCGCACCATGACAGTGTCATGTAAATCATACCGTACATGACATGCATAACACGATTCGCATGTTAGGACCTGTCTTTTATGTTCATCATACAGTCACATCGCGCAATACCAATTTTGGTGTATATCAAACGAGCGAAATGGCCGCAAGTGTACCATGAGTATGGCATGTAAATCATGCCATACATGACATACATATTATGATTTTCATATTAACACCTGTCACTTATATTCGTCATGC
The DNA here is from genome assembly GCF_013339695.2 of Rhipicephalus sanguineus. NCBI lineage: Eukaryota > Metazoa > Arthropoda > Arachnida > Ixodida > Ixodidae > Rhipicephalus > Rhipicephalus sanguineus. The sequence continues at coordinate 20,869,963 of NC_051176.1, read as the reverse complement.
AGTCGCGTCGCGCAATACAAATTTTGGTGTATATCAATCTAGCGAAACGGCTGCGATCGGACAATGAGCGTGGCATGTAAAGCATGCCGTAAATGATATGCATATTATGATTTTCAAGATCCCACCTGGCATGTATGTTTGTCATACAGTCGCGTCGCGCAATACCAATTTTGATGTGTATCAAGCTAGCGAAACGGCCGCGAATGCACCATGAGCAAATCATGTAATACATAACATGCATGTCATTATTTTCATGTTACCACCTCCCGTTTACGTTCGCAATGCAGTCGCGCCGCGCAATACCAATTTTGGTGAACATCAAGCTAGCGAAACGGCCGCGAATGCACCATAAACGTGGCATGCAAAACATGACATACATGACATGCATATCATGGTTTTCATGTTACCAACAGTTATTCATGTTCTTCATAAAGTAACATCGCGCAATACCAATTTCGGTGCATATCAATCAAGCGCAACGGCCGCGAATACACCATGAGCAAATCATGTCGTGCATGACTTGCATGTCATGATTTTCATGTTACCACCTCTCGTTTACGTTCGTCATACAGTCGCGTCGCGCAATACCAACTTTGGTGTATATCAAGCAAGCGAAACGACCGCGAATTCACCACGAGCGTTGCATGTAAATTATGACATACGTGACGTGCATGTCATGGTTTTCATGTTACCACCTGTTATTCATGTTCTTCGTACAGTCACATCGCGCAATACCTATTTTGGTGTATATCAATCTAGCGAAACGGCCGCGAGTGTGCCATGAGCGTGGCATGTAAATCATGTCGTACATGACATGTATGTCATGATTTTCAAGTTAACACAAGTCAGTTATGTTCAGCATACAGAAATGTCTCGTCATATCAATTTTGGCATATATATCCATTCATTTAAACGGCCGCCAGTGCTACGAGACCATTTCATGTAAACAATGCTGCACATGACATGCATGTCATGATTTTCATGTTATGACCTGTCGTATATGTTCGTAACACGGTCATGTTATCCCATACCATTTTTGGTATACATCCGATTAACGAAACGGCCAGGAGAGCACAAAGTCGTAGGCGGCTAGATAGTGCGCTCGATCTGTTGAAGTGCTCCTTCTTTGTGTTGTCCTTTTCTAGTTTAGCGCAAATTTTCCTGCATAGTATGAACCAACTAGGCCCTCAAGACGTCCTGATCGGCTAGATAGATAGATAGATAGATAGATAGATAGATAGATAGATAGATAGATAGATAGATAGATAGATAGATAGATAGATAGATAGATAGATAGATAGATAGATAGATAGATAGATAGATAGATAGATAGATAGATAGATAGATAGATAGATAGATAGATAGATAGATAGATACGCTCAAAGTCGCAGAAGTTCGCTCAGAAATGCTTCGCATTTAAAAAATTTCAGCAGATCCCGCGAACCGTGAGAGTAGATGTTATGAGAAGCATGCGGCGGGAAGGTGACTGTGGCACAATTTTTTTACTGAGCGAAATGCTACAAAATGGCGCTAAAGATTTGTATAAATTTTATACGCACACATATATGTTGAAGAACCGCATATGTGTTATATAACCAGTTGTTTACAGTTGTGTAACGCTGCCACCGTCAACGTGGGTATTACCAACACCAGAAGGGGTAAGCTGACATGTAGTGCTTATACTTGTCCCTTATGATGGAGAACGCACGCACGTTTCACGAACCCGTGTGCCTGTGTGGAAGAAGTTCTTGACAGTTCTTGAACAAGGTCATTATCACCGTGATCAGTGATCACCAGCAGCTGGTCGCGACTTGTCGGATCCGGCCGTGATCGCGCTGACGAGGGGTCCATGTGTACTGAACTATGCGGTATAGTACAGCTGTTAGAATTCGTGGATGCCTCGCTCATTTCGTCGACAAATTGTATGTCGATAGACCCGGCGACATGTCAGAACCTGAAGTCACCCTTCGAGTTGATGAGGTGTAGGCCGTTGAGGCTGGTAGGCCTTGATAGTGCTACGTAGACCAACATCAGTGGATGGCGCTTGTCGTATTCCTAGACTACCTGGGCGTATGTGGCCTACGTAGCCAAATCTACAAAGCGGCTGTAAATCAATCTTTCATCATCCTCGGTCAGCATGAGGCCATCGCCCATCCTCGTCAGAAATCAAGAGGACACTGCGTCGTTCTGGAGGATTAAGTGCATTTTACTGTGTGAGGATGTGATAACATACGTAACTTTCGTTAATGTATTCCTCCAAGGTCGAGCAATGCTTCAATACAGCTAGCTGAATCATGTGAATACAAATGTAATGTTTGTTAGACTGCTATAAAAGCAGGGCCAACACTGGAACCACAGAGGTTAATCTTATATGACGCCTGTATCGTAGGAGTACACATCGAGGAGTATCATATAGTGTTTATTGCTTTCTTGTAAAATTAAATGGCCAGCACCCCAACCACACTTGACTTTGCACCGATATTACGCCGGCATAGGCTGTTTTTCCAAACCATTTTATAGACCAGGCGTGGCTCAGTGGTAGAATACCTGATTGCCACGCGGAATACTTGGGTTCGATTCCTGCTGGGATCCTGATTTTTATTCTTTCCATTCGTCGGGTTAACGCTGCCGATGTTGGTTTTTCTTAACGCTCTCGCATTTAACTTACCAATGTGTGGTCTCACCGTTCCTGGGTAGATATAAGCTGTCAATCACCTGTGGCCCATACCCGTACACCGCGGCCAGTGGTGAATGGGTATGTGCCACACGTGTCTGAAGGAAAGGGTTTGACGACGTACGCGACAGGATTTTCACGTTATTCATGTCATGACCCTACAGTCATATTCATCAAATCCTCTTACCCTCCCATGCCAATTTTGGTCTATACCAAGTTAAGGAGGCGATCATGGGAGCACCCGGACGTAGGCGGCTAGATAGATAGATACGTAGATGCGTAGATAGAAACGCTCAAAGGTCCAAAGGTTCGCTAAGAAATGCTTCGCATTTAAACTCTAGTTCGTGTGCACTTCTTCCTTCCTTTGTCTTTTTTCTGAGAGCTGCACAGTCCTTTGCATGAAGGCGAAAGTTATGTTTCGCTCACGTGAAGAATTAGTGAAACATAACTCACTCACCTGAAACGCAACCGCAACAAATAGCTCATCTGATTGATCAGATACCACTAAGCACTTGCGTTGTGGCATGATCGATCAAGTCACGGACATTGTACAACGCACTAGTATAAATAATATGGAGTGACTAGCGCAAATAAAATGTCAGATCATTTTCACGGCAGAGTACACAAATGTAGCGTTTCTGTTTCTAAAAGGGCCAAATCCAGAAACCGAAACTGGACTAAATTTCACGGGAGCGTAATGCGCGCCTCGGTATCCTTTACTTTTAAAACAATTGTAATCAAAATGGGGCCATTCCTTATTCTGACGTGAACTCAAAATGGCACTTTTGGATCAAACTGGACCACATCCATTAAATCAGCGCTGCGTCAACAATCATGACCAAAACAACCAACCTGGCTGCATCCAATCTGTTTCATTTGTGTCCTAGTTGCTTACCTATAGGAATTTGATGCAAGCACCAATTACGATCGTGAACGAAACGTCAATCGCATGCGGCAAGTTAGACAAGGCGACACATGTCGCGAAACGTAGAATGCGGCGAAAATACGTATGCTGCTCACATAGAAGGCTTTAAAAGAGCGTGCGCTAAATTCATTTCGGATTTAGTTGCAGGTTATGTGATTGGCCATGGCTGTGTCACCTCTGCGTCAGTTGTGCTGAAGAGGGTCATCCGCCATCAGAGAGTGGAATGACTCCTCGATTCTATCAAAATGGGGAGCTGTTCGAGTTTTAGTGGCGGCAGCTGTGTAAAGCGAAGCGGAAGCGTAGCATAGCTATGTATAGTATGGTACAGTATAGTACAGTAAGGGGCGGGAAATGCAAGTAAGGGTGAAGAGGATGGAATAGCATAGCAATGGTGTGGGAAAGGAAAGAGAGGGCGAGGAGGGGGCAAAGCATAACATAGCCATGAAGACCCCGTTACTAGTTATCGTTATCTTGGCGTGCATATAACCCACAACCTCTCTTGGAATATGCATGTTGAACATGTAATTAATAACGCTAATCGCATGCTTGGATTCCTCCGCCGTCATTTTTCATTCGTTCCTTCATATTCAAAACCTAAGTTGTACACAACGCTTGTTAGATCCAAAATAGAATACGCTTGTTCTATTTGGGATCCATTTAGCTCCGTATTAACTACAGCCCTTGAGTCCGTTCAGAACCATGCAGCTCGTTTTGTGCTTTCTAATTACAACCGCTACGCCAGTGTTTCTTCAATGAAAGCTACCCTAGGTCTACCAACACTTAAGTCACGCCGTAAGTACTTCCGCCTGAACCTATTTCACAAAATCGTTTAAACGAATCCACCACTTAAAAATTATCTTTTCCTTCCCCCAGATTATGTATCACCACGGTTCGGCCATCATCTTAAAGTTCCCATATACCGCAATAACACTTGTCATGCTTTTTTTTGCCGCAAACAAGCAGTGACTGGAACCACCTGCAATCGAAGAATCCAGCTGCAATCGAAGAATCTGCCGTCTTCAAAATTGCAGTTATTGATGTACTGCTGTCAAGCCACTCCTCTCTGTAATGCCCTCGGGCGCTGAGAGTATGAAAATAAATAAAGCAAATAGTATAGCATAGCAAAGGAATGATGTAAGGAGAACAGGGTAAGTCATGGCATAGTCATGGGGTGGGAAACGGATGTGAGGGTGAGGACGAGTGATGTGAGGAGAAGGCTACTAGCTCCGCTGTTTTTTTCAGTCTTCGCAGCCTAGCTGTCCCCATTTCTTTTCTCTGGGTATCAATCACTCTCTTTTTGTATAGGGCAGTGTATTTGCTCAGCAGTGAACTTCCATAATGCAGGAGGAAGCGCGGCACCTGGTGGCAAAGATCGCAGACGCAGGAGGCAAGCCAGTGCCATCGCGGCCGTACTTGGCTGCCAGCGTTCTGAACAACATTAACTTCTACCTGTTTGGCAGACGCCACGACCTGGACGACCCTAAACGGCGCCGGTTGGACGCTCTCGTTGCCGCCTTTTTCCAATCTGGACTCGACTTCTCCATCGAATGGCTGCCTGGCTGGCTGAGACGAGCGTCACAGCGTGTCCTCCCGAGGACGCGCTGCTCAGCCGTCACTAGGCTGGCCGAGGACATCACCGACTACATGAGGTAAAGACCGCCATGCAGGATTGCAAGGTTCGGCCTTGAAATCGCAAAGTGGACATGCTCGCCGAAAGGCGGTGACATAACAAGGCGGAGGCATTACTGGAATTTTTGTGTGAGATGTTTAATTTCGCTGTTCAGGAGCAATTTCTACGCCTTTCGCAGATGGGCAGGTACACAGTACGAACAACACGAACACTTTAAACGAGAACCTGCGGCATGTCTCTTCAAAAGCGAGCAGAAGAATTTAATCTAGTGTAGAACCTTGACAAAATTCCGCGCTCAAATCAAAATGCCAGGGTGTGGCCTAAGCATAATTTTTCCTTTTTAAATGCCGATGTGCGAGCACTCGAGCGCGCGTGCAGCGGTGAAGATAGGGCCATGTGCCTCGACTGTTTGAACAAAAAAAGGCAATCGATCGAGGGGCCTGTTTTCTGTAGGACAAGCCGTATGAAGCCGACAGGTGATGAAGCGGAGAAAAGCATTGCGAGCGTTATTTCTAGTTGTTTATTGAAATGTACTAACCATTTGTAATAAAGGAAAACGATAGTGCGCGAAAACTCAACTTATGTCTCCTGTTTGTAATAGGGACGTTTGTTAGCTTTACATTAAGAGCTTCTTTGCCGCGTATTCCTTAATAATTTCTTTAAATGTCTAGAAGATTTTATGTATTCTTCGAAATTACAATTTGCAATTTCTCAGAAAACGTTGAACGTACTCCCATATCAGTCGTCAGGTACGTTTCACTTCTTCTTGTCCTCCAACGGAACGTTACAAAACTTGCACAGGCATCATCCGAGCGGAGAAGCGCTTCCAACACTATATAGCTTTTGCTCATGCTTGTAACTCTCAAGTCATGTTAGTCATAATTGTGATAAAATGTTTCGGCATGCAGCCCCTAGTCAAGCATACATTTATACGCCGATGTCTATCTGAGCACAATGAGCGAAATTAGCGCTGGAACAGGGGACGTATACAGGCGTGGCTTTTTTCTTGGCAAACTAAGTTTTCGCGATAACTGGACTCAGTATTATCTGTATTTTGGACGAAGCTTAGGTGGCGTGTATTTATTTGTTAAGACTGCGTCCGTCTTTAGTTTTCGAGATATTTTGTTACTGAGTGCTTGACGCAACCATATGCACATCAGTGGATTTGAATTTGTACCTTACCTTGAAATTAACTACATTGGTGGGCTTAAGTGTCAAAGTGTCAGCCCTGGGTTAAAACAGGTGCACTCCCTTTTTCTAGAATAAAGATCTAAATTGTCCCTGTCTTGGCCACCTAAGACGATAATCATCGCAGAAAAAAATAACAACAAATTTTATTCTTCCTGCTCGAACCTAGGCCCCTACGCTCGTTGTACCGATGGTGCAAAACAGTTGTGGAAATGGCTTCTATGTAGGCTTTGCTTAATTGTGTGGTAGTGCAAAAAATTCTCTCTGCAGGACAAGATGTAGAGTCAAAATGAGGGATTGCGCACATCAGCAAAATTTATAGCCAACAAAAATTTAATGCCGAACTCTCGTGATGCTCCTTCTGAGGCGGGTGTTTCAGATACTGACGAACCCTAAAAGAAATGCCGAGGCTGCCCCACACCATGCCTATGCTGCCCGCAAACAGCGTTCTACGGACAGGATTTCACGGTGACGCGTCACTTCCGCAACATCTAAAAGATATTCTGCGTTCTTTTTTTGCTTTTTTTTCTGTATGTGTCTTGTGTGCATATGTGTTGCTGTCTTCTTTCTTGATTTTCTTTATGTAACTTTCTACGTTTTAGTAGGATTTCTGCGTTTCACAAAAATATTGTATAGTGGCGAGATACGCGCTACTTCCAAATTATCCAGTTGGACTGAATTTAACTCCGTCTAGACTGCATGACGTCTGCCAATATTGGCGTGTAAGCTCGGCGGTTTTGGCATCACAGAAGCGGGGCTCGCGAGATCGCGCAAGGACTACCTAAAATTTTAAGTTTAGTTTTATATGCCCTCAAATCTTTCGTCGTCGCGCACTATGTGATCCGGTTTTTATGCGAAAGCCACGGCTTTCGAGTTCCCCATGTTTTCAAGTTTAATCGACACGATAAACACAGAGAGGAAAGTTTACAAGATAGAACGTAAAAAGGCACTGCGTACCGCAGTACTATCACGAAGATGCTTGCAGAACTGCAGTATCGCAAAAACAAAAAACAGTTTCTGTAGTAGGGTACGCATTTGGGCTGGTTGGTTCATGATTACGAGTGAAAAACAGCGCTAAAAAGACGGGACAAGAAAGGACACGGGACCACGGCGCCGTGGTACCGTGTCCACCAAAGCAGTTTCACCTGAAACGCGAAACAATGACAGCATGACAGTGTAGTAGACAAGTACACAAACTAAGATTCAGTGAAACCTCGGTGATACCATCACAGCTTATAGAAATTTCGGGGCGATACAAATTTTTCGTTGGTTCTGGCCAAGGCCCATTGGCCTGCATTGTAATGGAGTACGATTGTCGCAAACCGATTTTCACCCAGCGACGTTTCATGCAAACGTACGCTACCGCCCAGGTACGAAGAGGTGCTGTTCGCGCTGTCGCGGAAGACGCGCCAAGCACGTGCGAGGGCGGGAACGCAAGCGTCGGCATACGCGCCGCACCTCCAAATCCTCCGTCAGAATCACGGTGTAAGGAAAACACTTTTGTTACGGTCAGAATAAACCTCCAGAGATGCGTCGCGACCTCCGAGATTGTGTGAGCGAATCTTTGAGGCTCTTATGTGCCTCTGTGGGCCTTCGCGTTTAGATTAGAGAGGACATTAGCGCCATGCTTTTTTTTCTAACGTTTCGACGCGGGCTGCTGTCTTTGTGCTTTGTTTACACGTGCCGGCCTCGTGCATCAGACATCCTATGAAAGGTGGACGAGTACCGAAAGAAGGCGAGGACGGTCTTGGCGATGGAGTCAGGCCTCACAACGCGAACATGCGTGACTGTTGAAGCCGCATTTCTGCGGACACGGCCGTAAATGTCCCAAAATACATCCCCAACACCTCCGCGATAACAAAATCACGACACAGGGCCGCGGTTCTCTAATTTTGTGGCCTTGATCCATCGTGCCAAAGCGCTTCTGCTGTTACTTTCGCTGCAGTACTTCGGTGTCTTGCAAAAAAGCATACTAAAATTTGGAAGGGGCTACTGCTGTCGCGGGTCTCAACGCACCTGCTTCAATAATTAAATACGCGTGTACGGGCCGTATATTTCGAGTGCTGGTATGATTGCCGACATCTAAAAACTTAACTGACAATCGTTCAGGGTTCTTCCTGACATTGCTGCGGCCCTCAAAACGATAAATGAAAATGTAGGCCAGCTCTCTTTTGTCCCATGCTGATTTTCCATGCTTTCTGGTGATACAAATTTCGGATGATACGAATATTTTGGTGGTCCCGTGAGATTCGTATCATCGAGGTTTGACTGTATGTAGTTTTACCGGTCGACGTGTATATTCCACCAGACATTCACATACCAAACAGATAACAAATCTGGTGTCGCGCGCACATAGGCAATTATAGACTAATCTCACAGAATGACCGCCAACTCTCGCTGCTACAACGCCGGCCTGAAAGAGAACGCGTAGAGATGAATAAATTCTTATATGCACTCGCTCCAACGTGCCACGAGCCACAATTAACGCTGTCGCTTGCTTGCTCGTTTCCTTCGTCGCCGGGGCGACATAAGGCTTTGAGAGTATGTCGGGGTCATAGTATGGGTTGATGCGAATAGACGATTTCTTGGCCACGACGACGCAAGTGCTGGGGTGGTGTCAAGGGCTTGACCTCGTAACTTACAGGAGAACTCCGAGCGATTATCTGGTATGTGCCGTTATATCGGACCAGTAATTTAGAAGAAAGCGCAGGAGTATTCGGGGGAACCCAAAGCCAAACGAAGGGAGGCAGGAAGGTGTCGATCGCCATACCTACTGCTCTGGTGAGCTTGGTGTTCTGCCGTAAATGAACGGGCGAGCTCTCGAGAATCTTCTGCGTACCTGGCAACGTTCGAAATTGGACTATACTCGTATGCGTCAGGTGACTAAAGAAGCATAGTGTCCTGCGTGCATGCTGGCTCACTTCCATACATGAGGAAGAAAGGCAAAAATACTGTGGTCGCTTGCATAGCAGTGTTCCACGCATACGTCATAAAAGTAAGTACGGCGTCCCAATTAGTTTGGTTTGATGCGGTGCACACTGTCTCCATACCACTGACAGTGCAATTGGACCGTTCAGTTAGGCCATTGGTTTGCGGATGATATGCGGTTGTCATGCGACGAGCAATGTTGTGGCGAACCAGCACGACTTCAACAGCGTCAGACAGGAAAACACGTCCTCTGTCGCTCGAAAGTTAATGGAGAGCACTGTGGCGCCGGAAGAAGCTGCGTGAGACGAAAAACGCAACTTCCGTGGCTGCTGCCGTGCGCAAAGCTATAGTCACTGGTAACGAGTGAAGGGGCCTACGCCGACTGTCATCTACCGGTTCCTAGCAGTGGTCAAGGGAAGCGGGCCGTATAAGTCAATATCAAAGCGACCCAATGGGCGGCCCGGGCAAGCAAGAGGCTGAAATGTGGAAATGTGAAATGTGGAAGAGGCCGGTCGTTCAGGTGGAGCCTCGCGTCGCTGACAGGTAGTGCAAGCGCGGATCTACTTGCACTCAAATGTATACATGACGCGCCAGTACTGTCGCTGACGCAGGCGGTTATACATCTTGACAAAGCCGACGTAAGTACTTTACCGTTCGGTGCGGAAAGCAGCGCACATTTGCGTGCGCATGTGATGAGGTGTCACACGCTGCGGGCTCTAGCCATCGGACCCGTAATTCCGTCGACAGAGCAGAACGTCTCGAACAGCGAAATAGGTGGCTTCACGATGGATAGTTCTTTGGGCGGGCAAACACACGCATCCTTGCGTCGCTCCGATGACATGTCTGCGATATTGATTTACGACATAGAAGCCGGAGAAGCTGACGGAAAAGCCGTATCAGACGCTAGCACCAAGCGGGACAGCACATCAGCGTCTGAATGCTTGCGGCCAGATCGGTTCGCAAGACGAATGCCGTCTTGCGGCTCCAAACGGGTAGCTTGATTTCCCACTTCATCGATTTCCAAATTCATCAGGGTGATGCCTGATTGTCGTCTCTGCTAGAGTCCGCGAGCCGACTTTAATTACGTAGATGTATATTGTCACAGTCCAAACAAGCTGCATTCCCCCTTCGCGGGGGCTGTGAAGCAGGAGCGATGGTAGGCTGCTTTGCGCAGCTCACGACCGGACGACCAACTCCGAATTGTGTGCTGGGCCATGGGGCTCGCTTAAGTGCAAGGACTTTCGGCCACCTAGAGCGGCCCGAGGGCCCATCCTCTTCCTCTTCCCTGAACCCATCCCCCCTCACCTGACCCATTTCATGGCGTCAATAAAGTTGTATCTTCCTCTTCATTCCCTCTTCTGTAGCCGTTTGTGGACGCATGGGTGATAGACAGCGTCGTCGCGAAGATGGGGACTGGCGATCGGGTCGAGCATCCGTGGTGTACTTAGGTGGTGTCTGTAACGACGAATGATCAGACGCGGCCACGGTGTCGAAGAGAAAAAGATGACATCGGAGGCAGTGGTGGGCGACGTGTCAAGCGCCACCACTGCCAGGTGGTCCTGTTGCCCGGTGCTCGCCAAGCGTCTTGGCAGCGGAAAAACGGAGCCAGGAACCGCGCGTAGTGAAGTGGCCCAGAATTCGCAGTCGCCAGCAAGGCATGGGGCGGCATTGCAGGTCGAGCATATGGCGTAGGCTGTTGAGAGTGTCAAGCAGCGATGACGGCGTAAGCGGTGCAGTGACAGGTGTGTAGCGCCACTCGATGTGCAGATGCTCGCAGCACACCAAGCTAATGATGCCGAGCTCATAGAACTGCGCTCATCTAAAACAGCACTGCGATTGAACGATATCCTGCTTGATGGTGTCAATCTCGTTTGTGACAGTTCCACAGGCACACACAGACCATATGTCCCTAGCACGTTAAGCAAGCAGCTTTTCGACACCCTGCACCAGCTCGCTCACCCCGGCGTTTGTGCCTCGCAACGCCTTGTTTCATCGCGCTACGTATGGCCCCGGATGAACGCAGCTGTACGCGACTGGATACGTGCAGGGGTGGGCAAAGATGCTTTGAAATTGTATCGCGATACGATACAAGATACTCGGGCAAGAAGTATTCATTCTACAAAGACAGGGCGTGCAAACACGGACACAACAAAGAAGTCAGGACACCACAAACGCCGGCGTTTGTGGTGTCCTGACTTCTTTCTTGTGTCCGTGTTTGCACGCCCTGTCTTTTTAGAATGAATACTTACCAACTAGCTCAGCTCTCTGTTATTCTAAGGCAAGAAGTATTTCGGATACAGATACAAGATACCACTTCAATAATTGTATCCGATACGATACTTGCCATTTGTATCTTAAGATACTTCGATACATTTATAAATTTCTTATTATAGATATATATAATGCAGCACAAAACGCCTATGAACAGGAGTGTTTGCTTTAGAATTTCAGAACTGCGACCAACCACGTTTAACTTGAATGAAATATGTGTTACTATCTCAACAACTGTTGTTTTCTGGCTATAGTTCTATAGTTTTCATTCCCAAACAACTTATTGGGGCTCTGTTGGCTGCTAAACAGACAACTATCTATAAGCTACGCTGTCAGCGTTTTTTTGTGGTTTTTTAATTCATGGAAGTCGATGCTCTACTTGCCAACGAAGTAGTGGTTTCCCACCTAATTACAAAAACGGCAATGCAAAACCTCGGCCCGATGCCGCAATTACGACTTTGAGTTTAACCTGGTCCGTACGCGTATATCGTTTACGCAGTACCGGACCACGGGACAAGTGTACAGGAGTAACACCGCTCGTAGCGACATATTTTGTGACGGATCTTCTATACAAAACCGCAATGACTTCTTAAATTCTACTTATTTGCTTGCGTAAAGCGCTCGTTATGGACGGATTCACTAATGTGCATTTTTTGTAATAATTTCTCTCTACCAGAGAATTCCAGACATCGTAGCGGTAAAAGTGTCGCAGGATACCTCCGCTGCTCACACTCTTGACACTGATTGCTCGAATTACTTTGTGATCTGTGACAGCAAAAAAAAAATGTGACTCAGAAAGGATATATATATATATATATATATATATATATATATATATATATATATATATATATATATATATATATATATATATATATATATAATGAAACGAATCGTGCTTTAACATTATTAGTTACGATGTTTCTCAGCAAAAGGCGTCGTCAGCCTGCCAAGTAAGATCACACACTGGAAATTTCACTGCTTGTGGAAAATGTCATGAAAGAGCACGCGGGGACGATCACAATAATAGTTGATGAGGTTTACATCTCCAAACCACGATATAATTATGAGGGATGCCGTAGTTGACGGCTCTGAAAGTTTGGACCATGTGGTGTTCTTTAAGATGCTCCTAAAATTAAGTACAGTACTGCACGGGACTCAAGTATAACGCCGCTATCGAATTTCGGCCTTTACGGCCGGGATTCGATTCCGCGACCTTCAGGCCAGCAGTCGAGCGCATTAACCACTCTGCCGCCGTGGCGGGTGGGGACGTTCATGAGAAAGGAGTACATGGTACTACAATGCTTTTCGAGGCACCTTCCTAACATATTTCATGCGTCTCCTTATAATCCTTATATCCATATTGCGCACTCGATTTTGCCATTCAACTAAGTCGTAAGCAGATTTTCTGTTACTGTTCACTCTAGGCACACCCAGACTATTTATTTTTCTCTACAAGATGGCATTGAGATAACTGTAAACCGAAGTGCAATAGAAATATGCGAATATTAAGAATGACACAGACAGATAAAAGAAAGAATAAACGAGAGAATTTATTTTGGCAACACGTTACAAAAGAAATCGAAGCAAGCAGAAAGAAAATGACAGTACATGGACCTAGATACTGTATGGAATGCAAGAACAAGGCCTGATAGGAAAGCATTTGTGCTAACGAATAAATTATGGTTGATATAAAAAATTCTCCCAAAAAAAATACAACAAAACGTTCACTACGCCAACATACACCTTTAGGCAAATGCTTGCTTTGTAAGGACTTTGCTGTCCCTCCCACAGGGAGAACTTCCATAAATGCGCCATCCAATACCTCTTACTCATTTTCGTGAGGTCAAGCACTTCTCAAGAGTTTGATAGCTGACTTACCCATACAGACACGTTTGTTTCGCGGATTTTAAGTCGGAAATTGAACGTCCTGGTAAATTTCGTCAGGGATTCTGACATCGCTGTTCAGCCAAACGTAATGTTTTATGCACTAACGGCGATCCTGAATATGCGTAGTATTTACATTAGCCGAGACAATGTTGTTACGGTTGGAGTGGAAAGCAGGAAGCGCAACTGTATTTCACAGGTGAAGGGCAGGTAGGTCGCGATTCTTTGGGCGGAGCTCACCTTTCCTCTTAGCTTGTAACTGAGTATATTTGTATAGCAACATATCCGACGGTGCGAGAGTTAGATGGTTGAAATCTCATTTAAGAGATTTCAGGAGCAGGAGCTGCTCACATCGACTATCTGAAATCGACAAATGGTGAGGGCGACAAATCAAAGACGCAAAGGAGAACAACCTTTCTACGGGAGCAGATGAGCAGGTAGGCGTGCTATACCTAATGAATGCCGCCTTCAGGCATTGGTAGTACTGTATCATCGCGATATCATGTCGGGGTCGCGTAGATATTTTAGAAATGCAAGTTTTGCCTCTGCTTCTTGATAACCCGGCTCTACTGCGCACTCGCCTTGTTCAAAGGAGAACTCGTTCGATGCGTTAGTTGCTGAAGTGGAAGGGCGCGGAGAAGCCCCAGCAATGTCACTAGCCGTCGCCAACGACTCAAGGACGGCTTTCTCTGCGAGTTGCTGGACATGACTGCAAGTCTCCGGATCCGCTCCCGACAACCAGCGCAGCTTAAAATACGGATGAAGAACAGCCGCAGTGACTGCGTCTTCTGCACCGAGTTTAATTTGGAGGAAGTCGTCAAACCTACGCAGAAACTCATCCATGACTGCCAGCAAATGTTGCTTGCAGTACGCGTATTTCACGCACGATTTTTCTTCGAGCCTTGATCTAATTGTAAAAAGGGTTGGAACAAGCTCGCCGTAGAAACAGTCGGACTGTGCTTGTAGCCGACTGAGGGCGGGTGAGATCGGCTGAAGGACGTCGCAATACTCTGTCATAAATGAAAAGTCTCTCTCCTGAAATATCTGTAACTTCAGCTTATTACAACATTCTCGAAGTTTCTCTTTCGAACTAAGCAACGCTTGTATGCTGTCATACAGCGAATTCCAGCGCGTAGCACAAGGTGTTTTAAGAGAGTGGCCCGAAATAGAAACAATAATTTCCGATGAATGTGGTCTACGGGCGCAATTCCGCAAAGCAGTGCATTTAGACATGACAGATGAAATAACACGCTCAAACGCAGGTGTCTCCTTTGCTCTTTTGGCATCAGTGGTGGCAACAAGGCTCAGCTTGTGGCATGCGGATCTGACTTGACGGGCCTAGGGTGACCTTTCAGACTGGACATGTGTTCTCTTAGTCTAGTGTTAATACACCTAGCAGTCTGCCCTAAGTACACATGACAACGGAATGTTGTATACTACATTGATGGCACAGTCAACAAACTGGTGCGTGTGTTTAATACTACAAATTCCTTGTGCACTGTTAAGTCTTTCACATTTTTGATTAACCAAGACACATACACCTCCGTTCTTGTTCTTGGCCGAGAACACCACCTTAACATCGTACTTTCCTGCTACCTTTTTTATTCTATGAGACATTCCGTGCACATAAGGAATCACTACTACGTGGGAGCTAGAAACAGGCGGCCCTCCCTTTTGCAACGACGGCTCGTTTTCCTGTTTTAGCTTACTTAAGAGTCTGCTGCCATTAGCTTACAACACCGACACCGGGTATCCCGCATCCTGCAGTCGAGCAACCTGTTCATGAAACGCGTCATGAGCTCTGTGCGAACAAGATTTTCTTCCGGCCCTCTTTCTCTATGTCCTAATTTTGACTTAACTAATCCATCTGTTTTGGTGCCGTTTATCGCGGCCTGCGAATGCCGATCACGCGTGCTGAGCTGGTTCCTAAAAATTGGACAGTGTCCAGCAGATGTTTTGCTACTGGTTGGATGGTTACCCCCGTTCGTTGGACATGGGCAAAGAATCAGCAAGATTATGCGATCGGAGAGCCGGAGACCGGTCAGGCATTTCAAGGATTGCCTAAATGTGGCTTGTGTGTCTGCTTCGGATGGCCGTCTCAATGTGGAAGCCTTTCGTAATTGGTGTAGACAGACGAACATTGTGACTGAGGCCCTATGGAACAATGTCCGCCGCAACTTACCCAAGAAGAAAAAATAGCCGCCAAAAGGAAGCCTTCTACTACTAGGGGACGCAACTGTGCATGAACGCCGGCATGGTATCCTGTGGTTGGGACCAAAGTTCTGCGTTGAGCCAGGGCTTGACATTGTCGACAGGTTATCTCTGACAAGGGACTTTGCCCGTCATGTACCAGAGAAGGAAAAGGACAGATGTGTGGTAGAGTGTGTGGACATTGTGGCCCAAGCGCCGGTAAGCCGCAACTCTATGCCTAGCATTGTACAAACTGCGAAGTACTTGGGTGACAAGAAGTTTAGGGTTGTTCAAGTTGACAAAGAAAGGGTGTTGTACCTGAGGCCTTGTATGTAGAAAAAGCTTTTGCGGCGATGCGCAAGTGCTTTACAGAATGTGATGCCAATGTGGAAAGCGTGAAGAAGAAGGCTGTTGAGAAGTTAAAGTGTAACCTAGAAAAACTTGCCTGCAGTGTCAAGAATTCAAAAGGCATGAAATTGGCTGTATTTTTTACCGCAAAAACCTATAAGCAGGAAATTCCGTTTAGGCCGATAGTGTCGGAGAAAGGTGCTTGGCATTGCCATGTTCCAGGGCATTTGCAAAAAATGTTGAATTCTTTGGAAGTGAAAGATCCATTTTTGCTGAGTAATTCGGAAGGCCTTGCAGAATTCTTGGCGGCTGATAGTAAATGGAACAGCTGGGGCATCAGCATAGGTGTTCAGGATTTTTACTACTCCTTGCCGCATGCGCCGTTGATGAACTGTGTAAAAGATTGCATAACAGAAGATAATGATGAAGTGACATTTCGCAACACGTGCGGATGCCCATTAAGTCGTTCCACGAGTTGTTGCACTTTTATTTAGTGAACACCCACGTGGGTTCCCGCGAAAAATGTACATTCAGGCAAGAGGTGTATGCATTGGGTCGAAGGTTGCCCCTGTCCTAAGCAAAATATTCATGGGTAGTATAGATAGGGATCTGGCAAGGTGTCTAAATGGTTTTGTGCACAAGGTCTTCAGATATGTACATGACCACCTAGTTCTAGGCTGCAAACTTCGCGAGGATGATTTCAGAAGAACTGCATTAGCGGCCTTTAATTCTCACGGCAAAGGATTAACTTTTACTTCCGAGGAACCGGTTGATAATAAGCTTCAATATCTGGATCTAAAGCTAGAATTTTTGTCTGACCACGTGTGTTGGGCGTTTTCGCCGAGGGTTGGCAAGCCGCTTTTCAATTATGCTTGAGATCATTCAAAGATAGCTAAGAATGGCATAGTCACCAATTGTTTTCGGTCACCATTGTCAAAATTTTATTGTCACAGAGATCATGACGCGTTTCATGAACAGGTTGCTTGACTGCAGGATGCAGGATACCCGGTGTCGGTGTTGCAAGCTAGTGACAGCAGACTCTCAAGAAAGCTAAAGAAAGCTTAATAAAGGAAAACGAGCCGCCGCTGCAAAATGGAAGGCCGGCTGTTTCTAGCTCCCACGTAGTAGTGATTCCTTATGTGCACGGGCTGTCTCATAGAATAAAAAAAGTAGCAGGAAAGTACGATGTTAAGGTGGTGTTCTCGGCCAAGAACAAGATCGGAGGTGTATATGCCTTGATTGATCAAAAATGTGAAAGACTTAACAGTGCACAAGGAATTTGTAGTATTAAACACACGCACCAGTTTGTTGACTGTGCCATCAATGTAGTATACAACATTCCGTTGTCATGTGTACTTAGGGCAGACTGCTAGGTGTATTAACACTAGACTAAGAGAACACATGTCCAGTCTGAAAGGTCACCCTAGCACACATTTAGCGTTGCATTGTAGCGAGTGTGCATGCGCACCTTGGTTCGAAAGTACCACTATTTTACACAGGCATCGAAATAAAACTTGTAGGGAGATAGCGGAGGCCTATCACATTGAAAGGCACAAAGGTAAGTGTGTTAGCCACCAATCGGTTTCTCTGCTTGGAAAAGAGTTGGTGCCGGTGTGAGAACGTTAAGGCGTGTGATCATGTGACGCTGTGTGCGCTTGTCATATTTTTTTAACCTGATCGAGCAGAACAGTGGGCTGTTAAATATGTGTGTATTCTGAAAAATAAATCAGTTGTTAGATCGCGCCTGTCCTCGTAAGTCTCTTCTAGTCTCTGTGTACATCTTAAGAAAAAAACTGCGCAGCAGGACGAGACACCAAGAAAGAACTGCGCTCGTTTTCGTCAGTTCTTTCTTGGTGTCTCGTCCTGCTGCGCAGTTTTTTCCTAAGATGTTTCCGTACCAAGTCGCCCAACTTTCAACCGTAGTCTCTGTGTGTTTAGCGCGAGTAAGTGAAGGATGAATTTGTTCCAACTAGGCCGAGTTGCAGTTTTGCTTGATTTTCTCCTCCGCCGTCAGGTAGTCTTCACGCGGCTTCAGAGATTCAGAAAATCATCGATGTATCCCGCGTAGTTCTCGCCTGGTTGTTGCGCACATTGACGCAAGAGCTGTCCTGTGTAAGGACGTCCGTAAAGGAAGACTTAAAATCGGACCAAGTTGAAATTTCAGGCTCTTGGTTGTGATACCACAGTTGGGCGATGTCCGCGAGATAAAATATGACATGACCAAGCTTCATTTCATTATCCCATTTGTTACTGGCGCTGACTCATTCGTATCTCCACAAGCAATCTTCTACGTCCGCGTCACCTCAGCCGGTGAAGATGGGTGGATCTCGCTGACGATACACGGCGCCGCAAATGACGTGGACTGCCGAAGATACCGACTGGGGAGGGGTCTCGTCGGCCATGTTGGCAATCAGAGCACGATGAAGGGGAGCGCCCAGGAGCGAAGTTCCCGGCTGGTACTGGGGATCCACATACTTTCACCAAATGTTACGGGATTTGTGGACGCGTCGAAGTCACGGAACGACGATTTTTTATGGAACGACCTTTGAAGATCCAGAAAGCTTGCTTGAAACTGCCTTCAACGACTGGTACCTCGACGATAAGCTCCGCCATGTATACTTTTTTAGGACTCTGCCAGGACATGGTCGAGAACATGCTAGCGCGTCACGGTGCCTCAGAAGTCCATATAACCGATAGGTGTGCGGCTTTTACTGCAGACCTAACGCTAGCGATATTGAAATACAGCCAGACAAGTTACCAAAGGACAACGGCCAATCATTCACAGATGAATTGCCTCATCGACCGTCTGAATAAAACCCTCGACGACATACCGGCAATGTAACTACACGTCGAACACAAGACTTGGGACACCAATCTTCCGTAGATAAACTTCGCTTACAGCACGGCCGTGCAAGACCCAAAGCACCTGAAGCCGTTCAAGCTGCTCGACGCTATGCTGCCAACTGTCACCGAAGAAGACAATCTCGACGTTGCTGCTTATCTGCGACGCACTCAAGAAGCTCAGCAGCTCGCCCGCTTACGTATCAAGAGCGAGAACAGGATCGACAGTCGTCACTACAATCTTTGACGACGCCACATGGAATACCAACAAGGTGACGGTATGAGAGTCTGGACGCCGATACGCCGGCGCGGACTTTCGAGAAGCTTCTTCAAGGATACTTCAGGTCTTAAAAGCTACTTCAACGTCTCGGGGCTCTGGACTGCGAGGTTATCGCGGACGGCAATACGAACTCCCTGCGGCACTGCGCATGACCCGAAATCGTCCACGTAGTGCGCCTTAAGCTGCTATGCACGCTGATGAACTGCGTAGCAATATTATTGCTACAGCAATTATATGAAAACTCTCGGCGGGTTTTTGCCGTCGGCATCACCGTGCCGTTTCGTAAAAACAAACTACTCGCGCAGCACGCGAGTAGTCAAGATTATTCGGGAGCTTACGCGAGTACCAGCGGTAACGTTCGAAGGTTCTATAACTAATTTATAAAAGAGGGCGCGTTCCGCCGATGATCGTATTACTCGACGGCCCACGACCGATGTCGCCACTGTCAGTGTACAGTGCGTATTGCTTCTTTTTAAGTTTTATTTTCCGAGCACAAGTTCGCCCAATGGAGTAGAGTTCCGTATTTCCCACTCTTACTATAGCCTTCTTCATCACAACAACATGGCAATACCATATCGTGTTTTTCCGAGTAAAGACCCAGAATGTAAAAGAAGGCTACCATATTTCTAGCTATAGTCTACTCGGTGCGCCGTAAAGGGGGTTGGGCGGAGGTCATCGGGTCTAGATCCCCCCTTTTATCAGGGCGCAGCCACTCCCTCCCACTCCGTTCTGTGGTGACCTCGTCGACTGTTTGTTGGCCAGAAGGTCGGACACGCAAAAAAATACTTTATAAATTTATCCCTTACCTTGTCTCTCGTGTAATATCCCTCTCTGTGTGTGCTGAAAGCAGCGTTTCATCTACCCTGAGACATGTTGGGGACAGAATTTAGCCCCACATGCGGAGCTGTCTAAATTGAAACCCATGTTTTCAGTGAGAAGGCCATCTCGACTCCTTCAACATTTGTTCAAACAACTTTCTTCTCGCAGTGTCCGTGACGTCAAGAGCGCGTTCGACACGGTTGCAGGTCTAGCGTTAAACTGAGGCTCAAATGATTAACAATGCAGGTATTGTGTAACCACCGCAGCGCACCACCTCCAAAGTTCACTCGCGTAAGCCTGTGAAATTGCAAATACTAGCTTGCAAATTTTTTAATACACAATTACATGTGTAGTACATGTGTAGATTGAAAGTAACCAGTCACTGGCATAGCCAGGGGAGGGGGTTGGGGGGGTCACACCTGTCCGAATTTTTTTCAATTTTGCATGTGTGCACATACACTCACACATACAAACGCACGCACGAACATATATAAAGTATGGTTCAACCCCTCCCCCGAAAAAACTTTCTGGCTACGCTACTGTAACCAGTTTCACAGCGCTGCATGCGAGATGAGACTACGAAGTCGATGCGACCGTTGATCTGACCAAGCTTGCACCCTAACGAGCAGCATCAGTTACTGTGAAGTCGCGACTATTATTACACTCCTTCGTTTGTTTCGTATTTCAAACGCATGGTTCACATATTGGAGGGAACACAGCGCAAAAGGGTACAGCTACAATGAAGACGACGCACACATAGCGGTGACTTAGAGGACAGCGCTGTGTCTGCGTCGCCTTCCTTGCACCCGTCCTCTTGTGTGTTGCCTTGCCTTCAATGTTTCACCAACAAACCCAAGCTTCGACGCTAAGATGCACATATATGCGGACAGTGTGATCCATGAAGCGGCATTCTGATACATAGACGCGAAGGGTTTTTCGATGGGTCATGAGCCTTACCGGCACATTCATCGCATGCCTAGAATCAAATCACTTAGCATACTCCACCAAAAATGAGTCCTGCGTGAATCATTTCACCTATATCTTGCACGACACAATCACAACATAAATAAGGTGGATGCAGTTTCACAGGAAGAGCTGCTGTTGACATTTCTAAATATTGGCATCCTAAATGGAGCGAATATACTGTAGACGGTACGGTGAGATTCAAGGCAGTAGCAGTCAGCCAACACTGTTGGCGAAAATTAGTTTCTCCTGCTGTGCTTGCTCATGTGCACCGCGCAGCAACTTAATTTTTTTTTCCTCGCAGGCAAGAAATAGGACATCACCAGAAGACACCAGAGAGGCAACGCCCGAGAAGCTTGGTGGATTCTTTCCTGAGAGCTATTGAAAGTCAGAAACACAGTGACGTCACATGTGAGTTTATGCTACTTGGCGCTTTTCCCGTATTTATTCGCACATTATTTTACCAGCTGGAATTCCATAAGATGACTTTGTCATTATATTGACTTCTTCGCTCGCCTTTAAATTTTTAAATCACCTCAAAACAATAGGCAAACTTGAGCAAGTCTCTATATTACTATTCCTAAATGAAGCCAAAACCGCGTACCTCGACCTACATCATGAACTGCAGCCGAATATTTGGTTTATTTTATCACTCTTCCAGATACGCAATTTCAGCGAAGGAAGCGAGAGCATTGATTATATTGTATGATTCTGAAGCAGCACCATAACTTCATGTTAAAAGAAGTTCAAGTTCCAAGAGCATGACTTCATTTGATAAGAAAACTAGCAACAGAAACAGAACATTTCTCATTGAAATAATGAATAGGAGAGGCTGCAGGTTGCATAGCGTCCTTTAAATAACGACATTGTCGTAGATACATGCAGTAACGGTAATATCAATTAGAATAATGCAACTGACGAAGCGTACGTAAACAATACGCAAGTAGGAATTCCCAACAACTATGAACATGTAACGTGCGTCGAATATATTATTCTGCACGCTTTCCACACAGACACATGTTATGAAAAGCAAGCTCAGTGTATGTGTCAACCGCGCTGCACACATCCTGCAAGAAATTCACTTAGGTGACAGCGCGGCTGAGTATATGTCGCCACACAGATGACAATGTAGAGGGCCAACCGTAGGGCCCTGCGGTTTTCCTGCATTTTTTCTCTCTGTTCCTCTACTGCAATGTCATCGAGCTACTGAAAGACGCCATCTGCATTTCAACGGTATTAAACAGCACGCCGACTGAGTTCACTGGTCTAAACAAAAGCGCCCTAAGAATCCTTCTTCACGCGAGCGTCTTTATTGGAAGATGCTAGTCTCTTTCATATGATCTGATTTTACGCTTCCTTTTGTGAATTTGGCTCGTTTTGAATAGGCTCTATGTGGTTTTTTACTTTGGCAGCTTGCCTACAGCTCTAAGTGTCTTACGTGCCCTTATATCAGCTGATTATCGGTTGGAGCATGTCTTATGTGCGCCGTATTTTATTCCCTGAGAACTTTGGTTTGTTCAGTGCCGTTATTGCTCTTTCCTAATTACCGTGTAATCTAGATAGTCTACGTCAAAGCGACAAGCCGTCATGACCTAACGGCACTACCTAAATACCAAGAATAAGCTTACTACAAATTCCGAGACTGTTATACCTCACTCCGGCTTCGTGCCCAACGTTCTTGACTGCAAGTAGAATGGCAACGTATTTATCTTCATGGTTGCCCAGGAATTTTGTTAAGCTTGGCCAATCGGACGAGCGAATGTCTTTAGTATATTGACTGGCTTCGCGTCCGAGATCAAAAATTGGCCGCGTATCTGCGTGCTTCGCTGCAAATGTCGTCTAAAGACGATAGAAGAGGCGCTGCGTGAGATATGGACGCCATCTGGCAATACGTCGGGAAACATGAGTGTTGTGTTGCGGGCTGGTAGTCCCGGCGCAGCAGCAGGCGAAGACCGGCGGTGACCAACGCGACCGGCGGGGACGCCAGCCAGCCGGAACACGCGGTTTGGCGCGAAGCGCTGAAGCAGAAGAAACGTCCGCACCCAACGAGTACTCTCCACACACTCTTTTATTTACACGTCGCCTGGGTAAAACAGGAATGCCAGAGCGGCGCCCCATGGCATTCGTACAGTGCAATACAGAACCGAAACCGAAACACAACAATGAGCTCGTGCAGAGGGCACGGAGGAAGGCAAGTTTCAGCGCAGTTGCATTTTCAGCGCAGCTTAAGAAACAAAGGTCTTTAGAATTACGTATGTATGCATTTTCTATTAAAGAAACACACCACCTAATACTTACCTAGTGATCTTGCGCCTCAGATATTCGTAATGTTTGCTTTTTGATCGACAATGTACACAAGTATGAACCTAGTCAGCCGTTCAAGATGGCGGGCCCTTGGGCAAGTGGTTCAACCTTGGCCGAGTGACGTGCCGACAAACAGAAAGACAGAAAGACAGACCAAAATTTCTCCGTTTAAGTATCCCAAGAAAGACTATCGTCTTTAAAATAAGTTCATCAAAATGTCCTACATCCTATCGTTTGCTTCTATCGTCCGTCGCCCACTTTCCGAAATTACTTTTTATAGCGAAGCTGTTCTGGTTCGGCGCAAAGGGCGTGGCCGTGCCCGAAAACCATCATCATCATGAACGGGCATGTGCCACAGAATCTGGGCAGATCCCACTACTCCCCGCGACAGCATGGCCTGTAATGACCCTGAGAACGAGTACAAAGAGAGAGATGGAAAGAAAGAAAAAGAGAAACAAACAGAGCGACCGAAAGAAAGATATGAAGAAAGAGAGAAATTTTAGCCGGAAAAAGATCCCTCACGAGGCGGGATCCGAAACCGAACACCCTTGCTCCGAAGGCGAGCCTCCTAAACCCTCGGCTATCAAGGCCGCTCGCCTTCGGATCAAGGCAGAGCATAGCATAGCCTTGTATAGTATAGTGTAGCAAAGGGATGGGAAGTGAACGTGAGAAGGAGGAGGGGAGAAAGTAAAGCGTAGCACAGAAAGAATGAGAAAGAGAGAAGTTGAGAGAAAGAATAAGGTAAATAAGGTAAACCTTACATTTACTACTAATAACATCCCCTATACTTTCCTTGGCATTATTGTCTGTTAGTGCTCATTAATATTGCGTATAGCAGAGAAAAACGAGCTCTTAAGATTTCCACTTCTTACCTTCATTCATAGCGAGCGTCTCGTTCAAGCAGACTTGATGCTTTCAGGCAGTGTGCGAGGGATTATTGGTCAGCTGCCAGCTCGTACTAAGTTCACGTGCTACGTGACGCCAACAGGCAGAAAAAAGAGTGTTCCACACCCGCCGTCATGGCTACTGGCGGCGCTGACTGACACTCCCACGTTTAAATGTGCATATATACCTCATAAAGTGGACGGGGGGATGGCCGCCGCGGTAGCTCAGTTGGTAGAGCATCGGACACGCTATTCGAAGGCCGCAGGTTCGGTCCCTGCCCGCGGCAAGTAATCTTTTCGTCCACTTTTCTTTCTTCACATTTACCTTATATTTACTACTAATAACACCCCCTATACTTTCCTTGGCATTATTGTCTGTGAGTGCTCATTAATACGACTTACATGAAAATCATGACAAGCATGTCATGTACAGCATGACTTACGTGCCGCGCTCATGGTGCGCTGGCGGCCGTTTCGCTTGCTTGATATACACCAAAATTGGTATCTTGTGACGTGCCTGTGTGACAAACATAACACTAGTTAACATGAAAGTCATGACACGCATGTCATGTACAGCATGACTTAAGTGCCATGCTCATGGTGCGCTGGTGGCCGTTTGGCTAGCTTGGTCTACCCCGAAATTGGTACTGCGCGACGTTACTATGTAACGAGTATAAATAACGTGAGTGGCACGCATTTTCTTCAATGACAGGCAAAACGATGTGTGCAGTTCTTTGCTGGCTGCTTCGCATTACATCGATTCCCACAATGCGTGAGATCTAGCGGCTTTTTTCAATAGCACTCTATATCTTGATTTCTTCTGGGGAGCCTTCGGAGGTAACCTTAAATCAATGCATTCATGGACTAGTGCAAATGAAGTAAAATATGGGCTGCATGTAAGGCCTTCCCTCCATGATTTGTTCTGATGTGCACAACACCTCCTTCTGAGATACATTTCCAGCCGGCAATGTATTTGGGGCATAATTCCATCAGTGAATAAGATTATTTATCACTCTTCAAATTTATTATTTGTAGAGGTTTCTGCAAAGAAACCTGGCTACAATTCACATTGAAGGTACTTAGCACAACTTCGCATTCTTTCAAAAAACACACTGACATTCACAGGCACATCCACTCAAGAACACACCCCACACAGCGCTCATTGTGAGTGAATGTGTGTGTTTTTAGTGAATGCCAAGTTGCGCTAAGTATCTTCAATATGACAAGTAACCAACTCGCGCAACAAGTTCAAATTGGCTGCAAATGTCATCGAGTGGAAATGTGCAGGACTTTGGAAGCGACTAAATGCTGTTGTGCCTCAATGGCCAGAAGATACACTTCTGTTCACTTTAACTCCAGCTACATAAGCAGGAACAGCCACAACCGAGTTTAATACTCTGGGCAAGACCATTCTATTGGCCCAAGGCATGGTCTTGGCGTTAACTAGCTGGCACTCATGAGAACTTGACACAATTTCTGATGTCTTCTTTCACGGCTTTTAAGTTAATCATCAATAAGCTATTCTATAGTATGTTTTCCATAATCTGACATGTTATTCTGAATTTGGACTGGTGTGAAATTGCTTGAGGAATTTCAGCACATTGTTTTCCAGTACATATCTTTTGCCATTCTTTATGTCCATGTAATATGTGCCTTCGCAGTTGACATTCACACCGTCGTGGCACGAAGTGATAACCTTGAAGGGAGCAGCAGAATCCGTGTGGGCTGCGGCAGCATTGTACGCCTTGCCCTATTAAGCATGTGCTTTGTATATATAGCTTCTTCCCCATGACAGTAGTCAAAACTCGTGGCATGTGAAGTTGAGAAGGGGCATTAGCATGCTAATGTTTTTGCCCTAGATGGGGTACATCAAGTATCAGCCATATTTTACTAGCCCATCGAGCCAATTATTTCCTTCAGCTGTGGTAGCTGTGATGTGAAAAAGGTAACGTAAATGTAGTGCGTATGTCCTTAATGATCTTCTGTTAACAATTTGAAGTGAGTGTTTTCCACATGGCTTCTGTAATATTTTCGGCACATCGACCACTTTTGTGTAACGCCACAGAACGCAAGACGCCGTTGCCTCCCGCCGCTGTGCATGGTGTGCTAGGGCTAACCCAACGAGGCTGGCGGCTTGAGCCCCCTCAAAGTCGCCTCTTCTCGGGTTAGTGCCACAGGATCGCAGCGATGAGCGTGGAAGGAGAGGACGTAACGCAACAGGAGTATGAGGACGAAGCAGGTTGGCGCGTTGTGAAGAGAAGAGGACGGGCCAACGAACGAATCACACAGCATGGGGCCAAGGACGAGGCGACGCACTTCTCAAGCGTGAACGCGGCCAATAATAAGTGGAGCAAGGAACAGAGAGCAAGACAAATAATGGCGGCAAGCAGGATGCCCAGTTTACCGAAGGAAGATTACAAGATCAGTGTGCGCCCACGCGACGGCTTCAAGGTCACTGACTACGGAATCAATCGCCTGGAATGCTGCGTCGCCAACGCTGCGGAAATCCCCAGGAAGGAAACGGAAGAAGACACGGTATGTGCCAATTATAAACAGAATATTCTCGTGGTCAGCACACCATCACAGGAGCGCGCCGAAAAATACAGAGCCATCGCTCGACTGCGGATAGGGGACAAGGAGTTCGAAGCCAACGCGTACGAGTCGGCTCCGGAAGATACATCTAAGGGAGTGATACGAGGAGTAACGCACGAAGTGTCTCCAAGAGAAATAGTGGAGATGCTAGTAACACCAAGGAATCCGACGGTCCTCATGGCCAAGAGGATGGGAAACACCACGAACGTTATCATCCTTTTCGACGGGCATCACGTCCCAAATTACGTGAGATACGGCACTGGTCAAGTGCTCACTATACCGAAAGCACATCGACGTGTGCTACCAGTGTGGACGCCTCGGTCATAGAGCCGATGTCTGCCCGAACCCGAACAGCAGGATATGCAGAGGCTGCGGGACAGAGAACCCGCCGCAGGACCACGAGTGTGAAGCGAAGTGCCAGCTCTGCGGCAAAGACCACCCTACGGCGGATCGCCGGTGCAAGGCCAGATACAAGATACCGTATCTGCTAAAGAGGCGCCGATGGGAGCGAGCACGACGAGAAGAAGAAGAAGCGATGTACTACGAAAAAGAAGCGGAAGCACTGTACAGGCAAGGACGGCATGACTGGAGACAACAACCGGAACATCAGGCAAGGGACAGATCCAGACCGGATGCCTTCCCCAAGCGCCAAGCAAGGGAAAAAGGCCGCTCGACGTCCAATAACAAAACAAGATCAAGTTCCAGGTCCAGATCGAGGTCCAGATCGAGGTCCACGTCGATGTCAAGACCCAACACCAGCACTACCGGATCTCCCCGACCACAGGAGGGAGCAGGATCCCAGAGCCCAAAGGGAACGAGTAGCATCAACGGCACTGCGGGACCCTTCAAGGTGAGCTGGGCGGACGCGGCTTCTGGGGCGCGCGCGGAGGCACAGGCTGCTCTTCAAAACAGAATTAAGGCGCTAGAGAACGAATTGGCGCACATCAGGCAGAGCAATGTTGCATTTATGGATGAAATTCGAAAACTCAGGGCAGAGAACGAGCTTTTGAAAAGCGGCAGAGTTACCCGCAACGAGGAAACCTCGCGAGTTGTAGCAGAGGAAAAAGACGCAGCGATGAAAGACGAGGCAGCAGTGCCCATTAAACGTAAAACCGAGAATGCGCCGATTAAAACCGGAATAAAGAAACCGAAGCCAGCGAAGACGCTCCCAGGAGGGCAGGAGGAATTTGCAAAAAACATCGATGCCAAAGTCGAACAGATGGAAACTACATTTCAAACTAAACTCGAACAACAAGAAGTGAGATTTGAGGCCAAGCTAGAGGCGCTAGGCAAGACAATATTGCAGCAAGTGCAACAAATGGTGGCTGATTTCGATGCGAAACTAGCAATATGGGGTCCGCAGACAAGTGGGGGAGGACCAGTTAAGACATCTATCAAGCCGTACACTAGGACCCCGATACCCGCCGAGGCATCGGAAAACCTGTAAAGCCGCCATGGACAGACGAAACAGATACACGATTTGGCAATGGAATTGTAGAGGATATGATCGAAAACGATACATTTTGCAACAGCACCTTAAAGCCACAGATAGCCCGGATATTATAATGGTGCAGGAAACGCACGGGCTGGCAAAATTATCAGGATACAAGTCATTTGGTAGTGCCGATGGGGACACAAAGGTGCTAACGACGTTGGTTAAGCGAAATCACACGGTCGTGCAACACAACACGGCGGTTAAGACAATAGATCATATTCTCCTCGAACTCATACCCATGCGAAAAACGGAGGACAGTCTTTTCATATTAAACATTTACAGCAGTCCCAAATGCAGACAACATAAATTTCGCACGCTGTTTCGAAAAACCCTCGCCATAACGGGCAACCGAGCGGTAGTGATCGGAGGCGATTTCAACGCCCAGCATGGCGCATGGGGCTACAGAATCGAAACCCAGAAAGGCAGGAACCTCTGGCTGGACGCGCAACAGGAAGGCCTGACGCTTGTGACCGACCCATCGGTGCCTACGAGAACGGGTACCAGTGTTTGCGCGGATACTACGCCAGATTTGACATTCACCAAGAACATAATAGACACGCAGTGGACAAATACGCACCACGACTTGGGAAGCGATCACAATATACTTGAAATAACGGTGAGGGCAGGACCGCGCAAGAAAATAGGCAGACAACTTAAAATTGTCGACTGGGACAAATTCAGAAAAATAAGAGAGCAGGCCACCGAACCGACACAGGGTATTGAGGAATGGACCGAAAAATTAAAGCGAGACGTGACGGCAGCTACGCAAACGGTCCCACCGGAAGCGCAGCTACAAAATGTAGACAGTAAGCTTCTACACATGTGGGAAGCTAAGGTAGGGTTACAGCGGAGGTGGAAGAAGCAAAGACATAACCGGACTCTTAGTAGAAGGATAGCTAAATTGAACAGAGATATAGAGCAGTTAGCCCAACAGCTATGCAGACAACAATGGGAGGAAAAATGCAACGACATGGACAGTCAGATCGGAATGGCAAAAACGTGGAACATCCTTAGATATTTGTTAAACCCGGACGGCACTAAGTCAGCACAAAGGCACCATATAAATCGGCTAATAAAAGCGTACCAAGGAACCGAGCAGGACTTGCTCAAAGAAATCGCGAAAAGATACATCTCGCAATCGATTCCCGTCACACACCTTGACTACACAGGGCAGGCAAATGCCGATTTAGACAACGAAATCAGCGAGGCAGAAGTCCGGGCAGCCCTGCAAAAACTCAATACTAAATCGGCACCAGGGCTAGATGGGATAACGAACAAAACGCTCAGGAACTTGGACGATGAGTCCATAACTAAGTCCATAACTAACAAGAAAAAAGTCTCCCAGTGAATATCATTATCAGCTTGAAAACAGAACTGTAGCCGAAGTCGAAATATATAAATATCTTGGCGTTACTCTTACCAATAAACTAACATGGAAAACACATATTTCAGATATCTGCTCAACCGCCTTAAAGAAGGTGTGGTTCGTAAAGAGGAAGCTTAAACACGCGCCTATAAGAACTAAAATGTTAGCTTATAATGCAATCGTAAGATCAAAATTAGAATATGCTGCTGAAATCTGGGACCCACATACTAAAAATGACATTTTGAAACTTGAGCGAGTCCAGAGAAAAGCTGTGAGGTTTATATACGGAAAATATGCCAGGAATGACTCCCCGTCCTCATTAATGTCACAAAACAGTATACAGACACTACAAACACGCAGAAAAATTAATCGTCTGGTACTACTACACAATACACTTGCTGCGAAAAATAATATGGTTTTGCCCTCTTCGGTATGTAGGCCTACTACGAGAAAAACAAGACACACTCACGAACATTTGCTTGCGCCGATTTTCGCGCGAACAAACGCCCACAAGTACGGTTTCTTTCCTCGAACGGTGAGCGAGTGGAATTCTCTTCCTATTCATGTATTTCAATCGAACGATTTCATGGCTGCCTTGACAAACCATTTTTCTTGTGAATTTTAGTGATGTCGAGGTGAGATTGCTGTTTCTTTTTACGCACTATGTACATTTCATATGGCATTGTTTACGCATGTTGTATTTTCTTTTCTTTTTTGCTTGTTTGTTTTTTCTCTTTCTGTAATGCCCCTCCTGCTTGGGCCAAAGTATTGGCCTGCAGTATTTCTAAATAAAATAAAAACAGAATATCTTAACGAATGCTGGGAGGCAGGGCATTTTCCGCAGCAATGGAAGACGGCTCAAATCGTGCTAATACCCAAGCCGGGCAAGAGACTGCAGATTGAGAACTTAAGACCCATATCTCTCACATCTTGCGTGGGGAAACTCATGGAGCACGTGGTCCTGGCTAGAATAACCACCTACCTCACAGACCGGGACACGCTCCCACTCACAATGCTAGGATTCAGGAGAAACCTCTCTACGCAGGATGCGATGTTACAGCTAAAACATCAGATTATTGAAGATCCAGGCAGATCGACAAAGGCCATTCTTGGGTTGGACCTAAAGAAGGCCTTCTACAGCGTAACACATGCAACGATACTAGAGAGAGTACGAGATCTAGGCCTGGGAAAACGGACGTACGACTACGTACGCAATTTCCTAACGGGAAGAAAGGCAAAGATCACCGTAGGGGACCTAGTTTCGGAGGACATTGTCATGGGCAGCGCAGGTACGCCGCAAGGCTCGGTATTATCACCAATGCTATTCAATCTCGCCCTGATCGGACTGCCGGCCAAGCTCCAAGAAATCGAGGGACTCAGTCATACAATATACGCAGACGACATCACCCTATGGGTGAGAAGCGGGAGTGACGGGCAAATAGAGGAAACGCTTCAAACAGCCGTCGAAACGGTCGAACGGTATCTAGAGGGGACAGGGCTAGTGTGCTCGGCGGAAAAATCGGAGCTGTTGTTGTACAGACCGACTCGCAGAGGACGCAAACCAGGCAACTACAGAGGAGATCTCGGTCACAGAGAGGAAATACAGATAAGAACGGCCGATGGCAATACTATACCAAAGGTCGACAGGATCAGGGTACTCGGGCTTCTCATCGAAGCCAAGGGAAACAATGGTGAAACCCTCAGAAGACTGGAGGCAACTGTAGCTCAAATAATGAGGCTCATCGCAAGAATAGCAAATAAACACAGCGGTATGCGAGAGGAAAACACGATCAGTTTAATACAGGCCTTCGTCATAAGCAGAATAGTATACGTAGCACCGTACTTGAAATGGCAGATCGCGGAGAAGATCAAACTAGAATGCCTCATTCGGAAAATATTCAAACTAGCCATAGGGCTGCCTATTAGCACCAGCACGGACAAGTTGCTACAATTAGGCCTGCACAATACGATAGACGAGCTCATTGAAGCGCAACGTACGGCACAATATGAACGTCTCTCTAAGACACGAGCAGGAAGACATATCCTAGAGCGCCTAGGCATAGGCTATCACACGCGACACGGCGTCAAGGTGGACATCCCAAGAGAGGCGAGGGAAAGAATGATAATACTCCCCATACCAAAGAACATGCACGCAGAACACAATACAGACCGACGAGAGAAAAGAGCAAGGGAAATACAGAAGAAGTTCGGCAATGACAAGGACGCAGTATTCGTAGACGCTGCTCGATACAAGCGCAGACGGGGGTTTACGGCAGCCGTACTCGATAGCGACAAACGCTGTAAGACGTGTGCGACGATACGCACCACAAGTAACGAGACAGCGGAAGAGGTAGCCATAGCGCTCGCGGTAGCTCAGACACACGCAACTGTGATAGTCAGCGACTCTCAGACGGCTGTAAGGAACTTTGCCAACGGCCGCATCTCCCCGGAGGCACTACGCATTCTGCTTGTAGGAGGCCAAGCGTGCAAAAGAGATATATTCATTACATGGACACCCGCTCACGCTCTCGCGGAGGACAGCAACAACGGCGCGGTACACGACGCGGTTCGAGGGCTTACGGACCGAGCTGCGATCTCAAGTGCCGCCGCAGCGCCCTCCGGACGTGACGGCGCGGTAGACGAATGGGAGTGGGAAGACCGAATGACCAGATACAACGACATCACAAAACATTATAAGTTACAGAGGGGCATATTTCCGCCACCTCACCCAAAATTGACAAAAAAGCAGTCTGTCGAATGGCGGCGGTTACAAACTAAAACGTATCCGAATCCCGCGCTCTCGCACATCATATATCCGGATATATACGAAACGGACCAATGTAAACAATGTGAATCCAGAGCCACTCTGGAGCATATGTTATAGGAATGCCGAGGGATTAGTCCCAATACCGAGAAAGCGGCCTCTAGTGACAGCCTTCGCGCACGCTGGGAAGCCGCGCTGCTCAGCTCCGCCCTCGAGGATCAGCTCTGGGCCGGCCAGCGGGCCGAGGAAGCCGCCAGGGTTCAAGGACTCCTGGCCGTCTCCTAGGCGGGGCCATCGGCCCGCCCCACCAACTCGCAGGACTCGTAATAAAGTTATTTCCTCCTCCTCTGTAATATTGTACCATCATCAGCAAATTGCACGCCATTTTCGAGTTGTCTTTTCTGGTACCGCCTCTTAGCATAAAGGAGAACAGAAGTGGCCCAACAGTCCCACGAACACCCCCCGAGATTGACCATTTCACAGTCTCATTACTTTCTTCCTATGTGAAACTGTATCCCTTGTTTTTCTTATTTTACTGTCAAGTACCACTTCAGCAAAGCCACCTTATTTCTTCATGTCACAGTGGTAATGTACAGTGCAACCTATAATTCATGCATGTATTGAGGACAGAGGTTTACAAGTGCACAGA
Source organism: Rhipicephalus sanguineus (assembly GCF_013339695.2). Lineage (NCBI taxonomy): Eukaryota > Metazoa > Arthropoda > Arachnida > Ixodida > Ixodidae > Rhipicephalus > Rhipicephalus sanguineus. The sequence continues at coordinate 20,836,965 of NC_051176.1, read as the reverse complement.
GGGCAGCAATGCCTGCAAAACAAGGCCCAGGTGGCTGACCATCTGCCACTTCATTTCATTTAAGAAATGTACAATACAACAATAAAGTGGTCAAAAGGTCAAAGTGGTCAAAAGGTCGACAGAGGCTAGAAAAATATGAAACATGCATACAATGACATTCCCAGTGGGCCAGTTATTGTATTTTATTTCAAACAAAACCAAGATAATCAACAGAATAAACTTTGCGATGGGTTCAGTTATGTCAGGCATGAAAGGGTTTGCCTTCGAGCATAGCTTCTTAAATGGACGATGAAATGCGAGCTCATATGGTGCAACATACGAGCTGGGATGGAAGATTTAGCCACACGTGCTGTCATACTAATTGCAACCTCCTGCAAGTTGCAGGTATTATTTCATTTATTGTGTCTGCATAACTTTTGCACCCTCTAATGAAAGACGATAATGCTTGCATTGTCGGAGGTTTGCTAGTAGCAACATGCACAGGATATAGCATAGGGTTAGCAAGGAAACATTCAGGCCGTTCTGGTGTTTCAATACAGACCCACAGATAGTTCCTGGGTACACCTTTCAAAAAATGAATAATACGTTTCGTGTAAACGTGATACTGTGATTATGTGAAACAGCGAGCTAGTCACTACACAAGCAGAATGAGAATAACCCTATCAGCACTATTGTGTCTTAGATGTTAGGAGACGAGAAAGGCCGTGGACGCCGCCATAAGCTTCAAAACCACTCTGTCTTTATTTTTCCTTTTCGTCCTTGGCTTGGCTAGCCATTGGATTTTGGGCCGTCTTAGCTCGGCTACACTATATTCCCCCCTGTATTGAAGACAGACTCAGAACACATGAAAAAAAATTACGATAACATGGAGGAGTGTTTTGGGGAAAACAAGAAAAAGACACTGCTGTTTCTCTCAAAGTCTGTAACGCAACGGCTTCATGCCTCTCGATGCTCTGATGGAATGCCGTGGTAGTGGTTCTTGTCTGTTACTGCCATCTTGTGATGCAGTGTTCCCTGGTCGTGCTTGGTCTCCTTGCCTTTCACTGTTGCCTGTTTGGGATACGGTGTCCTCTGGAGGCAACAAAGCTGCATTCCATGGGAGCAAGAAATCCTCTTCATCATCTGATTCGGGAGGTTTGTGTCCACACTGGACCTTCTTGAAGAAGCTTGCGTTGCGTGTTATTTACTTCCCCTTTCTGACTGCAGTGACTTTGGATCCACGCACCTCAGTCACAATGTATGCGTCAGGGTCAAAGTGCGGTGAGAGCTTGTTCCGCCTGACCTGCTTGCATAGTGCTTAATCTTCTTGCTTAAGCACATGTGGCTTGGTGCGGCGCCTTTTGTCTGCGTATGCTTTTGATTTAAGTTTTGCAGTGATGTCGTCTTGGCGCACTTCCTTGTCGTCATGGACTTCAAGCTCTGGTGCAGGTCGTGGTAGGGCTGTCTGCATCTGCCTACCAAACAGAAGCTCATATGGAGACTTTCGTGTCGTTGCGTGCGGAGTTGCTGTGTAGCACATCAGTAAATCATCGATGCCTTTGACCCAACTCTTCATTAGACATTTAATGCTTTGATTGCTTTAGTCAAGGTTCTCACGAAGCGTCCTGCTTCGCCATTTGCCTCAGGCCAAAGTGGTATAATTCTTTGGTGTTTGAATCCATATTCCTCAGCAAACAGTCTGAAGTCCGTTGACGTGAAGGGTGGTCCATTATCACTCTTGACTTGGTGAGGGACACCAATTTGTGCAAATATTCGGCGCAGCACATCAGTTGTTGAGTTCGCATTTGTTGAAGGCACAACTTTTACCGTGGGGAAGCGGGAATAGTCATCAAGAAGTATAAGTAGGTACTTGCCGTTGGGGAATGGTCCAGCAAAATCAATGCTTAGGTTTTCCCAAGGTCCTTTCGGAAGGGGAGTTGTTTCCACAGGACCACGCTGACAGCTTGGCGTTGAGGACTGGTATGGTATGCAGTCCCGTACAGTCTGCTCGACTAATTTGTCCATGTGAGGGAACCAAACGCAGGTGCGTAGCAGTTTCTTGGTTTTTACAATGCCTATGTGTCCCCTGTGGGCAATCTCCACTACACGTTGTTGTAGGCTGGCTGGTAGTACTAGTTTTCTGCACCTAAGGATGAGACCATCCGGTGACCATGCGAGTTCTGACTCAACGTTTTTGTATGTTTTTAGCGCGGATTCACTCCACAAGGCATGTCTCCTGGTACCTTCTGCTTGGATGGCTTCTCTCAGTTGACAATACGTTGTGTCACTATCGGCTACTTCAATTACTTCTTGTGTCGTCAGCGCTTTTGGCACTGTCATCTGGGAGAGGAACAGGAGGTATTCGTCAGGCACCTTGTGCGTTCTGTGCCCATTATGAGTGGACTTGAGAGGATGACGTGACATGTAGTCCGATGGGTCGTCTGTGCCTTTATGATGCTGTACAGAGAAGCTATAGAGTTGGATTCTAAGACGCAAGCGCTCTATTCGAGCAGAGGGCCGAGCAGCAGGGTTGGCCAGGATGCTGACCAAGGGTTTGTGGTCAGTGTGGAGCACGAAATGGGTCCCATACAAGTAGATATTGAAGTGCTCAATTCCCCACACGAGAGCTAGAGTCTCCTTTTCAGTGTGGGAATAGTTGCGTTCTGCACTGGTGAGGGCGCGGCTTGCATAGGCCACGATTTGAATATCACCACCATCCCCTTGTGCAAGTATGGTTCCTAGACCTTCTGGGCCCGCATCAACAGTGAGATGAGTTGTCTTCTTGCTGTCAAAATAGGCCAGAGCACGGCTACCTGTGAGGGCTTCCTTCAGCTTGTTGATAGCTGTTTTGCGTGCATCTGTCCATTTCCATTCCACATCTTTTCTTGTGAGTTTGCGAAGAGGTGCTGTCAAGTTTGCGAGGTTGGGTATGAATCTGCCACAATACGTGATCATGCCCAGGAGGCTCCTCACTTCTGATGGGTTGTTTGGTGATGACATTTCCACCGCGGCCTGATGCCTGTTGATGAAAAGATGTGTCCGAAGAATGTCAATTCGGACTGGGAGAAGCAACATTTCTTAGGGTTGAGCGTCACTCCGCAGCTGTCAAGGCGTTGCAGTACCATCTTCAGGCAGTCATTGTGTTCATTTTCACTTTTGCCGTATACACGAATGTCGTCACTGATGTTGACGACTCCTGGGATGCTTGCGATAACCTTTCTAATGGTGTTTTGGAATAATTCTGCTGCGGCATTGATTCCAAAGTTCAGCCGCTTGTAGCGGTATAATCCGACAGGTGTTGTGAATGTTGTGATGCACCTTGATTCCTCATGTAGCGCCAGTTGGTGATAGCCATCGTTCAGGTCGAGTTTTAAGACTGATGCACCAGTCAGGCTAGTGACAAGATCTTCTAATGTTGGAGACGCGTGCCGTTCTCTTGTTATGGCTTGATTGGCACGACGCACGTCTACACACAGTCGAACAACACCAGGTGAGTGTGGTTTGGCCACCACAACAATCGGAGACACCCACGTGGTGGGGCCAGTTGCCTTCTCGATTACGTCAAGTTCTTCAAGCCGTTCAACCTCCGTTATGACCGCATCTCGAATGCTTAATGGGATGGGTCTCAGCTTTCGCGCTATCGGAGGGGCACTGTTGTCAATTTGTACCTTCACTTCAATTCCTGGAAGCTTCGCTAGTCCTTCAAACAATCTGGGATGCTCGTTCTGAATGCTTTGAAGGGATGAGATTTTGTACACAATGGATACAAGTCCAAGGGCTTCAGCTGATTTGAAACATAGGAGGGGTTCACTTGATGCGCTTGTGACCAACACTGTGTCTTCTAGCTTGGTGCACTTGTACAACATTTGGCACGTGAATTTGCCTTGTAAGGGGAGCTCAGTTTTCGATTCATAGACAAACACTTTTGGCAGTGAGCCACTCAAGGTTGGTTTACTTGGCATAGCATCGTATGTCTCTTGGCTGATGATGTTCACTGTCGCCCCTGTGTCCACGATGAATTCCACATTGTGATCGTTGAGGGACACTGTTACTCTTGGAGCTTTGCCATTGACCCGTTGTATTGCAAAGGCCTGGTCGTCCGAATCCGAGTTCGAGCTTTGGTCCACCAATCTGTGTGCAGTATCTCGGCGTTGGCTCTTTCCCCTGCAGACGGCAGCAAAGTGACCGCGCTTTTTGCATGCCTGGCAGGTTTTGTTCGCTGCGGGACACGACGACCGGCCGCGTTCGTGGGGCCATGGTCCGCCGCAGTTGTAGCACTTCCTTTCTCGCTCTGTGGACGTGCTCTGCAATGGCTTGTGCTCCGATGCAGATCTCGTATGTTTCTGCCGGCGTCCAATTTGGTTAACCTCGGCGGTCGCTGATGTTTGCATCTCCTTTAGCTGCCTTGATGTCACTTCGTGAGTGCGCCCCTGAGTTAGGAGTTGTTCCAGTGTTGCATCGGTTTGAAGTGCAAAGCGTCGAAGTTTCCTGGACGTAGTGCCCAGCACGATTTGCAACTTGATTTCTGAGTCGACGTCGGGAAATGAACAATATCTTGCCATGGAGCGCAGGCGCGTATAAAAGTTATCTATTGTCTCGCCATCTTGCTGGGACGATTTTCTGAAGTTGAATATTTCCTACTCACGGTTCACTTTTGGCGTGAAACGATCGTGGAGCCGTTTCTTAACCTGCTCGTACTCGTCTGGCTGGTTGGAGTCAACCGTAGCGACGTTGCTGCTGGAGGCTGTTGAGCTCGCTGGAACAGCCGGTGTCAGTGAGGCGTAGAAGTCGTAAGCCTCCTCGGCAATGTAGTGAAGGAGCAGTGCTTTCTACTGAGCGGCATTGTTGACCTGCAGGGCCACCAACAGGTTTTCGAAACGGTCTATCCACAGTCGCCACCGATCGCCAATGGCCGCTGTTGCCGTACCCCGGTCGAAAGGCGGGAAAAACGGCAAAGATGGAGCGAGCGCCATGTCAGCCATGTGGTCTCTCTCGCTACTTGCAATAAGGGGCGCCGAGAGTGCGTTTGACGCGTCGAGGCTTGTGCCGTATCCAGGGCGTTAGCCTGGGTACAGCGCAGTTCGTCGCGCGAACGGGGGGCATGATCCAAACATCTTCGTCGCCATTTGTTGTGTCTTAGATGTTAGGAGACGAGAAAGGCCGTGGACGCCGCCATAAGCTTCAAAACCACTGTCTTTATTTTTCCTTTTCGTCCTTGGCTTGGCTAGCCATTGGATTTTGGGCCGTCTTAGCTTGGCTACACTACAAGCACTAGAAAAACAATTTAGGAATTCCGTTGTTATAAAGGCACAGCAGCCGAGCCATTGTGCTGCACATGAACTAAATATGCTTTCACACATACTATACAAATCCACACATCATCAGTAATACTTTGTTCCGTCCCATATTTTTTATCATTGTACAGACCACAGGCACAGCCAAAGGGTATGTTCGAAACATCTCCGAAATTATTCAGTTTGGATATGTCTGATCACGCACACATACACTCATGGACGTACATACATAGCGTTTATACTGCCCTCCCACCCCCTCATTTTCTGAAAATAAAATACCAGCTATGCCCCTGGCACAAGCTTTTCAGTAACGTAGCCTGACAAGCAGGAACCATCGTACCTTAGTCCACTGAAAGCAACGTTGAGTGGGTCCTAACTGTTCGTTCAGGATGGCAATGTGGACATCATACTCGTACGTATGAGTCAACATGTTGTAAGCTGCTTTCTTCACAACTTATTAGCCTGTGCATTGTTTATAGTAGCACCAGGGTGTCGCACCAAACCCAAACAAAATAAAATGCCCCCACCTGCCCGAAGGGAATCGTGAGGAAATGCGAATGCATTTCTTGGGCCGAGAGTACACGGCGTAGTAATTTTAATGGCCTAAAGCTGGACACGTCGACGCGCTCAAGTGTCTCCCTTTTGGGCGCCTCTTTCAACGAAGGCTTCCTACGTGCGTTCGTAGTCACCTCAGGGATGTTGCCACCGCCTTCAATGCAGCACAAACGCGTTTAGAACGCGTTCTTTTGAGGCTGTGCCAAGGCAGCACAAACGCTACAAACGCGTTTCAAACGCACTGCATTGAGGCGGTGGCGCAGGAGGAGAGAGAGCGAACGGCGAGAGAAGGAGCGGCGAAGCACTGCACCTACCCTCTCCTACACTCTCTCCACACACGCGGGAGCTCCGCCGAGCTCCCGCGATGCGAGCGCCCTCACACGCCAGAGCGCGCTCCTCCTCCCCACTCACTCTCCGCTACTCCGCCCGCACCACCTGCTCCGGTTGGTAGGGGCGAGGATAAGCGCGCGCACCCACAGCTGTTGCTATGGGAGAGGGAGTGAGAGCGGAGAGGCGCGCGGACACCGACCGACCCCTGACATAGCCCGACTGAGAAATGCATTCGCATTTAAAACTGTACATAAACTGTAATTTTGAGCGAGTCTGAACCAAATCAGTCTTCTCGGAGCACGCCTGAACTCAAATGAAAAAACATCTGTTATCAGTTTAGAGCCTTGTGTTTAAACGCAGGACATCAAACCGAACCAGTACCAGAACTCAACATACAACCAAAATTATGTTCTTGGAAGAGTGTCTCCAACCGCATCGTAATTTGCAATACCAGTTATTGGTTCGCAACAAAGCGGTTCAATGTCGGTGCAAACAACAGCATATGGTACCAAGTCTGGTGCATTGCCGTTGTTGAATAGACAACTGGCTTCCAGAAAAATTGACAAAAGGAGTCACTAATGGCAAACAGTCACCTGCCATTGAGTAAGTGTATCTCGTCCTTGTACTACCTATCAGTTTGCTTTAACAAGTTACAAATGTCAACAAGTACGTGTTCCTTCAAAATTATGCGTGATGCTGTAGCCCTTAAAGGGGCCCTGTGCCCCAGATGACGCATGTTGCTTGCAATGTATGTTATTATTTATTCATTTTTCGAACAATACAAAAGCATTGCCCGCGGTCAGGACAAAAGGAGGTGGTTAGCCCCCTGACGTGGTCCTGCTCGCGCTGGGCGTAACAGTACCAATAGAAATAATAGAAATCATTATAATAACAATAGAAATCATTGCAATGCGCACACATAAACATATATACATACACAAAAATATATACATACAAATAATAAAAATAAAAAAGGAACAAGAGAAATCATTGTAGTAACAATAGAAATCATGGCAATGCGCACACAAAAAGCATATATACATACACAAAAATATATACATACAAATAGTATGAGAGACTGTGGCTCACCCTACCGTGCAGAAAGTGCATTTATCCTAAGTGTTGAAGAGGGACCGAATTTTCATTTTTAAATTTTTAGAGTTTGTGCACGATCGTGCCAGTTCAGTTATTGCAGGGTGCTCATTACATAATTTCATAATTTGGAAGTCTATTGCTTGCATTCCATAGTTTGTACGTGTTCTTTCCACAACTATGTGGGTTTTACGAAGGTCGTGACCGGTGTTCCTGCTTAAGTAGCGACGGCTAAATGAACCCCAGTCTCCCGATACTTCGCAATATATGTACATCGACAATTTGATTTTGTAAAGAAGGCAGTATTGTGGAATTGTATACTTAACATGAGAGCTGATGCATCTACATTATACCCCGAATGAAGTAGTCTAACTGCTTTCCTCTCTAAAGAAGAAAGCTTTTCATTATCGGTCTTAATTCCTGCTCCCCACACTAACGAACAGTAACTAAAATGAGAATGGACTATGGAAAAATACAATTCCTTCTTTAAATTAGTTGTTAAAAAGTTACGTAAACGGTTCAACATGCCCATAGACTTCGCTACCTTCATCCTTACATTGTTCAGGTGTATTGACCAACTTAAGTTTGATTGAAAAGAAACGCCTAGAAATGAATGATTATGTACTAGATCTAGTTGTGAATCGCCGTAGTATAATTTCATAATGTAATCTACTTCTTTATTCTTAGGATAGAAAAGCATGAACTTTGTCTTTTTAGCATTTATTTTTAGTTTATTAGAAGATACCCAGAGATTAAGCTCATTCAACCAGTTGTTTGACATCGCCTCTAGCTCCTTCAAATCATTCCCAGAAAAGAAAACACTTGTATCGTCAGCATACATTAATACCTCCCCAGTGAAAGGGATATTAACAATATCGTTTACGTATGTTATAAATAGTAGAGGGCCCAGGACAGAGCCTTGGGGCACACCATATTTAATTACAGTTTTTTCAGATTGAGCATCCTGAAGAGAAATGTACTGTAGTCGATTGTGCAAATAACTACGGATAAGATTTCGTGCTTTACCTCTAAAGCCGTATGCTTCAAGTTTACGGAATAAAATTTCGTGTTTGATGGAGTCGAATGCTTTTTGGAAATCTAGATATATACCAACTGTAAATAACCTGTTTTCAATATTTTGGATGATTTTATCTTTTATTCATACAAGTGCCTTTTCTGTAGACTTTCCCTTTTGAAATCCGAACTGCTGCTCTACAATAACATTTTTCGCTGATAAAAATTTATTAAATCGCGTGCACAAGACTTTCTCTGCAACTTTAGAAAATATTGATAGTACAGATATTGGTCTATAATTACCCAACTCGTTACACTTTCCGCCTTTATGAAGTAAAGTCACACGAGCAATTTTTAGCTTATCAGGATATATACCAGATGATATCATTTCATTAAAGATGTGCGTTAATGGCTTTGCAATGTCATGTGCCACGGCCTTAACTGGTGAAGCTTTTATGCCGTCTTCTCCGGCAGCTGATTTGTTTTCAAGAGAACCTAGAATAGAAATGATTTCATCTTCTGAAGTGGGACTAAGAAATAGAGCGTCTTTCACAGCCTTATGCACGTACGTCATATAACTTCGTTCTGGTTGTACAGTATGGAGGGGTTCGGCAGCTCCAACATTGATAAAGTAATTGTTTAACAAGTTTGCTAAAGAATCTCCAGAATACCTCACGCCATCAACTTCTAATTCCGGTGGTACTCCTGATGAAGGGATACTTGTCAATTCACGAAAGACCTTCCATGTCTTACAACTGTTTTGGGCGACGCTTTCAAACTTGCGTTCAAAAAAGGCAAGTTTGGCCTTCCTTAGGTCAACATTTAACCTATTTCTAAACTTCTTAAATTCCTGTAATATTTGAAGATCACGTGTTTTTAGAAAATTAGCAAATAATTTTTCTTTTTGTTTAATACGATAATAAAGTTCGCTCGTGATCCATGCCTTCCGGGCCTTTCTGTGCTTCACTACTGTTGCTAAAGGAAAAGCAGCATTATAACTGTGCTGTAATTTTGATACAAATATTTCATATGATCTAGACGGATTTTGCTCGGAGTATAAGTCTTCCCAGTTTGTGCTGACGACTAGAGACTGAAATAAAGTGATGCTGCGCTGATTTATGCGTCTCGTAGTGAACTTTTCTGCACTGGAACAATTGTGGGTTGGAAAAATTGCAAATATGGATAAATGGTCACTAATATCTGAACATAGGATACCAGAGCAAGTTTCAGCCTTTGGTACATTTGTAAAGCATAAGTCAATAAGCGTATCACACTGTGAAGTAACCCTGGTGGCCTGATGAATTAGGTTATCGCAGTTATTCGCAAGCATAACTTCAAGTAACTGAAATTTTGCTTGATTATCGGTAAACTGATTTACATTAAAATCACCAACCACAATAACGTTCCATTTATTAGCATTGGCATAATGTAGTAGCGTCTCAACATAGTCAAGAAAATTTGAGAGTGCCGCCTGAGGCGGGCGGTAAACAACAGCTATAAGAAAGTTGCGGCACACAATAGCAACCGTTTCGAAATCATCGGACATGCAAGTAAACTCCCTCAGAGTGTAAAAGTGATTACGTTGGTGAACATAAAGTTACACGCCCCCACCCCGCCTCCCGGAACGGTAAACAGAAACATGCTTATAATCGACAAAATTGTGCACTTCTGCGTCGTCTGAGTACCAAGTCTCAGAGAAAGCTAAAAAATCAAAACAACAATCTAACTGAGATAAGTATGCCTCGGTTTCTATAGGTTTATTTCTGAGGCTTCTTGCGTTCATGTGAAAAAGTGAAGCGTGCTTCTTACGGAAGCAATCCTCAACTTGTACTAAGCTATTGAAATGCTCAGAAGTTAAATGAGTAGCCATAGTTTACTAGAATCAAGGGAATTTCCTATCAGGGGGTGTTACGTAATTTTAGCCAGGTCATCCTCGATTGAGATTTTGATTGCGCGCATGTCAGGCTGCTTGCGCACAAAGATTCTGCCCTCTGAAGTCCAGACGAACTGATAATCTCTTTCTGTTGCCTTTTGCTTTGCCATCCAGAGTAGTTGTTTGTTAGCTGCAGTCAAGTTGTCAAAGAATTTCACTCCCGGAAGATTGTTCATTAGTTGCTTTCGTTTCGCAAATCATTTCGCCCTTACTGCTCTCGATGCAAATCTAAGGATAGCGACTGGAGGCTTGCCTTCTTTGGTCGGGCATTTGAGTGCACGTTAAAGAACCCCAGGTGGTCGAAATTTCCGGAGCCCTCCACTACGGCGTCTCTCGTAATCATGTCGTGGTTTTGGGACGTTAAACCCCAGATATTATTATTATTATTATTCTTTGGTCGGGAGGCGGTGTAGCCCGTCAATGTCATCCTCAGATAGTTCAGGGAGCTCAAGACAGCGCGCTATTTTATTAACTTCTTCAAAGAGGCTTTCATGCTCGCGAGGAGTAATGCCGTGAATTTCGATATTCTGTCTTCTACTGTACTGCTCCAACTCGCTCACTTGTCGTTTCAACGCCGTAATTTGCGTAACTTCCGGCGCCTTCTCTACAGCTTCGACTCGGCGACGCAAATCAGAAATGTCCTTCTCTTGCCGAATGAAAGTATCTTTTAGTTCATCATAGGTATAAGACAAGTGCTGAACAGATGTTTCGATGTGCTGCACTGTATCCTGCAAGCCCATTAGTCTGTCTAATTTTGTCTCTAGCACAGAGATTTGCGACAGCTTCTTGCTGATTTCTGCCAGCTGTGCCTGCAATGGGCCAGACGCAGTTAGTGTCTCACCCCTGCAGGCACCGCATTTTTGGGCTTTTTTTGTTGCGTCTTTCATAGACCGAAAAGATCGATCACTGCTTCCACTGCATTTTCCAACATGAAAAACCATGCTACATTCAGCACATGTCACGACTAGATCTTTTTCTTCAAACTGTACCTCGCAAGACGAGCATCTAGCGACAGCAGACATAGCAAGGAAGCTTCCAGAAGGCGAAACCCATACAAGTACAATAGCTTTAGGGGCAGCAGCAGCAGTGAGACAACGGAATTAAACTTATGCTATGCTATCGAGTAATAAAATTGTATCACAAACCTGCAATGAATACAGGATGCGCTTAGACCGCTACTACTGCCGTGTCACCGCTACTGTTGACTTTGCCAGTAAGAGTGGCAAAGTCAAAGCATTTGACTCACAGTAATCTGAGATTTAAATTCAGGTGGAGCCCACCGTAGGCTCCACCTGTGTTCAATATCACCAACAGCGGTGCAATGATAACATCATAGATTCAGTTATTGAACATGGCAGTTATTGATCACGCAAGGCGACACTGCACACAATCACTTCAGGATTCAGCCCCTGGAAGAGGTCTCATCCATCATAAGCAGCATGCGCAAAACAGACGCTGCTGTCTCCGATTAAGAGTAGAAAACACGGGGAGAAGACGACAAACCCACGAGATGTGAGGGACATGCGTTGGATGCTTTTGACACGGGTTGGACGTGAACGCATGATGAAGATGTCGCAACGGGGAAACTGGCTGCCTTGCAAGATCTAATCGTTTACTGACTGGCAAAGGCCGACAAGGCAAGCTAACTGAATTTTGGCATTAAATTGTCACTTTGCTGACCGGCATCCTGTTTGTACTGTTATTTGGTGATAACGATAACGATATTTTCACGATAGCGAACCTTCTTGGTCTCCCCGCCGATTTCGTTATTGCGAGGTGCAGCTGTACTACTTTATGTATGCAAATATTATTGTGTATAATAGTTGTGCAGACATTCCTTCTGATCAAGATACGCTTATGATAGGAATGCACTTGTGCATGGAACTGTGCAGTGAATATATCCCAATTAGCTCCAGTGTTCTTATAAGTGTAGAGGCCTGGGCTAGTTGATTAGTATTCATACTTGCAGGGTTTTGCAGCGCGCGAACATAGGAAAAAAGGACAGAGTAGACAGAAAGAGCGCTGTGACAGAAAGAGCGCAGCGCTCTTTCTGTCTACTCTGTCTTTTTTCTTATGTTCGCGCGCTGCAAAACCCTGCAGTGTTCTTGTTATGCAATTATTTTAAGAGGCAATCAAGGAGGGAGAAAAGTGCTGTATCATTTGCTTCACAGATATCTTTGCCCTGTAAGTGGAAATACTCATAGTAAGTGTGACTTTTTTATGACCAACGTTAATAATAATATTTTAAAACTCAGTCCAACATGCTCGATCAGGCCAGGCAAATGTGATAATGCAGATGGCATATCAAGAACAGTACTTAGTATGATGTCTACTGAATTTGCTACTTTGATGAATAGCCAACCTGGTTTGGTGAAAATACAATCAACACGAAATACTTAAATACCTTCAGTAAGGATGGCAGTGCGTACAGGGGGCTCAAGAGACCAAGAAATGGTTCACTGGTGCAGCCAGGATCGGAGGTTCCACTCACCCCCCTGCCCCCTCGACATTTTTGAGTCCGTTTTGTGTGTATATACAGAGCAGAACGGCGCACCTCCATCACGTATGAAGTCTTGGTTGGGTAGACATTTATATGGCCCGAGGACTGACACTAAAAAGTCACATGATGATGACAGACGACAAGATGAGGATACATAGCCAAACGTATGAAGTTGTGGTGTGCGCACCACGGAGCCACAGTGCCTGTGCATGTTGTGGTTGAAGAAGATGACAGGGACGCTGATGCACAAGCAAAAGAGGCCTGAACACGAAGAGTCTTGTGCAGCGCAGAAGAAAGGGAGAGGGAGAACAGTGTTCGGTGTGGGACAGGGTCGGGTGATCGGGCCCGAGTGTCCAACCTCGGCAACGCAATCCAGGAGTTGAAGCTATGGGCTTCACCTGGCCGTATCAGCTCTCCACCTCCAACGTATCGCATCAGGCTCTGGTATCTTCGGCAGCCTTTGTAAGCCAGCGCTGTGTCTTCGAAGCAGTCGCTCCACTTGTCAGCATGCTTATCCTCGCCTCACTCAAGCAGCCCGACCATTCATCCAGTGGGTGAGCCTGCGTCGGACTATCGGACTGTCTGATTAAGTATAGACGCTTTAGCTTATTCTTGTTTTCTTTTTGTTCGCGTGACATACTCTTTGTGCGTGTGCTTGCTTTTACATGTGTGTATGAAGTGGAGTTTAAAAACCTGCAAACAGCCCCGTCACTTGGTGAAAGCACCCATCTCTATCTTAAAGCTGCACTGTTCACATTACAGATGGTGATGATAATGTGCAGTCATGGATGATTAGTATAAGAAATGGCCAGAATATATACATGCAAAGATGCAAGCACACGCATATACATATAAAAAGCTTTGTTGAACCCCCTCGAGAAAAATACAAAATAAAAAGTCTCTGCGCTTTATTTAGGGCATCATGTAATCCACTGGAAGATTGAGATATGGAGCCGAGCAGTGAGATACACTAAAAATGATGCCGTTCTGGTTAACACTCAAACTGCGCCCTTACTGTTTCAAAATAACTTTCTAGATTGATATGATGGACTAGCTTATGAGAAGGTGACCATAACAAAGCCAAATGTACGGTTAGCATGAGGGTCTTTCATAAAACGAATCCTCAACAGGGAGGAAACTGGTCAGCCACCTTGACATTACATAAACATCAAAGGAAGCCTTTTCCGGTGAACGCATAATAATCCTGCTTATGCGTTTCAACTACAGACCAGTCCATTTATGAGGTGATCATTCTACTGTTTCGGCAAACCAAGAAAGTGCAGCGCGATGGTGAAATTATTGACAAGTTGAAACATACTTTTCTGCACACTGCAGCCTTCTGCAGCAGTGGTCTGCAAAAAAATGTAATCATTTGTAATTTTTAGATACATGCACAGAATGTTACTCATAACTGTACGTCCTGTCAGCTGACAAGCTTCATAATGAAGAATAGATGTGATAGCGTCACTCACATAATATGACAAAATACTAATGAAACAACTGCGAACAGCAAGTTGTCGCATGCATGTTCAATGAAGAAGACACGTTCAATACCGCAGCAATGTTTTTTTTCAGTGAGATGCAAGAAATGGTGATACTGGCAACATAATAAACCTCAGTGCTAATAGTCACAAAACAGGTGCAAAAATACAGCACATCTAGAGTTAAGGTGGTGTTTCAGTGCTTACGGCTCATATTTATATTTATTTTGAATGCTCAATTTGCTTAACCTTGCCTTTTTCTAACGCTATTTCAGTATTATGCCTACATACTGACAGCACACCTCAACTGTCATATAGAGAGCAAAAGACTGGCTTGCCTGGCCGATACAGACATGTTTAGTTCAGTACAAGAAGGCTGTAAGGCTGTATATAAGCAAGTTTTTTTCCACCACGTGGCCAGGTACCCACGGCATGCATGTGTTCATTGTTTCCTATAAGAGATTTCATCATGTATTCCATTAGGAGGCTCATATATCCTAGTTTCTCTTTCTTCATTCTCACTTTGCTAAATTCTGCTGCTACCGAAATTCCCGCATTGAGGAGGGAATCACATTAACCACGTTTTCTGCACACCCTTGCCTACAAACAGCGGCAGTCCCCTCCCCCTTGAGTAGATAACACTGCAAATCGTCACAATTTATCTCGCAGAGTAAAAGGGTGATATGTCGGCGCTAGTCGAGCATACCTCACCGATGTTATAGTATAGGCAGTGTTTATAAAGACCCCTAACAAATGAATACTATATGGTGAAAATTTGCTAAAGGTCATGCAAAATAGTTGGCAAGCAGTGACCATAGCTTAACAGTTGAGGTATCTCTGTTGTTAATTGTGCATGGAATATTTCTTGCTGTGATATGATTTAGTGATGTGTGAGTGTCAACGGATGTGATAGACGAGCATCAAGGAATGGAGGGTGCCACGCAACGAAAATCCGGGCAACCGCCAGTGCGAGTCCTGCATCTGCAACCATCACTATGGCTTGCTTGCTTCCGTTGTCAATGGCTTGCTTGCTTCCGTTGTCACTGTCTTCTTTTCCTCACTACATTGGCCACCGAGTAGCCATCCTAGCCACAAACGGCATTGATATTATGGCGGAGTCATAATAGGGCTTGACATGCGTCACATGGACGATTTCTCAATCATGGCAACGTAAGTCTTGGGACAGTTTCAAGGACTCAACGTCGTAATCAGTGATTAGAGATATCTGAGCAAAAATGTGGCTGGACCCGTGATATGAAGACCAGCGATTTCGACGGAAGGCCAAAAGTATTTGGAAGAACCAAAAGCGAAACAAGGACATACGTCGTGAAAGTGGGAAGAGGTCAGTTGTCATTGCACTCAAGCTTCAGGCAAGTTTGGTCATCTGTTGTCAATAACAGACCAACTGACCAAAAATTCCAATGTAGCTAGAAACGTCACGAAATGGAGTGCATACGCATAAAGGACGTGTACAGGGAACCATATTGTGCAGAACGCACGATGGCTGGCATCTATACAACACAAGGACAGCAAGTATACGGTGGTTGCTTGCGTAGCAGTATGCATATTTCACGAATAGAATGACTGCATCTGTATTGGTTTGTTCTGATGCTGTCACATTGGCAGCATGCCATAGAGAGTGTGAATGAATGGTTAAGCTAAGCCAGTGGTTGGCATTGCGCTCCCCTTAACCCTTCCCTGGTGATTTCTTTGCGCAAAATAGCCACATCAGTGGCTTCTGAAAGAACATGAACCGACTAGCCCAACAACGTGTGCTTCTGGAATGGTTGGCAGATGATATGCAGCGATCAGGGTTTCAACACTGCTGAAGATGACGACGTTGAAAGTGCACCTATAGCTGGCTTTGCTCTTCTATTTTTGCTTTCTTTTCAAAACTTCGCACCATTCTCACAAAGACATCCGTGTCCTCAAGGATTTTATGCCCTTACCAAGCCCCGTCTAAGAATGCACGACGAGAAGGCTCTGAAAGTGTGCCTCCCTCACGTCTGGTGATGCATTTGGTTCATCTCACACACTGCTTAAGCAACCAGAACGAATAGATCATCGTAACTTTCACAACATCAGTAATCCTTCGACTGATGATGACGCATTCATAATTGCAGGACTCAAAAAAAACACACAGATTAGTCAGATACTGATGACAAAAACTTGAACACAGAACTGACTACTGCAAGAAGACAACTGTGGGCATTTCAGTGGTTATATCACCTCTCGAGAGCGGAAAAGACATAAGACAGGTGAATGATATTACTTTACATTCTGAAGTAGAGCACCAAGTCAGGTTAGTTGGTTCACATTCATTTTAAAGCCTATTACCTGTGTTTGTAAACACGGACAAAAACAACGGAAGACACGACGCGCGCGCTGTCTTCTTTTGTTTTTGTCCGTGTTTACTAGTACAGTTAATAGGCTTTACAACTTTAAATTCTGCTGGGAAATCTGCCCCTGACGCAGTGGCAGTTCAGAGGTCTTATACCGCACAAGGTTTTCTGCTTCTTCATGTGGCCATTAAAGGAGAAGTCAATGCTTTGTTAAGGTGTAACAAAGTGTATGGTATTACAGTTAGTGTTTGTCTTCCTCATGCTTATTTGCAAAACACCTGCGTGATCAGAGGTGTTACAAAGTGGTACATAGAGGCATATGTTTTCACAGGAAAATCAAAGGTGTTATTCACGTCAGAGGGATTGTTTGCAGAAAGGGCTCTTCGACAACTCAGCGGAGAGTTATGCCCACGTAGTCAGCGTTACTTGCATTCGCCCTAAACACCGGGTAACATACAACCATATATGATGGATTCGCTCAACATGACACTGCTGAATACACAAAGCCTCTCCCACCAAGGTTGGAATGCTGACGTATTGATTATGTGGCCACTTCTGCAAGGAGACGTGCACTGTAAACGGCGTGGAGGTCCACATGACTTCGAAACATGAGAGGCATGCTTCAAGTGTGCAAACTGCAATAGTGACCATCCTGCAAGTTATAGCAGATGCCAATTTCAGGATGTGCATGCTTCACAGATGAATATTTTTCCTTACAGAGCCTAAACACACTACTGCTATGTCAACCATTTGAAAACATGATCACTTTGCTGAGATCATGAGAGAATGAGAGACAAAGTAGTTACTGTGCAGACCAATGTAAGCGACGTTACTGTACAACCGGAAATATCGTGAAGCAACGTTTTAAGTCGCAAGTCTCTTCTTTTCATTCGCCGAGCCACAGCCCCACAACCTAGGCCAGGGTGGTGATGATAAGTATGTAGAGATGACAAGACGAAGTGCATGAATAATGCTCACAATAGGCTCCGTGGAGACGTAACTCCGGTGCCCGAGCAAAGGCGTCCCTAGCGGCAAGAAGCGCAGATTTGGCGGGATGCTCTCACGCGCTCGCAATGGGGTGAAATCAAGGAACGATGCCTTTTTACAATGACTATACTTTTCGTGCTTTTCGCGTTTGGCCAGTTACCAGAGCGACGGTCCGTCCGCGTTATCAACGCGATCAGTCAGCCGCAGGTGGTGGACAATAAGAATATATAGCATAAAACATCGCTCTGCGTTTGCACCCCTGCTCGCTCCCGCTGTGACGGCGCGAGGTATTTTCGCGGGCAGTTCGTTTTTTGTCGGTTGCGCTGTTGGTAGGAATTCCGAACTCCAGGAATAATTGCTGCGTTGTTGGGTGCAATAACACCTGCAGGAATTATCCGGGCACGCGTTTTTACCGGTTTCCATTTAGAGAATATGAACGGAATCGGCGTGAACGGGGATCGCACTCGTTCGACGACAAAAGTGAGATTTGTAAATAGATGGGGTATTTTTTTCTGGGAGCTGCATTTACCCGTGATTGTTCATCTGCCGAGCAGCACCTCTTCCACGACGCCATAAACGTGCCCCGCTTCGAGGAGGTTCCTGCCCTTGTTCAGGATAGCTCCTCGGAAGCTATCTATATCACGTAGCTCTCATAATCAAAATGTAATAATAATTGGCACGCTTTCCAGTGCCATCGCAGCAAAACACGAGCCGCGACGACGAACTCGGCTGCACTGGTTAAGTCGATGCAGCGAATGCAGTGCCATGGCTATTCGATGGAAAGCATTTTTTTTTCATTCAGCGGTCGTGACAGTGAAATTGCTGGTATCGTCAGTTTCAAGCTGCCACTGAGTTCGCTGGCGCGTTAGCCCGAGGGTGATAAGCTGTGATTGTTTAGTGAGTGAGACGGCCCGCGTTACACGTGCGCAGTTTCGCTCAACGGGCTCGTCACCTCCGCTGTCTTCCCCCCGCTCATGCATTTTATGTTGCCGCGTTCGCTTGAGGATATACGAGGTCTGGCGAAAAGGAGCACACGCGCTAACCCTACGTTCTCTGACAGCAGCTAACAATTTGACGTCTTTTGGAAGGAAACGGGAACGAAAACGCCTCAAGCGAAGCACCAAAGCAAGGCGCAGTGGCTTGCCGCCGCCTGCGTCGCCTGCTCCCTTATCCCGCCAAATCTGCTGCCGTGGCCGCTTTGGCGCTGGAGACAGCACGCGACTGTGGCGACTCCTAACGTATGCACGGTGCCCATATGTTCTCTTCATCAACCAAGCAACACTAACCAAGCAAAACACACTCAGGCCACTGAAGACTACACGCAACAATTTCATACGACCTTTCTAAAGTGGATTACTGTGAGAAGATGCATACAGGAGAGAGAGGAAATGTCCAAGACACTGCGGAGATAATATTTTGGAGACACAGACTCTGGAGGCATATTTCAGGATACATTAGTGAGCAAGGCTCCCTGCCCATTTTCCAGCCCCGGACTTAAAACTTAATAGCTTGTGCGCTGCCACAAAAAGGGCAGACAAAAAGCTACGGAGACAAAAAAATAGGGAACATCGCTCAGGAGGCAGTCAACAATACTTAATGCTGGAGTATGGAGACCTAACCAAAAAAAATTTGGAGGAGACAGTGGCAGCATTCTGCGAGAGATTAAGTCTTTTTGCTCCATTGTCAACGATATCGGAAGTCGTGAATAGTGTTAGAAGCACACCTCTCAACCTTTGAGGCCGTTTAATGCCCTTGCTCAATTCCAGGATATGTCTATGTCAACCCCAGTCAAGAAATTTGCAGACATAGATCGAAAAGAAAGTCGAATGCCTTTGTTGTTGCACAGAGAGATGTACTCGAACGTCTTTATTCCATCAGCTCCCTACTCACAGTCACACACAAAAAGCAAAAAACCCCCATCCAAGTATCCGTTAATGCACGCATCCAATCATCAACCGGCACATACACAGAACAAACACTCAAGTACACCAATCACAATTGCGGCATCGTCTTTCATGCGCGCATGTTCCAATGCAACGCCGCAGCCTGCTCGATGCAACGCCACGGCGCGTTGGGAGCAATGCCACATCGCATTCGATGCAATGCTGTAGAGCGTTGGATGCAACAGACTTCTCCACTTGAACCTCCTACTGCATCAGCCATCGACTCACATTTTTACGCTACGTGAACTTTTGTCAGACATAAGCTCTCTCTGTGTAAACTGCGCTCCTGCACCTATGACATTCCCAACCAAATGATTTTAAACTTGCCTGTGGAGCTGAAGAGTAGTCTTGCGATGTATGTACTTCAAACATAAGTGGGGTCATTAAACATTCCTCCATCATGGACAATGGCCTGGACTGGTAATTAAGCCTGGTGATGAGAGGACAGCATTGACATTATATTGCAGGTCAGCAAGATAGCCCAACTATCAATATATTCCGACCACATATGCATTTGGCTGTGTGAGTACCAGCATAAGTGTTTGGAAAAGAAAGGCCAAAGGACTATACTCTCCATGAAGACTTACATCACATGAATTGGAATGTCAATACCACCATAGAAGTCTAAGTTTACGCTGTTTTCTGGCATATGGCAGTGAAAAACAAGGATGAAAATGACACTTCCAGATTAATAAATTCAACAACCCAAATACATGCAATTCCTCAGGGTCATACTAGACGCCAGGATGAGTAGGAGATGTGCTGTAGACACAACAATCACGGCTTTTTCACTGCATGTGAACATTCTTTGAAGGATGGCAAGTACAAACTGGAGAAGCCACCTATCATCAATGACAAAGTTGCGTACAACATTAATTGTCGATAGCGTGCTCATCACTTTGCCCCTGATCGCTGCATGCAAGCCAGTACGAACTGGGAACACTTGGTTGTCAAGGCCTCAGAGTTGCCCTGCGATGTGGCAAGTGTAAAGGTACTTCAAGATTCTCTGTTACCACCACTGCGTCTTCTCACTTCTCGGCGACTGCTCACGCATCTATGCCGACTAGTAAGTGAATTGAGCCCAGGTTGAGCACTGCCGAGTTCAGTATAGTAGGGCATTGCGAGCTTTCATGGCCTTTGCTACTTTTTGTCATCTTTGCCTCAGATTCTCCAAACAAAGGCAGCAACTTTGACTCGAACAACCTTGGTCGCATGAGAATATGGACCACCAGCTGACAATTCATTGGATGCGCAGCAAGCGCTGCACACCTATAGCAGAACCGTGCTATTTAGTGCTTGAATACCTTGAAGAAAGGCATGCCCACCATCTGAAAGTTCTGACCGACAGGCCGGTCGAAATAGAGCATGGAGCAAACACTGCGGCGTTCATACTTCAGTCCCTCAAGGTGTCAGAGACTGAGTGACTTGAATGCATCATTTCACTGACACTATATCAAAACACAGTGATACAGACAGCCCTAAAAAACTAAAGTCTTGCAGGGAACAACAAGTTGTGGTACTGTGGGGTAGCAAGCCTGCTCTGCAACTTTTATGGAGGAATTGGTCTTGAAGAAGTGAACACAGGGATCTCTGCACATTCTGAAAGATCTGCATAGCATGGGACTTACTGAAGTAGGACTTAATATCAGGGCCTAATATAATGTTTCCGTAGATTCCGTTGCATGGGAATATTGCGGACAATGAAGTGGCTGATAGGCTTGCTCAAAACGCCTTAGAACTTACTGCAACAAAGAAAGCTTGTAAAGATCCCCACCTAATAAGATACTTTGTCACCAAGCGTTTCTATTTTTTATGGCTGACACATCACCAGTCATGTATGATGAAAGCACTAAGCGGGGCAAAGGCCTTCCTGCTACAACTCATCAGCCTGGGGTCAGCGTGTGCACCAACATGGCTTTAAAAGGGTATCAACTTGAGCTTGTTGACATGGCTTCATCACAGGAAATGGCGCGGGCAAACGGGACAAGAAAGGCAGACAGGACTGTGCGCTGGCTAACACGATGGGCGTCTATTTCGTGAGAACAAGTATATACGCTTCCTTGGAAAAGGAAATAAAAAAAGATGGGGAAAGGTGAGGCCCTATGCATGCATTTTGACTAGTACATGCAAATGCGAAGTTGAATGATGATTAGTGGGGTTTTTTGGCGCAAGGGCCATGGGTGGCCAAAGAGCGCCATGTCTTTTATGTGGTGTTAGCGATGACCAGTGATTACGATGATAGCGAAGTTGAGTCGCGAAGATAGCTAATAGCCTTGTCGGTTAGTACTATGGACGGGGCGCTTACACATGCTGGCCCAATAGAATGAATCGTGAACGCTTCGTAGATTTCCCTTGTGTGCCAATCACGATATCTTCGCAAGATGTGCGTCGGTTACAAACTCGGAGTGCAGCCACATTGAATTGAGAAATTACTTCCAGTTTCGGCCTTATAGGTTATTCTTGTGATCTCACAGCCAGTCGTTAACGCAGCGACGATGTCTGCCCAACAAGGGCATTCTTCATAGCGGAAAGCAGGATAGCCCATTTGACAAGCTTAGAATGATGCGATGAAAATAGAAGCCAGTCTGTCTTTGAACGACGTGAATACTCCCAATAGGTGTGCTCTGCACTAAATGTTTCCGGGTTTTTGGATTTCGTTTCCCTGTACCTCTGTTCGACCGTCGTCAAACAAGACGAACACTTGTATGTGCACAAAGAAGGCGTTGGCATCGGGTCGTGCATCACCCCGGTTCTAAGCGATCTGACTCTAGCCCAGTTTGACAGGCAACTGCAAAATTGTATCGGCGTGACAGGTTTGGTGAAGGTCTTTTGGTATGTTTTATTGTGAGAACTCCATAGAGAGCTGCAGCACGGTCGACGAGATTTTTAAGTGCTGCTGTGTGAACTTTCCAGGACTTTCGTTCATGAGAAAGCTACCTAAGGACGGCCAATTACACTTCCTAGACTTCAAGATAGCGTTTAGTGCACAGCACACTTGGGAGTATTCACCTCTTTCAAAGAAAGACTTGCTTCTAAGCTTGTCAAACGTGCTATCGCGCTTTCATCGATGTCATCGATGTTGAGTAGCAAGCAACACATCCCTGGAAGCTGATGAGGCTGCAATAAAACTGCAGCGGTCATAAGACCGAAAGGCGAACACCTTTATTGAGATTAAGACAGACGGAACAACAGTGCATCCTGTATAGAATATTGTGTACTGATCTTCAAGGTGGGACGAGCACACAGACAATACCTTGCTCGTATTATTTTACACATCAACTCAATGGGAGGGATCTCCTCGCTTGAGTCAAAGAAGTCATAACAGCAGTGTAGTCGACCGGATTTATAGTTGTGCATACAATGACCAACAACTACTCTGGCAGCAAAACAGCATTTAAGCTGCCGAGAACTTGCTGATTGTCTACAACTGTGAGCTAGCCATGGCACGACAGAGTTAGGTTTTGAGTTTCGACCATTGCCACATTCTGAGGAATACCTGAAGTCAATTCCTTGAACAGACCCTTACTAACAGCTTGGGTGTGATTATTAGAACATTTGTCCAGTGGCTGTACAAGGTCCACAAGGACAAAACAGGAAAACGTACTAGAAATTTTGATGCTGAAGCGGGTCTGCCTGTCCATTCTGGAAAAGATGGACGTGCTTCGAGCCGCACAAATATTCTGGCCACATGTGATTGCAGCATCTGCAAGCTGGCTTCCATAGCAACTCAGCTGCATGGGCCTTCGAGGAAGCAGACTCTGCAACTGGTTTTATGAAGAAAATAAAACTGTTAAACATTTATGGCAACCTGGAGCGGGTGTGACTTCTAGATACCTATTTCACAACAGCAACACTGTCGGTTTCTCAGGCTGGAAAATGAGCTGTTTCATGAAGAACATCCAATAGCGTTTGCTTATATCATGAGGGGATGGCTTCTTGGGCGAAGCATTTCATGTTTTGTTACGCACAATAATATTTATGGTGCAGAAGACACAGTACCTCCTAAGCAGGAGTGTCGATATGTCTTAACAAGACATTTTGATAGCAATTCAAGTGAGGCCGTCATCGGGAGACTGAGCTTCATGTGTGAAGGCAATGATGCACTTTATGCCAGTGATGTAACAGCCCTTGACCACATTGTCAAGAAAAGCAGACCTTTGATGCCGTTTCACACATCAGATGTCAAGAATGCCGAATAGCAAGGTGGACGTGTACTTAGTAGGTACTTATGAACTGAATTGCCGAAAGGAACAGCAACGCAATGTCTTACCATCGCGAACATACTATGATTTGCTGCATTAGTGAATACCTCGTGAAGCTCATCAGCAAGTATGGGTGTGTTGACTGGCTGCTTTTAACTACCATAAAAAATCACTTTTGTTCGAATTTTGAAATACTAAGACAGGAGTGGCCTTCAGTATGTGAGCCCTTGCATTCTGGTTTCATGTACTGCTAAAAATATTGTAATTTTTTCATGCTAGCGTTAAACGGCACGGGCTGCAGAAAATGCAGACAGACATCCGGGGTTCAACAGGAATTGAACCCAAGCGTTGTGTGGCAATAAAATATCGCACAACAGAGCCACGCCAATGCTTGAAACTGCTTTATAAAAGGACCCTACAAAATTGTCATGTTGGGCGAGGAGTCACAATGACAGATGTAATAATGCCTGGTAGAAGCATAGAACTGTTGCAGGCATCACACTATGTCAACTGTGGATAGTTTAGAGGTGCCAGACCATTACAAAGCGCTCAGCTATAATTGATCATCACCAACAACAGCCATAGCATCAAAAAGATGCACAGCTATGCAGGAGTACATTTTGCTTTACAGACACGTAGTAGGTGCTCCGCAGCTGTACTTGCAGTTGGCACCCTAGGAGAGTTAAAACGGCCTATGTTCCACAATGTGCTCAGATAATTCATTCTTCACAACATGGTTAAGGTGTCCACCATAAGGTGTCCACCGTCTCAAAGGGTCAAACTACATGCACGAAAATGGCTTGTATGCGAGCTCCACTTCTGGGCACATGCACGCAACCACACAAATCGGACACTTAGCACTGCGCTCCTAAATCTTTCACGATTTCCATTTCTTGAACACACTTCACCGCATTGGACAGAATTGCTCAGATGTGACACGGTGCACAGAAGTTTCACCATAGCGAACACCATCGGGCACAACTCTCGCACGACGCTCCGCATTAAGAATGACAACAATGACGAAGCAATAAAACTTGACCCTCCTGATCGTATCATCGTTGCTGAAGCTTCGGCTCGACTACTATTTGTCGCGACGAACGGCACACACACAACACACTCGACGCGAACACTTGTTCCTGGGATTGAGCACTTTTCGCTTCGGCGCTTACACTTGAAAGACGGACGTTACACAAAAAATTGGCCGCGTATCTGCGTGCTTCGCTGAAAATGTCGTCTAAAGACGATAGAGGAGGCGCTGAGTGAGATATGGACGCCATCTGGCAGTACGTCGGGAAACATGAGTGCTGTGTTGCGGGCTGGTAGTCCCGGCGCATCAGCAGGCGAAGACCGGCGATGACCAACGCGACCGGCGGGGACGCCGGCCAGCCCGAACACGCGGTTTGGCGCGAAGCGCCGAAGAAGAAACGTCCGCACTCAACGAGTACTCTCCACACATTCTTTTACCCACACGTCGCCTGCGTTAAATAGGAATGCCAGAGCGGCGCCCCTGGCATTCGTACAGTGCAATACTTAACCGAAACCGAAACACAACAATGAGGTTGTGCAGAGGGCACGGAGGAAGGCAAGTTCTTTCCTTCCTCCGTGGCAGAGGGCTTTCGTCGGCGTGCATTGCGCCGCATTTTCAGCGCATTTTAAGAAACTAGGGTCTTTAGAATTACGTATCTATGTATTTTCTATTAAAGGAACACACCACCTAATACTTACCTAATGAGGTTGCGCATGAGATATGCGTAATATTTACTTCTTGATCGACAACGTCCATAAGTATGAACAGCCGTACCAGTTCAAGATGGGTGGGTGGTAAGCAAGTGGTTCAACTTTGGCCGGGTGGCTGAATCGGGTGACAGCCAGACAGACGGACAGACCAGAATTTCTGCGTTTAAGTTCCCCAAGAAACACTATCGTCTTTAAAGTACACGAAACGATGACACTCGCATCAGCACAACACACTTTCTACACTGCGTCCGTTTCTTTGTTTCCGTTGACGATCGCACGCGCTGGCGGGGCCAGGAAGTGTGCACGGGCTCGCTACCTTCGATGAACATCTGCGCGGGAGTTTTATTGCGCTTATGATGATCACAACGATAACATCAGCAGTTTTTTCACGTCGCTGCAGTGATAGGCCTCGCGCCCGCTTCGAGCAAGCGCCATGTTTGCTCGAAGCGGGCCGCCTTCAAGCAGCCAATGAGGCGAGCCTGGTGAGCCGGCCGGGCGGCTGCAAAAGTTGAGAACCGCTCGTCGTGATGTCATAGGGGCGGCCGCTCTCGGCCGTTCGTGCGGGGCGGGTGTGCGGTGAAGCGTACGGCTAGCGCGTGGATAGGCCCTTTAAGCGCTAAAAATTCACGAGCACAAAAAGGAGAACAGACAAAGGACTGACGCTACTAACAACTGCTAATTTTCGTCACAACCACCGGTTTAAATATATAAAATGATGGTCTTTCGCGTGCGCAACATCGCATTGGAAACAGAGCAAAGAAATCAAGTATACTACAAAAAAACAATATGCGATAACACCTGCCGTATAACGAGGGTCGAGTTACAGCTGCGCCTGTCAAAGGAAGCCTTGCAGAAATTCAAATTCGGAAGCTTGCTAGGATACCGAAGCCTCACTTGTACAGGCGCGGCCGTTGTTGGAGGTAGCACGGCGCGCGTGACCGCGCTCCTCGGACCACCAAGCGGGCGCCGCGCGAAGTACAGGGAACTTAAAGACCCTCCATGCGTTTTCCGCCGGCTAAGGGAACCCAAGCTCAAGTTTACGGCGCTACGACAGCGCCGCGGCTCTGGAGAGAAGCTCTGGCGCAACTGGGTGCAGGCGCAGCCGACTCAGCCTGTTTGTCGGCAGCGGGAAGACGCGCGCGTTTCTCAGTCGGTGCGGGTAAATGGGGCGCCGTGCCGACAGGCTTGGCACGCTGAACCGAGAGGCTTGCTGTACGAAGCTGCATTTCCACGTTGGCAGAAGCGACCCCGTGGAAGCGAGGTCCCAAGTATTGCTGTGTTTGGCCTGCCACAACAGTGCAGACGACACCACGCGATTCACGTGTGAAACTGTATCGGTTCTCGGGCATGTCGCACGAGAAATAAAGGCGGCAAGCGTGGATAGCTGACAGCGCTGTCTCGCCTTCTATTTTGGCTGCCTGAGTTTATCGCTTTCGTTCGTTTCACTACCTGAATCGGTAAGTAACGCGGCGCATGCACGCAGAGACTACAGTAATGATTACTCGCTGTCTTCTCGCATTGTGAAAGTCCAGTTACGGCTGTACGTAAAGCAACTTTGTGTTTTGATTCCCCGTGTTCGTGAGACCTACCCGTTGTCGTTGAACGTTCCCACTCGCGTTACACCGTTACCGTTGCGCAGTTGGTTGAATTCAACTGAACTCGGTACATTGTCAGAAGTTCCGCGCCTGCAATTCACGCGTCTGGTAGGCTGCTTTATCACGCCGGAACGGACGTCTGTGCATTTTAAGCAAGCTTTGACATCGTTCTGCAGGTTTGCTTTGTTTTTGTCACTTTATTGGGGTGATATTTTGGCCGCTAAATATAACTGGCACTTAATACATGCTTTGCAATTGCAACCTTGAAGTAACCACCTTGTGACTTTGTGCGCTTTTCTAGCCGCGTTCGCGCAAGAGGTTTTATACGCCTGTCAAGTCGATATCCTCATAAAAAGAGAGTGCAAACATTACACGAGAGCCGAAAAAACGACGCGAGCAGTTCATCTAGCTTCGCAGTGGTTAAAGCTCATCTAGCTACCTCGCGCCTTAATCGGCAGGTGAATCTCCAGCGGCACGGAGGACTTGACTCTAACCTTCTCAGGAAACAGTGCCATGGCCGTATAATTTCTTTTTTTGAAGCCGCAAAATGTTTGTTCACGAACGTACATGGCTGCTACTGTAAGCATGCCATATCAAAACAACAATCCTATGATTCGTAGTCCACACCGCAGAACATCGATAGCATGCACGGCTTCATTTCGGAGTGCATGCGGACCATTACGCATCTTTAACATGACAGAATGAGTCTTACCTCCAGATATACTTCCTACACGGTGTAATCGCGACTTGGGAAATCCATTTCGCTTTGAGTCGGGCGTCGTTGTCGTCGATCGTCCGCTCTTCACCGTAAACGTGATTGACGAGCCTTTCTCCTTTTATCAAGTTCGCTTTTTGGAAGTGCCAGTCAAGCTTCAAGATCCTTTTGAAGCCGCACTGCCAGCGGTACATTGTGAGGCGCCGCAAGTGCACCGCGAGAGCTCTGCACGTGCACGGAAGCGAACGGCAGCTTATTGGAGAGAACGGAAAACGCACGTTGCTTGCACGCAATTTGTATTTTTATGCCAGAGATGGCGCTGCCTCTCAAGATCAGCAGCGCCACTAAGCGATGCTTGGGGAGCCTATTGCGGTGCAAGCGCAAGCAGCGCAGTTAGCTGAGCGTCGTCTGCTACGGTTCCTCCCACTTCGCCGCACGCGCTCTAGTAAAGCGCGCGCGCAATGTAGGTTTCGCCCCTCGCGGCGAAGTGGGAGGAACCGTAGCAGACGACGCTCAGCTAACTACGCCTCTGGCGCTCGCGCCGCAATACACGCGGCGACCATCGTGGCGCTCCGGGGAGCGCGGCCACCCGCTCCCTGTTACCTCTAACAGTGGCCATGCCTGTACATACACCAACGTTCTTTTTGATAATAAACGCTTCGAAGGCGAGCCGAGATGACATGCGCTTGCTTTTGCCCAGTATCCTAGTGCCTCCGGAAAATCGGTTCGCACCCACAAGCATTGGCATGTGACACGCCTTTTGGCGGTAGGATACCCTTCGCAGGACATTGTAGCAGTCGACGAGTCGCTCTTGCAAAGAGTCAAACACGGAGCAGAAAGTGTAGGCGCTCGCGGGTTGACTGGGCGACCACTGGTCGTGCCATACGTGCACACCCTGTCGCACGGTCTGAAGAAGGTGACAAAGCGGCATAAAGTGCCTTTGGTGTTTTCTGCCCCTAATAAACTGCAGAAACTTTGCCCTCGAATTTACGCTCAAAGCAAACGAGGATGCCAGCACCAGGCATGCAAACCCTTTCGTCAAATGCTCTGTTGGAGTTGTGTACTCAATTGCCATCTCTGTTGGAAAATGTACATCGGCCAGTCCGAAAGATGCGTCACTGACAGACTTAGGGAGCACGCACTAACTGCAAAAGAGAAAGAGTACACGTATGCGCATCTGGTCGCGCACGTTTCTGCATGTCCAATTTCCCGAGGCACTAGAATTGTGGGCAAAACCATGTCATCTCGGCTCGCTTTAGAAGCGTTTTTTATCAAAAAGAACGTTGGCGTATGGTTAGGTGAGGCATCTGTATCCTTGCATGCTTCCGAATTCGGATTTCTGCAATACTCCTTTCGGCATGCGGAGCTGTACCTCGCACCTTGTTATACTGCAGGTGTTATCGCTTATTAGTTTTTTGTATTATACTTGATTTTGTTGCTCTGTTTCCGATGCGATCTCGCGCACGCGCAACACCATGATTATGTGTATTTAAACTCGGTGACTGTGACGAAAATAAACAGTTGTTACAAGCCGGTCTTTTGTCTGTTCTCCTTTTTGTGCTCGTCAATTTTTAGCGCTTATTCTTTCAGTGTTCAAGGATAGCCAAATAGCCCAACAGTCTGTTCCGATTGAGAGAAACAAATGCAGAAAGGAAAAGAAACAGAGAGAACAACAACTAAACAGACAGAAAGAAGCAGAGACAGAGGAAAAAGATAGAAAGAGGAAGCAAACATCGCGTCGTCCAGCGACCAGATACCGCACTGCCTGGCCAAGCCGCGCTTGCGCGGTAGCTAAGCCACACCATCGACGGAGATATCGCGCGCAACCTCCTCTCTATTGGCGGCGAGATCGACCTATAGGTGGCAGCACCTTCGCCTCGTTAGTGTGGATACGGGTTTCGTACGGTGCATGGAACTCTACGGGGCTGCTGTTTTCAAATCGTGATTCTGTGTTCCGTATGCGCAGAAACTTCGCTTTCGATCATGGGGTTTTGTTCGGTGCCACAGTGGCGTACGTACTGCACAGCGCCAGTAATAAGCTTCCATTTCTATCCCACCTACGCAGAACATCGTCGAGTTTGGCTCGTTATGGTTAGGCTTCGTAGCGGCAAGACGCCTTCCAAGTACGCGATGGTGCAGCATGGTAGTTCATTTAAGGGGGTAGGTCAATATTTCTATTTCACAGTGTACTTTGCGTTCTGTCCCCGTGATGTGGACAAGTCAGTTGTTGATAGAAGAGTTAATTACCTTGCTTAGTTGATGTGCAACAGCACAGCAACACAGGGCTTGCACTTGTAAGGTGTGCCGAATGGAAAAGTAAGCAAAATATTGTTCCATAGTTTCTGTAAGCCCGAAGCACACGTAACACAATCGAAGGACACAGGACAAGCGCTACTTTCAACTAAGGTTTTCATGGACGGCACACCAAATATATACGTGTTGCCACCATAAGGAAAAGGCAGAAAACATAGACAACACAAGAATAACAATAGTACAGAAAGGAGACATGCTATCGCAGGGGAGGGTCCAATCGTGCTAACAGCGTGTCAAGAGCATATGCGCAAGCAAGGGTCTTAGTTATGAAAAACTTAACAGACATCGCACCGATATCACCAGCAAAAGAAGTGCCAGGGCACGCACTACGTGACTGCGTCATGCACACATTCCAAAAAGTGAACCTCCTTGCTTGTCAAGGTAATCGAAAAAGCGCTGACAGCAATTAAATCATCCCTCTTCATTTCAGCGGCCTCGACGATTAATCTGGAATCAATGACCGAGTCCCGGTACAACACCACAGTGTTATCCAGAAATGGTTCACATCCACATTCTCGACAGTGCGCCGCGAGATGCCCTTATGAACAGCTTTTGGTGTAGCGCGAAAGGATACACGGACACGAGAAGGCACAAAGGAACACCACACAGCGCTGTGTGGTGTTCCTTTGTGCCTTCTCGTGTCCGTGTATCCTTTCGCGCTACACCAAAAGCTGTTCATATGAGTAACCAACAAGCCCACGTTGCAACCCTCAGCGAGATGCCCATCCGCTCCTTTACGCACCTTATTGCGGTTCTCACTTAGATGAACATTAATACACCGCTCAGTCTGCCCTATATAAACTCGGCCACAGGAAAGCGGAATTCTGTATACGACACCTTCCGAGCAGTCCACAATCTTAATTCGATGGTTGATTGCGCACACTTTTCTTGGCTTCTTCACCTGAGAGGTAGCAGGGCATAGCCGAAATAACTTCTCAGCTACCGACATTACAAGTTTGACTCCTACTCGTTCACCGATCCTTTTTAGGCTGTGTGCCTTATGGTGCATGTAGGGAATCAGTGCCGCTCTTCTACGCTCATCATGGCTTCCATCTCTCGCTGTGTCCGCTTTCAGTCGATTCCTAGTTGCTTTGTGCACTTTTTCAGCAACCGAAGTGATCAGGTGCTGTGAATACCTGGCTGCCTTCAGCCTATGCACCTGTTTGGCGAAGCTTTCCTCCGTGCGGTGGCTGCAAGACTTGTGTAAAGCGTTTACAAGACACATTTGCACCACCGACCTCTTAGCCAACTTCGTGTGGTCTGACTCAAAGGGCAACAAAGGTTTACTACCACGTGGCTCGTATGCCCAGCATACATGGTCCTGCTGAAACATCATGTTGAGGTCCCGAAACCGCGGCGAATTCCGGAGGGGCACCTCGTGGGTGATAACGAGCGGCTGAAGTGTGTGTTTGAACACCTCCAGAACACTGTTCGTATTCTCTTCAAAACTCCCTGGAGCGCTCCTGAGTACTACGAGATAGTCATCAACGAAACAGAAGACTTTAATTACACTTACAGAAACTATGGATCAATACCAACTAGCCCGATCTCAGTGCCTTCTAAAATATTCTTGTCTCCTTTTAACACTTACTAGGTGTCACTGCCCCGCCGCGGTGGTCTAGTGGTTATGGCGCTCGACTGCTGACCCGAAGGTCGCGGGATCGCATCCCGGCCGCGGCGGCTGCATTTTCGATGGAGGCGAAAATGTTTGAGGCCCGTGTACTTAGATTTAGGTGCACGTTAAAGAACCCCAGGTGGTCGAAATTTCCGGAGACCTCCACTACGGCGTCTCTCATAATCATATGGTGGTTTTGGGACGTTAAACCCCAGATATTATTATTATTATTACTAGGTGTCACTGATCCTAAAAAACTCACAAGGTCCCTTATTAATTCCACTAAGACGACTCGAAGCCGAAAGCCATCTTCTATTTTTCGTCAGTCAATGTAATGATCCCCCCCGGTGAAAGCTTTCCGCGCCTCACCTGGTTTAGCACTGCCTCCGTGATCGGCCCGCCGATCACGGAGGCAGTGCAAAGCGGCGATGTCGTGATGGCGTCATCGTCTGACGTCACAAAATTCGGCACTGTGTGACGTCATGTGATTGCACATTTTCTGCAGCTCACCTGGTTTTGCACTGCCTCCGTGATCACTCGTCGATCACGAAGGCAGTACAAAGCGGCAATGTCGTGATGACGTCATGGCATGACGTCATAGCGCATGAAGTCACAAAATTCGGCACTGTGCGACGTAATGATGGCGCCGTGTGATTGCAAGTTGTCTCCAGCTCACAAGGTTTTGACTGCCTCCGTGATCAGAGGGGCGATGTCGTGTGATGGCGTCACTATGACGTCACAAAAGTTTGCTATCTTTGGCGTCATCTGGAGACGTCATCACGTAAGGATGACTTTTGCATCACTCGTGTTCACGCCGGCGGCGGTCAATTTTCGAGTTCGATGAGGCATCTAAGGCTTTCGATTTAACAATGTGAAGTAGGTTAGCAGAGCCCTTATCGGAAAGCCATCTTAAGCTGATGTAAACAAATCGCGATACGTGCCGAGACCAAATACATCCGAACTGCTTGAGGACTATACGGGCACTTTTGATTGCTATCAGGGCCGATACGGATAGGATTTCTCGATATAGATCAACAATGGTCTCTGATGCAAGGTCCAAAGCTATCCGGACGAGTTTGACACATACGTCAGCCAGACCGAGATGCGTAGACCGCGAACTTCGGGATTCCTATTGGGCCTGATCACTGTTAAGAGTGACCGTGTAGCAGTAGCAGAACCTGATCCGCATCGGTCCTGATCGCGATAAATGTGGCCGTGTGACACTGGCATTACTTTACCGGCAGGGCATGTGCAGTTCAATTCTGCTATCGCATCGCCGGCCAACTACAGGTCGACTCGATGTGGATCGTTCGTTAGCCCGGACGATTGCAGCGCGAATGCAAAATGTGCACTGGACCGTCAGAGCAGCACGTGGACGCGATAGTACTACATTCAATAATGTGGCCTGCTGCAACGGCCTCATCGCCGTCAACGAGACACCTGATACCATCCCCAACATGGTTACGAATGGTGCTCAAAAGCGAGGGCATTGGAAACGAAAAACTCACAACACTTTGAAAGGCAACAAGCGCATATTGTGCAGTGGCATCAAGCAAATGCTTTTCGCATAGATGCATTGAGGAAATATAACGATTCACGTTACTGATTTCCGTTGCAAAAAGCAAAGAATAAGATTTTGACAGGTTGCTCACCGTCGTCGTCAACATCTATCGTAAGTTCGCGAAGTACAAACACCGCTTACCTTGCTGCTGAAGTGGCCACGGTTGACCGGCATCCACACTTCAGGCTTTCGTCCGTTCGCCGCTAGGCACCAACTCTGTTCGATCTCGCGGCCAATAGTGCATAGCCTCGCTGCGTACACCCGAGGAGGAAGCCGCGCATATCGAAGCTAGACGTTTCGGTCGACGGGAACCACGAGCGGCGACGGGCCCGTGTTTCGCTCTGGCGCTCTTTGCGCGACTTCGTGCAAACTGCACGCAATTAATCCTCGAGCCGTCACACCACTATTCCTTTCAGTGATGTCTATTTACGTGGTCCGCCTGTCACCGGTAGTTGTTCTCTTGACAGCGGAGCTGCTTAAGCCGGCCGTAAAAACTTTGGTGTGCGCAGAAAACCACAGGTGGGTTTAGGCGCCACAGGAAACGGGCAAGCCCCACGGCCGAGCCCGGAAGGTGCGAGCGTTAAACGGAAATCCTGCCTCGCTTTGCGGAGCACATGAAACGCGTGAAAGGTTTGAGAGAGCAAGAGAGAGATAGAAATAAAGATAAAATAGAGAGAGAGTGGAAAAAGAAACCGATAGAAAGAAAGGGAAAAGTAGAGAGAAATAAAGAGAATAAAGACACAGCAAGAGAGACTGACAAGAAAAAGAGAACAGAGAGGGAAGCCCGAAAGAGAGAGAGGGAGCCACGGGTACCAAAAATAGACACAAGAAACACAGAGAAAAAAATAAATAAAAAAAATAAAGAGAAGCAAGGAAGGCCACCCTTCGGGCTTGGCAAGCAGCCACAATTTTTTAGGCAGTACAAAATCATTGAAAGTTATTTTTAACACATATAACTGTTGTCTTTTAACTTGATTTCTCCGAGCGGTGGACATTACCTGGCCGAGAAATTCAAATACATAATCGGCTAATTAGAAAAAATATAAGTAGCATTTTATTAATTACTTGACGGCACATATTGCAAGTGACGAAAGGCTGCGAATGCGCAAGGCTTATGCATTTTGGATAAATTTTTAAGGTGACACCATCTTAATACATGATATTGCGCGATCAAATACAAGTGCGCTCTAGCTACATTTTGCTTTAGTGCGCAAAATGGCGTTTTAGAGAATAAGTAATTGGAGCTATGTATTTTTCCTACATTTGTCCGGACATACCGGGTGTTCAAGGTTAAGGTTTATGGTTTTGTTAAAATTCAGCACTGGGAAGAACGTGAAAACCGCCTTTGCAGTTAAGTTATGTATCCAGGGGGACACAAAGTGAGACCATAATTCTCTCTGTCAGCCGCTCAATTAACTAACATTGAATAATGAACTTTTTAATGAGCGCAGCAAGCAGGCATGTTTGCATTGAAAAGTTCGAGGCAGTC
The DNA here is from genome assembly GCF_013339695.2 of Rhipicephalus sanguineus. Lineage (NCBI taxonomy): Eukaryota > Metazoa > Arthropoda > Arachnida > Ixodida > Ixodidae > Rhipicephalus > Rhipicephalus sanguineus. Next base: position 20,802,288 of record NC_051176.1, on the reverse strand, counting down.
GCGTTTCTACGTGGTTCCACTTGGAAGAATTCTTCTAGCATGTCTGTGCCCCGAGATATCCCGCTGGAAAGTTTTATTGTGGTTTGCATGATTACGCATGCAAGACGGTGAGCTTTTTTGAGAAAAAAAACGCTCTACAAATGGAGCGAAAAAATTTTCCTGTGAATTTGGCACAATTTTTTCCTTTATTCACGACAGGGAAAGGGTTAATAAAGGCAAGATTATTTCCTGACGCCCTCGAATCAACTGCGTCAGGACTTTTGTTATACCACACTGCCCGTATTACGACTTTCTGGCAGGAGTCCTCAGCTTGATGTTTAACAGAACAAAGCAATAGGGCTGCGCTATTGTTGAGGTGTCAGCCAGTTATGTTACTGAGTACTTCCGTATTCAATTCTAGTACAACTCGTTCTCGGTCTAATGTGTTAAACATACATGGAATGAAAAGGTTGCGGCTAATGAAAGGACACGTTCGAATGGAAGGGTAAGGGAACAAGCGGAAACTCACCCTTTTAGGGGCGAAGCACCTTAAGACCGAGGCTTGTCCGTCCATCTATTTGGCGTCAGTGTCCGTGCATACACAGCACCGTGTAAAATCGAAATATCAGGTTTAACAATCGACTAATATCAATCATAATTTGACAGAACAATATAAAACGCCTGCGAGCACAAACCCTTTATACTAGTCAGCGACTTCAACGTAGACGTTATGGACCTTAGGACCTAGCTTTGTCGTGGAGTCTTTATGTCACGTTATGCCACTCAATTTACATCATATGGGGCAACACTCGGGTAACGTACGGTTACTCACCCATACGATGCCCACAGCTTCGCCCAATCGTCATGATTCACTTCGTGGAGATGCGTGCTTTTTATTCGTCGGCGGAACCACTGAATAAATAGGAACACCAGTATCACGTGTGCATAGTCCAACAATGAGATGCGAGAATTGCACATGCGCCGCTAGAAACTCTTTCTCTCCGCTGCACAGGATGATGGAAAGATCACTACAAAAGCAGTTGCCTGCCACTCTGTAGCAAAAGCTTCAAGTACCAACCATACGAGAATATGTTGCTGGGCCTGTTGGTACATACTTGAAGAAACGTATAACCAGCTTACGGACGCATACACAAGATGAGAAGACGACAGACACTGCAGCGAGTGTCTGTCGTCTTCTCCTATTGTGTATGCGTCCGTAAGGTGGTTTTTCGTTTCTTCAACCAACCGTACGTTCATATGTCCACCTCTTGACATAATCTCATTCAGTTAAGGATCGCACGTGCACGCATACAACTGCATCCTTGAAGCAGAGCTAAAAGACGTAGACTACGAAGGTACAAATACACAGGACGAGCACTGTTTGTGTGTTTGTACCTTGTTAGTCTTTTAGTGCTGTTTCAAGGATGCGTCTGTACCAACTAGCCCAACTTTCTATCTTCACGCATTACAATACTTTGCCAAATTAGTTTTTTTTCTTTAAATTTTGCAGATGCTCCCTCGCTTTGTCATTTATGCAACGTCACTATGCTCCGTATGCAATACGGGCTTGATGTGGACCATTTGTGTCTTCTGACACATGTGCGACAATTTCGACAAACGCCTCAATTAAGAGGAAGCTAAATGACCAAGATAACCATGCGATGTACCCGAAATGAGCCTAGTTGCGATATGTTAAAACGATATGAAGCCAAACACGGTTAGATAATTAAACGCAAACATAACGTAAAAAAGTAACAACACATCGCTTGCCGTGGGCCGTGACCGAGACGGTATGCGGGCGGCAGTCCTCCGCATGCCTTGGGCCTCGGATATGGCAGTTTTAAGGTTATAAGGTTACATGCTGGATGCTCGCTGGCCAGTCGGCTGCTCCTAAGTTAATGAATTGTTCGGTTAACAAGACATTAAAATACCGCCGTCTTGATCATGATAAACCAGGGGTCTCCAACTCACCCGAGCTAGCGGGCCGCAGTCACGAAATTTAGTCCTTCACGGGCCGGGACAGTGAATAAGGCCTAGTTTGAACGGAATGTCACCTAACGTCGTCATTTGAAAGAATGCCGTTCCCACATTTCATACATTTCAGAAAGGGACTTGACGTCAGGATTCGATATAGCTACCGATACCGATCTTAAGAATGACTAAAATCTAGACGCTGATTCTGAAATGTAGAGTTTTTGTTCCACTGTTACGTTTCAACGCATAGTGAGGTGCCTCACGCAGACAACTATTGAGTCCAGTCACCTCTTTCTGTAGCTTATCCAAACAAAGCGTTAGTAATCGCAATAGGCGGGAAAATAATGCGAGTACATACCATTTATCAAAGTTGGAGGCTCCTAAACAAACTTATTATGAAAAAAGAAATATGCGATGAGGAGAGTCATGTGCGGGCCGAGTCGCTATAGCGAACGGTCCGCGGGTCCCATGCCGCCCGAGGGCTTGAGACCCCTCTGATAGGCGCTGACAATACTCCGAGGGACAATTTTGTACACCTCAGTGGATGAAAAGGTCGGCGCTCCTTAATTGATAAAAGCAGCGCACAAACAATGAGGAAGATGGCGATTTCACTTCTGGCCTTTGTCACGCTGCCTTCTCGTCTATTCTCGTTATTTATATATTGTCATGTGGTCGTAACGGTGACGTACTCAAACCAGTAAAGAAGGAACTCATTATTTGGTGGCCCAGAAAACACAAGTTACACTCATTGTCGCCATCATCAGCCTGCATGCGCCCACTGCAGGGCCTCTCCCACGTTGCGCCAATCAACCCGGTCCTGTGCTTACTACGGCCCCGTTATCCCCGCAGACTTCTTTATCTGCCCACCTAACTTTCTCCCCTCGTGATTTTTGCTTCTCTTGTAATCTAGTTTATTACTCTTAATGACCAGCGGTTATCTTGCCTATTTCTTCTTGATTTTGACTAAGCTGACCCACTCTGCTTTCTTTTTGTTTCCATTGCTCGCTGCCTCGTCCTCAATTTGCCCCTCTTTGCGACGCCTTCAGCTCTCTGCTCCGTAAATAAGTACCGGTAAGATCCAGCTGTTATGTACCTTCCTCTCGAGGGATAGTCATAAACTACCATTCATTATTTCAGAATGCGTGCCAAATGTGCTCTTACCACTCGTATTCTTCTAGTAAGGTCAGTCTCATGGTTTGGGTCTGCGGTCACTACCTGTCCTAAGTAGACGTATTCCTTTACCACTTCCATTGCCTCGCTACCTATCGCAAAGCGCTGTTCTCTTCCGAGGCTGTTGCACATTACTTTAGTTTTGTGCACTTTCAGACCTACCGTTCAGCTGTCCTTGTCCAATACAGTAATCGCGAGTTGCAATTCGTCCACTGAGTTACCCGTCAAAGCAATGTCTAAGCGAATGGCAGGTTTCTAAAGTAACTCGTATCCCTAACTCTTTCCAATCTAGGGCCCGGAAAGCCTCCTGTAAGAACACGGTGAATAGCATTGGGGAGATCGTGTCTCTCTGCCTTGCACCCTTCATTATAATTTTGTCGCTTTCTTTACCGAGGACTATGGTGGCTGTGGAGCCGCTGTAGCTTTCTTTCGGGATTTTTATATATGGTTCATCGACGCCCTGATTCCGCAGTGTCTGCGTGATGGCTGATGTCTCGACCGAATCAAGTGCCTTCTCGTAATCTATGAAGGCTATATATAGGGGTTGGTCATATTCCACGCATTTCTCTATCACCTAACTGATAGTGTGAATGTGCTCTATTGTCGAGTAGCCTGTACGAAATCCTCCTTAGCCATTTGGTTGATTGAACTCTAAGCTGGTCTTAATTCTATTACCTATTATCTCTATTTATAGCTTGTAGACAAGGGACAGTAAGCTTATTGAACTGCAATTTTTCAAGCCCTTGACGTCCCTTTTCTTATTGATGAGGATTATTTTCGCATTCTTCGAAGGTTCTGGTACCCTCATCGTCAAGAGACACTTCGTGTACAAGGTGGCCAATTTTTCTAGCACAATCTGCCCACCTTCTTTCAACAGGTCTGATGTTACCTGATCCTCACCAGCGGCTTTGTCTCTTTGCATTCCTTCCAAGGCTTTCTTTACTTTCCCTGTCATTACTGGAGGGATGTCCAATTCCTCTGAGCTACTACTACTTCTTACATTATTGCCCTGGCTGTCCCAGTTACTGTACAGATCTCTGAAAAACTCAGCTACTTTAACTATCCTATCCATGTTGGTAGTGACGTTGCCGTCCTTGTCCCTTAGTACATACATCTGGTTTGTGCCTGTGCCCAGTTTTCTCTTCACCGCTTTGAGGCTTCGTCCGTGTTTTAGAGCATGTTTAATTCTCTCCATTTTATCCCTTCCTTTGCCGGCTGTGCGCTCACATTGCAAGCAAGTAAAGGTACGGCCACACTAGCGGTAAAAACGCGCGCGTCATGATGCGCGAGAAGTTTGCGCGTGTCAGCGCCGTCGCGCAAAAGGCCACCGTGGCAAGCCTCTCAGCCTGCAGCGAAGCGGCTAAAGTGCCACCAAAACACCCGGCGTTGCCTGATCACTTTTATTTCGATGGTAATTACATGGACACTCTCGACAGGTTTTGCCGTCGCCGTCACGTTTCGTGTAAAAAAACCAAATCGATCACATCGCCCATGGCATCGTATGTTCTCCGCACTTGTAAAAACGCGCCGGTCCTGGGGACGAACGCGGCTCAAGCAGCGATGAAATGAGCCGGCGAGCACGGAGATGGCATGTGCATGCGATAACATAATCCCGCGTGCGAGGCCTGCCGTCGATGGCTCCTCAAGCAGAGATCGAACGCCCCGCCTGTCTTTCGCCGGGGATGAAACAGAGAAGAATGGATAAAATATAGAAGATAGAACAGAAAATGAAAAAAAGGTAAGAAAAAAATTACACCATTTCCCGCTTAAGGGAACCATGAGGCGATGCGAAGCCGGAGCACTTGCACGATCGCGTTCCGTTGGCGTTTGTTGGGCATGCTACCGACCTCGCGTCGTGGAACGCGAAGAGGAACGCTGCGCGCGTCTGGTCTTCCCTCTAGCCTGACCGTTAATTCTCACAGGGCGAGCGGGGAACGCGGTCGAAAGGCGTGCGAGAGGGGGGCAGCGTAGGAGAGGAGAGAGAGTGGGAGGGGACGCGCATCCGATCGCGCTCATCGCGGCGTTGCGCAGGAGAGAATTTCAGCATGTATAGCCCGCGTTTCAGAGGAAGAGTGGAAAGTGGGAGGGGAGAGGGGAAGGGGATAGAGAGGAAAAGTGGAGTGAAGTGGAGAGGGTGAGTGGAGAAAGGAAATGGGAGAAGGGAAGTGGACAGGGGGAGTGGAGAGAAGGTGTGTGGAGAGGGTATGCGCATGCGCAGTAAGGGTGGTCACGCCGCACACGACCACCACCACCACCGGTTTGAACTCCGCTATAAGATGCTTCTCATCTAAAAGGAGAATTGAACAGTTAGTGTGGATACAACACGAACTCGCGCTCGCAGTTCACAAACGCTCCTGAAGCCCAGTCGTCTCTAAGTAGCAAAATAGGGCTTTCGTGGTCTTGCGCATGAACGCAACCGTGGGCCAAGGTCCTAAGATCTTGTTTTCTGATAGTGCTCTTCCATCAAGATGATTCAGTTTGGCTCCTAGAACGCGTTGTTGAATCTGGTAGGATGGGCTCTGGCATAGAATGTGCTCAATCCCATCCTCACAGCGGTATATGTTCAACGCCGCACTGCTGCCCCTTCCAATGAGACAAGAACATGCATTCGTAAGTGTCCCATCCAACCACATGCGACACAGCAAAGTTCCATCGCAACCGGAGACTCCGGATGGGAAACGATATCGCGAATTAAGGTTAAGAGAATACAATTGCGAGTTGGAGAAACGCTGTGTATTCCAATGTAAAAGTGCAGCAGTAGAAATCGCCACTATCACATAGAGGGTCTCATAATTCGTACATTATGCGTCGCTCAATTATAAATCTAGCGTGCGCACAGTCTCCAGTCACGGTAGGATACGCCAATAAATGTACGCGCAGTTCTTCAGATGAAGCTGTGTATGACGTGGCTCAACTTATTAGATTTAGAAGTTAAATATCCGTTCATGGATTCTCGTAGACAACCTACCACAAAGGTTGCTTTTATTCCTTCAACCTGTTACACAAACGCGTATCTGTAATCAGCAACAACCTGCTTGATTAGAGTACAAGCAAAGAAGTTAATATTTTGAATAATAGTTACTTCTGCGGTTCCACGTGCCAAAAGCACGATATGATTATGAGGCACGCCGTGCATAGTGGAGGGCTCGTGAAATTTTGACCACCTGGGGTTCTAAATCTAAGCACACGGGCCTCTAACATTTTCGCCGCCATAGAAATGCCACCGCGGTGTCCGAGATAAATCAATCAACCAATTAATCAATCAATCTTTATAAGTTGCATAAAATAGGCAATACAATGCAGGTAAATATGAAGGATGAGGTCCCAAGGTTACAAACCGCAGGTGGGATCTCCTACGTTAATGACTTTGAGTTTATTGGTTACATAAGCATCAGTTACATTATACTAATAATACTATCTGGGGTTTAACGTCCCAAAACGACGATATGATTATGAGAGACGCCGTAGTGGAGGGCTCCGGAAATTTCGGCCACCTGGGGTTCTTTAACGTGCACCTAAATCTAAGTGCACGGGCCTCAAACATTTTCGCCTCCATGGAAAATGCAGCTGCCGCGGCCGGGATTCGATCCCGCGACCTTCGGGTCAGCAGTCGAGCGCCATAACCACTAGACCACCGTGGCGGGGCAGTTCCATAATACTCGTATACAAATGAGGGTCCCAGAGTATAAATACTGTGTAGAGAAGCCTTGGAACATAGTAATGGGTTCCCCTCTCCAGCGCCTTCTAGTGGGTCGTCGTTTGGTTGCTTGTGAAAGGACGCCTCTCGCGCAGGGAGTTCGTGCCTTGCCGTGACTGTGGCCATTACACATTGTCGTTGAGTGCCGTCTATTAAACACCTTAACAATTTGGTGGAGAGTGCTCTGCTCCCATTCAATGCCCCTGGAGCTTCGATCCCGTACCCTGCCATCTACCATGCCTCAAGACGCCGCCCAGCAAACGCCTCCTCTCGCAACGATCACATGTCCCGGTGTCCCCCGTATACGCGATCCACCTATCTTCACTGGCGCCGATAGCACCGACGTGGAGGACTGGCTCGCAATTTACGAGCGTGTCAGCATCCGCAACAAATGGGACGAAGAAGGCAATGTAACACACTGCAGGTGGAAACGAGAAGGAATGCTTTATTGTAAATTGCTCCGGTTTTTCTCCGGTAAATTGCTCCGGTAGCATCCACAGACAATACCACGGGTTGGTCCCGTTGAAAATAAGCCAGGACTGGTGCTTGCGTGAGACTGGTACGAAGCTGTTGAAAACTATTTTCCTGAAGGTCTGACCAGTTCCACGCTATGTCTTTCCTTAAGAGGTCTCTTAGTGGAGCAGACAGGGCGGACACGTTTGGCACGAAGCGCGCCACAAAGTTGACCATGCCGAGAAAAACTTGAAGCTCCTTACGATTTTGAGGGGTTGGTACTTGTAGAATGTCCTCCACCCTTTCAGGGTCCAGGCAGAGTCCCTCTTCGGTAAGTGCATGTCCCATGTAACGTACTCGGGGAAAAAAATGGCATTTGTTTCTGTTAAGCTTCATATTGTGTTCTCGGCAACGCCCCCTCAACTTGGACAGGCTGCTATCGTGCTCCTCACGAGTTTTTCCCCATACCAAAATGTCGTCCATAACAACGGCTACACCAGGAAGGCCCTCTACAACTCCGTGCATCGCTCGTTGGAAGACTTCTGGAGCGGATGCTATGCCGAACGACATACGCAGAAACCTATATCTGCCATACGGGGTGCTCATAGTACATATTCGTGAGCTCGGCTCGTCGAACTTCACCTGCCAGAACCCCGATGACGCGTCCAAGGTTGAAAAGTACCTGGCTCCTGAAAGACGCGGTACTACGTCTTCTAAGGTCGGCATGTGGTAGTGTTCTCTGAGGAGAGCTTTGTTTAAATCTGACGGGTCCAAGCATATTCGCACTTTTTCTCTTTTTAACCACCACCACCATGTGACTTGACCAAGACGTTGGCTCTGTTACCTTTGCGATGACCCCGTCAGTTTCCATCCTTCGGAGTTCTGCTTGAACACGGTCTTGTAGGGCAACAGCGATTCTTCTTGCTGGTTTAACTGTACCTGGATATGTGGTAGAGAACATCCTTGAGTTCCCCTAGACCTTGAAAAACATCTTCAAACCCTTTTGGTTCATTGCTGACGGCCGACTCAATTGAATCTATGCGGGTTATCAGGCCAAGACGTTCAGCAACGCGGCCACTTAGTGTGACTGGGACCTCCGGCTTGACGATGAAACATTGTTTCTGTGCACTGTTCTTTATGGCTGATGGGCAGCTTGATCTTTTTTGATGCGATCCCTTTGTGTCCGAAAAATGTGCGCAGAGTAGCCGAACATGGGTGCGCCGGTTTGGACGTTATGCGACTGAACACTGCCTCGGGCATCACACAGCAGTTTGCACCGGTGTCAATCTTGCACCTGACGTACATGCTTGCGATGATAACGCCTGAAGACCAACGATCAACTCGATGACCCGTCACTCCCCATCACGCGACGCAGAGCTATCTGGTTTGGCGGCAATATCTGACCAGGCCGCGTTGCTGGCAGAAGTCAAGTCATTCGTCCGCGAGGAAATTGCACGCCAGTTCTCCCTCATCGCCTTTGCCCACCCGCCGCACGTTCAACAGTCGTCGACCACCCTTCTTCCTCCTCTCCGCCGAGCGATTGAGCAGGAAATTGCGGAGGTCATGCCTGAGTACCACCCGCAACCTCCGGCTCCTGCGCCCGAGAGTTACGCTCAAGTTGTCGCCAGGACGCCCCAAGTAATTCCTGCGGCTGCCCGAATGAGTTACGCCGAAGCCGCCGCTAGACCTCCGTTCTTTGAAGCGGGTGTGCCGGCTACATAGGCTGACGCCATCCCTCGGCCCCGACTGCAGCCCACCATGCAGTCATTTCAGCAGCCGACCCGTCAATCGCGTCCTGCGACATGGGCGGGACCTACCCCGGCGAACATGGGCGGGACCTACCCCCGACAAGTGGCCCATCTGCTTTGCTTGCGGTTACGCCTGTCACATGGCACGTTATTGTCAATGCGTGCAGCCGCCTCAAGTCGCGTCACCTGTCACCAGCCAGTCAAGCCGTGCATTCTACGACCCACCTCCACCTATGTCGCCGACGTCGCGCCCACCTCCAGCTACTCGCCGCTCTCCGTCTCCACGACGTCGCTCACTCTCACCCATGCGGCCACGTTCGGTCGCACGATAGCAGGAAAACTAGTCGTCGCAGTCCAGGAGGCAAGGGCTGCGACGCTATCGAACTGTCAAAGCCCTCAGCGAAGTCCGTCGAATGTAATCGACGTGTTTGTGGACGGTGTTCGCGCATCGGCCCTTATCGATACTGGAGCCGCTGTATCCGTTATGGACGCAAAACTTTGCCGCTTACTTCGAAAAATGATGACGCCACTTTCTGGGATGTCCCTCCGTACCGCGAGCTCCCAGAGTATTCATCCTACAGCAGTATGCACTGCTCGCGTCGTCATTCAGGACGTTCTGTACGACGTCGAGTTCATCATAATTGTGGCATGCTCTCACGACGTCATCTTGGGATGGGATTTCCTCTCCCGCCACGACGCCGTAATTCGTTGCGCACCAGCCGAAATCGAACTCTCACCGTTCTCACATTTGACGCCGACAGACAGTCCATCGGCAGTGAGCAAGATCCTCGTCAAAGACGATACGAAAGTGCCTCCAAACTCGTCAACGGCTGTGTCGGTCTACTGCGCCGGTCTCTCCGACACCATTGCACTCCGTTCGCCATCTGCCCGCGTCTGCACTAGGAAAGGGTTGCTGGTACCTTTCGCGACCGTGCGAGTCACTCAGGGCAGCACCGCATTTTTGTTACCAACCCATCCCCGTGCATTGTTACGTTGGTTCGAGGGGAATATCTCGGCAAAGTGGAACACCTTGAAGACGCACAAGTTCTGGACGCACCCGATGACTCGCACTGTACCAGTTCCCGTACCATGAGTGCTGTATCCACGTCCGATTCGTCACCCACTGATGTATTTGGTTCCTCCATTGCTGGCAACCTTACGTCGGTCCAGCGTTCCCAGCTTCTCTGCTTGTTGGATGAATTTCGTCATTCTTTCGATGTCAGACAAACATCCCTCGGCCGCATGTCCGCTGTTACGCATCGCATCGACACTGGCGCCCAACCACCACTGCGGCAACGTCCATATCGCGTGTCTCCCACAGAACGCCGGGTAATTAATGAGCAAGTGGACGATATGCTTCGACGCGATGTAATTCGGCCCTCCGACAGCCCATGGGCGTCTCCTGTTGTTCTAGTTGCGAAGAAGGACGGTTCTATGCGGTTCTGTGTGGACTACCGACGGCTCAACAAGATCACCCGCAAGGATGTTCATCCACTGCCGCGAATCGACGACGCGATTGACAGCCTCCAAGGAGCAGAATTCTTTTCATCTCTCGATTTGCGCTCGGGGTACAGTACCCATGGCTGATGACGCTCGACCGAAGACAGCCTTGGTCACGCCCGACGGCTTGTACGAGTTCAAAGTCATGCCGTTCGGTCTTTGTAATGCGCCCGCGACCTTCGAGCGCATGATGGACACCGTTCTGCGCAACTTGAATTGGCACACGTGCCTGTGTTACCTGGACGACGTCGTCGTCTTCGCTCCGGACTTCTCCACGCATCGCCAACGTCTGCGGCATGTTTTGACACGTTTAAGCAATGCCGGCCTCCAACTCAATCTGAAGAAGTGCCGATTTGCGGCACGGCAGCTGACAATCCTCGGCTACGTCGTGTCCAAGGACGGAATCCTTCCCGATCCGGCCAAGCTTCGGGCCGTGGCCGAATTTCCCAAACCTACGTCCGTCAAAGAACTGCGCAGTTTCGTCGGACTGTGTTCATATTTTCGACGCTTCATACGAAACTTTGCCACCATCATATCGCCGCTGACGAAGCTCCTTGGAAGTAACGGACCCCTAAATTCGTGGTCGTGCGAGTGTGACGACGCGTTCGCAAAGCTCTGTCGTTTGTTGACGTCTCCTCCCATACTACGCCACTACGACCCTACGGCCCCAACGGAGGTACACACGGACGCCAGCGGCGTAGGCCTCGGCGCTGTCCTTGCGCAACGCAAACCAGGGTTCCCCGAATATGTCGTGGCATACGCAAGCCGTATGCTTACTCGAGCCGAGACCAATTACACCGTCACGGAAAAAGAGTGCCTGGCGATCATCTGGGCTCTTACAAAGTTCCGACCTTATGTATGGTCGCCCATTTGATGTCGTCACCGACCATCATGCACTATGCTGGCTGTCATCATTGAAGGAGACCACGCCCTAGGTCTCATCAAGCGGGCGGCGGCGGAATCGGAGTCGGGCTCTTCCAGGGAGCGCATGCATTCGTTCAACGAGATTACCCAGTCATATCGCGCCGAACGCCAGCTATACCCCCCACCCCACCGATCCCTGAAACCTTTTCACCAAATATTATGGCTCCGCCTTCAGACCCGCACCCTTCCCTCCCCCTATTTCTTTTCCCGCATTTACCCGGGAGCGTACGCCCCGTCCTGTGCTCAATGCACTCATCCCCACGCTACCCTTACCCACATTCTCATGGAATGCCTGGCGGACCCTCCCCCGCGGGGCCCGGAGCCACTTACCACACGGGAGGAATGGGAGACCCTGCTGCGCTCGACGGACCTGGCCAAGCAGAAGATCGCCACTGACCGGGCCGCCCACGTCATGGAACTGCATGAACTCATGAACGCATAGCGCAGTGGGGTCGTGCGGGGACCTTGGGACGTGCGTGCCCGAATTTCTTGGCCAAATAAAGTTTTACCTCCTCCTTCCTCAGGCCGTCTCGCCCGCTGGGCACTTCGCCTACGACATCCGCGTGCTCTATCGCAACGGAAGCCAGCATGCTGACGCCAACGCCCTCTCGCGCTCCCCCTTGCCTGACGACGATGCCCCCTGCTGAGTATCTTACACTGCTGTTTCCTCCATTGACGTGCACACCATCGCTACCGAACAGCGCAAGGATAAATGGATCGGCTCGCTGATCGACCTACTCACTGATCCGTCGGCAACACCATCCACTCTCGCGTTGCGTTGTCAAGCCCACCATTTTGCCATTCGTGACGACCTACTGCACCGACGCAATTACAACGCCGACGTCCGCGAGTGGCTACTAGTGATACCCCGCAGTCTGCGTTCTGAAGTATGCGAGTCCTTCCACTCTGATCCGCAATGCGCGACTCTGGGGTATCCAAAACTTACCACCGCATTCGACAACGATACTTCTGGCGAGGGATGTACCGCTACGTGCAGAAGTTCGTTCGCTCCTGCCTCGATTGCCAACGCCGAAAACTTTCAACGCACGTGTCGCCAGCCGGTCTACAACCATTACCTTGCCCTAACCGTCCGTTTTGGCGCGTGGGTATCGATTTGTATGGACCACTTCCTCTGACGTCGGCTGGCAACCGCTGGGCCATCGTCGCTGTTGACCATCTAACTCGATACGCCGAAACCACCGCCCTCCCAGCGGCTACAGCGCGCGATGTTGCCTCCTTCCTGCTACACCGATTCATGCTGCGTCACGGTCCACCCCAGGAGCTTCTCCGCGATCGAGGCCGTGTCTTCCTGTCCGAAGTCGTCGAAGCCATTCTCAAAGAGTGCCACGCTGTTCACCGCAAAACTACTGCTTACCACCCGCAGACGAATAGCCTAACCGAACGCTTTAACCGCACGCTCGGCGACATGCTCTCAATATACGTCGCCGCCTATCACACCAATTGGGATGCCATTCTGCCCTTCGTCCCCTACGCCTATAACACCGCCCCTCAGAGCACTACTGGTTTTTCACCCTTCTTCTTACTGTACGGAAGGCACCCGTCGCATACCATCGACACGATACTTCCATACAAGCAGGATCCAGCGGAGTGTGCGCTTATTTCTGACACAGCCAGGCTTGCTGAAGAGTGTCGCGAGCTTGCCAAGACCTTTACGACGCATGAACAAGAGCGGAAGAAGAGCATTCGTGATGGCACCACCACTTCTGCGCCGACGTTCCTTCCTGGAGCGCTCGTATGGCTCTCGGTCCCTACCACTGCAAGTGGCCTCTCTTCAAAACTGCTGCCGAAATACGAAGGCCCCTACCGTGTCGTCGAGCGCAGATCCCCGGTCAACTATCTGGTCGAAACCATCGAACCATCTTCATATATGCGCCGTCGAGGGCGTGACATTTCAACGTGGAGCGCCTCAAGGCCTACTATGACCCGCTCATAGTGACCAGCTGTTAGGTCGCCGGGCGGCTCCCTTTTCGTCCCCGGGGTAATTGTAGAGAAGCCTTGGAACATAGTAATGGGTTCCCCTGTCCAGCGCCTTCTAGTGGGTCGTCCTTTGGTTGTTTGTGAAAGGACGCCGCTCGCGCCGGGAGTTCGTGCCTTGCCGTGTCTGTCGCCATTACACATTGTCGTTGAGTGCCGTCTATTAAACACCTTAACAACTGAAATAATATCTGGGGTTTAACGTCCCAAACCCATGCTATGATTATGAGAGACGCCGTAGTGGAGGGCTCCGGAAATGTCGACTACCTGATGTTCTTTAACGTGCACCTAAATCTATGTACACATGCCTCAAACATTTTCGCCTCCATAGAATATGCAACCGCCGCAGCCGGGATTCGATCCCGCGGCCTTCGGGTCAGCGGTCGAGCTCCATAACCACTAGACCACCGTGGCGGGGCGTATAAATACTGAAAACGGGACCTCATGTAAAAACTACAAAAAAGTGAATTTAAAAAATTTGCCGAAGATTAAGAGGTGGTGAAAAAGCGAGAACAGTTGAAATAGGAGATGAAATAATAGGAAACCAATACCATCAAATGCAAAATGCTAAATACAATATGGAAAGCATTAATAATAATATACAAGTAAAAAATAGCAACAGGAAAGAACACTTAAAATACAAGATGAAGTAACAGGAATACAATAAAATAAATAGCCACATGCGAAATGCAACACACAAAGCAATGCAATGCAAAGTCAAATACAATACAGAAATAAAACGGAATGAAAGTAGAAAAGGCACAAAAATAAAACAAAATGATATCATAAAATAAAAATGCAAAGAAAATAAGAACTTTAAACAAAAATTAGGCAGATCCCACGTACCGTGGGAAGCGATGGTATGCGAAGCGTGCGCGAGATGGTGACTGTGGCGTAATTTTTCATATTGAGCGAAACGTTACGAAATGACGCTACAGAAATGTGGAAGTGGTATACGCACACTCATTTGTTCAAGAGTCGCATATGTATTATACAACCAGTTTACAGTTGCGTAACGATGGCAAGAGCAACATGGGTGTTACCAACACCAGACGCGGTAAGCTGATATGTAGTGCTTATATTCTTCAATACCGGATAGCGCGAATCTGCACATGACAAAAAAGGAACGCATATGCACAGGACAGGCGTTACTCGCAACTAATCTTCATTCGGGAAAGCTTCCCTAGATAAATGCACGGCCGAGTGGCAGGCACAGGCGCACTGCTCGTTCGTTATAGTCACAGTTGCAGTTGTTATGCTTATATTTTTCCTTTATGACGGAGAACGCACGCACGTTTCACGAACCCATGTGCATGTGTATAGAAGGGGTTCTTGACAGTTCTTGAACAAGGTCATCATCACCGTGATCAGACAGCACCAGCAGCTGGACGGGACTTCTTAATCGGATCCGTTCGTGATAGCGGTTATGAGGAGTCCAAGTGTAGTGAAGTGCGAGGTATAGTGTAGCTGGTGGAGATCCTGGATGCCTCTTACGATGAAATGATCTATGATGCCTCCTGTCGTGGACGTGGCAGCGAGTTCTTCTGATGCCCTCTCCACATCCAATCCGTGTTTCACGCAGTATAAAGATCAAGCGTTGTTGGTTCTTGATAAATCAATTTGAAGTCACCGGTAATGATGAGAGGCCTGGTACTCTCCGCATGTTTATTGTAGGAAGCATTGACGCCGCTTTTTGCGTATGCCACATGGTGCATGTTGCAGACCACGTGGACGAGTGGATGGTAGTTGAGCGCCTTCCAGGGGTGTTCTGTCTTCAGTTTCCTCACTTTTCTTGCGTGCGCCGCGGTGGTGTAGCGGTTAAGGTGCTCGGCTGCTGACCCGAAGGTCGCGGGTTCGATCCTGGCCGCGGCGGTCGCAATTCGATGGAGGCAAAGTGCTGAATGCCCGTGTTCTGTGTGATCTCGGTACAGGTTAACAAATACCCGATGGTCAAAATTTGCCGACCCCTTCGCTACGGCGTCTCTCATATCATATCGCCGTTTTTGGACATAAAACCCCAACAGTTATTATTATCACTTTCCTTGCGTGTCAATGTGTGTGTTCGCCGTTACTGTGTTGGTTGAGACTCTGTATCACCTGTGGCACATACCCGCATAATATTGACTCTCGTTTACGGGTATGTGCCACACGTGACTGAGAGAAAGGGTTTCATGACGTACGCGACATGTATTTTGCGTTATTCGTGTCACGACCAGTGAATCGTGTTCGTCATACACTGATCCCCTGCTATGCCAATTTTGGTATATTACAAGTTATGGAGACTACCAGGAGAGCGCCCAGACGTAGGCGGCTAGATAGATACGTAGATAGAAACGGCCAAGGTGCCTGAGGATTGCTAAGAAATGCTTCGCATTTAAAACGCAAATAAAGGAAACGTGGACAAGTAAAAACAAATTATATACATGAAGTAAGGTGAGCAATCAGCAGTTAAAAGGAAAGATTTTATTGGTGCTTTGAAATGTGAAAATGAGGGCGCACTTATAAGTCGAACAGGTAAACTATTCCGAAGTTGAATGGCAGAGAATTTGGATCTTTTCTTACCGTAGTTAGTGCGAATGGTTAGTAGCAAGTAATTATAATTAGAAGCAAAGGAAGAATACTGGCGTGCCTTGATGAGCGCACGAAACCGAAGGCCGACTTTTTTCAATATGAATGATGTGATGACGAAACTTCAGATGGCTGTCCAATGTCACACCTAGAAATACCGCAGAGTTGTTCATGGGAATAAAGTGATTTCCTAATGGTAAGGAAGGAGAATTAATTAAAGGCTTTTGATGTGGATGCAAAATCAAAAATTTAGTTTTAGATGGATTAAGAAGTAGTTTGTTAATGTTACACGATTTACTTAAGTCATCAAGTGCCATATTTAGCTTATTTATTAATGTGCCCATATATTTATCAGGTACAGATATAGCTGTGTCGTCTTCATGCAAAGCATAGTGGCATAAATCTGGGACCTCCGGCAAATCATTAATATAAAGGGGAAAAAACAATGGCCCCAAAATTGAACCCTGTGATTAGTTGTTTCAGGAGGAGAGAATGTTTCACGTGCGTACACCTCTCGGTCACCTAAATAATGCTTTAAAAACTTTAAAGCAGGGCCAGTTATTCCATATGCTTCTAGTTTACGATACAAAATTGTGTGCATAATGGTGTCAAAGGCTTTAGTGAGATCGAGAAGGACGGAACCGACGAATTCATTCCTATCAAGGCTGTTCTTAATAAAATTTGTTAGGCAAAGTAAAGCTAAATTGGTAGAAATTTCTGCCCGAAAGCCGAAGAGGCAAGATTTGATTATGTGGAACTTATTAAGTACTTTGTTAGTCTGGACAGAAATAACTTTTCAATTATTTTACTTAGGGAGGGGAGGGTTGAAATGGGACGGTAATTGATAACAGCTCTTTGTTACCTTTCTTGAAAACCGGAGTAACCTTAGCACGTTTCAATACTTGCGGAAATTCGCCAGTTTTGAACATTAAATTAATTATTGCGCTTAGGGGTTCGCATTCTATGTCAGCAACCAGTTTTAAATGGCGTATTAAAATGCGATCCAATCCACGGCTGGTGTTGCGAGCGTTGGGAATAGTAGATAGCACCTCACTGCGTAATCGGAAAAATGTAAGATGAACGACACAGACGGTTTACTTTAGGTTGAAAAGTTGATAGCTGACTGCTCTGAGATAATGCGACATGATCGAAAGATGCGCTAGCAATCTCAGCAGGCTGATAAGGATTCAATGGGGGCTAGTTGGTACTGCATCGTTCTTGTTCTGCGCTAAAAAATGTAACAGGAGGACGACACGGGAACACAGAGGTGCGCAAGTGTGTGCACGTCTGTGTTCTCGTGTCGTCCTCCTGTTACATTTATCAGCAGGCTGGCTGAAAGTAATGCTGTCGTGTTGACTTGTAGAGATAAATGTTGGCGACTTACAGTTCAAAAAGAACATTCAGGATGTGCCATTGCCTTTTAGGGCTACCTTTATTCCGCACACATTCTGTTTCGTAGGGTCGCTTTTTCGCTTCTCGGAGAGTGCTACTGAGAATCTTACAATATTTCTTGTACCTATTAGGCAGAGAACTATTGAATGGCTCTCTTTTGGTTTTCTTATACAACTTGTCTTTTTTCCTCAAGCTCTTTCGTAAACCCTCGTTCATCCACAGGTTTTTCGGGTATTTGAATCAATTTTTACAACGCACAATTCTAGAGGTGGTAGAAACTGCCTGCGTGAATACATCACAAAAAAACTTAAAAGCCTCCACAGGCTCTTGAATTGAATTGAGAAAGGACGAATCGGTGGAGCTAATTGCAGAAACAAATATATCTGTATCGAATGTTGTGATGAAGTACATATGAGGTGCCAACGTTAGCGAAATGAACATCGAAAACTGCAGAAATCGGAAAGTGATCCGTAAGGTCAGTGTTCATAACGCTTGCAGTAATTGGTAGGTCGAGGTTAGTTTGAACATGATCAATAAGAGAATTGCATCTTTCATCAGAGCATCGAGTTGGTGATGTGATGAGGCATTCAAGACCATACCCACTAAAGCAATCGGTGTAAGCTGTGTACACGCTAGAATTTACATCCAGGAGTGTACTTTTTATGTCACCCACTATGATCACACTTTTGTTTTCAGATAACAGCTTGTTGAGCCCGTCATTAAAAGCGACAAGGAAAACGGAGAGGCGGGTGATCTGTAAACACAGCCAAGAGCAAGGCTTTTAGAATTGTGTGTCTGGAGGGGCTCATTAGCTTCCACCCATACCGTTTCACAGCAATTGATCTGGATTTTTCCTTCGAGTGTAACCGATGTAGGGGGAAACAAATATAGCAGCACCACCATGCCTATTGTTTAAACGGTGACAATCATTGGGAGTGTAAGAAACGCAGCCATACATGTTACAGTCAATGCTGGTAAGCCTGGCTTCGGATGAATGAAAAAGCGTGATAAAGGGA
Organism: Rhipicephalus sanguineus; assembly: GCF_013339695.2. Classification (NCBI taxonomy): domain Eukaryota; kingdom Metazoa; phylum Arthropoda; class Arachnida; order Ixodida; family Ixodidae; genus Rhipicephalus; species Rhipicephalus sanguineus. The sequence continues at coordinate 20,783,872 of NC_051176.1, read as the reverse complement.
AGTTTTTCAAGCCTTCATGATTCCTTCTTGAACTTCGGGCGTTGAAATGCACCAAACAATGGCGACTGTACTTTAGTATTGGACGAATTTCGCACGTATAAAGGAGAGACATAGCAATGAAGACGCACACCGGCACGTGTCTCAAATATTCAGTCCAACAAGGCTCTTATGTGAATATGCGCAGATCAGGCTCGGATGCGATTCAGAACACCCTACTATCGCTGGTTTTTCGCGCTTTGATTTCACATTTTTCAGTCTAAAGATACTGCCACTTTTTTTGCCTCCTTCAAAGCAAGCGCTTTTGCAAACATCGTTTTATTGCTGATTGTAAGATGGTCGTTCACATTCACTGCCGTGTCGTTAGTGCCAGAAAAATCAAGGCGGCTCACGCGAAAGCGCGCCCTGCGGGCCTTCCTTACAAGTTCATTCTTCTTGTCCCTTGAGACAAAGCGAGCAATTAAATTTAGCTCAGATGATTTGGACGGAACGCGATCAACGGTCTCAATATCAGACTCGCATACAGGGCATTCGATCACATGGGCCATACGCTTCAAAATGCCACGGCAATCTTCGCTTTTTCTAGAGGAGGCACCTTTCACATCAACGATGGTGAGTCTTGAGTACTGCTCAAGATCAGCAATGAGTTTTTCTAGCATTTAATTTCGTGCCAATAACGGCTTCTTCGATGCCATCAGGTCATCCTGCCGTGCTCTGAAGTTATCGAACTGCAGTGATTCTACTCCTGCGACAACTGCGCCAAACTGCGTCAAATAGGATTTACTGCGCCACCCTGATAATATCGACGGAAATTACGCCAAACTACGCCAGAGTCTCTTGTTTGGAGTCGTCTATCACGCGATCTATCACCGGCAGTCGCACCGCCGGCGTGTCAAAACCACTGTGTTGGAACGAAACGAAAACCGAAAAAGAAAAACGAAAAAAAAACGATATTTTTGACCGGAACGAAAACGTAACCGAAACTTTATCTATTATTTCGTTCCGGAGTGAAACCTCGTTTTTTTTCAATCCTTTTTCGGTTCACGAGAAAACTCCGCAATCCGGAACAACTGAGCTCATGCAGTGTGAGCATATCTCAGGGTACAGTATTAGCACGTGCCTCAGGCAGGAATTCTAAAGCAAAGATATGTTCAAATTGTGCGCAAAACGAACACAGTGGCAACCAGAGATGTTTATATTAACGCAAGTGGACTTTTGCGCGCCTATCACGCAGACCAAAGTGGAGAGGGCATTGTCGGCGCTGAAGTGCGCTACAGCAAAAGCTGTTATGAGATCACAACAGCTGATTTTGGCGCCATAGTTGTCCGCCGCCGCTAGTGTCCGTGACCGCTATCGCGTGATATAAGAAAAAATTAAATGAGATACAAATTTCTAGGTTCGGATGGGATTATAACCCGTGCCCTCTGCGTGACAGTCGGGTCTTTCACCACAGTGCCACGCTGGTGCTTGTACCTCCTTCGCAAACATACACTATACAGGCGTCATGTCGGGCAAGGAATCGTGTTAACATATGTAATATAGTGCGGATGTGTTATGTAGTGTTATAATGACGGAAGTGTTATTTAGCTCGGGAGCGCAATCCTGGCACGTTATACGATGGCTGGCTAGGAAACCTTCAACATACTTACCGTCACGCGCATTTTTTACATTGTTCGCATGCTCCCTTAGCCTCTTGTTTACGCATCTCCCGGTTTGGCCCACATACACTTTTCCGCACTTTAAAGGGATTTTGTAAACCACCCCTTCTGCGCATTCAAGAAAGGGCCGCCTGTGCTTAGTGCCACAGACCTGCTGCTTCCTTGCCTCTGGGTCGGTCAATCTGCAGAGCTTAGACAGCCTGTGTAGTGCCGTGAATACCACTTTCACGTCGTACAGCTGGGCCACCTTTTTCAAGTTGTGGGAAAGCTTGTGCACGTAAGGTAAGGTTTTGCTCGTTTTAATACGCATTACTGTGAATTACATCCATGCTTTTTTTATGCCGTCCTCAAGAACAAGAAAATGTGAAAAAATGGCAAACACGGCCGAAACCAAAAAAGGGTCCTAACTTTGAGGCGCCTTGGCGCCTTTGCTTTTACAAACAGAAACTTGAAAACAATTTCATATATAGAAAAGAGCCTTTGCAACATTTATACAGAAGATCATTTTCCTACGGGCAGCGAAAAAGAAGAAAAAAATAGTTAAAGAAGCAAGTTTTTTCAAAAAAGTACATTTTCAAAAAATAAAATAAAAAAACTCCGGTCTCAATTTTGACAAGTTTTTTTCGAAGAGCGCTTATGTCAGTGAACACACGGTTTTATTATCATATGTCCTCATTTGCTTTGTTTACGAGATATAACTGGCCAAAATGACCCTTTCTGTGTGTGCTCACTTCAGTGCGACTGATGGTTGTTATTAGCTTGCATTGTGCGTCAATCGCAGTTTTAATTATTCTGCTGCAGCAAAACCTTGCTCCGGTGGCTTTTCGTCAAGAAAAATGTGTTCTCAGATTTTATGTGGTTCTAGCGTGTGCAAAAGTCGGCTGCTGCCGCCCTCTAAAGGGTGATTCCACGAGAGATCGAACATGCCTGTCCGGTCGATATTTTTGTTTTGCCTGGGTTGTTTATATGTTATGTGGGCACATTCAAAGTGCACGGAACCAAAAATTTTATTTCCAAGAAACGCTCCCAGCGTGCTAAAAAAATATTTGAAGGTGGCGGCGCGGGCCTCCTGTTTTTGTTCACTGCAATGTTTTCGGATTTCATGGCCGAATTTAACGCGAACTATAAATGATGCGTCGAAATTTTTTTTGTTGGTTTTAATACGCATTACTGTGAATTACATCCATGCTTTTTTTCTAAGTATTTCAAGGAGCCTTTGCAACATTTATGCGGAAGATCGTTTTCCTACAGGCAGTGCAAAATAAGAAGAAAATAGTTAAAGAAGCGAGTTTTTTTCAAAAAAGTACATTTTCAAAAAATAAAAAAACTCAGGCCTCAATTTTGACGACATTTTTTTTGTCGAAGAGCGCTTATCTCAGTGAAAACACCGTGTTAATATGTATGTCCTCATTTGCTTTGTTCATGAGATTTAACGGGCCAAAATTACCCTTGCTGTGTGTGCTCACTTCAGTGCGATTGATAGTTGTCATGAGCTTGCATTGCACGTAAATCTAGTTTTAATTATTTTCCTGCAGTAAAACTTTGCTCTGGTCTCTTGTCGTCAAGAAAAATGTACTCTCAAACTTTAATTGTGTCTAGCGTTTGCGGGAGTAGGCTGCTGCCGCTCTCTAAAGGCCTAACGCGTACGCAGTTTGCAGCTTATAACCTCAACTTACCCCGCCAGTATTCGCTAATCAGAAGCACGCGAGACACCGCGAACACGTGGTTTAGGTCCATGCAGCGAAGGCCAACTTAATCTGTAACTAAATGCCACAAACAGCAGGAGCGCTGTTATGCAGTTGTTTTCTCACTGCCTGCTTGCTTCCCTTCCATTGCGTGCTTTGTACGCTCTAACCATCTTCTCCACTCGACGCACACTGTGCCTAAACAACATTTGTAAAAAGTTAGCTCAATGATTTCCGAGCCGTTTATTTCACTTCCCTTTATCACATGTTTTCGGCGTCGCAGATAACGTCTTCCTTTATCATCTCGACCTTTACCACAGCGTTTCAGCAGCCAGAAAACGTGCGGTGCGGCATGATTAAGCCATGAGTGGCCGAAGCTGCCCAATGTATGATGTTTCGTTGCCACTTTACTAAAGTGCTTTCCCACGTCGAGGACAGCATAGGTCATTGGTGGCGCCAGACGGACATTACCCTTAGCTTTGACAATGAGTGCGGCCTACAAATTAAATATTACAGCCCAAAGCGCTTAGACACCCTCAGTCATAACTCGTTAATCCGTGAGCAGTTCTGGAAAGGCATTCATGACAGCTGCGCAGATGTGAGATAATTTGTGTGGCGCCGTTTAGTACAAAACGTCTCGACTTGCTCTAGGTCTAGCTGTTCACTACACGCGATGCGCGCGGCCCATGGCTGCGTCCGATTGTTCTGTGCCGGTTATTTACGCGTTCAGAAAAAGAAGATTGCTGAGGAAAACGTTTTCGTTGCGCAATTTTTTTTTCTTTGCTCTTTTTGTTGTTGCCTACCTCCAGAAGCTCTGTCATAGGCTCAGGATCTTCGCGACACCTGCGAGGTCTGCTTGCATTGCTTTACGCTCCTCAAGGAAAAGCTGTCTGCATCTAACCGCGATGAGGTAGACCAGGCATTCCTTCAGGAAGAAGAAGCGATTGATATCTTGAACGCCCATCTTTCCTCTGATGATTGTAGGCGAGGTTGTAGGCTGCAAACTGTTTACACGTTAGCCATTTAGAGGGCGGCAGCAGCCCACTTTTGCACACGCTAGACACAAATAAAATCTGAGAACACATTTTTCTTGACTAAAAGCCACCAGAGCAAGGTTTCGCTGCAGCAGAATAATTAAAACTGCGATTCACGCCCAATGCAAGCTCATAACAACAATCAGTCGCACTGAAGTGAGCACACACAGCAAGGGTCATTTTGGCCAGTTATATCTCTTAAACAAAGCAAATGAGGACATATGATATTAAAACCGTGTGTTCACTGACATAAGCGCTCTTCGATAAAAAATTGTCGTCAAAATTGAGACCGGAGTTTTTTTTTATTTTTTGAATATGTACTTTTTTGAAAAACTTGCTTCTTTAATTATTTTTTTTCTTTTTTTGCGCTGCCCGTAGGAAAATGATCTTCCGTATAAATGTTGGAAACGCTCTTTTCTATAGTTGACACTTTTCAAGTTTCTATTTGAAACAGCAAAGGCGCCAAGGCGCCTCAAACTTAGGACCCTTGTTTGATTTCGGCCGTGTTTGCCATTTTTTCACATTTTCTTCTTTTTGAGGACGGCATAAAAAAAGCATGGATGTAATTCACAGTAATGCGTATTAAAACTAGCAAAAAAATTTTTCGACACATCATTTATAGTTCGCGCTGAATTCGGCCGTGAAATCCGAAAACATTGCAGTGAGCAAAAACAGGAGGCCCGCGCCACCACCTTCAAATATTTTTATGGCGCGCTGGGAGCGTTTCTTGGAAATAAAATTTTCAGTTCCGTGCACTTTGAATGTGCCCACATAACATATAAAAAACCCAGGCTAAACAAAAATTGCGACCGGAGAGGCATGTTCGATCTCTCGTGGAATCACCCACATGGTCTTTTTTATTCACTGCTTCATAACCTAATCCTTGAATGTGTTGAGCATTCCATTGACAAACACGGTTCCGTTGCTTTTCAAAATTCTGCGGGGATGTCTGCTAGTGATTTTTTAGAACTTTTAAGCTTTTATTTAAGGTCTACATACGTTATGTTTGAAGGGGTCCCACACCTGCAAAAGGAAGGCGTATGCATTGGTGTTGCATCGCCCTGATACTTAGCGACTTAGTTCCTGCTCATTTCGATCGTCAAGTCAACGCTTTACTCACCGATAAGAAGGTTCTTAGCGTGTTCCGGTACGTTGATGATTATTTAGTTGTTTTAAATTGTGACCCGCAGGACATTGAGCAAAAAAATTCGGCAGATCCCACGTACCGTGGGAATCGATGTTATGCGAAGCATGCGTGGGAAAGTAGCTGTGGCGTAATTTTTCACATTGAGTACAACGTGACGGAATGAGCCTAGAGAAATGTGCAAATGGTATACACACACACACACACATATGTTGAAGAGTCGCACAAGTGTTACATAACCAGTTGTTTACAGTGCGCAATTTTAAATTGTGACCCGCAGGACATTGAGCAAAAAAGCGAAGTGCTGCTTGATTTGTTTTTAGGAGCTATGAGCCCACTTGGCCTAACGCACGAGCTCCCGGTAAATGGCCAAATTAGATTTCTAGATATTCGCTTTCGTTTCAAAGATGTTGGCACCTGCTGGTACTGAGCCGAGTGCTAATGCCTTTCAAGTCCGCCCACTCCAAGCTCGTTAAACGAGCTATTGCCACGTCGTGCCTCAAGAACGCTCTTGGCAAATCTTGCCCTCACTGTGGTTCAGAAGTGTTCGGGCGTCAAGCTGAAAGACTGCTCAGCGCTGGGTATCCCCAGCCCCTCCTCATTTCGGTTGCAGAGAGCCTGCTAAAGAAATTGCGCCTTCGCCCGCAAAGTTGTGATGCCGGCGCACCGCGCAGGCAGAAGATGGCTGTGATACCTTACGTGCACAAGCTTTCCCACAACTTGAAAAAGGTGGCCCAGCGGAACGACCTGAAAGTGGTATTCACGGCACTGCAGAGGCTGTCTAAGCTCTGCAGATTGACCGACCTAGAGGCAAGGAAGCAGCAGGTCTGTGGCACTAAGCACAGGCGGCCCTTTGTTGAAGGCGCAGAAGGGGTGGTGTACGAAATTCCTTTGAAGTGAGGAAAAGTGTATGTGGACCAAACCGGGAGATGCGTAAACAATAGGCTAAGGGAGTATGCAAACAATGTAAAAAATGCTCGCGACGCAAAGGATGTTGAAGGTTTCCTAGCCAGCCATCGTATAACGTGTCAGGATTGCGCTCCCGAGCTAAATAACACGTCCGTCATTAAGAAGAGCAAAACGCGAATCACCCGCGAAATCATAGAAGCTGAACGCATTTCCTATCTGGGGAAGAGTTGTGTAAGCGTACCATCTCTGCTACTTACTGATAAAGAGTTGGCGTTCCTACACATGTGTAGTGAATGACGTCTGCGTCGGACAGCATAAATATACGTGAAACTTTTCCAATGACGGTTGTTGCAAGTTCAGCGCTCGTCTTCGTCGTTCGTGTTCCGTCCGTTGTCTGTTCTTTGCACTGCAGTGTGCCAGAATTATGCACCAACAAGCCCATCTCGACACTTTAATCTAGTACCGGACACACGTAAATAACCTTTGCGCCAGGGAACATATTGTATACCTGCGCACAGGCGAACACAGAAAGTTCTCCTCATCCTATCCATGCTTGCGAGGCGCGCTTGACAAGCGTGAGTGCTGACGAACAGTGCGGCCCAGTGTTCCGTATTTGATGCAAAGGCACAAGTTGCCAGAGAGGTGCACTGATCCAACTAATACCAGCAGATCTGGAGGGTTTTGTTCCCTATTAACCAAATCTTACTTTTCTCCATATTCACGAACGCTCCAGACGCATGGCAAAGCGGCTGTCTTCTTGAATACTACTTTTGTCGGCATAAAAATACGCTATGTCGTCATTTTAGCATTAACACATTTAAGCTTAAACAATATTAAAAAACCACCATTCGTTGAAACATGCTAACAATGCAAATACTATAGGTCGCGGGAGAACTGCCCCTATGGGAATTAGTAGGGTGGTTGTACTGCACGAGCTATGTCACCCAGCTACTATCCCTCGACCTTGGTAACGTGTTTTGCATTAAGAACTTTTGCAGTTCTTAATGCATCTGATGACAGCGGCCTTATGATGCGTTCATTCTTAACCAGCGTTAGCGGTAACGCATTACAAGTAACGGCGTTACCGGTAACGCGTTACTTTTAAATGCGAAGCATTTCTTAGCGAACCTCTGGCACTTTGAGCGTTTCTATCTACGTATCTATCTATCTATCTAGCCGCCTAAGTCTGGGTGCTCTCATGATCGCCTCCTTAACTTGGTGTAGACCAAAATTGGGATGGGAGGGTAAGAGGATTTGACGAATATGATTGCCGGGTCATGGCATGAATAACGTTAAAATCCTGCCGCGTACGTCGTCAAACCCTTTCCACTAGACACGTGTGGCACATACCCGTTTGCCACGGGCCGCGGTGTACGGGTATGCGCCACAGGTGATTGACAGTTTATCTCTACCCAGGAACGGCGACAACAGACATTGGTACCTTAAATGCTAGAGCGTTAAGGAAAACCAACATCGGCAGCGTTGACTCAACGAATGGGAAGAATGAAAATTAGGATCCCAGCAGGAATCGAACCCAAGTATTCTGCGTGGCAATCAGGTATTCTACCACAGAGCCACGCCAGGTCTATGAACTCGTTTGGAAAAACAGCCTACGCAGGCGTAATATCGGTGCAACGTCAATTGTGGTTGTGGTGCTGGCTATCTAATTTTACAAGAAAGCAATAAACACTACATGATACTCCTACGATGTGTACTCCTACGATACAGGCGTCATATCAGATTAACGTCTGTAGTTCCAGTGTTGGCTCCGCATTTATAACAGTCTAATAAACATTACGTTTGTATTCCTATGATTCAGCAAGCTATATTGAAGCATTGCTCGACCCCGAAGGAATACATTATTGAAATTTACATATGATATCCACATCACCGCACCGTAAAATGCACTTCGTCCACCAGAGCGACGCAGTGTCCTCTTCATTTCTTACGAGGCTGGGCGATGGCCTCATGCTGACCGAGGATGATGCCAGATTGATTGACAACCGCTTTGTAGACTAGGCTACGTAGGCCACATACGCCCAGGTAGTCTACAAATACGACAAACACCATCCACTGATGTTTGTCTACGTAGCACTATCCAGGTCTACCAGCCTCGATGGCCTATACCTCCCCAACGCGAAGGGTGGCTTTAGGTTCCGACTTGTCGCCGACACTGTCGACAGACAATTTGTCGACGAAATGACCGAGGCATACACGAATTCCAACAGCTCTACTATAACACATACTTCACTACACATGGTCCCCTCGTCACCACGATCACGACCGGATTCTATAACAAGTCATGACCAGCTGCTGGTGCTCACTGATCACGGTGATAATGCCCTTGTTCAAGAACTGTCAAGAGCTTCTTGCACACATGCAGACGTGTTCGTGAAACGTGCACGCGTTCTCGGGACACTTATAAGCACTACGTATGAGCTTACCGCTTCTGGTGTTGGTAATACCCACGTTGCCATTGGCAGCGTTACCCAACCGTAAACAACTGGTATATAACAAGTTGTTTACGGTTATATATAACACATATGCCGCATATATAACACATATGCGGCTCTTCAACATATATATGTGTGCGTATAAAATTTATAGAAATCTTTAGCATCATTTTGTAACGTGTCGCTCAGTAAAAAAGTTACGCCACAGTCTTCCTATGATTCAGCAAGCTATATTGAAGCATATACTCGCCGTACCGTGGGACTCGCCGCATGCTTCGCATAACATCGACTCCCACGGTACGTGGGATCTGCCAAAATTTTTCACTTACTTACTAACGTACTCGTTACTATTTTGGAAATGTAACGGCTAACGTATTTACATTACCATTTTTCGGTAACGCTAGGTGTGACGTTCCTCGTTACTTTTTATTCCAATGATCTCAAACTTTACACAAAATCTTTTCGTCTCGTAGGAACTACTTTCCCAGAGATCTTCCCGATGTTATTTCGTCGCAGTGGCGGACTGCTGTCGACCCGCCAGCAGTTGACAAAGCCACCACGCGCCGGGTCCTTTGTTGCTCGGGGAACATTGCACTTGGGTGCGAATTTTCGAAATTTCTTATATGTATTTATTATTTATTATTTTTATTTAACAATACTGTAGGCCTTTGTGCAGGCCCATACAGGAAGTGTTTAGAATATGTACACTTGAGCATGGGAATAGTAAAACTGTATGAACGAGAACGTTGGATAACAAAGCAAAAATAAAACGAAGCTTAGCAAGTAACCATTCTAGCAATCAACATAAGAAACGTTGCTGCATTTGTCATACAATGTAAATAGGGTTCTAACATAATATAGCCAATACATATCACTCTACAGAATATTGCGAAAAAATCATCACATCTCGAGAAGCACCATACAATTACACAAGTTCCTGCAAACATTTATATTTCAAAGTAAATGCCTATGTACAATCAAAAAAGGGTTCCAGTTTCGCGATAAATTCTTCCACAGATCGACACTCAACAATTTCATTTGGTAATGCGTTCCAAATTGCAATAGCCCATGGAAAAAATGAATATTTAAACGTATTGCACTTGGTCTGATGCGGCCTGATGTGTTTACTGTGACATGTTCTGAAAGAGTGGCGGTGCGGTGGCTGCACGTAATCTTCTTTGTTTATCTTTATGTGGTTGTAATAAAGCATAAAAAGAAACTTCATGGCAGCCACAACACGCCGACACGCAAATGTAGGCAGTGCTGCTTGATTTCTAAGTGCTGTTACGCTCTGGTGTCGAGAGTATTTAGAATATATAAATCTTAATGCTTTATTTTGTATACTTTCTAGTTTCTGTACAAGTTCTTTTTGGTACGGGTTCCACACAATGCTACCGTACTCCAGAATTGGTCTCACTAATATTTTATATGCTGTTAATTTTACATGCGACGGAGCCGCAGATAATTTTCTTCGCAAGAAACCTAGTGTTCGGAAGGCCTTTGTGCACGTGTTTTCTATGTGAGCATTCCATTTCATGGCTCTTGTAAAGGTCACGCCCAGATATTTAACCGAGTCTGTCTGTACTAAATCATTTCCCATTAGTCTATAATTGAAACTAAAAATCGTCTTTCTATGAGTTATTATCATGCATTTAGTTTTCTTAACGTTAATTTCCATCCCCCACATGTCACACCAATGAACTATCTTGTTGAGTGTATTATTTAATTTGAGCTGATCATCGATTCCTTTCACGCAAGTGTAAATAACCAAGTCATCGGTGAAGAGCCTTAATTTTACTCCCTCTTCTGCGCAATCAGCGATGTCATTAACGTAAATGAGAAATAACAATGGTCCCAGCACAGATCCCTGCGGCACTCCTGAATAAACTTCGAGTTCATCAGAGTCATAATTACCTATAGAAACATACTGTGTTCGGCTTGATAGATATGCTGCTATCCATTCCACATTATTGTCTGCTAATCCAATGGACCTGATCTTTTCAATTAATTTATGGTGCGTGACACGATCAAAAGCCTTCGAAAAGTCGACAAATATGGTATCAGCTTGAAAATTGCAGTTAATTATTGAGGCAAGGTCGTGTGTTATCTCTAATAATTGAGTAATCGTTGATAATCCTTTCCTGAAACCATGTTGCATAGAGTATAATAGGTTATTTTGTTCTAGATACGTCATGACAGCTGTACTTACTATGTGTCCCATTAATTTACAGCAGCAACTTGTCAATGATATTGGTCTATATGTTTGCACATGTAACTTATTGCCTTCTTTATGAATCGGTATTACTTTAGCGCATAGCCAATCCTTGGGAAGAAAAGCTGTACTCATCGATTTTGAAAATATAATCTGCAAAAAGGGAGACAGTTGCTGCGCGTATCTTTTGAAAGACATATTTGATATATTATCTGGCCCGGGTGGTTTCTTCGTGTCTATCTGCAAAAGCAAGTTCAAAATACCTGGTTCTGTTATTTCGAGGTCACTTTTCCCGTTTGCAGTTACTGGCATGCGCACCGGCGCGATAGCTGAGCGCGTGAACACGGATTGGAAATAGGCATTAAATGTATTGGTCACAATGCGCATGTCCGCTATGACTGAGCCAGCCACTTCTATTTTACTGATCCCACCATCTGGCTTCGATAAGTAGCGCCAAAACTTTTGCGGTTGGTTTTTTATGAAATTTGATAACGTATTCGAGAAGAAGTAGTCTTTTGCAGCTTTAATTTCTAACTTTAATTTGGAAGCAAGTTCTGCTGTTTCTGCTGAATTCATTTTTTTTTTCGTCGACGTTTTAATTTTCGTTTTAGATGAATTATGCTCCGCGTTATCCATGGCGTTTTCCTCTTACTTCGTTTAATTTTTGTCGGTATGAAATTGTTTTCACAGTATCTTATAGCCTCCTTGAGTTTTACCCATAGACCATTGACGTCTCCGTCAAACTGAGCTGAAAAACTGTCGAATGTTTCTTCTAGATAGTCAATGATACTTTCATCATTAGCTCGGCTGTAGTCTTTCAAAGCCACACAAGATGGTTTCGCCTTACGGCTAGCGCTCCTACTTAGGGTAAGGAATGTTAGAACGAGCATTTTATGATCTGATATTCCTTCTGTAATAGTTAAGCATGGTGTTATGGACTGCGATACAAAAGCAAGATCAAGCACTGCACAAGCATTTCCCTGGACACGTGTAGGTTATTTAACAATCTGTGACAAAGAAAATCCGAACATTATATCTAACAGGTTCTCACAGTTTTTTACATCTCTGTTGCCGATAGTTAATGTATCCCAGTCTATCCCAGCCAGATTGAAGTCTCCAGTTAATAACAGCTTTGTGCGGTTGTTCATTCTTTTGTGTAGGTAGTCATGAACCTTCAAAAGGTATTCCTCAGACGCCCCTGGGTGCCTGTAGACAGCACCTATCAGCGACGTCGTATTATCAAACTGTATATTGCACCATGCACTTTCATGGTTGTCTATTCCGGGCTCTTCTTGAAACGTTAAACTGTTCGTTATCACAATCGCTACACCGCCCCCGCGGCCGTCCCGATCCGTGCGAATCACTGAATACGCGGCAGGTGCGATTTCGGTATCGTGTACATGGGCATGAAGCCACGTTTCTGTAATTATTACGACATCTGGGCTATGCAATATGATTATCTCTTCTAATTTTTCAATTTTATTAACGATACTCCGAGCATTTAAACACAAAATCAAAAGCGGCGCAGAAATCTGTTGAGTCTGTTAGTTTCGGCTACCGTGCCATCGAGGTTCAAGTTGTCGTTGATCGTCGATGAATCGAAGCGAAGTGCGATTCTCGTAACCGTAAAAAGCGAGCTGTCGGGATTTTCTTGGCTTGCGGAGATCAAGACTCGGGGTATAGCGCCCTACATTAGATCAACGATGACTTCTTTAGAAATGCATTCTCAACAACATCGCCAACTGCAGATGAACGACTGTCTCGGTACCTTTGGTGCATCATTACATCGCGCTGAGTAGGTTCAAGGAAAACGCGCGTTCACCACCTTTTTCTGAAAGTGAATACAGCAGTACCACAAAGCGTGTCCGTCGAGCGCCTATTTAGCGTAGGTGCGGACGTAGAAACGAGGCAAGCTGTCCGATGACAGCTTTGAAATGCAACTGCGTCTTACATTCAGAAAGTTGCAGTTACATTAGGAAGTTGTTCGTACAATAAACTTTGACACTGCTTATAAACTTCGTTTCCAAAATTAGTTTCGCGTCTTGCTATCTGCAGCTGCGATTAGCTTTCTGACTATTGAATTCCTGAGGAACCGAGGCTGACCCTAAACAGTTTCACATACACAGTCGCAATTCCTTGCGGTAATTATGCAGGTTAGATGGAAAAAAAAATTGCGCGTCAATAATTTTTGCCGGGTATATGTTATTTAAGCATTTTTTGTTGCTACAAGTTTGCCCATTAATTTTGTTAGTAGAAGCCCGCCGTTATATTTACTGCAAGTTTGTACAGTGATGTTTTCTTTGCGGAGAGCGTTGATGGTGACATCGATCGTCTTATATTTAATGTCACATTGAGAAAAACGACCTTACCATGCGACGCAGTGTTAAAAGCCATCAACGATAACTATGCAGGCAACTTCAGACCACTATATACGTTATTGCCAAGGAACGGCACATTTGTTCAAATTATTCTCATTAAATCAGTACTTTGGGCTTTATAAAATTCTTGTTGTGGGTTCCTGCAGCGAAGGTGCAATGAATAAAATTTCTTATTATGGAGTAACGGCAAAACTAACGTCCGTTACTTTTTTTGGTAACGGTAACGGTAACGCGCTAACATTTTTTATGGGTAACGCAGGGCGGTAACGCGTTCCTTTTTTGTTAGCGTAACGAGTAACGTATTTAGTTACTTTAGTGCGGTAACGCATACAACACTATTCTTAACCCGATAAAACTATAAAGATGTCTTTCCTGTGTTCAGAAATTCCAGGCATGGAATTGAACTGCCCGGCCATTCCCATAGTGCGAATGGGCTAAGTTTTTTCATTCCGAGGTATTGAAAGGAATGGAATTGCGGCAAGTTCTAATTCCCCGGTATGGAATTGGAATAGAATCGAGGCGACCATTCCGCAACACTGCTTCGCACCTACTGCAAGGTGCTCAGCCATAATTCTTCGTCATCATCAGCCACAGCACAAAGTGCACACAACACCTTACGAATGTGTAGCGGATACCACGATTCTCGAAAGAATGACGAAAAATGGCATAGTGGGAACTTCGCTACTACAGAAAAATTGCCATGATTTATGACGTAGTGGGTACCTTGCATGCGTACTTGCATTAGTTGCCCCAGAGAGACTCTACAGCGGGCTCTACAAAGTCCGCTCTTCCAGCTTCCGCTGTGACTGTGCTGCGTGTTCCGCGCAGGCCTGGCGACTTTTTATCAGAACAGCGGTCTCGCACATCAGAGAGTACACTCAATGACGTGCTGCTTCTGAGATCGCGCTCACTCTCTTGACACAAAGCACTGGACCCACAATAAACACTTCGCATTTGTCTTTTGTTAAAATAAATACTATGACTTCTGAAATTAGTACTGCTTTGTGCAAGTTGGTAATAACTCGTGCACGGTACGGTTACTTCCGCTCCTCTGAAGGACGTGTTTTACCCTTGTCCCACTTTTTTAAGAGGAGGGCAAGTAACTACATCCCAAATCGAAGTTTTTTACGATTACCTTCAAATTCAAAAAACCATTACGAACCGTTACGGAACATTTTTTTTCGTTCAGGAAGAGAAACAGAACAGAAATTTTTGCGGTGTAACGAAACTAAAACCGAAACAAAAAACATTTCGCTCCTACACCCTGGTCAAAACATGTGCAGCTTGATCTTCGCGCTGCCAAAGTCACAACCACAGACCAAGAATTATTCCGCTGAATAGCTCGCGCGTGCGTCCCGAGTAAGCCGTGACGCCGTGCTCGTTCCTGACGCAGCTTCTGTTGTGCTTGTCGGCTCGATGGCAAAACGCACTCTCTGTAGAGGCTTGTGACGTCTAGGCCAACCGGTAGCGAGAAAGTGCGGCGGCGATTCTTCGTGGGACGTTGTCTGTTCCAGAAACGCTGCTGATAGCTCGTTTCAAGCGTCGCACGGCACGTAATTAAAGCAGTGTTCACTAATAAATATTGTCACGTGGTCGTGACGTCGACGAAAACCACAGGCGACGTGTCCAAGATAAAACTCTTTATTTGGCCGAACTTGTGGCCGAGAAGCGGAAAGTTAAATTACAGCAATACACACGGTATGCACTGATTGCGGCGAACAGAGCATCGGCCGTCGATAAAATGACAAGCGGTCAAGCGCGTCGGCTTTTATACAGGCGCTATCGAACTTTCCAGCGATATCGCTGGTGGCGGCGTTATCTCTCGACAAAGCTGGAAAATTCGCGTGCCGCGCGCAATCTTAACGGAACGATCTACAATAATCGAGAAGCTTCTCGAACAACGAGGCGCGGTTTACGTTGAGCGTTGCTGACAGTCTTTGTGAGCGAAAACCGAATACAGCAAAAAGGGTGATAAGAAACGCACGTGTCAATGCCCCCCTCTGAAAAAGGATCGTCCCGATGCTTAAAACAGAACATGGGGGGGGGGGGGGGCAAGGCATGCAACAATAAATAACAACAATAAAGCAAGAAAGTACAATAAACAATAAGCACAAGCAAGGAAGCACAATAATAGAGAAAAAGTACAGCCTTCAGATTCACTAACGCGCGTAATATGGCTTGAGGCGCACAACCTGGACGACTTCAGGTCACGCACAGCACTGCTGAGAGTTCGTAATGCCGTCAGGGACTGCCTCGTAGTCGAGTGCGCCGAGGCGTCGAAGTACCCTGTAGGTTCCGAAGTATTATCGAAGAAGCTTCTCACTAAGTCCCCGTTGGAGTATTGGCGTCCATACCCATACACGGTCACCGGGTTGGCATTCCATGTGGCGTCGTCGAAGGTTGTAGCGGCGGCTGTCAGTCGTCTGCTGGTTCTTGATCCGTAGGCGGGCGAGCTGTTGTGCTTCTTCGGCGCGCTGCAGGTAGGTGGTCACGCCGATGTTTTCCTCGTCGTTCACGTTTGGTAACATGGCGTCGAGCGTCGTTGCCGGGTCCGTCCGTAGACGAACTTGTATGGGGTCACCTGCGTCGTTTCTGGGACCGCCGTGTTGTACGCGAAGGTCACGTACGGAAGGATGGCGTCCCACGTCTTGTGTTCGACGTCGACGTACATGGCCAGCATGTCGGCGATGGTCTTATTTAGACGCTCGGTCAGGCCGTTGGTCTGTGGGTGGTACGCGGTGGTCCGACGGTGGTTTGTGTGGTCTGTATTCCAAGATCGTCTGAGTTAGGTCAGCCGTAAACGCCGTACCTCTGTCGGTGATGAGAACCTCTGGGGCGCTGTGTCGACGGACGATGCTCTCAACGAAGAACTTGGCTACCTCAACAGCACTGCCTTTGGGCAGGGCTTTTGTTTCGGCGTAGCGGGAGAGGTAGTCGGTAGCCACGACGATCGATTTATTTCCGCAAATCGACGTTGGGAACGGCCCCAGGAGGGGCCGTTCCCAACGGCCCCTCCTGGGCACCCCATCTGGAGGGCACCCCATGGAGGGCACCCCATCTGCTGGAGTGGTCGCCGAGGAGGCTTCATCAGCTGAAGGAAGCCTGCTGGTCTTGTGGGCGGTGTCTTCCGTCACTGACACCTTCGGCACGTCCTCTCGTAGCGAGTGACGTCGGCGGCAAGACGCGGCCAGTAGTACTTTTCCTGTACTCGTGCGAGCGTGCGTTAAAGTCCGAGGTGTCCATCCTTCGGGTGGTCGTGCAGGGCATGCAGAATTTCTGGTCGCAGTCCCGAAGGTACAACAATAAGGTAGCTGGCTCGGGCCGGAGAGAAGTTCTTCTTTACGAGGACGTTGTTTTTCACGGAAAATGATGCCAATCCTCGCCTGAATACATTTCGGACAACGATGGTCCTGCCCTCCAGGTAGTCTACTAGACCCTTCAGTTCCGGGTCGGCTCGCTGTCGGTCGGCGATGTCGTCGTCACTTATGGCTCCCAAGAAGCTGTCATCATCCTGGTCGTCGGGCGGTGGTGGGTCGACGGGGGCACGAGACAAGCAGTCGGCGTCGGAGTGTTTCCTTCCGGACTTGTACACGACGGTAATGTGGAATTCTTGAAGTCTTAGGCTCCACCGGGCGAGGCGACCTGAAGGGTCCTTCAAGTTAGCTAGCCAACACAAGGCGTGATGGTCGCTCACAAATTTGAAGGGCCTGCCGTAGAGGTAGGGGCAAAACTGATATAGCCCAGATGATGGCGAGGCACTCCTTTTTTTGTTGTGGAATAGTTGGCCTCTGTCTTAGACAGCGACCGGCTAGCATAACTGATAACCCTTTGCAGTCCGTCCGTCCGCTGCACAAGGACGGCGCCGAGCCTACGCTGCTTGCATCGGTGTGAATCTCCGTATCGGCGTATTCGTCGAAATGCGCAACTATCGGAGGCGTCTGCAGGCGTCGTTTCAGTTCATGAAATGGTTCGACTTGCGCTGTTTGCCACCTGAATTCGACGTCGGTCTTCGTGAGCTGCGTTATTCGCTCGGCGATCTGTGAAAGGTTTTGACAAAGCGTCTGTAATAGGCGCACAAGCCGAGAAATCGGCACATGGCCTTCTTGTAGGTGGGTGACGGGAAAATGGCGATGGCAGCTGTTTTCTGTGGGTCTGGGCACACTGCAGTCTTGCTGATCACGTGACCCAAAAACAAGAGCTCCTCCTGCGCGTAGCGGCATTTTTCTGGCTTCAGGTTGAGCCCGGAGTTCTTGATTGCTTGAAGTATGGATTCAAGGGGCTTGAGGTGTGCGTGGAAGTTCGAGGAAAACACAACGACGTCGTCCAAGTAAACAAGGCAAGTTTGCCACTCAAGCCAGCTAACACTCTATCCATGACTCGTTGGAAAGTTGCAGGGGCCGAGCAAAGACCGAAGGGCATGACCTTGAACTCGAACAGGCCGTCCGGTGTTATGAAGGCAATTTTTTCTCGGTCTCTCTCGCCGACTTCGATTTGCCAGTAGCCAGTCTTGATGTCCATCGAAGAAAAGTACTCCGCGTTGTGGAGTCGACCTAGGGCATCGTCTATACGTGGGGAAGGGTACACGTCCTTTTTCGTGATTTTGTTCAGGCGACGATAATCGACGCAGCCCCGCAGGGGCGTCTGCAGAAGCATGCGTTGGGTGTGTAGCGACACCACGGACCCGAGCAAAGGGGTATTTCGACGCCTCCCACGCCTCGCCGTGCGTGGCTGAGCCGTGTCCGGGGAAAAGGGGATCCTGGGTGTTGAGCCGACGCCGGGTGTATGGACCTTTAAGGCCCTCCAGTAGAGGCAACACACCCCTTGGGCCCCAGCTTCACGTAGACGGCACCCCTGGGCTGACCCACCCAGGCGAAATCGGCAGTCGCCTTTTCCTGTCTCTCTCTTCCTACGCCTTCGCCTTTGTCTCTCACTTTTCATCTTTCCTGTCTTCTTCTCACTTCTGTTTACTTCCGTTTTTCCTGACGGCAAGGGTTAACCTTGTGTGGATGACCTGTCTTGGCTCACCATATATGGTTATAGCGGTGGTGTACGGCTGGCGCTGGCAGACTTGTCTTCGCATATCTGCTGTCGCGTCCCCTTGTTGAGCTCGGTGGTGGCACCGTCGCCGAAACATAAACGCATGCTATGTTAAGTTCATCTTTTTCTAAAACTGATCGTACCCTCAAAAGGATACGCACCGAAGCATCCCTGCAACTTTTCCCCAAGACCCAAGAACATTTTCCAAAGTACCACGTTGTCCACAGTGAGCAGTCAGACGAAAAAGCCAGAACTATTTCAACATTTCTGGTGGCAAAATTCTTACGGAAAAGTTAGGGCTAGGTTACAAGGCGACTAAGATGGCCAGTGGCGATCTTTTCCTCGAGCTCAAAGACAGAAAACAGTACGAAAACCTCTCCAACCTTACATCATTCCGAAGCATCCCTGTCACAGTCACCCCACGTAGGTCCATGAACACCGTCCGTGGTGTCGTCTCAGATGAAGATCTCTTGAGCCTCTCCGAACCAGAACTTCTTGATGGATGGAAACAACACAATGTCGTCAACGTTCAAAGACTCAAAATAAGAAGGGACAACGTACAGAAACCAACTAAGCACATAATACTAACATTCGGATCCAGCGAACTACCGGAGACTATAGAAACAGGCTACACAAAACAAAGAGTCCGCCCATACATTCCCAATCCACGAAGATGTTTCAACTGCCAAAAGTACGGACACAACTGTCTAACATGCAAAGCACAGCCCACGTGTGCCAGGTGTGCCTCTAAAGACCACATGTCAGAAAAATGTGAGGCTGCAGCTTACTGTGCCAACTGCGGTGATGACCACCCCGCATACTCACGATCCTGTGTTGCATGGAAGAAAGAAAAGCACGTTATTTCTTTGAAAGTGAGAGAAAACATCTGCTTTAGAGAAGCCAGGAAGAGATGCGCACCCTTCTATGACACAACATATACGGATGCGGCGCGTCAGGGGGCAGCGTCGCACCGACCTCCGCCACACGCCCGGTCCGTCCTGAGCGGACCGTCGGCTGTAGCACCTGCCCCCAGGGCCATTCGCCCGGTCCGCCACTCGCCCGGTCCATCCTGAGCGGACCGTCGGCTGTGGCACCTGCCCCCAAGGCGGCAGTAGTTCAGGCTACTCCGCCAACTTGCGAACAGAGCCCCGCGACTCCAGGGTCGTCGGGTCTCAAGGCCTCGTCTCACGAGGCGAGGCCTCAAACGCGAACTGCCAGCTCACGCGTGCGGGCATCCAGTGCCTCGCAAGAGGCAATGGACACGACATTGGCACCTCTGGTACCTAAAGAACGGCGTGGCTCTTTTGACTGTGCCAAGAAAGCAAAACAAGTCATCACGGGGCCGGACGGTGGTCGTGTCTCCTGAAAGAGATAATAATACACGTGGACACTCATCACTTCCTTACTGCACACATAGCACCATTTCATGTACAATATGGATCGACAAATAATACAATGGAACGTAAGAGGTCCTCTTAGGAACCTCGATGAAATACAAGAACTCCTCCTCGAACACAATCCAAAAGTACTGTGTGTACAGGAGACACACCTGAAATCCAAACGTACAAACTTTCTACTGCAATACGTCATTTTGCGAAAATACCGCGATGATGCCGTGGCGTCACCTGGTGGCGTAGCCATTATAGTAAACAGAAGTGTGGCATGTACTCATCTAAAGCTTCAAACATCCCTTGAGGCAATTGCCGTCCGAGCTGTTCTTTTAAATAGACTCATTACAATTTGCTCACTGTACATACACCCACATCATCAGATCCACAAAAGGAACCTACAATCATTATTAGATAAGCTCCCAGAGCCATATTTGCTTCTTGGGGATTTCAATGCGCACAATGTTCTTTGGGGCGATTCTCGCTGCGACGCTCGAGGACGTCTTATTGAAGAGCTCCATTTTTCCTCTAAGTTATGTCTTTTTAATACGAAGAAGCCCACATATTTTAGCCTTGCAAACAATTTATACTCCTCCATAGATCTTAGCATTTCATCGCCGTCGCTTTTAACCTATTTTAAATGGAATGCTCTTAAGAACCCTATGGAAGTGACCATTTCCCGATAATTCTAAGTGCGCCCAACCAAAAGAACCATCTTCCACGGGCTTCTCGATGGAAGCTCGACTCAGCCTATTCGAAACGGTTCTGAACTATTACTCACGTGACGTGGGCCGAGATGTCCGGTCTTACTAAGTATTTGTAAGTATTTTACAGCTCTTCTGATTGATGCTGCTTCTCAATCTATTCCCGAAGCGAGCAGCGCGGGCTCTAAACGACGTGTTCCCTGGTGAAACGATGAGTGCAGAAAAGCGAGGAACAAGCAAACTAAAGCGTGGCGGTTGCTCTGGGATTCTCCGACAGCGGAGAACCTAACGAATCTTAAAAATGTAAAATCCCAAGGAAGGAGGACACGCCGGCAGGCTCAAAGAGAGAATTGGCAAAAATTCCTGTCGGGAATCAATTCGTATACAGACGAAGGCAAAGTCTGGAACAGGGTTAATAGGGTACATGGACGAGAAACACTCCCCCTTCCTTTGACTAACATACAGGGCGAAACGCTGGAGGACCAAGCAAATTTCTTGGGCGCCCACTTCGAATACGTCTCCAGCTCGCTGCACTATTCTGAAAGTTTCCAATGCTGTAGGGCTAGAAGTACAGAAACTAGAACACAAATGTACAAAACACGAAGAATACAATAAACCTTTCTGCTTGGCTGAGTTGCAGGCATCGCTAAACGGCTGCTACAAATCCTCCCCAGGTTCCGACCGTGTAGTATATTAGATGTTGGTACACTTACCTCCCTAAAATGTTTGAGGCCCGCGTACTTAGATTTAGGTGCACGTTAAAGAACCCCGGGTGGTCGAAATTTTCGGAGCCCTCCACTACGGCGCCTTTCATAATCATATCGTGGTTTTGGGACGTTAGACCCCAGATATTATTATTACTTACCTCCCTAAACACAGAAAACTCCTTTCCCTTTACAATGCCATATGGTTTTCCGGTGTAATTCCTACTTCCTGGAAAGACGCTATCGCAGTTCTTATCTTGAAACAGGGCAAGGATCCATCCTCCTTTTCGAGCTACAGACCAATAGCTCTGACAAGTTGCCTCTGTAAGCTCTTTGAGAAGATGATAAACTGTCGACTAATACATTTCCTGGAATGAAAGTGCCGGCTTTATCCACATCAGTGTGGCTTTCAAGAGGGACGGTCCACTACTGACCACCTCATACGGATTGAAACACAAATTCGTGACGCTTTCATTCAAAAACAATTCTTTCTTTCTGTGTTTTTTGACATGGAAAAAGCGTACGACACTACATGGCGATTTGGAATACTGAGAGACCTCTCGGAACTCGGTATTCGTGGTAAAATGCTGAACCTAATAGAAAGCAACTTGTCGAACCACACTTTCCGTGTTCAACTGGGCAACGTTTTGTCACGACCATTTGTCCAGGAAACTGGCGTGCCACAGGGTGGTGTGTTTAGCTGCACGCTTTTTATAATAAAAATGAATTCCCTGCGTCTATGTAGTCCACGCACTATGTCCTACTCGACATACGTAGATGATGTCCAGATAGGTTTTAAATCGTGCAGCCTTGCAATGTGCGAGAGGCAGGTTCAGCTTGGTTTCAATAAGGTATTGAAATGGGCCGACGAAAATGGCTTCAGCCTCACCGACAAAAGAGCACCTGCGTCCTATTCTCCCGGAGAAGAGGCCTACATCCCAATCCCGATAATGACCTGCACGGCCATCGTGTGCCTGTAAAAACGGAACATAGGTTTCTAGGAGTTGTGCTGGACATGAAACTAACGTTTGTATCACATATCAAATATATTAAAAACAAGTGCATGAAAACAATGAATATTTTAAAGGTTTTGCCGCGCACGAATTGGGTCAGTGACAGAAAATGACTCATGAATCTATACAAGAGCCTTATACGCACACGTATAGACTACGGAGCCATAGTCTACCAGTGCGTTACCCCAAGCGCTTTGAAGATGTTGGATCCGGCCACCATCTAGGCTTCCGCCTTTCTATAGGCGCCTTCAGGACAAGTCCAGTACAAAGCCTTTACGTAGAAGCGAACGAATGGTCGCTGAAGTTGCAACGAGCATATTTGTCGTTCACGTAATTCCTAAAAATAAACGCAAACGACAAACATCCTGCATACTATGCGGTAAACGATCTGTCCAGCTCTTCTTTGTTCCATAACCGTCCTGCAATGAGAGAGCCATACTCTCTGCGTGTAAGAGCTCTTGCTGAGGAAATGAAAGTCCCACTTCTCGAACACCAGCTGATGACTCCTGCTCAAAAGCTCTCGCTGGGGCAATGACAGCTTACAAACTGTGATTTGTCTTTCATGAAAGTTAACAAGCCCGCGCCTGCTGCACATATCCGCATGTACTTTCTTGAACTGCAACACAAATACCGTTGTCCTCAATTTTTCACAGACGCATCGAAGTCTCATGATGCGTCTCATGATCTTACGCAGCGGTTGTTCCATCCCTGTCAGATATTGGCATACTGCACTCAAATGCAAGCATATTCACAGCAGAGGCCTGCGGGATATTAGTGGCTGTTAAGCACATTAAAGAATCAAACATGCCCAAGGCAGTTATATACACGGACTCTTTAAGCGTCGTGAAAGCGTTGAAAACTCTGAAAAAACACGAAAATCCAGTAATCGTGCGGCTCTACTCACATTTATGCACCATTTATTCGTCCCAGCAGAACGCTGTGTTCTGCTGGGTGCCTGGACACCGAGATATCGAGGGCAATGAACTGGCTGACAGGATTTCCACATCTGCACATGCACACGGCTCTGACACGTCCAGGGAGGTCCCTGTGCTGGACTTATAGCCCGCTCTGAGGAAAATACTCAAGTTACACTGGCAACATCTATGGGACAGCCAAACACAGAATAAACTGCACTTCGATAACTGGCCACAAACATGAAAAACGCGTCGTACAGAAGTCACACTCTGTAGATTAAGAATAGGGCACACGTACAGTGCACACGCACACGTTTTGTCCGGTGGTGAGTCGCCAAGCTGTGATAGATGCGGTGAGCCACTTGCCGTGTTGCATATCCTGCTACAATGCAGAGAGCTATAGCCGTATAGAAGAAAGCATTTCCCATTACTTTACAAGCAGCAAATTCCATTACATCCTGTAATATTTTTAGGTAGAGAACCTTTCAATAAACATAAGTCACTTTTAGATTTTTTAAAAGATGTGCATACTTTCAATGTCATATGTCCAGGCAATCCGTAGCGCGGCCTCTCAACAGTTGCGGTATCTGCACTATAGAAAGCACCTGCCTCCCAGCCCTTGGTCTAAAGGGAATTGACGAGGCATTCGTGCTAATTCATTATTCTTAAAGTGTTGTAGCGCCGCGCCAGTGGCAGCCAGCCGGCCGGAGAAAAAGACGACGAGCACCGGTGGCTCCTGGTGCGAAGCAGTTAGGACGTTCGGGTGCTTTTGGCTGGCTGGACGCCACGGCCGCTCCTCGGCTTCGGCCTCTCGCTTCCTTCCTCGGCCATACGCCTTCGTCTTCTCAATAAACAAGTGACGACGGCACGTCTACGCAGGACGCCGTCATGTCGCAACATTTGGTGACCTCGCACGCAAGCATAAGCGACCGGCACTGCACCGCTGCCACTCAGCTCCGCAGCCATGTTCCAGCCAGCTCAAGCCTGGCAGCCGCAATTCGATCCACCGCGGCCACCATTCCGCCCCTCCTGCCTACAGTCATAGTTCGGGGAGTTCGAGGCGGCCTTGGAACTCAATAACATCTGGTTCTATGAATTCATGTTCCACGTACTAGAATACCATCTTCCGCGTGACCTCAAAGTCCACCTCACGTACTTCTCGTGGAGCCCGCGCCTTACGATGATCTGCAAAACGCCGTGCTCCAGTTTTACGGCATCAGACATCGACCTTTTCCCAAGCGACACTGCGCCACCTGGCACGCCTTCATCTACTTGGACGCCTCCCGCACCACGGCCAGTCCAGACCGTTCACCTGCCGACTACAGGCTACACAGGTGGCAGACACCACCCTCCTGTGCCAATCGACCCATCGACCGAGAGACCCACAATCCTGGAGTCCACGACTTCTGACTCCGATGTGCTGGTTCTGCCACCAGAGCCATTGCCACCTCTCTCCATCACGGATTCGACGCCGGCTACTGCACCGTGTACCGTTGCATTTGCTGCAGAATCCTGTGATGCTTCACTGACTACCAGGGGCGATTCGACGGTCACATTCGAGACAGCTCATGTGGCTGCAGAGCACACGCCTGTCCTAATACCTCTGGAATCCCACGACACCGCTTACACCACGGACGCAGAGCCCGCTTTCGCATTGCACGCCAGCGGATTTGCCAACACATCGGGGCCTGTGCTCAAGTGCTCATAGACTGTCAACCCGATCACGACCTCTCCTCCAACGTCATACCTGGCAGCCCGAGTTTTCCAGATGTGCCCGCGAGGATTTCCTCTGATCTCTCTGAGGAGCCACGCCCCACGCCCAGCGCCCTATCGTGGTCCGTCCAGACCATACATTGTGCTGTCGACAGGCGCACTGTTGTCGGCACTCACGAAGCCGCACCGCGCGATGGTTGGCTTTGCGTCGACCAGGGCGTTCGCACCACTTCCACCGCCAGCACCTTCAACGCACCTCTCTGCTTTATTCGCTGCTGCTAGCGACGCGCAATCATCGCGGTTCTCGCCCACTGCGTGGTTCCCAATGCCGCCTGCCAGAACAGCCGGACTCCTTCCGCCTTCTACCCTCAGGACTCCGATTTCCCAGCGGACATTCTAGGAACTGCGGCACATGTACATATTGTTTATTTGTTCTACCTGCCTTTTTTGTAGATATTTTCTCTATCGCGCAAAGCGCTAGGGGGGGGAGACCATGTAGCGCTGAGCCAGTGGCAGCCAGCCGGCCGGAGGAAAAGACGACGAGCGCCGGTGGCTCGTGGTGCGAGGCAGTTAGGACGCTCGGGTGCTTTTGGCTGGCTGGACGCCACGGCCGCTGCTCGGCTTCGGCCTCTCACTTCCTTCCTCGGCCATACGCCTTCGTCCTCTCAATAAACAAGTGACCATGGCACGTCTACGCCGGACGCCGTCACGTCGCAACAGTATCATTTGCACGACCTCTCGCCACTCATTCTCATTATGCTCACTCATGTCAATCTCATGATTTTAGCAACTGTATGTTTTACGCACTTGATTGCGCAGAATTTTAGGCCCCTATACAGCCACTGAACACCATCGTCGTCCACATGCCATATCATGTACTGGCGCGCTTTGGCCATCAGTGGCCCTTGAGCCATGAAGCACCATTTATCATCACATAATCGACGCAGAACCGTAGGGTCCCATGCTTTTTCTTCACTAACACCACGGGAGACGCCCACGGACGCTTTGAAGGTTGGATGATGACGTCTCGTAGCATTTCGTCGACTTCTTTCTTTATGGCCTCACGTTCCGCTTCGAAATTCTGTACGCGCTCTGACGATGTGGCCTGGTACGTTCTTATGTTATGATGCGATGTCTTGCGACCGGTGTCTGCCGAAGTCTGGACGACGATGAAAAGCAGTCCTTGTATTGCAGGAGCAGGGTTTTGAGCTGGTCTTGCTTGACCTTCGGAAATCTCGGGTTGACGTCGAAATCTGGTTCAGGACATCGATTCGTCGAAGCAGGTTCGGCAGCATCCAAGAGGGCGAAAGCATTGCTGGCGGCCACACATTCGTCGATGTAGGCGACCGTCGTACCAATGTTGAGGTGCCTATATTTGTGGCTGAAGTTTGTCAGCACTACCTTTGCTTTACCGTCACGCAGCTCGGCTATACCTCTTGCAACGCAAATTTCACGGTTCAGGAGTAGTTGCTGATCGCCCTCGATGACGCCTTCAAGGTTCGCAGGTTCTTCGGTGCCGACGGAAATAATGACGCTGGAGCGCGGTGGTACGGTCACCTGCTCCTTCTATCACATTCAACGCATGGTTCTCTGGCGTCGCGTAGGGCGGGAGCGCTTTGTCTGAGTTAGTGTTATCGACTCAGACCTCAGGTCGTTGACGGCGCCGTGGTCACTTAGGAAGTCCATTCCAAGTATCACATCCCTGATTACAAAGCTCGCAGGATACGTCCGGTTATTGATGGTGACTCTCGCCGTGCAGACACCAATCCGCGTTATCAGGGGGCCTCCGGCTGTGCGGATTTCGGGTCCACTCCAAGCGGTCTTTACTTTCTTCAGCTTGGTGGCGAATGGCCCAGTGACGACGGAATAGTCGGCCCCAGTGTCGATGAGAGCGGTGACGTTGTGGCCGTCGATGAGAACGTCGAAGTCGCTAGTCCGTCGCCTTGCGTTGCGGTTAGGTCGCGGCGTCAGATCACGGCTGCGTCGATTTGTTGCGGTGCTTCCATGCTGCCTCGTCAGGTCGTCTTCGGTCCGCGAGGTTTCGTCGGCAGGACTTCGTCTGTTTCGCGTAGTGTTCTGCAGGTCTCGTCGAGTTGTCGTCGGCGGCGGCCGCAGAGGATCTTCGGCGTTTCGTCGTACAGCAACCGCACCTCCATCGGTTGCTGCCCTTAGTTTCCCGGATACGGGCTACGCGACCGGCCCCGGTTTGGGCCACTGTACTGCCAGCGGTGCGGTGACATGTAGCGGCCGGACGACGGCGAGCGGGAAGGTCGTCGTTCTTGCCACTGTGTTCCGGTGAGGTAGTCGTCGATGTCGCGAGGCCGTTCGCCTGGCTGCGGGCGCGAGTGGTTGACGGCGAATCCGCGTAGCCCCATCTGTCCGTACTGGCAGCGGCAGTACGTGTGGCCAGCCTCCTAGCAGAGCGGGCGCTTGTCAGGGGCGCGCCAGACGTCGGTCTTCCTCGGGTTGTAGCGCTGGCCGACAGGCGGACAGTAGGGCGTCTGTGGCGGTGGCGGCGTCTGGCGACAGTACTGCGGCGGTGTGGCGTCTTGGCGCGGGCGTGGAGGAGGAGCATGACGGCGGGCTGCAGCAGCATAGCTCATAGCTTGCGGCATCGGCTCTCCTAGCTGAGGCGCGCCCAGTGGCTGCTGGATCTCCTGGCGCACGACGTCGGCGATGCAATCTACTTGAGGTTGCGGTGAAGGTAGAAATTTTCGCCGCTCCTCTTGCACGATTGCTCAGATCGTCTCACGCAGGTCCGTGGATCCTAGTGCTTGAACGTCGGCGTAGCTTGTGGCCAAAAAGCTGCGGTTGTATTGCCGCGTTCGCATCTCAAGCGTTTTCTCGAATGTCGAAGCCTCGGTGAGGAATTCGGCGACCGTCGTGGGCGGGTGGTAGACATGTCCCGCGAACAGCTCTTGGTGAAACTCCCGCATAAGCAGGCGAACTTTTTTGTCTTGGGGCATAGCAGCGTTGGTATGGCGAAACAGTTGAGTCGTGTCTTTCGTGAAGATGGTGACGTTTTCATTTGGTAGCTGCACCCGGGTCTCCAGCAAGGTAAACAACCTAAATGTACAAGCACACAGTCTCAGGTGACGCACGCCTACAGCAACAACTACTGCCAAATGGTCCGGGACGGTGCTGAAGACGATCTTATATACTTGCCAGGTAGATAACCACTGTATTGCGAGCAACCGTTACTATTGATGAATCGGAAGAACGTATTCACAGCAGGTCACCTAAGCGTCCGTAGGCCAGCAGTAGATGATCGGATGAATCCAGAGCCGCGTAACTACTGTGCACGAAACTACAAGCACACAGTCTTAGGTGATGCACGCCAGCCGCAACAGATACTATCCAATGGTCAAGGGCGGTGCTGAAGAGGCCTTTATATGCTTACCAGGTTCATAAGCACTGTATTTCGCGCTGCCGCGGATATTGATGAATCAGCACGTGTACACAGCCGCTCACCTAAGCGTCCGTAGGCCAGCAGTAGGTGATCCGATGAATCCAGACCCGCGTAACTACTGTGCCTCAAAGTACAAGCACACAGTCTTAGGTGATGCACTCCAGCCGCAACAGCTACTGCGAAATGTTCCGCGACGGTGCTGAAGACGCCTTTATATGCTTGCCGTTAGATAACCACTGTATTATGTGCAGCCGCGGATATTGATGAATCAGCACGTGTACACAGCCGCTCACCTAAGCGTCCGTAGGCCAGCAGTAGGTGATCCGATGAACCCAGAGCCGCGTAACTACTGTGCCTCAAAGTACAAGCACACAGTCTTAGGTGATGCACTCCAGCCGCAACAGCTACTGCCAAATGGTCCGGGACGGTGCTGAAGACGCCTTCATATGCTTGCCAGGCAGATAACCACTGTATTGCGCGCAGCCGTGGATATTGATGAATCAGCAACACGTAATAATAATATCTGGGGTTTAACGTCCCAAAACCACCATATGATTATGAGAGAGGCCGTAGTGGAGGGCTCCGGAGATTTCGACCACCTGGGGTTCTTTAACGTGCACCTAAATCTAAGTACACGGGCCTCAGACATTTTAATCAGCAACACGTGTTCTCAGCAAGTCACCCAAGCGTCCGTAGGCCTGCAGTAGGTGAGCTGATAAATCCAGAGCCGCGTAACTACTGTGCCTCAAATTATAAGCACACAGTATTAGGTGATGCACACCAGCCGACAACAGTTCTGCCAAATGGTCCGGGACGGTGATGAAGACGTCTTTATATGCTTGGCAGGTCGATAACCACTGTATTGCGCGCAGCCATGGATACTGATGAATCGGAAGAACGTATTTACAGCAGGTCTCCTAAGCGTCCGTAAGCCAGCAGTAGATGAGCCCATGAACCCAGAGCCGTGATCAAGAGCACATGTTCACAGCAGGTCACCTAAGCCTCCGTAGGCCAGCAATAGGTGATACGATCAACACCGAACCGCGTAACTACTGTGGCTGAAAGTACAAGCGCACAGTCTTAGGTGATGCATGCCAGCCGCAACTGCTACTGCCAAATGGTCCGGGATGGTGCTGAAGACGCCTTTATATGCTTGCCAGGTAGATAACCACTGTTTTACGCGCAGCCGTGGATATTGAAGAATCAGCAGCACGTGTTAACAGCAGGTCACCTAAGCGTCCGTAGGCGAGCAGTAGGTGATCCGATTAATCCCGAGCCGCGTAACTACTGTGCCTGAAAGTACAAGCACAGTCTTCGGTGATGCACGCCAGCCGCAACAGCTACTGCCAAATGGTCCTTGATGGTGCTGAAGACGCCTTTATATGCTTGCCAGGTAGATAACCACTGTTTTACGCGCAGCCGTGGATATTGAAGAATCAGCAGCACGTGTTAACAGCAGGTCACCTAAGCGTCCGTAGGCGAGCAGTAGGTGATCCGATTAATCCCGAGCCGCGTAACTACTGTGCCTGAAAGTACAAGCGCACAGTCTTAGGTGATGCATGCCAGCCGCAACTGCTACTGCCAAATGGTCCGGGATGGTGCTGAAGACGCCTTTATATGCTTGCCAGGTAGATAACCACTGTTTTACGCGCAGCCGTGGATATTGAAGAATCAGCAGCACGTGTTAACAGCAGGTCACCTAAGCGTCCGTAGGCGAGCAGTAGGTGATCCGATTAATCCCGCGCCGCGTAACTACTGTGCCTGAAAGTACAAGCACAGTCTTCGGTGATGCACGCCAGCCGCAACAGCTACTGCCCAATGGTACGGGACATGGCTGAAGACGCCTTCATATGCTTGTCAGGGAGCTAACCACTGTATTGCGGAAGTAGATACGGTGTTAATGTTGTTTTCACGGCAGCCAATAAGATAGGTAAGATTTGTGCCGCTGTGCAGAGGAAGAATGAGCGAGTAAAAGGCATGAAGCGGACCAATATCTGTTTCGTAAAACACACCAACAAATTCACTGATTGCCGTACGAGTGTACTGTATAAGGTCCCTTTCAGCTGCGGCCGCTTCTACGTTGTGCAGACGAGCCGATGCATTATCCAGAGATTGTTGGAACATAAGAGATCGCTAACAGGAGGCTCACCTTCTAATCTATCTTCACATTGTCGAGATTGTAAGTGCACGCCGGAATTCGATGAATGCGCAGTGTTGTACCGGCATAGAAATGAAGAAACGCGCCTGATGATTGAAGCATGGCATATCGAGAATAGTCGTAGCGCATGCGTGAGCCAACCGTCGATTAACTTGCATAATGATGAAATCAAACGCCTTAACAGTTATCTTCCACGTAGACCACCTCGCGTGCCGGATTGATAGGTTCGCCTGTTGTATGGGCATGCGCAGATAAGTTCTCGTGCCTTCTTTCTTTTCAGCCGTTGTGCGTCTCTTCAGTTGTTAGTGGGCGTTTGTGGTGTCCTCACTTCTTTCTGGTGTCCGTGTTTGCACGCCCTGTCTTTTTAGAATGAATACGTACCAACTAACTCAGTTCTCTGTTATTCTAAGCTACTGCCAAATGGTCATGGACGGTGCTGAAGACGCCTTTATATTGTTACGGGGAGACGACAGAAGAAGGCTGTATTTACAGTATTGACACAATCACAGAAATAGGGGTGGCAACCAAGATGGCGAAAGCAGCAACGAACACGTCCTCCTCCTCTTCGTATTCTAGGTAAGCGGCACATAACATTACCCGCCGGCGGTGAAAGCACCGACTCGGTGCGCCCAGGCAAAGACGGTCGCGACGATGGTCACTATACACACGCGTCGGTGGGTTCCGGTATGTGATAGGGCTTCAGACGGACAACGTAAACAATGTCGGTGCGGGGCTGACTCGACGAGGACGAAGACAATGACTCGATTTCATACGTCACGTCGGTCACTCGGCGGCGTACACGGTATGGTCCGGTGTACGGGAAGAGGAGCTTTTCAGAAAGCCCAACACGGCGTGCTGGATACCAAAGGAGGACAAGAGATCCAGGAAGGAAGTGGGCGTTTCTGTGACGGCGATCGTAGCGAGATTGTTGGGCCGCTTGCGATTCGGTTAACCGAACGCGCGCAACTTGACGTGCATGGTCGGCGCGGGCAATAGCTTCTTGAGCGTACTCAGTAGGTGGGTCCATGGAAGGCGGCATCATCGTGTCCAAAGGCAACACTGGATTTCGTCCGAATAAGACAAAGAAAGGCGAATAACCAGTCGTCTCGTGCCGGGACGTGTTATACGCGAACGTGACAGAAGGCAATGTTGTGTCCCAGTCTTGGTGGTCGGCCGACACGTACATTGCTAGCATGTCGGTAATGGTCCGGTTCATCCGCTCCGTCAAGCCATTCGTCTGTGGATGGTAGGCCGTGGTTAGCTTACGTTTGGTCGAGCAAGACGTCAGGATGTCATTGATGACCCTGGAAAGAAACTGTCTGCCACGGTCGGTCAAGAGCTGGCGCGGTGCCCCGTATTGAAGGATGACATTATGAAGCAAGAAGTCTGCTACGTCGGTCGCGCAGCTGGTTGGAAGTGCGCGAGTAATTGCAAACCGTGTAGCATAGTCCGTGGCAACGGCGATCCATCGATTTCCCGAGACAGACGTAGGAAACGGACCAAGCAAGTCGAGGCCGACACGATGAAACGGCTCATATGGGATGTCAAGTGAATGAGGACGGCCAGCAGGCGGGAGTGTTGACTTCTTCCGGCGCTGACAAAGGTCGCACGAGGTCACGTAACGGCGTACCGACCTGTACATTCCAGGCCAGTAGAAACGACGGCGCGCACGATCGTAGGTTCGGGATAATCCGAGGTGCCCCGCTGTCGGCACATCATGAAGTTGGGCCAAAACAGCTGAACGAAGGTGTGCCGTAATAACAAGCAAGAGGTCAGGACCGTCAGGTATGAAACTGCGACGAAGCAAGGTGCACGAAGAGACGGAGAGAGGAGTCAGGTGTCGGTGAGTTGAGGTGGTCAATGATCTTGCGGAGAGTTGGGTCACGGCGTTGCTCAGCAGAGATGTTGAAGAGGTCAGTGATTGCGAGCACAGATGGAATGGTATCGTTTGCCGAAGGTTCTGGTGGGTCTACGGGATATCGAGACAGGCAGTCGGCGTCCGTATTTTTGCAGGGTCAGGCCGTATGCCCGCAGCGTCAACAAGATGGCCAAGCACGGTGATCTCGCGGCGGCCAAAGCGGCATTTTGAAGAGTGGAGCTGAAGACCTGCTGTGCTAAAGACTTGCAAAGTAGCCGACAAGCGTTGTAAGTGGCTTGAGAAGGTAGGTGAGAAAACAACGACATCGTCCAGGTAACAGAGGCATGTGGACCATTTGAAACCCCGAAGTAGGGAGTCCATCATGCGATCAAATGTTGCGGGCGCGTTACACAGCCCAAAGGGCAAGACTTTACACTTGTAGAGCCCATCCGGTGTAATAAAGGCCGTCTTCTCCCTATCATTTTCATCGACAGCAATTTGCCAATAGCCTGAGCGAAGGTCTATGGAAGTACCGTGCGCCATGAAGAGAATCAAGGGCGTCGTCTATTCGCGGCAAAGGGTAGACGTCTTTCTTGGTGATCTTGTTAAGGTGGCGATAGTCGACGCGGAACCGCCAGGTATTGTCTTTCTTCTTTGCAAGAACCACAGGGGACGCCCAAGGACTCGAAGACGGCTCGATGATGTCCTTAGCGAGCATCTTGTCGACTTCCGTTTGAATGACGCCGCGCTCGGTAGCAGAGACGCGGTAAGGACGGCGATGAATGGGTCTTGCGTCCCCGGTATCAATACAGTGGGTGACCAGAGATGTTTGGCCAAGCTGCGGCGAAGCGAAATCGAAAACGTCGCGGTATGACGCCAACAAAAGGCGGAGTTCCTTGCTTTGAGAAGGGGAAAGGTCCGGGGCAATCATGTCGTCGAGCGGGTCATCAGGTGTTGCACTAGCAGCCGGGGGGGGGGGGAGCTTCCTGAAGCCAGTTGTGGAGTATCAATGGCCAGGGCCACAGGGTCGTGTGAGTCTAAAGATGATATAGTGGCCAGCGTGATACCTTCGGGAAGCAACTGTGTGCAACGTCCAAAGTTGAGGACAGGTAGGCATGCTCGGTTCGCAGAAACAGTAACAAGGGAGTGAGGCAGAGCTACACGGCGCGTCAGGAGAACGTCCAAGGAAGGGGTAATCAGGTAGTCGCCATCATGTACAGGAGGGTCTGGGGTAAACGAGACGTAAGTAGCTGTACCTGGGCGCAAGCGAACCAACTGGACAGCACATAAACGTGGTGGCGACGGGATGGTGTGGTCAGGCATAGCAGAAAGCTATAACTGTAAAAGGCCAGAAGAACAATCGATAAGGGCAGAATGCGTGCTCAGAAAGTCGTGGCCGAGAATGAGGTCATGGGGGCACTCGTCCAGAACAGCAAAGAGAACTGAGGTCTTGTGGTCATCGAAGCTCACACGCGCAGTACACATTCCAAGAACGCGAGGTGTACCGCCATCGGCTACACGAACAACAGGTGATGAGGCGAGCGTAAGGACCTTACGGAGACGGCGAGAAAGGTGAGCGCTCATTACTGATATTTGGGCGCCAGTGTCGATGAGCGCCGAAACCGGTACGCCATCGACTTCTACGTCCAAAAGGTTTTGTCGGCTAGCCAGGGTCAACAGAGCATTTGCCGGTCGGTAGGCCAATGCAGCATCACCTCCGGGAGCTGCATTGGTCAGTTTTCCGAGGAAGGACGGCGAGGATACGGCGAGGGTGAGCGACGGGGCAAAGGTGACCGAGAACGTCACTGGTTCCGCAGGGACGGTGGGCGGTCGGAACGTGGGGCCGAGGTTTGGGCGTTAAGGCTGGTAGGGTCCTCGCGGGCGTAAAAAGGTGAGGATCGAGTGTCATCTGGACGGTACGTTGCACGAGGAAACGATGGCCTACGATAGCGACAATGGCGAGGAATGTGGCCTACCCCGCTGCAGTTGAAGCAGATAGGTCTGTCATATCGTGTGTGCCACTGGTTCGGATCACGGAACCAGAAATAGGTCGGTTGTGGGCGGTAGGATGGAACAGTGCTGACCGCGGGACGACTGAGGGCACATATGGGCTGGATGCCTGCGTTTGCCAGTTCTTCGCGCACGACGGCCTGGATCAACGACACTGTCGGGCGGGTTTCTTCGGAAGAACGGGCCTGCGGTGCGGATGAGGATGCTGCCTAGATCTCTCGCCGCACAAGGCGCAAGAAGTTTTCGGTACTGGGTGGCGGCTGGAGCTCGGCGTCTTCGCACGACGACGTGGCGGCGGTGTTAGGGAGTCGAACAAATTGCTGCGTGACTCGACGACTCTTCGCTTCCTCAAAGCGTCGGCACTCCCTGATGATGTCGTCGATGGTGTAGCAGTTCTTGTAGACTAGTAAGTGAAAAGCGTCATCGGCGATGCCTTTGAGAATGTGGCTGACTTTGTCAGTTTCGGGCATTTGGTCGTCAACTTGCCGGCACAAGGCTAGGACATCTTGGATGTACACCATGTACGGCTCCGTCGAGGTTTGTGCGCGGCACGAAAGTTCTTTCTGGGCGGCGCATTGTTGTGCAATAGGCTTTCCGAAAAGGTCTTTCATTTTTTGTTTGCACACATCTCAGCTGGTCAGCTCCTCCTCGTGCGTGTCGAACCAAACACTGGCCGTTCCCCTGAGGTAGTACCTGACGTTGGCCAGCATCAAAGTGGGATCCCACCGGTTGGCCTTGATGGCGCGCTCGTAGTCGGCCAGCCACTTTTCGACGTGCACGTTGTCAGTTCCGCAGAAGGTACCAGGGTCTCTGAGATGGGTCACAACGACATGGCTGGGTTCAGTTGGCGTAGCGGGGGCAGGATCAACGGGCTTGCCTGTCGACATGGTGGATTGCCCAAGGAGACGCCCGCTGCGAAGTTCCGTGGTGTGCTTCGTATGTACCCCGCGCCTCCACCAAAGATGTTACGGGGAGACGACAGAAGAAGGCTGTATTTACAGTATTGACACAATCACAGAGATAGGGGTGACAACCAAGATGGCGAAAGCAGCAACGAACACGTCCTCCTCCTCTTCGTCTTCTAGGTAAGCGGCACATAACAATATGCTTGACAGGTCGATAACCACTCTATTGCGCGCAGCCGTGAATATTGATGAATCAGAAGCACGTGTTCACAGCAGGTCACCTAAGCGTCCGTAGGCCAGCAGTGTGTGATCTGATAAATGCAGAGCCGCATAACTACTGTGCCTGAATGCACAAGCACACAGTCTTAGGTGATGCACGCCATAGAGTTTCCTAAAATTAACTAGAGGGAACTCTGGCGCTGCGATCGTTGAGCCACCATGGGAATGATGGGTAGTACACAGATTTGCCTAGTCTTTGTACTTGCGGGCTTCGAACGCACTTGTGGCTTTGTTTATTGCTGTGTTTTGGTTTTCTTTCAGGTAAAAGAATGGATCGTTGTGAACTCCGTGAGCAGATTTGAATTGGTGAGCCTAAAAAAATTAAGTGGTCAAGTGGAACTGTTGAACGTTTGCTGAACTTCATCTTGCGACAAAGCCGATGCAGGCGACGCCCAGCCAAACGGAGCCGAAAGTACGAAGTTTAGACAAATCCGTGTACTACCCATCATTCCCATGCTGGCTGAAGCGCCATGCGTTGCAGCTCCCATAGACACTAGCGCCAGAATTCCCTCTAGTAAGTATTGTAGGAAACTCTATGATGCACGCCACCCGCAAGAGCTATTGCCAAATGGCCCGGGACAGTGCTGAAGACGCCTTCGTATGCTTGCTAGGTAACCACTGTATTGCGCGCAGCCGTAGATATTGATGAATCAGCAACACGTGTTCACTGCAGGTCACCTAAGCGTCTGTAGGCCAGCAGTAGGTGATCCGATGAATCCAGAGCCGCGTAACTACTGTGCACGAATGTACAAGCACAGTCTTAGGTGATACACGCCAGCCGCAACAGCTACTGCCAAACGGTACGGGACGGTGCTGAAGACGCTTTAATATGCTTGCCATGTAGATAACCCCTCTATCGCGTGCAGCCGTGGATATTGATTAACCAACAGCATGTGTTCACAGCACGTCACCTAAGCATTTGTAGGCCAGCAGTAGGTGATCTGAACAATCCTGAGCCGCGTAACTACTGTTCCTGTAAGTACAAGCACACTCTTAGGTGATGCACGCCAGCCGCAACAGCTACTGCCAAATGGTCCGGGACGGTGCTGAAGACGCCTTTATATGCTTGCCAGGTAGATAACCACTGTATTGCGCGCTGCTGTGGATATTGATGAATCAGCAGCACGTGTTCACAGCAGGTCACCTAAGCGTCCGTAGGCCAGCATGGGTCGCCGCGCGCGTTTTGCCGCTAATCATTACGTATCTTAACACCGAGTTCTCTACGTAGCGGTGGTGGCTTGCTCGGCGTGTAACCGGGAATTCACCCTCGTCATCCCCTTCGTGGCTCGCGTGGTTTTCCGCAGGATTTCACGCGACACACCGCGCAAGTCGTGATTTCTGCTACTCCTGACGCGCGCGGCATGGCTGGGTTCAGTTGGCGTAGCGGGGGCAGGATCAACGGGCTTGCCTGTCGACATGGTGGATTGCCCAAGGAGACGCCCGCTGCGAAGTTCCGTGGTGTGCTTCGTATGTACCCCGCGCCTCCACCAAAGATGTTACGGGGAGACGACAGAAGAAGGCTGTATTTACAGTATTGACACAATCACAGAGATAGGGGTGACAACCAAGATGGCGAAAGCAGCAACGAACACGTCCTCCTCCTCTTCGTCTTCTAGGTAAGCGGCACATAACAATATGCTTGACAGGTCGATAACCACTCTATTGCGCGCAGCCGTGAATATTGATGAATCAGAAGCACGTGTTCACAGCAGGTCACCTAAGCGTCCGTAGGCCAGCAGTATGTGATCTGATAAATGCAGAGCCGCATAACTACTGTGCCTGAATGCACAAGCACACAGTCTTAGGTGATGCACGCCATAGAGTTTCCTAAAATTAACTAGAGGGAACTCTGGCGCTGCGATCGTTGAGCCTCCATGGGAATGATGGGTAGTACACAGATTTGCCTAGTCTTTGTACTTGCGGGCTTCGAACGCACTTGTGGCTTTGTTTATTGCTGTGTTTTGGTTTTCTTTCAGGTAAAAGAATGGATCGTTGTGAACTCCGTGAGCAGATTTGAATTGGTGAGCCTAAAAAAATTAAGTGGTCAAGTGGAACTGTTGAACGTTTGCTGAACTTCATCTTGCGACAAAGCCGATGCAGGCGACGCCCAGCCAAACGGAGCCGAAAGTACGAAGTTTAGACAAATCCGTGTACTACCCATCATTCCCATGCTGGCTGAAGCGCCATGCGTTGCAGCTCCCATAGACACTAGCGCCAGAATTCCCTCTAGTAAGTATTGTAGGAAACTCTATGATGCACGCCACCCGCAAGAGCTATTGCCAAATGGCCCGGGACAGTGCTGAAGACGCCTTCGTATGCTTGCTAGGTAACCACTGTATTGCGCGCAGCCGTAGATATTGATGAATCAGCAACACGTGTTCACTGCAGGTCACCTAAGCGTCTGTAGGCCAGCAGTAGGTGATCCGATGAATCCAGAGCCGCGTAACTACTGTGCACGAATGTACAAGCACAGTCTTAGGTGATACACGCCAGCCGCAACAGCTACTGCCAAACGGTACGGGACGGTGCTGAAGACGCTTTAATATGCTTGCCATGTAGATAACCCCTCTATCGCGTGCAGCCGTGGATATTGATTAATCAACAGCATGTGTTCACAGCACGTCACCTAAGCATTTGTAGGCCAGCAGTAGGTGATCTGAACAATCCTGAGCCGCGTAACTACTGTTCCTGTAAGTACAAGCACACTCTTAGGTGATGCACGCCAGCCGCAACAGCTACTGCCAAATGGTCCGGGACGGTGCTGAAGACGCCTTTATATGCTTGCCAGGTAGATAACCACTGTATTGCGCGCTGCTGTGGATATTGATGAATCAGCAGCACGTGTTCACAGCAGGTCACCTAAGCGTCCGTAGGCCAGCATGGGTCGCCGCGCGCGTTTTGCCGCTAATCATTACGTATCTTAACACCGAGTTCTCTACGTAGCGGTGGTGGCTTGCTCGGCGTGTAACCGGGAATTCACCCTCGTCATCCCCTTCGTGGCTCGCGTGGTTTTCCGCAGGATTTCACGCGACACACCGCGCAAGTCGTGATTTCTGCTACTCCTGACGCGCGCGGCATGACGCTGTGCTTTCTTGCCGCTAGCGTGCCCGTATCTTTACTCTCACAAGACAACGACAGCGGCGAGTACGGTCATCGATCGTCGAATGATTTGGTCGTTTGCGCTACTCGGCTTTTATACACGCAGTATCGAAGATTTGGGCGTTATCGCTGGTGGCCGCGTTAGTTCCACGATGAAGTCGAGTATCAGCGTTGTGCGCGCAACCTTATCGGAAAAGCATGACAAAATTGGGAAGGTTCCCAGGCAATCTGCCGTGGACTGCTCCAAGCGGTGGTTAAAGGGGAACTCCGGTGCATTTTCGACCATATTGAGATAATGCCGTTTTCAAATAATATTAACAGTCCTCTAAGAGCTAGGGTGGTTCATTTTGCCGAGAAACTTGTCAATAATTTTAAATAAGCATTAAACAATGTGTCAACCGAAACCGGAATAGGGAGCTGCTTTGTACTGGGTAGACGATGAGTCACGAAATACACTACACGCCGCCATTGCACATGTGCTTCTTCTGTCACGCGAAAAGCAAGCTGGCGAGGTTTTCCGACGTGGAATCAAGCTGTGCCAGCTCGTCCAAACGATCAGTGCAGCTATCTGAGCGCGGAAGCATCGCCTTTTGATTTTGACCCGCCGGCGCGGGAAGCACCTGACGTGCCCCGCATCGATGGCATCGAGCCGCGGCAAAACGAAGAAGAAAGCACGTGCTGCGTCCGTCTGCTGCGCGAGGCGGGGTAGGAAGGGGTAGAAGCGATGCGTCACGTACACAGGGTGGCCCGCATTTGAAGGCGCGATTCCGGATTTGCCTACTAATGTGTGAATTCGCTTTCTAAAAAACTAAATGACTTACGGTTGTATAATTCGGAGCATATCGTCAGGGTAGTGAAGAGAACACATGTTGAAAATTTTATTGAAATTGGAAAAATTAAAAGGTCGCCGGAGTTACCCTTTAAACGCGTAACAAGCTGGTCACATGAAAATACATGCAGTAGCTCACGTGGTAATGCTTTAATCAGTCATAATAATTACCTGGCCCGATTCTCTGCCTGACTTCATTGTCTGAAAACATTTGACCACCGAAAACAAGACAGCGACGAAAAAACAACCACACCGGACGCTCGCTGGACTTCCTGTGTGCATCTTCGTCCCTGCCTGGTGAAATGCGTTGAAGTCAAAGCAAAGAGCCCAACTTTTAGCATTCGTTTTCTGCTTTGTCGTAGGGTTTCGGTCCGCTCTGATTGCCTTCTCGCTCAAGGCGTCGAATAGCAATGAGCGAGGGAATTGTCAGTGGGCGTTGTTGCTTGCAGTGGACCACCTAGTTGGCAACGTCTCTGACCTGGTGGTGGCTGGCACGTTGACTACGACGGCGACTCTTCAGTGGCACCTGCTGCAGCTGGCCATCGAGCCGCGAGTGTTACAGGCGCAGTTGCAGCAGGAGCTGGACTTTGTCGTCGGACGAGAGCGTTCACCTAGGTGGGAGGACCGCCACCGCATGCCGCTCACCATGGCTACCATCTGGGAGATGTACCGCTGGAAGGTGGCCACACCTCTTGGCCTCCCCAGGGTGTATGCTCACTTCTGCATTACTTCTGTACGCTCCTGACGTGCGTAAACATAGTGCGGCAAGTTACGAAAGAGCGCAGAGGGACTATAATTTGTAGCGTTTCTTATTAAAACAGCAATAATAAATATATGGCCAAAGCAAAACCAAAAGATATGGTGAGCAGGCCATCATTAGTTCTAACCAAATGTTAGCTCTGCGTCTTGAGAGAGGGTTTATGAAGCACGCGCTATGAGCTCCGCAAATGTATCGTATTAAATTGCTTTTATCTTTTGACGATGCGTCTCGCAGTCACGTGTATGTTTTACTGATCTCTTATTTCTGTTTCTTTGTTAATAAACCTACAATGTTAATAGTGAGTGCTTTGGGATGTGAGTTTTCTTTTTCCTACGCCATCCTGTGTGCTACTTTATACTGGGAACTTTATACTGCGAACCAAGTCATGAACAGGTTAGAAAGAGACGCACAACGGCAGACTTGAACTGGAAGTCTTGAAGAATGAAGACTTGGAGAGTTGATATCTGGCGTTGTGTGCCTCTTTCTATCCTGTGCATGCCTCTGTTCGCCGGTATATTGTGTCACAGTATTCGCCTGAACCAACTAGCCCAGCTGTCAACGCTTAGCGCTACTTTTTTTCAGTTACGATGTGCACAGCGAACCGCATTTCTGAATAAGTGCAATAGTTTAAAGTACAACGGTACTTAAGCTCTCAAGCTATCTACGGGAGGTGCTGCTCTTAGTTCGCAGTAGCTGCTCGAGCAGTAGCTGCGAAGTTCTCCAGTTGTACTTTGACATGGCAACGCTTTATAATGAGTAGTATAATATGACGAAGTTACAAAAGTTACACTAGCTTGTAAGCATTGTTCTATAACCATGGAGAAAGAAGAGGTTCTTAATTGGGAAACTATCTCAAATAATTTCTCAAATCAGTTTCACTCAATTCGCAAGAAGAATACTGCATGCACGCATCTACTCTTTTCATCAAACACTGAGTGCCAGCCGGCAGTAGCAGCACAATTAGTACTAAGCAGTAGAACATCACTGATTCCACCCACACCACAAATTCATCTGTACCGTCGTCTCCCGCTGACTGCTTATGCTGCATGTTAAAGTTTACGAGAAGTGCCGACTGAGCACACTTTTGCAGGGCAGCAGAGGACACATGCATCGGTGACCACTTCGTTCCTAAGGGTACCGTGATCCTGGCCAACATGTGGGCGGCTCACATGAACCCCGATCGCTGGGAGCACCCGCAGACTTTTGACCCCACAAGATTTTTGAATCCGGATGGATCAGCGACCGTAACGCGGCCAACCAACATGTTCCCCTTCGGCGTCGGTAAGCATGACATAGAAATATAGACTAGCGGCATGCGCCCACGCTGACAGCTTTTTGACAAGACTCCCATCAGGTCACTCATGTCACCAAACCCAGGCAGATCAGAAGATTGATTGTTCCTTCGCCTCGTAATCCTCCGCTACGTAAGTTCAGTCTAGTTAGTTGAGATTGCGCAAAAACAAATACGAGTGTTGCAATGCAGGTTGCCAATGTACATCCGTGTTGCATGTAACATGGTCAATACATCTCATGCATGTATCTGAGGGCGCAGGAAATACCTTTTGTCTTACCAACTCTGACACGCTCGACAATGCTCACGAGCAGCTTGGTGTAAACACCTCTGACAGTGGGACCTCTGACACATCACGAAGCTTTTACAAAATGAAAAAAAAAGGACATTGTCAAAAGCTCCTAAGTGGTTTATTTTTTCACGTTCAACAAATTTTATGCTTACGCTTTCATAAACTCCACCATGCATATTGCTTTAGAGACGTCCCGTAAGCTGCTTTAACAGAATAATGGAACGGCATATTTATTAACTTTTCACAACGATTCATACGTAAAGAACAACTTGCGTAGGTTCCGAAAGTTGTTGTTTGTGTTTTTCAGTTTATGCTTACATTTGTAAGTGGGGAGTTTGCGTAAGATTATTATGTTTAGTGCTTCGCGTACAAAATTACGCTGAATATCCTAGCAGCTGACACATGAAGAAAAACGATTGCACACATCAGATTGCTTCCTATGTGTAAACTTAGCATTATAGAGCGCAACTTCAGAATCATTTTGATCATCTAGCCTACACGCAACTGTTTCGTTTTTCCGGAATTTAGGTTTTCATATGATGTTCGCTTTCATATATTTTTTTTAGTACGGGATACCAGTGGTACCCGCAAGATCAAAATAAATAAAGAAATAAGACCCAGGATTGCAGCGCTGTCATTTGCGCTCGTTCTGCTGAATTCGTAGAAAATGATCATAAAGAAATGTACACTGCATAAATAAGTGTCTTTTCTAATGACAAAGTGCTGCTATAAATATCAAACTTGTACCATTCCAACGTTTCAACCTATGGTTCCAAAATATTCGGTACGCTACTTCATACGGTGCAGTAAAAGGAGCGAGTGCATTTGCGGCGCATGACATGTGAAACGCATAGTCATGCCGTCAATCAAGCGATAAACAAGTTACGTGAACTTTCTCTAACACTTTCTGGCGTACATCGCATGTTTCGCATTCAATATGACATTAAACACGTGTTCTTTATCTATAATCATTTATAGGGCTTTAACTTTACCGTATGCACCTGGAAAGTGTTGCGAAATACGGTGCGCTTTTTCTTGTAGATAGTATTGAGTAAGGGGGGCATCATAGAACAAATGACAAAAAGAAAACCAATCTAGGAGAGCCAAAAATGTTTACAATAACAGTGTTACAAAACAGTGTTACAACTAAAACTAAATGGCAAATAAATGTTAAGAATAGTCTGTAAAAGTAAGACTAGTATGAAACATAAAGGTCATGGTAACAAAAAAAGCGGCGCATTTCTCGTGCAATAAGAAAAAAACAGCGTAAATGCAATTAACTCGATCACATACACAAACTACAAGGTATGAGCTGCAAGAATCAACTTCCAAAGCCATCGTAAAAAAACATGGTTGATCCATCCGACATAGAAATCGGTACAACATTAAAGTGAATTACATCTTCACAGAAGTAGTTGAGTTTTTTTATTCTACATTGATATATAAGAGCTTGCACAATGTCTGTTTGTGATTGGCAGCTATAGCACCGTTTGACGGCGATGCACCAACGTTCACGCCTGGTGGCACATCTTTATTCCGAAGACTAACGTCCATGATCATCATTTAGCTCCTGTAGTAGCCGAAGTAGTTAGCATACACCTGTGCACAACATATTATGAATCCCGCGGAAATATGCCATCAACAAGCGCATAATCAACGCTGGTACTCGATATGCACGCACCCTCAAGCGTCGTCGTTTGACGAAAGAAACGCCAAGGTGTGCGCTCCCCAGTAATAAGCTGATTTACGCCTGTGCTGATGCATATACCCCACAATGCTTCAGGAACGCGAGAGGCAGAGTTCGTATTGCAGTAAGACAGATAACTGGGCAAGTTGGTATGGATCCATAATTTAAACTTTTTTAGCGCGCACAAAAGACAAGGACAAGCAAGAGTGTCTCTTGCTTGTCCTTGTCTTTTGTGCGCGCTAAAAAAGTTTAAATTATGCAGAGTTCATAGCTTGAGTCATGAACGCGGCAAGGCGTTGCGCTTCCCCCTG
Organism: Rhipicephalus sanguineus; assembly: GCF_013339695.2. Classification (NCBI taxonomy): domain Eukaryota; kingdom Metazoa; phylum Arthropoda; class Arachnida; order Ixodida; family Ixodidae; genus Rhipicephalus; species Rhipicephalus sanguineus. Next base: position 20,740,041 of record NC_051176.1, on the reverse strand, counting down.
GGATGTCTCTCGCTTCATCGAAGGCTGAAACTACCGAAGCGCGCCCTATCGGCGCCTATTAGTGTCAGGATGCATTACTTCACTTCTCCTATCCCAGACGGTGACACTGCCTCCCGCCAACCAATGTCACTGTGAAATGGAGAAGGGGTAAAGAATATAAGGCGCTTCTGTGAATGATCGTGCATGAGTGTTGCGCAAGGGATAGAGCGCTCGGCACCAAACGTCGCTGACCGAGGGGTAGTGGTCATTCAAATCAATGGAACTTTTTTTCTTTATCTTCTGTTCATATGTATTTTATCGACGTCACATCCGGGACGGAAATGATGTCAGTGAAGCCTTGCTGGACCCCGCCATTTAACACTTTCGTGTTAAAAATAGCATTCAAAGAAACTCAACTGAATATGAACAAAATAGGCACGCGTTGAAACCGAAAGGAACCGACTTTTTACGACTCGAGACGCTCCGTCATCAGAACAACGTGCCAGTCAAGCGAACCCTCGCTCTTGCTTTGCCCCCGTGGTGGCGCAGTGGTTACGGTGCTGGACTGCAGACCCGAAAGTCGCGGGTTCGATGCCGGCCGGGCCGGCGGGCCGAATTTCGGTGGAGGCGACATGCTAGAGGCAGGCTCGTGTGCTGTCCTCTGGCAGTGCAAGTTTCGCGTGTGCAGCAATACTTCTTTGCAGACTAGTTGGTTCATATTTATAAACTCGACTTGCTGCGAAACCAGCGGGAAAGAAGGATTGAGACAGGAAAGAGCGCTCTTTCCTGTCTCACTCCTTCTTTTCTGCTGGTTGCGCAGCAAGTCGAGTTTCTCGTGTGGTCGAAATTATCTGGCGCCCTACACTATGGCGAGGCTCATAATCAGATTTGTATACCTCACAGAAAATAATTAACCAGTTACAATTACTTCCATTAAAATGTAATTGATTACAGTGGTCAATTACAGCCCCAGAAATGTAACTGACGAATTACAGAAATGTAATCGATAACTTCTGTGTTACTTTCATTTTATTGCCGTAACGCAACAACACAAGTTTACTAAACTACAACGAACTACTGCGGCAATGGTAAAGAGAAAGCTGAAGGCATTCGTGAAGGCAAGGAGGCTTACTGTGCTTTCTGTGATACAGCGGTACACGTTGTTAACTTTCAACAGGAGTTGTTTTTCAAAGTTGCCGTCACTGATTCTTCCACATTTCAACGTTAAGAGGTCACCTTACGCTGCAGCTCGTAGTTGCGGAGTTCCTCGGTGCTAGTGTCCATGTCCTCTATGAAGCGTCTCGCTTCGCATTTGCTGGCGCTCGGGCAAGGCGTTGCAGGTAAGCCCAAGGAAAAGGTGAAAAAATAGGTTCTGTAGGGACTGCCTGTGTGACAGGACGAAGGGTCCCTGCAGAGTGGCCGCATATGTTTCGGGACGACAACGGCCGTAAAAGACTGGTTACAGCTTGACTGTGCAAAAAAAAAGAAAATAATTGATTACCGGTTATCAATTACAAGAAAATGCACTTGAATTACCTGGAACGTTACAATTTCGAAAATTAATCGATTATATTGCTGCGGACAGCCATCAAAAGATGATTATGCTGAAGACGACGACGACGATTTGGGAACTGTTGTGTGCCGCTTTACTTTAACAATTAGATTTTAAAAACTATCCGGTTCTTGGCCAATCCCCCAGCGTGGGTGTGTGCCACAGTTATAGGATCTACTCTACTCTACCCTTGCCCGAGCACTCTCCTGTAAATATACTTGTTTACAGCCTCTAGTCGTCTTCTCCTCACGTAACATTTTCGTGGACGTGCTGGGTACTTCCCTTCGTCACGAAGCTTCGCAGTGGACGCCACCTTGAGCCTTCCAACATGGCTTGGGAAATGCGCCGACCACTCCGGATCCAACACCTGCCGCCAACGTGACGTACATCAACGTCACCGCTCGTCACGACCCTGGTGATTTCTCTGGTGCCAATGGGCAAGACGTCGACAAGTGGCTCAGCCTTTACGAACGCGTCAGCACAGGTAACCGGTGGGACCCTACTCTCATGCTTTCCAATGTGCTATTCTACCTCGACGGCACCTCGCGAGTGTGGTATGAGACGCATGATACTGAGCTGACAAGTGGGGATATATTCAGAGAGAAGATACGAGAGTTGTTCGGCAACCCTGATGGTGACCAGCTCGCTGCGAAAAAGGCGCTTTCGACCCGCGCGCAGACGTCAACAGAGCCGTACGTGATGTACATCCAAGACGTCCTGGCTCTCTGCCGTGCACTTGACTCGCACATGACAGAACAGGACAAGGTTGCTCACATTGTCAAGGTTATCGCTGATGATGCGTTCAACCTGCTCGTCTTCAATAACGTGTGCATTGTTGATGCGGTCATCAAAGAATGCCGGTGCCTGGAACTCGCTAAAAGCAAGCGCGTTATTCAGCAGTTTGCTCGTTTGCCTAACACTGCGCCGACGTTGTCCTATGCCGATGTTCACCGTTCTACAAGAAATGGTGCCAACGTTACCCGAATTGTGCGACGACAAATTGAAGCTGCTTATCCGGCTACCTGAGTGCCCAGCACCTGCTCTCCCCCTGCAGTTCCGGTTTCGGTGATTCAGGCAGTTGTCCGTCTGGAGATTTCCAGCATGGGACTGCACTCTGTCTTGCTCGGTAAATCATGTGGACTCTCGGCCCTATCCTCCGACTGCACCCCCTTCGCCGCCTCAGTTCCAACCACGTCTCCGCAACGCTGAATGGCGCAGTGCTGACGACAGGCCCATCTGTTTCATCTGCCACCGGATTGGACACATCTCTCGGCATTGTCGCAATCGCTGGAACTCTCCTGCACAGTACATGTACACTGGCTACCACCGCGCCAATGGCTCGTACCGTCCCTCTACAGCACGTACAGATCACGCTGCCACTGAATCTATTGCTCCTGGCCGCCCGTACTCACGCTCACCTTCGGCCCTACGCCGGCAGTCCCACTCACCCCAGCCCCGTCGCTTCAATTCGCCAAGCTTCAACGCACGCTCCCAACCGGAAAACTAGATGGCGCAGCGCCCGGAGGTGCCGCTGCATTGCTCCCTACGCTGCCAAATCCCCTACTGACCCTTTCGACCAATATGAACCTCATTGAAGTACACATCGACGGTGTTCCTGTTCGTGCTCTAATCGACACGGGAGCCCATTTATCTGTGATGAGCGCTAATCTTCGGACTCGCCTGAAGAAAGTTCTAACACCAGATGCAAAGCCAGTTGTCCGTGTCGCCGACGGCGGAAAAGCTTGTGCAATTGGCATGTGTACAGCTCGAGTCGACATCGCCGATCGCTCTACCATCGTTGTTTTCACCGTACTCGCCCACTGCCCCCACGACGTCATTCTAGGCTTGGACTTCCTTTCAGCTCATTCGGCCCTCATAGACTGCCCTACCGGTACTCTCCGCCTCTTCCAGATCACTCTGCGCCGCCTCCCATTCGCCTAACCGCCGCAGACTTCATTCGCTTACCACCCACAGTTCTGACCTACGTTGACTTGGTACCATCCTCGCCAGTGTCCGACGGCGAGTACCTTGCGACTCCTGTCAAGGATGTTCTTCTCTACGAAGGTGTTACAGTGCCTCGTTCTGTATTATCTATTACATCCAATCGCACATGTTTGCCAGTGGTCAACTTTGGCTTGACAACGCAAGTGCTGCCACGAGAGATATCCTTGGCACATATCAGCGCCTTCGACGATCCCTCGATAGTATCAGTTACGTTGGAGGATGGTACTACCGAGCACACCGACCCCTCGCAGTCCACTGCATCTGTTCTGGACGACCTGAAGAGAATGATTGCACCAGATCTACCGCCAAAGAATGCTGACGACCTCTACCGCGTTCTCTTTTTGGCACAAACTACGACCTTGAAATATCGCATAAATACTGGCGATGCCGCTCCTGTTCATAGGCGTCCGTATCGAGTGTCACACGCAGAGCGTCAAGTGATTCAAGCAGAAGTGAAGAAGATGCTCACCAAAAAATTCGGCAGATCCCACGTACCGTGGGAATCGATGTTATGCGAAGCATGCGAGGGATGGTGACTGTGGCGTAATTTTTCACATTGAGCGAAACGTTACGGAATGACGCTAGAGAAATGTGCAAATGGTACACGCACACACATACTTTGAAGAGTCGCACATGTATTATACAACCAGCTGTTTACAGTCGCTTAACGATGCCAACAGCAACATAGGTGTTAGCAACACCAAACGCAGTAAGCTGATATGAAGTGCTTATATTCTTCAATAGTGAATAGCGCGAATTCGAATAGGACAATGAAGGAACACAGATGCACAGTACAGGTGTTACTCGCAACTAATCTTTATTCAGAAAAGTTTCCTTAGATATATACACAGCCGAATGGTACGTGCAGGCGTACTGCACGTACGTTACAGTCACAGTTGCAGATGTTAGAGTTTTGTTACAGTTGTTATGCTTATACTTGTATGTTATGACGGAGAACGCACGCACGTTTCACGAACTCACGTGCATATATGGAAGGGGTTCATCGCAGTTCTTGAATAAGGTCAGCATCACCGTGATCAGTGAGCACCAGCAGCTAGACAGGACATGTTACCGGATCAGTTGGTGATCGCGGCTACGAACGGCTCTAGTGTAATGAAGTTCGAGGTATAGTAGAGCTGAAACCACGGATGGCTTTTACGAAGACATTATCTATGATGCCTTCTGTCCTGGACGTGGCGCCGAGGTCTTGTGATGCCCTGTCCACATCCAAGCCGTCTTTCATGCCGTCTAAGAACCAGGCGTTGTTGGGTTTTCATAAATCAATGCTGAAGTCACCGGTAATCATGTGGGACATGGTGCTCTCGGCAGAGTTATTGTAAGAACCATTGGCCCCGGTTTTTGCGTAATCCACGTGGTCGACGCTGCAGACCACGTGGACGAATGGATGGAACCCCGCGTCTTACAGGGGTACTCTGTTTTCAGCTCCCAAACTTTCCTTGCGTTGACCGCTGTGGTGTAGTGGTTACGGTGCTCGGCTGCTAACCCGAAGGTCGCGGGTTCGATCCCTGCCGTGGCGGTCGCGTTTAGATGGAGGCGAAATGCTAGAGACCCATGTACTGTGCGGTGTCTGTGCAGGTTAAGAATACCAGATGGTTCAAATTTCTGGAGTCCTTCACTATGGTGTCTCCCATAATCATATCGGGGTTTTGGGACGTAAAACCCTGACAATTACTATTATTATCACTTTCCTTCCGTGTCAATGTGTATGTTCAGGGTTACTGTATTCATTGAGGCTCTGTTATCACCTGTGGCACACACCCGCATAACATGAACACTGGTATGCGGGTATGTGCCAGACGTGACTGTGGAAAGGGTTTCATGACGTACACGACAGGTACTTTGCGTTATTCATGTCATCACCAGTGAATCGTGTTCGTCATACAGTCATCATATGCTATGCAAATTTTGGTATATTACAACCTATGGAGACGACCGGGAGGGCGCCCAGACGTAGGCGGCTAGATAGATAGATAGATAGATAGATAGATAGATAGATAGATAGATAGATAGATAGAAACGCCCAAAGTGCCTGAGGTTCGCTAAGAAATGCTTTGCATTTAAAACATCATCGAACCATCATGTAGCCCATGGGCGTCGCCCGTTCTGTTAGTGAAAAAGAAAGACGGCTCGGGGCGATTCTCCGTGGACTACCGGCACCTTAACAAAGTAACAAAAAAGTACGTTTACCCCTTACCTCGTATTGACGACGCCCTTGACTGCCTACATGGTGCTCCCTACTTTCCGTCTATTGACCTACGCTCTGGCTATTGACAGATCGCTGTGGATAATATGGACCGCGAGCAAACCGCATTTATCACACCTGGTGGTCTTTATCAATTCAAGGTGATGCCATTCGGTCTATGTAACGCACCGGCCACATTTGAACGGATGATGGACTCCCTCCTTCAAGGATTGAAGTGGTCCACACGTATGTGCTACTTGGACGGCGTTATAGTGTTCTCCCTCACTTTCAGGAGCGATCTAGAACGCCTATCTGCAATCGTGCAAGTTTTCGCCGAGCCGGTTTGCAACTTAACGCATTGAAGGGCCACTTTGGTCGTCGCCAGATTACAGTGCTTGGCCACCTCGTTGATGCCAATGGAGTACAGCCAAACCCAGGCAAAATCCGCGCTGTTACGACTTTCCCGATTCCTAAGTGTGTTAAAGATTCAGCTTCGCAGCTTCATTGGTTTATGCTCGTACTTCCGCCGCTTTGTGAAAAATTTCGCGGACATAGCACGACAACTTACTGACGTTTTGAAAAAAAGAGGTGCCATTTATATGGGGCGACGCCGAAGCTTCCGCGTTCGCTCATTTGATCCGGCTGCTTACAACGCCGCCCGTTCTGGCCCACTTTGATCCTTCTGCGCCGACTTAAGTTCGTACCGAGGCCAGTGGGCACGGCATAGGCGCAGTACTGGCACAACGAGAGCACAGTACTGATCGCGTCATCGCCTACGCCAGCAGGTTCCTCACAACTTCGGAGCGCAACTACTCTAACACGGAGCGTGAGTGCCTGGCCCTAGTTTGGGCGGTTGCGAAATTCCGCCCATACTTATACGGCCAACACTTTTCAGTCGTAATGGACCACCACGCGCTCTGCTGGTTGTCCTCACTGAAGGGCCCTACAGGACGACTTGGTCGCTGGGCGTTACGCCTTCAAGAATATTCTTATACTGTAATCTATAAGTCTGGTCGCCTGCACATGGACGCCGTTTGCTTGTCCCGTTATCCGATAGACGAGGCCGATGACACCGACCACGACGCACCCAGTGGCATCTTTTCTCTGTCTCCTTTTGAGAACATCGCAGACGAGCAGCAACGCGACCTTTCGCTGCGACAACTCATCCACCGTCTGCAGACATCGCCCATAGACGCTCCAGTGCACCACTTCGTCCTCCAGCATGGTGTCGTCTACCGTTGTAACTTCCATCCAGACGGGCCGGAACTTCTTCTAGTTGTACCGATACAATTACGCCGAACTGTCCTTTTTGAACTTCATGACGCTTCAACTACAGGACACCTAGGTGTATCCGCACGTACGACTGCATCCGCCATCGCTTTTATTGGCCCGGTCTCCTCCGTTCAGTTCGACGCTACGTTTCTGCCTGTGATTCCTGTCAACGTCGCGAAATGCCCCAGATGTTCCCTGCTGATCATCTTCAACCAGTTGACGTTCCCGTAGAGCCGTTCTTCCGTGTTGGACTTCATCTTCTTGGCCCCTTTCCTACGTCATCCACCGGCAACAAATGGGTAGCCGTGGCGACTGATTACGCCACCCGATATGCCATAACACGGGCTCTCCCCACCAGCTGCGCCACCGACGTCGCGGACTTTCTCTTACATGACACCATCTTGCTCCATGGTGCTCCACGACAGCTACTCACTGACCATGGCCGTAACTTTCTACCTAGAGTTATCCCCGACATTCTGCGTTCCTCCGCCACTCAGCACAAACTGACCACCACATAACATCCGCAAACGAACGGTCTCACGGAGCGGTTGAACAGAACCCTCACGGATATGCTGTCGGTGTACGTGTCGAATGACCATCATGACTGGGACATTGCTCTCCCTGACGTCACGTTCGCATACAAGTCTTCTCGACACGCCACTGCCAGATTTTCGCCGTTTTATCTACTGTACGGTCTGAAACCCGCCCTGCCACTTCATACTGTTCTTCCTTTGGCTGCCACCCCAACTACTGAGTACGCACGCGATGCCATAGCGCTTGCCGATCATGCGCGCCAACGTGCCCGTACTCGGCTGACTGCCTCGCAAGACACACAGTGACATTACTACGATGCCCGCCACCGCAACGCACAGTTCTCGCCTGGCGCGCTCGTGCTGCTCTAGTCGCCTTCCCGTCATGTGGCACTTTCAGAGAAGCTCCTGTCTAGATACACAGGACCCTACCGCGTCATCCGCCAAGTAACACCTGTAACCTACGAGATTACTCTGGTCAGTCCGCCTTCACCCTCTGCCGCGGCGTCAAGTGACATTGTGCACGTCAGTAGACTCAAGGCCTACTCCAGTGTATCTGACCCCTAACTTTAAAAGCTCGGGGACGATGCTTTTACCGCCGGGCGTCATGCCGCAGACAGCCATCAAAAGACGATTATCCTGAAGACGACGACGACGATTTGGAGGCTGTTGTGTGACGCTGCCTTGCCCGAGAACTGTCCTGTAAATACACTTGTTTACAGCCTCTAGTCTTCGTCCCGTCACGTAAGAATATTACAAAATTACAAGAAAATGTTATTCATTACAAGTAGTCGATTGCTTGTAACGCGTTACGTACAACTCTGCTCATAATCATATCGTCGTTTTGGCCAGTAAACCTCATAAATTATTATTTACTGCAGCAATCAGTATTGCAATCCTTCTTTAGGCTTTCAAGGAAAAGAAAAGGTTAAGCTTTATTCTTCCTAGAGGGAAAGAGCATGGCACGACATTCTCACGGGGATGACCTCGTATTCTAGAGTACTGAGACGTCGAAGCACCTTGTATGGCCCGAAGTATCGCCGAAGAAGTTTTTCACTAAGTCCACGTCGGAGTATCCGCGTCCAGACCCAAACACGGTCGCCGGGCTGGTATTCCACGAAATGTCGTCGAACATTGTAACGGCGGCTGTCGGTCATCTGCTGATTCTTGATGCATAGACGGGCGAATTGTCGGACTTGTTCGGCGCGCTGAAGGTAGACAGTCACGTCGAGGTTTTCTTCGTCGGTGACGCTGGGTAGCATGGCGTCGGCTGTCATTGCCTGGCTCCTTCCGTATACCAACTTGTATGGCGTCGTCTGCGTCGTTTCTTCCATGGTCGTGTTGTATGCGAAGGTCACGTACGGAAGGATAGCATCCCACGTCTTGTGTTCGACGTCGACGTACATGAACAGCATGTCGGCACTGGTCTTATTTTGACGCTCGGGGAGGCCATTGGTTTGTGAGTAGTAGGCGGTGGGCCGGCGGTGGCTTGTCTGGCTGTATCAAAGATCAGCTGAGTTAGGTCCGCACTAAATGCCGTACCTCTGTCTGTAATGAGCACCTCTGGGGCGCCATGACGCTGGACGATGTTTCCAGCGAAGAATTTGGCTACCTCGGCGGCACTGCCTTTGGGCAGGGCCCTTGAATTGGTGTGGCGGGTGCGGTAGTCGCTAGCTACGACGATCCATTTTTTTCTGGAATTCGACGTCGGGAACGGCCCCAGTAAGTCCATCCCGAATTGCTGGAAGTCCGGCTGGCCTGGTCGGCGGTGTCTTCCATCGCTGACAGTCTGGGCAAGTCTTTACGCAGTGGGTGACGTTGGCAGCGAGGCGAGGCTAGCAGTACTTTTTCTGGTATTCTCGTTAGTGTGCGTGAAAATCCAAGGTATAACAGCTGTCGGGTCGTCGTTCAGGGCCTGCAGAATTTCTGGTCGCAGTGCAGAAGGTACAACGACAAGGTAGTTGGCTCGGGCTGGCGAGAAGTTCTTCATTGCGAGGACGTCGTTCTGCCTGAAAAGTGCACCAATCCTCGTCTGAATACCTTGGGTACAACGGTGGTCTTGCCTTCCAAGTACTCTACTAGGCTTCTCAGTTCCTGGTCGCTTCGCTGTTGTTCGGCGAAGTCGTCGGCGCTTATGGGTCTTCGTCGAGATCGTCATATGGCGGCGGATCAACTGGTGCGGGGGACAAGCAGTCGGCGTCAGAGTGCTTATGTCCTGGCTTGTAAACGACGGTAATGTCGAGTTCTTGAACTCTGAGACTCCATTGTGCGAGGCTTCCTGAAGGGTCTTTCAGGTTAGCTAGCCAACACAAGGCGTGGTGGTCGCTCGCAACTTTGAGGGGCCTGCCTAGAGCTAGGGGCGAAACTTTGACGTAGACCAGATGAGGGCAAGGTACTCCTTTTCTGTTGTGGAATAGTTGGCTTCCGCCTTGAATAGCGACCGGCTAGCATAGTTTATAACTCTTTGCAGCTTTACAGTGCCTGATATACGCCTTACGCCGTGGACCTCACGAGCAACTCGTCTTGGAAATTAGAGAGCTGCTCCATCACATCTTCGTTCAAGGGCATGACATCACCTTTCAGTGGCTTCCAAGTCACTGCGGCATATTGGGCAACGAACATGCCGACGCTGCTGCTCGAACTGCACACGAAGACGGCGTACAAGAATCCATCCCGTTATCAAGAACGGATGCTGCGATGAAAATTCGAGAGATTGCCAATGAAGACATAAAATCCTTGTGGAACACACCAAGTTTACAGCACACACGACTGCATAGACTGGACCCGTGTCGTCGACTTCGGCCTCCGTCCGGACTCTCTCGACTCGAGGCAACGGTGCTTTGTCGACTGTGGCTTGGTGTTGCTTTCACCAAATCTTTTGCCTTCCGAATCGGCATGGCAGAGAGTGCTACTTGCAGCCAGTGTGACAGCGAAGAAACGATAGAACACGTTCTTTGTCGCTGCCCTCGCTACAGCTCGCACAGACTGTCGCTAGCTGCTGTGTTGGCCCGCCTTGACGACAGACCCCTGTCGGAACAGTCAGTGCTGGAATGCCGACCTGAACTGTCTGCACAGCGAAAATCGTTTAAGGCCTTACTGAACTTTTTGCGTGCCAGTGGCCTATTGAATAGGCTTTAGTACTGCCGATCTACAGCTTCCTTTTGTTTATATCTTTTTTTTTATCGCGCGCCTGCTCTTCTCTCCGCTGTGCTTTCCATCTTTCTTTCCCTTTCCCCCTCCCCTTAGTGTAGGGTAGCAAACCGGATGCTACAATTCTGGTTAACCTCCCTGCCTTTCTCTCGTTTTATTATCTCTCTCTCTCTCTCTTTGCAGTTCTTCAGTTCTCTGCACAAGGACCTCGTCGACTCCTACGCTGCTTCCGTCGGTGTGGATTTCCTTATAGGCGTATTCGTCGAAATGAGCAAGTATTGGAGGCGTTTGCAGGCGTCGTGCAAGTTCCTGAAATGATTCGACTTGCACCGTTTCCCACCTAAACTCGACGTCGGTCTTGGTCATTTTTGTAAGTGGCTCGGCGATGCGTGCAAAGTTTTTAACAAATCACCTGTAATAGGCACAGAGGCCAAGAAATCGACGCACAGCCTTATCATCGGCGGGTGGCGGGAATGTAGCGATGGCGGCTGTCTTCTGCGGGGCAGGGCGGACTCCAGAGTTGCTGATTACGTGCCCTAGGAAGAGAAGCTCTTTGTAGGCGAATCGGCATTTTTCCGGTTTACGTGTCACGCCAGAGGACCTGATTGCCTGAAGCACTGTTCCAAGGCGTCGGAGGTGTTCGTCAAAGTTGAGAGTGAACGCGACGACGTCAACCTGGTAGACAAGGCAAGTCTGCCAATTTAATCCAGCCAGATCTGTGTCATGTCGTGCTGGAACGTCGCAGGCGCCGTGCAAAGACCAAATGACATGACCTTGAACTCAAAAAGGCCATTCGGTGTCTTCTCGCGGTCTCTCTCGTCGACTTCACTTTGCCAATAGCCCGTCTGGAGGTCCATCGAAGAAATGTACTTGCGTTACAAAGTCGATCCAAGGCGTCGTCTGTCCGTGGGAGGGGATATACGCCCTTTTTTGTCATCTTGTTCAAGCGATGGTAATCCCGACAGAGACGCTAAGTTCCATCCTTCGTCACCAGGGCTACTGGTGATGCCCGCGGACTCTTGAATAGCTGTATGATATCATCCTGCAACATTTCGTCGACTTGTCGCTTTATAGCTTCTCGTGCTCGCGTCAAAACCCGGTAGGGACTCTGACGGAGTGGTCGACTATATTCTTCCGTTATGACACGGTGCTTAGAAAGGGGTATTTGTCGAACCCTTGATGACGACGACAAACAGTCCTTGTATTGCTGCAGAATGCGTCGGAACTGTTGATTTTGGCATGCGGGAATATTTAGTTTGACGTCGAAGGATGGTTCTGGTATTGGGGTACTCGTCGTAGCTTCGTCAGAATCTGAGAAAGCGAAAGCACCGTTGATGGCCACGATTTCCTCGATGCATGCAATCGTTGTGCCCCTGCACAGGTGTCTATATTCTTGGCTGAATTTCGTTAGCATCACGCATCCTTTTCCTTCATGCAACCGAGAAATGCCTCTTGCGACGCAGATGTCACGGGCCAGTAGCAAACTGATCGCTCTCGACGACGCCTTCAAAGTGTGCAGATTTTTCGGTGCCGATGGAAGGTATGACGGTGGAACGAGGCGGAATGGTGACTTGATCCTCGAGTGTATTCAAGGCACGGTGACATGGCTTCGTATCCGGCTGTGTCGCTTTGTCTGACGATAAAGTTATCGACTTGGTTCTGCAGTCTATGACTGCGCCGTGATCGTTTAGGACATCCATGCCGAGTATGAAATCCCTGGAGCATTGCTGGAGGATTACGAAGCTCGCAGGATAAGTCTGATTATCGATTGTAACACTTGATGTGCAGACTCTAGACGGCGTTATTAGATGGCCTCTAGCGGTCCGTATTTCGGGCCCTTCCCAGGCGGTCCTAAATTTCTTCAAGTTCGCGGCGAACGGCCCACTGATGACGGAATAGTCAGCTCCGGTATTAAGGAGAGCGGTGACGTTGTAACCGTCGATGAAAACGTCGAGGTCGCTAGTTCGTCGCCTTGCGTTGCGGTTAGGTCGCGGCGTCGGGTCACGGTCACGTCGGTTTCTCCCGCTGCTTCAACGTTGCGTCGTCAGGTCTTCTTCGGGCCGCGAAGTGTCGAAGTCAGGGCTCCGTTCGGCGTGCGGCGTGTCCTTTAGATTTCGTCGTGGCGTAATCAGCAGCGGCGGAGGTACTTCGGTAGTCGTACAGCAACCGCACCTCCATCGGTCGTTGCCCTTAGTTTTCCGGATAAGGGCTCGCGGATAGGCCCCGGGAAGGACCGTTATAATGCGGGCGTCGCTGAGGGGACCGGTAGCGTCTTGGCGACGGTGAACGCGACGAACGTCGATGTGTCCATTCAGTGTCGGCCAGGTGGTTGGCGATGTCGCTCGGTCGTTCACCCTACTGTGGACACGGCGCGTTCACGGCGAAACCGCGAAGCCCCATCTGTCGGTAGTGGCAGCGGCGGTGCGTGTAGGCGGGCTCCCCGCAGTGGTAGCAGCGCGGCCCGGTTGTCAGGGGCCCTCCAAATGTCGGTTTTCCTCGGAGCGTAGCGCTAGCTGACAGGTGGGCGGTACGACGTTGGCGGCGAAACTGCGGCGGGGTGGCGTCTTGGTGTGGCCGCGGATGGGCGATGACGGCGGGCAGCAGCAGCGTAGGCCAGGGCTTGTAGCTGCAGTGGTGCTGGCTGAGGAACACTCAGTGACTGTTGAATTTCCTCTCGTACAACGTCCGCAATCGACGCCACTTGCGGCTGCGGAGAAGGTGCGAGCTGTCGCAGCTCCTCGCGCATGATGGCTCGGACCTTTTTCGCGCAACTCGTTGGAATCGAGGGCATGAACAGCCGCGCTGTCTTGAATTGAGTGGCGACTGTACTGTCCGGTGCGCATTTCCAGCGTCTTCTCGATCTTCGTTGCCTCTGACAGGAATTCCTGAACGGTCTTGTGTGGATTCTGCATCCGCCCGGTATGGTCTTGAGTGGATTCCGCATGAGCCCGGCGAAGAGCTAATGCTTTACTCCTCGCGTAAGAAAGCGAACTTTCTTGTCTTTCGGCATGACAGGGCCAGCATGACAAAACAGCCTTGTCATCTCTTCCATGAAGAGTGACCCGTTTTCGTTCAGCATCCACGTGCAGGTCTCGAGCAGAGCCTCAGCCCTGTCTTGGCGGACGACGCTTGTGAATGTGGCGAAGAATCTGCTGCGAAAAATGTTCTACGTTGTGAGGGTTCGCTCTTCGTTCTCGACCCAGGTACGAGCGGCGTCTTCCAAGGCAGGGTACACATGTCGCAGCTTGTCTTCACCGGTCCAGGCATTGAAAACGGTGACTCGGTAGTAGGCTTCGAGCCAGCTTTCTGGGTCTTCGAATGACGATCCGCGGAAGGATGGCGGCTCCTTGGGCTGGCGAAGGAGGATCGGTGCAGACTGCACGGGGTTGGTCATCGTCATTGCGGTCGATGTTGGGATATGGGCTGCCTGGTTTTTTTCGGGAAGAAGATCATACTCTGGCTGCAGTCCCTTCTACCTAAGGCTTGTTCGGTGATCTGGGTTTTCTTTGACGTCGTCCTCGTCGCGGCTTGGGCTTGGGTCAGTGCTTCGGGGGTGGGGCGTCCGGATCATGGAAGCAGCAGCACCTCCACCAGATGTCACGGGGTCGTGACACCGATGAAGGCAGCAGTCAGAGTGCAGATGAAGGCAGCAGTCAGATTCAAGATTAAACTCCTTATTTGGCCGACCTTGTGGCAGGGAAACGGAAAGCAATACATACTGTACGCTGATAGCGGCGAACAGAGCGTCGGCCGTCGGTAAACTGATCTGTGGCTAGGCGTGCCGGCATTTGTACCTGTGGCATCGAACATTCGAGTCTTATAGCTGGTGGCGGCGCTAGATTGAGAACAAACTCAACTGTTTCCGTTTGTGCACTCAAGCCTATCAGAAGATTCTTAAATAATCTGAAAGCTTCCCAGACGTTCGGGAGCGGTTTGCGAAATGCAGTGTCTATTAGTGTAACAACTCGGTTATATGAGCACTAACAGACAATAATGTCAAGGAAAGTATAGGGGATGTTATTAGTAGTAAATGTAAGGTAAATGTGAAGAAAGAAAAGTGCACGAAAAGATAACTTGCCGCGGGACAGGGACCGAACCTGCGACCTTCGAATAACGCGTCCGATGCTCTACCAACTGAGCTACCGCGGCGGCCATCCCTCCGTCCACTTTATGGGGTATATATGTACATTTAAACGTGGGGTTGTCAGTCAGCGCCGCCAGTAGCCATGACGGCGACTGTGGAACACTCTTTTTTTTTCTGCCTGTTGGCGTCACATAGCACGTGAACTTATTACGAGCTGGCAGCTCACCAATAATCCCTCGCATACTACCTGAAGGCATCAAGTCTGCCAGAACGAGACCCTCGCGACCTACACAAGATGGCCAACAAGCTGAGCAATATCAGAGTCCGTCAACGCATTGAGGGATTCTGGCAATGCTTTCCTCTGAAGCATTGTTTATTGAAGCATTCGATGGCCTCCTTACTGATAGCATCATACATTTCGCAGTTACTAAGCAGCCCTAGCATCACAATGTTCTTGGAGTGCAAAGGCACACACCGAAAACCGAAAGGCTTCTGCTGCGTCGGTCGGGCCAAATGTATCATCAGTGCACTGCAATGACGGCACAACGTGTATATGAATGCAGCATCTGTCCACAACTCTAGCTAGCATATCACAGAAGAAGTAAGGCACGCTCAGCTCAATGTTGCAACGAATAAGTCGGCATAGCGATAGATTCGGGACCATAATAATAAATAATAATAATTTATATTTGCATAACAATGTCAACCCTCGGGTGACGTGCAAGGCCAGACAGAAAGGAAATTCCCTCACGCTCGTGCATCTGTCAGCCAATGACAGCGTTGCCTTTCTCTCTTTCTCGAGCAGGAAAACGCATGTGTCCCGGCGAACCCTTGGCGCAGGCGGTGGTGTTCCTGTACTTGACGTCACTACTGCAGAAGTACCACATCCTGCACGAGGAAGGCATCCAGCGAGACATTAGCGGCGCAGATGTCTTTCCCAGCAAGGTGGCCAGCATCAGGCTCCGCTTCTTGCCACGCTGAACACACCACATTTATCCCAACAAATGACCTTTGGATTGCGTTCCCTTATACTTTTTCCCTCCTACCTGGGGTCATGAAGACGGGAAAAGTTAGCTG
Organism: Rhipicephalus sanguineus; assembly: GCF_013339695.2. Lineage (NCBI taxonomy): Eukaryota > Metazoa > Arthropoda > Arachnida > Ixodida > Ixodidae > Rhipicephalus > Rhipicephalus sanguineus. Next base: position 20,724,190 of record NC_051176.1, on the reverse strand, counting down.
TATTACGATTGCGAGATGAAAAAAAAAAAGATTATCGGCGAGTATCATTTAAAGAACGCAAAAAAATCCTTTTCTATAACGTGGGAGAAGTGTATTGTTTGAGTTGAAATAAAAGAAAAATGACGCACTTAATACAGAGCTTTGTCTTTAGCGCTCGTGGGTTAGAACTCATGTGCCTGCTGCAATGGCCATTCCAGGGTGTCATCCGCGGACATCTGCAATACTGCTCGACATTCGGCCTAGCTAATTTCTGCAAGAAAGTGGACATAACATATATCGCCGAATCAGGGGCTAGGTCCGAACTAGTTCGTGCAGTGACATTATGAAACCGGTAAGCGCACGAAGACGGCAACAAGAAGACGTCACACAGAGCACTCTCTTCTTGTTCCCGTCTTCGTGCGCTTACCGGTTTCATAATATATCGCCCGTAGTGCAACTATTTTAGGGAAAATATGGGCAGTCCTGTATCGGAAGGAAACAACTGTGTTTTATCCCCTAAGGGTCAAATTCCTAAGAATGCTGCGACGAATGTGAGCGCCTCCTGCTGTTCATTCAGTGCGATTTCTTACTACTGGCAACTTTACTAACTTTCGTTTTTCGTTTTCCGACATTATGTCATCCATCACTCGAAGCGCCAGGACACCGCAAAGAAGAGCAGCTGCGGGCGAAATACGAGGTTCGTGTGAGTTTTGTGCGCTTTTATGCAGTAGTAACAGTTTTCAAATTGTAGAACAGCATTCGCTTACATTGTTGCATGGAAGTACAATACGATCGGCGTGACATTTCATATTCTGGAGAGTTTTAGTTGGGCGTCCGCAGAGCTTCCGCGTACGGCCAGTTTTCGATTGAACGCATATAAAACATACAGTAAAAGCTCGTTAATTTGAATTTCACGGGACCCGAAAAAAATGTCCAAATTGACCGAATGCCGAATTATCGAACTTATCAAGAAAACAATAAACAAGTGTCTATTGCATGAATTCATTTTCATTTATTGATCAACACGTAAATCCAGTACTTAAAGGGGCTCGCAACGCTTTTCCAAGTAACCATCAAATGGCATCATTAACAGAGTTTGTTGCCTCACGAATCGACCGCCGCAAAATGTTTTTAGAATCTTTCTAGTACGAGCGGAGTTAACAAATTTCTCGCAATCTGTAATTGCTTTCTCTCTTCTCTCGTCCCGGCGAGAGCGCTGGAAGCTACACTCTAAAAAGCGAGTATTTGGGGAGTATTTCTGTTACACAACAATAACCATCTGGCTTGCTCGCGTTTCCTTTCTTGAAAACCCCGCTCTCGTCACTTTCCTATCAAGAATCCTATGTCACGCTGACAACGCGCGTGCCGTTCGTGACCGGCAAGTGCCGGGACCGCGGTGATAACGCGAGGAAAGTACGCGAGGTGGATGACGATTATTGTTGTGTAGCAGAAATACTCCCCAAATACTCGAGTTTTTCTTAGAGTGTAAGCAGGGAGGGATGTTGCGAGGGAAAGAGATTACGTCACGCACGTCATGACCTTGAGCACTTTTTCTTCGAACACGCGATTCAGCGTGATCGCCAGCGCGGGCACGTGGTGGTCTCCAGCGGCGGCCACGCTAACTATGCAGCTCACGTAGCTCAAATCAGCCATAGGCCGTGAGTTTGGGTATGCGGCGCGGTCACTTGGTATATAGCATCATTTGTAGAAAGAAGAGCGAACGATTTCCGGCTGGCTGAGAATTACTTGTGAAATCTACGCCGCGCGTTGCACTATAATGATTGGCTCGCGTGTCCTCAGGAGCATCGACTACACATCGGCAGCGTTTTCTGACCATGCTGAAGAAGTGCTGCAGGGCCCTTTTAATTTGCATAGGAGCAGTGAATATGCCGCAATTTTCGTCATTCGCGACTACGATCACCATGTGACCGCGGCTCAAGACCCCGTGTCTTATCCCGAAGGATGCTGTGTACCCATTGCTTATTACGTACCGCGGTCACCCACACCACCACGCGCACGTAACGACAATTGTTTTGCCGGAAAGATGTCTGGCAACTGATCGCTCGTCGTTGGCTTGGCGATGCGCTCACGGTAGGGAGATGCTACGAAGAACAGACTACAAAGACTACAAGACACAGTTTAACAGACTGAGCGCACAAAACTCACACGAACCTTGTATTTCACCCGCAGCTGCTGTTCATTGCGATATCCTCACACGAGCCTCGTATTTCGCCCGGAGGTACTGCTTTTTGCGGTATCGTTGCTGTTTGAGTGATGGATGACATGCATGCACAATGTCGAAGAAGCAAAAACGAAAGTTTGCACTCGTTCTGTTAAACTGTGCCCTGTGCTTTTTGTAGTCTGTTCTTCGTAGCGTCTCCCTACTGTAAGCGCATCGCCAAGCCTACAAGAACCAAGGAGGCCTTTTCGTCGCATTATTGATCGTTCGTCCATCTCAATGTAGCAAGCGAGTTCAGTTTTATGCCAGCAGGCGGACCGAGTCTGAAGCTCATCATCTTCAAGAGCTTCCATTATCTTTGCGTTTTGGGATTTGCGCACTTTTCCCGAATCAAAACGAAACTATAGAGTGCCGCATCCGCTGTGGACTAAACCGTGATCGCTAAAGACGCTATCATAGCATCCACGCAGTTCTGAAGCCACGCGCTCGGCCTACGTCCAGAGTGCTGAATAAACTTGGCTTGATTATGCGCAATCATGTATGGTGAATACGCAGATCTAAATGCACGCGGCTAAAACGAAACTATACTGCTTGACGCAGCTTTGAACCAAGTCGATATCGACGCGATAATAGCGCATACGAGTTCGCGTGCGCCGAGTAAAATCGAAAACGTAGTAAGTTTGCTGCAGCCACTGAACCCTTGGTCACCAACAGTGCGATTGTGCTAGGATTGCGGATGACGACCACGCGTTTCTGAAGACCCTCGGCCATTTCGGTTGCTCGCGAACACCGTTTTCGCTCCTGGACGTCGCACATTTGCAGAGCTCCGTGCTATTCCCTTTCATTCACTTTTTCTCTCTCTGTCTATTTCTTGCTCAATCTTTCTATCTCTTTCTCGCTTTTACTTCATCGTCTTTCGCTCTATTTCTTTCTTTCCCTCTGTATTTGTTCTCTCGCCATCTATGTTTTATCTATTCCCTTTCTTTCACTTTTTCTCTCTCTGTCTCTTTCTCTGTCTTTCTATCTCTTTCTCCTTTTTCTTCTTTTATTTCTCTTTCGCTCTATTTCTTTCTTTCTCTCTGTATTTGTTCTCTCGCCATCTATGTTTTCTCTATTCCCTTTCTTTCACTTGTTCTCTCTCTGTCTCTTTCTCTGTCTTTCTATCTCTTTCTCCTTTTTCTTCTTTTATTTGTCTTTCGCTCAATTTCTTCGTTTCTCTCTGTATTTGTTCTCTCGCCATCTGTTTTCTCTATTCCCTTTCTTTCACGTTTTCTCTCTCTGCCTCTTTCTCCGTCTTTCTATCTCTTTCTCCCTTTTCTTCTTTTATTTCTCTGTCACTCTATTTCTTCCTTTCTCTCTGTATTTGTTCTTTCGCAATCTATGTTTTCTCTATTCCCTTTCTTTCAATTTTCTCTCTCTGTCTCTTTCTCTGTCTTTCTATCTCTTTCTCCTTTTTCTTCCTTCTTTCTCTTTCCCTCTATTTCATTCTCTCTCTCTGTACTTGTTCTCTGGTCATCTATGTTTTCTCTATTCTTTCTTTCACTTTTCCCTCTGTGTCTATTTCTTTCTGAGTCATTCTATCTATTTCTGAATTTTTCTCCTTTCTTTCTCTTTCGCTCTATTTCTTTCTTTCCCTCTGTACTTGTTCTCTGGCCATCTATGTTTTCCCTATTCCCTTTCTTTCACTTTTTCTGTCTCTGTCTATTTCTTTCTCAGTCTTTCTATCTCTTTCTCGCTTTTACTTCATTGTCTTTCGCTCTATTTCTTTCTTTCCCTCTGCATTTGTTCTCTCGCCATCTATGTTTTCTCTATTCCCTTTCTTTCACTTTTTCTCTCTCTGTCTCTTTCTCTGTCTTTCTATCTCTTTCTCCTTTTTCTTCTTTTATTTCTCTTTCGCTCTATTTCTTTCTCTCTGTGTTTGTTCTCTCGCCATCTATGTTTTCTCTATTCCCTTTCTTTCGCTTTTTATCTCTCTGTCTCTTTCTCTGTCTTTCTATCTCTTTCTCCTTTTTCTTCTTTTATTTCTCTTTCGCTCTATTTCTTCCTTTCTCTCTGTATTTGTTCTCTCGCCATCTATGTTTTCTCTATTCCCTTTATTTCACGTTTTCTCTCTCTGCAGCTTTCTCTGTCTTTCTATCTCTTTCCCCTTTTTCTTCTTTTATTTCTCTGTCGCTCTATTTCTTTCTCTCTGTATTTGTTCTCTCGCCATTTATGTTTTCTCTATTCCCTTTCTTTCGCTTTTTATCTCTCTGTCTCTTTCTCTGTCTTTCTATCTCTTTCTCCTTTTTCTTCTTTTATTTCTCTTTCGCTCTATTTCTTCCTTTCTCTCTGTATTTGTTCTCTCGCCATCTATGTTTTCTCTATTCCCTTTATTTCACGTTTTCTCTCTCTGCAGCTTCTCTGTCTTTCTATCTCTTTCTCCTTTTTCTTCTTTTATTTCTCTGTCGCTCTATTTCTTTCTCTCTGTATTTGTTCTCTCGCCATTTATGTTTTCTCTATTCCCTTTCTTTCGCTTTTTATCTCTCTGTCTCTTTCTCTGTCTTTCTATCTCTTTCTCCTTTTTCTTCTTTTATTTCTCTTTTGCTCTATTTCTTTCTTTCTCTCTGTACTTGTTGTCTGGCCCTCTATGTTTTCTCTATTCTCTTTCTTTCACTTTTTCTCTATCGGTCTCTTTCTCTGTCTTTCTATCTCTTTCTCCTTTTTCTCCTTTTATCTCTCTTTCGCTCTCTCTTCTTTCTTTCTCTCTGTACTTGTTCTCTCGCCATCTATGTTTTCTCTGTTTCTTCCCTTCACTTTTTCTCTCTCTGTCTATTCTTTTTGAGTCTTCTGTCTCTTTCTCGCTTTTACTTCTTTGCCTTTCGCTCTATTTCTTTCTTTCTCTCTGTATTTGTTACTCTGGCCATCTATGTTTTCTCTATTACTTTCACTTTTTCTCTCTGTCTATTTCTTGCTCCGTCTTTCTATCTCTTTCCTCGCTTTTACTTCATTGTCTTTCGCTCTATTTCTTTCTTTCTCTCTGTATTTGTTCTCTGGCCATCTATTTTTCTCTATTAACTTTCACTTTTTCCTCTCGGTCTATTTCTTGCTCAGTCTTTCTAGCTCTTCTCGCTTTTACTTCATTGTCTTTCGCTCTATTTCTTTCTTTCTCTCTGTATTTGTTCTCTGGCCATCTATGTTTTCTCTATTAACTTTCACTTTTTCTCTCTGTCTATTTCTTGCTCAGTCTTTCTATCTCTTTCTCGCTTTTACTTCATTGTCTTTCGCTCTATTTCTTTCTTTCTCTCTGTATTTGTTCTCTCGCCATCTATGTTTTCTCTATTCCCTTTCTTTCACTTTTTCTCTCTCTGTCTCTTTCTCTGTCTTTCTATCTCTTTCTCCTTTTTCTCCTTTTATCTCTCTTTCGCTCTCTTTCTTTCTTTCTCTCTGTACTTGTTCTCTCGCCATCTATGTTTTCTCTGTTTCTTCCCTTTCACTTTTTCTCTCTCTGTCTATTTCTTTCTCAGTCTTTCTATCTCTTTGTCGCTTTTTCGTCTTTCTTTCTCTTTCGCTCTATTTCTTTCTCTGTACTTGTTCTCTGGCCATCTATGTTTTCTCTATTCCCTTTCTTTCACTTTTTCTCTATCTGTCTCTTTCTCTGTCTTTCTCTGTCTTTCTCCTTTTTCTTCTTTTATTTCTGTTTCGCTCTATTTCTTACTCTGTACTTGTTCTCTCGCCATCTATGTTTTCTCTGTTTCTTCCCTTTCTTTCACTTTTTCTCTCTCTGTCTATTTCTCTGTTTTTCTATTTCTTTCTCCTTTTTCTTCTTTTATTTCTGTTTCGCTCAATTTCTTTCTCTCTGTACTTGTTCTCCGCCATCTATGTTTTCTCTGTTTCTTCCCTTTCTTTCGGTTTTTCTCTCTCTGTCTATTTCTTTCTGTCTTTCCATCTTTCGCTTTTTCTTCTTTTATTTCTCTTTCGCTCTATTTCTTTCTTTCTCTCTGCACTTGTTCTCTGGCCATCTATGTTTTCTCTATTCTCTTTCTTTCACTTTTTCTCTCTGTCTATTTCTTTCTCAGTCTTTATATCTCTTTCTCGCTTTTTCTTCTTTCTTTCTCTATCGCTCTATTTCTCTCTCTGTACTTGTTCTCTCGCCATCTATGTTTTGTTTGTTTCCTCCTATTCAGTTTTTCTCTGTCTCTTTCTCTGTCTTTCTCTTTCTCCTTTTTCTTCTTTTATTTCTTTTTCGCTCTATTTCTTCCTTTCTCTCTGTACGTGTTCTCTGGCCATTTATGCTTTCTCTAGTCCCTTTCTTTCACTTTTCTCTCTCTGTCTCTTTCTCGCTTTCTCTTCCTTCTTTCTCTTTCCCTCTATTTCATTCTCTCTCTCTGTACTTGTTTTCTGGTCATCTATGTTTTCTCTATCCTTTCTTTCACTTTTTCTCTCTCTATTTCTTTCTGAGTCTTTCTATCTCTTTCTCGCTTTTCTTCTTTCTTTCTCTTTCGCTCTATTCCTTTCATTCTCTCTGTACTTGTTCTCTGCCCATCTATGTTTTCTCTGTTTCTTCCCTTTCAGTTTTTCTCTCTCTGTCTATTTCTTTCTCAGTCTTTCTATCTCTTTCTCGCTTTTTCTTCTTTCTTTCTCTTTCGCTCTTTTTTCTTTCTTTCTCTCTGTACTTGTTCTCTGGCCATCTATGTTTTCTCTATTCCCTTTCTTTCACTTTTTCTCTCTCTGTCTCTTTCTCTGTCCTTCTATCTCTTTCTCCTTTTTCTTCTTTTATTTCTCTTTCGCTCTATTTCTTCCTTTCTCTCTGTATTTGTTCTCTCGCCATCTATGTTTTCTCTGTTTCTTCCCTTTCAGTATTTCTCTCTCTGTCTCTTTCTCTGTCTTTTTATCTCTTTCTCGCTTTTACTTCATTGTCTTTCGCTCTATTTCTTTCTTTCTCTCTGTACTTGTTCTCTCGCCATCTGTTTTCTCTGTTTCCTCCTATTCAGTTTTTCTCTCTCTGTCTATTTCTTTCTGAGTCTTTCTATCTCATTCTCGCTTTTTCTTCTTTTATTTCTCTTTTGCTCTATTTCTTTCTTTCTCTCTGTTCTTGTTGTCTGGCCCTCTATGTTTTCTCTATTCTCTTTCTTTCACTTTTTCTCTATCGGTCTCTTTCTCTGTCTTTCTATCTCTTTCTCCTTTTTCTCCTTTTATCTCTCTTTCGCTCTCTTTCTTTCTTTCTCTCTGTACTTGTTCTCTCGCCATCTATGTTTTCTCTGTTTCTTCCCTTTCACTTTTTCTCTCTCTGTCTATTTCTTTTTGAGTCTTTCTGTCTCTTTCTCGCTTTTACTTCTTTGCCTTTCGCTCTATTTCTTTCTTTCTATGTGCTTGTTCTCTCGCCATCTATGTTTTCTCTGTTTCTTCCCTTTCTCTCACTTTTTCTCTCTCTGTCTCTTTCTCTGTCTTTCTATCTCTTTCTCCTTTGTCTCCTTTTATTCCTCTTTCGCTCTATTTCTTTCTTTCTCTCTGTACTTGTTCTCTCGCCATCTATGTTTTCTCTGTTTCTTCCCTTTCAGTTTTTCTCTCTGTGTCTATTTCTTTCTCAGTCTTTCTATCTCTTTCTCGCTTTTTCTTCTTTTATTCCTCTTTCGCTCTAGTTTCTTCTTTCTCTCTGTACTTGTTCTCTCGCCATCTATGTTTTCTATATTCCCTTTCTTTCACTTTTTCTCTCTCTGTCTCTTTCTCAGTCTTTCTATCTTTCTCGCTTTTCCTTTTATTTCTCTTTCGCTCTATTTCTTTCTTTCTCTATGAACTTGTTCTCTCGCCATCTGTTTTCTCTATTCCCTTTCCTTCACTTTTTCTCTCTCTGTCTCTTTCTCTGTCTTTCTATCTCTTTCTCATTTTTCTTCTTTTATTTCTCTTTCGCTCTATTTCTTCCTTTCTCTCTGTATTTGTTCTCTCGCCATCTATGTTTTCTCTGTTTCTTCCCTTTCAGTTTTTCTCTCTCTGTCTCTTTCTCTGTCTTTCTATCTCTTTCTCGCTTTTACTTCATTGTCTTTCGCTCTATTTCTTTCTTTCTCTCTGTATTTGTTCTCTGGCCATCTATGTTTTCTCTATTAACTTTCACTTTTTCTCTCTGTCTATTTCTTGCTCAGTCTTTCTATCTCTTCTCGCTTTACTTCATTGTCTTTCCGCTCTATTTCTTTCTTTCTCTCTGTATTTGTTCTCTCGCCATCTATGTTTTTCTCTATTCCTTTCTTTCACTTTTTCTCTCTCTGTCTCTTTCTCTGTCTTTCTATCTCTTTCTCCTTTTTCTCCTTTTATCTCTCTTTCGCTCTCTTTCTTTCTTTCTCTCTGTACTTGTTCTCTCGCCATCTATGTTTTCTCTGTTTCTTCCCTTTCACTTTTTCTCTCTCTGTCTATTTCTTTTTGAGTCTTTCTGTCTCTTTCTCGCTTTTACTTCTTTGCCTTTCGCTCTATTTCTTTCTTTCTATATGTGCTTGTTCTCTCGCCATCTATGTTTTCTCTGTTTCTTCCCTTTCTCTCACTTTTTCTCTCTCTGTCTCTTTCTCTGTCTTTCTATCTCTTTCTCCTTTTTCTTCTTTTATTCCTCTTTCGCTCTATTTCTTTCTTTCTCTCTGTACTTGTTCTCTCGCCATCTATGTTTTCTCTGTTTCTTCCCTTTCAGTTTTTCTCTCTGTGTCTATTTCTTTCTCAGTCTTTCTATCTCTTTCTCGCTTTTTCTTCTTTTATTCCTCTTTCGCTCTATTTCTTTCTTTCTCTCTGTACTTGTTCTCTCGCCATCTATGTTTTCTATATTCCCTTTCTTTCACTTTTTCTCTCTCTGTCTCTTTCTCAGTCTTTCTATCTCTTTCTCGCTTTTCCTTTTATTTGTCTTTCGCTCTATTTCTTTCTTTCTCTATGAACTTGTTCTCTCGCCATCTGTTTTCTCTATTCCCTTTCCTTCACTTTTTCTCTCTCTGTCTCTTTCTCTGTCTTTCTATCTCTTTCTCATTTTTCTTCTTTTATTTCTCTTTCGCTCTATTTCTTCCTTTCTCTCTGTATTTGTTCTCTCGCCATCTATGTTTTCTCTGTTTCTTCCCTTTCAGTTTTTCTCTCTCTGTCTCTTTCTCTGTCTTTCTATCTCTTTCTCGCTTTTACTTCATTGTCTTTCGCTCTATTTCTTTCTTTCTCTCTGTATTTGTTCTCTGGCCATCTATGTTTTCTCTATTAACTTTCACTTTTTCTCTCTGTCTATTTCTTGCTCAGTCTTTCTATCTCTTTCTCGCTTTTACTTCATTGTCTTTCGCTCTATTTCTTTCTTTCTCTCTGTATTTGTTCTCTCGCCATCTATGTTTTCTCTATTCCCTTTCTTTCACTTTTTCTCTCTCTGTCTCTTTCTCTGTCTTTCTATCTCTTTCTCCTTTTTCTCCTTTTATCTCTCTTTCGCTCTCTTTCTTTCTTTCTCTCTGTACTTGTTCTCTCGCCATCTATGTTTTCTCTATTCTCTTTCTTTCACTTTTTCTCTATCGGTCTCTTTCTCTGTCTTTCTATCTCTTTCTCCTTTTTCTCCTTTTATCTCTCTTTCGCTCTCTTTCTTTCTTTCTCTCTGTACTTGTTCTCTCGCCATCTATGTTTTCTCTGTTTCTTCCCTTTCACTTTTTCTCTCTCTGTCTATTTCTTTTTGAGTCTTTCTGTCTCTTTCTCGCTTTTACTTCTTTGCCTTTCGCTCTATTTCTTTCTTTCTATATGTGCTTGTTCTCTCGCCATCTATGTTTTCTCTGTTTCTTCCCTTTCTCTCACTTTTTCTCTCTCTGTCTCTTTCTCTGTCTTTCTATCTCTTTGTCCTTTGTCTCCTTTTATCTCTCTTTCGCTCTATTTCTTTCTTTCTTTCTTTCTCTCTGTACTTGTTCTCTCGCCATCTGCGTTGTGTTAGTGCTGGGGCAACAACAGAATGCAAAAAACCATGTGTCAAGCGGCATCAGCGTGGCCTAGTTCCGGTCACGGAGTTCGAGAACATTGGTCCGTGCGTAAAAACGCGCAGAACGGAGGCACACAAGCAAATAACGAATAAAAACTTATTCGCACGAGTAATCTGGCAATAGCATCACGCATAAATGAATTAAGAGTAATAAAAAAGGTAATTACACGCGCAGTCGCCTGAAATACTTCAACTTCAACTTCAACTTTTTATTCTTCTAGTTACAGACTAGAAACGTCCTCCGGGGCTAAAAGCTGCCGTGAGCAGCTTGACTGGACCCAGGAGGCGTTGTACATGACAGCGCGATAACAGTAAACGTTTCGGTACAAACTTAAAACGAAAATTCGATACTCAGGTACATGCTTTACGACAGGATGTTTAACATTCAACAAGAGACATTGTTGTGCAAATAAAGAGGCAATAAAACAAAACATGGTCATTTAATATGCATCATTATACAATAATATATATGCTTACATGTTAACAAAATACATCTTTAATTCTTTGCGAGATAGATTAGTAGCGTTCACATGATTATTTAGAATTTTCGGGAAGTTGTGTTTAATGGATTGCAACTTATATTCAGTGCGAAAGCGTGGTACATACCAAGGTTCAGGGTTTCTGAGGTGCACAGGTATCTCATGGTGTTGCAAGCTCGCTATGGATGTAAGAAAATCGCTATATTGTTTTTTTGCAAAATAAAATACTTGTAAAACACGGTATTCGTAGTATCGATCTACCCATATGATTTGGTATTTTTGTGACAATGTTTTTGTTGTTGATCGGGGTTCGATATTAGCAATGTGCCGAAGAAGCGCCTTCTGTAATGTAATTATTTTATTTATGTTAGTTCCCGTTGTGGTCGCCCATACTAAACTGCAATAATTAAACTGCGAGGTGAATAATGCGTGATAAATTTGTAGCTTGGCTTTTATCGGCATGAAAGCTCTACAGCGAGATAATACACCGGCAACAGCAGAAAACTTGTTCCGAAGGTTATTAAAATGAGCGTCCCAACTCAAATGACATGAAAATATTACCCCAAGGATTTTATGTTCATTAACTAGTTCTATATTTTGGCCTGAATAAGTGATTGAGTACTCCAACTGAAAAGGTTTATTTCTGGCTCTAAATAGAATGGCTTTGGTTTTGGTGGGGTTAATTCTAATCACATTTAAAAGTGACCAATCAGATAGTTTCACTAGGAATGCATTACATCTGATAATTAGTTGGTTTGCGTCCTTTCCATTAAAGAGTATGGTGCTATCATCCGCAGTATATAAAGAAATCAACTGTAGGATCTATATTTACTAAGTCATTAATATACAGATTAAATAATAGGGGGCCCAAAACACTCCCTTGCGGCACTCCGTTTTTAAGTGTTACGAAAGAAGAGAGGATGTTGTCGATACATACACACTGAGTTCTGTTTGCAAGATATGATTTCATCAAAGCGAGTGGATGCCCGCGTACTCCGTACATTGATAGCTTATATGCAAGAATGTCATGGCTGAGGCAATCAAATGCCTTGCTAAAATCAATGAAGAGTCCGAGGGCGAATTTTTGGCTGTCTATGCTTTGCACGATACTTTCTTTCAAGGATAAAAGGGCTGCCTCAGTAGATCTACCTTTTCTAAAGCCAAACTGTGAGTTTGTTATTACATTATGTTTGTCCAGAAACTTTGTTAGGCGTGCAGCAATAATTTTTTCTAGCACTTTAGAAAAAATGGGTAGGACAGATATCGGTCTATAATTGGAAACATTATTTATATCGCCGTTTTTGAATAACACAGACACCCTAGCTCGTTTCATACCATCTGGAAAAGTCGCCGATTCCATTGCTAAATTGAATATATGGACGAACGAGTGAATAAATGGAAAGTAATCTAAAACGTATTTAAATTGGCTTAATTTGTAAATTGTCGATATCTAATGCTTTGCTGTTACTTAAATTTTAATTATTGTAAACACCTCGTGTTCGTCAGTTGGCTCCATAAATATGGTTTCTGTAACGCATTTACTTAGTGAATACCTGACTTCGGAGTCATGGGTATGCGTAACACCTGCATTCACAAAATGAGTATTAAAGTGGTCTGCCAGTGCTTTGCCGCTTAATTCGCAATTTTTATAACTTATCGATTTTGGTACATTACTTTTAGTTTGACGACCTAAAACGCTATTTATTACTTTCCAATCCGCATCCGGACGTTTCCTGCTAATTTCAGAAAAAAGGCATTGATAGTAATCTATTTTCGCTTGCCTTAGTATTTTATTCAGTCTATTTCTTTCTGTCTTGAATTCCATAAGTTTAATTTCTGATCTGAAGTGTAGAAACGCATGGTAGAGGCGGTTCTTGTTTTTTCTCATCTTGATATGCTCGCTCATAATCTACGGTTTTCGTATCTTTTTAGATTTCCTAACTTGCTTGAATGGGAAATGTGCAGTGTAGATGCGCACGAAAGCTTCAAGAAACTCGTTATATGCTTCGTTCACGTTTGTTTTTCTTAGCACAGAATCCCAACTGTGCGTACTTACAACCAAACTGAATAAATCCAGTGCTTCATTAGAAATGTGCTGGTAAGCAATTAAATCAGTGTTTTGTTTGATAGTGTTTTCCAGTGCATACACTATAAAGACTGGACAGTGATCACTAATATCATTAGAAATCGTACCCGCAGTATGCACAGACGTTTCTATATTTGTAATGAGAAGGTCGAGGGCAGATGAGGTCGACTGAGTAACTCTTGTTGCTGTAGTGATCAGGTTGGCAAAGCCAGACGATAGTAGTAAACTGTTTATATCATGCACATGCTTATTGTCGTCTAAACTATTTATGTTGAAGTCGCCTCCACAGACAAATTGAAGATTATTAAATGAGCAGTATTCTAGAAGCTTACCAAAACAACTAAAAAAATTCTCAATACTTCCGCTCGGAGGGCGGTATATTACTGATAAGACCTTTTCTTGTCCTTCACAGTTAACATCTCGCAGTCAAGACTTATGAATGTAAATTCCGGCATCAATTCGTAATGGCAATTATTTTTGGTATAAAGAGCGACGCCTCCCCCTCGCCTATTCTGACGGTTTATGCAAAATGACGTATAACCATCAAGTCCGACGACATCGTAGCTGTGTTGAAACCAAGTTTCAGATATTATGATGACGTCGAACCGGAAAGAAAATTGGCTGAGAAGACAAGAGATACTGTCACTTTTGTAAACAGCGGAACAAGAATTAAAGTGCAGAACAGAGGTAAGCTTGGTATCTTGCAGATGAACGTTTTGTGGTAGAACAAAATCAAAATATTCCATTTTGAACAGAAAAGGCGAAATGTAACGGAACACTAGCATATCTTTAAAAGGTCCTCGTCATGCTCTATTCTTACAATCGGTGTCTCGTCAGATTTCTCGCGAAGATCTTGCCATTGTACGACCAGACGGACTTCCATCCGTTGTCACGTTTCCTACCAATAGCAATTCCAAGCAGTCGCTTTAGGATAGGGCATAGGTGCTCGTTCACGTAAATTTTCTGAGTGTTATCACTGCCAATGTCCTTGTTAGAAAGACGCGCTTTCTTTGCTTTGTTGAGTACAGCATCACGCTTGGTCCGGGACTTAAACTTCACAATGATGTTCGATTTTTCAGGGTCTCGTGTGGGCACACGGTGACATATTTCAATGTCAGTCTCAACAATCTCTTCTTTGATAGCCTTCCCGATTACTTGAACAGTGTCCAGCACACTTTCATCATCTGTACTCACGACGCCCTGTATCTCGAGATTTTTTTTCTCGAGTACTGCTCAGAGCGCACAAACCGTTTTTCAAGCTCTCGTGCTTTGCATTCCAGGGCTTTACATCTTTTTTGAAGTGCTATATTTTCATTTTCTAGTTTCCGTCTTGCGGTTTCCTCAGCACTCAGTTTTGCTTTCAGTCCCTCAACTGAAGCGTGACCGAACTCAATGCTCTGAATCCGATTTTTGTGCTCTACCTTCATTTCTCGGATCTCATTGCGCATGTCCCTTTCCAATGCCTCACGATGCTGCTTTAGTTGCTCTTTAAATTCCTGTTTCATTTGAGCAAGTTCAGCTTTCATATCTTCTCTTAGTTTAGTTATTTCCTTGGCCATACCCGATCAACACAAGTATTCACGTCACAAAATAAAAGCAAAATCAAATTGAAAGGACAAGAAACCAGGCAGCAGCGACGATAAATTGTATGCTATAGTATTAGGGAGCTTTCTATGCACCAACCTGCAGCAAAAATGCAGACAAGCGTTAAGCGTTGCAGTAGATGCGTCGTCGCTGCTGCCAAGTGAAGTGAACTGCCGCGAAGCACTCCTTTTTGAAGCTTTGGCGCTGTGACGTCGCCGCCGATGCCGCAGTTGATTGGCTCAGCTAACAGTCGTGCCTGCAGCTACCAGGAAAATCGTCGCCGTGTCTGCCACGTCACCGACAGGCTTGCAGACGAACTGGTGGGGGGCACAACTTGCAGCTTCGGAAACAGGGAATCTGCAGCAAAAATGCAGACAAGCGTTCAGCGTTGCAGTAGATGCGTCGTCGCTGCTGCCAAGTCAGTGACCGCTTCACACTACGAGCTTTTTACTCAGTGTCGCCAGTGGTTTGCTAGCCATATGCACACCGCTTTATTCGACAATTCATTAGCCTCCACTAGCACCTAATTATGGACAGAGCGCACCAGGAAGACGCAAGGGAAATAATAAAAACAAATAGTAGAGTCGGCCATACGACCGCAATGCTGTTGGCTTATTTTTGCGTCTGAGGCAAAAATACAGCAAGGCTCACCGTGCGCAGACATTTGAAAGAAAAGCAATGCCAGGTAAACTAACCTTATTCCACAAGTATTTGCACAAAAGGCGTAATATAGAAAATGCTTTACAATATCCAGATATCGTGAGATAAAGTTGCAAATACCCCCATCTTGCTGTACAAGTTAAATAGCTGGCTGAACGAAAATACGGTAAGAAATTGACAAATAGAGGTATAATATCTCAATCACTTCAGAAAATTGTCCAAATACAGAGATCCCTAATGTAGCTAGCCTGAAAAAATGCGTAATGCGATAATATATATATATATATATATATATATATATATATACATATATATATATATATATATATATATATATATATATATATATATATATATATATATATATATATATATATATATATATATATATATATATATACAATATCACCTTGATTTTTCGGAGCCAGCTGTGGTCACTAACGCGTCGGTCTTACTGTTTGATCTATCTACAGAGATCGCTGAACGTCGGTATGAAACGTTCGCGCGAGATGCGTGCATTACTTCAAGCCTTCACCATACGAAATGAAAGCAGTTGCAGGCAACTCATTCTCAACTTCAGATATGTTCGCGGTTCTCGGCGGTTAGCGTTCGCCCGGTTCAGAGACTGCAAAAAAGATGTGGACGAGTAGTAATAGGCGTGCGCAGGCTTCCCCATCAGGGGGGGGGGGACGAAGGTTCATCGTAGCGACCCCCTCCCCGCTAAGTCAATGTACGAGGCAGATTTTGCGCCCCCCCCCTCTTAGGTGATTAGGGGGGGGCACCCCCCCCCCCCCTGTGCGCACGGCTATGCGAGTAGTTACATAAAATACAATTGTTTCCGTGGCAATTGAGTGCGCGTCAGCAGGGCACCCGACCGCAATTTCCCGCTTTTACGCTACCGTGCTGAAGCTCCGGATTACTTAAACATTGTGCCTGGTCATCTCTTGAATAAATATAAAGAGATGACCACACGGGTAAAGCAAATAAGCCTATTTTGTCCCGCAGACGCGTGTAATCAACTGCTCTGAGCTGAGAATCACGTTTGTTTTCGGGCGATCGCTCGTAACATGAAGTGAGCCATACACGATGTTGCAATGTTATCGCTTCATTTACTTTGGTTTGTCTTGTTTTTTTTTAGGGCTAAAGCCTTAGATACCTCATCAAACGCGAAAATTGACCGTCGGCGTACCGCGTCGCCAACGCGAGTGATGCACAAAATCATCACGCGATGACGTCACAGATAGACAGAACTTGTGTCGTCACTATGACGTCATTCAACGTGACGTCATGCGATGACGATTTCAAATGATATGGTCGCTTTGCATTGCCTCCGTGATTGGGGGTGATCTTGGAGGCAATGTAAAAGCAGGTGAGGTGCAGAAAGCTTGCAATGCCTTCGATCCTGTCGGCAGTCCGAAACCGCGTTATGTGCAGAAAGCTTCCGGAGAAGGGCGAGGAAGGATCAATGCATCGACTGACGAGAAAGATGGCTTTCGTTTTCGAGTCATCTCAGGCGAATGCATAAGGGACCGTGTTTTTTTTTTTTTCATGTAATTTTTTCACATACATTTTACCTATGCGGTCAGTTCTTCAAAATGTATGGGTAAGTCTTACATGTTGACATCGATATTGGTGATCACCAATTCGATCACCAATATCGATCACCAATATCGATCACCAATTTCATCACCTGATCAAACTTGCACTGATCCTGTCGCCATTTCTGAAGGCTTCAATAGATATTTTCACTCTGTCTTCAGCCAAGATGATGGTTCTCGTCCTCCATTTATGCATAGTTCGGAACACGCGTTGCCGGGTCTCGAGGTAACTCACTCTGGGGTTCTTAACCTGTTGCTGAAAATTGACACGACTAAAAGTGCGGGACCTGATGCCATACCCAACATGTTTTTGAAGAGATACTCAGAATGGAATGTCCATTATCTTAGAGTGATCTTCAATAAATCTCTAAACACTTCAACTGTTCCCAAAGCATGGAAAATCGCCAGCGTCGTTCCAGTATTTAAATCTGGAGATAAGCAGCTTATAGCAAATTATAGACCAATATCTCTTATTTCGACTTGCTGTAAGCTTCTTGAACACATTATTCACAAGCATATTGTACAGTATTTAACTTTCCACAATCTTCTCTCACAAAGCCAGCACGGCTTTCACTTTGGTTTCTCCACCGTCACGCAACTCATTGAGTTTACACACGACATAGCTTCTGCACTCAATAGTCACGGTCAACTAGACGCTATTTTCATTGATTATTCGAAAGCTTTTGACATGGTCTGCCACGAAAAGCTTCTATGTAAACTGCGAGCAATATTAAAAGGGTCTAAATTAATAGACTGGATCACTGACTATCTACACTTAAGATCTCAGTTCGTTACTTTTAATCGCACGCATTCTTCATCGGTAACA
This sequence comes from Rhipicephalus sanguineus, assembly GCF_013339695.2. Lineage (NCBI taxonomy): Eukaryota > Metazoa > Arthropoda > Arachnida > Ixodida > Ixodidae > Rhipicephalus > Rhipicephalus sanguineus. The sequence continues at coordinate 20,706,857 of NC_051176.1, read as the reverse complement.
GTCACATCTGGAGTACCTCAGGGTTCAGTGCTCGGACCTCTGTTATTTGTCATTTTCATTAATGATGTAGTAAGTGTTATTAATAACACCAACGTTAAGTTGCGTCTATATGCAGATGACTGTGTCCTCTACCGCACTGTTACTGATGCTAGTGATCAACAAGAATTAAACAAGGTATTTTCAATGTTCTGCGAATGGAGTGATAGGTGGCAAATGAAAATGAATTTTACCAAAACAGTCGCCATGACTTTCGGTAACAAAAAGAAGCCGCTGAATTACTCTTACAATGCCAATGGTAGTTACTTGTCGCAAGTTAGTGAGTACAAATATCTGGGTGTCATTTTTTCACATAACCTCAAATGGCACGCCCATATCAATCATATTGTTAAATATTACGCTTGTCAAGAGGAGAGTAGACGAAGAAGCGACAAGCGAACGTGGGCCCGAGCGCGCGCCCGCATTCCGTTTTTAGTTTTTTACCCAGCGTCGAATAAACAAGACGTTCTATACTTCGGCTCCGCTTCCTGGTTTTTGAACAGTATGGTGCCGTGACCAGGATTCGAACCTGGGTTCATCTAGCGCTTCGGACTCTCCTTCTCTCAACGATGTCTTGTGGACAGGGCCGAATTTGAATCCCAACATACTTGACTTACTGCTGAAGTTTAGCAGCTTCAAGATTGGAATTTCCGCCGACATCGAAAAAGCTTTTCTTCAAGTGTCACTGGCTGAACACGACCGAGACGCGTTTCGCTACTTTTGGTTTGAGGAAGGGTCTACTAACCTTGAAGAATTGCGCATGACAAGGGTTCCTTTCGGTGCCTGCAGTATAGTCCTTTTCTCCTTGCGGCAACTCTGCGACACCATTTTCAACTCGTGGAAGACAAGTACCCTTCGACTGCCAAACTGTTGAAGGATCATTTCTACGTAGATGATTTGGTCATCGGAGCACAGAGCAAAGACTAAGCACAGCAAGTCGTCAACGATTGCTTCAGTATTTTGGAAGAGGCGGGGATGCACCTAACAAAGTGGACGACAAATGACGGACACTTACGAAACTATTACAACAGTAAAGACATGAAGATACAGTTCGATGTAGGAAACGGAAAGAAGATTCTTGGACTTGTATGGGACACTGACAAAGACATCTTAAAGCCATCGATAAATAAGATGCTTGAATCGTTAAGCGAGCCAAAGGTTACGAAGCGACAGATTCTAAGCTTTGCCTCACTCATGTACGATCCTTTCGGATTCTTGGCGCCCTTCGTTCTGGTGGTGAAGTTATTAGTACAAAGGCTGTGGATACAGAAATACACCTGGGATGCTCCCCTACCCGAGTCTATTCTTCTGGAGTGGACAGCGTGGACTAAAGGCCTCCCAATAGTTAATCAGTTGGAAGTTAAGAGACATTTTGGTCAATTCCTCCTGGGCAAGAATGTTCGGGTTACCATCCATGCCTTTAGCGACGCAAGCCCTGCTGCGTATGGTGCCGTGCTCTACCTTCAGGTACGAGACATCAATGGAGACATAACAGTTCAGCTACTGATAGCCAAATCGAGAGTCGCACCTCTACAAAATATGACTGTCCCACGACTAGAGCTTATGGGAGCGCTTGTTGCAGCTCGACTTATTGCAACAGTGAAACGTGCCCTAAACCTAGCGGACGTTGAAACAGTTATGTGGACAGACTCCATGATTGTGATTCATTGGCTACGAAGTTCAACGAAGCGCTGGAAACAGTTCGTAGCAAACAGAGTTGCGGAGATACTCTCCCTAACCGAAGTGAATATGTGGAGACATTGCCCAGGTGATCAGAATCCAGCCGATTTGCTGTCTAGAGGAGCCACCGCGGAACAACTCTTACAAAGTTCGCTTTGGTGGAAAGGACCAAACTTTCTCCACACTGAGACGACATTCGACGAACCCTGCTACAGCGAGGATACAGTCGACGTAGAAGAGGAAACGAAGTGTTTGAATGCAGCTGTACGACCAGAACCTACGATTGTAAACATCGATGACTACAGTTCTTATAACCGACTGATGCGTACAACTGCGTGGATACAACGTTTCACTTGGAATTGCCGACATACAGACGCCAGAAAGAAAGGACCTCTAGACGCGACCGAATTACAAGAGGCCGAAATTTATTGGATACGTCGAAGGCAAGATAAAGTATTTGGACCAGATGTACGTCGAATGGACATTGCACTTCCGCGGTTCAGTCCCTATCACGACGAATTAGGGCTTCTTCGCTTGGGAGGTCGACTTCAGTTCAGCAACCTCCGTGAAAGTTCCAAGCACCCTATTCTGCTTCCAGCTTCAGACACATTCACAAAATTGTTGGTGAAGAAAGAACATCAACGACTTTTACACGCTGGACTCAGTTTTCTCTTAACGGAATTGAGAGAAAGATTTTGGATACTGAGAGCCAGGCAGGTTGTAAAGAAAGTCATAAACGAATGCACCGTCTGCCGACGATATTCATGCAAGCAATACTCGGAGCCTTTCGCACCCCTAACAGCAGACCGTGTCCAGCCTTCTCCACCTTTCGAAGTCTGTGGTGTAGATTTTGCTGGACCCCTTCTACGAAAAGATAATGGAGAAGCTACGAAAAAGAGTTACATACTCATCTTCACAAGTGCAGTCGTCAGAGCGGTTCATTTGGAGCTCGTCACCAGCCTTACTTACGACAAGTTCCTACTAGCTTTTAAACGATTTGTGGCACGACGAGGCATCTGTAGGATAATTTACTCCGACAATGCCAAGACCTTTAGAAAGGCCTCAAGGGAGATTCAGCGGCTTCATGAGTTAATGGAATCGCAAGAAGTACAATCGTATTTCGGATGTCACAAGATCATTTGGAAATTCATCACTGAACAAGCTCCCTGGTGGGGAGGATTTTGGGAAAGACTTATTAGATCCGTGAAGTCTACATTGAAGAAAACACTGGAGTTAATTTCCTTTCCCTACTATCCTATGCTAGCTTCAACACTAGCTAAGGAGGGAAGGTGTTTGAGGTTCGAATCGGCGCCCCTCGATGACTCGAGTGCACGGTGGCAGCGCGAAGGAAGAGCCGTTGTCCAGTGAAGAGACGCTTTATTGCCACGCTCAGGCGTCTGCCCGGGTCCAAGCCCGAACCTCCGCTCTCTTCTCACATCCAAAACAGCCTCTTTTCAACGTTCAGTTAGACAAAGAGTCCCTCAACAAACCAATCACACTTGGGGGTTGGCATCACCACAACCAATGGCACAAACACTTTCATGACAGACACGGCATTGGTCTAACGTACGACACAATCTACAACACGCGAGGGGATAGGTTCACTGCGCAACACGTGTCATCTCACTCTCCCCTACGTTATAGTCTGAGCATGCCCCTGACGTCCGCCAGCGCCGACAGCTCGGCTCGGGCTCAACCGGCCCGCGTACCAACGTCTCTTTCAAGAAGCCGCCACACAAGCAGCCAGAAATTTCCCAGGCCCTGGCCACTGGTGAAATGTGTACGCGATAGTGTGTTGCTCGCCAGTCTAATGACACTCGGTCATTACATGCAGCTGGGGGCCGGTTCACCTGAACGCTCCGAGTGCCGTAATTACGACCAGACGGCGATTGTACACAAAGACATTCCCCGGTCGCATCCGGCCAAGCGGTACGCAAGACCAATTCCTCGCGTTCCCTTTTGCGGCGCCGACACGTGTTTCTTGTTAGCGGCAGGTTCTCGGAACGGCAGCGCAGGTAAACGCTCAAAGGGGTGCATGCGGATGCCAAACAATAACTGAAACCAGGCGGCCGTGTGTCGCGGTCGTCCCACCGGCGCGACGGTCTTCCCGTTCAGCTCCTATCTCTTCCCTTTTGTTACAAGCAAGGAGGCGGCTTTGGCGGCCCTGCGCTTTGACGGCGTCACCACAGAGTCGCCTTTCTTTCCCAGAGCGGGGCCTTCCGCGTCTGCTCTTTGCGGCGCCGACACGCGGGAATCTCTCTGCGCTGCGCAGAGTTTGTACACTGAACCACACAACAACACGCCGACTCTGCATGCCTCAGACTGACTACTGGGAAATCATTTCTTTAACTACGAAGAACTTTCTACCATCCTCATTCAAGTTGAAGCTATGATAAATTCACGACCGATTACATTTGTGTATACAGAATCCTCTGAACCAACTCCACTTACGCCAAGTCATTTCCTGATAGGCCAAAGATTGACTATGCTTCGTACAGACTGTGTGAGCACACCAGCCGAAGAAGCGTCGTCGTCACGCGACATACTTCAACGAAGATGGAAACATCAAGAACAAGTGTTAAACAATCTCTGGAACAGGTGGCGACGAGAGTACCTCCAAGAACTTCGTTCAGCTCATGTGAATGAAACTACAAGCACAGAATCCGTGAAGACAGGAGATATCGTACTCATAAAGGAATTAAACTCGCCGCGGCAATTGTGGAAGATGGGACAGGTCACCGAAGTATTTCCGGGCAGCGACGGCAAAGTTCGCTCATGCAAGGTGCGCACTCCTGGTGGCACCACGTTGCGGAGACCAGTACAGATGTTGTACCACCTGGAATCTGCTGGACAAGATTCGGTACCTCGGAAACAAGAGACTTGAAAAGAAGCAAGCCCCGCACACGTTGTTCGGCCGGGAGCTGTTAAAGGGACCGACAACTGCCCAGAATATGAAATGAGATGACTGCACTGATGAAAAGATTGTCCGTCGCATTGACTCAAACCAACCCTGTTTATCTCGAGAGAGGCGGATTTATATTTTTATTTCTTCATTGAAAGTCGCGAAAAATGACCTTTGGCGCCTCTGGCGGCAAGATCATAAATGGTCCGATGAAGCCGGTCACGTGACCGTTGATTGGTGTACGCGTTAGATGACTTTTCTGTTAGTACTTAAATATTGTTCATTTCTTTATATTAAAATATATTACTCCATAAAAATGTACATATAGGCCTGCGTTAGTTCTTTGCAACAAAGTGGCGCTGCCTTCGCTTGGCGTAGGCAGCCTTGACACAGGCGCAGGCAACCTTGGGCGCAGCGCACACAACGCTGTACAAATACAGAGAAGGTGCATAAAGCCACATCATCCCATTGTAACAGCTTGCTATATTCAAAAATGGTTGGAAAGCTCAAAATAAAGGTGGTTAAGCATAGTTACAGTAACTCCTGCGAAAGCAGAACAACGACAGCTTTCACAAGGGCTAGCGGCATAGCTATCAATTCTCAGCGTTGCTGGAGCAAGCCTTCATGCGTGTTTGGAGCCTTTCAGATCGAGAAATACTGCTTATAAAATAACTACGTGCTTTTCGGATAAACCACTGCAGCTACGAACTCCACGAAGGGTAAGCTTCCTGTCGCGCAGTAAAAAACTGGGTCGAGAAAAATCAGTTGTCGGTCCCTTTAAATATTATGCTTGTCAAGAGGAGAGTAGACGAAGAAGTGACAAGCGAACGTGGGCCCGAGCGCGCGCCCGCATTCCGTTTTTAGTTTTTTACCCAGCGTCGAATAAACAAGACGTTCTATACTTCGGCTCCGCTTCCTGGTTTTCAACACATATCTCTGCAAAAGCGCTTCGAAAACTCGGTTACTTAAAGCGAACTTTAAAAAATGCAACGTTGGAATGTAAGCTGACTGCCTACAAATCACTAGTTCGTCCGATACTAGATTACGCTTCAACTGTATGGTCTCCTCACCTCACGTGTGACATAACGCAGCTAGAATCAATCCAGAAAAAAGCTATCAGATTCATCTTCGGTCGCTATGATCACAGCTTCTCACCTTCATCACATGCTCACATCTTATCGTTGCAGACTTTGGAGCATAGGCGCAAATGCGAACGCGTAATTTTACTGCACAAGATCTTCCACACGCCATCCGGTATTCACGCACCCTTCACTTTTGTACCCGCTAATACCCGTGCCACTAGGCAAACCCACAGACTAAACATTATTCCTTTCAGGACACACATTGACTGTTTTAAATTTTCGTTTTTTCCATTCACTGTTGAAATCTGGAACAACTTGGATGGTTCGCTTCGCGCATTGACTCATGATGAGTTCGTTGAGAAACTACGAATACACATCTAGTTTTAATCTGTTTGCATTGTCTTAGCGGTTGTCTTTTTCTGTATTCCCATCAACGTTTGTACTCGCACCTGATGAAAGATTTTGTTGTACAGCTATGTAAGCATATCGTATCTTTATCTGTTTGTATAATCTTAGCGTTTCTTTAATTTGCTGTTTGTACTAATATATGTACCCACTCCTGCTATGTCTCTAAATCGAGACAGCCGTATTTATAAATAAAAAAAATAAAATCGTTCAAATCGTCAGACCACACATCGTCAGAATTATTTCTGGATAAAGAAACCCGGTTTGCGCGCCACGCACCATATTATTATTGTTAGTCGTTACGCAAATGGCAAGCATGTCAAGTTAGCGATGCCATGACCTATCGGTCGTGTTAGGCATACGTACATTCGTTCCCCATCGTGCCAGTTGTCGTGTATACCAAGTGAACGAGACGCGAGTGCAAGTAATTTTTTTACTTTTGGTAACGCGGCCACGCCGACTGACGCATTCGGCTTCGCATGAAATGACTTGAAACAGCAGAGCGCGGGAGGCAGCCTTGTAAAAGAAATCGAATGCCCTAAATAAAATTGGCCGCGTATCTGCGTGCTTCGCTGCAAATGTCGTCTAAAGACGATAGAAGGCGCTGCGTAAGGTATGGACGCCATCTGGCAATACGTCGGGAAACATGAGTGCTGTGTTGCGGGCTGGTAGTCCCGGTGCAGCAGCAGGCGAAGACCGGCGGTGACCAACGCGACCGGTGGGTACGCCAACCAACCCCAACACGCGGTTTGGCGCAATGCGCTGAAGCAGAAGAAACGTCCGCACTCAACGAGTACTCTCCACACACCCTTTTATTTACACGTCGCCTGCGTAAAATAGGAATGCCAGAGCGGCGCCCCATAGCATTTGTACAGTGTAATACAGAACCGAAACCGAAACACAACAATGAGCTCGTGCAGAGGGCACAGAGGAAGGCAAGTTTCAGCGCAGTCGCATTTTCAGCGCAGCTTAAGAAAGTAGGGTCTTTGGAATTACGTATGTATGCATTTTCTATTAAACGAACACACCACCTAATACTTATCTAGTGATGTTGCGCCTCAGATATGCGTGATATTTACTTTTTGATCGACAATGTTCACAAGTATGAACAGCCGTACCAGGTCAAGATGGCTGGCCCTTGGGCAAGTAGTTCAACTTTGGCCGAGTGGCTGAATCGAGTGACGTGCCGACAAACAGAAAGACAGACCAAAATTTCTCCGTTTAAGTATCCCAAGAAAGACTATCGTCTTTAAAAGACAGGATATGAAGGGTGCAAACGCGTTAGCATGAGCTAGTTAGTACGTGCATATCTGCTACGTTCTCCTGGTTACCTCCAGTTTATTCTCTCCTGCAGCACGTTTACGTTCGTCATTCCACACGAAAGTAAGTTAAGCGCCTTCTCTCACGATGAAGTGCGCGCAGGATGCGTTCCTCAAACAGGCGCAAAAGTGTGGACCAATGCGCTGACAAAGTAGTTGAAAGGATATATGCAAAATCCCCGTTTCACAACACACAAACGCGTTCTCTGTGCAATGAGTTGCTGCAGTGTTATGTTGCAATGACGTAGTATTAAATATTGCCGAAATTTCCGCAATTTTAGCTAATAGCGGCCAAAATATCACGCGCGTAGCAGACGCTCGCCGCTTTGACGCGGCTTCCGCCGCGGAGAAAGCCCACGGGTCCGGCACGGCAGCGCCGCGCCGCGGAAGTTCACCGCAAACGGCCCTCGCTCCTCCCGTGTATTCGCGCGGCGCTTTGGACACTCCCCCGATTTTAGGTCACTCTAGCCTCGCGAATATAGTGAACTAGAAGACTTCTAGTGGCGCGAGCAGTGAGGCGTGAGCGAGCCGTTTTCATACTGACGCCACGAGGTGGCGCCACTGCAACTGCGACACTGCAACGCCACTGCAACGCTGGATGACAGAGATTCGCGAAAAGAAGAAGGCCGCGCCTAGCATATTTTGGAGCCACCTGGAAGCGCTGGGTAGGAAGTCTGTCACAATGCAACAACATATGGTAGATGAAGGAGGAAATAAATTGGAAGGATATGAAGCGCTAGGTTACATCCGAAAGATAACAGCCGATTCGTTTAAAAAGGTCCCCCAGGGGATTCCCCCGGTGAGTAAAAGTACGCAAAGGAGTGCAACCGACGAAGATGTAGTACTAGAGAATTTCAATTGGAAGAAGGCCGAAGGAAAAATTCCTAAGCGCACTACTCCGGGCTTAGATGGGGTTCCCGTCAGCCTCATTAACGAACTCGGACATAACACTAAAGAAGCACTGCTGAAAGCCGTAGAAAAGTGCTTACAGGAGAGGGAAATACCAGACAGTTGGCGAAAAAGTAGAATGAACTTAATCTATAAAGGCAAGGGAGAAAAGGATAACATTCGCTCGTATAGACCGCTAACGATTACATCGGTGCTATACAGGTTGGCGATGCAGGCAGTAAAATTAAAAATAGAAGCGTGGGTAGAACAAAATGATATTTTGGGAGAACTTCAGAATGGATTTCGAATCGACAGGCGGTTAGACGATAATCTGTTTGTTCTTACCCAGTGTATAGAAATATCTAAAATAGAAAACAGGCCCTTATACGTAGCTTATCTAGATATCACCGGGGCGTATGACAACGTTAATCAGGAAATTTTGTGGGATATATTGAAGGAAGTGGGCATAGGTGACGACTGTGTACAGCTTTTGAGGGAAATATACCGAGAAAATACAGTTTGTATAGAATGGGAAGGAATAAGTAGCAAGGACAGCGTTGAAATTAGCAAGGGGCTGAGACAGGGATGCCCTTTGTCCCCGCTGTTATTCATGCTGCACATGGCGAGGATGGAAAAAGCGCTAGAAGGTAGCAACATTGGATTTAATTTGTCACACAAACAGGTCGGAGCGATGGTTGAGCAGAAGCTTCCAGGTCTATTTTATGCTGATGATATTGTCTTATTTGCGGACAGTCAAGATGGTATACAGCGACTGGCAGATATATGCGGAAGGGAGTGTGAGGCTCTAGGACTAGGATTTAGTGCAACAAAATGTGGATTGATGGTATTCAATGATCACGGAGACCATACGGTATTAATACAGGGCCAAAAAATACCGAGGGTAAGCGAGTAAAAGTACCTCGGAGTATGGGTAAATGAGGGGGATAGATATATGGAGGTACAAGAGAAAGCATCGGTAGCAAAGGGAAAGAGGAATGCTGCAATTATGAAGCACAGAGCTTTATGGGGATACAATAGGTACGAGGTGCTTCGAGGGCTGTGGAAGGGTGTGATGGTTCCGGGGCTTACATTTGGGAACTCAGTGGTGTGCATGAAGTCAGAGGTGCAATCAGGAATGAATGTAAATCAACGGACGGTGGGCCGCCTCGCGTTGGGCGCTCACGGGAAGACGACAAATGAGGCGGTAAAGGGTGATATGGGATGGACAGGCTTTGAAGTGAGGGAAGCGCAGAGCAAAATGAGATTCGAAGAGAGGCTGAGGAAAATGAAGGAGAGTAGATGGGCAGAGAAGGTTTTCAGGTATTTGTATAGAAAAAGCGTTGACACGCAGTGGAGAAAAAGAACTAGGAGGCTCACCAGTAAATATACGGCTGGCAGTGCGGGCGATATGGCAACAAGGAGCATTAAGCGGAAGGTCAGAGAGGCGGAGAGGACTTATTGGATGACAGCGATGGAAAGAAGCCGGCTCTGAGTAACTACCGAAAAGGAAAAAAACGTAATAAGGAGGGAAAGGTTTTATGATAATTCAAGGGGAAGCGCTTTACTGTTTGAAGCAAGGTCGGGCTGCCTTAGAACGCGTAGTTATAAAGCGAGATTCAGTAACGAAGAAGAACAATGTACACGCTGCGGGGGAACTAAGGAAACAATGGAACATGTACTGATTGAATGTGGCGATATTCACCCAGGTATACGTGTGGGCACGAGTCTACATGAAGCCTTGGGTTTTAGGGACAACAATGGAAAGCTGAACACGTCCGCGATAGAAATAAGTAAGAGACGGTTAGAGTATTGGTGGCAGAAAAGTAGAGATAAAGTACAAAAATAAATAATTGGGGAAAAGAAAAGGTCATTCTGCCTTAAGAGGCAGAGAGATGGACCGTGAATTTACATTTTTTGGTATAATAACATAGATTTAATCAATGTAGATAAGGCATTAGGACAACATGAAACAAGGAAGTTTTTTTTTCTTCTTTCTTTTTTTTGCGCCTTCGAGCCTGGTGGCAGACATGTCACCGCCCCGTTTTAAAGGGGACGCTCATAGCATCCATCCATCCATAGGCCGAGACCTCGCGGCATTTTTTAAATTTTTGCTTGTTATTTCGCGTTTTTCAGCTGATTTATCGATTCCATTCGAAGATTACATCCTTCCCACTGGTGATAGCCCACAAGTTTTGATGGCCAGCGTTGTTAAACATTTAAAAAGCGTGCACGAAGGCCACGTCACTATTAAGTCGCGAAGAATACCGCATTCCGATTTTCGTGTTGTCAGCGAAACTTTGACTTCGAGAGTAATTTTATTGCAATAGCAATTATATGGACAGTCTCGGCTGAATTTTGCCGTCGCCGTCACCGTCATGCACCGTATATGTATAAGTATGTATATATATATATATATATATATATATATATATATATATATATATATAAAAGCCCCAAAGAAAAATAATTAAGAAAAATGCTCCCGAAGCGCGGAATCGAACCAGGGACCTCTTGCTCCGCAGCGAGTGGCGCCAGCCACTACGCCACGAAACGCAGATCCTCCACGTAGGTAACGGCGAGCGTTATATACACACCATTTACCGCTGGAGGACTCAGAGACGGCTGCGCTTATAAGCGTTTCTTCATTACCAGCGAGATTATGGTGGCTAGAGGGGGAGGTGTCAGCAACGGCGCGCCGGAGACGAAGCATTTTTTCATGACGATGCGACGGCGCGGGAGGCATCTCGGTGCCGAAAGCAGCGCCGCCGCATGGGCGCGTCTGTCGGCTCTCAGATTTCGTCCGCGCGCTGGCTTAGGCTCGCGTAGGTGTTTGGCACGGACGCGAGGCGCGTTTTCCGTCCACGACTTCTTACGGCGCACACTAACCATACAACCAAATAATTTTCGAGATTTGACAAACATATCAATGAAGCTGGCCCAACAAGAGCTTTGGTAATTGCTTCGTGCTGCTGAAGCTTTGTGTGGAGTGTAACGATTGGAAAACACTGCGCCTCGGCTTATGCAGTGTGTGGTCGTTTGCGGGGGTTTTGCCCCCCGTTTCGCTGGCAACTTCTTGGAAAGGTACGCAGCGACGTTGGGGAACAATACTAAAACTTTAGCGCAAAACGAGCACGGCGGACAAAGAAACGACGAAAGGCGACCGCGGGGAATTTCCACTGTTTCACCGTTGATCACGTGTGTGTAGCTGCGAAATACCTCTCGTGGAGGTGAAGTTCACAGACAACGCTGTTCTTGTCCAGCGGCTTATCAGCTCGTGGAATGGAACGTTCCCATCCCTGGCGACGTTCATAATCGGCGGGATAACTGCGATGAGAGAGACCTTAATTTCTATCTTCTTTCCTGTCTGAGACGTATACCGTAGTGGATCCATAGGCGAAACAATGTCTCTGCTGTCTCTGTTGATTTGCCATCACGTAGCGTCAGCACTTGCAAACAACAAACTGGCAGGTGAGCCGTCGGCGCGTTGTAGTGGACGCTTATCGGCTTTCTTGGGAGCCTCGGTCGACCACATAAAGTAACTAAGGCACGCGTCCGCTAGCTGGTCCGGTGACGGCAACGGATAATCTATCGACGGGACGACACAACTTCACGACAGAAAGCGTTTTGTGTGCTGACGAGATCGGCAGCAACACTGGAGTTCGCCGCACAATTGTCTTTTTCGCTGCGAGAAAACGCGACATGCGTTTCTCGCTCGCGAACAATGCGGCATACGTTTATCATTCGCGAAAAAAATCACAGCATATCCACGGAGTGAATGGTGATGAGTGGGCGAAGCTGCGGAGGTTCATCGGTAAACCGTGAATCTTCCGTGAAATCTGCCCAGTACATCATCACCGACGTGAGATCGGGCGCGTTTATACTAAAGGTTCGATGAGAGTTATGACGACTTGCAGCTCACTTTAATTTTACATGTACGCTGTGAATTTTCATTGTTTAGAACACCATTGCTTTAGAAAACATCTGGCGTCTTTCGTTAAGCAGCTGGCGTCTTTTCGTTTTGCTTTAGAAACATCTGGCGTCTTTTCGTTTTGCTTTTAGAAAACATCTGGCGTCTTTCGTTGGTTTATTTCATCAATCAACGGCGTTTTGAACAAAATTTTTATTGTTTAATCACGCACAGGAGAAATCTCACCAGGCACTACCTTGGAGGTAAACAATGGCTGCTAATGGGAATGAGAGACAGAAGAAGTCGGCTTTTAGCTAACACTTACACTTCTACTTCTACTAACGTTTCCTACTGGAACATGCCCATGTCTGCTAATGGGGAATGAGAGACAGAAGAATTCGGCTTTTAGTTTACGCGCACGCTGCGAATTTTTTATTGTTCAACAACGCACAGGAGAAATCTCCCACCGGTACCACCTTGGAGGTCAAGACTCGCACTACGACGGGGACGAACGGGTGCCGCTTAAGCAGCTTCGCCCCTAAAACGTGACATGCTTTTCTCGCTCGCAAAAACCGCGACATACGTACGTTTCTCGGTCGCGAAAAACGCAACATGCGTTTCTCGCTTTAGTAGACAGCGTGCCATACACGCGTTTGCTGACTAGAAAATTCACGTTTCCCGCTAAGCGCCGGTGGCTACGGCAACGCCTTTTGCCATCAGGCACGAATACGCACAAACAAAAGCCGAGCAGGCGAAGCAACAGGTCACATAACACGCGCTTTGCCGGAGAGAATCCACGAGACCACTTCGACAGACCTCGCTCTAGGCATCTCGGAGACGACGAGCGCGCCACCTGTCGGCGTCATGAAAATGTGCTGCACCGGCTTGCACGGCGCAGCCTGGCCCATGCTGACACCTCCCCCTCTAGCCACCATAGCGAGATGGCGTTAGGAGAACGACGGGCGCATTTAAAAGTCGTCGGCGAGCTCGCTCGCTTCTTCTTATTGCGCAGGGAGAACCTTGCCCTTTCGCTGTCTGCTCGCGTGGTTTTCTGGTGGTGAGGGGAAGAGGGTTGTTTCAAGCTTTCACCGTGGTATCCGCGCTCATGTTACGGAGCGTACGGAAGTCACTCGATCTCAAGGGACGCCGCTAAACGAACAAACAGACGATGAGCGCGAACTATCAAGTGTCACAGCTCGACACTTGAAGCACGCTAGTTTTCTTCGCTGCTTCGGCCGCCTTTGCAATAGGAAGGAGCGCTGTTCAAACTGAGAGTATCCATTGGCGAGCCTCACTTCGTATAGCATTAGTTTCCTGCTATCGCATTCATTGCTTCGCCCTTGCGGCGAAACTGTGACTTTTTTTCTTTTTTTCGTTTCCCTTGCGTCTTCCCGGTGTGCTCCGTCCATAATAATAAGCTAGTGGAGGCTAATGAATTGTCGAATAAAGCGGTGTGCATATATGGCTAGCAAACCAGTGGCGACCTTGAGTAAAAAGCTCGTAGTGTGAAGCGGTCACTGCGCGCAAATATTTCAGCTGACTGCGCGTGCAATTTACTTTTTTTTTTATTACTCTTAATTCGCGCATGCGTGATGCTATTGCCCGATTACTCATGCGAATAAAGTTTTTTTTTTTCGTTCTTTCGTCGGTACGTTCGTTTCAAGAAGCGATTGTTCTACTCACCACCTTCGTTGCAGCCAGACAAACAGCTAAGGACGGATAGTGCTTTTTTCGGTAAGTGCACCTGACTTTTCGTCGTTTTTACTGAAAGGTTTTAGAATTGTGATTAAAATGGGAACAGTTCTTTGCTAGGTTGAACCGCGTGGTATACGCGCCGGTGCGAATCGTAAGCCAGACTGACTCGCCCTATTTTGAGTAATTATGTTTTGCGCGTTACAGCTCGTGGCTCCACGTACGCACGCTAGTGACAGGCCGACATAGTTTAAGCAAGCATGCTTACAACTATGCCGGCCTGTCGCTGGCACAGTGCAAAGCTTCTACCGTAGGCGCCTCGCCTGTTGGTGCGGTTATGATTGATTGTCGTTTCTTAATACATGACAGCATTTTATCATATCTGTAATTGGAAATCTTTCTTTAGAGTGACTTGATGATCTGTTATTTGTTGTAAATCCTGCGTAGCTTACTCTTTCTCTGTATGCAGCTTTTCTTCACTGCTGTTTGTGCAAGATATTGGGCCTGAGACCACGCCAGCTAATGCGGAAGCCAGTGCAGTTTCTTTAACGAGACTGCATTCATGCAGAATTTTATTTACGTTGCGGCCGTGCCACTCAGCTTCACTTTGTGCGGTCACCTTCCGACGTGTTTTGTGCCACATTTGGTTGTGCTTTATTCATTAATAAAGCCGATTTGACAAAATCATGGGATAATTTATTGTTACTGAGAAGCGCGATTATTTATTTGCGCGCCATCCGCTAAACGTCATTTATGTAGTACAGTATACGTGTTGATCCCCTGCGTACGTGTTCAAATTTATTATAAACCGATGTCTTTTACATGAAAATTGGATATGTATGGTGTGCTGAAGTAGCCAGTAATTAACGCGGCATATATGAATGATCGCAACAACGTGATTCGGTCCGCAATAAACGCGAGTAAACTCAGCGTCGAAAATTTATATATGCAACAGTGAGGACATCGTTGGCGAACAGGTATGTACGTACGTTAGTGATCTTGCTTGATTGTTTGGTCACTTGCTCGACGACTGACATAGGAAGTGGGAGAAAAACATGAAAGTGCTCTCGCGGGAGCTCTTTCGGTCCCTTCAATCTCTATCTTCCTATGGTAGCCGTCAGGCTGCCGACCAAACATGCTGCAGACAGTTATATTAGTTTATTTTATATTTCGAAAGTCCAAAATTTCGAAAACGGCGAAAAAACAAGAACGTCTATAAAACGTCTTATCTTGGTCATTTCAAAACGTCTTCTAAAGACGTCAACTAGCGGGACATTAGCACAGCCATTAGACGTCGCATAGACGGCTACGAGAATGTCTTGACCAAGACGTTTATTAGCCCTTTTTGATAGCCGTTCAAGACGTCTTTTAGACGTCAAATAGCTTCTTTTGTGCTACGTGGGAGGCGTAATATAGAAAATTTATGCTTCACAAATATCCAGATATCATGAAACAAAGTTACAAATGCCCCCATTCTTGCTGTACAAGCTACCTGAACGAAAATACGGTAAGAAATTGACAAATAGAAGTGTAATATCTCAATCACGTCAGAAAATTGTTCAAATGCAGAGATCCCTTATGTACCTAGCCAGAACAAAATGCAACATGCGATAATATATATATATTATCGCATGTTGCATTGGGTCGCTGAACGTCAGTATGAAACGTTCGCGCGAGATGCGTGCATTGCTTCAAGCCTTCACCATACGAAATGAAAACAGTTTCAAACAACTCATTCTCAACTTCAGATGTTCTCAAGGTTCTCGGAGGTTAGCGTTCGCCCGGTTCAGAGACTTTACAAAAAGATGTGGACGAGTTGTTACATAAAATACAATTGTTTCCGCGGCAGTTGAGTGCGCGCCAACAGGGCACCCGACCGCAATTTCCCGCTTTTTCCTGATGACCTCAATATAGCGTCCACCACAATTTCGTGCTGAAGCTCCGGAGTACTTAAATAGCGAGTCTGCTCATCTCTTGAATAAATATAAAGAGATGACCAGACGGGTAAAGCACGCCTCTTTTGTCCCGAAGACGTGTGCAATCAGCTGCTCTAAACTAATTAGAATCACGTTTGTTTTCGGGCTATCGCTCGTAACATGAAGTGAGGCATACACGATGTTGCACAGTTATCGTTTCATTTTCTTTGGTTTGTCTTTTTTTTAAGGCTAAAGCCTTAGATGCCTCATCAAATACGAAAATTGACCGTCGGCGTCCCGCGTAGCCAACACGAGTGATGCACAAAATCATCACGCGATGACGTCGACAGAACTTCTGACGTCACTATGACGTCATTCAATGTGACGTCATATGATGGCGCCATCGCATGACATGGTCGCTTTGCATTGCCTCCGTGATCGGGGGCCGATCACGAAGGCAATGTAAAAGCAGGTGAGGTGCAGAAAGCTTGCAATGCCTTCGATCCTGTCGGCAGTCCGAAACACGTTATGTGCAGAAAGCTTTCGGAGAGGGGCGAGGGAGGTTCAATGCATCGACTGACGAAAAAGACGATGGCTTTCGTTTTCGAGTCATCGAATGCATAAGGGACCATGTATTTTTTTTCATGTAATTTTTCGCGTACATTTTATTTATGCGGTCAGTTCTTCAAAATTTATGGGTAAGTCTAACATGTTGACATCGATATTGTTGACTACCATGTTTTTTATAGCCTGACAGAAACAAATCGTCAGACCACACATCGTCAGAATTATTTCTGACTACAGAAAGCGGGTTTGCGCGCCACACACCATATTATTATTGTTAGTCGTTACGCAAATGGCAAGCATATGTCAAGCTAGTGATGCCATGACCTATCGGTCGTGTTGGGCATACGTACATTTGTGCCCCTCTGTGCCAATTTTCGTGTATACCAAGTGAAGGAGACGCGAGTTATGCGTAAATATTATCGCGGCCACGCCGACTGACACATTCGGCTTCGCATGAAATGGCTTGAAACAGCAGAGCGCCAGAGGCAGCCTTGTAAAACAAATGGAATGCACGAAATAAAAGATAGGATATGAAGGGTGCAAACGCGTTAGCATGCATGAGCTAGTCACTACGTGCCTATGTGCTACGTTCTCCTGGTTATCGCCAGTTTATTCTCTCCTGCAGCAAGTTTACGTTCGTCATTTCACACGAAAGTAATGGCATCTTCGGCTGAGCCGCACCGGCACCGTGGCGGTGAAAGGGAAGTTACGTCAAACACCGCCCGAGTTTCAGTCCCCGCTACGCGCCAGACGAACGTGTGAACCGCTAAACTCGAATCTGCGACAGCAGCGCCATCTCCGAGACGCGCACAGCAGTCGAAATTCAGCAGACGACACTTTGCAACGGCGGATTTGTGCTGGGATTAAGAGCGCAAACGACGGAAAACCAGACGATTAGAGACGCTTCCGAGACGTTGTGCGTCCAGCGTGTGCTCGTCTGTTCTCCACGCGCTTTTGCTGCGTGATTTTTGTACAAACTCAACGAAGGTTAGCAGTTGCTGCATCGAAATCACTCTCCGGTGAAATCCTGACAGCAAAAGTAGCCGTGTGTGAGCACGGCCGGACGCTTTACAGCGCACGTATGTTTTACCTGCAGTCCGGCCGTGTTCTGCTGCAGCGCCGGCTGTAAATTGTGCCTGCACTGATGGAACGTCGCCGCGTCGTCTGCCAGCGCGCATTGAACGACGGGATTGCACCACGCTCCACCGTCGACCTCCACGGTGGCGCGGTGGCGTGCACTCGTGTCGTGGCCGGCCCAGCCGAACGTGCGGCACCACACGCGTGGCGACCAGACGAACGTACGGCACCGCACGAGTGCGCAAAAAACGCCACGAGTGCCGCCAGCCGAAGATCCCATAAGTTAAGCGCCTTTTCTCACGATGAAGTGCGCGCAGGATGCGTTCCTCAAACAGCCACGGAAGTGTGGACCAATGCGGTGACAAACCTGCTGAAAGGATATATACAAAATCCCCGCTTCACAACACACAAACGAACAAACGCGTTCTCTGTGTGATGAGTCGCTGCACTATTATGTTGCAGTGACGCAGTATTAAATATTGCCCAAATTTCCGCAATTTTAGCTAATAGCGGACAAAATATCACGCGCGTAGCAGACGCTCGCCGCTTTGACGCGGATTCCGCCGTCGAGAAAGCCCACGGGTCCGGAGCGGCAGCGCCGCGGCGCGGAAGTTCACCGCAAAAGGCCCTCGCTCCCATGTATTCGCGCGGCGACTTGGACACTCTCCCTATTCTAGGTCACTCTAGCGCTCTAGCCGAGCAGGCGGCTATCGTCTGGTCAACATGGCGCCTGTGGCCGTGTGTGTCGATGAGCTGGTGCAGCGTATTTCGTTACATACGCGAAAACCTTTCTTCCTGGATGGCTGCGTGAGCCCGTTCTTGAGTTTGTACACAGCGTGGCTGTACCTGTGGACGTGCGTGTATGGTGTGTCTGAGTACTATGAAGCTGGACTAATTGCGCTCGCCTGCCTAGGCGTCGTGCACATATTGACGTGCTTGTTCTGTCACTGGTCGGTGCACGTTCGCTGCCTCCTGTCCTGTAGAAGGGTAAGGTTTTCGGTGGCCGGCTTGCGAGCAAGCTGTTGCGGCCACGCGTTACGATGGCAGCCTTTAGTTGGCTGACCTAGTCTCTACCTCAGTGTGTTTCGATACTCGATTGTGCGAAAAACGTGTATAAGCGTTTGCGCTGATACATATGGTGCGAGCCGCCTGACATGTGCTGCGCTTAACTCAATGCCCCATTAAAAACACCTTCCAGAAAGGCGGTAGGGCTGGCACCTACCTAGCTAGAAAGCCACGTGGGTCATCGGCCTATCGACCACGTAAAAAGGTAGCAAATTTGGCGAGTTGGAGTATGGCCAGTGCAAACAAAACGAAAGACAAGTCTTTTGTCTGCGCTGGCCATCATTACTATCCACCATTGCACCGCGACGTTGGTAATTACATGTATTGCATGGTTATGGCACCCTCGTAGCTTTTGCAGACGTGTCGATTCGCCATTGCCACCTGAACCACTGGTGCTGCACTCTGCGCGTCCGTTCGATTTCCCTGCACCATGTTGTCAAAAAACAGCGCTAATGGAAAACGAGGGCAAAAGCAGTAGGGAACACGCGAACACCAATCTGTTCATGCCGCTGCACGAGACGACAGTGGTGCAGGCATCAGAAACGAATGACAAGGTGCCGACACGGTGTAGGTTCCACTTTAGTAACTTTGAGAGCTTGCAAACCACACATATGGACAGTTTGAGGTGCGAACACAGCCCACTTTGCATATAAATGGTAGACTAGCGTAAGTGGGGTTTAAATGGCGCCTATGCCTTAATGCTGCATTGCCTGCTGTGCTGCTTGTACAGACATCCATGTCTTCACCAAGCTGGCACCATCAGCATAGAGGGTGCTGGAAAATGCAAATCAGTGCTGCACCTTTTGAAAGAAACGGTGTGCTTCAAAAGATGCCATTGCTGCACTATTGAAACGAACGGCAGGGTGCAGCACCCTGTGAACTGGTTCATGTGGTTTGGCTGAATTGAACAGTTAGTAACTGAGTTGCAAGATGGTTCAGCAAACATGAGAACTGTCGGTGGCACATGTATTTGCCTTAACTTGGTTCTTCATATGTCTTTGTGACTTCAAAAATGAGTCATTTATGACAAGATACTGCTTTATGAACACGCATGTGCACAGATACTCATTGCAGTCACAAAGTAGATGTGTTTTCTAAAGGGCCCGCAGGGGCGTCTGCGCAAGCAGGCGTTTGGTGTGTAGCGACACCACGGACCAACGGGGGGGGGGGGGGGGGTGGTTTCGAACCCTTCCCACGCCTAGCCATGCGTGGCATTGCCGTGTCTGGGGAAAAGAAAATCCTGGAGTTGAGCCGACACTGGGTGATTTAGACCTTTAAAGGGGTACTGACACGAATATCTTCAGTTGTCGTTTTGTTACGTCAAATGAAACGTCAAGCCATCAAGTGCCTAGAAAAGGTAGTGCTAAGCGCGAGTGCTCCCTGAAAACGTAATTACAGTATGTTTTCTAAAGCTAGTTTCGGTTCCTACTGTACCCTGATGTCACAACATGGTATGAGCTTCTCGTCACGTGCTTGCACAATATATAGTGACGTTTCTATGGCCGCTTCACACCGTGGCTCCGTTGGTGATGCACAAGCGGCCATTTTGGAAGTTTTGATGACGCACAAGCGGCCATGTTCGAAGTTTTGGTACCTAACGTCATCACAACTAGCCAGACTGCTGCGTGAAGTCACCAGAATTTGTACTGTAGCCTGATGTCAAGCTAGTGTCGATGTCAGTGGGTGCGCCGTGGAAAAATTGACTTTAATATAAAATTAAAATATCTTATCAGCATTTGCTGAGCTTCACATTTGCTCAGAGCCGTCTCTGCATACAGGAGATTTGTATGGCAGAGTAAACTCGCCTTCGAGAAAAGGTGCCATTACCCCTTTAAGGCCCCCCCGGCAGAGGCAACACACCCCTTTGGCCCCAGCTTCATGTAGACGGCACCCCTGGGCTGACCCACCCAAGGGAAATCGGCGTCGCCTTTTCCTGTCTCTCTCAGTCCTCGCATCTTCGTCTATCTCTCTCACTTTTCATCTTTCCTGTCCTCTTGTCTCTTCTAGTTACCTCCATTTTTCCTGGCGGTGAGGGTTGACCTTGTGTATGTGCCCTCTCTTGGGCACATTATATTTGGTTATAGTAGCTGTGTACAGCTGGCATAGCCATACTTTATATCAATATAAGTGCTGTCGCGTCCCCATGTTAGGCTCCATGGTGGGCGGCTGGCATGGCTGCCGAAACTATACAGAGTCTATGGCCTCACCCTCATTTTCTCGACTGAATGATCATCCTGTCACAAAGAGAGGGTGCACTGAAGAGACTTTGAATGCCTTGTTCAAACCCAAAGAAATTTTTCCATGCTTCCATGTAATCCACTGCGAAACACTAGAAAAGAATGCTAGAACGCTATCTCATTTTGTTGTATCGAAATGCCTCACCAATACACTCGGTCAAGGCTATAAGGCTACAAGAATGGCTAGTGGGGACCATCTTGAAGTGAATAGTAAGACCCAGTATGAAAAACTTTCAAAACTTGCCTCTTTTGGAAGCCCCCCTGTCTCATTTACACCACACCAATCCCTCAACAGCTCCCGTGGTGTAGTGTCTGACCAAGACCTGCTGGACTTGACTGAGAGTGAGCTCCTTGAGGGTTGGAATGAACATCATGTAACACACGTACAGCGAATTAAAATCAGACGTGATGACAAAGAAATCCCGACAAAAACCTGATTATTACATTTTCCACAAGCACCCTACCAGAATATCTCGAAACAGGCTACCTGAAGCTAAAGGTCCGACCTTACATCCCCAACCCGTGACGTTGCTTGAAGTGCCAGCGTTTTGGTCATGGCTCTCACAGCTGCCACCAAACCTATGCCAAGTGCAGTTCACACGATCACCCTGCAGACGACTGTGTTGAAATTCCCCGTTGTGCAAACTGCGAAGGTGGGCACCCAGCCTACTCTTGCAGTTGTCCCTCATGGAAAAAAGAAATCATCACACTCAAGGTAACAGAAAACATCTCATTTAGGGAGGCGCGAAAACGCCTTTCTTTTCCACAGGGACCTTCATTCGCGGACGGGACACGCAAGGGTTCGTGGTGGCCGCACGTACCACGCACAGTGGACGGGCGGTCTGCCCCTTCAGCGGAAGCAGCCTGTACTGCTTCACAACCAGAGGGTGTGCAGGCCTCCGGATCTGCAAGCCCAGGGCCTTCTGTTCAAGCAGAAAGCCTCAAGACACTGACACCCGCCCGCGTAAGCCGCGAGTGGGCATCCAGCGCCCCTGCCGAGGCGATAGACACAACGGCAAGCCCAACGGCGTCTCGGCACCAAAGGAACGACACAGCTCGTTGGAGTGTGCAAAAAAAGAAAAAGCACGCATCACAGGGCCTGGAAAGGGCTCTGTGACTTAAGGCAATAGTTCTTTCAGTACACACAGCACAAATTTATACTCAAAATGGATACACAAATTATACAATGGAACGTGAGAGGTCTTCTAAGAAACCTTGATGATATCCAAGAGTTGCTACACAAACACACACCAAAAGTGCTGTGTGTACAAGAAACACACTTAAAATCTAAGAACACGAATTTTCTACGCCAATACGTTATCTTCCGAAAGGATCAGGATGGTGCTGTGGCGTTTTCTGGTGGCGTGTACTCATTATAGTTAATCAAGGAATTGCATGTACCCACCGACCACTCCAAACGTCCCTTGAGGCAGTGGCTGTTTGAGCCGTTCTCTTCAACAAACTGATCACAATCTGCTGTCTTTACATGCCTCCGCACTACCAGCTCCGAAAACATGAATTCCAGTCCTTAATAGACCAACTTCCAGAACCATATCTGGTCCTTGGAGACTTAAATGCACACAGCAGTCTATGGGGTGACTCTCGCTGTGAGGTCGTCTGATTGAAGAGTTTGTTTTCTCTTCTGGCGCATTTCTGTTGAATAAAAAACAACCAACATATTACAGCCTTGCTCAGCATAACATCTCCATCACTTCTGCCCCTAGTTAAATGGAAAGTTATCAATAATCCTTACGAAAGTGACCACTGTCCAATACTTCTGAACTGAACAACGGACATGTCTGCCTTAAGCATAGATGCAGAATACTTTACAGCATTTCTAATTGATGCTGCAGCCAAGTGTATACCACAAACAAGTTGACTCTCTGGAAAACGACGAGTCTCGTGGTGGAACAATGAGTGCGGAAATGCGCGCAAGAAACAAAACAAAGCATGGAAGTTCCTTCGGGACTCTCCAACAGCGGAGAATCTTACTAATTTTAAGAACATAAAGTCGCAAGGTAGGAGAATGCGCCGACAGCCTAGAAGGGAAAGCTGGCAAAAGTTTTTATCGGGCATCACTTCGTACACACATGAGGGTAAAGTCTGGAACATGGTTAGTAGGGTAGCAGGTCGACAAGCACATTCACTTCCTCTTGTAAACACCCAAGGCGACAGCTTGGAAGACCAGGCCAACTTCCTGGGCGCACACTTCGAACAGGTATCCAGCTCATCACACTATTCTGAAGCTTTCCAGCGATACAAAACAAGAATCTAAAAACAAATTACAGCGCAAATCCACAAAACACAAGGCATACGGTGAACCTTTCCAATTAGCTGAGCTCCACGCATCACTGAACTGGGGTAGTGACAAGATGTGTCTTATGAATCTTTATAAAAGCCTTATACGCACACACCTAGATTATGGGGCGATAATCTATCAGTCTGCGACACCAAGCGCCTTGAAGATGCTCGACCAAGTCCACCATTTGGGCATTCGTCTTTCTACGGGTACTTTTTGTACTAGCCCCGTAGAAAGCCTTTAGGTTGGATCGAACGAGTGGTCGTTACACCTTCAGAGATCCTACCTACCTTTTGTATATTTCCTCACGGTGAATGCAAACAATGAACACCCCTCACACACTACAATCAATGATTTGTCCAGTTCTGGACTTTTTCACAACCGTCCATCGATGAGACAGCCCTACTCACTTCGTGTGAGGGACCTAGCTCAAGAAACAGGTGTGCCACTTCTCGAACACTAATTGCTCCCGCTGCACATCTCCCGCCATGGCAGTGGCAGCTTATAGATTGCGACATATCTTTCGTGGAAGTTACAAAACACGCGCCTATTGCACATATCCGTACATACTTCCTTGAACTACAGCACAAATACGCTTGTCCAGAATTATTTACATACGCCTCAAAGTCCAATACTTCTGTGTCTTACGCAGCCATTGATCCATCCTTTTCCAATGCCGGTGTTCTACACCCGAATACAAGCATCTTCACAGCAGAGGCGTACGCCATTCTTGCGGCCGTCAAACACATTAAACAAGTAAAACTACAAAGTGCAACGATATGCACGGATTCCTTAAGCACACAAAAACACATAAGTACACAAAAACCCTGTCATTGTCTCGCTATACTCTCTTTTATGCATGATCTACTCCCTCAAACATGTTGTAGTGTGCTGGGTGCCAGGGCACCGCGAGATACAAGGAAACGTGTTGGCGGACCAGCTAGCTGCATTCGCCCATGAAAACGTTGCTGCCAATACACTCATTTCCGTTCCTCCACTTGACTCAAAACTCTTCCTTAAAAGAAAGCTCAGGGTTTATTGGCAGAGTACATGGCATACACACGCACAAAACAGACTACACGTTATGAAGCCGCATCTGGGTAATTGGCCGCTAGTATCAGTCATGCCACACAGAAGTAATACTTACAAGGCTAAGAAAAGGACACACACACAGTACACACTCACACCTTCTCTCCGATGGTGATCCACCCATGTGTGCGAAATGTGGTGAACCATTCACCGCGCTTCACGTTTTAATTCAGTGTAAAGAACTAGACACTGTTCGAAGAAAGCATTTTAAATTACCCTACCAACAGCAAGTACCTCTTCATCCATCGATGTTCATAGGTAGGGAACCAGCTTTTACTTATCAATCACTGTTTTCGTTTTTAAAAGATGTACATGATTTTTCACGTGATTTACCTAGGCATTCCGAAGCATGGCCTCCTAACGGAGGCTGCTGCTGCGGTAGTTACACTTAAAGAAGCACCTGCCTCGCAGCCCTTGGACTCAAGGGCGTGGACGGGGCATTCGTGCTGGTGCCATATACCCGTAGTTTTGCTGTAGCAACCACTCGCCATTCATTCTCACTACACACGTCACGGTCATGATTTTAATAGATATATGTTTTACCCGCCTTTTGCGCCAGGAATGTTTAGGCCCTTTTACAACCACTTACCATAATCATTGTTCCTGTTCATTACTATGTACTGGCACTCTTTGGCCACCAAATGGCCCTTGCGCCAATAAACATCATATATCATCGTGTCCGCTAAAGGAACTGGCAACCTGTTTTTATTGTGCCCATCTTCCTTGGTGCTATGGAAAGCTTACTGGTCTGAGTGCTTTGTGCATAAAACATGGTGCAACATTTTTTATCAGAATTTTTTCAGTCTGCAGCACTGACAGTCGTACGCACAACATGGGCTGCAAAGTGGTAGGTGAGCACGATTAAAGGGACACTAAAGGCAAATAACGATTTATGTCAGAGTGAAAGGTTAATGTGTGAGAATGTCTAAAACGTCAATATGATCAACAGCAGTGCTCTACTAACCGAGAAATTAAGGTAAATGTAGGACCCGATGTGCGCCACGAGTGGGACATTTTGGAAATTATTCCGATGATGTCCAGAGTACAGTTAACCACTAGTAATCAAACTAGTTGCAATAAAAAAAGAACCTTCCGTGCATCACAAAACGTAATAAAATGCTGCTTGTCTAATATTTGCCTTTAGTGTCCCTTTAAAGGCCAACTCTGGCGTATTTTGGCCATGTCAAAGTAATGGTGCTTTTATGTTCCTGAGATGCTCCTCTCACGGGCCCGATAGCAGAAATACTTGGCAAATTGGCGAATAATTTTAAATAGGCAAAAAAGCGCAACACCGAAACCGAAACCTAACCGAGCATACTGTCTTCGTGTGACGTATAAGTCAGGAAAAACCGGAAATGATGCAAGGCATGCCGGTCCCGCCAGCGCGTAGTATGAAAACTGCGAAAGCGGTGAAGAGTAGACGCTCAGGGGAAAGGTGACTCCCTCGGAAATATGTCTTGTGTGTGACTGTCTGACTGCCACGTGCACAAGCTCCTCCTCGTAGCAGTCAGAAAATGACAGCTGCGATTCCGATGCATTTGGATGCTAACTAAACTCGCCATTCCATTCCTCTTCGATGAAGTGGAACGCTCCTGTTTAGTTTTTTGCTTGCCTGGTTGCGCATTCCAGGTGGCGCCACCTATCCAGGCAGCTCAAGTTTGTGGGGCCGCGATCGGGTAAAATGCTATCGCTGAGAAGTTTGCGGACTAACTAAAGCTTCTTAATATTGCTGTGAGAAGAGTGCATAAGTTTGGCTATAGCGGCGTTGAAAATCGCGTTGTTAGGGCCAAAGGACTTTAATATAAGCCAAGTACGATCCACCTTTCGCACCAACGTTACTAGATTAGGCTACGTTGTTTCGCACGACGCGCAGCTCACTGTATATCGATAGGCCCGGTCATTGTGCACCCTGTATATGTTTTGAAAAGTGTTTCCGTATGGTAATGTTCACGCATGTGAATTCTTTAGTCGGTACGGTATTACCGAACTTTCCGTGCGGGAAACCCGCATTGCTAGCTAAAACACTCTAATATAAAGATGCAGGGTAATCGTTAGGTGCGAGTGTTTCGTGTCTGCCAACAGGGAATCGTGTGCAGCCCACAACGCAACACCACTTGCCACCCATCGCACGCACTACCACAAGGAACTGAAATTCGCACGCCCAGCCAACGAAGGGCTGGCCAAACACACGTGATTGTTGCCTTACGGATAGCAGACGCTCTAGTGGCCCCTCGGTTTCGTCACTTCCGCTATGCCAAAAATGACATCACGCACACAATGTTGCCAATAATTTTGGTAAGTGAGGTGGGAAGAGTCTGGGCAATCAATAAAATTCACTTGTAATGAATCTGCATATCTCTCCAGCTTGTAATTTGGCATAAATAACGGGTATGTGAAAAGGAACGTACCCAGCGAATTTTATTGAGATCCATTGACCTTGAAAAATCGCCGGAGTTGGCCTTTAATTGCTGGTACACAAATGAGACCCTCTCTCTGAAACCTCCCGAGTCCTGGGTTAAAGTTAGGTCCACCAATTTTTTCAGAAAGTTCAGTATAGCTCGAATAGACCACGTAGACAAAAAGTGTTAAAGCTTAGCTTAGTAAAAGTTGGGGTTTGCATGTGGTGCAATGTCGAATATTTTGGACATCAGGACTTGAAATGGTCCTGACGTCCAATATATTGGACGTCAGCACCAAATAACATGGCAAAAATAACGTCGGAACGTGCCTCAGTTACTTAAAAATGATAAGCAAGCAAAAAAACTTCAGAAATGCTAGGAAATGCATTTGAATAAATATGTACTTAGATGTGCGCGGCCGTAGAAGACGCCAATGCTGAACGCTGCCATTTTCGACTAAATTGCAGGCGTGCCGCAGCATTGATTTTGCCCACACTTGACAGAGGGCACCAGTAGACGTTGAAAAAACCGAAAAAATAGTTTTCATTGGCAAATAGCAGGTGCAGGGGTTGGAGCGGATGACAATGAGTTGTCCAATATATTGGACAATTCTCCATAGCCGGGACTCAAGAGGCTATTCGGGACGTGGATTGAGTGATGAAGACATAATGCCATAATTTTCCAGCTGACTAGCAGAAGCGAATGTTCCGATTTGGCGAGCACTGATAATTATCGCGTTGAAGCAGAACTATCAACAAGCAACGGCCTCTTCAAGAATGCTACTGCTGGTGATGAAAGCATTCAGTTTCAACGTAACCATGAACGCATTGGTAATGATAACGGTAAAGACGAACACGTTGAAATAGAGCTGTGGCCAAGCAAGTGTGCCTTGACTGGTGATGGGTGATGATGAAAGCGTTGAACACGAGGATTAACGCGTTGATGATGAATGATGATGATGGAAGTGTTCAATCAGAGCCGTTAGCAAGCGGCCGCGTGAACGTTTATGATGATGGCGATGATGATGATAATTATTTTATTTACATATACTGCCGTCTCATTGTGAGACATTGCAGGGGAGAGTACAGAAGTTGCTTGCAAATCAGGCATAACATGAAACAAATTAGCATACAAAAAACGCTAAACTGCGTGATTTAACAAGCACATAAAAAAGCAAGTTATACAAATGCGCGTATAACAAATCAACATTGCATCAAATAACACTTGCAACATTGCAAGTGTTATGTAATCAACATTGCATCAAATAAAATGCATTGAACTGATGATGAAGGCGTTTATTATGGTAAGTAGTGATGATGATAATGATTAATGCATTGAAACAGAGCCATCGGCAGGCGAAGTTCCCATCTACGATGAAGAAAGTTGATAGACCTAGTGTAACTGGTGTTCCTGGTGTCCATTTATATGGACACTTGACTTCTTCAAGAACTAATGCTAAATCTTGCAGGTTTTCTGTTCTCAGTTTCGTATGTATTGTTATTGCACATATGCAAAAAAATATTTACTTGCACAAGTAGATTAGCTGTGGGATACAAAGGGTTAACGAGTCTTTGTTAACCCCCTATTGCACAAATTATTAAATCATGTGGGAAAATTTTTTTTGTCATGTGATTGTTTTTTGCATCAAGAGAAAGCATTCTGAAAAAGAAATTACATTTATTGGACACATGGAAATAAAGATATTGCTATATGCCAAATACGGCACATTGTGCAGAAATCTTTTCTGCATTAAGTGAAGTGCAACTGGGCAACTAGTGCAGTTAGTTGCTTCCTGAATTCAGAGAGAGTTAGACTTTGCATTTGCACAGATTTCTTTGCACAAAGTGGACGATGGCAGTTATCAGGAACGTTGGCATTATGAACGTGCCTGAGGCGTTCCAGGCGCTGCACCTCAATACCACCAAAGAAAGGAACTTTTGTAGCTTAAAATTCAGTGAACTCAAACCTGCAAATACGCCACACTGTGGTATGCACACAGCCTTGCACCAGGGGAGCTATAGTGTTGGTGCGCTCACATTGGAGCGGCATGTGCGCTATTGTGCGTCCGCATAGCTTACTAGTTTGTGTAGCGGCATTGTTTGCGTCTAGACCTAAATCTCGCCACGCGCTGAGCACGTGCCTTGAATTGTAAGAGCATTCAACGGGGCACTGGCAGTGATGCCTTGAGGATTTGTATAATTACATCGTAGTAATATTTGCATTGCTGCGGGTGAAAACCCCCATGGAAACTGCTGATTGTTTCACAGGGCGTCTGCAGCTAGTAAAACATGCATTGCATCATGTTGGCGCCATAACTACAAAACCACATCAAAGTGAACTTCGATATTCAACAATTCGCAAAAACTATAACTTGTTTTTCACACACCTATTACATAATCATCAGCAGAGTCCTAGAGGTCTGAATCTTCTCTTCTGGAGGGTATGCCAGTGCCACAGGTCCTTTGTCGAGGCTTTTGCAACCGTGCGTGAATCCATGCTGTCACTCTGTCGGCACTCAACCGGAGATTTGCGCAGTGTGCCAAATCTGGCACATACCGATTTGCGGTCAAAGGCCACACTTTTGTACACGAAAAAAAAAAAAGAAAACCTTTTATCCCTGCCTTCTGTTTACCCCCCAGAGCACACAAAAATATTTTTTAATAATTGCTGCAAATGTTTGATATGCTAGAAAAAAATATTCGAACCCGCACGCAAAATGATTTCAAGTTTTTTTTTTTTTCTTTTTTGAGATGACAACTGTTCCTGCTTTGGAAAGCTTTCAGTATATGGCAGTACCTATTTTATTTGAGATCGGGAAGATTATAGGCATTGTACTGGGTGCGCCAGTTTCTTGGCAAACTTTCATGCAGCAGCTTTAAAAAATGAGAATTGCTATGGGCCAAATTTGGCACACTGTGTGATAGAGGGTTAATTAACCGCATCAGTATCATTTTGGCTATGGAAAAGTATTTCCGCCTTGACACAGAGTTCATTTTTATTAAAAATTTGTATAAAAATAAAAAGGCTGCTTATGAGGAGGATAAACCAGTGAGAACATGGAGCCACTGCTCATGTGTGCATTCCTCTATGCTCAGAGGCCACTGGCAAAATTGTGTCCCTGTACGTGCTCTTGCAGGGAGCAGAGTTGTGCCTACCTCTTCCTTGTCGCTCGGAATGATGTCAGACGTTTCAGTTCACTGCTCAGAAGCCAACTGCAGACGCAACAGTGCAATTTCAAAATATGGTGCACACCGCAATCACTGCAACTGTGGTTCCACTCTGCTAGTTGCCCGTTGTAACTGAGCAGTGGCGCCACCATACCAGCATGCTAAGTTTGACTT
Organism: Rhipicephalus sanguineus; assembly: GCF_013339695.2. Taxonomy (NCBI): domain Eukaryota; kingdom Metazoa; phylum Arthropoda; class Arachnida; order Ixodida; family Ixodidae; genus Rhipicephalus; species Rhipicephalus sanguineus. The sequence continues at coordinate 20,676,956 of NC_051176.1, read as the reverse complement.
CTATGTGGAGGGACATTACTGCATAGCTTTGGACCAAAATGGCAAGCTTAGTGCAACTCTGCTAAAGGAAAAAGCAGCCAGAGCTCCTACCATGTTTTCTAGTTGTACAGCTTTCTTTTATAACTGCATCTGTTTGCGTTGATGTAAATGTACAGCAAGCAAAACTAAAATGATTTCTCAAGCAGCATTTTGTGGCAGTAAAGTGATTATCTGCAACTTATTTGTTAACCGCTTGCAGACAATCACCTGTTGGTGTCGTTTCTGTCAGAAATGCTACTGGCGAGAGCCACCATGCACTGATGTGGTCGGCAGCAATACAGTGATTTCATTGCATTATTAAAGGGATCCTCACCAGACCACATAACCAATTTTTGCACTGAAAGTTTTACGTGCCCAATAGAGAACGTTCTACCGTAAAAATTTTTCAAATTGTTTCATTACAAGCAGAGATAAGAAATATTTGGAAGTGGCATGCAGCCACGGTGTGCAATGGCAAGATTTGCACCCTTGCCCTGTCTAGCCTTCACAAGCCAAACTCCTTTCCTGCATTCTGCCGCACCTGAGCCGGACGATTGTGACACACATGTCATGATGTCTGGGAGAGATGCACGCTGTCACTTTCTCTGCGTTTTATGTTGTGCCTCCTCATAAGCGGCTCTCTTTGGTGCGCGGCACAGCTCTTTGACCTGCGCAATGCACTCAGTGTTATGCGTCATTGCCCCATGTTGGAGAGCAGCACCCGCAAAGAGAAAAGCAGACGACGTTCCGATTGAAATCTGAGCTTTTTCTGCGGTGCATATTACGCGTAGTTACGCAACTCTTGGCAGGCACAATCGTGATTGCATTTGTCAGCATAAGATGGTAAGACCTGGTCAGGGGCCCTTTAAAATACCAGTGTGCTTGATTGGGCTGGTTGGTGCTGCATGGTAAACGAAGAATAAAAACAGCGCTAAACACGGGACGAGAAGTGCCGTGTATGTGTCCTCTTCTCGTGCCGTGTTCACATATCAGTGTTTATACCAATACTGAAGGCATCTCCAACTATCAGTCTACATAACCTGCAAATGAAAAGTGGGCCCTTGAAAAGTGTTAGAAGGCCCATTTAAGGAAGGTAAGCAAGCAGGAAAAACGTTACTAAAGCAGGAATGTTTTTAAGAGTCCGAATGATTCTGGTGATCCTGTGAAACAGTATGCAAAAAAAAAAAAAAATATCTAAGAAAGATGTAGCGACCACCTGTGCCCGATGACGTATGCCAGCACAACAGTGGGAATCCAGCGTTCTTAGGCAGTCTTTTTGTCTGCAATTCATGTTTCCTTACTTTTGGGGCTGTTGTACCTTGCTACGTTACCTCTTGCCCTCCCCCAGACTTAAGTGCCTATTCCCTGCACTCACGGTGAATCTGTTTTTACTAGAGCTGTGCGAATAGCAAAATTTTGGGTGCGAAGCGAATTCAAATATTGAAGTGTGAGTACGAATCGAATCGAATATTTTTCGAATATTTCTCGAATATTTCTAGAATATTTTTCGAATACTTCGAAGCGAAATTCAGAAAGAAAGTTAGAGAGGATTCCTAAGCATATTCTTAGAGATAGCAACATGAAAGTGTTTCTTTTCGCTAGGTTAATGAAGCACTGGTGGGGTGGTGTTTCGTAGTTTTCTTATCAAGAATGAGCCAATGTAGAGGCCGAATTCTATTTATGTACATGATTTGGTGCAACCAAAGTGTTGCCAACAACACTTTACACTTGATAGGTAAAGATGCCATTTCCTCAGCCTCTCCTCCTCTTTCAACTTCTGTGGAAGCCTGACTGATGTGGCGGACAAGGGTGTGCTCCCTTCAAGTCCGGAGTTCGTCTTGGCAAAGTTCGACTGTAACGGAGCTTGAAAGGCAGCTTTGCCGCAATACCGGGGTATGATGAGGTGAAGCATATTGAAAATCTAGGGACCACTTCCAATCGGACGTTGACTGTGTCTTGGCAAAGTTCGACCGTAACGGAGCTTGAAAAAGCAGCTTTGCTGCCATACGAAAGTGTAATGAGGTGAAGCATATTGACAATCCGAATACTTTCAATCGGACGTTGACTGTGTTTTTGGGAAGTTCGAATAGTAAAATTCCAGTGCGAATCGAATCGAATAGCAAACACTATTCGAAAAATATTCAAAATTCCGAATATTCGCACACTCCTAGTTTTTACTTCTCGGTAAACGCCTTGAGCTGTCAAGGCGTATTTCTTTTCCTCTTCCAGACGAAACTCAAGGGGTGACCCAACAAAACTTACCAGAAAAAATTCGTTTTGCACTACATTGAAGGGGGCTTCATTATGGACCACTCTTTTCCAATGCCAGTTTAACCCTTTGAGGGTCAAAGACTTACATGTGCGTCCAAGACGTACAGTACGGTCCACTCTTAGAGGGAACACGCGAGTGCGCGGCCGGCGGTCCGCGGTGCGCTAACTGCTGGCGAGATTTGTAAACGCGGAGCACGCGCGTAGAATCACAAGGGCGGTTCGTGTCCCGCCCTTGTGATTTCTACGGTTGGAAGGACAAGCTTGCTATTATCTCTGCATTGGGCATAAATTTCCTTGTCTGTTGTAAAAAGCGGCCGGCTGGTGCGAGCAGCATGTTGAAAGCTTACGATTAAGTTATCGGTGAGCACTTGGGCTAGTTGCTAATTCATTATGAGGGAAACTGTGCAAAAACAACAAAACAAAGAGACAAAGGGAGAACAGAACAGCACAAGCCCATGTGCTTGTGCTGTTCTCCCTTTGTCGACGTTGTTTTTTTTTTTTTTTGCGCAGTTTCCCTCATAATGAGCACTTACACTAGTTACGCAAGTGACAGGCTTCGTTATCACTTTCACAGAATTCCACAGCTGGGGGCCCCACTCGAAATTTGGCTGCTGGGGCCGCGAATCGCATCGCATCAAAACTGGCGAGAAAGCAGTGCAACAAACACCTTTTTTTTTTCTGCCTGCTGATTACGCGACGAGGCGCAGAAAGAGTGGTGGCTACATGAATCGCACTGCTGAAAAACGTGCTAAGTGCAGGGCCGGCAATTGTAGCAGACGGACAGCGGCAAATGCGGCCCTTACGCCTTTATGCACGTGCGCCGCGTTTACAAATCTCGCCACCATTTTGCGCCACGCGGGCCGCCAGCGACGCGATCATGTGTTCTCTACTGTGGACCGCACTGTACATATACATCAGTGCTTGTATGTTTAAAACGTGCGCCTTTTTCAATCATTTCTCTTGCTTGGCATGTGCTGCCATGCTGCGGGAATACATGTAATTTTTTTCTTGCACCGATGTCTCTCCGTTTTTTTTTATGCTTTACTACAGCTGTGCGCCGGCTAGTTTCAGTTTCATCCTTCGGCCGGTTCCTGCTTGTTGCACCCACAAAACTGATGGCATTTTGGTTTAGAATCTCTCAAAAGGTGACTGATTTGTTACTCTCTCGTTTATTGTTCCCTGGTACGTGATTACACCTGTTTCCATGCAGGTGCTGACTGTCACAAACGATGCCGCTGTGGTTGTATTTCCTGTTTTAGGGACTCTCAAAAACCGCTTCCATCTCATTGGCGATAAGACGAATGATTATTATAGGTTTCGGACTTGTTTTTGCTTTCCGGACACATTCACAATTACACTGTTTTCTTCACTGTGCTCACCCGCGCAGTTTGCTTGCGCTATGGCAGTGCGCGCCGGTTTCTCTGCCGCAAGTGAGTCTAGCAGCAATTCCTCCGAATCACCGCTCGACTGCCGAATCAGAATTTGATTCAGTCAGCCCGTCATACGAGGAGTTACTTATGAGTTGAGATTCAAATGTTGATGGGTCAGCGACATCTCAAAACCGTGCGCGTCGAGACGACACTGACTGGATAAAAAGTGGCTTTTCTGTGCCTCGTGTTTCCACTTGACGCCACCTTGTGCACCTATTTTTGTACGTCTGGGAACTGCACAGATGTTTATTGCAATGTATAACCTTTAAGTCATGTAAGCTTTTTTTAAAATTTATCTTGCGATTACTCATGAATAAATCGTGTGTGTAACAACACAAATGATTTTTTTGTCACTTTATGGTCGCCCTAAAGAAATTACAACTTTTTTCTGAAATAGATTCAACTGAAGAATTTAGTAAGCAATAAAAAATTGACCGTCAAAGGGGTAATATCACTCACTGGAAGAGGCTGAACTCTCAGATTCAGTACATCTTGTTCTCTTTTCAACACGACTCAAAGCTGGCACCATGAAAGAAGCCATTTTGAAATTGGTGGCTAGCAAGGAGTCGGTGCTCTGAACTTTGATCTTCAGCAGCTCCTTGTGATATCTGATGTTGCGCGCTGACAATGCATGTGCACCATCTGGAAGAAGCATGGGCCATCACCAGAGGGACACTAAAGAGAAAAAACGATTTTTCTCATATTAGTAAATTACTCTTTCACAATTCCAGAATTTTCACGCGTGCTGCAAGAAGACACTTGGTAAGCGCGAAAATGTGCAAAAAGAAAATGCGGGTAGCGACACCACCTTGAAATTTCCCCACCAAACGTCGTGACGTCATAGATTCTGATGGCCTCTGCTAGGTCCTACGTAGTTGCTAATCAGTAAAAACTAAGTGCACTGTCCTCTGAGGGGCCGATAGACTTAACATATCAAGTTTCAGGAAACTTCGTTTGGCGAGTGTCGCCAAAATATGATAAAAAATTCACTTTGGAATTCGTGACGTTACATGCGGAGATTTCAGTACAAAATTTGGAAATTATACTTTGACCTTGATTTTCTCCTCTATGAACGAACTTATGATGGTTCGTTCATCATAGAGTTCTCAGAGTATCAATCTAAAGCGCATCAATGTTTCACTTTAGTGTCCCTTCTTCAGGCCTGTGTGAAAAACTAAAAAGTGCTTGATGAGTTGGTCTCATCACGAGTGCTTTTTGCTAGTATGGTCTTGACAAGCTCAGCTAGTCTTTCATTGTTGAAGGGTTAAGTGAAAGGGTGTAAATTGGTATAAAAATTGCTGGAGAACGTATTGCTGCGAAAAGAAGTGCAGTCAGCTGATGTTATACAGACGGCCAGTAACAGCTTCAAATAAAGGTATGCAGATAAGCAGCAGTGTTTAAACATTTGTCACATGGCATATTGCTGTAAGCTATTGAGTGAAAAAAATTCAGGCCACGTGGTTCAAAAGGAATTCCTGTGCATTAGCGCATAGGCTACAAACGCAATCTACAAATTGTCAAGAAAAGGGGCGCATAATTGCAGTCTAATGGTAACCAGCGCATACGAGAACATTCAGACATGACCACCAGCATTCATTTAATACGTTGATTGCGTCAGGGGCCGCTGTTCTGACACACATGAGTGCGTGAACATTGCAACAGTGTCTGCATGACATTGTGTCTTGAATGACATATACTTGAAGGTGTGCAGTGAAACCGCTTTTTGGGCACAGTGCATTGCACATGATGGAAGATTCCCTTGCTCCCACTGCAGTGTTGCGAACTCAAGCATAAATGCAGTGCAAATACACTAGCAAGGAATTGATAAATGTGTATGCTGTTAACCCTTTCCCTACCATGAAAAAAAGAAGAAAATCGTACCAAAGTTACCAGAAAATTTTTTTGCTCAATTTGCAGAGTTATTATTTTTTTAATATAGTGGTACAATTATTTCAATTAATTGGGTTTCCTTTATTTCACTAATTGCGTATAAAAGATAGCCCGAAGATGGCTTCACCACGTGCCAATACATTGGAAGATTGCAATAAAATGAAAGCTGAGAGGCACAACATGAACAAGAAAGATAACTATGACGAGTATAGTCGCCATTGATTCCATGTGGGATTCTTGATCACTTGGGTCTCGTGACTCGTCAACGGGAGTGAGTGCAGTGCAACCGGGGATTGTTGCACTAGCGATTGTTGGCAACTCAAGTGGGGAGTGACTGACACTTGTGATATGCCCTTTGCATGACCCAGCGTGAATGCACAGAAGACAGGCTTGACTGTCAAGACCCTTCTCTATCTTCTGCGCATTTACCCTGTGTCATGTCACACCAACCAGCCCAGACTGCGATTCTAGACTCTGCCAACTCTTACTGTCATGTTAGTTTTGAAGGGAATGGAAATTACACCTTTGCTCACTTGACCATGCTTCAGCAGCATTGAAAGATCAAAATCCTCCAGTGCCCTTTCAGCAGGGGAGGCACATAACAGGCTGTTCATTTTGATTTGTTAAGCATGTTTTGTTGCTGAGGATGTTGTCATGGTTTAGGCTTTTTAAAGTTACTTAGGGGTATGTAGAATAATTGTTTAAAATTGACACTGCGTTGAAGAGATTACAGAAAGTTCCCCTTTCATCATGCATGGTGATGAGGCTCTCGCAAATGTGTGGGTGACACACAGCAGATGTCTTCTTTGCAGGATATCTTAGAGCATTTTTTCATCTTGGTGAATAAAAGTGCATCATAGTTTCACAGACTTTGCACACAAAATCATGTTGCAGCAGAATCAGATTTATTTCTCCAAAAGCAAGAACACAACATTGGTATTGTGCTTAGCATTACAAGTTCTGCTAATGTGGTAATCATAGTAATGATGCTTTTATGGAGTCTGCTTATATTCATAAAATTTGTGTCTTGATTTCTCTTCATGTAGGAAACCAACCCAATGAAGGCAGCGCTTGCAAAAGTCGTGCCCACACCCAACAATGGCTCAGCTGAGCTTGTCTGCCTCCACGTGGACAGGGTACGAATTCTTTGCTTTTAAACAGTGATGTTGTTTGGTGCCACACACACACACGACTAACTTTATTGCAATACCTATTATATTGAAACTCTAGGCACATTCTTGTTGTTGCTGTGAGGTTCCGTATAAAGTCGAAATGAATGAGATCGCTGACACCTGACATTTGTGGCTCAGGTGGAGGAATAGTGCTGGCTGTCTTCCGTTGCATGAAAGGTCTAAAAGAGGGCAGGGAAGGGAGGGGGGGGTACGTGGCTCCAGCAGCAACTACGAGCTGCAGTGCAGGGTCGCATGCACCCTACCTTGACAGGGATCAGCAGATGACTCATACATTTCTCCTCTTGCAGTGCGCTGCCAGGTATGACACGGACCGAGGAAAAAACGAGAGCAACACAGGGTGGTGATCAAACTAACAACTAACTTTATTTCGAGAATGAACAGACCTGTGTACAGGAAAAGAACAGAGGGAAGCAAAAAGGAGGGGAAAATTCAGTAATAATAAAAAAGGTAGACAAAAATAAAAAGAAGGAATATCAGCCTTCGTGTTGAACAGTGCCACCGACACGTGTCACGGGTTATGTACGCAGTAACATGAGCCTTCAAAAGGTTAATTTCTTTTTGAGAGAGGGCAATTAAGGAAGTGCTGACGCACCCTTCAGATGTGCATATGAAACACTTCTGTGATTTCCCTCTCTGTTTGATTAAAAGAGCGTGCCAGAACTTTTGTGTCATGTGTATGGTCGCCCATTTGATGTTTTCACCGATCACCATGCACTATGCTGGCTGTCGTCATTGAAGGATCCCTCGGGCTGTCTCGCCCACTGGGCACTTCGCCTGCAAGACTACGACATCCGCGTGCTGTACCGCAACGGACGCCAGCATGCTGACGCCGACGCCTTCTCGTGCTCCCCCTTGCCTGACGACAATGCCTCCTGCTCAGTATCTCACATTGCTGTTCCTTCCATCGATGTTCACACCATCGCTACCGAGCAGCGCAAGGATAAATGGATCGCCTCGCTGATAGAATTGCTCACTGATCCGTCGGCAACACCAACTACTCGCGTGTTGTGTCGTCAAGCCCACCATTTCGCCATTCGTGACGACCTACTGCACCGACGCAATTACAACGCCGACGGCCGCCTGTGGCTACTTGTGATACCCCGAAGTCTACGTGCTGAAATATGCGAGTCTTTCCACTCTGATCCGCAATGCGTGCACTCTGGGCTATCCAAAACTTACCACCGCATTCGACAACGATACTTCTGGCGAGGGATGTACCGCTACGTGCAGAAGTTCGTCCGTTCCTGCCTCGATTGCCAACACCGAAAAGCTTCAACGCATGTGTCACCAGTCGGTCTACAACCATTACCTTGCCCTAACCGTTTGGGCGCGTGGGCATCGATTTGTATGGACCACTTCCTCTGACGTCGACTGGTAACAGTTGGGTCATCGTCGCCGTTGACCATCTAACGCGATACGCCGAAACAGCCGCCCTCCCAGCGGCTACAGCACGCAACGTTGCCTCCTTCCTGCTACACCGATTCATACTGCGTCACGGTCCACCCCAGGAGCTTCTCAGTGATCGAGGCCGTGTCTTGTCGGAAGTCGTCGAAGCCATTCTCAAAGAGTGCCATGCTGTTCACCGCAAAACTACTGCTTACTACCCGCAGACGAATGGCCTAACCGAACGCTTTAACCGCACGCTCGGCAATATGCTCTCAATGTACGTCGCCGCCGATCACACAAATTGGGATGCCATTCTGCCCTTCGTCACCTACGCCTAAATACCGCCCCTCACTGCTGGTTTTTCACCCTTCTTCCTGTTGTACGGAAGGCACCCATCGCACACCATTGACACGATACTACCCTACAAGCCGGATCGATCTGATTGTGTGCCTATTTCTGACACAGCCAGGCTTGCTGAAGAGTGTCGCGAGCTTGCAAAGACCTTTACGACGCATGAACAAGAGCGGCAGAAGAGCCTTCGCAGTGGCACCACCACTTCTGAGTCCACGTTCCTCCCCGGAGCGCTCGTATGGCTCTCAGTCCCTACTACTGCAACTGGCCTCTCTTCAAAACTACTGCCGAAATACGAAGGCCCCTACCGGGTCGTCGAGCGCACATCCCCGGTCAACTACCTGATCGAACCCATCGACCCAGCTTCGGACATGCGCCGTCGAGGGCACGACATAGTCAACGTGGAGCGCCTCAAGGCCTGCTATGACCCACTCATAGTGACAAGCTGTTAGGTCGCTGGACGGCTCCCTTTTCGTACCCGGGGTAATTGGGGTATAGCAATTGGTACTGTTTAACGGTTGCGCTCTCCAGTGGCTCCTAGTGGGTCGTCCTCTTCTAAACGCCACTCGCGCTCGTAGCCCCGTGCTTTTGCCTTGACTGTTGCCATAGCGCATTGTCGCCGAGTGCCGTCCAATAAACAGCTTAACACGTGGAACATTGCCGTGTGCTTACATTCTGTGTGGTGAGAAGCCAAATGGCCAGTGTGTGTCAGCAGCGAACAGGCGTAATGATGCCCTTTAAGTCTATCATTAATGCCCATCTGGACTACGTACTTCCTATTGCAGGGCAGGGGAATAGCGTACACACTGCCTTCTGAGCATTCGACAAATTTGTTTTTGTGCTTAACAATAAACTTTCTTAAACTGCACGAGAAGACAAAGACACAAGTAAGAAAAACATTTGGGAACACCACGAGCGCAGACTGGTTGTCGAGTTGCAGTGCGTTGCAAGCAGTCCACTCCATCCCCGGTGGCACGTTCACGTTGTTCTTCCGGAACTCGTTGCCCAACTCGTCGCACCATAGCCAGAAGCTCGGAGCGTCTGGGAGCTGGCTTGAAGGAAAATTTCGGCCCTTTCCTCAAAATACCCTGTACGTCTTCGGGCCGAATGGCGTTTTCAAGGACGGTGCTGCCGGACGTCCTTTGCTTGCCCTTCTGAGGAAGAGCCCATCTCGCACGTTGCCACAGGAATTCAGCGGCGCTTGCAGATAACCTCTTGTAATCGGCGATACGGTCAGCCATAACGAGCACCTTTCAACACCTTTGGTCACTTTGAACAATCACTCATAGCCAGTCGGAGTAAAGTCTTACGTTCCTCCAGCACTCGGATTTCAAAATCTCGGCTATTCTCCGGACGTGGCCCCAGGATGGAACCAGAAGCCTAAAAAGTGCTTGCGCCTGTGGGGGAACTATGCTGCGCTTCAGGATAGTTTCAGGAAATATTTTTTTCCTGCCAGAGAAATTGATTGATGTTAAAGTGTAGGATATGAAATGATAAAAGAAGAATTGGTCTTTCTAACAGTATTAACTTCAAACAACAGATTTATTTCGAATAATATAAAAAAAATTATCAAAGAAAAATGCATCAAAAAGAAGAAAAAAATCGAGAACAGCAATAGTACTCAGCACAGGGTAAACACAAAAACAATCGAAATATACGTTTAGAGTGCAAAGCCCTCATAGAAAAATAGCAAAAATATAAGCTCTGCAAGCACAAAGGTTATTTACCTTTGTGCTTGCAAAAATATAGGCATTAGTGCCTATCATGCCACTGCACAAAGCAGTTTCTCGACGCGGTGAAACAAAGGCTGGCTGCACATGTTTCGCAAAAAACAATATTTTTCTGCTCAACTTTCCTACCATAGTTTGCAGTTCTGCTATTTTTCAGTTTTTGTGGTTGGTGCTGGGGACCCTGAGGTGCCTTCCTGAGTATTCCTAGAAATGAACAGTGTAGCATGTTCCGAATCTGCAAAAACCCATAATTTGTACCCTCATTTGACCACTTTGTTTCTCATATAGTGCCGAATACCATACCGACATTCAGACTTGACCATTTTCACATCCACGGAAAGGTTCCAACGTGGTTGAAATAATAGCGCAGAAAAATGTGTTGCTATAGAGAAGACACTTGGTGAAGCTTCCTGTGGGATGGAACCGACACACTGAAGAAGGCAAGCAGCGCCTTGAACCTTTTCTGTGGCATCACTGATGGCGGACAAAGGCCTGGAAATATGTGTCATCGACACCAACAGCTATGCAGGCGCAGGACTTGAATGATTTCCATGTACACCACAAGTCCAACGAACTTGTGCATCTCCTTTTCAGCAACCTCCCTCCAGGATCCATCTGTATGTTGGCTTTTCGAAAATATGCATTCACGCATACTTATATGAGTGGTTGCATATCTCTCTGATGACTTCTGCGGTAAAAAACAACACGAAGAGGGCGCCGCGCGCCACTCGAGCACTGGGTCAAGGTCCTCTCCACGCCGCCTTCGTGGAAAGAACTCCGCTCTTTCAGCACTCGGCGCCAAATGCTCCCACCCAAATGAAGTTAACACCATGTCGATAAAAGCTGTTACGTTTAGTACACACCAGATACGTCTACTTTGACGCGCGACAGTGATAAAACAGCCCGAGGAGAGCACGAAACCTACCGATAAGTAGCTGCTGATGTTCTGGGATGGTCTGATGCACTTTTGCCGTCCGTACTGAAGTCTGACAAATCGAAGTCGTCTTCCGCGTCTGTGCTGCTACCATGATGCAGAGATTCCCACTAAGATTCATTGGAATCCAGCGAAATTCGTCGTTTCCGTGGAGCACCCACAAGCGACGTTGATGCCATGTCTCAAACGACGAGTGCTCACCTACCTGACTGCGAACGAGCTTTAAAAATCTCCCCACAGTGGATAAAAGAAATTCACAAGCGAAACTGATGAAAAACACGCTCTTTAAAGGGACACTAAAGAGCAAAACGATTTTTCTAATATTAGTAAAGTACTCTTCCACGATACCAAAAACACCACGCTTGCTGTGAGAAGACGCTTAGTAAGCTAGAAAACGTGCAAAAACAAAATGTGGGTGGTGACGCCACCTTGAAGTTTCCGCACCATTCGCCGTGACGTCACATCTTTTGACGGCGCCTACTAGGGACTGCGTAGTTCCTAATCGGTAAAAATGAAGTACATTGTCCTCTGAGGGGGCCATAGACTTAACATACCAAGTTTGGGGTATTTTTGTTAAGCCAATGGCACCAAAATATGATAAACTTTGAAATCTCTGACGTCACGCAGGAAGATTTTGGTGCGAAATTTAAAAATGAAACTTTGAACTTGATTTTCTCCTCTATTAGTAAACCTATGACGGCAAAATTAACGACATTAGAGTTCTCAGAGCACAATTTATCGATCTAAACCGATTCATTGTTTCTCTTTAGTGTCCCTTTAACCCTTTGGATTGCGTTAGCTGTCCAGGAACGCTCAGAGAGCGCCAAAATTTGAAGTTGAAGTCGTCGTTACTAGATTAACGATGGGAATAGGTGCAGTCACAAAAGTGTTAGAAGTCCAGAGTGGCCCCACCCAGACGACCGAAGCGCGACTGAAGTCCTGCTCATGCACTCGCCAATGTTTTCCGAAGGCCGACCGTCTGGCTCATGACGTCAGTCCAAAGTGCGCTCCCATTGGTGCAGGCTTGTGTGCATGTGCCTTTAGGGAGGAGACTTCTGAAGTTGTATCTGACTACGGTCGGAGCCTGGAAAGACCAGTTGTCATCCCTAATATCTACAATTTCTCTCATAGAATTAAGAAAATTATGTCGAAGTTTGACGTATGCGTTGTTTTTTCAGCGCCAAACAAGCTAAAAGGGCTTTGCAATAAATGCAATAAATGTGAAAGCGGAAGTGAATGTGAATGTCTCTTTTCAATAAATGTGAAAGCGGAAGGAAGGAAACAGGCTGCAGTGTTAAGCACAAAAACAAATTTGTTGAATGCTCAGAAGGCAGTGTGTACGCTATTCCCCTGCCCTGCAATAGGAAGTACGTAGTCCAGACGGGCATTAATGATAGACTTAAAGGGCATCATTACGCCTGTTCGCTGCTGACGTACCCTGGCCATTTGGCGTCTCACTGTGCAGAATGTAAGCGCACGACGATGTTCCACGACATAAAAGTTTTGGCACACTGTTTTGATCAGACAGAGAGGGAAATCACAGAAGCGTTTCATATGCACATCAGTGAAGGGTGCGTCAGCACTCCCTCAATTGCCCTCTCTCAAAAAGAAATTAACCTTTTGAAGGCCCATGTTGCTGCGTACATAACTCGTGACACCTGTCGGTGGCACTGTTCGACACGGAGGCTGATATGCCTTCTTTTTATTTTTGTTTACCTTTTTTTTATTACTGAATTTTCCCCTCCTTTTTGCTTCCCTCTGTTCTTTTCCTGTACACAGGTCTGTTCATTCTCAAAATAAAATTAGTTGTTTGATCACCACCCTGTGTTGTCTCGTTTTTCCTCGGTCCGTGTCATACCTAGCAGCGCACTGCAAGATGAAGACGTTCCAACTAGACCCTGTTGGAGCCTTATCGTACACTTGTACAGCGTGTTTTTGTGCCACGGTGTGAAACAGGGTGTTACCTTGATTAATGTCTTTACATTGAGGAGTGCACCTATTACACAAAGCATAATCATTGAAAAGTAGTTTGTTGAAACCATACATTACTGCATGTTAAATTGGTGTTTTTTCTGAAATGGTTATTCCCTTGAAATAACTCGTGCCAGCTCATGCTATGGAGTTGTTTGTAATAATTCTAATAATGACATCTTTAATGTCCCAAAACCATGGTAGATTATGAAGGATGCCATAATGGAGGGCTCCGGAAATGTTGACCTCTGGGGTTCTTAACGTGCACTTAAATCTAAGTACACGGGTCTCGAGCATTTTCACCTCCATTGAAAATGCAACCGCCGTGGCCAGGATTTGATCCCGCAACATTTCGGTCAACAGTTGAGCACCCTAACCACTAGATCACTGTTGCGGGTGGTTGTTTATGTGCATGGGATGTTTGAGGCATTAGAGTTGCATTGAAAGATGCTGGGGCCTTTATTATGTGGTGGTCTTTATGGGATGTCGGAATTTGCCTGGGAAAGTGTGAATCTCAACATACTGTCTACTCTATTTTAAGTGGGCCATGATATTCTGCCTAAAGATGTGTTTTATCCGAAGTCTGTAATATACGAAATTGGTGGCCACAACTTTGAGCTGCATAATCTTTTAAAAATTTAAATGTACCAGTGAGTTAGGAAAAATGCCAACATTTTACTAATACGCAAAAAGGAAGACGTGAGAGACTTGAAGAACTGCAGACTGTTATGACTCGGGTCCAGCGGGTGTCATCATCGGTAGCTGGCCCCCGCTGTTGAACCATAGCCCATCATTTGCAGAGAGGAAAGCACATTCTTACAAAAGAACAGAGGTTTATTTACATAGTTAAAAGAGAGAGAGAGCATTTTGTACAAAAGTCTTCGGCTTATATAGCCCCGCGTCTGCTAAGGCTGAGACACTCGGGAAGTGATGACAGCAGCTCCTGCCAATCTGGTGTCTTGCCGTCTCAGTGCTCCACCCACGAGAAAGGTTGAAGGGGCCACACAATGCACCTGGTGTATAGGCACTGGGCGGCCGTTGTAAGGCGCCAGCTACGCCTCTCCCGAAAAGCGCCCCAAGCGGCGGCAGGGACAGCACTGGCATGTGAAGCAGACGATGCGGAGCAGGCTCTGCTACTTTCGGCCCGTATTCGAAGAGAAGCGCGGCGTTTCTTTTTGAGCAATTTGAAGCTGTATGCTGTTGCGTTTGTTGCCAAGAGGCAAAGACAAGCGGCAGCAACAGTGTTATTTTGAACAATGCACGAAGCGTTCGACTGTCGGACATGTGTTCAGACAACGGGGCCCGTCATCGGGCTTCAGGCAGACTCCCGCGCAGTCATTTGCGGTCGTGGACACGTTTAATGGCCGCCAAGTCATCTAGAAAGAATGGCACGGTGTCCCTCTCATGTCCACACCGATGAGCGCTGTCGGAACATCAAACGAGTCAGCTTCTTTGCGTGGTGCTGTGCTTGTAGGCGTTTGTATTCGTTCGGAGACAGACCAGAGGGGGCATGATGCCTCCTCCCTTTCGGGACTGCAAGTGAGACAGGCCCGATTGGTGACACACCGTAAAATAAGCGTCTTTGCATTTTAACTGCCGAACTCGCTGTTCCTCATTATTGTCTGGAGGGCCCCTGGCCCGAAGGCGAGTCCTGACAGCGCAAGTGCACCCATGGCGCTGCCAGTTTTTTTGCGCTGCAGTTTCAAAGACTTGACCAGCTGGCGTACGCTTTTTCGTGCGTCTGCTCTAGAGAAGGGTCTCCGCTTGCACGAAGCAGGTCACGTGCACGACATCACGGAATATAAAGGCGACAACGAGTGCAAGTAGCGTTGAAAGTGCACCTCGCAGACGAAGCTTAACGCGATAAGCTACGATGTGGAGCTAGATGTAAGTAGCACCATTTCTATTTTTTAAATGCGAAGCATTTCTTAGCGAACCCTAGGCACTTTGAGCGTTTCTATCTAGGTATCTGTTTATCTAGCTGCCTACTACGTCTGCGTGCTCTCGTGATCACCTCCTTAACTTGGTGTAGACCAAAATTGGCATGGGAGGGTAAGCGGATTTGACGAATATGACTGTCTGCTCATGACATGAATAAAGTGAAAATCCTGTCGCGTACGTCGTCAAACCCTTTCTTCCAGACACGGGTAGCACATACCCGTTTACCACGGGCATCGGTGTACGGGTATGCGCCACAGGTGATTGACAGTTTATATCAACCCAGGAACGGCGAGAACAGACATTGGTAATTAAAATGCGAGAGCGTTAAGAAAAACCGACAACATCAGCGTTGACCCAACGAATGCAGAGAATAAAAATTAGGATCCCAGCAGGAATCGAACCCAATAGTTCTGCATGGCAGTCAGGTATTCTACCACAGAACCACGCCAGGTCTAGAACCTGCTTTGGAAAAACACCCTATGCAGGCGTAATGTCGGTGCAACGTCAGTTGTGGTTGTGCTGGCTATCTAATTTTATAACAAAGCAATAAACACTACATATGTACTCCTATGACACAGGCGTCATATCAAGTTACCGTCTGTAGTTCCAGTGTTTGCTCTGCTTTTATAGCAGTGTAATAAACGTTACATTTGTATTCCTATATGATTCAGCAAGCTATATTCAAGCGTTTCTCTGCCCTGGAGGAATACGCAAACGAAAGTTACGTATGATGTTCACATACTCGCACCGTAAAGTGCACTTCACTGCAAAAATACTGACGTATCTGCTGTAACATGGGTGCTGACGTTACGTCAGACCATAAGTTACCCTTTGAACGCCAGTGTAGTCGACGTGCCTGGTAAGACCATGATGTGTACACAACCACTGCACTTACAAAAACACGTCGATCCACCTCGTAACGCTTGGCTCAACACCAAAAAAAAAAAATGCAGCATAGAACTACTCGCTGACTGCTTCGCATGAAACCGATTCCCACAAGGTGCGGGATCTGCCGAATATTTAATACCTGGTTATTCTGTCTACATGTTAACATTGTCTCCCAACATTTGAAAAGGATATTCTATTTTCGGCTTTCTTTACGCAATGCTTGGCCGATTGCACATGTTGTTCCTCCGGTGTACATCGTGAAAACTCCTGTTCCCGTTTTGCTTTCCTTTTCTTTTCGATGTGTCGCCGATTCTAATATTTCAACAGCTATCTTCAGTCTATGTATTTCATGTAGCTTGACGCAATGAGGGCCGTCGTTGGCGGCCGGTGTGCGAACAAGGCCGTCGGCGACGGCATTGCAGACGCGAACCGATGAACTGGATCTACTCCCCAGCTTTATCCATGTTTGTAAAGCTGTTTGTGCAGCCTAAAGTGCAGCCTGTCTGCTCGGGCTTGGTTCCCGGGGCCTTTCGGCAGCGCAGGACACAAGCGACGAGAGCACAATAAAGTGCAGCCAACATCCAGCACCGCGTCCCCGCAGCAAGCGCCTGCTCCTTTCTGGCACTCACATGCCATTAGTTTCGCGCCTCCACCGAAAGAGGCGCCACCAATCCAAACTCGCCCCGTGCCCGGTGCCTATTGGTCGAGCATGGTCGAGATCGATGTCCAATGTGGCTGCAACTGCACTACACAATGTCAACGTACGAGTCCCACACTTTTTGCAACCTGATCCTGAGAACTCCCGGCGAGGAGGATGAGTCCGAAGGGGGGGATTGTCGACTTGGTCTCGAGCACATGCAAATGTTTACCTCTGCGTTCGGGTGAAGACATGCCGTGGTTCGGTTTGAACCTCTCCAGTGACGCCATCCCACGATGGGGCTGCCTCGCTCACCCGATCACAGGTGTCACAGCTGCGTAAGCAACTCCCAGGAAAATGCGCGGTTCAATGCCCCCGTCTAAGGGCCAACCCCTGGGGAAAGGTTTTTGACTGACAGGTCTATGCACAATGGCATCTGCCATGATGAATTCCAAGGCCAGACTTAACAGCTTCTTTGCCGGGAAAAGAAGATCCTGAGGTAGAGTGGCCAGCAGATACTGTGCCGAGGGATCTGTACTGTAGAAGGTCTGGCCTTCCTTGAAACGAGGCAGGCTGCTTCCCTGTAGTTGGACTGAAGACACGGGTTCCTCCAAGCACGGGCCCTTGTCAGCAAGAGGTCTCGACGAACCTGTGCCGGTCACACAACCACAAGCAGCGAGCACACGGCAACTCTTCCCTCGAAGTGCCTGGCTTGTTTACGCCAATCATCGGCAGTTTTCCCCGCTAAGCTACCCTTTTTATTACTTTTCGTAATACAAGAGCAGCCCTTCTTGAAAACACTAAAAAGCCATTCAACTGACACACTCGGTGGGTCTGCTTAAAAAACTCTCAACGAGAATGCAATGCACAAGCCGACCAATGAAAGTGTTGTGTGGGACGCGAGCGCGGCTGGGAATCAGCAGAGAGAAGCGAGTAGTGTGTCCCTGAAGAGCAAGCAACAACTGAAATTCAGAAGGGTTGCTGATCGGGTGAGTTGGTCATCCATGAACATAGCGTGTATCAGCGCGGCACATAAAAGAAAGGGACAGGACACAGACGTAGAGATAGGTAGGCGCTAAACTTCCAACTGTTTATTTCATGCCAATCACACCCATTTTATACATCCGCCAGAAAGCACAACTCATCTTGCACGTGTTCTCAAACCAAGAAACGTCATCTCCTTTTCTGAGAAGGAAATCGATGACGAGCTTACGCAAAAGTGTCCTAATTCTTTTATAGCTTCGGCTTCTTTTATCTCCCGTGTGAGCCGATCCCTAGACCTACCGATAACAATGCAGCTATACAGATCAGGGGAGCACCCACAGCCTTTGCAGTGTGCCGCCAGGAACCCTCCCGCCATAAGCTTATTTCTCGCGTTATAGCAGTGCTCGCGCAATCTGTCATTCAGACACCGTTTTGTCTGCCCAATATAGTACATCCCGCAGGATAAAGAAAACTTGTAGATGACACAGGACACACAATCAACGAATCTAACGTGGTGTTTCTTATCACAAGCTGGGGGAGCAACATTTCTTGGACAAGTTAGCTTGCAAAGCTCCCCTAGTTTTTTGGGCGCTGAAAAAACGACGCGTATGTAAAGCCCCAACCACTGGCACGCGTATGCACGCGCCTAGGCGTCAAATGCGCCTCTCGGCGTCGGTCGCGGAGGGCTGTACGCGTCCATACGCCTCGAGGCACGCGGGGTCAAGACGACTTTGATATTTTCGGCTACGTCACCACGCGTACGGCGCGCCAACCAATCAGAGGCCGGCATGGGCCGGCGGCGCCAACCAATCAGAGGCCGCGATACCTCTGAGTGCTATGCCTAATGGCCGCCGCTTCGAAGGCACCTCCGAGTGCAGGGCAAGCACGGAAACTACGGAAACTACGGTCGCAAACGCTCCTGAGTGACCGCGTCGTCATCCAGTACGTCGACGACACGGCGAACGACCGCGAGTGCTACCAGTGGGACGCTGTTTCGTGCCGAGTTCGAGCGACACCGACAAATCCAGCGAATGCTTCCCGGCTGCCCTTGCCCCGGTTTTGAGTGCCATCGTCGACCGAGTGAAAACATCGTACCTACTACTGCGGCATGTCGCTGCTCCTGTGCTCTTATTTGTGTGTATCTGCGCTCGGAACGCGTGTAAACATGCTTCGGAGGTTTGAAGTCCTCAGCGTGAGCCCTTGCCTACCACGAAGTCAATTCAGAGCGGTCTTGAGTGCGATCGTCGACCGAGCGAAAACATCGTACCAACTACTGCAGCATGTCGCTGCTCCTGTGCTCTGATCTGTGTGTATCTGCGCTCGGAACGGGTGTAAACATGCTTCGGAGGTTTGAAGTCCTCAGCGTGAGCCCTCGCCTACCGCGAAGTCAATTCAGAGCGGTGTCGTCTGCATTCAGTGTAGGCCTCTACCGTCGAGTTCGTGTGAACCAGTTCATGTGAGGAAGTTTGGTTGAAGGAAATTGATGGTAGTTGTTTCCGTCGAAACATAGACGCTATATATGACGCTAGAGACTTCGCGTGGCGCTTAAGCAGGAGTTTTTAACCGCAGTGTGTTTGTTTTCAACATCGCCATTCGCCTCATCATTGCCGAAAGCGAACATCGCACTTGCCAACGCATTTCGGTGATGTGACAACGTACATGAGGAGGATTTGCGGATTTTACGACGCTGAAACATTGGTTGACTTCGGCGCAAATCGTTTGCGTGTGTTGCCAAGCTAACAACAAGCGTGCGCTTGTTGGTAGCAGTGTGACGTATTTTCGTGCCGGGTACCAGTGTGAGCGCCCGCATGTGCCGCCTATCTTATCACTAGCGCCACCTACAGCGCTGCTATGCCGACTCAACACCAAGCCCAAGCGAGGGAGGGGTCAGGTTCGCTACCGCCGCCGCGACGGACGGTCACGGTTTTGGCGCGCTTCACTATGTTCTTTAATAAATAGTTTGTTACCTTGCTACTCTCGCCTCAGCCTTCATGCCTCAGCCATCACGCCCAGCCCTCACATCTGGCGCAGTCGACGCCCGAGCCTTTGTGCAGCCACTCAGCCACGCAAGAATGCAAGCGCATCAGTAAGCAAGCGAGCCAGCCTTCGCCCCGCGACAGCCGTTCCGCCATTCCTTTCTTTGTCACCGCCAGAGCATTTCCCGCCGTCCGCTCGCTTCCATGTGCGCGCCTGCGTGCGCTTGCTGGTGGACTCACTGAGTAAGAGTGTGTTTCGTGTGTAAACGTCAGCGTGTAGCCGGCTCGGCGCAACGCCATGCCGGGAATTGTGTGGCAGAACCTCGACCCGGTGACCATGTCGCGCCTTGGCGTCGACCTCATACGCGAAGAATTGGCCCGTCGACAGCTGGACATCACAGGTTCGAAAGAGGAGCTCTTTCAGCGTTTGCAAGCCGACATTCAGCAGCAGCGTGAAGCTACCCCCTCGGTTGAAACGAATGAATTCGCCTCGACCGCTGCGGCGCCTTTAACGCTGGACCCAGCCACTCTACAGAGCCTCGCCATGCTGTTCCAGCAGCTACCTCGCCCTGCAACAACGGTGACGACACTGCCAGACCTGTCATCGTCCATTCCGCAATTTGCTGGCTTGCACAGCCACAGTGTCAATACATGGCTTGACGACGTGCGACGAGTACAGCAGCTCGCCTCGTGGGACGACGCCACCACACGCCTGATTGCAGCTAGCAAGCTGAAAGGCACTGCGCGAGACTGGCATCTCGCGTTCGGCAACCAGTACAGCACCTGGGCCACGTGGAGTGCCGCCCTGAAAGACACATTTTGTACAGAATTGTCCCTCATCGAGTGGCAAGAGCAGGTCATGAGGGTAACCCAGGCCCCATCCGAAAGCTTGCACCAATATGCCTTTGCCAAGTTGAAGATCATTGAGCGTTGCCCCGTTCACCTCTCGGAGGCCCAAAAGATTGACTACCTGCTGCATGGTTTACGGGAACAACACATCCTCGCCGCCATAGCTGCCAACCGGCCGCCCACGGTAGCTGAGTTTATTTCTACCTGCACTAGCCTCGACAAGAGTGCGCAACATCTGCACGCCAAAGCAAGCCCGTCACCATTTGCCGGTTCTGTGTTGCCGCCGACGCAACCCTTTCGTGCCGCTAAGCCCGCAGAGCGACAGCAGCCTCGCTCAGGACAATCGACACCACAGTCCTCCCGAGGGGCCACACCAAAAACGCGCATTTCAGAGCTGCCCACCGAGCAACAAGAAGCTACTTATGCAGCTATTTCGGCACAGTACGGCGCTCCAGCTTTTCGTAGTGGTCAAGACCTGTCTCAAGCTGTCTGCTACCAATGTCATGCCTTGGGTCATCTGGCATCCAAGTGCCCTACACGCACCAGCCGCTTATCATCAGCGCCTCGAACCATGCCAAAGACACAGCAGCCTCCAGCACTGCACAGTGCACCCGTTACACTTGACGGCTCACAGCAACAATGCCCCTTCTTCAACGCAACTCTCAGTGGAGTCGGTGAATGTGAAGCATTTCCTGACTCTGGGTCCGAGGTGACATTAATATCTAAAACTCGTGTGCCTGCAAGCATGATCATCCCATGGACCGAGCCTCCACTCGTGGTGGTAGGAGGAAGCACAGTGCTACCTGTTGGTGCTGCATTTTTGAAGATATCCATTGGCCCAGCCACAGGAGTGGTTGAAGCTGCTGTTTTGGAAGATAATGTACTTCCCCTCATTATAGGTGAGGACTGGTTCTCAGCAGCACAAGCACGCCTTATATTCGAGCCGCCGAAACCAGCGCAGTTGCAGCATACAGCCACGAATATCACCATTACCGCAAACCAAAAGCTAGTCCCAAGAATGGCAAATGCTGTGATCCCACCAAGGTCCGTCCTTTTTCCTGAAACCAGGCGCAGTTCCAAAGACTGCCTACAACGTGATCCGTTGCCGTTGCCAGAGCAGCCACCATGGCAAGCGTTAGCAGCCCAAACGTTGCCCTCAAGTAGCCCTCCTCTAGCGTCAAACTTCGCCGCTTCCGACACGGCGCTCGTGCACATTCATCCTGACATTCCACCGGCTCGCGTTGGCAGCCAGCTCACCCTCACGCAGCGGTCAGTTATAAAAGGTATACTGGCCGAGCACAACACCGTTTTTGCTCGCCATGATGATGATCTTGGCCACTTCACTGGTATGCAGCACCGCACTGACCTGCTACCTGATGCTTTACCGTACAGTCGGAGCCCATACCGGTACGCTACAGAAGACAGGCAGTTCCTGGAAAATCAGGTGAAAAAGTTGCTCCATCAAGGTATAATACTCCCGGCTTCTGGCCCGTGGGCCTTTCCGGTTGTTGTGGTGACCCGTGGAGAAAAAAAGCGCTTGTGTGTGAACTATAAACCTTTGAATGAACGCACCATCACAGTAGTGCACCCGTTGCCCTTGGTAGATGACATCATTCAGGACATATCAGGTTGCGCATACTTTGCTACCCTGGACCTGAAATGTGCCTACTGGCAAGTGAGTTTACGCCCACAGGACTACGCGAAGACAGCATTCATTACTCATCACGGCACATACATGTGGACACGCATGCCATTTGGACTGAAAAACGCTCCGTCCACTTTCCAGAGAATTATGCAAATAGTGTTCCAAGATCTGCAGCCTAGGCCTGAGAGATGTGGAGTCCGTGCCTATCTTGATGACGTCCTTGTTTATGCTGAGTCATTTTCCACGTTTGCAAGCATCCTGCGGGAGGTGTTGCAATTGCTGCAGGCCAATGGACTGAAGGCTTCGTTGGAAAAGTGCTCTTTTGGCCAACCCTTAGTTAGGTTTCTGGGCTTTATTATTTCCAGTCAGGGCCAGCTCCCAGATCCTGATAAAGCTACAGCCATGTGTCGCATCCCAGTTCCGCGAAACCAGAAACAAGTGCTGTCCTGGGTGCAAACAGCAAGCTTCTATCGTCGTTTTATTAAGGGCTTTGCGAAAGTGGTCGCCCCTTTGCAGTCACTTATCAAGGCGCCCACGTTTGTTTGGAGCTCTGAATGTGAGCAGGCCTTTCAGACTATCCGGGCCGCCCTAACCCAGCCTCCCCTTTTGGCGCACTTAGACCCCATGGCAGCCACAACGCTAACCACAGACGCTTCGCAGGAAGCCATTGGAGCAGTGTTATCGCAAATCCAAGACACCAGAGAATGTGTCATTGCCTACGCCAGCCGTGGACTTACGTTGGAGGAACGCAAACTGCACAGCAATGTATGGGAGTGTATCGCCGTTCACTGGGCAATCACCGTGAAGTTCCGCCAATACCTCTTAGGCAGAAAATTCTCTCTGGTCACAGACAACTGGACTGTTGCCTGCTTAACGTCCAACGTGCGGCCATCTCGTCGGTTCACTTCTATGCTCATGGACTTAGTAGAGTTCGATTTCACCGTGCGACATCAGCCAGGACGCCAAAATGTTGTAGCCGACCACTTGTCTCGTTTGGCATGTGCTGTCACACAGTCTTCGCAGTCGCTGGCTACGATGCAGCAAGAAGATTCCGAGTGCGCTGCGATTCTTTCACGCCTAGCCAATGAAGAAGATCCAGCCGAGTTCACCAAGCTAGATGACATCTTATACCGCCGACTGCCATCGGGAACGTATGCAGTCGTAGCTCCGTCCAAACTGCGTCCTGCCATTCTACAAGCATTACACGATGGTGCAGGGCACTTTGACACAAAGCGTACGTTGCTCAAGGTCCAGGATCGTTATTGGTGGCCTGACATGGACCGATCAGTGGAGAGATATGTGTCATCCTGCCAGTGCTGCCAGCAGTTCAATCGCCCTACCTCGCGCAGTGTAGGTCTTCTTGGAAGAATGCCTACCACGGACATTCCATTTTCCAGCATAGCAATCGACCATGTAACCATGCCACCCATCAACTCAAAGCGCTACATTCTCAACGTCGTTGATTTTGCCACCCGCTATATCGTGCCCGCAGCAGTTTCGTCCACGTCTACGGGCGACGTTATCAAGCATTTGCACAATGTGTTCTACATTTACGGCACGCCAGACCACTGCCTCTCGGACCATGGCTCAGCCTTCGAATCCAATGAGTTCAAGCGCTTCATGAGTCTTCATTCAGTGGAGCTCCATTTCACAACTGCCTATCGTCCTGAGGGCAATGGCTTAGTCGAGAGGAGCAATGGAACTCTCCTGGCAGCTCTCCGCAAGATCTGTGCAATGGAACCACTGTCATGGCCTACCAAACTTCAAGAGGCAGCATTTGCAGTAAACACGTCCATGAATGCCAGCACGAACTTTACGCCATTTCAGCTTCTCTATGGCTACGTACCGAAGATTCCACTCCAACAACATCGTCCGTTCCAGCACTCCGCTCTTGCCGAGCGCATCCTCGACACAACAGTGCAGCGCTCCGAAGCAGCCGCCAATTCTGAAGCAGCTCAAAGTGCACGCAAAGAGCGCTACGACCGCAGCCACCGTTCTCACACCTTTACCGTCGGTGATCTGGTCTGGGTGAGACGACAGGCTCCGGTTGCCAATGAGAAAATGGCACCTCGCTTCAATGGTGTTTACCGCCTCATCGAGCAGCTTACACCATCCACATTTAGGGCTTTACGTGTGTCATGCTTGACATCTCGTTTGGGTAATCAACCACGAACGGTGCACGTGTCCCAGCTTAAGCCTTATGTACCACCAGTTTCTCCAGTGACCGAGCAACAGCCCGCCGTCAATGCAGAGCCCACGCCTGCCTCAGGAGCAAATGTTGTCGCCTCTACAGAGCAGCAACAGCCTCAACGGCCTCAACGCACTCGATGTCTACCGAGCCACCTCGACGGCTTTGTGCTTGAGTGAAATTGCAGCGTTTCCGCACATGTGTGTGAGTGTGTTATCGTGCGTGTGACAGTGTGCAGAAGCAGTTGACCAAGATACTTGGTCAGTTAGACTGGGGTGGGATGTGAGCGCCCGCATGTGCCGCCTATCTTATCACTAGCGCCACCTACAGCGCTGCTATGCCGACTCAACACCAAGCCCAAGCGAGGGAGGGGTCAGGTTCGCTACCGCCGCCGCGACGGACGGTCACGGTTTTGTGTCCCGGCTTCACTATGTTCTTTAATAAATAGTTTGTTACCTTGCTACTCTCGCCTCAGCCTTCATGCCTCAGCCATCACGCCCAGCCCTCACACCAGCGACGCCGACACATTAAGCTGTCAGCGGTCTCATTTACATTCATGGATAAAATAGAAGCTCGAACGTGAGCGAGTGTGGTGATCGGAAAAGAAAGTTGCATGATTAAGTGCTGCTTGTGTTGCCTGCTATTTCACATCTTGACTCTTGGTCTGCTTCTCTGCCGTGCAACTACACCTTAGCACATGCCCAGTTGCACATGCCTTGTTTTGCAGGTTGTCTATTCTGACACACATTCTCCCTAGTCTTTTCTGATACTCATAGACGGGAGAATGTGAACAGTGGCGCTTCTCCATCGTTTTACAGTTTACTTAAATATAACACATGTTTTGTTTACAGCTGGACAGCTAATTTGCTAAAAAGCTTGTAAGTGACAAGCACCTCCATTGAAATCTGAGGTGCACAATGACACGATAGTAAGAAGAGAAGAGCATGACATCACACGTATCTGCAGAAGGAATGAAAGTGCAATATTACTGTGCTGCTCTTTGTTTAGAAGGAATTCAAACGGAGCCTCACTGGAACCTCAGACACTTGTGAGACCATTATAAACTGCGCACGTATTTATCTCTTCCTCCAGACTGAATCCAGCTGAAATAATTATTTGATGGTTTCAAATGCCAAATCCTTCGATGTATTGCAAGGACTATTTCATTTCTGTTCAGTTCTTTGTATATGCACTAACTTAGACTATGCATGCACGTAAGCATAATTGAAATATGAAGACATTAATTCAGTTTAGCTATGTTAGACAACTTGCCAAAGACTTTTATACAGTGCTTGGTTCCAATCTTATGACCGATATCTGTCGCATCGTGAAGTTTCAGGCACGATTTATTATATTAGAGGGTATTTTGACTACTGACGACGTCCAAAGGCCTTCTACACAGTGCTTGGTTCCAATCTTATGACCGATATCTGTCGCATCGTGAAGTTTCAGGCATGATTTATTATATTAGAGGGTATTTTGACTACTGATGACGTCCAAAGGCCTTCTACACAGTGCTTGGTTCCAATCTTATTACCGATATCTGTCGCATCGTGAAGTTTCAGGCACGATTTATTCTATTAGAGGTTATTTTGGCTACTGACGACGTCCAAAGGCCTTCTACACAGTGCTTGGTTCCAATCTTATGACCGATATCTGTCACATCATGAAGTTTCAGGCACGATTTATTATGTTAGAGGGTATTTTGACTACTGACGACATCCAAAGGCCTTCTACACAGTGCTTGGTTCCAATCTTATTACCGATATCTGTCGCATCGTGAAGTTTCAGGCACGATTTATTATATTAGAGGGTATTTTGACTACTGACGACGTCCAAAGGCCTTCTACACAGTGCTTGGTTCCAATCTTATGACCGATATCTGTCGCATCGTGAAGTTTCAGGCATGATTTATTATATTAGAGGGTATTTTGACTACTGATGACGTCCAAAGGCCTTCTACACAGTGCTTGGTTCCAATCTTATTACCGATATCTGTCGCATCGTGAAGTTTCAGGCACGATTTATTATATTAGAGGGTACTTTGACTACTGACGACTTCCAAAGGCCTTCTACACAGTGCTTGGTTCCAATCTTATGACCGATATCTGTCGCATCGTGAAGTTTCAGGCACGATTTATTATATTAGAGGGTACTTTGACTACTGACGACTTCCAAAGGCCTTCTACACAGTGCTTGGTTCCAATCTTATTACCGATATCTGTCGCATCGTGAAGTTTCAGGCACGATTTATTATATTAGAGGGTATTTTGACTACTGACGACGTCCAAAGGCCTTCTACACAGTGCTTGGTTCCAATCTTATGACCGATATCTGTCGCATCGTGAAGTTTCAGGCACGATTTATTATATTAGAGGGTACTTTGACTACTGACGACTTCCAAAGGCCTTCTACACAGTGCTTGGTTCCAATCTTATGACCGATATCTGTCGCATCGTGAAGTTTCAGGCACGATTTATTATATTAGAGGGTATTTTGACTACTGACGACATCCAAAGGCCTTCTACACAGTGCTTGGTTCCAATCTTATGACCGATATCTGTCGCATCGTGAAGTTTCAGGCACGATTTATTATATTAGAGGGTACTTTGACTACTGACGGCTTCCAAAGGCCTTCTACACAGTGCTTGGTTCCAATCTTATGACCGATATCTGTCGCATCGTGAAGTTTCAGGCACGATTTATTATATTAGAGGGTATTTTGACTACTGACGACATCCAAAGGCCTTCTACACAGTGCTTGGTTCCAATCTTATGACCGATATCTGTTGCATCGTGAAGTTTCAGGCACGATTTATTATATTAGAGGGTATTTTGACTACTGACGACATCCAAAGGCCTTCTACACAGTGCTTGGTTCCAATCTTATTACCGATATCTGTCGCATCGTGAAGTTTCAGGCACGATTTATTATATTAGAGGGTATTTTGACTACTGACGACGTCCAAAGGCCTTCTACACAGTGCTTGGTTCCAATCTTATGACCGATATCTGTCGCATCGTGAAGTTTCAGGCACGATTTATTATATTAGAGGGTATTTTGACTACTGACGACATCCAAAGGCCTTCTACACAGTGCTTGGTTCCAATCTTATTACCGATATCTGTCGCATCGTGAAGTTTCAGGCACGATTTATTATATTAGAGGGTATTTTGACTACTGACGACGTCCAAAGGCCTTCTACACAGTGCTTGGTTCCAATCTTATGACCGATATCTGTCGCATCGTGAAGTTTCAGGCATGATTTATTATATTAGAGGGTATTTTGACTACTGACGACGTCCAAAGGCCTTCTACACAGTGCTTGGTTCCAATCTTATGACCGATATCTGTCGCATCGTGAAGTTTCAGGCACGATTTATTATATTAGAGGGTACTTTGACTACTGACGACTTCCAAAGGCCTTCTACACAGTGCTTGGTTCCAATCTTATTACCGATATCTGTCGCATCGTGAAGTTTCAGGCACGATTTATTATATTAGAGGGTATTTTGACTACTGACGACGTCCAAAGGCCTTCTACACAGTGCTTGGTTCCAATCTTATTACCGATATCTGTCGCATCATGAAGTTTCAGGCACGATTTATTATATTAGAGGGTACTTTGACTACTGACGACTTCCAAAGGCCTTCTACACAGTGCTTGGTTCCAATCTTATGACCGATATCTGTCGCATCGTGAAGTTTCAGGCACGATTTATTATATTAGAGGGTATTTTGACTACTGACGACATCCAAAGGCCTTCTACACAGTGCTTGGTTCCAATCTTATGACCGATATCTGTCGCATCGTGAAGTTTCAGGCACGATTTATTATATTAGAGGGTATTTTGACTACTGACGACGTCCAAAGGCCTTCTACACAGTGCTTGGTTCCAATCTTATGACCGATATCTGTCGCATCGTGAAGTTTCAGGCATGATTTATTATATTAGAGGGTATTTTGACTACTGATGACGTCCAAAGGCCTTCTACACAGTGCTTGGTTCCAATCTTATTACCGATATCTGTCGCATCGTGAAGTTTCAGGCACGATTTATTCTATTAGAGGTTATTTTGGCTACTGACGACGTCCAAAGGCCTTCTACACAGTGCTTGGTTCCAATCTTATGACCGATATCTGTCACATCATGAAGTTTCAGGCACGATTTATTATGTTAGAGGGTATTTTGACTACTGACGACATCCAAAGGCCTTCTACACAGTGCTTGGTTCAAATCTTATGACCGATATTTGTCGCATCATGAAGTACCAGGTGTGGTTTGTTGCGCTAGAGGATATTTCGACTACACACAACGTGCAAAAACCAGTGCTCGGTTCCAATCTTATGGCTGATATCTGTCGCATCATGAAATGTCAGGTGTGGTTTGTTGTGATATTTAGAGTACAGACAACGTCCAAAAGCCTTCTACACAGTGCACAGCTGCAATCACAATCTTGACATAACCCATTTTTTTGTGCACACTAACACAAATACAGTTTTTTCTGATATTTACGAACACTGGAATGATGTACCTGGTTCCGTTCGTGAAATGAATGTATCTGATTTTTGGAGGCACTTGTATGATATTAGTCTTCTATTTCTCTCATTTTTTACCCAGTTGCACTCAACAGGTGGTGATATCTGCTTTTGTTGAAGCAGTTATTGTGATATTACTGTATACATTCTTTCCTTTTGTATTCATGTACACCACTTCTGCAGTAGCCCTGCATTGGGCTGCAATATTTGAAAATAAATAAATAAATAGACTGTTTAATTACGAACTCGATGCGTATTTTGTGATGAACAGTGCATATTCATTTATTAGAAAACAAGAAAGTCAGGCCATACTTGCAGTGCTACAGTTTACCTGCATTTTGTTGCTAGACGGGACATAAGTAACTGTGAGTTTCCAGTAATGTTGGTTTCTTGTTTCCATGCTACTGAAAAAAATATGAGTTAGTATGTATGCTTGCTCCAGGATTCAAACTTCTCAATGTTGGCCTATGTAATAAACTGTAACTCATATTAGGCAGCTAGAATATTAGTCACGGTGACACCCGTGGTACGCGGCAGGGGCGTAGCCAAGGGCGGCGTTGGGGGGTTCAAACCTCTCCCCCTGAAATTTTTGAATTTTGCTTGCGCATATATACACGCACACATACAAACGCACGCACGAACATACATAATGTATGGTTGAAACCCCCCCCCCCCCCGAAAAAAATTTCTGGCTACGCCCCTGGTACGCGGGAAAGCCGTCTTTTTGTTAATGTGAAAAGTATTAGTCGTTATGCGGCGAATTTTTAGGGCACCTCGTTTGGACTTTGCAGCAAACGTCTATTTCCTTTTTTTTTTCGTAACTAAAGTACGTGCCAAGAAACGACGTCAAGCCCACCGACGGTGCGGGCGACGCCGCTCCCGTCCGCTTCTTGGAGCAGAACCATTTTCATGAACAGGATGATTATATTCGTGTTGGGCACTAATAGCATGGCCGTGAACAGGCGTCAACAAGGCGATCGCACAAGCGTTGGCGATCTCGCAAACATCGTTGGCTGTGTCCCGTGATGCAGACGTGAACTTAGCAGCGCACGCGCCGATGTCGATTACTTGTGCATACTGTGGTTGTTACTTTGGTCATTGCGATGTTAATTACTTCTTAAATAGTCAAAACAGTGGTGGGTGAAGCACAATCAATATTTTAACGACAGTCTAATTCGCTTCGATTGATAACGCACCGTTCTAGGCTGTACATGGACAGTTTTAAACAAAAAGATCAGGCAACACTGTGCCTCTGCCGAAAGCGAGCGTCGGCGCGGTCGACGCTTGCCAGTGGTTGCGCGCCCTTTTCCTCCCCGGGGCGCGCCGCGACGCATCTGACGCGTAGGCGCGTGGAACGCGTGCCGGCGCTTGCCAGTGGTTGGTACTTTAGCCCTCTGGGCCACTTTTTTTAAGTTGTGAGAAACTGTGTGCATGTAAGGAATCACACCTACTTTGCAGCCTGAGTACTCGGAAACTTCACGCCTGTTTTCTTTGCGAGACTTCTTGAGAATGCGTTCGGCTACGGAAACCTGTAGCAGAATTGGGTAGCCCGCGTCATTTAGACGCTTGCTTTGGGTGTCGAAACTGGACGCCATCTTGTGGTGACACGATTTGGTCAGGGCATTTTTAAAACACAAGTTCGCGATGCCCCTCTTAATGAGTTTTGAATGCGCGGAAGCGAAGGAAAGAAGAGGCTTATTTGCTCGCGGCTCATACCACCAGCACGTGTGGTTTTCTGAGAAAAATAACCTGAGGTCCAAAAACCGAATAGAGCCCCCTTGCGGAAGTTCAAGTGACCTCCAGGGGCGCAAGGCATTCCTTAATCGCGGGCAACACCTCATCAACCCTCGCTTCTACGTCACCAGAAGTGCAGTCAATTAAAAAACAGGAAGTCGTCGACAAAGCGAAAAACTTTGCACACTTTGAGAAACTCATTAAGAGGGGCATCGCAAACTTGTGTTTTAAAAATGCCCTGACCAAATCGTGTCACCACAAGATGGCGTCCAGTTTCGACACCCAAAGCAAGCGTCTAAATGACGCGGGCTACCCAATTCTGCTACAGGTTTCCGTAGCCGAACGCATTCTCAAGAAGTCTCGCAAAGAAAACAGGCGTGAAGTTTCCGAGTACTCAGGCTGCAAAATAGGTGTGATTCCTTGCATGCACACAGTTTCTCACAACTTAAAAAAAGTGGCCCATAGGGCTAACGTACGCGTCGTTTTTTCAGCGCCCAAAAAACTAGGGGAGCTTTGCAAGCTAACTTGTCCAAGAAATGTTGCTCCCCCAGCTTGTGATAAGAAACACCACGTTAGATTCGTTGATTGTGTATCCTGTGTCATCTACAAGTTTGCTTTATCCTGCGGGATGTACTATATTGGGCAGACAAAACGGTGTCTGAATGACAGATTGCGCGAGCACTGCTATAACGCGAGAAATAAGCTTATGGCGGGAGGGTTCCTGGCGGCACACTGCAAAGGCTGTGGGTGCTCCCCTGATCTGTATAGCTGCATTGTTATCGGTAGGTCTAGGGATCAGCTCACACGGGAGATAAAAGAAGCCGAAGCTATAAAAGAATTAGGACACTTGTGTGTAAGCTCGTCATCGATTTCCTTCTCGGAAAAGGAGATGACGTTCCTTGGTTTAAGAACACGTGCAAGATGAGTTGTGCTTTCTCGCGGATGTATAAAATGGGTGTGATTGGCATGAAATAAACAGTGGAAGCTTAGCGCCTACCTATCTCTACGTCTGTGTCCTGTCCCTTTCTTTTATGTGCCGCGCTAATACACGCTATGTTCAACAACTGAAATTTTATTTTCGTGATCGTACAGCCCCTACAGCTCGGTTGCGCACCACTTCCCTTTCCCGCACACGACGCAATAATATTTCACCGACAGTCAAAGATGGGAAAGGGTGTCTGGCTACTGCTGTGCGATTGTGACGTCGCCACAAAAGCAAGAATTGGCTTGAGGCTTTCATTACGTCAGGGCAACGACTCAGTTGTTGGCATTTAAAGTTGAACTGACGCTGAACCCTGTCTCTTACCCAGACTTTTGTGCTGCCAAAGCTAGACGTGTTCCTGTGTGCAGAAGAAAACAAACTGTGATGCTGCACCAACCTCAGGAACACTATAGTATTTACAATGACATCCATAGTTGCACGTATTAGTGCCACTGTGAGCTTTTACTCCACACATGTATCACTAACCTAGCTCCTCTACCTTTATCACGCGTAAAGTGCAGTGCGCACGGGAAACGACGGACGAAAGAGAAGAAGCAAACAGGACTAACGCTGACTCTCAACTGAAATTTTATTGGAAAGGAAACAGTATATATATCTAGAATTATCACAACCGTGTCGGCCAAAAGAACATCGAAAAAAATAAAATAAAAACAGAAATGAACTGGGCAACTTGCATTTTCAATACAATCATCTTTTACAAGTGTTAGAGAATCAAATTCATTGTCACTCAAGGTGATCGATGGCCTGCTGACACTTTACGCGAGATGAAGCTGTACCAACTCGCTCAAGTTTCTGTAGGGTTTCTACTTGGGCTTGTTGGTGATTCATCTTGATGAGAACTGATGCACACAAAAGGCAGGCACACAAGAAGGAACATACAGTAGACTCCCGTTAAGACGAACTCGAAGGGACCGCGGTTATTTGTTCATCTTGTCAGGAGTGCCCCTAAAAAGAGACATGGTAACATGCCAAGTGCATCCAAATATGTTACTTGAAAACACTGAATGGAGTAGACCTACAATGGCGGCAAAAAGACAAGAAAAAGCATTTATTTGGCTCATCTAGATAAAAACTATGTCTTCAAGCAGAGTACTTACACGAATCGTACGAGCACCCGATTTCGCGGGTTCAAAAATAAAAAAAATTCATGTAGATAATGCTACCACATTTTAATGATAAAACTGTAGCACGCTCCTATGTTGACGATTACAAAAAAAAGAGAGAGAGAGACAAGCACAATTTTCCTTCAAAGAATGTAAAATTTATTCTCCTGGCAGTTCGTTTTCTTCTGTGAGCCTGTTTTGCTGGCTCTAAGATCACTTCTGGATTGGCCTCGGTCGCGTGCTGTTGCCTTGACAAAGTCATTATACGCTGAGTTGCTTAAGAAAGTCTGCAAGGTTTTCTTCGAGGTCCAGTATTTTCCCGTTTTCAGCCCGTACTAACTTCTTCCTGATCGACGTGCAGCTGAAGATATCCCACGGTCGCAAGCCTCGCCACGAAAAAGACACAACGCAGCTATATTCACTGTGCAAAATAGCCTTCCCTTGTCGTGCGCTTCCATAATCAAAATGGCTGATCACAATTTGCACTTCACTGGGAACAGATACAACGCACACAGGTCCTATGCGAACCAACGCGAATTGACCACAAAATAAATGTGCTCGGCCGCCATTGTGTGATGGCGATGACAATGCACCTGACCCCTCTGACGGGAGTGCGCCGCGATCGTGGTTTCGGTTTCGTACTCGATTGTAATGCACAGACCATTTTTGTTCCTGTTGTCGCTTTCTTTTTTTTTTCCCCACTCCCCTTGCGTTTGCCCCGCTGACCACGGCGGAGGGGCCCCAAGCTCTTGTGGTCTTCTGTTCTCCTTTGTACTCCAGCTGGGAAACTGAAGAACGGGAGGGGAATACAATGGCTTGGGGGTCCAAGTTGTAAGTCCCCCTACTCTTTTTGTTGCTTTATTTGCCGATAAAGCCCGCACCTCCCCCACCCACAGGCTGGGGGTGAGGGGGATGCCGGCTTTATCCGCTGACTGTTCTTTTTCCTTTATCTCGCGCCCTCCGCGTCGCGATTTGCTTCGCAACTTTGCTCCCGAAAGCGCTTTTTTTTCTTTTGTGCTTTTTCTCGGTCGCCTGAATGCCCAACCAAGACTGCAGTGTTCGTTTGGCAGAATCGCCAGCGTTGTTGACCACCGCGAGAGTTCGTCTTAACAGAAGAGTACACTTGGGCAGTTCGTCTTAAGCGATTTTTTTTTGCATTGAGTCTATGGGGAACCAAACAATCGGTCCTGTGTTGTTCGGCATAAGCGAGAATTCGTCTTAACTGAGTTCGTCTTAACGGGAGTTCACTGTAGATGGATAGACGAAGCGGACAGACATTGCGCTTCGTCTGTCCATCTATGTTCCTTCTTGTGTCCACAGGCCAGCGATATCGTCCATGTCGCACGCTTGAAGCCCTATCACTCTCCCAGTGACGTTGACATCTGATGCGCCGAGACAGCGCTTCTGCCACCGGGGATTATGCTACATGCATATTGCCGGCCCCTTGAACCATGTGCGTGTGCGCCGAAGAGAAGGAAGATCTCTCCGCTCGGGCTCTGAGCTGAAACGGTCAGCGCTGCAACCGCTACTGTAAATATATCGTGTAAATATTCTGCGGGCTACAGTCTACGGAGTCGTCATTCACATAACAATATTTCCTGGCGGCGAGACCTTGTATGAGATAACCAACCTACCTTAGTCATATTAGGTTATAGCAGTGATGTACTGCTGACATGTACTCATCCTGCCAACGCTGTGCTGTCACTTCTCCTTGTTGGGCTCGGTGGTGGATGGCAGGCATCGTTGCTGAACATACATTATCTCTGTGATGAGATCAACCTATCCTCCACTTCCTGATCGTCCCCCTCCGAGGAGGTGGCGCACTGAAGCAACATCCAATTTTTTCACCAAAATGAAAGAAGGCTTCCCCAAATTCCATAGTGACAACTCGGAGAAAACCATTTGTACTATGACACCATTTGTTGTCGCAAAATCTCTCTCCGAAGCAATAGGTCCTAGATGCAAGGCAACCAGGATGGCTTCTGGTGACTTGCTGCTTGAGCTGTGTAGTCAGACACAGTATTGCTAGCTCTCCAACCTCGTAGCATTGGGAAAGGTTCCAGTCTCTATTACTCCTCACTGGTCACTGAACACAGTTCGTGGCGTAATATTGGATGAAGACTTCTTCGAACTATCAGAGGCAGAACTTCTCGAAGGATGGAAAAAGGAACAGGTCATGAGTGTGCAAAGAATTAAGGTAACAAATGAGAACAAACATTTCTACAAAGCACCTTATCCTGGCAACCTACCAGAGTTTATTCAGGCAGGCTACATCAAGATTCTGGCGGAAAGCTTTGTTCTCTTCTGAGACTGTTGAACATTACTTTTGTTTTCTGCATATTCATTTTCGGACCTACCGTTCTGCTTCCCCTGTAAAATTCAGTAATGATGCTTCGAATTCATCCCCTGAGTTACTCAAGGCAATTTCATCAACGAATCATAAGTTACTAGGGTATTCTTTGTTAACTCTTCTCCCCATTTGTCCCCAATTCCCCACCGGATAAAAAATAGCCATCTCACTCTGAAGGACCAGCGGAGCTCTGCTGTGGTTGACGTTCTTCATAAGCGTGCTGCTCCTCGGGCGTTCTCACAATGTGCAATCGACCCGTACTTGCCACGCAAGATGTCATAATTTGACGTCTCACATGTTTTTTTTGTGTTCTTTTTTCTGTTTGTGGACGGGCACATATAGATGCCACAAAATCAAGCAGGTGTGCCATTTCCAGCTGCTCTGTAAAAACAGAAAACAAAAATTGCACATATTCTCTATAAAGACACCTGGCCTCATGCCAGAGCTGGTAATGCACTCCCTCACCAGACAAGGATTGGCCACCCTGGTGCAATACTTGGCCACTATCTCCTATATGAAATCACCAATTTTTTGTCATTAACAAGCTTCATCATGAGCCATTTCTGTGTGCAACTGCTTTTATGCATATCAGTCCACTATGGTACCAGTTGTTACATATACAAGTAAAATGGCAACGTGTTTAACAGCCCAAGGCACTTTGACGCATCCGTAATATAGGTAGTCTACAGGACAGTCTCACGAGTGGCAAGCGCTTTCCGTTGTGCAGTGGTTTGATTTCCTCCATTATTACGAGTTCACTGATGTTTCGTTGCCGAGTCGTTCTCAGTCTACAAGGGGTGCCAAATAAAATTTGCATACATTGTCTAAGCTCTACCACTGAAACTTGGGGCTGAGCTGGGTGACCGGTTGTCCATTTTGATTTCACAAGACTCTGTCTGTTGCAGGTGCAGGGTGAAGAGGAACCATCAGTGTGGTTTTTCTTCCAGAAAACCAAGTACCAGTACAACTTTGAGCGCAAGGTCTTTCACGGGATTGAGTTCCCCACAGCAATGCCCTTGCGCCACTACCAGGAGTGCAAGGGCTATGTGGATGATGCTGACCTGGCAGTGGCAGAACGCCAATACGGCAAGAATGAGTGCGCCATTTTTATCCCTCTTTTCATATACAAGCTATCTGCAGCGTTTGTTTTACAGCTGCTGGGTGAGAGATCAAACATGCATGTCCGGTCAATATTTTTGTACTGTCAGGTTCTCTTATATCCTCCTGAGACTCACAGTGAATTTAGGGTCATGGATTTTTGTTAAACTTTCAGAACTGCTTTTTCTGAGTGCAAAGGTGAAAAGTGTCACGTAGTTTTTCAATATATTATGTTACTTGGCCGCATCACGTTGTCCAATATATTGGACATTGGGACTCTAGGGGGATGTTTTGGGGGAACAGATAGTAGAGCGTAGTTGAGGCCAGTGACCAAAAAAGAGGACATCTCGCAACAGAAATATACTTTTATTTGCTGCTTCCAAACCGAAAATACAATTCTTAATGGTCTTGTAAATTCCAGTCCACAAATCTTAGTTTAAGATGAGTGGGCATTTTCAAAGAATCGCCGTTCCTTCGTGATGCAATAGAACAGTTGGCACTTTTCGCAAAAAAACTTTGTTTTCATGTTGCAACCTGAAGTTCATGAAGTAAACACGAAGTCTTCAGCAGAGTCGTCATCACTGTGCGAGAGGTCCAAGTCTGAGGTGTCCCGCTCTGCAATTCTCTCCAAGGTTTTCTCAGCCGTGGCAGTACTCACACGGGGCCTCTTACCTACAAAGAAAATACGTGATGTGTAAATGTAATAACGAGAGAACTGCAGCGAAAAACGTATTACTCTCTGTCGAGCGCCAAGAGAGCACACGCGCGTACTGTCGTGTTTTTGTTGTCATTGACACCCAATGTCAATTATATTGGACATTGTCAAACATGCAACGCATGCAAAAAAACTACCCAATTTTTTGCTCAAATATGAATTTCTTTGTGTGCTCCAACGTCTTACGAACACAAATCAATGCTTAAATGCGCTTTAAGACATCCAAGAATGAATATAAATCCACTTACTTCTTAGGCGGCAGCCGTAAAAATCGTTCGTGCTCAATCCCGCCATTTGGAGTGCTCCTGAGAGGCGGGAAACACACCGACTTTGACCACATTCACTAGATGGTAGCACGGGTCCCACAAGCAGCCGAGGAAACGCTTTCCGGGAGGAGGCAAGCGCTTGGAAAGCCGCGGTGCGCTGTGTTGCAATGTCCAATATATTGGACAAATTTCCCATTGCCGGGTCTCAGGAGGATATGTTATGTGGGCATATTAAAAGTGCACGGAATAAAAAATATAACTTTTAAAAAACTCTCCTAGCGCGTCAAAAATATCTGAAGGTGGAGGCACGGGCGTCCCGTTATTGCTTACCACAATATTTTCTGATTTCACAGCCAAATTTGATGCGAAATATAAACATTGTATAAATTTCTTTCTCCTGGTTTTAATA
Organism: Rhipicephalus sanguineus; assembly: GCF_013339695.2. Taxonomy (NCBI): domain Eukaryota; kingdom Metazoa; phylum Arthropoda; class Arachnida; order Ixodida; family Ixodidae; genus Rhipicephalus; species Rhipicephalus sanguineus. The sequence goes on along the minus strand of NC_051176.1, from coordinate 20,639,455 downwards.
CACATCACTGTGAACTACATCCATGCTTTCCTTATGCTGTCAACAAAACGAAAAAGAAAGTGAAAAAATGGTAAACACGGCTGAAATCAAAAAGCTTGCTAACTTTCATGTGCCTTGGCGCGTTTCCTATTTCGCACAAGAACATAAAAAAAGTGTCAAATATAGAACAAAGCTTTTCCAACATTGCTGTGAAGGAGTGTTAGAAGAAAAAGATAGTTATATAAGTGAGCTTTTTTTCAAAAAAGTTCATGTTCGAAAAATGAAGTGAAAACAAAAATCCGTTCCCAATTCTAATGAAAATTTTGGATTGAAGACTGCTTATGCCTGAGAAAGCATGGTTTCAATAGTATGTGTCCTCGTTTGCTTTGTTCACAAAATATAACGGGCTGAAGTGGCCTATGCAGAGTGTGCTGGCTCTAGTGCCTTTGCTGGTTATCAGCTTGCATTGTGTGTAAATCTGCAGTTTTAATTATTTTGCAGCAAAAGCACTTTGCTCTGGTGGCTTATCTTCAACAAAAATGTATTCTTAGATTTTATATGTGTCTAGTGTGTGCGTGGTTGGGATGCTACCGCCCTCTAAAGGGCTAACACGTACACAGTTTGCCACCTAAAACCTCAACTTGCTCCTCCATTATTCGCTAGTCCGGAGCATGCGAGGTGCCGCAAGCACATGTTTTAGCTGAATTTGCCAAAACTCACCTTGCACACACAACCAAGCATCTGTATGCAGTGGCAACCCAGCTTAAATCCGTAACTAAATTCCACAATCGGCAGGCGCGCTGTTATGGAGGTGCTTTCTCATTGCCTGCTTCCCTTCCACCACGGGCATTGGATACTGTAGCCATGTTCTACGTTTGATGCACACTGGGCATAAATAACATATGTAAAAAAATTATCGAGATACAGTGTAAACATCTTGTTTTTAGCTCCTGTTCAGGCACTAGCTTCTGCAAATTGTGATGCAAAAAGAATGCATCAAAACAGATGCAACTGAGTGCACTTTACATGTAATATATAAGACACCACTGAGGTTGTGTAGGCCATGCTGTTTGCCGGTTCAATGACTATCGCGGAGAACAGAACCGGAATTTGTGCAGCCATTGCAGGGGTCACTTAGATGACTCTTTCAGAAGATGTGGCTGTAATGTTCTAGGCAGTGGCAGGAATGCTGTTCCATTTGTGCCTATTAGCTACATGTTAAAGCTGCTACATCCATGTTACCAATGGGGAAAGCTACTCCAATGATGATCCGTAAGGTTGCCTTCAAGATCGCGTGGAATGGCAAAATTCTTTTGATGCAATGTTTGAGGCTACTTGTGATCAGCGTCTAGTATCTAATAGGGGTTCTGATTACCCTATGTAAAGAGTGCTGTCACGTCTCCTGTCTTTCTCAAAGCTCCCAGCAATAATAAAAGTGAGTGTGCACTAGGGTTGCCACCTTTTACCGAAAAAAAAAAAAACCGGCCCTTCGACGGGGGGGGGTTAACAGGAGATCAAAATAATGTTGAACAATAGACGCGATGTCAATTCTTCGGCTGCCATTTAATGTAACATTGCTTTCATTGAGCCAAATAAACCCAATGCACGAGCAAAAGCAACACACTCAGCTAACCAACTAGCCTAATTGCTGACATAAAAGTAGCCGTGATTCGAATGACACTTCGCTTATTACTCTGAATGTGCTGCACTGAAAAGGAACCACAATGCTTCGTCCATAAAAAAGCTCTTCTTTGCGTCTGAATCCAACAGGCCAGTGGCATTATAGACACAAAGCAACGTCAAAATGTGCATATGCCACAAAAATGTCGGATATTCATGTACCATACACGCGCAATAATATGCTCTATTACAATGATTGCCAGACTTGAAGAGATCCCAGAAAGTGGTTGACTAATAGCGTAAGAGTTTTGGTCATCGACGATAAATATTTACTGTCGTAGTTGTTGAACTGATGCTTATAAAACACCCAAAAAATAAATAATCGCGATATTATGACAAAAAAAAAAAAACCGGCCAATGGCGGCCGGTGTGGACCGGCAACCGGCCCGCCATCTGAAAAACTGGCCTGGCCGGTCCAAAACCGGACAGGTGGCAACTCTAGTGTGCACTCGGGCATATAATCATGTATGGAGGTTTGTCACTGCTGTCATGAGTAATTGTGCATGCTTTGGCAGTTTCGCATTTTCAGTGGTCTCCGCATCTGTGGAATCACTGTATGCGACCCGCTAAGGCTCTTCTTTAAAGGACCCCTGACACCGAATTTGGAAACTCGAGATGCTTGTGTTATTTGATAGTCCTGCATGCGGGGGCACTTCTGACCGATTATGAGTGACGAGCGTTGCCTTTAAGATATTTTAATTTGGTTTTAAAGTAAGCCTGAGTGCTCATCTGAATTTTGAACTCCTATCAGCATAACCACTAGTATGACGTAGACGTAGGCCCCTTGTGACGTTGCAGAGGTAAAGCAAGTGTTGTCGACGTGACAGACAGAAATATGCGCGGTGCACGGTATATTGCGAAACATGTTTGCTCTTTGCTCCTCCCACCTTCTCCTTCTTCGGTACGTGTCGGCAGGCAGCGTGAGCTCTCCGTGTGTGTGTTCTCCAACTGGCAGTTCAACAAGCGCGTGGCTGACGTCACCCAATACTGAGCGCACATCATCACGCGTGCCCCGAGGCGCGACCGCCGCGGCGCGGCGCTAGTTTCTTATCCTCTTTCGGCGCGCGTTTTGAACCTACGCTAAAAATGACCATAATTAACGCTGCTAGGATTAATTAGACATCACGTTGGAGGATTTACGGTGTCATTCCGTGATTACAAGACATAGACCTACTTATTACAACATAAATGTCACAAACTAAAAATCGGCTGTCAGGGGCCCTTTAATGAGAGCCACATACAGTAACTCTATGTACTCGTTCCGCCGGTGTGGCATTTGTGGCAGCGTAGCAACAGCCTGTATCATGGCAGTTTTCTCCATGGCTTTAACAATTTCTGTTTTGCGACATTGCGTGCGACATTTCCGAAGAATCAAGCAACTCCATGTACAGCAGTCACAATTGCATATTGGTTAAACAGAAGTTTAGCGAGTTAGCTTCATCACAGAGCGGCCACATGACTTGAGGATGCTGCAGGTATGTGCAAAAATGTCCGAAAGACCAGTGGGCTACTCACATACAAAATTGTTGCAAGAGCAAGCAGCAAACTGACTGCAAACACTTATTTGTGCTAAAAATGTCTCATTAGTCATTTTGTCCAGCACTTCTAAGATAGCTTCCTTCTATTCTGTGGTGTTTTAAAACGTCAACACTCTATTTCTTGATTATGGTAATCGCTTGCAAAATACTAGCTTTGTTGTCGAGCTGAAGTCTTTTTTTCTCTCTTGATATCTTGTAAGGTAACCGAGAAGGCCTGATATTTTGTACTAGTTCAGCGATTGTTCGCTCTGACTCATTGTTAAGCAGCACATGATCTGAAGGGTGTGTTTACAGGAAAACCGCATGTCTAACCATTTCAGCACTTGTTTGAAAGAACGACGAATGTCGCCTTGAAAGACACAGGCACAAGAGGAGAAATTTTTACGAACACATGCTGGAACTAGCAACAGTTTAATGAAACAACATGGCTCGAAAGAAAAACTAAGACGCACCTGCACCGTACATGATGCAGTAGAGATGAAAGCGCTGCGCATGAGACAATCCAATAACAACCAAAATGCCCATGTGTTGTAAAAGAACCACTACAGATGAAAATGTAGCGCATGATACGCTTGAATCAATTCCCTCTCACATTTCACGATTCCCTTACCTATAATTTGGGTGTCATTAAAAATGGTTAAGCAAGCACACACACTGCAACGAGCAGGCAAGTTCGCGCCTCCTCCCAATGTGACAGATGTGTCATGTTCTTTCAAGTGAGTATTGACACAGTGTCCCGTCTGTCCTATGTACACAAGAAAACAGATGAGATATACGACGTTTGGGATGCACTCGGTGAATGTAGTGGCATGGCAAGTGCTGCGAATGCTCCTTGATTTCCAGTTTTCAGTGCTAATACAAAGGTGTGACAGCTTGCATGGCGCCGAGAACACGACTCGTATGCCATGCCTTGTGGTGGCTTTTTTCACATTATGAGAAATCTTGTGTATATAAGGAAGTACTTTCACTTGCCTATATGGTCCTAATTTTCATGGGCGCGTGGCGTCGCCGAGAACGAGTTGTCTTAGAAACCGGAGGCCACTGCCAAAATATCATCAAACAGTGAAAAGGAAAGACAAGTATGTGTGTCAGTGTTTTAGCATAGAAATAAATAAGTTTGTGGGAACAAGAGTTAAACATACCGAGTACTATTGCACAAGCAAAATTGAGGCTTCCTGCCATGATTGCCAACAACTTCCGAGCTTTTTAGAGGGTGGCTCAAGAGAGATAACACTGCTAAGTGCCGTTTCATTTTTGTTACATTCCTCATTAAGGGGGAAAGTTTTTTGTTTTCTTGTGTTGAAAATTTTGGCTGGAGCCCCCTTATATGAGGCCATCTTTACAAACATATCATTGGCAGGGCATTTTGTTTACAATTTTTTTTTTATAAATAGCTTGCTATCATCGGATAGTGAAGACCATGACATCATGTATAAGTGAGGTTTTATTGTGGTGATGTGGTTAATATTGTTTTTGTGTATCCATGCCCTCGAAATGCACATGCTGCCTGTCTTGTTTGTGCATGACACAGCTTGGAGCTGGAGGTCCCAGAGTTTGGTGCCCTGTTCAAGGAACGTGCCACGGCGCCCTTCTTTGTCTTCCAAGTGTTCTGTGTGGCCTTGTGGTGCCTGGATGAGTTCTGGTACTACAGTGTCTTCACTCTGTTCATGCTGGTCGCATTTGAGTGCACCCTGGTGCAGCAGCAATTGCGCAACCTTTCCCTCATCCGCAAGATGGGCAACAAGCCGTACATGATCCAGGTATGCCACTAGGAATGCATGCTACTGCTAGTACTTCAGGAACTAATACCGAAGGGTGAGAGAAGACTAAGCCATATCGCGTCTTAAGTCTTCTCTTACCAAGTCGTGTGAGCACATAATGAGTGCCAGCTTTAACGCACAGGTCCTTTAGATGTAGGTTATCCTCACTTTGCAGTGGCCACTGTTGCTGAACGTTTAAAGAAGTCCGTTTTGTGAAGTCTGAGCATGGTTGCAGAAAGCGATAGTAACAAATGTGTTGTAGGTATTTCGTACATTCATTGCGTATCTCACTGGCTAAAGAAAGTGGGAGGTAGATACGGTGTTAATGTTGTTTTTATGGCTTCCAATAAGCTAGCTAAGATATGTGCCGCCGTGCAGACAATGAACGAGTGAGTAATAGACAAGAAGCGGACTGACATTTGTTTCGTAAGACATACCAGCAAATTTACCGATTGCCATACATGTGTGGTATATAAGATTCTGATTCTGTTTAGGTGCAGGGTCGCTGTGTTAACCAGAGATTGATGGAGCAAATGAGATCACTAACCGGAGGCTCACCATCTAATCTATCTTTACATTGTCGAGAGTGTAAATGCACGCCGAATTTCAATGGATGCGCAGTTGTCTACAGGCACAGGAATGAAGAAGCGCGTGTAATGGTTGAGGCCTGGTATATTCATAATGGGGCTCTTCGATTTTCCATTTTCTGGCAGCCAGCAGGCTGCCAGAAACCAGCCAGTGGGTTCCGGTTCTGACAGGAAATGACGTTATATCACGTGGCCTAAAAACTTCTGGCAACCAGAAAGTGGTCGGGAGAAGTAAAATCGAATTTTGGGCTCGCGGCTGGGCGGCTCACAACTGCGTCGTCTGCTCCAACATGCTATTACAAATTTTGTTAGCGATGATTGCTGGGCTGTTGGCCTTGCTGCGCGCTCGCAGGCGTCACCAAACCGTTGTGTGCGAGCTGTGCGAGGATCAAAATGTTGAAAATCTCGTTGTGTGTCTGCTGATAAGCAGACTGCAACGAGAAGAACGGCATAGAGTTCCGCTGTGTGTTGAGAATTTAAAACGTTATTCCGACTGTCTAGAATTACTTGGCAGCCCTGGTTGAGGAGCTTGAAGCTTCGGCATTTTATCCTCAAGGCCTCTGAGGACGACCGAAGATTTCGGCCGAAAAGACGCTTCTTGTCCCACTGGCCGAGAGCTGCCGAGGGTCCCGAGGCCTTTGCATTCCGCAGAGTCCACGCAAAGATGGTCGCGAGCGCTCATCGTCCCTTTTGGCGTCTGCTAGCCAGAAAACGGCCAGAGAGCCGCCAGACCAAAATCATCCTGGCGAGTTCTGGCGACCTGCGGGTCGCCAGATGCAGCCAGAGAGCGAAAAACGAATGCCCACCGGAAGTGCGCACGCGGTGGGCGGAGCAACCCGAGAAAAAACGAATGTGTTCTGGCTGTCTCTGGCAGCCCGCGGGTAGCCAGATGTAGCCAGAAGTGGAAAATCGAATAGGCCCAATAGTGGTAGCATATTGCCACCTGTAGTAGGGGGTTATATGTAAAGGCAGAGGCACAGGCCATGAAAGAAAGAAGTGCGCGCGCTGTCCCCTTTGAGAACAAGCCCAACCGAGGTGCACGTTAAAGAACCCCAGGTGGTCGAAATTTCCGGAGCCCTCCACTACGGTGTCTCTCATAATCATATCATGGTTTTGGGACGTTAAACCCCAGGTATTATTATTATTGACAAGCCCAACCGACGCGTTTGGTAAGAGCCCTGTTGCTCTATGTTGAATAAACCCTGCCTGGACCTCTGGAGTGATGTGACAAATGGTGGAGGTGCTGGGTAGCCCTCACGAATGTTGCAGAGCCCTCCTGGAAGTTGCACCACAAGCCCAATGCCTGTCAACACTCCCGTGCATCGGGCCAGCCGCAGGATCAGGGGATTACCTCCCGAAGCCGAAGCAGATGTTACGGTGCGTACCACTTTGACTGGTATGACCAGCACTTCCGTTCAAACCTTCCAAGCAGTGCGGATAGCACGATGATGAATCGCTACAAACTTGAGAGCGCACAAGTTCCGACGCCGTTCCATGGCACCTTGCTCGAAGACGTTGAAGACTGGTTGGTTGACTTCGAGCGTGTGGCTGCCTTGAATGAATGGGATGACGCAGCAAAACTATGACTTGTGTACTTTTACTTGGAGTACGGAGCACGTACGTGGTACCAGAACCGCGAGGAACAGCTGACGTAGTGGCATGAATTCTGCTGTCGGCTGCTAGACACTTACACCAGTACTGATTGCCACGAACGAAATGAAGCTGTGACGACCTATGTCGAAGGTATGACGCGCCTTTTCAGACGAGCTGATCCAAGAATGGCGGAGGAGAAGTTGCGTCATCTGATGCAAGGAGTCAAGGAGCAGCTTTTCGCTGGTCTTGTACAGAGCCCTCCGAAGACATTCGCCGAGTTCTTGTCTGAGGCCGTCACAATGGAAAAGATGCTTCAGCATCGATCCACCCTTTATGAGTGGCAGCTCAACAGTACGTCCGCTACTGAGGTTCCTGCGGCTATCGGCAGCAACACCGAGTGTCTGCGAGAACTCATTCGCTCTGTAGTACGCGAGGAGTTGCAAAAGGCACCACCACTACCTACGGTGAGCTCCATTGCAAGCGTCATGCCCTCTGAGTTACATCAGGCCCTCCGTGACCCTGTGACTCTTTATCACACCATAGCAGTGCCGACTGAATACCGCCGTGCGACCTATGCAGAAGCCTTGAAGCGCCCTGCTCCCTCTCCCCGCTATTTGTTCATGCACCTCCCATGGTTTCCCTTAACTTGGCGCAGCAGCTACAGTACTGCGAAGATACATGTACATCGCCACCTTTCGTTTACGCCGGTCCTGTTGCACATCGTTCGGAGCAACCAGTACATTACATCGATGATAGTCGCATGTTCCCTTGGAAATCCAATGTTTGGCGCACTCCCTGTGGTGAAGCAGATCATTTGTACCGCCAGTGCCCATACCGGCGCCTCGGACTGCGCTGCTTTTCTGCATATTCACCGCCTCCCTGGTATGGCCAGCGACCCTGGGACATTGAGGACTACCTGGCTCAGCAGCGCGTGCCACCGCCTGCTGGGCAGCAGTCGCCCCCACCGTCGCTGATGCGATTTTCACCTCTGCCCCAGCGATATGCTGGCGCACAGTCCCCCAAGCCCCGCCAGGAAAACTAACTAAAGCGACCTTTGGAGGTGAGGTCACTGGCAGTCGACGTGCTGAAGACCTCGGATCGACGCAAACAAGAAAGGGTGCAGATACGATTGAACGGGATGGCCGGCGTTCTCTCGATATACCGGTGCTTATTGACGGTTACGCGGGTAGTGCTTTAGTGGATACTGGGGGGCTGACTATTCGATATTAAGCGGGAAAATGGCCACACTTCTGAAGAAAGTAAGCACGCCTTGGCATGGCTCGCAGATTCGAATGGCTGGTGGCCACATCATCACTTTGCTGGGAACCTACACGAGTAGAGTTGGCATTTGCGGTTCTACCTTCGTAGCAAGTTGCCTTGTGTTGCGTGAATGTTCCCGCGACATCATTCTTGGTGTCGACTTTCTGCAGGAGCATGGGGCTGTTATTGATCTCCAAGAGTGTCGCATCCCCCGCAGGGGCGTCTGCGCAAGCAGCCGTTTGGTGTGTAGCGACACCACGGACCCGAGCTAACGGGGGGGTTTCGACCCCCTCCCACGCCTAGCCGTGCGTGGCTGTGCCGTGTCCGGGGAAAAGGGGATCCTGGGGGTTGAGCCGACGCCGGGTGTTTGGACCTTTAAGGCCCCCCCGGCAGAGGCAACACACCCCTTTGCCCCCGGCTTCACGTAGACGGCACCCCTGGGCTGACCCACCCAGGGGAAATCGGCGGTCGCCCTTTCCTATCCCCCTCTCTTATCTTTTTCTTTCCTATCTTCTTTCCTTTCTGTCCTGTCTCCTTTTTCTTCAGTTACTTCCCCGTTTTAGTAGGCGGCTCGGGTTAACCGTGTATATGTGTCCTCTCTTGGACATAGTACAGTGAACTCCCGTTAAGACGAACTCGGTTAAGACGAATTCTCGCTTATGCCGAACAACAGAGAACCGTTTGTTTGGTTTCCCATAGACTCAATGCAAAAAAAAATTCGCTTAAAGGGACCCTGAAACGGTTTTGACGATTATGTACGAACACATTGAGCCGGTAGAACAAGTCCTAAGGATCATTTACAGACCGATTTAAGCTCTGTGCGAAAACTGTGTAATTTATTACAAGGCTTTAAAGCTGCGAATCGCCACCGATCACAGCGGCTCAGCCAAACGCGTTTTCAAACCGCCCACTTCCAGTGCGCGTCGTATTGGAAGCGCGACGTCACGCAGGCGGCTGATCTGATTGGATATGTCCAGTACACGTCACTGAACCTCCTGTGCATAGAGGATGATGCTCCTGTGGGCAGCGAGCGTCGTCTGCCTGTGTTACAACGTACTCCGTGTTGACGTGAGCTGAGCGAGAGTGTTTATCTTGAGGTTTCTTTTCTTGGACATAATTAATTGCCCCAGCCTTGTTGTGCAATTGGTGACTTGTAAAGCTGCGACATCGTGCAATGTTTGTGAGGCATCTGGCGAGCGGAATCCCTTCAGCTCGTCGCTGCAATGAGCGTCGCGCTCTCGCTATCCGTTCAACGCCACGATCCACGCTTTTGTGGCTGTAACTTCACCCCTGAAGACACAACCACATTGCCCGAGTTTACGTTTATCGATGACCGTTCTCGAATTATTTTTGTTTGTCCGCATGCTGTTGCAGATTGTCGCCGTACAGGAGAATAAAATAAGATCTGCTGGTAGTGTGGCGGCACCTGTCGGAGCAGATATCAACCACTCCGCGAGCTTCGTCTTTGTTGGGCCTCCGAGATTACGCGCAACCCGTCGCGAAGCTCAAACCGTCGAGTGCGCTCATGAGAGCGCTGCGATCGCCGGCGATGTCAGGGTGTCTGTGAGTTGAGGGTGCAAAGCAGTGGTGAGGAGGAGGGTATAGATATAAATTCCGTAGCGGCCTTGGTACACAGTGCGGCGCTTAATTTCTGGTGCGAATGATTTGGGGATGCTCCTGCCTAAACGCTGACAAAACTTCAAAAAACCGTTTCAGGGTCCCTTTAAGACGAACCGCCCAACTGTACACTTCTGTTAAGACGAACTTTCGCGGTGATCGACAACGCTGGCGATTCTGCGAAATGAACACGGCAGTCTTGGTGGGGCATTCGGGCAACCGAGAAAAAGAAAAAAAAGAAAAAAAAGCGCTTCTCCGAGCAGAGATGCGAAGCAAATCGCGACGCGGAGGGCGCGATATAAACGAAAAAGAACGGTCAGCGGATAAAGCCGGTATCCCCCTCACCCCCAGCCTGTTGGTGGGGGACGTGCGGGCTTTATCAGCAAGGAAATAACAAAAAGAGTAGGGGTATTTACAACTGGAACCCCCAAGCCACTGCGTCCTTTTGTATCACCCCCCCCCCTCCCTCCCCGTTCTTCGGGTTTCCCAGCCGGAGTACAAAGGAGAACAGAACACAAGAGCTTGGGGCCCCTCTGCCGTGGTCAGAGGGGCAAACGCAAGGGGAGTGAAGGAAAAAAATAAAGAAAAAGCGACAACGAGAACAAAAATTGTCTGTGCATTACAATCGAGGACGAAACCGAAACCACGCTTGCCGCGCACTCCCGTCAGAGGGGTCAGGTGCATTGTCATCGCCATCACACAATGGCGGCCGAGCACATTTTGTGGCCAGTTCGCGTTGGTTCGCGTACGACCTGTGCGCGTTGTATCTGTTCCCAGTGAAGTGCAAATTGTGATGAGTGCACAAGGGAAGGCTATTTTGCACACTGAATATAGCTGCGTCGTGTCTTTTTTCGTGTGCGCGAGGCTTGTGACCGTGAGTAGCGCAATGGGATATCTTCAGCTGCACGTCAATCAGGAAAAGTTACTACGTGCTGAAAACGGGAAAAATATCCGGACATCGAAGAAAACCTTGCAGACTTTCTTAACCAACTGAGCGTATTGTTGTGTAGGGCAGGAGCGCGGCGTAACCCGCGGCGGGCCGACGGAGAGGCCGAACGACGGGAGGGCGCGCGGAGTGACGACGCAGAGACCAAGCTTCGGCGAGACTGACGGGAGACTGCTCTCCCGCGTTTATTGCAGGCGGTTTTAAGGAGGAAGAAGAAAGGCTATTGGTCAGCGGGGCACGGGTCACATGACCGGCATGACCACGCCGGATTGGTGGTAGCACAGAGGCATGGCAGAGACCCAGCTCCCCCCAGTAGCATGAATAGAAAGCACAACAGCACTGGTGTCTCAGCATGGCACCAGGGGTCGCACGACACAACATCGTCCCGCCCTGGGAAGAATTGCATCCTTATACAATTGTAACTGCGGTACATCAGGAAACACTAAAAAATTCACATTTGAGTTCCGATCGAGATGGCGCCTGCAACGACGCAGAAGGTCAGTCCTAGGAGAACGCAAAAACAACCTAGGTTATAAAAAATTAATTTCACCGACAGCTAACACAAGTGCCAACTTGCACCGTTCACTGATCATTCACACACGCGCACACACGCGCAGTGGGCTTACGTGTCCGCTGTGGGCAACGTGACCCAGGCCCCGCAGGAAAACTGCGTGCTGCGGCTATCGGGAGCAGACTTCGAAGACCCATTCGCATCACTTCCCTCCCCCGTGTTGGAATTCGGTGCATTGACTGTAGGTGAGGAATATTCAGGACTTTCCTCCTGAAGTCCCAACGGGTGATACTGGGTCGCAAGCAATTGAAGCTGCGCTTCAGCAGATGGAGAGTCGCACTGGACAGCATGGCCACCGCGAATGGCCTGCACAGGGAACACCTGGTTGCTGATGTCCAATCTCGAATGCGGCCGTCGACCGCGGCCGCCAACGATGACGTCGTCGTCCTGGAGCCGGCGCAGCTCGCTGGCGTCCTGCTGCCGTAGCGCCAGAGGCAGCCGACGCAGCTTAGCAGACACTGGTACGATGTGCTGCCGCCTCTTGGCCCGGTCAGGCAGGTGCTCGAACCCCGGAGGTACACCTGCAGGAAGCTGCGAGGAAACTGGTGTAGCCAGACGACACGTCAACGTTGCGCCGTCGATCAGGAGCCCCAACTGCTGGATGGCGTCGAGCCCCAGTAGTGACGTGCCGTGTGCTGTCACGTAGAAGGTTACAAAGGCGTGCTTGCCATGGTGCTGCAAGTCTGTGCGGAAATACCCTAGGACCGGTATGCGGTGCTTCGAAAAATTCTGCAGTTGGATGGACGTTTGGAGCAGTCGGTGCTTCGAAGCGAAAAGCATGTCGAAGTCCTTCTTGGTCATTAACGATGCAGTGGCTCCGGTGTCCACCAGCAATGACATGTGGCTATGTCCGCCGACGATAACAGGGATGCGCAAGTCTCTTGGGCTAGTCGGCGCAGCTTGCACGGACAGGACTGTAGCAGTGCCGGAGTCAGCGTCTTGGACGGGGGCAACTTCTTGCACAGACGCTTGCCGTTTACGGCAGACTGCCGCGAAATGCCCCTTGATGCAGCAAAATTGGCAAGTTTTGTTTTTTGCCGGACAGTTTCTGGAATTCGCCAAATGCCCTGACTTGCCGCAGCGAAAACAAGGGCCAACTAGAGGCTTGGAAGCAGGCTGTTGTACTTGCTGGCAGCGAACGCAGCATTGTGCCAGCGCCGTCGAGCCCGCGGAGCCATCTTGGACCCGGCCACCCGCGCCGGGGGGGAAGCCGCCGCCATGTTGAGTGACATGCGGGACCAGCGAAGCAGCCGACCCGCCATTTTGAGCCGCTGCGACGCACTGAATGCTGCCGCCGTAACCGGAGTGCGAGCCGAGTAGCCGCTCATTTTCTCCGAACGCCGCGTTGGCTTTGTTGAGCGCCTCCAAGTCGCGTCCAACTTCTTCGGCTTTCTGCAGCGTAAGGGCTTCCCCGTACGACAGTAGTTTGGCCCGTACATGTGCGTTGGCGACCCCGTGAATTACTTGGTCCCGTACTCTGTCGTCGTAAGTGGCGCCGAACTTGCATGACAGGGCCTTTTCTTTCAGCGCGGTGACGAAGTCGAGAAACGTTTCGCCGGGCAGTTGTTTGCGGCTCGTGAAAAGGTGCCGCTCGGCTAGCACGTTCGCTGACTCTGCGAAAAGCCCGTCCAGGAATTTTAGCAACGTGTCGTACTCCGTCGTCGCCGCATCTGTCGACACCGTGCCCGAGTCCGCCGCCGTCGGTGTACTGGCCGTGTGCGTAGCATTTAGGCCGCCGTGTGCTTCGAGCTGCTCCTGCGCCGCGAAGTATTTGCGCTGGCCCTCGATACCGAGCACGCTGATAAGTGCTGACGCGCGTCTTTCGTCCTCCCAGCCGCTTCCGCCGGCCGCCTTCAAGTGTACCTGGAAAATCTTTTTCCATAAATGCCAAGGAATGGAAGGCTTGCCGGGAACGTTGAGGAACGGAGGAAGGTTTGCAAAATGGGCCGCCATGTGTGCAGGAGGTAGGCAGTAGGCAGGAGGTAGGCAGTAGGCAGTAGGCATCTACTCACACTCCTCTGTACCCACTCACTTTTGTACTCACACCTACTCACACTCACCTGTACTCAACCTAATGAAACCAACAGACTATTGGTTTCATTAGGGTGTGTCTAACAAAGAAAACCAAGCCCTTGATCCATTCCCCTTTCGTTCGTCTGTACTCACTCACATTCATACTCATGCCACTCACACTCATGAGTACTCACTCACGTTCATACTCGCATCTACTCACACTCCTCTGTACCCACTCATTTTCGCACTCTCACCTGCTCACACTCACCTGTACTCAATCTAATGAAACCAACAGACTATTGGTTTCATTAGGGTGTGTCTAACAAAGAAAAACAAGCCCTTGATCCATTCCCCTTTCGTTCGTCTGTACTCACTCAAATACTCATGGCTACGCACACTCATGAGTACTCAGTCACGTTCATACTCGCATCTACTCAGACTCCTCAGTACCCACTCATTTTCGTACTCTCACCTGCTGACACTCACCTGTACTCAATCTAATGAAACCAACGGACTATTGGTTTCATTAGGGTGTGTCTAACAAAGAAAACCAAGCCCTTGATCCATTCCCCTTTCGTTCGTCTGTACTCACTCACATTCATACTCATGCCACTCACACTCATGAGTACTCACTCACGTTCATACTCGCATCTACTCACACTCCTCTGTACCCACTCATTTTTGTACTCACACCTACTCACAGTCACCTGTACTCAACCTAATGAAACCAACAGACTATTGGTTTCATTAGGGTGTGTCTAACAAAGAAAACCAAGCCCTTGATCCATTCCCCTTTCGTTCGTCTGTACTCACTCACATTCATACTCATGCCACTCACACTCATGAGTACTCACTCACGTTCATACTCGCATCTACTCACACTCCTCTGTACCCACTCACTTTTGTAGTCACACCTGCTCACACTCACCTGTACTCAACCTAATGAAACCAACAGACTATTGGTTTCATTAGGGTGTGTCTAACAAAGAAAACCAAGCCCTTGATCCATTCCCCTTTCGTTCGTCTATACTCACTCTCATTCGTACTCATGCCACTCACAGTCATGAGTACTCGCTCACGTTCATACTCGCATCTACTCACACTCCTCTGTACCCACTCATTTTTGTACTCACACCTACTCACAGTCACCTGTACTCAACCTAATGAAACCAACAGACTATTGGTTTCATTAGGGTGTGTCTAACAAAGAAAAACAAGCCCTTGATCCATTCCCCTTTCGTTCGTCTGTACTCACTTACTTTAATACTCATGGCTACGCACACTCATGAGTACTCACTCACGTTCATACTCGCATCTACTCACACTCACATGTACTCAACCTAACGAAACCAACAGACTATTGGTTTCGTTAGGTTGTGTCTGACAAAGAAAAACAAGCCCTTGATCCATTCCCCTTTCGTTCGTCTGTACTCACTAATGTTCATACTGATGCCTACTCACACTCATGAGTACTCATGTTGATACTCACATCTTCTCACACTCCTCTGAACTCACTCATTTTTGTACTCACTCCTACTCACAGTCACCTGTACTCAACCTAATGAAACCAACAGACTATTGGTTTCATTAGGGTGTGTCTAACAAAGAAAAACAAGCCCTTGATCCATTCCCCTTTCGTTCGTCTGTACTCACTCACTTTAATACTCATGGCTACGCACACTCATGAATACTCACTCACGTTCATACTCGCATCTACTCACACTCACATGTACTCAACCTAACGAAACCAACAGACTGTTAGTTTCATTAGGTTGTGCCTAACAAAGAAAAACAAGCCCTTGATCTATTCGGTTTGTTTTGTTCATCTGTACTCACTCATGTTAATACTTGCACCTATTCACACTCATCTGTACTCAAGCTAATGCAACCAACTGACTTTTAGTTTCATTAGGTTGTGTTTAAGAAAGAAACAGATGAATTTTTGATCTGGGAAGCATTTTTTTTATGAGAAAACTGCATTGGTTTTTTTGTAGCTTGGGTGGATCGCAACTTTTCCTTTCATCCTCCTACTTATGCGCTTCTACAAAACTCTTTATCTCCACCTTCATTTGTGTATGCAAAGCAGCCAGTTAGTATAGTATTAAGGTGTTGTTTATTTGTGAAATGTGTATATTGGGAAGGAAGCAAAAGGAAATATTACTACGGATATGTGAATATTCGAAGTTTCGAATATTTTTCGAATACCGTATTTACTCGCGTAATGATCGCACTCGCGTAATGATCGCACCCCTAAATTTTGTCGTCTAAATTCGATTTTTTTCCCCCGCGTAATGATCGCACCCCAAACTTGCCGCATCGATATGTCGTGTGCCAAGTCTAGCCGATGATCATCGCGTTTATCATCTGTCGAATGTTGCGCTAATAACTCTTCAAAACTCGCCAAGTGAACTGCACGCACCAAACATATTCGTAATTTTTGCCCGGCGTTGGCGGAAACGTGCCATTTAGGATTGCAGTAAAGGCAAATGCCGCAGTTTTCACTGAATGCCCGCCATGTGTTTTATGTCTGTGGCAGCTGAACGCGCCCATCTTTGTTTCTGTGATCTGAAAGCAGGCATCACTACGCTAATGCCGTAAATTTACTGATTTAAATGAAAGCATTCCTTATTTAGACGGAAGAAACTGTTTTGACGCGCGTGACGTACTCACAACCTCCATGACTGACGAAAAGAAGAAAAAAAAATGCGGTCACTTCGCTCTGTGGGCCGCCATGTTTGTTTTGATATCCCGCACTGTTACAGCGGCGGCCGCCTGTTGGTCGACCTGTTGTCATCCCGCAGCAACAAGCTGCCGACACATTCCCATCAGGGTTGCCAGGTTGGGCTATATATAGCCAAATTGGGCTACATTTTTGTGGACTTGGCGGGATTTTTTGTCGTTGGCTATTTGGCTACTTTTGGGCTATTACCTGCCTTCGCTTCAAACGCTTGTTTTTCAGTGCCCTTTCTCCTCTTTAGTGGTGGTTTTGTGCCTCCAGTTCGTTGTGAATCAAGTGTTTACGTACACAGTTATCTTTACTTCACTCTTTCTACTATCCTTTACCTGTGTGTTTGCATTCTTTAGGTATCAGCAGCCTCCACCAGACAATTACGGTAGTCAGTAATAATGAATATATTCCCTGCCTTTTAAGGCGAAGCTTCTTTTGCCGGGTTTCGCGATGCTGCTAAGTTGTTCCTTCTCATGGCGAATAAATTTGTGGATTTAAATATAAAGTGTACATGATAGCACGCAAGAAGTACGTAACTTGGACCCTCGTAACGTTTTTCTGTGCTATGCCTACTATCACCAGATTTTACGCATCACCGTTGATTTTAAAGGTTATAATTTACCGCTTTACTTTAGCTTAACTTGATGTGGATTCCAACTTATGCTCTGAATGTGATCCGCATCATTTAGCTTTAGTTATTTGCTTTAAACCACGGCCGCTACATAAAAAAAAACGTAGTGAAATACCAAACGAGCAATTACTAAAAACATTCATCTCCTCCATGGGGTTCTCCATTCCTTTGACTACAATCCTTACATTGTGTCGTCACTTCAAAGAAAACAAATTAATAAAGAGCAACAAGAAAACAGAAATTCTAGCAAATGAAGTGGCATTTCCTTTCTATTTCTGCTACCTGCACCACACACGCGATCTTGCAAGCAGCAGCACAATTGGAGACATGTATAAACTCTCTGTGTATAAATTATAATAAATAGAAACCTTTTTCTATATTTGCTCTCTTTGGCTATTTTGGGCTATTTTTTATTAATTACGTTTGGCTACTTTTGGGCTATTAACGGGCGGAAATTTGGCGGGTAGCTCTCCGAGTACCTGGCAACCCTGATTCCCATAATTCCTGAAAAAGCCGTGTCGCCGGCTTCCCAGCCGCCCGTCACGGCGTCGCCTGACACCACGTTTTTTTGGCTGTGCTTTGTGATCGTCTGTTGAAGCGCCGTTTCACCATGGGGCGGTATGCGAGCTTTACTGCCGCGTTCAAGCTGAAGGCGCTTGATTACGCGCTAGAGCACGGCAACCGCGCTGCCGGCAGACATTTCGGCGCCGACGAAATCCGGATCCGATATTGGAAAAAACAGCGCGAGAAGCTCATGGCAACGAACAGCACGCGCCGGGCTTTCCGCGGACCCAAAACGGGCAAGTTCCCTGACATCGAAAAGGCAGTCCTCGAATACGTGAGGGACATGCGCAAAGACGGTTGTGCCGTGTCGTTAGACATGGTACGGACGCAGGCGCGCACAGTTTCCCGGAGGCTCGGAGTAGCCACAAAGGACTTTCGCGCCAGTTCCGGCTGGACGACACGCTTCATGCGGCGGAATGGACTGTCGCTGAGGCGGCGGACGTCGTTGTGCCAGCGACTTCAATCCGCGTACGAAGACAAGGTGATCGATTTCCACAGGTTCGTCACGAGGATACGCCAGAAGAACGGTTTCCTGCTGTCACAGATAGGCAACGCCGACCAAACGCTGTTGACGTTTGACATGCCAGGAAGCACTACTGTGAACGAGAAAGGTGCTCGAAGTGTCCTCGTGAAAACGTGTGGTGCGGAGAAGGAGCGGTGCACCGTGATGCTCGCAGACGGGCGGAAGCCGTATGTGATTCTGAAGCGGAAAACAATTCCGAAGGGAAACTTTCCCCGTGGCATCCGCACTCAAGCGAAAGGGTGGATGACGGCCGACCTCATGGTCGATTGGATCAAGACTGTTTGGGGGCGAAGAGCAGGAGCGCTTCTGCTTCCTTCACTTCTTGTGCTGGACAGCTTCCGAGGCCATCTCGTTGACAGTGTCCGTACCGAGCTGAAGGAGCGGCGCACGGAAATCGCACTGATCCCTGGGGGTCTAACTTCGCTGCTACAGCCTCTGGACGTGTCACTGAACAAACCGTTCAAGGACAACGTCCGGAAGCTGTACGCAGAGTGGATGGCGGCGGGCGACCACGATTTCACGCCAAGTGGCAAAATCAGGAGACCCTCCGTGGAAGTCCTCTGCTCATGGATTCTCGAAGCGTGGAGTACCATTTCCGACGAGGTGGTCGTCAAGAGCTTTAAGAAGACTGGCATTTCCAACGCGCTCGACGGGACAGAAGATGACCGTCTGTGGGACAGTCAAGACACTGCCGGTTCCGAGGGAATCGTGCGGCGACGGCACTGACGCCAGTGACGCTTCGGACTCGGAATGAACGTTAGGGGGTCAGAGAGTTACAAAATAAAAGGGCAGTGTGCCATGCATGTAGCTCCTGCGTAATGCGTGCATTTTATTACAAAGGTAAGCCTTACTCTACTTTTATTTTTGGTAATGTTCATGATAGCTATCGTAAGAATTCTGATTAGCGACTTCTTTGCGTTTTCGGTGCTCAGAATATTTTTTCACAGAAAATTTACCCCGCGTAATGATCGCACTCCGAAGTTTGCGTCAATTTTTGTGAAAAAAAAGTGCGATCATTATGCGAGTATATACGGTAGTGTTTGCTATTCAATTCGATTCGCGCCGGTATTTTATTATTCGAACTATTTGAACCTCCGGAAAATAAATATAACGGTTTATAATAATGGAAAATAAATATAATGGGGATAAATCAGCTAGCAGCGTGCTTGGTCTTGGATTTTGGGGTGCCGACGTGCGAAGCTGTTAACCGCTTCCACTGGTGCTTAGAGCGGTCGCTGTGCGACGAGCTTGGCCGGCGGTCTGCTGCCGATGCGTAAAGTGCCCATCTACGATTCTGAGGAGCCAATGGGCAATGCGATTCATTGCTTGTAACGAAGCACATTGCAGCACGTTGAAGCAAAAAGCCGCAACTGGCGCGAGTTAGGCCTAGGCACGAGTTGGAGCAGTAAGCTCAGTCGCGGTGTGCATGGCCGTGGTGCCCGTTGTTTCAAAGTACGTCATGCTCGATCGCGAGTACTATGAGTCGTCCAGCGATGATCTTAGTCACGAGGTCCGAAGTGCTGACTAGCAGAACCTCTAACTGCGGGTCCCACAAGTCGGTCCGAGACGCGCGTCTGCGATGTTCGCGACGAGCACGGTGCATTATCGTAATCTTTTGATTGAGGCTCTGCTTGCAGCTGCCAAACTAAAGTGTAAATATGTTCTAAGTGATCACCGACCCGTGAACACGGAACGAGTGAACGTGTTACTAAGTAGCGCGATTGTCGACAACTGCGACTTTGCGATGCGCAAGCAGCAGATGGCGCTCTCCCGGAGCGAGCATCAGACCACGTGCTGGAGCAACATCGCGGATTCAGCCAATGGGAGACCTCGAAACAAACTTTAAACTTTTGCTTTTTATACGCTTGTTTTTGAATGGAGGACCTAGCTGAAGCAGGAAATTTGAAAATGGAGAAATGCTTTTTTCGACGAGCCCAAAATGACGGCGACCGGTTGTGCATTGCGGAGGTGTAATTTTTAGAATATAATTTAGAATATGCTTAGAGAGCCTCTGCAACTTTTTGTCTGTAATTTCGCTTTGAAGTATTGGAAAAATATTCGAGAAATATTAAAAAATTATTTTATTTGATTCGCACTTAAACTTTATTATTCGAATTCACTTCGCACTCAAAATTTTGCTATTCGCACAGCTCTAAATATTACGGCTGACTGCAATAAGTGTCTAGCAGGAGCCACTCACACCTGAATGGCGGTCAGCATTGGGTGTTGGGGAGTAAACGATAGGATGAGGTACTTAGGAATGGCGCTAATCTCTGCAACTTGTAAATAAGCATTGTGAGGAGTGGGGGAGGGAATATGAAAGATAGAAGAGATTGAGAAGAAAACGCAACCTTCTCTTGGTGGGTACCCAGCACCACTCAGCGCCAGTTCGGGGTACCTCTATTGATATCAGGTGTGGTCAAGCGGTAAGGATGAAAGCATTATGTTGCTTATGAGATAAAGAAAACACGGCATCTGACATTGTCAACACGAATGGTAGCAAAAGTCATGTGGTACATATCCGCATGCCTCAGGGGAGAATTGAAGTTGATTAAAGGCTGGAAAGCTGGGCGAGGTGGTATATTTGCATGGACGAAATAGAACAGCGCGATAAAAAGTTCCTCCTACTGTGTCTACGTTTTTTTCACACTCCTCCATTTCATCATGCAAGTACTATACCAACTCGCCCAACTTTCCATCCTTCTGCAGTATATTTCTAGGTTCCTTCTGTTGTGTCTGCGTTTTGTTGGCGTGGTTCCATTCCATCACGATTAAAGGTGAATGAAATGTGAATTAAACTAGGAAGTGGATGCCAGGTGGGGTGTCAGAATGAAATGTTTTTCGTTTCAGTTTTAGTTTTGTTCCACCAGTACGTTTCTGATCCGGAAAAAAAAAAAAATGTTCCATAACGTAATGCTTTTTATTTGTATGCAAAAATTTTAAATTGAAGTAAAGATCAAAACATAGCATTTAACTTTCTCATGCGTGAATTACGAATTCTCTGAGCATCTCTGCTCTGCATCAAGGGAGTGAGCATGATCTCAGAAGCAGCACGTCATCGAGTCTAGTTTCTGATATGCGAGACCACTGTTCTGAGAAAACAAACTTTAGTGCCGAGAGTGCCCTCTTCACACTGGCCTGTGTGACTGGCACACCAAGGTCCACTTGCATTTATATAAACAGCTCCGGTTGCCACTCTTTTCGTTTTTCGCAAAATTTCAACACATCTTTACTTTGGAATTCCTGCCCGAGATATGCGCCAATATTGTCCCCTGAGATTTGCATTAATGCTTACCTTGCATGAGCTCAGTTTTTCTGGATTGCTAATGTTCCCCTTAAACCAAAAATCGCTAAAAAATATTTCGGTTTCACTGTGGAATGAAATAATACATAAGGTTTTGGTTACGTTTTCGTTCCAGTAAAAATTTTTTTTTTTTTCGTTTTTGTTTTTCGTTGCGTTCCTACACACTGATGCCAAGTGACTAGAAGTAATCATGAATGCCATTAGGTGAACTAAATTTGAATCACATGGGAGTTAAAGGGACACTAAAGGCAAATATTAAGCCGACGTTGATTGTTGAAATAGCGGTCCAGAAACCTCGTAGTGCTACTTTTGTGCCAAGGAAGTGCTTATTTTGAAATAAAATCACGTTTTAGTGGTCCGCATTGCGTTAGCGCACTTCAAATCACCCACCTGAAATCAGTCTTTCACATGTCACTGCTGCTGTGCCCAATGTTGCCCGCCTTTACTGCGCAGCGGCGTGTACTGGAGGCGTGCACCATTCGGGCATCCGGCAACATCATATACATGCGGCATTTTGTCGAACTTTCTGTCAGAGCGACTTTCACGAGCGCGCAAAACACACGCGGCAGTACGCGTTACCGAAACTACCACTGAGACTCGACCGCATGAGCGAAGCAGGGCGCCGGGCGAAGCGCAGTTCGGCGAAAACGGAACCTTTGAACCACGCGTGCCGTTCCCCATGGCAACGCCAAAGAGGTTCTTTTTTCCGTGAATCAAACAGAAACGAACAAACAGCATTTTATTACGTCTCTTGATGCACGGAAGGTTCTTTTTTCATTGCTGCTAGTTTGATTACTATTGATTAATTGTAGGCAGACTCTCATACGTCATCGGGATCATTTTGAAAATGTGCCACTCGTGGCACTCATCGTGCGATACATTTAGCTTAATTTTTCGGTAAGTAGGGCACTGCTGTTGATAATATTGCCGTTTTAGACGTCATACATTGAGCTTTCACCACGACATAAATTGTTATTTGCCTTTAGTGTTCCTTTAAAGGGGTACTGACACAAAAATTTTTGCCTCGCGTTTTTTTGCCGCAATGTGTTGCCGGGGGCCTGTTAGTCATAACACGGCACATCGTTTGCTGCAGCGCGCGACAGATAATTAATTACAGGCTCCTCATTACCGACCAGTGTCAGTTTCGGTTTCAAAAACGACAAGCCTCCGGGTGCAACTATTACCACCTAGCGGCTCCAGCGCTCGATCACGTCAGCACACAGAAGTGTGACGCACTTCCGCGCTGTTCGCGTCGTGTCCTCGCATTCGCACGCTTGCCGCACGTGCTGCGCGATGTCGTCGCCATCATCGTCCTCGTTATCATCGTCGTCTGTTGGCGACGATTTCCTTGAGACACCAACAGCGCAGCGGCGAGCGCGTCAAAACAGAAATGGCGGCTACGACGTCATCATAACTTGTTGTACCGGCTACAACGGTTACGTAGGGGAAGTAGGGGGGTCACCTCGGGTCACCTCCGAGGGTGTCAATGCAACTGGTGCGGCCTAGAATGCTGGATCGCGCACCCGAACTTCAAAATTCGTATAAAATACCTTCCAAGCTTTATTCGCTGTCGATATTTTGCAGATGGTACACGCACGTACACGGAAATCGATCCAGCAGGCTATCTCGGCCGCGAAATTTTGTGTCAGTACCCCTTTAATGTAAAGGTGAATCAAACATTAATTAACTGTTAATGAAATGCTAAAGTGATTTAAAGCAAATTAAAGGTGACTGAAGCACTAGAGCGTAGGCCTGTGCTTTCCTTGGTGTTAGCTGTCAAATTTTTTCTGCAACTATACCATCACCCCACACTGTACAGCTTCCTTCCTCTCCACCCTTACCACCTTTATTAACAGTTGTACTCCACCATTTCCTGTGTCACTACCGCAACAACTTTCCACAGAAAAAAAGAAAAAGACAATTGATTCAGCAATACAGTGAAACCTCGTTAATACGTACCTGCCGGGAACGCGGCATAACTACGCACTAAACGGTAGTACGCATTAACCACCATGTACAAATTTGCCTCTCCTGGCGTACGCCATCGCCGGCAGCAAAGAAATAGAGTGCCACAGCAAATATTGCCTAAAGTACCCATCGCAAAGCCTTTTCTTTCTTTTTGCCAAAGTGGAGAAAAGATTCTGGCACTTTCGCACGACCGCCCGATAGCGCGCGGTGGCCACCACGCCAAAGAGCATTTCGAAACTATTGAAGGGTCCGGGATACGCAGTGACCGACATAGCGACAAAACGGACGGTGTCTGCATTCCGCGATATATGTGTATGCGCCTGTACCGCAATCTGCTACTAAACGAAAATTGACACGCGATACGGCCGCGTGGAGTCGATCGTCTTCTGGGTAGTTGCGTGCAGCGCGTCGCCTGCTCGGCTCACGTACGCCGTCACTATCGGGCCGCTTCCTGTACCGCACGCGCGCCTCAGTCGTGGGAGTGTTCTTCGTGCCCACTTCGTTCCAGACCGTGCACAGATGCGGAGAGTAGCTTGTTCGGTTAACGCAGCGATGTCGAGCTTCCTCCGCGACGCTGTAGCGGTCCTGGCAGCGGACGGAGGCGCGTTGGGTGCAGGGTTGCCGTTGGGTAGATTTGAAAAAGAGCCAGAATTCAAGCTAAAAGTAGCCAAAGTAGCCAGGTCTTTTAATCTTATCGCCAAACTTGTAGCCAAATGGCAGAAAAGCGGTATTATGAAAAGAGGTTTTATCATTGAACAATATGTAATACCATTTTGTGTCAGCAATAAAATAGCATACGAGCACATGTTATTTTCTCCTTCATGCTTGGTCTTCAAGCTGTAAGCAAGTTGCAAATAAATGAACAGATTATAAGTTCCGTGCACCTGTATACATTTTATATAGAATAGATATAGTAATTGCCAGAGAGACAGTAAGATTGAAACATTCCAGCCAACCAGTCAGTAGGAATACTAATGGTAGAAGAAGGTTGTGCTTGAAGTCGCAGACTTCAAGCACGACCAGCTTCAAGTAGCGATATCCGCTTGAAGATGACCGGTCCAGCTTCATTTTGTAGCGGATCTCTGTGTCTGTCAAGTTCACCCGAAAACACGCGCCGTGCATCAGCACTACAAAACTGGCTCGTAGCGTCAGCATCGATGGCGGGCAGCGTGAACAGCGTGCTAGGCACGCGTTTGTCAACATGCGCGCAACTTCGTCAGTTTGATCTTAGCCAAAAGGCGTACTTAAATTTCATCTTTAATTTATTTGTAAGTTGTATTTCCAATTTCTTAATATTTATTTTAATTCATAAAACCACCCAATTCATGGCCTATCCCCCATAGTGGGTGTGAGACACTGACTGGGCGAACAAGAACTTCATCACTCCGTCTCGGCAGGTGCACCGCGCGTTGCGTTCAGGTGCCTCGATGAGCACCGGACTCATGGCGGGACTATAGACACGCGCTTACACTGGCTGACGCGTCAGAAAAGCTTGGAAACAAAGGGTAGTCGTCAGGCTTGCTTGGTATTTTATCTGCAGATAATGAGAAAAATGGCTACTGAATGCGCTAAAATAGAGGTTCAAAGTAGCCAGAAAGTAGCCATGGCGCCAACCTGAAATTTTTGTCGCCAGACTGGGTCGTAAAGTAGCCAATTTGGCGCAAAGTAGCCACCAACGGCAACCCTGGTTGGGTGGTCGCCTAATAAAAGCGTGCAATATGGTTACAACAGCGCTACGCTTGCTGTACCGTACGCGTGCGTTTAGCGTGATAGCGTCAATGCAGTGAGGTTTCGCGGTGTCCGCGACCCGCAACGCTCAACTCCGCAACAGTGATCTGCTTTCGTTTCTACAAAGCGGTGCGCGCTTGAACACAGCCCCGCACGAGGCGGCAGCGATCGGCGGCCCAGCGCGTTGAGGTTGTCGCGAAGTAAAAGCGTGCAGCAGGCTTAAAGTAGCGCTGTGCTGCACGCGTGCCCGGGCAGATAGCTGAAGATACTTATTGTGATAAGGTTGTCGGCGATAAGTCATGCTGGCACGTTCGTCGGTGGCCGCCGCCTCGCCTTTGTTCTTTCCCGATGCTTACGTGCAAAGGCGTTGCCGCAATCGCGCGGAAGTCTGAATCGGTGATCGACTGATCTCCGTGTTCCTAGATAAGACGGAAAACCTTTGGCGGCACATTGTGGCGTCGAGAATTTCAGCGGTGCAGTAAAAGTTTATGGCACAAAAAGTTATCTCGGGACGCGGGGTACGCACTAACCGGTAGGCATAGGGCGAACCACTACGTTTTTTTTTATAAAACGTAGTGGTATATAAACAGGGAGGCGGATAGGTGTGTAAGTGTGCCCTCAATTGTCCTAACGAAAAAGGAGATTGGCTTCTTGGAAGGGCGCATGCGCGACGCGTAGCTTGGCACGTGCAGCTTGATGCGAAGGCAGAATGGTGACGTTTCCATCAGTTTAGATGTTTTACACTTTACATGTCACTAGCGGTCGTCCTGTGTGCTTCTTTCTCTGTCCTTGTTTTTGTTCCGCTGTATTATGTATTTAAGTCAAGACCAACTAGCCCAAATTTCAGCTTTAACGAACCACTACGGTTTAAGCGGTCAGCGAATGCATTGGGCTCTATGGGACTCGGTCGGGGATTCGTCGGAACTACGTTTTAACCGTTAGTACGTTTAAAGCGGGTACGTATTAACGAGGTTTGACTGTATCTGGAACAAGGAATACACCTTTTTGGTTAGAGCCGTGCATTCTGAAGGCTAAATAATCAGCCCAACCGGAAATTCAATTTAAATTTCGAAACTTTTAGCTTCCATAACATCATTGCATGGGCTTTCACTTTATCGGCTGTTCAGTTTCATAGTTATAGATGGCGTAAGTAGATATGCCCAAATAAACAATGCACTTTTAGGGCTATATTGACACCTGCACATCCGATCTGGCTTATTATGATGACATAAACATTCTCATATATTGCAAGAAGTGTGAAATCTTGTTCTTTATATAGGTGCAGATTATTTGAGAAATGTCGTTGCACATATATGCGAAGGCTAATTCAATCGAGCACAGTCAAGCTTTGGTTTTGCAATCTGATACGGTTTAAGCATAGTAAATTGTGAAAAAAAAAAAAAAAAAAAAAAACGAAGCATGCTTTGTTCACAGTCTCTCAAGACCAGTGCCTCCTCTGTCTTTCTGTGCCTGGGTGAAGGAGAGGAGAGCAATGGGGAACCGGCTGTCGGTGTTAGTATGGCTCTTAGCCGCTACCCGCCACCACCGGAGTAAAACCGTCATCGCTCACGGAAACGCAGGCGGTGGCTGCACTCGCAGCTGTTATATGGTTCAGTTTTAGGTTGTACTCGCGCTGTTTGAAGTATAATGAAAACGTTTGTAAACTGGAATCCTGAAGCACTTGTTGCTCTGTGCAACCAGCCAATTTAAAGGCACGCATCGTTTGCAGCCATTTGATTGAGGTGCTCCCGTGTCGTCTGCTACGAGAGCGCATGCCAGTGATGTGCATTACATTATTCTGTCACCGTTATGGTTGCTTGACTGAGAATCTGTTTTTGGCTGTCTGAGAGTCGATTTTTGAAAGCAGTGTTTTCCAGTAGCTAGTACTAAAAGCTTGGGCACTTAAAGTTCCCCAGTGGGTGCTACAGTCTGCTGGTGTAGCATACCAAATGCAAGCCTAGAGTTGATGCGTTAAATAGCACGAAATGTCACTAGACTGTAGATCACCCGTTCCCTTCGTAAAGCTCTTGAGATTTACATTTGTTGCCACTGAGAGGAAGCAACAGCTGGTGCCAGAGAATGAGGAACTATGCTGTGTGATTCCATCATTTCAGAGCAGTTAAATCGTGATGGTACGAAAGACAAAGACAGCTGCATACGGACGCACACTTCCTGCAACACTGGCCGATGTGTGTGAGCAGACACTATTGTTCAAGTAGTGTTGACTCTTAACCTGAGCCAATGTGATAGGCGTGAAAAATGCGGCCTGTTGTCAGTTTCTTGAGCTCCTCATTGTATTTGTCGACAGTCTGTTGTAGTCTCAGTATCTGGCTTCTCAGGTATTTTTCTTTGCCTTTTCCGTAGCGTGCAAAGTACAGGCTGAATGGCTGTCGACCTGGGAGCTATTTTGTACGCGTTCTGTGACGGAACAGAGCGAAACGTCACGAGAGGATGAGAGGCAGCCACACGGAATCGGTCGAGGCTCGTCTGATGGTCAGACATGATAATAGCAACCAGAAACGGCAGTGCTGTCAATCATTTTGGCAAAGAACGGGCACAGAATGGACGGAGGCACCATTCTGTCTGATATGTAGCGAAGCCTTGGAACTTAGCAATGGGTTGACTCTCCAGTGCCTTCTCGTGGGTCGTCCTCTTTGGTTTCTCCTGAAAGGACGCCGCTCGCGCTTAGAGTCCGTGCCTTGTCGTGACTGTAGCCATTATGTATTGTCGCTGAGTGCCGTAACACCTTAACAGATAGAACAGATACAGAACGGTCTCTGGATGACTTGGATTGGATAGAAACGTAAGTCCTGGAGCCATAAAATCGAATTAGCCTGCTTTGTGTCTGGCTTTCTCCAATCCTGCACCAATAGTTTGCGAAAATCGCAACCATAGAGTTTCATGAAATAACCTAGAGAGGAATCTGGAGCTGCGATCGTCCAACCACCATGGGAATGATGGGAAGTGCAGGCTTCGGATTGGATTGTGTTAGCGAGCGAACTGTCTACACGTCTTCTTCTACAGCTTCAGTTTCGTTTTTCGGGCAGCGGGGGTAGTGGAGTGCGGTGCAAAGCAGTGATATGGTGCCTTTGTTGTTGATAGAGGCTGAAGACAGCTAGATCTCTTGGTTTGCTGCCACGTTACGGCTTTACAGGTTGTACTTGACAGTTTTAGCAAAGCGTCGTTCACTCACCGCTCCGCATGGTTGTAGCGCCCCATGCCAGGGCAGGAAGTTGCATAGAGTTAACGTTTTTCGATAAGCGCCTCTCGTAAAAATGCATTCAAATTGGCTGCAAACAGACGGCGAGGCGACGTAGGTGCACCATCACACTCCTCTGACTCTGCTTAACAACGGAACGAGAGATGTGTTGGGAGCAGTCGACTGGAACAGATGCACCTGGCATCGCAGCAGATGATACGTGAAGTGTTTCTCACTCAATGCAGTAGGGTGTGTTCAGATAAGAATGTCGGTGCATGTCCACGGACCCCCTTTAATTTCGCTGCGAAAAAAATATATTTTGCTGTTCGAGTAACCAGGGCCACGAAACTGTTCCTATTTTTGCTAAAAACAACTTTGCCTTTGTCAAACAAAGTTCTGAAGTCTCCACTCAGCAGAACCGCTTTTTGCGAATTGCGTGAAAAGGGGATTTTGATGAGGTCCTACAAAATAACTATTGTAGCTGTGAGTCTCAAAATTTTTCTTGGCATACTATGAGTAATGTGTGTTTACAAAATATTATCTTGCATTTTCGTTGCCCATATTTTATGAAAAAAATTGCAAATAAGGCACATTGCTTAATAATGCGGTAGTTTCAGATTTCTTTGCTTCGCGTCTATAACACTCAGAATTTCCAAAATTTCCCAGAGTGTTGCCACACATTAGTTTAATATTGCATTAAACATAATTGCCGAGAATGACGTCAAACGCAAACCAAAAATGCATAAGTGAAGGCATGTCTTTAAAAATGCAATGTTTTGAAATGCAGGTAAAAAAAAGAAAAGTCCTCTACGATTTTCTTTAAACTCCCCAGAAGCTCAGCGCGTGCTCTAACTTAATCCGTAAAAACATATTGCATTATTTTTGTGAGCTTGGAGTTACAAAGCCGCCAAAGTGTCCAAATTGACGTTCACGCGGAATCACTTAAATGAGGGAGCATGTAGCTATAGTTACCATTGTCATGATTTTTAGGTCTTAAGTGTGTTGTCTCATGTTCACGAAACATCAAACTGGCAGAAAAAAGATGGAGAGTTGCTTTAAAGTGCAAATGTGTATATATGCGTGCTTGTACTCGTCGTAGTATTGTTCCTGGCAAAAGCACTTATCGGGAAAAGTGAGTCGATATACTCAAGTTGGCTTTTCGCATGCCCTAAGGCATACAGGATGCGAGAGAGGCATTGAAGGAAGACTGGGTTCAACGGCACCCACGATCTCCGCCTTCTAGCACCTGGTGTCGGATGTTCGAAAATGACGTTTCCCCTTCACCGCCATTTTCAGAAGAGAAATTTCTGTTGAGTAAATGACTAAGTTTAGCTCCTCAGCAGCATTTTATCAGAAACAAAATTTTTGACAGACATTTTCACATTTTACGCTGATCTGTTTAAAGAGGCTGAAGCAGTTTCCAAGACGGAGAGTTTCTTCTGGCATAAAGCTCATGATCAAGATGTTATCCAAATCTTCTATATTTTGAAAGTTCCGCTTATTGCTAATCTTTTTTCTTGTGCTCATTCAGATAGCGCTAAACGCTCGCTTTGAGCTGTGCAACTGAGCCATAAATCTCGGGGCAGTGCAAGAAGCGCATGCATACCCATATTGGCTGCTCAGTAGAGGACTGCTGGGCAGTCGACAACACGACTGAACGGACGTGATAGCTGATGCGCTGTAGCAATTTCAACCTTTCTGAAGTGTAATTCCAGTGCCTCGCTACCTATCGCAAAGCACTGTTCTCTTCTGAGACTCTTGCACATTAGTTATGTGCATATTAATTTTCAGACCTACCATTCTGCTTTCCTTGTCCAATTCAGTAATTCTATTCACCGTGTGCTTACAGGAGGTTTTCAGGGCCCTAGATTGGGAAGAGCTAGGGATATGAGTTAACGGAGAGTACCTTAGTAATCTGAGGTTTGCTGATGAGATTGCATTAATGAGTTACTCAGGGGACGAATTGCAACTCATGACTACTGAATTAGACAAGGAAAACAGAAAGGTAGGTCTGAAAATTAATGTGCAGAAAACTGAAGTAATGTGCAACAGTCCCGGAAGAGAGTAAAAGTTTTGTTGGGCCTAGTTGGTACATAGCATTTAAGAAGAGAAGTTCAGCGCAAATCAAGACAGACCACAAAGAATAGAATTTATTTAATAAGAGAAGTTCAGCGCAAATCAAGACGGACCACAAGGAATAGAAGAGACAAGCACTTGCTTGTCTCTTCTATTCTTTGTGGTCCGTTTTGATTTGTGCTGAACTTTGTCTCGGAAGAGAACAGCGCTCTGTGTTAAGTAGCGAGGCACTGGAATTTATGTAAAGAAATACATCGACTTACGACAAGTAGTAACCGCGGAGCCGAACCATGAGACTGAAGTAACTAGAAGAATAAGGATAGGATGGAGCACATTCGGCAAGCATTCTCAAATCATGAATGGTAGTTTAGCACTATCACTCAAGAGAAAGGTACCCTATTTACTCGAATCTAAGCCGATGTTTTTTTCCAAAAAACGATGTGCGAAACTGGGGGGGTCGGCTTAGATTCGAGTACAATGAATAAGTTTTTTTTTCTTTTCTGGCCTTGCGAATTTCGGGGTTGGCTTAGAATCGTGGCCGGCCTAGATTCGAGTAAATACGGTATGTAACAGCTGCACCTTACCGGCACTTACCTACGGAGCAGAAACCTGCGGGCTTACAAAGAGGGCTCAACTGAAGCAGCAAGCAATGGAAAGGAAAATGTTAGGTGTAACCTTAAGGGACAAGAAGAGAGCAGAGTGGGTCAGGGAAAAACGGGTGTTAAGGACATATTAGTCGAAATCAAGAGGACATGGACATGGGCAGGCAAGATAACCACTGGTCATGAAGACTGGATTCCAAGAGAAGGCAAACGCGCGAGGGTGAGACTGAAGAGTTAGGTGGGCAGATGAGATTAAGAAGTTTGCAGGGATAACGGGGCAGCAGCAAGCACAGGACCGGGTTGATTGCTGGAACATGAGAGAGACCTTTGCCCTGCTGTGGGCGTAGTCAGGCTGATGATGAATAGCCTTTGGGAGATCGTATCTCCCTGCCTTCTTTATTGGAATTTTGTCGCTTTCTTTATGGAGGACTATGGTGGCTGTGGAGCTCCTGTAGATTTCTTCCGGTATGATTATATGCGTTTCATTGGTGTGCTGATTCTTGACTGAATCAAATGCCTTCTCGTAATCTATGAAGGCTATGTATAGGGGTTGTTTATATTCTGCACATTTCTCTCTCACCTGATTGATAGTGTGAATGTGGTCTATTGTTGAGTAGCCTGTACAAAATCCTGCGTGGTCCTTTGGTTGATTGAATTCTAGTGTTGTCTTAATTCTATTAGCTACTATCTTTGTAAACAGCTTGTAGAAAACGGACAGTAAGCTGATCAGCCTGTAATTTTTCAATTCCTTGACATCCCCTTTCTGATAGATTAAGACAATATTCGCATTCTTCCAAGATTCTGGTACCCTCACCGTTAAGAGACATTTCGTGTACAGGGTGGCCAGTTTTTCTAACATAATCTGTCCACGGTCTTTCAACAGACCTGATGTTACGTGATCCTCACCAGCGGCTTTGCCTCTTTACATTCCCTATAAGGCTTTCTTTACTTTGCGTGTCGTTGCTGGTGGGATGTCCCCTTCCTCTGGGCTACTGCTATTTCTCACATTATCGTCCTGGTTGTTCCGGCTACTGTACAGATCTTTGTAAAACTCCTCAGGTACTTCAACTATCCTATCCATATTCTGTGCCTTCCTTGTCCCTTAGTGCGTACATCTGGTTTTTGCCTGTGCCTAGTTTTCTCTTCACCGCTTTGAGGCTGCGCCCGTTCTTTAAAGCAGGGGAAACCAAATAAACGGTCCCGTGTTATTTGGTATAAGCGAGAATTCGTCTTAACCGAGTTCGTCTTAACGGGAGTTTACTGTACTTATCAAAAAACAATTTCAGGCCCTGTCACGTATCTCGGGAGCGCTTGCAATGTGTGATGGAGTTGGGAGAGAGAGAAAAAGAGTCGGGAGAGACCGTGGTGGTACTGCAAACAAAACTTTATCTAACACACCACGGCAAACAAAAATGAACACTCAAAATTTACAACAAAAAGTAACATTAGGAAATGCGACGCTATTGCGCAACCACTAACAGACAATCGCAAAACCTTCGAGCTATGCCTAGCTCCTATCAACTCGAGAGTCTGGCCACTATGGCATCTCAGTCACTCGCGATACTAATGGAGCGTTCTTACAGTTCGCGGTGTCCGCTGACTCGGTTGATGGTCCAAAGTCGACGTTCGGCCCCGTCGTCGCAGCTCCTCTCGACGTCTCCGGGCCGTCGCCGTCGATCAGACGCCTCGCTGATCGTCCTCCTCGCCGATGCTTCCTTCCTTTCGGAGAACACCGGTCTCTCCCAGTTAGGCCTAACTGCCGGCCTCTCTTCAGTGCCACTGGCTCGAACTGTCGACGTGGCTCCGTGATTGTCGGTGGGTCGCCGTCGTCTTGCCGAGCTGTGGTAGTGCCGCAGGTGCCATGAGAACTGCGTGATGAGGCTGCCGCAAGCCCGGGACGCCTCGCTCGGTAGACCCCGAGGTCGACGGCCACCCTCCCGGGGCATGCACAACGCTGCCTCCAGAACTCAGCCCTGCTGTTCCCGTCGCGGACGCGACGCTGGCTTCCACCACCTTGCTCCTCGACGACTCCACCGAACAATGACCAACTCTTCTTCCGTGGTCTTTCTCAACGGCTCGGGTCGCGTGGCACGCGCATTTCTCCGGCCAATGGCTTGCGTCGACGTGGCGAGGGTGCACACCATCGGGTACATTTCCATTCCCCGCACACCATCGACGCCTTGCGCTGTCCGGCACGCGCCCCGTGCCCCTTTACTCATGACAGGCCCGGCGCTGCAGAATAATAGAGTGGGAGAAAAGTTACATGTGCAGTTAGGAAAAAAAGATGAAACAGAAAAAAGAAAAGGTTACAAGGCATGTTGTTTATCTGTTATGTTGGCAATTGAAGCGGGAAGGTGGTTCCAGGTGACGCTTGTCCTAAGAAGAAAAGAATCATTAAATAACTTTGTGCAACAAGCTGGTAGACCCACCTTTTGGCAATGATCTGTCTTTGGTGGTGTGCAACGAGATTGATGAAACAGGGTGTCCTTCCAATTGTTATAGGGTCATTCCATGCCAACTGTCCCCATCACGGCGCTCGACCGGAATCAATTTCTCTAAAACAAATTCTCAAAAATTTACATGCATGTGAATGTTAGTTCGATACTATTTTTCCAAAACCTTTCTGACGATGTGGTTGTCGTGTCTGTGTGTTTGTAAGCCATGTCACGGCCGCTACATAAAACAAACAGGTGCGGCCTGCTGCATGGTGCTGAAACGGCGCCTGGGGCCTAGTTCTCCTTGCGCCCGCTCTGGCACCACCACACCGGTGCAGCTGCTCACGGAGAAGCACCTCGACAGTCGCGTTTGTACGCGCGACACTTACTCCAATCAGGCCGTAGATAACGCGTTTTCTAGTTGCACATTACAGGTTGAATATTGAAGTCGTTATTAGAAGTGGCGATCACCTCACATATGTGAACAGTTTGCCGTAGGAGTACCGATGTTTTGTAGAGGGGGCCTCAAGACTCTCCATGAGTGCTGCCTGTTTGACTCACCTAAAATGAAAAGTGTCACTGAATCACTGATCCCATTAATGGGGAGGCAGTCGCCGGGCAGATTCCAATGGCTGACGTATCGGCCCACCAAAAGGCACCACGTTAAGCGCGCACAGTTTAAATGTAGGTCCTTTTAGTGCACCAACAAACGTCGGCTGTGGTCCGAAGACCGAGTTAGAGCCAAGAGTTCATAACAGAAACAAAATGTATTCTCAGTTAAGGCAGAACAAGCATCACACAAACTTGCACACTCGGCAGGTATCAATTACAATTCACAACATCACTTAGATGGTGTTTAAAACAACGGGAACAAACTTACCGTGCTACAAATGCACTCTCATACATTCGAAACTATCCAAGAACACTTAAGGCCTTGAATATTCACCAAACATGTGCAGCCCACAGTTCTTCAAACGTTTCTCGAATATTTCTCTTCCAGGAAACACTCAAACGAACTCCAGCTCTGATCAACGTCATTCAGCGACACTCTTCAAAACAGTGCTCCTACGGTGTCATCACTTGATTCTCCAAGATCGACTGACCGCACTTACACGACTCACTCGAACAACATAACTCTTCGCCGACTTCACCATCCTGTCCTACCCTCCGTCGTCTCTCGTTTGGACCCTTCCTGTTTTCGTGAACATTCCAAGTGATTGTTTGACATGTAGCACGTAGCACAGCGACAGCTAGGGGAAAGGGATTCGTCTCGCCAGTTCGTCTGCGGAGACGGTCGGTTCCACTTTGATTTCTTGAATTCTCCCGATCTGCACGGGCGTAAGGCTGTCGCGACGTCGTCTTCGGTGGAGAGGGTGAGGGCACGCCCTGGACACCTTTTGATGCTTATTTTTTTTTCTTTTTCCGTTGCGCACGCCCGTTGGAGGGAGCAGTCGGGCGGTGACTTGATGCTGTTGTCAGGATGCGGCGGCGAGTGCCTGTTTTAACGCTCGTTTGTGACAAAAATAAGTGCTCTGTTACGAATATTACGCTTCCCGACACTGTAGATCGCATGGGAATACGTGGTACTTCACAGTAGCGTCTCTTCACGCGTTTGAGTTGCACAGCGGCACACAACAGCTTCGTGACATCACACTGCTAGAAAATACCGTCTGCCACACACGCACGCACCAAAAAACCGTACTCAGGCGCAGGAAAGATGAGGCAAGCTACCCACACGGTCACACACAAGAAAGACACGAGAAAGCACACGAAAAAGCACACGGACACGTATAAATCCTGAAGCGACCACATAGTAACACGAACCAGCGTCTGCCTTGCGTACCGTACTAGTGGCGCCCTCACCCAAAACAGCTGCCGCAACTGTCAACTCAGCCGACCCGTGCTTGCCCATTGACGGCGACGCGACGCAGCAGGCCGCACCTGTTCTTTTATCTAGCGGCCGTGGCCATATGAAGGAAGTGAAAATTGGTGCTAAGGAAGATGGCAACGTTCAACATGCTGGAAGACCGCGGAAGGCACCTGGTGAAGAGAATACATAGTACACTCGTCCGTTGCCGGATCATAAATGTACGCAGGTGCAGTGGTGACTTAAACGGACACTAAAAGCAAATAACAATTTGTTAGAGTGAAAGGTCAGTGTTTAAAAATGTTTAAAACGACAATATATTATGAACAGCAGCGCTCTACTAATCGAGAAATTAAGGTAAATGTAGGATACGATATGCGCCACCAGTGGGACATTTTGGAATGAGCCTGATGACGTCAAGAGCCCCGAGTACAATTAATCACAAGTACTCAAACCACTTATAATAAAAAAATAACATTCTGTGCATTACAAGACGTAATAAAATGCTGCTTGTGCGTTTCTCTTTGATACATGGAAAAAAGAACTTGTCGTTACCATAGCAAATGGCGCGGGTGGTTCAAGAGTTCCATTTTTGCCGGGCTGCACTCCGCTCATACGGTCATGTCTCAGTGGTAGTTTTCACTTGCATAGTTGCATCTAAAGGGTAGTTTCATTATCCTATTATGCTGCGCGGGCTTTGCTGGCTCTCGAAACTCGCTCTAACTGCAATTTAGAGAAAATGCCACGTCCATGTAATATCTGCTGCAGCAACGAAATCAGTGACTTTCCAATGGGCGCTACGGAGGGAACTCCTACGCTTGAAGTGTCCAAGTGCAACACTTCTGTGAATGTAGGATGACCAACAACAAAATCTACTCGTGTGCTCACTGCATGTTCGTGCAGAGGATTACGAAATAAACCGTAACGTAAGCAAGGCATGTAACCTGCCCTTCAAAGTACTGCTTCGCTGCAGCGCTGTTTCGTCGGTCTTGTCTGGATGCTGCATGCTTACGGAAGGGAAATGGAACAATAAAGAAATGGTTTCAAGGTTTTAAAAAAACAAAACTGTATTAATAGGAAGGGCTACATATACATAACTTGCAACTACGTCACACCGCGGAACTCTGGGATACTGCGCCGCCATCACCGAGTACATCGCAGCAGACGACACTGAGTGAAGCTGTACGGCGGTCGCTTTTCCCGTCGACACCGTACATCGCAATGACGATTTGTGCAATATTTGGCTGCCGCGCGAGAAGCAAGTGCAAATCAAGTGAAAAAGGACCAGAGGCAGGAATGTACTGTTTGCCGAAGGTGATCGCAAATCAGTGCGCCCGCACAAAAGAGCTGTCAGAGAAGCGGCGAAGCACATGGCTGGCGCGCATCAACAGGAAGGACCTGAAGACCCTGAACAACGTTCGTGTATGCGGGCGTCACTTCAAAACAGGCAAGTTTTATTTCCAACTCTACCCACCTTTTCGCTCAGTGTATCGCCGCGGAGTCGATAATCGCCCAGTTCGTTATGCGCGAGATAAATTTTTGTCGAAAGGTGATGCACCGAATTGAACACAGCGAACGCGCTTTGCTTTTCAGGGAGGCCCGCTAAACTCTTCGATGAGACGAATCCCGACTGGGCGCCGAACATCTTATTGGGCCATGGTTGCATGGAGCAGACGCCGACGAAATTTGCCCGGTACGAGCGCCGTAAATGCGGGCAGCGAAAAGCGCCGCTGTGGGCGACTCGTGCGAAGTTGTGTCACCCAGTACGTGCGACACCATGGACCTGGACGCTGCAGACACGGAGGTTCCGAGTTCCACAGTCCCGAGTTCGCCAGTCAGCACTGCTTCACCAGGCTGCAGTTTTACCGCCGCCAACACAGGTTTGTTATGTTCCAAACTCGCAGAATCGCCATTTGCCATTTTTACTTGCAATTTACGATTGTTTTTGCGATAGCTTTCGCAGATACGGCCACACAGACAGACGTGACTGCCGCGGACCTGAAGGCGCTGGAGGAGGATAATCAGCGTCTTACATCAGAGCTACGGACACTAAGGATTCAGAAAAGTGCACTTGAAATTACCGAGCTGTCATTGCGTGAAGACCCAGAGAAAGTCTCCTTTTACACTGGGCTTCCAAGTTTTGCTGTTCTCTTTTCTATCTATCAGCTACTAGAAGTGTCTGTTAAGCATACTCCACAGCGCTGCCTTGGTAAGTTTCAAGAATTCGTGGTGTTCTTGATGAAACTGAAGTGGAACTTCCCATTGCAGGACCTTGGATATCGCTTTAGGGTTTCCGAGTCAACAATAAGTAGAGTATTTGACAGATGGCTACACACTGCTTTTTGGCGGCTGAAGGAAACTATTGTGTGGCCTTCACGTGATGAAATTTGTAACACAATGCCACAGGCATTTTATGACTCTTTCGGTAGAAAGGTAGCGCTGATAATTGACTGCTTTGAAATTAAAATTGAGCGACCGTCCTCTCTACAGCCAAGATGCAAGACGTGGTCACAATATAAGTCAAGCAATACCGCAAAATACTTAATAGGCATCTGTCCACAGGGGATAATCACATTCATATCAAAGGGCTGGGGAGGTCGAACATCTGACAAACACATAACCGAGAACTGTGGAGTTCTGGACAAGCTGTCACACGGTGATGTCGTTCTCGCGGACAGAGGGTTTGATATTGCTGATAGTTTAGGCTTGTACTGTGCCAAGTTGCACATCCCTGCTTTTACAAAAGGGAAGAGGCAGCTGTCAGCTATGGAGGTAGAAACCACAAGGAAGATTGCAAATGTCAGGATACATGTAGAAGGGTCATAGGTTTGGTACGAAACAAGTATGTGATAATGAAAGCTGTTCAGCCAGTTCATTTTGTGACACGTAAAGAAGGTGACAATATTGCCCTGTTGGACAAGGTAGTAACAGTGTGCTGTGCACTGACGAATTTTTGTTCATCTGTTGTGCCTGTGAATGATGAATAGCTTTTTTTCTGGATGCAATTGAATTGATATGCTCTTTACATTCAGCAAATTTGTTTTTAGTGCATGCCTGAAATTCTTTTTTTCCTGTGTATTAATGCAATGTTTACATGCAGCTGAATTTTCGTGAATGAGTATTCATATTGTATTGTTTACATGCAGGGGACTTTTTCGAGTGAGTGTTTGCCTTTATTTTTGAACAATCTTTTACTATGGCTATGTAAATGTTCGAAGTTTTGAATATATTAAGATATGATATGTTTATTCAATGTTCTCAAAGATTCAATTCTGGTATAACACTATCATGGACGACAGGTATTGTTGCCGTCGACCTTGTTGTGACACTCGAGTTTCATCCGAGTAGATTGCAGAAATAAACAGACCGACTTGGCTGGTGTACAGATGCATTTTATTTTTGGACACCAGTTTTACTGACTTTTTGCTAGTCATTAGATTCACTAGTCATACACAGCTGGGAAACACTAATCAGTGATTACTTACAAAGCTGAATGTCGTCATCACAAGTACACAACTTGAGTCATTTTTCAGTGTCTCGGGCAGTGTGAGAGTTGGAAGTCACAAATAAAACTGCAAATGACCATTCAATGTATTCTATTGTTAGTGCTGACACCTTGATGACTAAATGTTTAAAGCACCATTAGTGCAGAGCAGCTGCACTGTCTTGCAATCTCATATTGAACAGACCTGTATTTACAAATAACGTATCTAGAAAGTATCAACGAAGCAGCAAGAATATGCGACGTAGCAGCTCATTCCTGCAAATAAACATATAGCACTATGACTGATGCTTTTTTACGCAACTATGACATCATGCACAATCAACAATGTTTACTGCTCAATGAATAACCACAGAAAGTATGGCATGTTTTGCGCAAAGAAATAATGCTCCCCTTGACCACATCCCTCGTTATTTCTTTGCGCATAACAGCCATACTTCCAGTGGCTTATTCATTGAACATAAACAGACTAGCCCGGCTACGTGTACTTCTAAATGTTTACTGCACTGCAAAAGCAATAAACTTCATTCATAGAGCAGTCTCAAATGGTGATGTAGGTCACCGCTTAAACTTGTACAATACAAATACCGAGCAGATTTCAAGATTTCCTGAATTTTCTACAGGATAAACACAAGTACTGCCTCATTTAGATGTAACACATGACTAGCATCATAAAGAGGAATGGAGACTAGCAAATGAAAAATAAGGTGCTTCTAAAACATCATATGGCTGTAAGACATGTTGTTGCTAAAATGACATAATAAATGCAAAGCAAATTTTGACATTTCCTGCAACAGCTGATGTCATACATAACTACATGCAGTGTCTCATTCTGAGGTGACACCCGACTAGTTCTAAACCAAGTCAACACCAAAGAACTACAAGGAAAATAAACATTTTGAATGCAGTAACAACCGTGTCATTCTTTAAACATGTGTTAGATATACAGTTAAAACTTTTTAATTATGTCACGACCATGCTCGAATTATCTCATTGAATCGGGAAGTTAGTAAAATCTGGTTTTGTTAGAGTTTTAACTCGCACAACATATGTGAAGGTTTCATGAAACTTCCCACGAAATAAGTAGAGCCTTATCTTGGTGTTACACGTATCAAAGAGTGAATACCTAGGAAGGGAAAAAAAGTTTCAACACACAAGTACCTCTACATAAGCTCTGCTGCCTTTAAAACTACCACTTATGGAGCCTCACTTCAGTAAAATACTAAATAAATAATAAGTAAAATACAAAAATACTGCCAAAAGTGAGACATGTGGTGTATACATGACATATGAATTCTCATTGTAACAGAAGACTAGTAAGGACATTAGGTTGAACAGTCTGAGCAAAACCATGTCTTCTGCCTTGGTGCCCGCTTGATACCTATGCAAGAGTAGTGAAACCACTTGTAAGGGCACTTTTTGCCATCACAAGCCAACATCTTTCCAATTTCCGGGCCTCTGCAGTAGCAATACGCAGCAGTTGCAGCACCACTTTCTACGGCTTCACCTTTCTTAGTAAAAAACTCTGCGAACAGCTCTGGAAGAACAACGCGTGTAAAAAACCGAGTTGCCTTTAGCAAAATCTCATTAAAAAAAACTGCATCCTCCAATACTCTTTCAGTGTAAAGTGACGTAGGTGTCCACACAACGAAGTCGCAATATTTCACACGACACACTGCAATCTGTGCTTGAATTTGAAAATAATATGCATGAGTTCTTTTCAAAACAAGCTTCCCATTCCTCTGCTCAAGAGAACAGTTAGGACTGTTCAATGTTTGTAAAATGTCACAATCCGCTGCAGAGTACGGACATTTCACTTCCACAATGCCATCACCACAGCATGCACAACTTACAAATGAATCGGGACTAGCTGCAAGATGCGGGTACTCCACACATAAAAAAACACCAGTCTTTCTAAGACGAAAATCTCTATGCTGCTGCACTGCTTTGGCCTTGTAGCTGGAAAGGGCAGTGTTCTCGTGTCGCAGTCCCCATTCTGTTGCCGCTGATGAAAACTTTTGTTTCTCAGGGTAACAAATTCGCTTCACTAAGCTCACTGATGGCTGGCTCACACTCGTTGTGCAGACACTCTTCATTACAGATGCTGTAATTCTTCCAGCTCGGTATGCGTACCACTTTGAACATTTAGACTGCTCTCTCGTGTTTCTCTCAACACGAGTCACCATGTCGTCAGTTATTTTAAGTTCACGTAATACCTTCTCTGCACGAACTAGTAAGGCCGGCAAATCTTCTGTTCTGGCTTCTGTGCTCCCTAGACTGCGAAGGAGACACGGCTCATTCTCTTTTGGTGGATGAAAATTTGAACTGTATTTTGCATTAACCATGAATAATGCAGGATTAGCTCCACTCTCTTTATCGCAGCATAGCACCGTTCGAGTTCATCTGGTGTTGGAGCAGGAACTTTTGGCACTGGTCGGGATGGCTGATGGGTGTTGGGAGAATCGATGTGGATGGTGTCCATTCTTTTTTTCTTGGCCTTAGACGACGAAAAGTCAATGTCTTGGAGCCGTTTGAACTCAGTCGTAGGGCTGTATGCAGGGAGCCACACATTGCTCTTGTCCGTGCAAGTCGCAGAGTCTCTGATCCGCACTGCTGTTTCCACCGCAAAGAGAGTTGCACCAACATGAGAGCAAGCTTCTCCTGCACCTGCCATGCAGGTACAGTGGGCAGTGATGATACTGCCATCCAAGTCAACCAAGAGCCAAACTTTTAGTGGTGCTTCCCGCAGGCGCTGTGAATGGTTTACCTACAAATAAAGAGCGAAAACAGCATGTCTTTGATAGCCTCCCTCAATCTCTCAGTGAACACACGTGATTGTTTTCGTTTTCTCTGTGCGTTACAATGAAATTGTTATCTTTAACTTTCTTGGTCGGTTGCAAAAAAGAAAAAAAAAAAGCGCTGAATGAGCACCAGAACTGCACTTTGCAGTGTGCATGGTTAACACAGAGCTGATAATGATAATGCACAAATTTTGCAAGCAGCTGCTGTGCTCCCGTTGCAGCTAATCCAAAGTAAACTGAAGGAAAAGAACAGGGGCTCAAATTCAGGAAAAACATGCGCTTCTACAGCTGACACAATAGAACAGCATTTCGTAAACACCGCACCCGCTAATTCTGCTTTTGTTTAACGCCACGTTACCTTTTAAAACAAGAGCTGTTGTTTTTAAGTTCGTTTAATGTTGGCTAACTTTTTGTGAACATTTCACGTTCGGTGTCTCCCGCATTCCCGCTCGGCGACGTCTCCGCGCAGCCCACAGAAGTCGAAGTTTTAATTTTGCCTAGGTTCGTCTGTCATTTTGTGGTTATTGCTGTGTTTTTGTCACGGCTATGAAATGCGGAGTGCACTGAACTCACCTGACTAAGCACGACGACACGCTCAGACGGCAACTTCTTGGCAGTGATGTTCCGGACCCATCCGCTCGTAAAGTAATTGTGTGAGTCCAGCGATTTGTAGGCCTTCATCTGGTCAAGTGAAACATAATTTGTCGAGAGTACCAGATAATTTATAATGTCGACGTGGGTAACCGTTGGCAGCAGGCTTGCATCAACAGCGGCTTGAGCACCAACCCGTAGCTCATAGGGATCCACGCCGTCGCACAGGGCTATTTTTTCTTTGTACCTGGCCCGCGTTGGTCCTACAAGTTCATCAAAGTATGCAGGACAATGTCCTGAACGATTCTCCTTCGCCATACGGGCAAGGCAAACGATGCAAACACGCGCACAACGCCAAACGATCCGCCGCACAGGCGTAAACACAGCACGGTCACTGCGACGTATGTACTCGGTGATGGCGGACGCAAAACCGGAAGACGGGAACTGACGTCACTTGCAAGTTATGTATATAATTCTTGTCGCTGTTTACATGAACCCTCCCTCTCCTCACCTCAAAGCCAAATGAGTTGTCGGGCACCTTCTGCAAGACTCCTCAGAGGGGATGAACATTGGTCCGATGTGGATCACACAAGTGAAGGCTGCACGCACGGATTTCGTGGTAAACATGGGTTGATCGTGCCGCATTTTGGAGGCACGGCGCACCAGCAGCGTAAACAGGGGCTCACCGAACGGCGCCAGCACATGGGGTGGCCATATTCCCACACTGACAGCCGGATCGCATGCGGCTTCTCAACTGTACACAGCAGTGTCCGAGTATCAGGCACTTCTGCGGGAAACATCGCATTACAATGCAAGCAGAAGCGGCCAGCAAAACAAGCATCACAAGAAGTATCCTTGGTATTCTTGCATGCATTATGGTGGAGGCGCAATGTTGCCAGATAACAGAAGGTGCTGGCGTAGCGCCCGCTAAAGACGGCTTTGGGGAGTGCTTACATCACAAGTCCTTGAGAGGCAGCCAGTTTGAGTTGAGCTAACAGTATGCGGACCACTAAAGCGTGATTTTCTTTCAAACTAAGCATTTCCTTGGCACGAAACAAGCACTACGACGTTTCTGAAATGGTATTTTGAAAGTCCACGCCGAGTTGTATTTTGCCTTTAACGTCCCTTTAAAAGTGTTGGCTGAAACACTGGGAATAAATATAAAGACTGTGCATTCTATTGCTGCAATCGACCATGAAACAGCCACAAAACATGGTGGATCATCGAAAATGTTTGTCCCAGACGTGGTGGATACCCTGCAAGAAATTGTAGAAGAAAATCCATCCTCCACGCTGGAGCATATCAGGACGTCTCTGAAGGCGAATATTGTCACGTGGTCATGACGTTGAAGAAAGTAGCAGCCGGCAGGTTCAAGACAAAACCTTTTATTTGGGCAAACTTGTGCCCGGGAAACGAAAAGTCAAACCACAGCAATACACGGTCGAACAGGGCGTCGGCCGTCTGTAAAACTGAACTGCGGTAAGACGCGTCGGCATTTATACGTGCGTCATTGAACATTCCAGGCTTATCACTGGTGGCTGCGTTAGATCCAGAATAAACCAGGCTATTCGCGTCCTGCGCGCAATCTTAACGGAATGATCTTAAACATTGCAAAGCTTCTGAAACATTGCGGTGCGGTCTGTGCTCAGCATTGCAAACAGTCTTTGTGGGTGAAATCCGAATACATCAAAATAACATGCGTGGCAATATGTCTGATATTGAAATCAGCTCATCGACAGTAGATTGGCTTCTCGATGGTCATGGTTATACAATTAAGCTGGTAACTCGGAGGTCAGTTGACTGAAACTGCACTGATGTTAAACAGCAGCGGCGGATATTTGCCCAATGGCTTTAAATTGAGGGGGCAACAGTAACGCGATACTACATACACGAGGCAATTTCAGCATCCGGTGCTTACATTGTTTTAGAAGGGCGTAACGAGGTGCCCCAGCTATCCGTCTCTCCACGAAAATGAAGGGTGCAGATATAAATATTATAGCCTGCATTATGTGGACTGTATCTAAGGACTTTCTGACACCAGTGTCTGTAAAAGCTGGCTCAGAAGCAGTGCTTTGTTTTGTTCACCGCTGAACTGAGCAGGTTGTCCTCGTAGCACTCATTGCAGCAAGCGAGCCCTCACAGCAAGCAAGTGTATTTCCACTTATCCTCACAAAAAGAAATGGAAAAACAAGATGGCTTCCTAAAATTATTAGTACATTGGTGGAAAGCTACTGGTCCCCGTTTGTTGTCCAATTAGTATAATGTAGGAGTATTCACTCTGAACATCTTCGAAAAATGTTGCTCGTTTTGAAGTTGCAATGTAGTCAGGGATGACATGCTTCGATTAGATTCATGGACATTTGGTTCAAATCGGCTGGCGTTTGCGTTAATTTCACTGATCACCGGGTTAATTTTAGTGGAACTTGTATTAAAATTACTGGCACTTAGATTAATTTGTGCGTTGGATTGATGAAATGGACTGCTTCCCAAACTAATTTAGCTGGGAAAACCTGCTGTTATGGTTCTCAAGTAAGAGACTACAAAATTGGGACTTGTCTGAACAAACCAGTGAGGCATGCTACATGTGTGATGAATGCTATGTAGGTGACCATGTTTATCCTTTTGCCAGGTCTACAGGAACAGAAAGTGGAGGCCTATTCTAAGCTGCGATCTCATTCCGGGGGACA
Organism: Rhipicephalus sanguineus; assembly: GCF_013339695.2. Lineage (NCBI taxonomy): Eukaryota > Metazoa > Arthropoda > Arachnida > Ixodida > Ixodidae > Rhipicephalus > Rhipicephalus sanguineus. Next base: position 20,594,705 of record NC_051176.1, on the reverse strand, counting down.
TTGCGTCTATAGGTGAGTTTATGTTCAATGCAGTTGCATGCTTAGTGTTTCCACTTCAGAGCAGTGCACTCATGATGGCCTCTTGTTTGCTGGGCCATGTTACAGGGCCACATGTACCAAAGTGACACTTCTGGCTTGCACTTTTGGGTAATTTGGGTTATGTTGCATTGTGTGATTGGTTAGCTGATGGCATCTGTGCTGTGAGATATGTAAGATGTGGGGAAGATTCCAAGTGTATGAAAGGTGTTCTTAATACCTCTTGGCACAAATTTCTCTCAGTAACATTGACAGAATGAAATGGGAGAGTGAGATTTGCAAATATATACCGTATTTACGCTCGTAATTAACGCACTCGTATAATAAACACTCCACCCAACTTTAGTCTTCAAAATTTGTATTCTTTTTCTCCTGTGTAATAAATGCACCCCCCACTTTCACCTGCTGCAGTCCCGCGAACCGACGTGTGGTGCTTCCTTGCCCTAGCGTTGTTCTTTTCTTTTTTATTTTATTAAAAGCCAAAGGTGAGTGCACGGATGGCCGAAGGTGAGGGTTGCAGAAGATAGCGCCATTCTTCCATAGTTACTTCTAGCACTGAAGCAGCGGAGTTTTCGACACTGGGTGGGACAGCCAATCAAAATGACGCTAGACATTTTCGCAGGTTCAAGCCCTACTTCTTTTCTTTCTACTAACCATTCTCACTCCGTGATAGTGGTATCAGTAGTTGTTTTTAGCCTGTCTTGTGTTTTGTCGTGAGTGATGGGCCGAAATGTGAGCTACACAGCCGGTTTCAAGCTACAGGCTGTGGATTACGATGTTGACCACGGAAATCGTGCTGTCGGTAGGCATTTCGGAATTGACGAAGTATGTGTGAATTACTGGCGGAAGCAGCACGACAAGCTGCGTGCTATGAATTGGGAGTGGCATGTCCTTTAGGCTACCGGAAATTGCCTGGCGTTGAAGAAGAGGTCTTGGAATATGTCTGGGACCTGCAAAAGGAAGGCTGTGTCGTTTCGCACGAAATGATCAGGATGCACGCCCGAGCCATAGCCAGGAAGCATGGCCTCGCAACCACCGCTTTCTCAAAGCGAATACAGTAAAAGCTCGTTAATTCGGATTGCACAGGACCGAAAAAATGTCAGAATTAACCAAATGGCAAATTATCGAAAAGATCAAGAAAGCAATGAACACGTGCCTATTGCATCATTGCATTTTCATTTTCTTGGTGAATACGTAAATCCAGTACTTATTTCGCATAAGAGCAGTGGAAAAGCCGCCATTTTTGTCATTTGCAGCTTCGTTCCAATGCATAGGCGGAGAGTTTTCATTTTACCGGAGGGGGCGGGGGCCCGACTTGCTCTTCCACATTTCTCTCTTACTCTCCACGCACATACATACATATATATATATATATATATATATATATATATATATATATATATATATATATATATATATATAGAGAGAGAGAGAGAGAGAGAGGAGTCCAACTTCCAAATTAAAGAATTTAATGTAACTTTAGTCTCTTAGGTGCCCGCGATATCATAATGAAGATCTGTAAGTGGAAGACCCTAGCTTTATTTTTCAATTTACACAAAGACATCGATCCACATCGTAACTCTTGGCTCGAAGCGAAATTTTCGTTGACCGCGTCACGTAAAATCGATTCACGCAATGCGTGGGGCTAGGCTTTACTTTGTTAAAACATGCGCCACACAGGAGACAGTAGGCTAACGCTATCACGGGAAGCTTTAATTATATGCCAGTGAGTTCAATTCATGATGGCCGAAAGTAATGCTGCGATGGTAGCAAATACCATTTGCTACCACTACACCTTGTGCGAAGCTGCGGTTATGTATCTGGACGAGTAATGGAGTTGCTCATTGGTGGCCGAACTTTTAGTAAAACCCTCTACTGATAAATCAAAACTGCGTACAATCTTTTCTCGGCACTTTTATAAGCAGGCATGTCGAAGGGTACCAATATGTATAGGCAACCAAGAAATTACCCGTTTTTTTATTGGCGAGTAAGTTTGTGCGAAAGCGTTCAGTGGCTGACTGTGTCGGGAATGCTTTGTATTCTGAGTATCATTTTTGTGTTCTCAAAATCATTCACTATGGGGTTCAAGACAATTAGAGCGCAGCTCTTAGGCGTCCGTTCCTGCGTTGAGCGGCATCGCCGTTGGCGTCGGCGGCATAACCGATAGCGCGAACGAGGACAAAAGAGAGTGAACGCGGAGTCTGTCGATATCACGAGATACTGGCCTCTAACCTCGCTTTCTTCCTCTGTCGCGCGCGCTGGCCCCTCGGTCGGAGCTCGTGCGCATGCAGGGCTGGCACGTGCACTGCGGCTGGCTTCGCTTGTCGTAACGGGGCTGTGGGCGTTTCACTTGGTTCGCGACATCTGCAATGCACAGAGTACAGTAGACTCTCAGTAAACGGAAATCTGTTAAACGGAACTGCTGCTTAAACGGAACAACTGCATCTAATATAATTGGTTTCATACTTGGATTCTGCACTCCTGTTCATCTCTCAGTAAACGGAACTCCTGTTAAATGGAACACATTTTTTTGGTCCCTTCAGGTTCCGTTTAACGAGAGTCTACTGTATATAGTGTGCGTAGCACTCGAGCGCTGGCAGTTTCTGTGGCAATATGTAGCGAATGTTACATTGCTACAACTGCGGATAGTCAAAACTTCAAACACAGCTGGCGTTGCCCGAACACGAGGCTGCGCTCAGCGAATTAGGCAGTATCGTAATCGCCGGCAAATTTTTTAATTTGTCATAGCTTAAGTCGTCGCTTCAGTTGTTCATCAGCACAACATATTCTGCACGTGAAAATCCGTTTGAGGGGCATTTTTCCATTGAATGTTTGACTTGTCGCTGGCCCATGTGCCGAACTTTAAATGGCTGAAATGAAAAAGAAGCGGGCATAAACAGCCTCCTTTGAAATAGCTGCCAGGCAGGACGACCCGGGGACCTAAGCCAAGCTTTTAAAAAATACCCTGGGCCGGCGCCAGGGGGGCTCTGCCCCCCCATGAGGCAGTCCGGGGGGGGCCCAAGCCCCCCAGCCCCCCCGTACTCTCCGCCTATGTTCCAATGTGACCGTGGCTTAAGACCTCCGTGCCTTACGCTGATGCATGCTCTGAACGCATTCGTTATTACGTACCGCCACCGCCACGTGCACATGACAATAATTTTTTTCGTCGGAAAAATGTGAGGCAAATGATCGTTTGTCCATCACAATGTTGGTAGCGAGTTTTATGCCAGCATGCGGACCACGTCTGAAGCTCTTCATCTCGCAGAAGAACGTGTTGTTGGGCGAGTTGATGCTTGCTAAGAGACATAATGCAGCGCTAAAACACGATCACAAAGAAGGGGAACACAAGATGACGGGCTGCCAGGTCAAGCACACTACCCAATATACTTGGTGTGCGTCGGGGGTGGTGTATGAACTACCCCTAACCTGTGGGAAGTCCTACATAGGACAAACGGGCAGATGCGTTAATGACCGCATGAGGGAACATGCAAACAATTTAAACAAGGATCCCGCCGCGCACCTTTCGGCGCATTGCAAGACCTGCTCTTGTGAGCCGAGATTTAATGATAATATTAATGAGAACTAACAGACAATAATGCCAAGGAAAGTATAGGGGACGTTATTTGTAGTAATTAGGATATAAATGTGAAGTAAAGTGGACGAAAAGATAACTTGTCGCCAGCAGGGACCGAACCTGCAACCTTCGAATAACACGTCCGATGCTCTACCACTGAGCTATGGCTGCGGTCATCTTCCCGTCCACTTTATGTGCATATAAACCTGGGAGTGTTAGTCAGGGCCGATCGCAGCCATGGCGGTGAGTGTGGAACACTCTTTTTCTGCCTGTTGGCGTCATGTAGCACATGATATTTCTACGACCTGGCAGCTGACCTCGCATACTACCTGAAGGCACGAAGTCTGCCAAAACGAGACCCTCGCTATGAATGAAGGAAAGAAGATGACTTTTAAGGGCTCGTTTTTCTTTGTTAAACACAATATTAATGAGAACTAACAGACAATAATGCCAAGGAAAGTATAGGGGATGTTATTTGTAGTAATTAGGATATAAATGTTGTAGTGAAAAATACAACGACGAAGCAGCCTAGAAAGCAAGCCCCGCCTTAGTGGTAGCCACGTGACCCGAGCTTGCGCTTGCTTGGATTTTGGCCCCTCGACGTTCCTCGTCCTTCCTTCTCGTTTGTACGTGAATAAACCACGTGACATTTGGTGGAGGTGCGTGGATTCTCCGTACGAACCTGGAACTTCGCTCCCGCAAAGCTCCCCCCTGTCCGTGACACCAACATGGCCAACGAGACCCCTCCCCGTGCCGGACCTTCGGCCGTCCACGTCACCTGTGGCGCCGTGTATACCCCGCGAGATCCACCCATCTTCTCCGGCTCAGGTGAATCGGACGTGGAAGATTGGTTGTTAAGGTACGAAAGAGTCAGCGCCAGTAACAAATGGGACGACCAAATGAAGCTTGGCTACGTCACGTTTTATCTCGCGGCCATCGCGCAACTGCGGTATCACAACCACAAAGCTGAAATTCCAACTTGGGCAGCTTTCAAGACTTCTGTTACAGACGTCTTTGGGTGGCCTATGGTTCGCAAGCTTCATGCCGAGCAGCACTTGCATCAACGTGCGCAGCAACCGGGCGAGAACTACACGGGCTACATCGAGGATGTCCTGAATCAGTGTAACCGCGTCAACTCCGCCATGACTGAGGAGGAGAAAATCGGGCACATCTTGAAGGGCATCGAGGACGGCACATTTCAGATGCTGCTCGCGAGAAATCCTACCACGATCGCGGCACTCGTCTCACTCTCTTAGAGCTTCGACGAGTTGCGTAGGCAGCGCGCGATCGCCTGTCAAGCCCTCACGACGCCCGACACGCTCTCAAGCTTGCAGCTAGCTGCCCGTCCTGCCGATCAGCAGCCGGTTCTGTCCACGGTCAAGGGCTTCATCCGCGAGGAGGTAGCGCCCCAGCTATCATTACTGCCACTCACGCACGAGCCTGCGCAGGCTTTGCCTCCGGACCTTCAACACGCCATTTGAACCCAAGTTGCTGAGGCCCTCCCACCGATTTTCCAACAAGCACCTGTCACTGTGCCACTTACCTATGCCGCCGTCGCTGCTCGCCCGCAGTAGCCTATGCCATATTCTCGACCTGCCATGCCGCCCCATCCCTTGCCGACGACCATGAGCGCTGCGTCGCATACCTTCACGAGACCTTCAACTCCATTTTACCACCGCCCAGACCCGTGGAGAATGCCGGACAATATGCCCATCTGCTTCGCCTGTGGTATTGCTGGACACGTCGCCCGCTGCTGTTGCCAATGTCCTTCTCCATTTGATGCCGTGGGCAGGCCTGTTGCGTCGTCGTCAAGGACGCCACCCTTGACGATCAGTGACCCTATGCCAACCACCGATCACCTTCTCCTCGACGACGCTCCCTGTCACCCATGCGTCTCCGACCTACTACAGAAGAGGGAAACTGATCGCTGCAGTTCCGGAGCCAAGAGCTGCATGCGAGTCGAACTGCCCAAGGCCTCCATCTTTTTCGCTGCAAAACATTATCGACGTCAATGTTTAAGGGACCGCTGCACAAGCGCTTATTGACACAGGGGCCTCCGTTTCCGTAATTTGCGAGAACCTATGCCGCAAGTTAAAAAAGGTGACCATGTCGCTCTTGGGACTAATGCTCCGCACGGCCAGCTCACAGTACATAGCACCTTCTGCTGTCTGCACTGCGTGTGTCATTATTCAAGGTGAACTCTACGTCATCGAGTTTTTCGTGCTAGCGTCCGGCTCCCACGATGTTATTCTCGGCTGGGACTTCCTTTCACGTCATTGTGCCCTCATAGACTGCGCCTGTGCAGAAGTCGCCCTTACGCTGCTGCAAACTGCTCTTTCAGTGGATCCCCTTCCCGATGCTTACAAACTTGTCGTTGCTGCAGACACAGATATAGCCCCGAAAACGTCCACCCTGGTAGCCCTGACTTGTAGGGCCGCTCCAGACGGAACTGTTCTGTTCGTCCCGTCGGAGGTATTTCTCCGCCGCCGCGGCTGGCGACTGCCGTTTGCGGTACTTGCGGTTGAATCGGGTGCTACGATTATGCTGGTTGCCAACTCATTGACATCCTCAGTTACATTACTTCGTGGGAATATTTGGGCAACATACAAGACGTTGACCTACTGCGCTCTCTGGAGTTCGCTGCAAACCAACCCGACCTCCAGCTGAATGCCGTGACACCACCTGTTGCCACTCCTTCCGCTCCAGACGTTTTCCACCCTTCTGTTGCCGCTGATTTATCGCCGACACATCGACGCGAACTCTTAGCCCTTCTTCGAGAGTTCCGCTCTTCCTTTGATTGCGCTCAACCATCTTTGGGTCGTACAACGAGCATTGCGCATCACATTGACACTGGTTGTAATGCTCCCTTACGCCAATGACCATATCGAGTTTCAGCGGAAGAGCAGCGTATTATGAACGAACAAGTGAACGATATGCTCAAGCATGGTGTCACCCAGCCATCCCAGAGCCCCTGGTCGTCCCCTGTTGTGCTTGTGCGCAAAAAGGATGGATCAATCAGATTCTGTGTCGACTACCGCCGCCTGAATAAAATAACTTGGAAAGATGTATACCCATTGCCACGCATCGACGATGCTCTTGATTGCTTGCAAGGAGCAGAATATTTCTCGTCTTTGGACTTACGCTCGGGTTATTGGCAAGTTCCAATGGCCGACCCTGACCGATCCAAGACTGCATTCGTCACTCCTGACGGGCTGTATGAGTTTAACGTCATGCTGTTCGAACTCTGCAGCGCCTCAGCTACCTTCGAACGGATGATGGACGACATCCTTCGCGGCTACAAGTGGAATACCTGCCTCTGCTACCTTGACGACATCGTCGTTTTTCCTCGCGATTTTCCGACTCGCCTTACTCGCCTTCGTGCAATTCTCACGTGTCTCACCTCTGCTGGCCTTCAACTTAACATCAAGAAGTGCCATTTTGCTGTGCGCCAGCTCATTGATACTAGGCCACGTTGTCTGCAAGGAAGGCGTTCTTCCGGACCCTGTGAAACTCCGCACCGTGGCCGAGTACCCGAAGCCCAATTCGATGAAGACGCTTCGAAGTTTTATTGGGCTGTGCTCGTATTTTCGTCGATTTGTGCGCGACCTCACTTCTATCATCGCGCCTCTTACCAATCTACTGACAGCCTCCTACGGCCTGTCTGCTTGGTCACAAGAGTGTGGTGAGTCTTTTATGATGCTATGGCACTTATTAACGTCGCTTCTGATGCTTCGTCACTTTGACCCTAATGCGCCTACGAAGATCTTGGTGCAGTACTAGCTCAGTGAAAACCAGGATATGAAGAATACGTCGTTGCTTACGCGAGTCGAACCCTCAAGAAAGCCGAGTGTAATTATTCCGTCACAGAGAAAGAGTGCCTCGCCATTATCTGGGCTTTGGCCAAGTTCCGGCCGTACCTTTATGGCCGCCCTTTCGATGTAGTGACGGACCACCATGCTCTATGTTGGCTGTCATCGCTGAAAGATCGGTCGGGACGCCTCGGTCGTTGGGTGCTTCGCCTACAGGAATACGACATTCGTGTTGTGTACTGATCCGGCCGCAAGCACTCTGACGCTGATGCGCTATCCTGCTCGCCGCTACCGGCTGACACAGCTTCGTCATCAGCTTCTTCAGCTGTCTTGGCGCCAATTGACTTCGCGGACATGCCATCGGAGCAACGCAAGGATGCGTGGATTTCCTATCTTCTCGACTTTCTAACTGACCCAGTAGCTCATCCGGTCTCAAGAACTATCTGTTGTCAAGCCACGCATTTCACTAATCGAAACGACCTCCTCTATCGGCGGAATTATGCGTCTGACGGTCGGAGATGGCTGCTAGTGATACCATGCCACATGCGCGCGGAAATCTGTACTGCTTTCCACAACGACCCGCAAAGTGCTCACGCCGGCGCTCTCAAGACCTACAACCGCCTCCGTCAGCGATACTACTGGTGCGGCATGTATACATTTGTGTGCAAGTACATACGTGCTTGTACTGCTTGTCAGCGCCGTAAAATTCCACCTCAACACCTAGCCGGTACACTTCAGCCTCTGCTTTGTCCGGCGCGTCCATTTGATCGCGTTGGTATCGACTTATACGGACCGCTTCCCTCGACTTCTTCTGGAAATAGGTGGATAATTGTCGGCGTAGACCACCTCACATGTTACGCGGAAACTGCAGCCCTGCCCACAGCAACCGCAAGAGAAGTTGCGTTTTTCATCTTACGCAACTTTGTCCTTCGCCATGGTGCTCCCCGTGAACTTTTGAGCGACAGAGGGCGTGTTTTTCTGTCTGACGCTATTCAAGCCTTGCTCGCTCAGTGCAACATCGTTCATCGCATGACGACCGCATATCACCTGCAAACGAATGGCCTCACTGAACGATTTAATCGCACTCTTGGCGATATGCTGACAATGTACACCGCATCAGACCAGACGAATTAGGACACTGTCCTTCCGTTTGTCACGTACGCGTACAACACCGCTATGCATGTGACCACAGGTTTTTCACCTTTCTTTCTCTTGTACGGATGTGATCCATCATGCACGCTTGACACAATGCTTCCCTACACGCCTGACTCATTTGAATACACTGCAATTTCTGATGTTGCCAGGTACGCCGAAGATTGCCGACAATTGGCCCGTTCGCTGACAACTGAGGACCAAGGCCGTCAGAAGCTAAGGCACGGCATCGACCGACCTCTCTCTACTTTCATGACAGGTGCCCTGGTTTGCCTTTGGATCCCACCGAACACTCCTGGCCTTTCGTCGAAATTACTGGCCCGATATCACGGGCCCTACCGCATTCTCACTCATACGTCCCCATTTAATTATGAGGTTGAGCCTTTGACACCGTCCCAAGACTTACGTCGTCGTGGTAGGGAAATCGTCCACATGAGTCGCCTCAAGCCCTATTATGACCCAGCCATACTGACAACACCTTAGGTCGCCAGGATGGCTACACTACTCACCGGGGGCAAATGTAGTGAACAATACAGACGACGACGAAGCAGCCTAGAAAGCAAGCCACAGCGTTAGTGGTAGCCACGCGACCCGAGCTTGCGCTTGCTTGGATTTTGGCCCCTTGACGTCCCTCATCGTTCCTTCACGTTTGTACGTGAATAAACCACGTGAAAATGTGAAGAAAGTAAAGTGGACGAAAAGATAACTTGCCACCGGCAGTGCCGAACCTGCGACCTTTGATGATGTAAGGATCCTCGGCAAAAGCAAATATAAAACGGCGCATGAACTTCTTGAGACATTCCACAAAAAAGAGAAAAATAGGGATTGCGTCGCAGTCAAACGTCCGTCTATCTGTATAACGCAGAACACAGCTTCTTCTAATCTTTGATTTGACATGCCCCCTATAGCCTGTGCGATTTGATGATGCTTCTGCACATAAGGATTTCTATATATGTACCTCACCTTCGTAGTCTTGATTAAAATTGTGAGTGGCGCCTGTCCCGTCGTCTTGTGTTCCTCTTAGTGATTGTGTTTTAGTGCTGCATTATGTCTCTTGGCAAGCACCAACTCACCCAACAACACATTCTTCTGCAGTATATTTCTCATACAGTGGGCCCCGCTTTCCCTTCTCCTGCCTTTCTTAATGTGTACACGCTCATCGCCAACATCGTGGAGGCTACTTGTCGGGTGAGATACATCGGCTTTTGTATTAGGTAAGGCTTCTACCCTCATGAAGTGGCTGCCTTCTTCGGCACCACCACACCGACTTGGTGCCACGTTAAGCGGCCGCGCAAAATTCTGTGTTTCAAATTGTAGAGCAAGATTCGTCTTTGTCATGACTGGCTAAAACTGTTGTGCTTCTTTCATTACCCTGACTGGATAGCTGCGAGAGAGCTACAAGTCTTAAAGGGCTCGTGAAAAAAAAAATGAAGCGGCCCGGTTCTAATTTTCCCTGCTTCAACAAGGATTAGACATGCTCATTCCGAAATATTTCGGCGCTATATTCAGTCTCTAATTAATGACGCCCGTTTGAAATAGCAGTTCTCTCGGGCTCCTAAACAACTTGTGGCACTACCGGCCGCCATAGGCACTAACGTGTGATGTCATGCTAAGGGAAGTTATAGACACAGTGTTAGCTTTCTTTTACTATAAAATATTAGATTTATAGGAACTTAGAAAAGAAACAAATAATGCAGCAGCTTTTGCACTCTGAGTTGAGTACTGTGCAAGTACAGCACTTCATCTACTTGCTTCCGCTTTCAAGTACATGCGGGCTCTGTCATGTTTCTTCGCTCGCACGGTGCAGCATCCCAGTTTTTTCTTTCTGGTTGCGTTAAGTTGTGTTTTACGGCGTGTTTTGGGTGGCTTAGTCTTCGCTATGCCAACCGTGTGCGTCGTCAGACAGTGCCGTAAAACTTGTCAAAGTGGAAACAATGTTCGCTTTCACAAGCTGCCGGCGTCAAAATCGAAACGGTATGATTCCACGAATTTTGGCCAACTATGACTCGGCAAACATCGCTGCGTCGCCATGTTTTGTCGACGACAGAGACTTCATTGGCTGGCTCAGGGATGACAGCTGTACAGTTGAGGGGAACATGATCTGGGAAATCTTAATTGTGATTTTATAGTTGTTAAGAGAACCTGGACAATGAAACTAGTCGAGGTATAGTATTGAATGGACGGCCAGGATTCCGAATACACATGTAGTTGAAAATTTTCGGAAAACGTTTCATGGCCCCTTTAAGGACGCACCGTGTGTCCATGAAAATACAGAGGCTGCATGGACAAGCATCTTGGTCAAGCTGTTGGGACACCTAAGGAAGCCTCAAGAGAAAGGCGCCAGTAACACCGGTAATAATGGTTTGCTAATAGTGGGTGGCGCGTCCGTTCCCGAAGACTATGCAAGGATTCTTGGAAAAGGACCCAAATACGGAGTGGCCACTCGGATACCAGCGCACGAGTTGGCAGCACTGAACAGACGTTTGGCGGGAACAACGAACTCTGAGCTACGCAAACGGTGCCTTCTAGAAGGTATGGACTGCCTACAAAAATACACAACCAAAGACACTGTTAGCGAAAAGTGCTCCCTAGGATGCCTGACTAGTTATGTTAAACACAATAATCTGTGCCTCCCAAGAAAATGTTTTCTGAAAAAGCATCATAGGCAGTTTCAAAATGCAGTTTCAAAATGCTGTGGGTATAAGTGTAGATAGCTTTTTAGTTTTACTTGACGCTTACCTGAAGAATACTTTTATCACGTTTGACAACCGTTTGTATCTTCAAAAGAAGGGCATTTGTATTGGCTGGTGCGTAGCACCTTTACTCTGTGACATATTCCTATTGGAAGTAGATCAGAACATTGACAAATGCCTCATGGGCATGCCTGTTTCAGAAGTTTTCAGGTATGTCGGCGACTTTTTGTGATGAACCGTACGTGTCGCTTTAATGTTTCCAAGGTCGACAAGGTTTTAAATGTTTTTAAAGAAAATGGCAAAGGCCTTTTACCCATGAGATTCCCGCTGGAAATACCATACAGTTTTTAGATTTGAGCGTTACTTTTTTCAAAGGATCATGTATGCTGGGGCTATTTGCCGAGAGCAAAAAAACAAAAAAGAGCTTCTGCCGTACGAGTCTGCCTCTCGAAGCTGGTGAAGAGGGCCATTGCCACACTGTGTCTGGGATCCTCGCTCAGGAAGTCTTGTGAGCACAAGATGCAGGATAGTTTTGCTTACCTATTGACACGGTTATCAAAATCCAATTACCATCATTCGGTCATTGCGTCTGTGGTGGGTTCCATGCACCGTAAGCTAAAAGCAGGGGCGCTGAAAAATGAGGCTACAGCTGGTGAGCGGAGCAGCCAACGGCCGGTAGTCGTGCCTTATGTGCATGAGTTGAACCATATAACTTGAAAAAAGTGGCTCACAGGTACGATGTACAGTACAGTCCACTGTTAAAGGAAACACCCAAATGAGCACCCTTCATATTGCTTGCTCCCTAATGGCAAGTGGATATGAGAAACTTCATTCGTGCATGGCACAGTTCTGTCAAAAGGAGTTGCAACTGTCAACCACCGGTAGTCTTATGCAAATTTAAGGCACTGTGCTTTTTCAAACGAGCAAAATCCGAACATGCTCTCCCTTTAACAGTGGACCCATCTGTACTTGTGGTATTTTCCGCACCCAACAAGCTGGCCCAACTGTGTCCCCGCGTAATGGGCGCCTCCAAGACGGGCTGCCAGGTCAAGCACACTACCCGATACACTTCGGTGTGTGTTGGGGGTGATGTATGAACTAATATAGGGACTTTAGTATGAACTACCCTGAACCTGTAGGAAGTCCTACGTAGGACAAACGGGCATATGCATTAATGACCACATGGGGCAATGAACAATTTAAAGAAGGATCTCGGCGCATTGCAAGACCTGCTCTTGTGAGCCGAGATTTAATGATGTAAGGATCCTCGGCAAAAGCAAAGATAAAACGGCGCGTGAACTTCTCGAGGCTTTCCACATAAAAGAGAAAAATAGTGATTGCATCAGTCAAACGTCCGTCTATCTGTATAACGCGAAACACAGCTTCTTCCGAAATGCCTCCGATCCTGGAGGTGGTGCAAAACCACGTTAGGTGCCGAACGCTTTCAGAGGAAGGCGGGGGAGGATTAATACATCGAGTGAGAAGAAACAGAAGAAGATTGCTTTTACCTCTTAGGCGAATGCATGAGGGACCTTTTCTTTTTGCACTGCTCCCTAGAGGGCACTAGGGGGTTTTCGGCGTGCAAGTGGAACGTCCTAGCCATACACAGCTTCGATGTGGAAGGAAAACGAAGTTTGCTGTATTATGCAGTCCCCCATTGAACGCACTGTTGGACGCTTTCGCGGAAGCTCGACTTGAAGCGAATCTCCATCTTCCAGGCGACCCGGTGCATGCTGTAGGGTCTGAGGATATCGCCGCTCTTGGAACACATGGATACAGTTCGCGTCGTCGGGAAACCAACAACACGTTCATATTTATTAAGAACAAAGAAAGTAACAGCGCTAACAGCGAAACATTAAGTTGGCAGTCAGCGCTTGTCCCGTGGTCTTTGTTCATTTGTCGTCCCTGTTCCATTCGCGCTGTTACTTTCTTTGTTCTAATTATCAATCAATCGATCAATCATGTTTTTATTTTCGTTCTTCGTTTACACGATAAAACGAAAAAAGGTGGCAAGACAAAAAGCTGCTTCATCACAGCTTGACAGAGTTCCTGCCACCCGTACATAGGCAACATATAGCAAAATATATAAGCAAAAAATGAATACAGAATAAAGTATTTATCTTCTATTTACACTTCAACGGCCTCACAGAACATCTGTTTAACACAATATGAAATAAAGGAATAAATACAAACAATACGAACAATAAATATGAACAGTGATGAAACTACATCGCGACACGTATTTACTAACTACTACAAGTTCTAGTACACCATTTTATCATAATACCATTGGTGATAATCAGACATAGTATAATTGAATGAAGAAAATTTATTTAAGGTGCAGAGCTTTTTTTTTTTTTTAGGCCACACAGAGATAGAGTAATTCTTGTTTTGTTAGTATTAATACAGTAAAGCCTCGGTGATAGATTACGGCTCGTACGAACTTCAGGGTGATACGAACTTTTCTGTGGTCCCGGCCAAGGCCCATTAGCCTGCAGTGTATTGGAGTACGGTTGTTGCGAACCGATTTTGACCCCGCCACGTTGGATATGAACGTACGCTAGCGCACAGGTGCGAACAGGTGCTGCCCGCGCTGTCGGGGAAGGTGCGACAGTCACGCGCGGGCGCGGGCATCCGAAACACCACCGCGATAAGAAAATAACAGCATCAAAGACAGCGATTCTAAAATTTTCTTTCCTTCATCTATCGAGCACAAAGCGCTTCTTAACGCCGCGGCACTCTGGTGTCATGCAAAAAAGTTTAGTATGATTAGGAAGGGGCTACCAGCAGTCACGGGTCACAACACATCTGGTTCATTAATTACACGCGCGCATTCACCGTATATTTACGAGTACAAGTATGATCGCTGACGTCTAAAACTTTACTGGCTATCATTCAGAGCTGTTCATGACGTCGCTGCGGCCCTGAGACACACTGAATCAAAACGTATGCCAACTTTCTTTTGTCGTATACTAATTTTCCATGTTTTCTGGTGATACGAATTTCGGACGACACGAATATTTTTGGTCACCCCGCGAGATTCGTATCACCAAGGTTTTACTGTATATCTATGTCTCGTGCATAGTATGCGTTTAATAAAGTGGCATTGTGTGTTTAACTCTTTCTGTACCATAATGTGTGCGAGAGAATGGAATTTCATGTGGTGGTTTGTACCTAAAGGGATACAACACGACTGTTTCCTTTAAGCTTGCTAGGTCTAAAAACTTGTCAAGTTTGCCAAGTTGAGCACTTTTATACATTATTAGTAATTTGTGGGTGTAGATTTTGTCCGATTTTATAATTCTATACTTACGAAAAAGTGAATCTGTGTGTTCTAAGAACGGGGCGTTTTCAATAGACCTTGGTGCTTTTTTCTGCATTAATGTAAGTTCATGTAGCTTTGTAAGTGGTGTTTCCTCACACTGATGCGCAGTAGTACAAGTGGGAGTTAAGCAAAGCGTAGTATCAAGTCCGTTTCGCATTAGCTGGAAGAATGTGGCAACGACGACTCAGCACACCAGCAGCTTTACTTAATTTAGTCAGTAAGATTTTTATGTGCTCATTCCAGGACATGTGCTCCATAAAGATAACTCCGAGTAATTTTACAGATTTTTCAATGGTGATTTGGTAGGGACCTAGTGTTATGTGCCCAGATGCTATTTTTACAGATCCCTGTGGACGAAACAGGACACATTTCGTTTTGGATTCATTTAGGTTCAGCCTATTGTTTTTGCACCACATGTATAGTTGCTGACAAAACGTCGTAGCTTTAGGTATTATTTCGTTCATATTTATTCCTTCTATAAGGTCTGAGGTCTGTGCAATCATCTGTATATATGAGGTACTGGCACTGATCATAAATTCGTACGATGTCGTTTATGTAGAAGAGGAAAAATATTGGGCCCAATATACTTCCCCGAGGAACTCCGGACTCAATGGGCATCATCCAGGATTTATGTTTGCTTAATTCGACGTATTGCTGGTGGGAGTTTAAAGAGCTTTTAATTAGTTGCAAAGCTGTTCCTCTAAAACCACAGTGTTCTAATTTATCAAGTAGTATTAAGTGGTTGACTCGGTCAAATGCCTTGTTGAAATCTAAAAAGATACCTAATGTCGTGACCTTATTTTAGAAATTTTTCAAACCAACTAGCCTTCATCAAGTTGTTATATTTATTAACCTCTTCTTTTACATACGAAGAGCTCGCCGGCTGAATCTAATACACAACTAGGACCACGCTAAGTAAGCTTCCACAGTAACAATGCAATACACAGAAAACATAAACACAAGACAACATAAGACATACAATGCACCGCGAATGCGGCTTCACCGATGTTCGACTCACCACGAGGGGCCCGCAGGAAACAAGCCACGGTATCGACCCCCACGGACCCACCGTGGGAGACGTCCATCCATTCATGCTACCAAACCCAAAGAGACTCGTTGCTGTTTTCTATGCGCCGGCCTAACCTCTCCACAGCGGCGCTGCTGGTGCCACCGCGCTAACCCTAACCCGCGCGAACACAGTGCCACATCTCACCCGCCGGCCGTTTTGCCTAGCTGTGGCCTATCCACGAGACGCGCATGTGCCATGAGGCGCAAACAGCTTTACATCCTCTCAACCTTAAAGTCCAACTCCGGCGATTTTTTGGCCATGTCAAAGTAATGGTGCTGTTATGTTCCTGAGACGCTCCTGTTACGGGCCTGATAGCAGAAATACTCGGCAAATTGGAGAATAGTTTTAAATAAGCAAAAAAGCGCAACACCGAAACCAAAACCCAACCGAGTGTACTGTCTATGTATGATGTAGAGGTTGTTACGAACGAACCGGAACTCGTGCAAGGCATGCCGGTCACGCCGGCGCGGAGTATGAAAACGTTGACAGCCTGGACGACCAGCGAATCGCCGGCCAAACCAATGCTGTCTGTCGCCTTGTGCACAGCAGACGCTCGCTGTAGTGGCCAAAGCGCCGAAGTTAGTGGTGCCTTCGGCTGCGTCACTTTCGCCGCCTTCCCAATACTGACGTCACAGACGCAATGTTGCCAATAATTGTGGAAAGCCAGGAGGGCGTTTGCAGACAATCTTTAAAATTCATTTGCAAACAATCTGCGCATGTCTCAAGCCTGTAATTTGGCATAAATGACGGAAATGTGCAAAGGAACGTACCCAGCGAATTTCACTGAGATCCATCGACCTCGAAAAATCGCCGGAGTTGGCCTTTAAGGTGGCGGTCTCACTCCGGCGGCACGAACATATCGTTTTTGTCACTTTTCCAGCTGACGCGGCGGCTGTTCTCCGTGTTTTATGTAGTTGACTTATATTTCATTGGAAAGCTTGGTCTTTGTACATTTAAAATATATTTAATAAAAACAAGTCAACCATTAGTATTTGGGGATGGATAGTGAAGAATAAGCGCAAGTTACATGGTTTTGGCTGACTGTGCCTCAGCAGTGACCATTTTTTGAAAAATCTGCTACAGCTACAGCACTGTTCTTTGCGCAGCACTTTCAAGACATATTAATCTATTTCCTCAACGTAGCAAATTCATGTTGGACTTCTACTTTTTTGTTGCTTAGCTTTTGAAAACAGCCAAATTTAGTAACTTTCGCAGCAGACTGTGCAGTAACTATTTGCTAGAGAAAGTTCATTTTCATGGCATATGTAGAGCGTAAGATTTTCCGTCTGAATGCTCAATTTCATCGATGTGCATGTGCTACTTTTTAAATTATATTCATCTAAACTTGGCAAAATTCTTAATATAGGGACCTACCTTGGCCCATTTTCGTGGAAAGCTACTCAAGTTCTGTGGCTCAATTGCACGTAGAGAAACTAGAGTCCCCGATCTATTTCCTCAACGTAGCGTTTTTCAATAAAGCAAGCACAAATGTGATACGAAGCTCATAAACTGTCTTAATTTTTTTATGCTGCAAACGTCAACAAAACCGGTGTAATCTTCAAACAGCGCTGAAGTCTGAGCATCTGTAGCTTAAAATATAGCAGTTACGGTCTCCTGATATAATTATACACCTGAATCACACACAGATACTGCAGGAATACTGCGAAATCTACATTATTCCTGCCACTACAACGAAAATCTTCCTCTAGCGCCACCTAGATGGACAAAACGAAAGCGTTGAATTTGAAAGTTTCCCGTCTCTCCAAGCGTGGCGTGCAAAAACATTTTCGTAGAGGGTGTTGCCCCTGGTACCCACTTTGCAAACGCCTGTAAAACTTCTCCTTCCCTGACTGCTTTTCTCGCTTTTAGCGTGTTCACCCATCCACATTCCAGCAAAGTTGCAGGATCAGCACCAAGGCTTCTCAAAACGTACTTCAGGAATTTCACGCCTCATTGTAAGTTTCCTCTTCCACCAAGAGAAAGGGGAAACGAAAGAAAGGAAAGGCAGGGATAAGTGGCGAACGGGAAAAAAATTATTCGTCTGCTAGTCTGTGGTTGAGGCTTTCGTGTGGAAAACAAACTTCGCATATGCGCAGTAAATATTTTGCAACCTGTCAGTTAGCGAGCCATATTTCCCCGACTGCAGCGAAAAATGCAGATGGCTACGTGAACTGTAGCGTTCCCAGCCACGTGCAGCAAAACAAACGTCACGCTTCCCGACGTCTACTGAAGTTTGGAAACAAAATGATTTTCAGTACGTCGTCTTCTCGATGGCAGATGTATTTGCAAGTGTAATAATTACACTCGCATAACGCTAACACATTTGCTTTGCGAATGATCATTGTATCCTCGAAAATCATTGATGTGACTTAGAATAACAGAGAGCTGAGCTAGTTGGTAAGTATTCATTCTAAACAGACAGGGCATGCAAACGCGGACACAAGAAAGAAGTCAGGACACGGCAAACGGCGTTTGTGGTGTCCTGACTTCTTTCTTGTGTCCGTGTTTGCGCGCACTGTCTTATTAAAATTGATGCGACTGCCCTTTGCTTGTTGCAGTGCACGGCGACTTAGGATCTAGCAGAGAGGCAGGAATAAAGCTGGACTGCACGAAATAGACTACATGTGCACAATTTGCGCTATATGAACTAACAACCTCTAGCAAAATTAAATTTAGCAAATAATCCTTTCGCTCATGTAGATCATATGATGTCTTTTTTTCTAGGCCCCCTTCACTGACCAGAGCGCGCGACGTAGCTCATTTACCGTCTCAGTATCGCCGGCATCGGCCGCCATAGACACCTCTTCGAAAAGCTGAGCTAGTTTTCAGGTGTCGACTTTGGGCCTATACAGATAGGTTGGGTTTTGCCGAGAAAGAGCTCTTACGCATTTTATTTTTCAATACAGTAAAAGCTCGTTAATTCATATTTCTAGGGACCGGAAAAAATGTCCGAATTAACCGAATGTCTGAATTATCGAATGGTCGAAATAAACACAATAAATGCACTAGTTTTTTCAACATACCTTTACTTAAAAAAGTAATCGCGGATGCTGGTCTGTTTTCGAGCAGATATTCGCGCGGACACAATTTTTCTGAGCCCTTCAAGGTGCTCAGCAGCTCGCATGATGTCTGCAGTGTCCGCAAAAGTTTCACCCGTCATCTACGCTTTTCGGTTGGCACGGTAATCCATGGGAAGGTTGTTGATGTTCTTAAAGCAGCGTGGCTTTTGAACCTTTCCGATAACGAGAAGCAGCAAGCGCTCTGTTCCCGTCACGTTGGCGGCTAAAGGTACGGTTACTCGTTCCTTGCTTCTTTTGCCGCCGATACAAGTATCCCCTTTCATCACTCTTCACCACTTCTTGTCGGGAGAGCCCATTATTCAGAGTACGCAACATTTCTACTTTGTTGGTGAAGTCCTTGGCCTCGTACTTGGGCTGCTTCGTCGGCGTTGCCATCGGCGTGGAGTGCGGTCGGTGCGGTCACACGAGAAGCCAGCACAAAAGCACCAGCAACGATCAAGCTAAAGGAGCCGTACTGAAACGTTCCTCGATAAATCGGCGATCAACGATGCAGCACACCAACGGGAACAAAGCAACAAAACCCACACGTGAAAAAAAGGCGTTCAACCAGTCTCAATCCAAGCGAAGTCAATAATTGATGTCCATGGCGATGCTGCGTTTAAACTTCACCTTTGTTCCGAATTGTTCTTTTTTCGTTTTCGAGCCTCGCCAGCGGCCCGAAAGTCGCCGAATTATCCGATTTGCGGTCAAATCTGTCCGAAATAATGAGCGCCCAGTCTCATAGAGTGATGCGTATATTTACAGGGACCAGATGACGTGTCCGAATTAACCGATTTTCTGAATTAACGAGAGTCGAATTAACGAGCTTTTACTGTACTCCCAAAAGGACGCAATTCGCATCTGTGTTACGACTTGTGCTGTTCGCTGTGGTGCTAGGAGGACTTGTTTTAGAGCTGAAAAAATTGCCTAATACACTCAAACCTCGTTATAATAGTCACACCTGCGACGAAAATAACTTCGTTATATCTGAAAATTGTTATAAACATTTATCCTTAACACTATATCTATGACAAGACTATTCTTCATTTACTTCGTTATAACGAATAATTCGTTATATCTGTGTTCGTTTTATCGAGGCTAGAGTGTGTATGCTTCGCTAAAGCTGAGCAGTGCATACCCTCCTAATATGTATGTCGCGTTCCTTGACATCTTCCTGCTCGCCACACCTGATTCACAACATGGCCGATGTCATCCTAATCACCATTCATATTCTTGAAGATTTCAAATAGCTGTGTAACAAAGAAAATGAAAGCGGTGCCCCATACTTCTGTTTAGGGATGCATGAGGCTCATAGTGTTTTAGCTGACAAAAAGGCAAAGCCCTTCAATCGTTCATGCGTATAAAATCGCCATTTTTGGCTCACTGCAAGGCACGGAAAAGGGGCTTTGTGTAATGATAGCCAGGAAGTAGTGGAAAGGAGCTTTCTGGGTAGCTTCTGAATGTAGCGACATAAATATCAAGCGGACTATGCGCGACACCTGCACTACATTTACAGTCAAACCAAAGCTGGTGACAGTGGAGAAATCTGATTACTATGCGCGTGCACAAGGTCAGGGCTGTTTCACGCGACCCAACACTGCCGGTGTTCAGGGCCACTGACGAACTTTCTCGCGAAGTTACTGCACAAACGAACGGTCTTCTACTCTTTTTAGAGAGGGAGAGAAGGAGTCGGTTCATAAACTGACCATTATTTCCAGCAACCCTTGCGGCAGCGTGGCTCAGCGCCTAACCGCTCTCTTGTAAATAGTTATACAAAGGACTCTGGTCCTACGTTTCCAGGAGCGAGAGAGGCACGTCTTTTCTGGACAGTTGCACGGGAGTACAAAGGCTCTCAGGGCCGGGTTTTTTTTTTGTTGGGGAGCGGGAGGAAGGGGGGGAGGGGGGGCGTCACGCACATTTGAAACGTTTCAAAGCAGATTGTGGAAGCAGCAGCGCCCCTGGAAAGAATAGATTAGTTGCAGCAGGGACAGGCTCTTTGTCGTCGCATGCTGTGGCATGCGGAGAGTGCATTTTCGCGCATTTTCGTCCCTTTTTTCCAAACGTGACTTGGTGGCGTCTTCTGTTGGCTGAGAAAGAAACTACACTGGAGTGGGACCACCACCTTAAATCAGCACATACAGTGGAACACGGATATATCGAACCCACATCTATCGAATTTTTGGCTATATCGAACTCTCAAATTATCCCCTTGAAAATCTTTTGTAAAAGTATAGAAATCGCATGTTTATATCAAACGGTATTTTTACCCGCCATCGGATATATCGAACGCCACTTGAGCTGGAAGGTGCGCTTCGGCACTCGCTGCGCACCGCGACCTTCGCCACCTTCGCTGCACCCAAGGACGTTTAAAAAAAAACTTCTGGAGTGGAGGTCCCCTATACGCGCCCACGCGAGCGGGTGAAGCCTGGGAAACCGGTTGGCAGCCGTTTTGCTCCGGGCAAGAGGCAGCGCAGCTTGAGCGTGGACAGCGTAATTGTAAGCTTCCGCGGGGGCGTTTCAGCGTCAGAACTGGACAGTTAGTATCACTTATTTGGCCGAATTTTTTTGTTGTCCTGCCGGATTGAAGAAGGCAGTTTTTTACACCATAATACATGGGCTGAAGCATGCCTGATAACACATAGAATTCGCTTCCAGCATTCCCGAAATGAAGCACATGGAGGAGTTAATAAGTGGTACATAAAATTTTATTCACCCCCGGCTTTTACACAATTTCAAAAGAAAAAAGAAGAATATACAATGTGGTTTATACATGAATCGATAAAGCAACAAATCCAAAATAACTTTAAAATGCATCATAATGCACACAGTCACGAAACTAACCGTATGAAACACGTGCCCTTAAAAACTAAACACAGCAAAAGATACAAAAGCAAACTAGTTGACCAGTTTGCTGCTGCTCTGGTTTACGCATAATGCAGACAATCACGAAACTAACCATATGAAACTCGCACCCTTAAAAAGTAAACACAGCAAAAGAAGAGATACGAAAGCAGATTGACTAGCTTGCTGCAGCTCTTGTTTACACTCGTCTATAATTTTTTTCAAAATAACAGTCCTTAATTGTCAGCCGCGTTCTCACTCCGCTATGGGAGTTTTAAATGCGAGGCATTTCTTAGCGAACATTTGGCACATTCAGCGTTTTTATCTACGAATCTATGTACCTAGCCACCTACGCCGAGGTGCTCTCATGATCGCCTCCTTTACTTGGTGCAGACCAAAATCGGCATGGGAGGGTAAGAGGACTTGACGGATATGGCTGTCGTATCATGACATGAATAACGGGAAAATTCTGTCGCGTAGGCCGTCAAACCCTTTCCTCCAGACACGTGTGGCACATAGCCGTTTACCACTGGCCGTGGTGTACGGGTATGCGCCACATGTGATTGACAGTTTATATCTACCCAGGAACCGCGAGAACAGACATTGGTACTTTAAATGCGAGAGCGTTAAGAAAAACCGACATCGGCAGCGTTGACCCGACGAATGGAAAGAATAAATATTAAGATCACAGCAGGAATCTAACCCAAGCATTCTGCGTGGCAATCAAGTATTCTACCACAAAGGTACGTCGGGTATATAGACTGGTTCGGAAAAACAGCCTATGCAGGCGTAATGCCGGTGCAACGTCAAATGTGGTTGTGGTGCTGGCTATCTAATTTTGCAAGAAAGCAATGCACAGTACGTATGTACTCCTACGATACAGGCGTCATATCAGATTAACGTCTGCGGTTCCAGTGTTGGCTCCGCTTTTATAGCAGTGTAATAAACATTACATCTGTATTCCTGTGTTTCAGCACGCTATATTGAAGCATTGCTCGACCCAGAGGAATACATTAACGAAAGTTACGTTTGATATCCACATGGTTGCACCATAATGTGCACTTAGTTTCGATAATACTGACCTATGTACTCTAACGTGAGGGCTGGCGTTATGCGCCACCATAAGTTACCCTTTAAACGCCAGTGTTGTCGACGTGCCTGGTAAGCCCACGATGTGCACACAGCTACTACACATACAAAAACACGTTGATCCACCTCGTAACGCTTGGCTCAAAGCCATAAAATACAGCATAGCAGTACTCGCTGACTGCTTCGCATGAAACAGATTCCCACAACGCGGGGGATCTGCCGAATTTTCTTCCGGTTGATTTCTTTTGAAATGTGGTGAAGCCTGATTTTACAGCGAAAGCTTTTATCAAATCACAACGGCTGTGGGGTGGTCGTCCGCTGCCGCTGCCGGTGTCCGTAACTACTATCGTGCGAAATAAGAAAAATGAAATAAAAATAAACAGGCTCATATGGGATTTGAACCCGGGTCCTCTCCATGGAAGTCGAGTATTCTACCACAGAGCCACGCTAGTGACTGGAACTCCTTTGCAAAAACATCTTTACAGGCGTCATGTCGGGCAAGGAATTGCGTTAAATGTGTAATATAGCGTGTCAGAAGAGTAAAATAACGACCAGGCGTCACATAATGCTAATTGCGCAACGAGTGACCGGATCGTTAATTGCTTCAAATCCATTACAAAAGGCTCAGCCATAATTCTTCATCCAGGAACCACAGGCAGCATCAACAAAGTTCACATAATGCCTTACAGATGTGTAGCGGTACCTCGCTTATCCGCAGAAAGAATGGCATAGTGATTGCTTCCGTACTTCACAAAAATTATGATTTGCGACGTAGTGGGTACCTTGAAAGTGTACTTGTATTAGTTTCCCCAAGAAAGTTTAGAACGGGCTCTAGAAAGGCCGCTCTTCCAGCTTTTGCTGTGACTGTGCTGCGCGCAGGCCCGGCGTTTATGTACAGATTGGTAATCTTCGACAAATTGTAAATGTGGTTATCGAGTAGATCGCAGTCCAACAAGTGAGACATCCACAACGCTCGCTTGTCACCAAAGGAGCGGAAAAATTCGCCATCTGTGGAACTTCTGCGCGGGCTCAAGCGACGACCGACACGTTTTCTGCCTGGAGC
Organism: Rhipicephalus sanguineus; assembly: GCF_013339695.2. Taxonomy (NCBI): domain Eukaryota; kingdom Metazoa; phylum Arthropoda; class Arachnida; order Ixodida; family Ixodidae; genus Rhipicephalus; species Rhipicephalus sanguineus. The sequence continues at coordinate 20,570,995 of NC_051176.1, read as the reverse complement.
AATATGGCGGTCGTCGGCTTCAGCGGCGGCTTGCCGCCTCCACTCCAGAAGTTTTTTTTCAACCTCCTTGGCTGCACCGCGCCTCCACCGACACCCGAAACACTCGAAAAACATGAGGGCGAGAGGGCTCGGACTGTACTCCTGTTGGGCGCGTTCTCCAACTTGCGGAATGGCTTTTTTTTTTTCTTTTTTCTCTTTCTCTCTTTCTCATGCTTTCTCTGCGTTACCGTTGGCTCGGAGAGCAGGAATGAAGGAGCTGATGGCCTCCTCCTTTCGCCTTTTCTTTTTTTAGAGCAGGAGCGAAGGACCCGGCAGCCTCCTCTTTTCGCCTTTTCTTTTTTTGTTGCTGTTTTGTGAGCTTTGATCAGCCAACCACAGCCTGCGCCTTTCATATTTGCTCAGCCAACCACAGCTCGCGCCTTTTGCACATCGCTGCTGCCCTTGCAGGTAGCCCGGGTAGCCATCGCCACCATCGCGACTGATCGCGAGCGCTTTGTTGGCGGAGTTCACTCCCGTGAGTTGTCACATACCACGGCATACCTCTTTTGCGTGCGCGCTGTGCAAAGGCGCTGCGGACTGCTTGAATTCTCGACTTCTCGTGTAGCAATGGCCAGCGTCAAGAAGTGCAATAACACAGTGGCCAACTACTACTGGAAGGCAGGCTTCGTGACAGTGGAACTTGTGGAAACCGGTGAAGACGGCGACGAAGAGCGCATAGACGACGCGTTTCGCAAGTTGTCGTCCCTCTTCCCGGCTGCCGTTCCACCCGAAGTTGCTGTGGACGATTTCGTGGAAGTGGACTGCAATGTTCGGGCTGTTGCGAGCCTCGCTGACGAGGACATTTGTCACAATGTTAATAGCTAACACGCAGCGCCCTCGCGCGGCAATGTTGCTTTGTGTGTTGTGGCGTCATGCCTGGGGACGCAGGAAAATAAAGGGTTAGTTTGTTTTGGGCTCTCGTAGCTCCATGTCTTATTTTGCTATGTAGTCTCCGTCTATCTTCCGGCAATCTGTACTTGTATCAACTGGCGACGAAGATAAAAAGAATGCTCTCGTGAGTTCCTGCCGTGAGTTCCGTCCAAATGCCAAATTTCGGCACTCTCGAGCCTTTTGAGGGAGGACGCGATGACTGGCCCTGCTACGTGGACCAGCTGAAGGCATTTTTCACGGCGAATGACATCGCTGAAGACAAGCGAACAGCCGTCTTCATCAGCTGCTGTGGGCAGAAGACGTATGCATTGCTTTGCAATTTGGTCAAGTCTGACCAGCCAAGTGACAAGACGCTGGACGAGATTCTGTTGGTTCTAGGAAACCACTACTGCCCGATGTGTTCTGCTGTTGTGCAGCGTTTCCGCTTCAACTCGCGCGTTCGCGCGGAAGGAGAGTCTGTCAGCAACTTCATTGCAGTGCTGAAGAGCGTTTCCGAGCACTGCAACTTCGGCAAAGAGCTTGAAAACATGCTCCGTGACCGCGTCGTGTGTGGCATCAACAACGCAGATGTTCAAACAAGATTGCTGGAAAAAGCGGACCTGACTTTCGAAGACGCAGTGCAGACCGCCCTAGTAATGGAAGCAGCAAAGAAGGATCCAGGGGAGATAGCGCAACCTCACGCTAGCACCTTCTTTTCCACCCTCCGCGTCTCGGCAGTGCCAGTGGGCGTGTCCTGTTATCTCTGCGGGGATGCACACCTGGCGTCCGCTTGCCAGCATGTGAAGACCGTCTGCAATTACTGCCACAAAGACGGCCACTTGGCGAAGGTGTGCAATACGAAACGAAAAGACGAGCAATCAAAGAGTGACAGCTCTCCCAGGCCGCGTTCGTTCGCGGGCCGAAGTTCACTGTCGGCGAGCAACCGTCATCGCGTAAATACTGTCCAGGATGAAGCCTCTGCTACAACTTCGCCCGCTGAAGTTTTCGACATGTGGCAAGTTGACTACACCAAGGCGCCTCCACCTTTTACCGTCAGTGTTGAAGTTTGCGGCAAGCTGCTCCGCATGGAAGTGGACACGGGGGCGAGCGTCTCAGTCATTGCCAAATCGCGTTTGGTACAGCTTCTACCTTCAGTTTCTGTGCAGCCGTCTCAAGTATTTCAGCGAAGCTATTCCGGGTATTTAAAGAAGGTGCAAGGGAAAGCTGATGTCCATGCAGAGTTTCATGGCAAGGAGGCTCACTTACCTATTTTTCTGGCCGGGAACGGATCGCCCACTCTGCTTGGACGCAACTGGATGCAGGAATTGGGCATCGGTGTCTCCGACGTTGAAGTGAACATTCATGCACTTGGTGATGCGAAACACGTAGTGCAAGATTACGGTGAAGTGTTTGAAGAAGGCTTGGGTACGTTCAAAGGTGCGACGGCTTCACTACATGTACCTTTAGATGCTCCACCACGGTTCTTCAAACCACGCCCACTGCCATATGCCTTGGTAGACGGAGTCATGCAAGAAATTCAGCAATTAATAAGAGATTCCATCATTGTTCCAGTGAAGACAGCTAGGTGGGCTGCTCCAGTTGTTCCCGTGATAAAAAGGGATGGGCGCATCGGAATCTGTGGGGACTTTGGTGTCACCATTAACCCATTCGCAACGGTGGAACGCTACCCTATTCCAAGGATTGAGGACTTGTGGACTGTGCTGGCTGGAGGTGAGAAATTTACAAAGTTGGTTTAGTAAAACTTGCTGTTGGGCTAGTTGGTGCATGTTTACAAGAAAATTCGACGAAGCAAACCACCGAAAAGTGTCAGATATAGGAGGTGACAAAGGAAATGTGACAGAAGAAGAGGAAGACGTCGAGCGTAGCCTGACGTATAACCGCACGACGAGAAGAAGAGAAGAACGAAGGAGAAGATATAAAAGTGAAGATGACGTGGGCATCGGGGCCCTGGGTGTTCGATTGGGTGCGCATGAGGCGGGCACGAGCGTCGCCGGCCTGTGTTCCGGGCGCTCCGGCTCCCTTTGTTCTACGGCATCGCACCGTAGTCTCGTGCTCCATCGCTCTACGGCAGCGCACCGTAGTCACCGCCCATTCAAGGACACGTCCTAGGAAATGAATGGCAGGCGCGAACACCCGCAGCGGCCAGGGAGCGTTATTGGCTTGTGCACCGAGCGCAGCGTCCTACGGCACCGCTCCGTAGCCCTTGCCTGAGCCAGGTCCTGTTCCCGGGAAACGCTGGCCAGCCTCAAGTACCTGCGACGGACAGGTCAATGAACCCTATGCCTTCTAGCCTCAAAGACAACGCCAGCTCGCGTTCCACAACAGGGAATGCCTTCGTTGCCGACTTGTACGCCGACGTTGACTCCAGTGACCAACGCAACGCCTCGACTCATCTCGCATCGGCACAGAACGCTGTGAGTTAAGCGACAAACGCTTCATACAGTTTAGCGACTTCTATAACTTGTTTGTTGTCTGTATGATAGCTTTGTTTAGTGCCGGTATGTTTTATATGTTTGCAGTGGTTTGGGGTAACAACTTGTGTTTTTCTTTTGTGTGTAATTAAAATAGGTGTGTCTAACGCTCTCACCTCATCCGTTCCTTCTGTCCGACTGTTGTCCGGAGATCCGTGACAAAAATAAGTGGCGAGCCTGCCAGGATCCTTTTTCTTATTTTTTGTTGTGGGTCTCACGGATTTCTATTCGGCAGGGAGGATGGACTTGACAAATATTTTAGAGTTAGCAGTAAAGCTTGGGTTGTCAGGTGAAGAAGCAATTAGCCTCTATGACCGCGAGGAAAAGAGGCTGAGAGATGAACGAGCGCAGGCACGTGAGCAGAGGCGCGAGAAAAGGCGCGAAGAGGAGGAACGCGAAATCAGGAGGATTGAGCGCGAGAAGAAGTTTATTCTGCGGAAACAGCGGACTTTAGAGTGAGGTAGTGAGAGGAGCACAGATGATAGGGGCTCCATAGCAGAGACAGAACCTCCAACATTGACGCTAGTCTGTCCCAGAAAAGTTATAGCTCCTGTTCACGACAGAAGTGATGACCTGGATGTGTACCTGCATCGGTGTGAACGGACAGCCTTAGGTCAAGGTTGGGAACACGAAATGAGTTTGGCAAAAACCACAGACATAGAAATTCCAAGGGTGGAGTTCCTGCAGGAATCTGGGGAGCCTGAGGCCCACAGCTGTGGTCCGGTAGAACAGATGACTAGTGACCTGTTGTCCGGAGATCTGTGACAAGAAGAAAAGGCGAAAGGAAAGGGTGTCAACTCGCAACTGACTTTATTCTTGCAAATCCACCGCAATATATATACCATGCCACACATGCGCAATAACACACCGTGCGTCACATCCAACATTTGGCCACTCTCAATGCATGTGCTAGTTCAGAAATCTGTCAAAAAAATCGAATTCAGCTGAACGCAGTACCACCGACGTATCGCTAATACAGATATCTTTTTTCTTTCGGATGAGGTATGCTTCTAGCATCTCTCGCTCAATCACCTCCTTGCTTCTACCTAGAATAGGGATATTGGCAAATCTTGCCTCACATCCACACGGGCTGCAGTGCATAGGCAAATGTGCCAAAAGGTTATTCTTTACCGAAAGAGCATGCTCCCTCGCCTTTCGCCTTTTCTTCTCGGTGGTTTGCGTCGTCGAATTTTCTTGTTTACAAAGTTGGACTTGCGTGGCGCATACCAGCAAATCGTCCTGGATGAGGTCTCTAGAGAGTACGTCATGATTTCGACGCACATGGGGTTGTTTCAGTACAACCGTGGCGGTATTTTGTAAGCATTCCTAAAACAGTCGGAGGCGGTCCGTCCGTTTGAGTCGCACGCGATTGGTCAATGTGAGCCGTGACGAGCGCCGCGACGAATCGCGTGCTCACATTGACTAGTCACGTGCGACTCGAACGGACGAACCGCCTCCGTCCGTTTTAGGAATGCTTACAAAATACCGCCACCGCTTACCTTTTGGGGTCTCATCTGCTCCAGCTATTTTTGAACGCGAGATGGAGAACTTGCTCAGGGCTCTGCCACATGTAGCGGTCTATTTTGACGACATTCTCATAACTGGTGCAAATGATGCTGAGCACTGTCGCAACCTCCGTGCAGTACTAGGCAAACTTAAAGAATCTGGCCTCAAGTTGAAACTCGAGAAGTGCCACTTCTTCATACCCCAAGTTGAGTATCTCGGGCACATTATCAGTAAGGAAGGCCTCTCCCGAACATGGACAAGATGTCTGCCATTCTGCACGCTCCTGTGCCATAAGATATCAAGGAACTTCAAAGCTTCTTGGGACTCGTCAACTTCTATCGGTGTTTCTTGCCCAACCTTCCTGCACTTTTCCGTCCGTTGCACTTGCTTCTTGGTGATGGAAAGAAGCGGCAGTTGGGAAAGGACCAGCAAGATGCTTTCACTGCCTGCAAGCATCTGGTGACTTCAGCTCCAGTTCTTGTACATTTCCGCCCAGACAGGCCTGTATGTCTCAGGTGTGATGCATCACCTTACGGTATACACTCCGTTCACTGCGACTGGCGTGCCACCGCGCGGCTGTCAGAGAAGGCAGTCGGCGAGAGCCCGAGCAGAAGCGAACGCTTTCCCGCGCCCTCTAGCACGCAGTTGTAGGTGTTCTGTGACGCAGTCATGAACTGCTGCATTGTCGGTTGTACCAACAGGTACACGTCGTGCCCTGCGGGAACGACCAGTGCACAGCACCTGGACTTCCTGACTCAAAATGGAATACGCCGCATGCTGGTACTGCCATATCACCCTGCGTCCAACGGTGCTGCAGAGCGAGCAGTACAGACTGTCAAAAACAAACTCAAGAAATCTGCATCGGGCAACTTCCAAACACAACTGTCCCGGTTCTTATTCCACTACAGGACTACACCTCACGAAGTAACGGGTCGGCCACCATGCGAACTCCTGACAGGCAAAGCCTTCAAGACACCGTTGGATGTCTTGCGGCCAAGCCTGCACACGTCGGTACTTCTAAGGCAACTTAAGCAGAAGTTGTATGCCGACAGAGGATCCCAGCAGGCTCCGTCATTGCAACCAGGAGACAGCGTGTATGCGCGAAACTTTCGACAGGGAGCACCATGGGTGGGGGCCAGTGTTGTCGACGTCACTCCGCCGTCGGCCTGCGTCATTCTCGACGATAGGTCTATATGGCACTGACACGGTGACCACTTGCCTCTTGCCCAGACAGGGCCACCGGCTACGTCTGAAACGGATGTGCTTCACCATGCTAGTGCTGCGGCCATACCACAACGGGAACAGCCTCCTCTCCTTGAATCAACTGTTCCGGACATGCCGGAGCAAGAAGCTGTCGAGCAGAGTTCAAGTTCGCCTGAGAGGGGCTGTGCCATAAACACTGACATTACTGCAAGCAACAGTGTTGTTCATGTGGAGACTGCCTCTTCCATGGCTGCGCCTTGCACATCAATGTTGCGATGCAGCAAAAGGTTGAGGAAACCAGTGCTTAGGTACTCTCCGTAGTTATTCTTCTTAAGAGGGGAGGAGTGTCACAATGTTAATAGCTAACACGCAGCTCCTCGCGCGGCAATGTTGCTTTGTGTGTTGTGGCCTCATGCCTGGGGACGCGGGAAAATAAAGGGTTAGTTCATTTTGGGCTCTCGTAGCGCCATGTCTTATTTTGCCATCTAGTCACCGGCTATCTTCCGGCCATCTGTACTTGTATCGGTGGTGCGCACCGCGACCTTTGCCACCTTCGCGGCACCACGCCTCCGCCGACACCCGAAACGCTAGAAAAACGTGAGGGCAAGAGGGCTCGGACTGTACTCCTGTTGGGCGCGTTCTCCATCTTGCGGAACGGCTTTTTTTTTCTCTTTCTTTCTTTCTCTCTCTCTCTTTCTCATGCTTTCTCCGCGTCGGCTCGGAGAGCAGGAAAGAAGGAGCCGGCGGCCTCCTCCTTTTGCCTTTTCTTTTTTTAGAGCAGGAACGAAGGACTTGGCAGAGCCTCCTCTTTTCGCCTTTTCTTTTTTTGTTGCTGTTTTGTGAGTTTTGATCAGCCAACCACAGCCTGCACCTTTCATATTTGCTCAGCCAACCACAGCTCGCGCCTTTTGTACATCGCTGCTGCCCTTGCAGGTAGCCCGTGTAGCCATCGCCGCCATCGCGACTGATCGCAAGCGCTTTGTTGGCGGAGTTCACTCCCGTGAGTTGTCACATACTACCGCATTCCTCTTTTGTGTGCGTGCTGTGCAATGGCGCTGCGTACTGCTTGAATTCTCGACTTCTCGTGTAGCAATGGCCAGCGTCAAGAAGCGCAATAACACAGTGGCCAACTACTTCTGGAAGGCAGGCTTCGTGACGGCGGAACTTGCGGAAACCGGTGAAGACGGCGACGAAGAGCGCATAGCCGACGCGTTTGGCAAGTTGTCGTCCCTTTTCCCGGCTGCCGTTCCCCCCGAAGTATCTGCGGACGATTTCGTGGAAGTGAACTGCAATGTTCAGGCTGTTGCGAGCCTCGCTGATGAGGACATTGTAGCTGCGGTCGCAGGGACCCAGGATGCCCAGGCCGACAGCTCAAGTGGCGACGAAGATCGTCCAGACGAGGCGGCGGCTACACACGCGTACTCCGCCGCTGAAGTGGCGGCAGCATTCGGCTTGATTTGCTGTTGTTGCGGCGACATGGAGGGAACCGGGCTGTCGCACCTGAACAGCCTTGATAAGATTGAGGCCAGCGTCTTCAATTTCATTTCGAAGACGGAGAAGCAGGCCAAGATAAGCGATTTTTTTTCACGCAAATAAAACATTCCGTTGCATCGTGTGTGTGGAATTAGTTGTCATTCTGGAATGCACCGATTGTAGGTGATCGTCCGCCACTGGTAAGGTCTCGGTGCCTGTATTTTTTATATAGAATATTTCATATATCGAACTAATTTGCGATCCCCTTCGAGTTCGATATATCCGTGTTTGACTGTATCCCGGCAAAAAAAACTTAAAACAATGAGCTACACAAGCTCTACGAAAGAAGGCAACACATGTGGAGTAAACGTCTCTAAAGAATGTTCGTGCATTGCGACACAGTCACTGGTCGACACCGCTGCACTGGCTTGATGACTTGACCTCAGTGCCGGAACCGCAAAGGCAACATGGCCGTCGGCGCGAGAGAGCGTCGCTCGTGAGGGCTGGCTGCACTGGCTTGATGACTTGACCTCAGTCCCGGAACCGCAAAGGCAACATGGCCGTCGGCGCGAGAGAGCGTCGCTCGTGAGGGCTGCAGATTGAAGGCAGCTGCGCAGGTCACGGGCATGTCCATTGCCCAAGATGTCTCAACTGCTTTCCTGGCCAGCGGCGACGGCGATGTGCAGAAGACAGCCAGCCGCGGGTTACGTCAATCCCGCTGCATACACTCAAAACACTCTCGACATAACGGTGCAGTAGGACAAAGGGAAGGGAGCTGCGGGTGCATCGCCCACGTGGTACGATGTTCAGTGCGGCTAGCCAAGACATTGGCGGTGACTGAGACGCCAAATTCTAGAGAACAAATGTCGCTTCTCTTAATTTAATTGTGCAATGCAAGCTAAAATGAGGGAAGCAGAGTGCAACACCTCAACGCCACGATCCAACGGGTTGTGTTCCACGTGTGACAGGCAGCTCCGCAGAGCCTTAGGCCTAACGAGTCGCTCGACAACAACCGGCATCCAACAAGCACCCCGCACAGGCGCAGAAGAGGCAGCCGTGAGGAGACATCAGCTCTGTGAGGTGGCCCTGTGCGGTAGCTGCACACAGCAGCTTACAGAGCGATTGGTGCCCACCGTCCCGGATGGTGTCACGATGCCCCGGCGTCGAGCCCCAATACCTGCAGCAACGACACCCGTGGCCCCTTGCCACCTGGCTACACAAGCCGCGACTCCCAGAGTCAAAGAGACAGAAAAAACGATTTACAGGAAACTCGGACCACCTACGAGGCCTCCATACTCACTCGCTTCGGGCTTGCCTACAATCCATATATATTTATACATGTACAGTAAAAGCTTGTTAATTCAAACTCGAAGGGGACTATACAACTGTTCTAACTAAGCGGAGTTCGAATTAGCGCGCGGGCGCTAGATTGAACAGATATCGTGCCACACCGTATGGAGAGAACCCAGAGAAGCCACCTCTCGACTCGTTCCCGCAAATTAGGCGATACTACGCATTTGTGGCAGGTAATTTCGTAAATTAAGTTCATGCTCAAACAACCAGCAGAATTTATTGATCAGTCAGTGATACACCAGAAACAAGCAGAGACTTGCATTCACGTGAGCAGTGAGCCTTAATGCCAAAATATACGAAGCTATTTGTGCTCTAAAACACGTTCATTTACATGGCACACTTACCACAATCAAAATTTAAGGTCTTTCTTTCTTAGTTTACTTATAGAACAATATTGAAATTGTCCAAGGGGACACGGCTGAAGGCAAATACTGCCTGACTGGGCCGTGCCACCCATACAACAGTAGCAGCAGACAGACGACATTTGCAACCATAAAATCATACATGGAAATCAATCACTACACTTGTTTTACAGATGAAAGTAATGAGTAATTTGGGTGATCATTCTGGGCCGATTTCTGCGAGGAGGAATGAAAGCCAGAGGGCTCCCAGTTTGCATTAACCATTGTAGATACCGACGAGTTCGAATTATCGGGAGTTTTCCCCCATAGAAATACATAGGGCTGTGCTGGGACCAGGGTGTCAGTTCGAATTGGCAGTAAGTTCTAATTAACCAAGTTTGAATTAACGAGCTTTTACTGTATTTATACATAAATGATGTCCTAATTTACAACAATGCTAAGTATATCATATATGCAGACGACACGAGTGTCCTCATTTGATCTCCATGTTACACTACACTAATGAAGAATGCCAATGAGTTTTCGGAACATGTTGACTTGGTCAGCAAAAAATCATCTAAAAATAAATTGTGATAAAGCGAAAGCGGTAATTTTTCACGCAAAAGGAACAAAAATTTTACACAATCACACCCTGGTGATGAGCAACAGAAACGTAGAAATAGTTAATGAAATCAAAGTATTAGGAACATATTTTTGCAGCACATTAAACTGGGATCAATGCATCGACTTTGTTACAAAAAAACTTAGCCGTATCACAGGAATGCTTAATAGGAATAGATATTTTCTACCCACATCTGTAAAACTATTAATATATCAACCGGTATTTGCAACTCTCATCAACTATGCACATCTCGTGTGGGGCACCACAACTGAAACTAACCTTAAAAAAATGCATCTGCTAAAGAAGAAGATGATATGTATTATAGCAGATGTATTATACCAACATCACACTTAGTACCTCTTCATACAGTACAACATCCCCACTATCTATTCCTTATACAATCGTTTCCTGCTTCGCGTATGGCACTCCAACATAAACTCTGAAATTAGTGTATTCAACAAAATAGCCTGTATACATAAAAATACAGCTACCTATACTACCTGTTATGGTGAACTATGGTTTGTACCCATTTCAAAAACAAATTATGGCATGCAAAAGACAAAAAATAGATTACCGAGATTGCTGAATTCACTTGAAAATGCTGGCTTTCTAACCTCAAACATGACGCGGTCTCAACTGGTTTCGCTTGTTCGATCACTTTCATTGATTATTTTTTGTTGGACATTTTCTGTTGAACATTTGTTGAACATGTTTGTTGAGCACTTCTGTTGAAATGTCGGACATTTATCCTGTTCGAAGTTACTGCATTCGGTGGAGGCGAAAATGTCTGAGGCCCGTGTACTTAGATTTAGGTGCACGTTAAAGAACCCCAGGTGGTCGAAATTTCCGGAGTCCTCCACTACGGCGTCTCTCATAATCATACCTTGGTTTTGGGACGTTAAACCCCAGATATTATTATGAAGTTACTGCAACCTATAAGAAGTGTATACAGTAAGAAGTGTGTGATCATGCTGTCAAATCACATTGTCCAATAATCGACTCCTTCCTTACCTGTACTTGTAACTATGTACTTTACATTACTTTGTAATTTTTTGCTTGTATTGTGTAAATGATGTTGCTTACTGTAGATGAAATCCTGATTTTAAAACTCAATCACGTCACCTATGCCATCTCCGCCACCTGCTGCTGCCATGTAGCACCGGGGGCTAAGAGCTTCTCAAGCTGCCTATAGCAGCTTTTATTGTAGCCCCTGCCATTGTGTAACGACGTTTACAATGGAAACTAAGAAAGAAAGAGAGAAAGAATCCATGTGCTCTATGCCTCGCTCTCCAAGGATGCGGACCACGTGGCTCTCGTACTGACAACTCAGCGATATCTTAAAAATAAAGATCAACCACTTGCGAACAGAAAAAAAACTTAGCGTGCCGACAAGTTCAAACAGGCCACAGCAACTGATTTCCTCTCTCTCAAGAAAGCACACCGCTGACACTAGCGATGAAAATCCCCCCCCCCTAGGCTATTCTAACCCGGCTCGAATACAAAGGTTGCCTCGAACCGTGAAAACTGTGGTCCGATGCTCCAAGATCTCCACGTTGGACGCCAGTGCTGGGTCTGAAGGTGTGAGCTGCTCTTGGAACACACGGAGGCAGTTCACATGGTCGTGCAACAACATGTGTGCGTTTAATAAACACTTTTATATACGACAAGCTCGCCGGCCGAATCTAATACACAACTAAGACCACGCTAAGTAAGCTTACACAATGACAATGCAATACATAGGAAGCATAACAAACACAAGACAACATAAGACATGCAATGCACCGCGAATGCGGCTTCACCGATGTTCGACTCACCACGAGGGGCCCGCGGGAAACAAGCCGCGGTATCGACCCCCACGGACCCACCGCGGGAGATGTCCATCCACATACGCTACCAAACCCCAAAGAGACTCGTTGCTGTTTTCTATGCGCCAGCCTAACCTCTCTGTGGCGGCGCTGCCGGCGCCACCGCGCTAACCCTAACCCGCGCAAACACAGCGCCACATCTCCCCCGCCGGCCGTTTTGCCTAACTGCGGCCCATCCACGAGGCGCGCGTGCTCCATGTGGCGCAAACAGCTTTACAGGGGGTGATAGCACCCCCACAATGCGCAAATGATTGTCTAGAAGCACTGCAAGAATGCTCTTGCTTCAGCACACAGAGGCTTCAGAGAGGGAAGGGTATGACGGAGGAGGTTGGCTTTGTGAGGCTAGCGAAGTGACGTCATGGTGCGCCTAGCAATACAATCGATCGAGAAGAAAAAGTACCTGGGTTTCGCCTTGGAGTCATCTTAGGGGAATGCATTAGGGACTGTGTGATCTTTAGCATTGAGGCACTGTTGTACGTCGCTGCATTTGTCAACCATGTGTGTTGATAACCACATAGGTGTATTTAGAGTGTTATTTCATAAAGTACAATTTTATTGATCCAGTATTCTGTTTATTTGCTACCGTCTAAAATAATCACTGAAGAGGTTATTCCAGAACACTTTAACTGCATGACGTCTTTATTTCAGCATTATCAGGTAAAATATGGAGTGCTCCTGAGATGATTTTCTCCACGAGATTTGCACTGAATCTAAATAATTCTAGCTCTCCATAAGATAATAATAATTGTTGGTGTTTGATGTCCCAAAACCACGATTTGATTATTAGAGATGCCGTAGTGGAGGACTCCGGAAATTTCGACCACCTGGGGTTCTTTAACGTGCACCTAAATCTAAGTACACGGGCCTTGAGCATTTTCGCCTTCATCGAAAATGCGGCCGTTGCGGCCAGGATTCGATCCCACGACCTGTGGGTCGGCAGTCGAGCACCATAACCATTAGAACACTGTGGTGAGTGCTCTTCATAACAGCCCCGTAGTAATTATTCAGGTGCTTGAATGTAAATGCAACTTGCTCCACCAGTGTACTCTAGGATGTGAAATTAGCTGCTTCAAGGTGGAAAACTTTGCTGCTCCAAAAATTGATCCAAATCAGAAGTCCTCGGTAGCATCACTGTGTTATGCAGTTTGTGGGGATCGCGGATAAGAACCCTCGCCCTCGTCTGCACCGGCAGTGACAAGACTCAGCAGCGAGGGCCACTGCACATGCATGCGGATGGGGACACGCTTCATAAAGAGGCACGGCGAGTGGCCAGAGGGGAGTTGCCGGCGAACTGCCGTGAGGTGCGCGTGTGTGCGCGGTGTGCGGTCCGCCGGGGCCAGGGTTAGCTGGGCCAGCGTGGAAGGTTTGCATCGAACTGAGTCGCGAGTTCGTTATTGTGTTTTGCCGCTGTTGCCATAATGTCAAAGTTTTTCTTAATAAATGGTTTTTTAGTTGAACCGGCGAGCGTCCCTTCTTGGAGTAGACAGTGGACCCCACAAGTTTTGTGAATACTAAATGATTAGTTGGAAGCAAGCGCTTGTGGTGTCGTCACCTCCCTCTGTCCTTATTCGTGCGCGCTTAAGTGATCTCCCATTCTGTTCAATGTTTTAGGGGCAAAGCACCTTAGGACCTCACAATGTCCGTCCGTCCACTGTAGTCAACAGTCGAAGCGCAGGTGCAAAACAGCTGTGCATAAACCGTCTACAGAGCGAGCATAGCGCGCATATGGTTTAAAAATAGACCGTACTTGGCGCGGTGCCGCTTGAAAGCTGCTCGAAAACAAGTGCATCGATTAACAGGTGACAACATGTGCAAAACAGTCTACAGAGCGCGCGTAGCGCGCACATGGTCCCAAAATAGACCATTCTCGGGCACGGCGCCGCGCGACCTCGTCTTTGCAAACTTCAAGCTAGATCCGATCGAAGAACCATTGGCTCTACATTTCTCGGGCCACATAGCTGTAATAATGAAGGCAAAAACAGAATCCACAACTGAACACGACATGCGAGTGATGACCAATAAAACACATTGTATGTAACTGTACACACGCATTGTCACTCATTTACATGCGTGAGTGGGCAATGTCACGGGAGATTCACAGTTACCGATTGATCCCCAGTGCTTCACCTACTCTGTTTAAGAAGGGTAAAAGCTCACTGAAGACAAACACACAATGAAGGCACACACACGCACACACATAGCGCTACTTTCAACAGTTTATTTTTGTGATCTCGACGCTAGTTATAGGGCAAAACCATGTGCACATCTGCTGCGCAGAAGTAACAGCAACATTAGTAAGCATCAAAACGGACACCAAGGAAATCAAATTCCTTTTTCATCAGCGCGATAGAAGGCATACTAACACACCTGTCACCCAACTTTTCAATCTCTCCTGCTTCGATTATCTCACGTGTAAGCTGATTTCTATTTCTAGACAGAACTCTGAACATGTCGAACAAAGGCATACAAACACACTTCTTACAGTGTATTGCTAAGAACCCACCTGCCACGTTTCTAACATTGTAATTATGCTCACGCAGCCGATCATTCAAGCAACGACCGGTTTGTCCGACATAGCTGCGACCACAAGATAGCAGCAGGCAATACACCACACACTCAGTGCAATGAACAAACTTATTTTTGTGATTAGTTTTGCACCTCCGATTTTCATTTGCATTCCTCGTCGTAATCTTGCACAGCCTTTCCAACTTAGAATAACTGCCAGTTGGGCGTGTTGGTATAGATTCATGATGGTGAAGCGCTAAAAGAAACGGGGACTTACGAAGAACACAGGACGCAGCGCTACTAGCAACTGAGTTTATTTTGAATACAACGCCCTCATATATACAAAATGTACGTCATCACTAAAGCCAAAAAAAAAAAAAAAAAAAAACGTTAACACGTGATCATAAAAGAAATAAACAGGTGAGAGATAAAAACCGCGCATGCACCTCAACCAAGGCAAGAAATGCACTTCATTTTACGTTCTCTCTAAAAAAGCAACTTCACAATCCGATAGCAAAATGGATGGCTGACTAACGCAAGCATTGCCACTCTTCCTTATTTGATAAGCCTCAACGATCTCCCTGACAGTTCGATCGGCGTGCTTGTCAACAACAGTGGTTTTTTCAAAGTCAGGGTTGCATGTGCACTCTTTACAGTGCATTGCTAGATGTGAATACGGTGCCCCCTTCAATGAACTTTCGTGTTCGCGAAGGCGTACATTTACGCATCGGCCAGTTTGTCCGATGTAATGCTTTCCGCATGTAAAAGGGACATCGTATACCACATCCTTTCTGCATTCGACAAACTTTGTTCCATGCCTGATGCCACACCCATGGTTGGTCTCAGTACGTTTTTTGTTTGCCAACCTTTCCACTGCAGGGCATATCTTAGCCAACTTGTTTTTGGCCGAGAAAAGTACACGTACCCCATACTTCGACGCTATCTTCTTTAATCTGTGTGACGTGCTGTGCATGTATGGAACAACGGCTATCTTCGTTCTTGTTCCGCCTTCATCCTCAGTCCCGCCGACCCGTGCCTGTGTCCTCATCTGTTTTATCTGACGGCGATTCTTTTCGCATGCCAAAAGGATGCACTCATCTGGAAAACTAGCTCCTTTTAACCGGTCAACCTGGGTCGAAACACTTTCATCCATCAGATGCTCGCACGATTTATTAAGCGCTGATTTGATGCATGACGTCGCAACGCCATTCTTCACTAGTCTAGAATGTGCTGAATTATAGTTTAATAGCGGTTTCTTCGTTCTAGGGTGGTACATCCAGCACGTCTTGTCAGGCAGAAATTTAATTAGCAAATCTAGAAACTGAATCTCACATTCTTTTGGTAGCTCAAAGGTGAACTGAAGGCCGAATCCTTTCTCTTTAAACGTTTTTAAAACATTCACAAGGCTGCTGCTGCCATGCCTATATTTCATCGAAACAAGGTAATCATCAACAAATCTGAAAACCTTCAAATTCATGCCATCCAGCTGCTTCTCAATATCTCTATCCACCTTGCTTAAAAATATATTGCAAAGGACTGGGGCGACACAAGAACCGATACATATGCCTTCTCTCTGGACATACACCCCGTCATTCCATCCCACCAAGGTGGACTTGAGATAAAGTGCCAGCAGCTCCAAAAAGCCTTCAACAGACACCCCGCTGGAGTTACGAAAGGTAACTTCATCGTTGTACTCTACGATGCACTCTCTTACACTTTCTAGTAAATGAGCATGAGGTATCGAGTAGTAAAGGTCTACCACATCAATACTAAAGGCATCGCGTACCCCTACACCTTCAGCCCCGAGATACTGAACGACATTCGTGGAATTAGGCACTAAAAATGGGTCAGAAAGGTGAAGCGAATCCAAATGCGTCTGCAAATAGCCAGAAACCAGGTGAGACCACGAGCCCCTTTCGGAGACAATGGTGCGGAACGGTAACTCCGGCTTGTGGGTCTTTACCGTAAAGAACGCTTGCAATAAAAGACCCTTCTCGTTCTTCACTGTGGAAGACAGCCGGCTTAGGTTTAACTCGGTCAAAGCTTCACTGCACGTCGTTTAACGACGGTGGCCTTTCCTTAACTTCTCGGAAGTTTTTCTGAATTGCGGTTTTTGCTTTTTCCAAAAACATAGCCTCGGGCAACACTACAAAAAAACCCTCCTTGTCCGATACCATGGCACGCGAGCCGCTTTCCACCAGGGACTTAATCACAGGTTCAAGTTTCTTAGCTGTCACTGGCTTGAGTCTACTAGAGGAAAACACACTAACGCATTCATCAATACACCTCACTTTTTCTTCGTCCTTCACTTGGCTGGCCACAGATCTGGATACTCCCACCTTTTCGGCATGCGAGAGAACTGGCTCCACGGCAAACTTGGGGCCATGTTGCAGGAGCTTTTCATGTTGTTCAGGAAGTTGGAGATCCCCCAGGACCAAGACATTGCCTTCCTTTTCCTTGTGTTTCTTCTTCGGAAGAGCTGGACGAAGCTGGTTCCACAAAGTCTCGGTAGCGCTCTCCGATAGCCTTAACCACTCCTGGTATCGACGGTAGGCGTTCCCACCTTGGCTGTTGCACGCCACTCTCAGGCAGTCTTTGAAAAACCGCACCTGGTAGTTCCTTGAATATTCCTTGAATATTTCCAACTTGTTTGGCGCCGAAAAGAGCACGCACACATTGGCCTGCTGAGCAATCTTTTTCAGATTATGGGAAACCGCGTGTACTTAAGGTAACACCCTTGTGCGATTCCCTTGCTCAAATGTTCTCGCCACATTTCGGTTTTTGTTTTTGCTGTCCCTCAAGATACATTCAGCTACGGAGACAAGCAAAGCCTGGGGAAACCCGGCATCCAGCAGCCTCTTTCTTTGCTGATCGAAACTGAATTGGACCATATGGTGACACGACTTCGTTAGGGCACTCTTGAAGCAAAGCTTCGTAATCGCCCTCTTAACAAGTTTGGAATGTGCTGAGTGGTAAGAGAGTAGGGGTTTACTCGCACGAGGTTCATAATACCAACAGGAATGATCACAGTCGAGCGACAGGCGAAGGTCCAGAAACCTCATGGTGCCATTCTGCGGAAGCTCGTGCGTCACCTCTAAGGGCTCAAGACAATCCTTGATTACTGGTATAAGACCGGTAAACTCAGCAACTAGCCGCTCGGTAGGACAATGTAAATAATATAATGAAGCTGTCACACAATGTTTCAGACTATCCCAGATAGAATGTTCCTCCCGTTTTTGTGAAATAAAGGCAAAGTATGATTAAGATAAGCAGTGACACAAAGACTGCACCCGAAAATGTCATAAGAATAGTACTTTGCAAAGGCCAAAAAGAGGCAAAACTCTGCATGTTATTGTGTAAAAGCGGGAGGTTGCCTACGCCTTCCGGTTTCAAACAGGTCCTCCTCTTTTCATGCTGTTGGCATGTTCTCTTAATTAGAGCTGTGTGAATAGCAAAATTTTGGGTGCGAAGCAAATTCGAATATTAGAGTTTGAGTGCGAATCGAGTACTTTTCAAATATTTCTTGAATACTTTGAAGCGAAACTACAGAAAAAAAAGTTGCAGAGCTTCCCTAAGCATATTGTCGCTATGCATTGCGAGGAAAAGACAAGAACACCTTTTGGCAGCGAAACAGCGTGTTGAAATCAGCTGAACAGGAGAGACGTCTTCTTCGTCTTCAAATATCCACAGCCCCACTAGATGGTGGCCGTTAAAGCCCCCCATCGTCGTCGTCATCCACATGTAGTATACACGCGTCATTTGCCTCTCCCTAAAAGAGCATCGCCCCGATGCTAAATTAGAAATGCAGTTTTTTTTAAAACAAAGGTCTTGCACAGTCACTCAATTACATATGGCTTCATGCGCACTACATTCACAAGTTCAGGACGGTGCTGGCGACGCCTCGTACAATAGGGACTGTCGGGGATGACTTCGTAGGTGACATCACTCAGGCGTCGCAATACTTGGTATGGTCCGAAGTATCGCCTTAACAACTTTTCGGATAGTCCTCATTTCTGTATGGGTGTCCAAGGCCATACTCTGTCGTCGGCTTGGTAAACAACTGTTCTGCGGTGAGCATTGTAGCAGCCTGCGTCGTAGTCTTGTTGCTGGCGGCTCCGCAAGCGGGCAAGTTGCCTAGCTTCTTCCGCGCGTTGCTTAAAGGGGCCCTGCAACACCTTTCTTAGTTATATTGGAATAGTCTCATTATTGACGTATGACTCTTCACGAGTCATATGCCACAAAAATTTTTCGAATCCGTCAAGTCTAAGTGGTGTTACCAAATTATAGAGATCACGTTCCGCAGCTTTCTCCCTCTACTCAACGCCGCGAGCGCGCGGAAAGCTGCGCGGGGCCTGAAGGGAGGGAGGATGGAGGTGCGAGGAGGCGCCGAAGAGTTACGTCAGTGCCGGCGGCATTTTTTTTCTTCATTTTTTTCTCTTTGGCGTCTCGGCGCAACCACGTGGTCTGTGGCGCCACTTTCGGTCGGCTTGCGTGGTCGTCGTCGAGCGGAACCCATCACACCGTGTATCGCGCGTGCTTGAAAACTGCGAGTCGGTTTGGTAATGTTGGGTGTGCACCTCGAACTGTCGTAGTGTTTTCATCACTCTGCCAACCATGGACGCAAACCTGCGTGCGCGTTTGGAACGAATGACAGCTGAGATGTGTTTCGACCCACACTCCGATACACCGCCTCGTTGCACTGCTCGCGCTTGAATCGTATTCAACACGGCAAAGCTGCGTGCACCCTTCTCCCAGTGGCAGTACTTCGATGCTGTTTGCTCTTTGAATGCGGGCGCACAACGAGTGCGGGCTGACAACAAAGAACTAAAGACTAGAAGAAAGGATCGTGGGGCATCGGGCCGGCGTGGACCCATCCCCCAGCTGTCTGCAGCTACCGTGAAAATGCGAGTCTGCTTGGTTGCTGTGTCGCGGTTTCTCGGGAACGTGAGACTACGGGGAGGATACGCCGAGGTACGGCTCGATGACATACTGAACAGACAGCGAACGGGACTCTCGCCATACAGCGAACACAGGTATCCTAAACTAGCCGGCGCCAGCATTGTTATCGGAGAAATGCTGCACCGCTGCCTCGGTCGGTCGTGAGAACGTGCCGACGATGCAGTTTCCAGCTGACGAGGCAACACTCGAACGGCTGCCACTCTCAACGGCAACCGGCGATGGTCAAAAGCACAGAAATATTCACGATTTCGGCACTGCGCATGGTGAAGAAAACGCAACCACGCAACTACGAGCAGACGAGCTGTCGGTGAGACCGGAAGTGCTAATATTAATGTTTGTTCGGTGTTTTAACGGCATAACGCAATATAAACATACATTTTATCTACTTATTGAACTCAAAATTAACAACGAAGGTAATAATGAGGGTGTTATCGTGATTATAACATCAGCCAATGGTGGAACTGCCGACAATCGCATCATATATTGCGGACTAATACATCATTTGTTGAGAGAAGAGGGAGCGATTTTCAGCTGACTTTGAGAATTTATTGTAAATTCCAGGCCACTCGCTTCGCTATAATATTTGGCTCGCGTGTTCTTGGGAGCCTCGACTACCGATTGGCAGTGCTTTTTGACCCTGCTCAAAAAGTGTTGCAGGGCCCCTTTAAACATATCGGCGTCCGTGTCAGTGTCGTCACATTTGTGTGGTAGCATCGCATCCAACATAGTCCGTACCTCCCGTCCGTGAACAAGACTGAACGGAGTCATGCGAGTCGTTTCTTGCTTGGCCGTGTTGTACGCAAACATGATATAAGGCAAGATTTCATTCCAATTTTTATGTTCAACATTACGTACATTGAAAGCATGTCTTCAATCGTTTTGTTTAGACGCTCTGTTAGCCCATTCGTTTGCGGGTGGTAGGCGGTGGTCTTTCGATTAGTTGTTCCACTCAGCACCAAACGTGATCCAAAAGAGCTGCCGTAAGTGCGGTTCCTCTGTCTGTGATCACGACAGTTGGTGCACCATGCCTCAGTACAACGTTCTCGATGAAAAATCGTGCAACCTCCGCTGCTGTGCCTCTCTGAATAGCCTTTGTTTCGGCATAACGGGTGAGATAGTCGGTCGCGACAATAACCCAGCGGTTTCCGGCACTTGTAGTGGGAAGTGGACCCAAAATATTCATTCCAATTTGGTCAAACGGTGTTCGTGGAACCTGAACGGGTTGCAGGAGGCCAGCTGGCTTAGTCGGGGGTGACTTGCGTCGTTGGCTGTCGAAGCAAGTACAAACGTGATGCTTCACGGATGTGGTGAGTTGTGGCCAGTAGTACCTTTGCCACACTCTGGCCAATGTTCACGTGTAGCCTAAGTGGCCAGAAGTCACCTCGTTGTGGCATGCTTGAAGTATTTAGGTGCGAAGTGCTGCCGGGATGATGTGCAAATAGGTGGATCCGGTCGACGAAAAGTTTCTGTTGTAGAGTATTCTGTCTCGTAAACGAAACGATGACGATACTGTTGTGAAAACCCTAGATACTTTCTGAGATCTTCTGTCTAAGTAATTAATTAGACAAAGGAACTCAGGGTCGTCACGCTGCTGTGCAATGGCGGACGTGTCGAGAACACCAAGGAATGCTGTTTCCTCCTTATCGGGTAGAGCAGCCGACTCAATCGGTGACCGGGACAGACAGTCAGCGTCTGTATGTCACTTCTCCGACTTGTGCACAACCGTCATATTGAACTCCTGGAGCCGCAGATTCCAGTGCGCTAATCGCCCGGTAGGATCTTTAAGATTTGTCAACCAACACAAAGAATGATGGTCGCTAATAACTTTGAAGGGGTGGCCATACAAATACGGGCAAAATTTCGTAACTGCCGATACCACGGCAAGGCATTCTTTCTTAGTCATGGAGTAATTAGCCTCTGTGTGTTTTAGCGTTCTGCTTGCATAGGCGATTACTCTTTCCGTGTCCTCCTGTCGCTGCACAAGCACAGCTCCCAGACCTACATTGTGTAACATCGTAGGGGCTCCCTCGTCAAAGTGGGCAAGCACTGGAGGCATTTGTAGATGCTGGCGCAGATCATTATAAGCAGCTTCCTGCTCGTCTTTTCCCTCAAAGGCATCATCTTCTCTTGTGAGGTGAGTTAACGGTGACTCAATGCGTGCAAAGTCCACGATGAACCGCTGATAATAGGCACAGAGTAGGGTTACTGTATATGCTACCTTTAGGTAGCAGAGTTGTGCATAGGTCTGGCAAGCAACCACAGCTGTGCGGCGAAGTCGCTCGCCGTTGTTGCAGGCGTCATGCCTACCGTGTCGCCGATCGACTTGTTTGGCGTGTCGAAGACCGATGATTAACTTAACTGTCGACGTCTGGTGTCAATCCAATTCGCTGCAGCGGCGGCGTAGAGAAATACAAAAATTGGCCCAAGTGGCAGCTTCTCCGCAATGCATGGTTGCTAGCGGCGTTTGGAAGACAGATGCGCAACTCTGCTACCTAAAAGTAGCATATACAGTAACTTTAGCACAGAGGCCCAGAAAACGCCTGACAGCCTTCTTATTGGACGGCACAGGGAACTGTGCTACGGCTGTAATTTTTTCGGGATCTGGACGAACGCCTGCATGACTGACGACATGACCAAGAAATTGCAGTTCTTCAAAGCAAAAGGGGCACTTTTCTGGCTTCAATGTTAGACCCGCGGACTGTACGGCTCGTAAAACCACTGCAAGCCTTTCAAGGTGCTCATTAAATGTTGCGGAAGACACTTTGACATCGTCAAGATAGACTATGCAGGTTTTCCACTTCAACCCAGAAAGCACGGTATCCATGAGCCTTTGAAAGGTAGCAGGCGCCCAGCACAAACCGAAGGGCAAGACTTTTAATTCATATAAGCCATGTGGCGTCACGAAAGCGGTTTTCTCGCGGTCTCTCGGGTCTACCTTGATTTGCCAATATCCACTCCTGAGGTCCATTGAAGAAAAGTAACGAGCATGTCGAAGTCTGTCGAGAGAGTCATCTATACAGGGAAGCAGATACATATCTTTCTTGGTCATCTGATTTAGCTTCCTGTAGTTTAACGAGCATGTCGAAGTCTGTCGAGAGAGTAATCTATGGGTCATTCCACACCAACTGTCCCAGTAAGGGCACTCGACAAAAATCAATTTCTCTAAAAAAATCTGAGAAAATTGCACACATATAGACATTAGTAATACAGTATTTTCCCAAATTAATTTGAGCGGCAAAAAATTTTTGGGCACATGAGTGCCATTTGAAATTCACAAAATGTTGGAAAACCAGGTACGAAAAAAAATTCGCTATAAATCAACCGTTCCAGCCATTCTTTCAACACTTGCTTTTTTGTGTTTTTTCGAACATCGTGATTTCATTATAGGCCAGTTCTTTATAGGAGCTTTATATCTTTTACTCCTTAGCGCGTAGGTAAAGTTGAGTAAATTGTCGTGTTTTGGGGAATTTTTTTACAAAAGACAATTATCGATCAAATGCAGAAATTATTTTTATAAAACTCTCCATAAAACGTACTATCTCCTAAAATTTTTGTTGTGCCTGTGTACGGCCTATAGGCTCTAAAATTAAATCCTGAACTTGGCAAAAACGCTACATTGGCCTATGTTGAGACGTCTGTAGCACCCTAAGGTAGGCCAAGAAAAAATAAGTGGAAAAGTGCATACGATTGAGAATCATAAAGACTTTGTCCAGAGAAAGTTTAATCAAAGTAGTTTTTGTTTTAGTTGAGAAAAAAATTTTTGAAGTTTAGTCCCACCATTGCATTGTTTGGCTGTGGGGACAATACTAATCAACTGAATTTGCTGCATAAACAAAGAGGTAGTGTATTCTTAGCACATGATTTTTAGTTTCTTTTATTAGTACATTATATTGTTTATTACATATCAAGGTGATAATAAATAGAGGTAAGAATATAAAAATGTCATTGGCTTAGATATTCCACAATTCCCCCAATAATGAATCGCGTTGCTTACGCACACCGGAGGCGGCTGCGGTGGTGTACAACTACGCCACAAAAATCGTCTGTTATTGTGATCTCATAACAGCTGTAAAACTGTATGTTACCAGACTGACAAATCCTACTTTAACCAAAATTCTGGTGCCCTCAACTACCCAAATTAGGATGTCAAAAATAACTTGGCATATTCCGTCCGTAAGGTCTCGGACGACGTACGGAAAGCGTGAATACACGCGCATCGTCACATTGTGCGCCGTCCCTTGCGGTATACATAGATGTACATCGTATGGATCCGCTCTAAACGTCCACACTCACGCCTCTTTTCTCCGGTTTACATCAACGTTGAGACTTAACTTATTTTGACGGTCGTTGATTCTGAGAGCCCCATGCAATAAGCAACGCAATTCATTATTGGGGGAATTGTGGCACCTAAGCCAATGACATTGTTGTATTCTTACCTCTGTTTATTATCACTTTCTTATGTAATAAAAAATATAATGTACTAATAAAATAAACTAAAAATCATGTGCTAAGAATACACTACCTCTTTGTTTATGCAGCAAATTCAGTTGATTAGTATTGTCCCCACAGCCAAACAATGCAATGGTGGGACTAAACTTCAAAAATTTTTTTCTCAACTAAAACAAAAACTACTTTGATTAAACTTTCTCTGGACAGTCTTTATGATTCTCAATCGTATGCACTTTTCCACTTATTTTTTCTTGGCCTACCTTAGGGTGCTACAGACGTCTCAACATAGGCCAATGTAGCGTTTTTGCCAAGTTCAGGATTTAATTTTAGAGCCTATGGGCCGTACACAGGCACAAAATAAATTTTAGGAGATAGTACGTTTTATGGAGAGTTTTATAAAAATAATTTCTGCATTTGATCAATAATTGTCTTTTGAAAAAAAATTCCCGAAAACACGACAATTTACTCAACCTTACCTGCACTAAGGAGTAAAAAATATAAAGGTCCTATAAGGAACTGCCCCATAATGAAATCACGATGCTCGAAAAACGCAAAAAAGCAAGTGTTGAAAGAATGCCTCGAACGGTCGATTTATACACTCCATTCACTGCGACTGGCGCGCCACCGCGCGGCCGTCAGAGAAGGCAGAGGTTGAGAGCCTGAGCAAAGCGAACGCTTTCCCGCGCCCGCTAGCACGCAGTTGTAGGTGTTCTGTGACGCAGTCATGAACTGCTGCGTCGTCGGTTGTACCAACAGGTACACGTCGTGCCCTGCGGTAGCGACGTTTCATCGTTTCTCAACTCGTCCGTGCTTTATTGGGCAGCGGCAAAGTGAATCGCGGCTGTGCGACGAAAAACGTTAGCTTGGTTCCCGCTCCCTCTGCCGTCTCGCGTTCTGCGGTTTTGTTTTTCTTGTGCCGCTAGCATCAGTACATTTCAGCCATGACAGAACAAACTGGGAGCCCTCTCGGCACGTGAAGATATGCAGTGCACATTTCGTTGGGGGTGTGCCGTCCAAGCATGTGTCGTCCCCATCGTACGTGCCAACGATATTTCCTGACGAGTATCGTAAGCGGTCTGTGCTTGCCAAAGATAAGTTGATAGTCAGCTTTCGTGTCGTCGTAATGTTTCTTCTACGTCCCGTGCTTTACGTTCGCGCTGTTCCTGCAGACATGATTTCAGTGCTGGTGGAAGTGCAGCTGTTCAAGTAGAGATGGACTAACTGGGAGTTGATCCCCTTCCGCCGAGATGTTGAGGGACAAAAATGTCAGGTGGGTGCGGCTCTTCGGAAAGATGCTAGTATAAAGCAGAAAGACTACGGCTGGTGTAGCCCTACGGCACTCGGAAGCTTCGAGAGGTCATGGTCCCGAAAACGTTAAAATGGATAAAAAAAACAGTGGTAAACACAGGACACAGTGAGAGGAAACGACAGGACACTCACCGTGTCCTGTGTTTACCGCTGGGTTTTTTATCGATTTTGACAATGTACCAACTAGCCCAGTCCAACGCATTTTTGGTACCGAAAATGTTTGCGCACCTCTGCGCTAGAGCGTAGCTTGGGTTACACCAGAGTTTGCGCAAATTATAAAAGCGTAGTGAGCTCGCGCAGACGAGAGAGCCAAGAGCGCAAGCACTTTAAGTGGTTGATACTTTTAGTAAACAGGTGACCCTGTAATCATTCGGCGTTGATGAAACGAACAAAGTGTGCAGCATGTAAACAAAATGCGCACATGGAACTAAAATCGAGGCTGTTTATTTTCATCTTAGATCTGGCTGTCGTGCGAACGCTGTTGCGATGGAAGCGCAATGTTTGTTTCAGAAAGAAGCATAAACAACGAAAGAGGTAGCGAATGAGGGAGACTGATGGTGGCCGAAGTGACCGTGCTGTCGTCGGCGCCACATCACTTGAAGCGAAAGACGAAGCAGGGCCGATCGTAACACGTTTATTTTTCGCCCGCACTTCAAGCTCTTGGCATGAGCCGCGCGAGCGGCGAGGTAGAAATGATCATGATGAGCGATGATGCCGCAAAAAGCTCGTTGCTACGCGCGACAATTTCAAGCAAAACTATCGGTGGCTGCGAATCGACATGACACGAAGCCACCAACAAATAACCACGCCGCCCGGCCACTCGCTGAAGTTTCCACGGCGAGTGGCCGTGGATAATTCTAAATGTTCTGAGCATTTTGCAAGTACACGGGTAGTGGGTATGCACCAATAATATTCTAAGCATGAAAGAATGACAGCTTACCTCGATAGCTATCGAGTAAGCCTCTTGTGTGACGCACGCCTGATGCACGCATTTAGCCGTCAGTACTGACGACGCTGTAGCAAAGTGTTCACTTACGTCAAAAACGTGGCCACTCTCGTGCAGGTTTTCCCCTTCTTTAATGGTGGCATCACGGAAGAACGATCCCACTACCATATCTTTAAATCCAGCTCAAAGCACTAACGCGCCAGCCACGGGCGCTTGCGCCGCCATAGCTGTCAAAGCAATTAAGCACTGTTGTCTGCCAAGGCTCTCAATGTTGCACGCTCGCCGCACCGCAAGTGGCGCTGCGTGCGTCTTTCAAGGCGCCCTCTATAGGTCCCTAACGGAGTGTATAGCGAATTTTTTTTTCGTACCTGGTTCTCCAACATTTCGTGAAGTTCAAATGGCGCTCACGTGCCCAAGAATTTTTTGCTGCTCAAATTTTTTAGGGAAATTACTGTATTACTTATGGCTATATGTGTGTAATTTTCGCAGATTTCTTTAGAGAAATTGATTTTTGTCGAGCGCCCCGATTGGGACAGTTGGTGTGGAATGACCCCTATACAGGGAAGTGGACACACATCTTTCTTGGTCATCAGATTTAGCTTCCTGTTGTCTAACGAGCATGTCGAAGTCTGTCTCGAGAGAGCCATCTATACGGGGAAGCGGATACACATCTTTCTTGGTCATCTGATTTAGCTTCGTGTTGTCTAACGAGCATGTCAATGTCTGTCAAGAGAGTCATCTATGCGGGGAAGCAGATACACATCTTTCTTGGTCATCTGATTTAGTTTCCTGTAGTCTAACGGGCATGTCGAAGTCTGTCGAGAGAGTCATCTATATGGGGAAGCGGATACACATCTTTCTTGGTCATCTGATTTAGCTTCCTGTAGTCTAACGAGCATGTGAATGTCTGTCGAGAGAGTCATCTATACGGGGAAGCGGATACACATCTTTCTTGGTCATCTGATTTAGCTTCCTGTAGTCTAACGGGCATGTCGAAGTCTGTCGAGAGAGTCATCTATATGGTGAAGCGAATACACATCTTTCTTGGTCATCTGATTTAGCTTCCTGTAGTCCATGTAAAAGCGGAGGCTGCCGTCCTTTTTCTTGACTAGGACCACAGGCGATGCCCAGGGGCTCTTTGATGGCTGAATGACGTCATCTTGAAGCATTTTTTTCTACTTGTTGTAGTATTGCTTCGCGTTCCTTTGGAGCCACGCGATAAGGGTTCTGGTGAATAGGTCTTGCAATGTCTTCGGTAATTATCTGATGCTTGGTAAGAGGCGTGCGACCAACTCTTGATGTGGACGAAAAGTAGTCTTGGAATTCCGCTAGTAGCTCAAGGAGCCTCCGTCGCTCGTCATTTGGCAAAGTAGTGCTAACGTCAAGAACGGGAGCTGGATCAAGTTTTGGCGCTTCGTCTAGTACCGATAAACAGCCTTCGGCATCCACGACATCGTCAAAGTAGGCGACGGCCGTGCCTTTTGGGAGGTGCCAGCGCTCAGCACTGAAATTGGTCAGCAGCTAGTCCGTGCGTCCAGCAGTGACATTGACGATACCACGTGCGACGGAAATGTCGTGGGTAAAGAGGAGGGAGCTTATTTGGTCTGCAACTCCTTCGCCGTCAAACGGGGCATCACCTGCCACTGAAACAAGCATGCATGACCTAACTAGGGAGGACCACATTGTCATCAGTAAGACGCAGAGGGTTATGTCTTGCCTCTGGACAATCAACTAAGCCAGGAATTATTATGAGATAGCAACATGAAGGCGTTTCATTAGGCTAAGTTGGTGAAGCGCTGGAGGGGTGGTTTTCTCTGGTTGTCTTATCAAGAATGAGGTAATGCAGACGCCGAATTGTATTTCATGATTTGGTGCAACCAATGCGGTGGACAACACTTTACACGTGAAAGGAAAAGACGCTATTTCCTCAACCTTTCCCCCCTTTTCAACTTCTGTGGCGGACAACTGCTGTGCCCGAATGATTTCGCGGACGTGGGCGCGCTGCTCCCTTAGAGTCCAAAGTGCATCTGCCTCATGGAAGATCTGAACTTTCAGATCCTGAAACTCTTTGGCGTCCGACTTTTCGGACTTTCTGTCTACATTTCAGGTCCAAAACGGCATTAATCAAAGCTCCCACCTCAGCCGCATGATCTCGTAGGTTCGAACCAGCACTTTCGTGAGTTTGTGGCCGTAGCAGAGTCCAAAAGGCAGCTTTGCCGCAATGCAAGAGTGTGATGGAGTGAAGCATATTGAAAATTTAAAGGGTCCACTGTCACGGTGCAGTGCGGTGATGTCTTTTCGGATAAGCACCGGAAATGCACGGAGGCGTGATGGCGGCAGGTGGCAAACGTGCCAGTACGGCTTGATCGCTGACAACCCTTATAATAAGCTGAATAAGAGGCTGGGTCCGAGCTAGTTGGTACACTGACATTATAAAATCGTCAAGCGCACAAAGACGGGAACAGCGCTCTGCGTGTCGTCTTCTTGTTCCCGTCTTTGTGCGCTTAACAGTTTTATAATGTTGCAATAAGCATGTTCAGCTAACTGCTCAGTAGTGCATGTGGCCTAGCGCAGTGGTATGCATATCACCTAAAAGCAGCTCGCCATCACTGCGCCCATGTGCGGTCAGGAACGGATTGCACATCACGAACACTTTCATGATGAATGCGTGCGTACGGTACAGCAAGTGCACCGGCAGTGACGGCGTCAGGTTAGTTGGTGATGTGCTTGCTGCACACAACTAGGAACGATCGGCTTCATGCGACATGAAAAAAATTTGACGTTGACGTTATTTATCTTTTAGAAGTTCGAATAGTCAAATTTCAGTGCGAAACGAATCTTAACCTATCATTGACACATCTCCCAGTTTGGCCAACATACACTTTTCCACATTTTAAAGAAATTTTGTACACCTTCCCTTCAGAACATTCAACAAAGGGCCACCTGTGCTTTGTGCTGGAGACCTGTTGCATCCTTGCCTCTGGGTTGGTCGTTCTGCAGAGCTTGCCAACAATGTGAAAAATGCACACGAAAAAAATTTTGAGGTTTTTTGGCCAGCCATTGGATCAGGATTGCTCATCCAACTTAAACAACACTTCTTTCATTAAGAAGAGCAAAACACGGATTACTCGAGAAATCGTAGAAGCAGAATGCATTTCCTATCTTGGGGAGGGGTGTGTAAGGGTGCCATCCATACAACTTTCTGATAAAGAGGTGGCATACTTACACACGTGTAGTTGATTGTTTTTGTGTCGGACAGCATATATATATATGTGCAGTTTTTTCCTGTAAAAGTTCCTGTAACTTCAGCACTCATCCTTGTCGTTTTTGTTCCGCCCTTGTGTTTTTATGCTGCAGTTTTTCAGAATTATGTGCCAACAAGCCCAACTTGCCACTTTAATTCACTGCTTACTTTGCGTTGAGGCGATAGACAGCACGAAGGTTGCTTCGTTTGTTGCAGTGGTTGTGTCTCCGTATGGCAGTGTTTTGTAGCTTTACGCCAGATCAGGTTGCCATGAGTAAAGGGGGCACGAGGCACGTGCAGAAGGGCAGAAGGTAGCGATGGTGTGCGGGGGATGGAAAAGTACCCGATGGTGTGCAACCCCACCACGTCCACGCACGCCATTGGCCGGAGAAAGGCGCGTGCCACGCGACCCGAGCCGAGGTGAGAGACCACGGAAGAACAAGGAGTCATTGTTCGGTGGAGTCGTCGAGGAGCAAGGTGGTGCAAGCCAGCGTCGCACCCGCGACGGGAGCAGCAGGGCCCCGTTCTGGAGGCAGCGGCGAGAGGCTCGGGAGGGTGGCCGTCGACCTCGGCGTCATCCAAGTGAGGCTCCCCGAGCTTGCAGCAGCCTCATCCAGCAGTTCGCAGGGCACCTACGGCACTACCACAGCTCGACGAGACGACAATCCAGCGGCAATCACCGGAGAGCCACGTCGACAGTTTGACCCGGTGGCACCAAGAGGATAGGCCGAGGGTTAGGCCTAACCGGACGAGACGACGTTCTCGAAGAAAGACCGAAGGGTCAGCGACGAGGACGACTAGCGAGGCGGCAGCTTCGACGACGGCGACTCTCAGACGTCGAGGAGCAGCGTCGACTTTGGCACGGAAGCGAGGCGACGGACTCACGCGAAGTAAGAACGTTCTACACTCTAAGAAAAGATCGAGTAAAAAGGGCGTCTTTTTGTCCCACAACAATAATCGTCATTTACTTTGCCTTCCTTTCCTTGCGCTATCGCCGCGCGCCCGGCACTTTCCGGTCACGATCGACATGCGCGCTATCAGCGTGACATAGCATTGTTGGCAGGAAAGTGGCCAGCGCCGAGTTTTCAAGAAAGGAAACGCAAGCAAGCCAGATGACGATTATTGTTGTGGGACAAAAAGACGCCCTTTTTACTCGATCTTTTCTTAGAGTGTATTCGCGTAGCTAGACCGAGACGCCATAGTGGCCAGACTTGCGTGCCATTAGAGTCAAGCCTAGTTAGAGGCGTTTGTTGTGCGCTTTTGTACAACTGGGCATTTTTTGCATATGTTACCTCTAATTATTTAGTGTGTTAATTTTGTTGTTTGCAGTGTTGTGTTTTATAAAGTGTGTTTGCCGTGACGCCACGGTCTCCCGCCTCTCTCACTCTCCCAATTCCATTCCGCTTTGCAAGCGCTCCCGAGATACGTGACATAATAAGTGGCGAGCCTGCCTGGATTTTTCCAGCGTTTGGCCCAGTCACATATTGTCGGGGGTTGCAAGGATGGATTGGGAGAAGTTGGCGGCCGTGGCCAAAGACTTAGGAATGAACAAGGAGGAGACAACTAAGTTTTTTGAGAACGCTCAGAAAGAACGCAAAACTGAGTACGAGCGCAAGAAGGAGCATGCGCGTGAGGCGCGGGAGCAGCATGAGCGCGAGAAGCAGATTCTCGAGCTCAAGTTGAAGTTAGCCGAAATAAATGTCGCTCCGCGCAACGACGCTAGTCGCGCGAGTACCCCGACGACGGCGTTGGCCAACTCGTCTACTCCCACGCCGAGACAAATTTGCCCAAGAAAGCTAATGGCACCCTTCGATGAGCGAAGGGACGACCTCGGTGCCTATTTGCATCGTTTTGAGAGAATCGCCGTAGGGCAAGGCTGGGAGAGAAGCGAGTGGGCAAATGCCTTGAGTCTGTGTCTCGTGGGAGAGGCCTTGAGTGTGTTTGGTCGCATGCCAGCTCAAGAGTCTCTAGACTATGACATAGTAAAGAAGACTTTATTGGAGAGGTTTCGGCTAACTGCCGAGGGTTTTCGCGAAAAGTTCCGAACATGTAAGCCCGAGGATTCAGAAACTGGCAAGCAGTTTGCGTGTCGGCTAGCTAACTATTTTGATCGCTGGATAGAGCTGTCTGAGACAGAAAAGACCTATGAAGGGGTCCGCGACAGAATGGTTGCTGAGCAATTCCTCAACAGGTGCAGCAAAAGCTTAGCAGTATTTTTGAAAGAGAGGAAGCTAAGCACAGTAGAGGAGATGGCAAAGCAGGCGGACCAGTTCGTGGAGGCTCAGGGGCTAAGGAACTTAGAAAAAGGCGACAGAGACGATCACAAGGAAGAAGAGACCGACACTGAGGCCCCAATGGGTAAACAAAGGGCACAGCAGCGGTGTTTCTTGTGCGACAGAATTGGGCACATAGCCATGAACTGCTGCACAAGCACTAGTCGACAAGAATCCCACGTGATATGCCAATTGTGCCAGAAAATGGGGCACAAAGCGAACGAGTGCAGGAATAGACCGTTAGAGCATACTGCATGTGCAGTAAGGTCAGAAGAGAAGGAAGAGGTAGTCAGTGCTGTGATAGATAGGTCGGAAGGTGTTAATATGCCAGTGGTGGAAGGTAAAGTAAACGGCAAACGGGTAACGGTATTGAGGGACTCAGGAGCAGATACGGTGTTAGTGAGGAGAAGCCTGGTGAATGAACGAGATTTCACGGGAAGAGTAGGAACAGTGATTTTTGCAGATGGGTCCAAGGTGAGACTACCAGAGGCCAAGATACGGCTGGATACCCTGTCACGATCCGCCCCGGGACCGCGGACGAGGGGGGCCGAGGCGCCCGCGCTCTAACAAGGACGACCCAAACGCATGGCGGGGTAACAGCTACTGACTGCCGAGCCGCGCTCGTCAGTGTTTATTCTTCCCGCACGACCAAGGTTGCCTGCCGAACCTGGCGAGGTCATGAAACTAGGCTAGGCAGGGCGCCACACGCTCGTTACACCCCTCACCCCCAGTTATTGTACACAACATAAAAAAATACAAGTCCCAGCCGGTTCGACGTTCATTTAGGTAGGCGAAAAGCGGTCTGGTGCCCTTCGTCGTCGATTGCTCCGCCTGGGTACAGGTGTTGAGGGACTAGGTGCTGTAGCACCAGGTGCTGCCTGTGCCACGCTTGATTCCTCCTGAGACACTGCTGTGGTTGGCAGAGATGGCACTGAACTTGCCGGTGGCCCAACTAGTGGCGCACCACTGGAGGCGCCTGTCCCTTGCGAAATGGCTGTCTCACTGGCCGCAACTGGTGTTGCCGTGGATGCAAGCCAGGTCCCGCGGTTAGCCCTCACATGGTCAGCATGCCGGTGCCATGTGGTTCCATCCTGCATTCGTACGAGCAGAGAGGAGGAGCTTGCAGGCGAGACCACTTGTCCAGCAGACCAAGGTGGGCCAGAACGGAAATTCCTGGCGAATACTGGCACTCCAGGCTCCGGCAATGGCCAAGGACGGCACCCTTTGTCAGCAGCCAGCTTCTGCTTCAGCTGTTTGAGGAGCGCCGTAGACCGGAGGTCTGGATGCAGAATGTCCAACGGTGTCTTCACCATCCGTCCCAGCAGAAGCTCACAGGGGGCACGGCCGGTGACATCATGAGGTGTAGTCCGGTACTGGAAGAGTATGCGGGCGACCTGCGTACGGAAATCCCCAGCCTGGCTCTTCTTAAGTTTGTCCTTAATAGTCTGCACCACCCGCTCAGCTGCACCGTTTGAAGCAGGGTGGTACGGAGGAACCATCATTCGGCGGATTCCGTTCTTTGTCAGCCAGGCCAGGTACTCTGCGCTGGCGAAAGCGGGCCCATTATCGGAGACTATGATGTCCGGCAGCCCCTGGGCTGCAAAACCTGCCGAAGTGCTGCAATGGTCGCACCTGCTGACGGAGTGGTGACAGGTAGGACTTCTACCCACTTTGAAAATGCGTCGACTACCACCAGGAAGTAGTGGCCTTTGAAGGGGCCCCCAAAATCCACGTGAAGGCGGGACCAGGGCCTCTGTGGGAATGGCCATGGGGT
This sequence comes from Rhipicephalus sanguineus, assembly GCF_013339695.2. NCBI lineage: Eukaryota > Metazoa > Arthropoda > Arachnida > Ixodida > Ixodidae > Rhipicephalus > Rhipicephalus sanguineus. The sequence continues at coordinate 20,537,773 of NC_051176.1, read as the reverse complement.
GATCTCCACATGACGCGAGGCCCGTTGATGTTCCTGGCAGACTTGGCAGCTCTGCACCATGTGAGCGATGTCCTGGTCCAGTCCAGGCCACCAAACGTGGGACCGGGCCACCATCTTTGTCTTTTCCACGCCAGGATGCCCCGCGTGCAGCAACTGCAGGACCCTGGACCGGAGACTTTGTGGGATCACCACCCTGGAACCCCAAAGTAGGCAGCCCTGCTCCAGGCTCAGCTCAGCGGCCTTGTGGCTGTAGGGCTGCTGCACCAACTCCTCCCCTCGGGATACTGCCTTCACCACCTGGGACAGGACCGGGTCCCGACTGGTCGCCTGCGACACAGCAGACCTGGAGAGTACCTCTGGGTACGCATGCTCCAGCATGAGCACTTCAGCTGGCTCTGGAACAGCAGCAGGCACCTCTGGCAGCGGCAACCGGCTCAGGGCATCGGCAGGTCCCAGGTCTTTTCCCGGACGGTACACCAACTGGTAGCTGTAGGCCGCCAGCTTCAAGGCCCATCGTACCACTCGAGGTGATGCCTGCACGGGGACCGCCTTGTCTGGCCCAGTAGCCCCAGCAGTGGTTTGTGGTCCGTCACTGCCTCGAACTTTCGGCCCCACAGGTACTGGTGAAAACGCTCGACGCCAAACATGAGGGCGAGGCCTTCCTTGTCCAGGTGGCTGTAACGCTGCTCTGCTGTGTGAAGACGTCGAGAAGCAAACGACACCGGGCGTTCTTGGCCATCCTTGTCTCTGTGCGCTAGGACGGCTCCTACACCATAGGGTGATGCATCTACAGTAAGGACAACAGGCTTGGCTGGATCGAAGTGCACCAGCACCGGTGCCTTGGTGATTAGCTGTTTACTGTGCTCAAAGGCCACGTCCTGCTCCTTCTTCCACACCCAATGCTGGCCATCTCGAAGCAGAATGTGCAGTGGCTGTAGATGCGCAGACAGGTTGGGCAGGAACCTCCTGTAGAAATTGATGAGACCAAGGTAGCTTTGCAGCTCTTTCTTGTTTCGGGGCTTCGGCGCCTTCAGAACAGCCTCAACTTTGCGGGGGGCCGGAGTCAGGCCGGCTTGGGAGATGACGTGTCCGAGGTATTCTACACTGGGAACCATGAACACGCACTTTTCCCGCTTGAGCTTGAGACCAGCATCCTGAAGTCGGGCCAGAACGTTGTGCAGATTCTGCATGTGGTCTCCATCGTCAATACCGGTGACGAGGATGTCGTCCAAGTACACTGCCACGTGCTTCATGCCCCTGAAGAGGTTGTCCATCTCTCTCTGAAAGATGGCTGGTGCCGAGGTCACTCCAAATGGTAAACGCGTATACTGGAAAAGCCCCATAGTTGTCGATATCGTGACATACTTCCGTGAGGCCTCCTGGAGCACCAACTGCTGGTACGCGTCTCTGAGGTCGAGCTTCGTGAACTTCTGGCCACCAGACAAAGCCGACCAGAGATCTTCAATCCGAGGCAGGGGGTACTTTTCGACGGTAGCGACGGGGTTGATCGTAACCTTGAAATCCCCACAGATTCTGACACTACCATCTCGCTTGGGGACTGGAACGATGGGAGCGGCCCACTCCGCAGTCTTAACTGGTACCAGGATGCCTTCTCGCTGTAACCGTTGCAGCTCCTGGGTTACCCCGTCCTTCAGTGCGAACGGCAGCGGGCGAGGCTTGAAAAACCGAGGCCGGACTCCCTCGGGTACATGGATGCCAGCAGTCGTACCGGCGAATGTGCCCACCCCTGGCTGGAACAGTGACTGGAAATCTGTTAGGAGGCTCGGGATGTCTTGTAAGCCATGTAGGGCTGCTTCCTGGCCTTCTGGCAGCCGAACACCCAGTGCGCAAATCCAATTTCTGCCGAGCAGCGTCGGTGATGACCCCTTGGTCAAATACAGAGGAAGGGTTGCTTCCCTGTTGCCAAAACGAACGCTGACCTGGGCCTGGCCTTCGACCTGGGAAAGCTCTCCAGAGTAACTCCGCAGCATGACGCCTGAAGCCTCGACGGCCACTCCGGGGAAGGTCCTTTTGAAAAGTTTGCCAGCCATGACCGACACACTGGCCCCCGTGTCCAGTTCCATGGAAATGGGGCGCCCGCAAACTTCGACGGTCAGCACGTACGGCGGCACAGACGACGGGACAAGGCCTGTGTGCCACATGTCGAAAATCGGCGGGTTCTCGGACACGACGTTGAGCCTGGCCGCGGAGGAACCCGAGCCTGCTGCCGCACGTCCCCGCCGCCACTTGCGACGCCTACCCTGACCGCGGGCTGTTGTGGAACCTGGGCTTGATCCAGGCTGCTGCTGTGGTGCGCTGTTCTGCTTCCCCGTTCGGCATACTCGTGCAAGGTGCCCCGTTTTTTCCGCACGTGAAGCACTGCGAATGTACGAACTGGCACTGTGAGGGGGAATGGGCGTCACCGCAGCGACTGCATATACCGTCCCTTGCCACCATCTTGTTGACCGCCGCTTCTGTTGACGCCGCACGCGCAATCTCGCCGGCGTCTTTTGTCGCCGCGTCCATCGCCAGCGCTGCTTTCACCACGTCGTCCAGCGAGGGGTCGGGAAGTTCCAGGAGACGTGTCTGCATGGCGGGGCTGTTTATGCCGCAGACGAAACGGTCCCGTAGCAGCGAGTCCAGCTGGTCCCCGAAAGCGCAGGTACTCGCCAAACCTCGTAGCGCGGCGACGAACTGCCCGAGGCTCTCCCCTTCCCGGCGGCTCCGGTTGTTGAAGCGGAAACGCTCCATTAGCGTGGACGACGCCGGACTGAAGTGCGAGCGCAGGGTAGTGAGCAGCTCGCTGAGCGTCTTGGTATGCGGTGTAGCCGGCTTTAGGAGGTCGAGCAGGAGACTGAAGACTTGGGTTCCGCAACTTGCCAGGAAAATGTCCCGCTGTTTCTCCTCGGGCGTGTCGTTAGCGCGGAAAAACACGTGAACTTGCTCCTCATAGATGGGCCAGGCGGACCCGTCTCCCTCGAACGGCTCGAGCCTTCCGTACAGCGGCATGGCGGCAGATGCGGGGGGCGTTGTTTTGCCGCTCTCGATGGCCTGGGTCGACACGTTGACTGTACTCGTCGCCAGTGTCACGATCCGCCCCGGGACCGCGGACGAGGGGGGCCGAGGCGCCCGCGCTCTAACAAGGACGACCCAAACGCATGGCGGGGTAACAGCTACTGACTGCCGAGCCGCGCTCGTCAGTGTTTATTCTTCCCGCACGACCAAGGTTGCCTGCCGAACCTGGCGAGGTCATGAAACTAGGCTAGGCAGGGCGCCACACGCTCGTTACATACCCCTTATTTCGTAGGAGAAATTATGGCAAAGTGTATGGAGGATCCAATTTATGACATTATCTTAGGAAATAGGCCAGGGGTACGAAGGGTGGACGACCCAGCGCAGCAAGGTGGCTATGTCAGACCAAGAAAGCAGTACAGGAGAAAAGAGAAGGCAAACAAAAGCCCTGAAAGCTCAGAAGCTAGAGAGAAAAATGTGGGTGGCGAAAGACAACGCGAGAGTAGATCGGGAATTTTGGAGCATGTAGGTGTAACCTCAGAGGAGTTCTCGAAAGAACAAAGGTGTGACAGAACCCTGAGGCACGCGAGAGATAGGATTGGCCGTAAACGTACAAGAGAAGGGTTTAGAGACGGAGTGTTTTACGAATCGATCAAGGATTTGATTTTCCGGAGGTTATGGAAAAGCAGAACACTCATCACACAATTGATGGTGCCAACATGTTATAGGCAGGCAATCTTAGAATATTGCTATGTGAATGGGTTCAGAGATGCAAAGAACCTGCGAAGAGAAGTGACGAGGGAGGCATTTTGGCCAGGTATATACAAAGATGTGAAGCAATTTGTGAAGAGTCGCCAATGAAGCTATTGGTTGTGTCATTGTGAAGTTTTGTACCTTGATCTGGATTATAGTGTTTTGGACAATGAACATGTGGTGTGTAGAACCAAGGATAGTGGTGTGGTGAAGTGCAGACAAATTGTGAGTGAAAGCGTGCGATGATGTGGTGAAGGGAAGGTGAGCCTAAGCCAAGCAAGGAAAAAGCACGCATCACAAGCTGTCACCATTAGAAGAGCAGAGGGCCGTAACCCTAAGGAGGAGGATGAAAGCAGTTTTTTACGAAAAAACTCTTCAAAAGGGGGCCCAATGTCATGAGTAAGGGGGGCACGAGGCACGTGCAGAAGGGCAGAAGGTAGCGATGGTGTGCGGGGATGGAAAAGTACCCGATGGTGTGCAACCCCGCCACGTCCACGCACGCCATTGGCCGGGGAAAGGCGCGTGCCACGCGACCCGAGCCGAGGTGAGAGACCACGGAAGAACAAGGAGTCATTGTTCGGTGGAGTCGTCGAGGAGCAAGGTGGTGCAAGCCAGCGTCGCACCCGCGACGGGAGCAGCAGGGCCCCGTTCTGGAGGCAGCGGCGAGAGGCTCGGGAGGGTGGCCGTCGACCTCGGCGTCATCCAAGTGAGGCTCCCCGAGCTTGCAGCAGCCTCATCCAGCAGTTCGCAGGGCACCTACGGCACTACCACAGCTCGACGAGACGACAATCCACCGGCAATCACCGGAGAGCCACGTCGACAGTTTGACCCGGTGGCACCAAGAGGATAGGCCGAGGGTTAGGCCTAACCGGACGAGACGACGTTCTCGAAGAAAGACTGAAGGGTCAGCGACGAGGACGACTAACGAGGCGGCAGCTTCGACGACGGCGACTCTCAGACGTTGAGGAGCAGCGTCGACTTTGGCACGGAAGCGAGGTGACGGACTCACGCGAAGTAAGAACGTTCTATTCGCGTAGCTAGACCGAGACGCCATAGTGGCCAGACTTGCGTGCCATTAGAGTCAAGCCTAGTTAGAGGCGTTTGTTGTGCGCTTTTGTACAACTGGGCATTTTTTGCATATGTTACCTCTAATTATTTAGTGTGTTAATTTTGTTGTTTGCAGTGTTGTGTTTTATAAAGTGTGTTTGCCGTGAAGCCACGGTCTCCCGCCTCTCTCACTCTCCCAATTCCATTCCGCTTTGCAAGCGCTCCCGAGATACGTGACACAGGTCCTAAAGGAGCTAGCTGTTAGCCTTTCTTGAAGTGGTGGGCTTGAAGTAACTTCAAGCTCGAGCCTTGGACCATGCAGTGCTTTAGATCCTCCGCTGCTGTGTCCATGAGTGGCACGGGCTATAACATTACCAGGATGGTACACCCACCAGTGTTATCGAAATCAGAACCCCAGATGTCTCATGCAAAGGAATTTCTTTTTATGGAGGCCGCTTGTGAGTCTTCTCTTGGCGACACATTATAGCATAAATCTTGTAACAAATGTAACAAATCTTGTTGATAAGTGATCCATTTTGATCAATGCTGCAGGCCGGTCCCAAAATGAGAATCTTGTTCCATGTGACATGCTGCTTCTACGTGGTCCATGCATTGTGGATGAATCCATGCTCACTGGAGAGTCAGTGCCTCAGATGAAGGTGAGTTGCTGCAGTTCATTTTGACATCATTGCATTTGGGACTTTTGCTGAGAACACGAGAATAAGAATCTGGCATTCTTAAGGCCTTGAAAGACCTTGCATGTTTCATGCAGTCCTTAGAAATCCATGGATCTTTCTTTCAACCGTCTAATAAATTTTACTTATCTAACCAGAAGTTTCATGCGAGGCAAGTGTCCAATCTGGTCAGCATCTTTGTGGTAGAGAGCCATATTGTTTGCAGTGGACATTGATGCTAAAAAAGAAATGTTGAGGAGCGTGTGCTTGCAATAAAAAAAAATGTTTGCTCATATATGACACTTTTCGATCTGTGACGTATCAGAATGCTTTAATCATTGAAAATACTTTGTCAAGGTCTTGAAACTCTTTGAGAACACTTAAATTTTCCGAATCCCGGCCGCGGTGGCTGCATTTTCGGTGGAGGCGAAAATGTTTGAGGCCCGTGTGCTTAGATTTAGGTGCACGTTAAAGAACCCCAGGTGGTCGAAATTTCCGGAGCCCTCCACTACGGCGTCTCTCATAATCATATCGTGGTTTTGGGACGTTAAACCCCAGATATTATTATTATTACTTAAATTTTCTGCAAAAGCTGCTACAGACCTGGATATTTGTATTACAAAACAAATATAAAATACTCTGAATTTAGTTTCCACACTGTGCTTAATTTTTGTCTCTTCTATATATGAAATTAAAGATGCATTTTTAGTGTTTGCATCCCTCTTGAGAAGGTGAATGCACTGAGTGGGCAGTTGGGCAGTTTAACACTTTCGGTACCGTGCTTATCCCCATCGATAGTATGTTATCGATGACTCCAAGTTTAAATTTTGGCACTCTCTGAATGCTTCTGAATAGCTAACGCCATGCAAAGGGTTAAAGAGGAAGTATTTTGTCAGTTTCACTTTTGAGTTTCTTCTTTCTACCACGGGGGGGGACTTGTAAAGCTCGTTCGCAGCCGGAGAGGTGAGCGCTCGTAGTTTCGATAGTCTCGCTCGCGGGTGCTCCATGGGAACGGTGAATTTCGATGGATTCTGATGAAACTGAGCGGGAATCTCTGAAATGATGGTAGCAGCACAGACACGGAAGACGGCTTCGATTCGTCAAACTTGAGTGCGGACAGCGAAAGTGCATCAAACCGCCCCGAAACATCCGCCGGTAAGTTTCGCTCTTTCCTCGGGCAGTTTGATATCTGCCGCGCGTTGATGTAAACGTATGCAGTGCACTTTAAAGGTTACAGCTCTGATCTGCAGGGCGTCGTTCAGGCGGGACCACTTGGCACCGGCTTCAGAGAGAGTGGAATTTTCTCCGCAAAGACGGCTCGGAGTGGATTTTGGCCTAGCGCTCCGGAGTGCTGCGCGGCGGTTTCTTCGTGTTCTTTTTCCCCGCCCAAGTCATGAGAGAGATATGCAACCACACAAAAAAGTATGCGTGGATGCACATTTTCGAAAAGCCAACGTACAGTGAGAGGAATGGATCCTGCAGGGAGAGGAGGAGATGATGCGCAAGTTCGTCGGACTTCTGGTGTACATGGGAATCGTCCAAGTGCCATGCCTGCAGTGCTCTTGGCGTTGGTGACACATATTTCCAGGCCTTCTTCCGCCGTCAGTGATGCCTTTGCATCCCACGGAAAGCCTCTCTTCTCTACTGCAACACATCATCGATTCATCAGTGCTACTTTTTCATCTGTGTCGAAACCCTTGATGAGAAAACGGTGAGATCTAAAGGTTGGTCTGGTATTCGGGAGCACAGGAGGGACATATTGGTCATATGGTGATACAAATGGGGTACCCTGTTAATTTCAGCGTATACATGGGAGTGCGCTTTATGGTCCCCAGCCCCAACCACAAAATATTGAAAAATACCAGAACTGCAAGTTATGCTATGAAGAAAGGAAAGTTGAGCAGAAAAAAAAAATTTCAACCTTTGTTTCACCGCGTTGAGAAACTGTTTCGAGCTGTGGCATGATAGGCACTAGTGCTTATATTTTTTTATGTATGTAAATAACTTGTACTTACAGAACTTACATGTGCAGTAGTATCTATAAGGGCATTGTATTCAAAGTATATATTTAGATTTTTTGTTTACCTTGTGCAGAGTAGTATTGATGTTTTTATTAATTTTTTTTCTTTTTGTTACATATCCCTTTGTTTTGATAGTTTTTTATATAATATTCGATGTAAACGTGTTGTTTGAAATTAAAACTGTTGGAAAGACCAATTCTTCCCCTATCATTTGATACTCTTCACTTAAGCATCAGTCAGTTTCTGTGGCAGGAAAGAAATAGTATTTCCTGGACTACCTGTAAACAACCAATTTTTCCGTGGTCACGAAAGTGTCAAGCGAATAGAATGGAAACAAAAGAGAAGGCTCTTTCAGTATTACGCTCGAGTATCCAATACGACACAGTATGCAACACATTTGCTGACAGTAAATTTAGATTTGGCGGGGACTGCCAGAAGGCAGAAATATTGAATTTTTCAGTCTCTATAGACTTTAAGTGGCCAGAAAAGCTGGTCACTGTGTTCCTTGATGCATGTACTTGGCTTATCTCTATTGTGTGACCATTTTTATGGCTCTTGCAACAGACAGGTAGTTTTCTAAATGCATCAAATCTACGTTTCCCGCAAGAGAGGCCAGTGGCACTGCCAAGCTGTATGGTAACAGTCATTGTCCATCAGTTGCCACCCTCTTCAAGGGAGACATCGAAGGCGAGGTTAAAGCCATATGATAATAGAGACCGATAAATGTTTGTATAGCAGTCGTTAAGAACCGAACCTCAGTGCACTAAACTCTAGCAAAAAAACCACAAATTCAGTACCATGCAGACCTTCACAACTTAGTGGCTTTGATTGGCCTGTGCCATGGTTTGGACAGAGTTGCCTATGACTGGATTGACTAGAAAGACTTTGAAAGGATTTACTGGGAAGACACTTCACCTTCCATGAAGCCAGATAGGGTGGTAAGGGAAGGCCGTTCCAGTCTTTAGCTGTGCGATGGAAAAGGGATGACAAAAATCCGACAGTCCGTGCACTTGGATGAGCAACATTTAGTGGATGGCCTGTGTGCAGCAATATGCTTGAAGGTGGTAGAATGCAAGATGCATAGCGAAACATACTGATGTGGAACGTATGATATAATAAATTTGTGGTAGGACGACGATGCACTAGCATTTCCAAGGCAGAGTCTACTTTTAATGTTGGAACGCTGACAGGATACAAGTATGATGAATGAATGTACATAATGGCACGATTGCGTATGGGTTCTAATACTTTCCTGAGGTAAATCTGGTAAGCATTTCATGTGGGTGATGCTTATTCAAGTTTCAGCCTAACCATTGTTTTGTATGCTATTTTACATGTTGAGGAGCTTTGTGGAGGTTACGTTTCCAAAAGGTCACCGTTTTGTTAGTACATAATGTGATGTTAGTCGCATACAGGCACCAGTGTAGGTCATGTGTGATCATAATGCCTAGGTATTTAATTGAGCACACAGTGTCAATGGGGATGTTATTAATTTTGAAAGGAAAGTGATAACAATAATGGCTGTGTGAAATTAATATAGATTTACATTTATTAAGGTTTAGGACTCTTAACCAGGCATCATGCCAGTCTTTAACATTATTCAGGCCATTCCGCGTACAGGTGGGGTCATTATGACTGCACTTCATGACCATACAATAAATGAAACGTAAAAATATCAAGCAGTGGGAGGATGAGAATTGTTGACAGATGTAATAGTGGGCAACATCTCAGTCATGCTGATTATTTGAAACATACATGGATAGTACACCTGTATGTAAAATGAGGCTACACACTCATGCTCAATGAGGAGTATTAGTTTCATTCCAAAGTAGAGAGGCATGAGCAATCGCACGATTGTTGCCGTGCTGGCATTGCGCTAATATTGCACCTACTAGCCGATGGCTGTTAACGTCAGTACAGGGGCGTAGGCAGAAATTTTTTTCGGGTTGGGGGGGGGGGGGGTGCACCTCCTTGATCTGTAGCGGGACCGGGCAGGCAGAAGTGGTCGAGTGTCCTTTTTTTCTCTGTCATCATCATCATCATCATCATCAGCCTGTCTACGCCCACTGCAGGGCAAAGGCCTTTCCCATGTTCCGCCAATCAACCCGGTCCTGTGCTTTCTGCTGCCACGTTATACCTACAAACTTCCTAATCTCATCTACCCACCTAATTTTCTGTCTCCCCCTCACGCGTTTGCCATCTCTTGGAATCCAGTCAGTTACCCTTAACCCCTAAATTTCCCAACCAAAAGTGCCTATTTTTTTTATTGCTGATTTCGAATCTGATTGTATTAAAAAGTAGCTAGTCGACATTGAAAAAATATTTGTACCACATACTTAGTCAAATCAAAACACGGAATAACGAAGTGGGGCCTGTTGCAGCTCCTGCACCAAAAGCGAGTTTCCTTTCTCAACTTTTTCCCATTTTCTCCTCGCTTCCGAGAGCAAATGAAGCACTTTTGAAGAAACTGCTGAATATATTCCATAAGGTCATCTGACGATGACAAGTTGAAAGTCTTGCCTGGAATTGCCAAGAATAGAAAGCGAGGAGACTTTACGGGAGGATTGTCCGCATCAAGCAGGATCCACTGGCGAGCACTCGCGATGTTCGCTTCCGAGCGGTCTCATCATCACCGGAGGAGATGTTCAATTCACCGCCATTGCCGTTTTCACTTCCGGACACAAGGTAAACATCTGTATCCAAATCATCATCACTCGAAGAAGATGACGAAAATGAAAAGCTTCTTTTTTGTGTTGACGAGCCAGCTATGCATGTGTGGCCGCCACTGCAAGCCATCTCACACAAAAGCCGCGCTTTTTCCGCAGGAGAAAAATAAATTGCCAAGTAAATGCTGCCATCTGGTGGATGACACGCAATCTAAGCTGTAGAAGAGCGCCTCTTCTCCTGAACGCTAGAGGGGAGTACCTATTCCGCTAGGACGAGCTCTGCTCGTCCAAAGCAGTTTGGGGACAGTTTGGGCAGGACGAGCTCTGCTCGTCCAAAGCATTTAAGGGGTTAATGACCACCGGTTATCCTGCCAACGTGCTACGTGCCTGGCCCATGTCCATTTCTTCTTGATTTCAACTATGATATCCTTAACCCCCGTTTGTTCCCTGACCCTATTCCTGTCTCTTAAGGTTACACCTATCATTTTCCTTTCCATCGCTCGCTGCTGCGTCGTCCTCAATTTAAGTTGAACTCTCTTAGTAAGTCTCCAGGTTTCTGCTCCGTTGGTAAGTACCGGTAAGATGCAGCTGTTATATACCTTCCTCTTGAGGGATAGTGGTAGACTACCATTCATGATTTGATAGTGCTTGCCGAATGAGCCCCATCCCATCCTTATTCTTCTAGTTATTTCACTCTCATAGTTTGGCTCCGCGGTTACTACCTGTCCTAATGTACTTGCATGGTTGATCTGCTTTCTTTCAAACCGTTCTCAATTCGTAACAGCCAATAACATTGATTCACATTCCTTACCTGTCCGTTCTGGTGTGCCTCAGGGGTCCGTTCTCGGGCCCCTTCTCTTTCTCATCTATATAAATGATTTACCGACTAACATTTCATCATCAATAAATCTTTTTGCTGATGATTGTGTTATTTACCGCGAAATTAACAACAATAACGACGTCTCTTGCCTTCAGTCCGACATTGACATGGTTCTGGATTGGTGTGACACTTGGAGTATGAAACTAAACATTAATAAGTGCAAGCACATGCGCATTTTTTGTAATTCCAACGAACCTCCTACTTACCACATTAACAATGTTACTCTTGAAACTGTGTTCTCTTATAAGTACCTCGGTGTTCACATTTCTTCTAACCTGTCCTGGAAAACTCACATCGATCATATCATAAATAACGCCAATCGCACGCTTGGGTATCTTCGCAGGAACTTTTCTCATTCATCCTGTTTAATAAAATTACTGCTTTATAAAACACTGGTTTGCTCGAAATTAGAGTACTCTGCATCAGTCTGGAGCCCTGGCTTAGAAGAACTGGAAGAAGAGCCCTGGCATTGATTCACTCATTTCAGATTTGGAAGCTGTGCAAAACCGTGCCTGTCGTTTCATACTCTCTAACTATCACCGAACAAGTAGCGTAACCGCCATGAAATTAAGTTTGTCCCTCCCTCCGCTCTCTCATCGCAGGTCTGTAGCTTCATTATGTCTTTTTCATAAAATTTACTACAACAACTACCTGAAAAACAAATTACTCACAAGGCCCTCGTACATATCAGCTCGCATTGATCACCGCAATAAAGTGGGGATTCCATCTTGTCACACTAAATGTTTTCATGACTCATTTGTACCCAGAACTTGTGTCAGTTGGAATGCCCTTCCCCATGACATTGCTGACATAGCAGATATAAATATGTTTCGTAAAACAATTGCTATCTTCTGAATATACTTATGCTTCTTACTCTTTGTATAACTTTTTATCTCTCATTATCAAAATTGTTCTCGTCTATTCCCACTGCTATATTTCCCTTTGTTTTTTGTCTTGTGAGTTTTCGCCAGCCACTTTGTATTTTTACTTTTTTTTCCTTTATGAATTGCTGTTTATTGTATTCTTTATGTATCCCCACTCCCCTCTGTAATGCCTTCGGGCCCTGAGGGTACAATAAAATAAAATAAATAAATAAATAAATAAATAAGTAGACGTACTGCTTTGCAACTTCCAGTGTCTCGCCACCTATCGCAAAGCGCTGTTCTCTGCCAAGATTGTTCCACATTACTTTAGTTTTATGCATATTTATTTTCAGACCTACTCTTCTACTTTCCGTATCCAGTTCAGTAATCATGAGCTGTAATTCGTCTCCCGCGTTACTCATCAATGCAATGTCATCAGCGAATCGCAGGTTACTGAGATACTCTCCATTAACTCTTATCCCTTATTGTTCCCAATTTACGGCCCTGAAAACCTCCTGTAAACACGCGGTGAATAGCATTGGAGAGATCGTGTCTCCCTGCCGTACGCCCTTCTTTATTGGGATTCTGTCGCTTTCTTTATGGAAGACTATAGTGGCTGTGGATCCGCTGTAGATTTCTTCCATTATGTTTATATAGGCTTCGTCGATGCCCTGATTCCGCAGTTCCTGCATGACTGCTGATGTCTCCACCGAATCAAATGCCTTCTCGTTATCTATGAAGGCTATGTATAGGGGTTGGTTGTACTCCGCGCATTTCTCTATCACCTGATTGATAGTATGAATATGGTCTGTTGTTGAGAAGCCTGTACGAAATCCTGCCTGGTCCCTTGGTTGATTGAACTCTAATGTCGTATTAATTCTGTTAGCAATTACTTTTGTAAATAGCTTGTAGACAACGGACAGTAAGCTTATGGGCCTGTAATTTTTCAGGTCCTTGACGTCCCCTTTCTTATGGATCAAGATGATGTTGGCATTCTTCCAAGATTCTGGTATCCTCCCCGCCGAGAGACACTTCATATACAGGGTGGCCAGTTTTTCTAACATAATCTCTCCACCGTCTTTCAACAGGTCTGATGTTACCTGATCCTCACCAGCGGCTTTGCCTCTTTGCATTCCCTTTAGGGCTTTCTTTACTTCTCCTGTCAGTACTGGTGGGATGTCAGATTCCTCTGGGCTATTACTGCTTTTTATGTTATCATCCCGACTGTCTCGGCTGCCGTACAGATCTCTGTGGAACTCTTCCGCTACCTCAACTATTCTATCCAGATTGGTTGTGACCTTGCCTTCCTTGTCCCTTAATGCATACATCTGATTTTTGCCTATGCACAGTTTTGTCTTCATAGCTTTGAGGCTTCTTCCGTTCTTTAGAGCATGCTCAATTGTCTCCATATTATACTTTCTTATGTCGGCTACTTTACGCCTATTGATTAACTTCGAAAGCTCCGCCAGCTCTATTTTGTCTGTTGCATTTGAGGCTTTCATGGCTTGACGTTTCTTAATGAGGTTTTTCGTCTCTTGGGATAGCTTACCAGTGTCCTGTCTAACGACTGTACCCCTGACTTTCACTGCACACTCCTTAATGATACTAGTCAGATTATCATTCATTGTGTCAACGCTAAGGTCGGTTTCCTCGGTTAAAGCCGTGTACCCATTCTGAAGTGAAACTCTGAATTCCTGTACTTTCCCTCTCGGAGCTAGTTCATTAATCGGCTTCTTGCGTATCAGTTTCTGCTGTTCCTTCCTCAAGTCTAGTTGAATTCTAAATCTTACCATTCTATGGTCACTGCATCGGATCTTGTTAACTACTTCCACATCCTGTACAATGCCCGGGTGGACGCACATTATGAAGTCTATTTCATTTTTGGTTTCGCCATTAGGACTCCTTCACGTCCACTTACGAGTAGCCCGTTTTCCATAGAAGGTATTCAAGATCCGTAAATTATTGCGTTCTGCGAACTCTACTAGTAACTCCCCTCTGGCGTTTCTAGAGCCGATGCCATATTCCCCAACTGCATGATCTCCAGCCTGCTTCTTGCCTACCTTTGCATTAAAGTCGCCCATCAGTACAGTATACTGTGTCTTTACCTTACTCACTGCTGATTCTACGTCTTCGTAGAAGCGTTCAACCAGTTGATCATCATGGCTGGATGTAGGCGCGTAGGCCTGTACCACCTTCATCTTGTACCTCCTATTAAACTTAATTACGATACATAACACCCTCTCATTAATGCTATAGTATTTCTCTATATTGCCAGCTATATTTTTATGAATAAGGAGCCCCACTCCTAGTTCTCTTCTGTCAGCTAAGCCACGATAGCATAGGACGTGTCCGTTCTTCAGCACTGTATAAGCCTCCTGTGGCCTCCTAACCTCACTGAGCCCTATTACATCCCATTTAACACCCTCTAATTCCTCGAATAGTACAGCTAGACTCGCCTCACTAGATAAAGTTCTAGCGTTATATGTAGCCAAGTTCAGATTCCAATGGTGGCCTATCCGGACCCAGAGATTCTTAGCACCCTCTGCTGCGTCGCAGGTCTGACCGCCGCCTTGGTCAGTTGCTTCGCAGCCGCTGGGGACTGAGGGCAGAGGGTTAATTGGTGTATTCATGTGGGAGGTAGTGGCCAAGTACTACACCAAGGTGGCCAATCCTGCTCTGGTGAGGGAGTTCATTGCTAGCTGTGGTCGCCAGTGAGGCTGCACCCCAGGCTTTTTCACTCCATTCCATCATCACGCGGATTTTTTTTCTAATCTGGTTGGGAATTGTACGGCACCGGGATTCGAACCACGAACCTCTTGCATGCGAGGCTGATGCTCTACCACTACACCATCGCTACGCCCCGTTGTGATCTGTATGCCATGGCAAAAAAAAATTTCCGGGGCAGGGGGGGGGGGGGGAGGCACGGGCCCGGTGTGCCACCCCCTGGCTACGCCACTGCATCAGTATGGACTTTAGTAGGTGCAGAAGGGTCAAAATGGGTGGGCATGGGCAGTGTTGTGCATAGGCACATGAGGTGAGAGAGAGCGCTGAGGCCTTGTGGTTGACCCGCGTAAAAGGGATGTCTTTTTACAAATGCTCTCAAAGTGGTCGTGCTATATGGCCGCAAAGCTTTGAGAAAGCAGCAGAAGTACAAGCAAAGCCCGATGAAGCTGTGTACATCCTGTGTACAAGCTGTGTGTGAAGCTGTGTAAAAATAAATTTTTACATACATGCAAAGAATTTCAAAACAAAGATGTGCATGACCGTATCTACGACAGGACAGCAAGTAAATGTTTATGATGCCACAAAGGCGCCAACAGTTCAAGATAGCCGTGCAATTGTCCTTTGTCCCGCATGGTACGGAGAAAATGGTCTCGCCTTTTATTCTCTAGCATGGTGAGTCTAGTGTACACTGTCAAGTAAAAACACTTCCTGGGTATCTTTTCGCCATGGCAGAGAAGGGCAGTACAGGAGCAGATAGCCAGACCGCTAAAAGCCTAGAAGGGAGGGATTACAGAAAACTTGAAAAGCGCAAACAACCAAGACGAAACACATACAACAGGACTGGCCAACTGTTTCGTCTTCGTCGTTTGCGCTTTTCAGGTTTTCTCTAATGATGGACCAACTCGCCCAAACCAAGGTACTATTGTTGAAGGGAGGGATGCCTCGTATTGGCCAGTTCTAATCGCGTGGGGTCAATTTCTCTCATGTCGGTGAGCACCTTAAGAAGTAAATTACAAACAAAACAAAAGTCGCGTGTGCGTCACATTTTTCTTTTTGATCTTCACTCTCCTTTCCGTGTCGCATTCGCCAGCCGCTCACGCCATGTCAGCGCGGCCAAGTATGGTGGCCAGCGCGTCCCATTTCACCACTGCTAGCGGCTGTTTTCTGAAAGTTGGTTGAAATAAAGACCCTTCATCTTTCAAAAGTAGCGAAAGGTTTTGATCCAGCCGCCGTGCCCTGCGATAGGCCGGTTGGCGACACGTGACCTTTGCGTCCCACCCTAGGGTCCAGCGGCGGCAGCGCTGTTCCGGTGTTAGGTATGGATGTTTGTGTTTTCAGGCGTGGAGTTGGACCATTTTAGTAGGCAGGGAGTACGTCACACGCCCTTTGGATTGTTGTTACAACCTAGAAGTGCCTATGTACCTGATGCTTGAGTGGACGCAGGAATTTTGTGTTTTAATTGAATGCTTGGAGTGGGACGTGCTATTATGCTGGGCTTCGGTTGTCTTTCTCTTTTTATTGCGATAGCAATTATATGGACAGTCTCGACGGGTTTCTGCCGTCGCCGTCATGTCCTTCCGGTATGAAGTCCAAATTGATAAGATCCCCCCCACGCATTATATGTTCTACCGCGGGTGAAAGCGCACGAGCGGGGGCGACGAACGTGGCCAAAGCAGAGATCAAACGAGCCGGCCCATTTCCGTCGCTCGGAGGGTGCATGCGATAACATCACCCTGCTCGGGAGGCCTGTCGTCGAAGCAGACTGGAAACGCCCCGCCCGTCTTTAACGACCATGAAAAAAAACCCGCATTTCCCCGAAGGGGAGTATGAGGAAGTGCGAAGCACGGGGTGATGCTATGAGGGGGCGCACGCGACTAAACTGCAGAGCCGAGCGAAGGAGACGGCAGCGAGAGGGCACGCGCCAGCCGACCCACGGAGGTCTGGCCGTTTTTAAGTGCAAAGCACTTTTACTGATGATGATGATCTGTCTTCCGAACTCGTTCCAAAGAACCCGCAACGCGTTCAACTTGTTGGCGGCGTTGCGCACGCCCGAGATGGGGCTCAGGTTGTTGTCGAACCACAGTCGATCACACACCGCGCAGCTATATCCGAAGCTGCGGTCCAGGAAGTCTCGCTTGAAGCGCGCGTCCGGCCGATCGAATTCGAGGGCCCGCGCTCGCTCACGCATCGCGCGTCCCCGCGCCAGATCGGCTTCGGGGTGCTCGGTTCACTTCGCACGCTTTCGTTCGGCGTCTCGCCGCCGGCCTTCATCACCACAGGCAATGCGCGGGGCGCGGGGCGCGCGCAGCCACGGAGCGGAGGGCGGAGCGCGCGCAGTCACGTGGGGCGTGACGTCGCTGCGCCGTTGCTACAGACGCTCCTCTCCGCTCCTCGCGCCGTTGCTATGGGACGGCGGATTCAGTGTCGCTTATAAAGTGCATTCGCACTTAAAAGACGCGAGGTGGGGGCGGAGGGGGGGGGGGGGGAGTTGTCGCGCGAGCATCCGCTTTGAACTCTGAATCTAAGGGCGCGGTCGCGATCACTGGCACGCGCACTATCTCGAAAGCTATCAAAGCGGGCGGCTCATATACCCTTCTACGTGCTGCGCTCTCAACGCGAAGTGACTATGCGGAGTCACGCCCGCATAGTCACTTCATTGTGGAGTCACGCCCCATATTTCTCTCAATAAATCCCTCGGGACCCCAATACAGCTGCATTTGTTTATCTCACCGGGGTGGCTTCAGCACTAAAAGCTCACAAGGAGAGGACCATTTTGGACTACTTTTTTGCCACACCTTGCCATGTTTTGCTGCACTACTATGCGCGAGGTCAATTAAGGCTTCTTCGTTGAAGCATTCCACGTGATATCTTCAATGCTTTAGACGAGTTCGAGCAAATAATACTACAAGCCATGGAAAAAAAAACTGAAACCATACGAGGCATTGAGAATCTTTGCTCATCGGCCAAAGCAAAAGGAACAGAAGCCACCCTGCAAGCCAATGAGGGGGGATCAGTGCTCACCACAAGTGTTTCAAAGAAAAAGTTTGCTATGATTTACTGCTATAAAACCCATTTTTGTGCGTTTTTATTCTCTTGCATCTCTCCAAAAAGGCACTGAACTAAGCTTTTCTGGTCATAGCCTGGTTTTAGGGTCTGTATGTATATAGATACCCCAAATTTATTTGAAATTGCATTGGGTAACATGGCAACTTACCTTTATGTCTCCGGGGGTAGTGAAAGGGGGACGACTTTGAATAAAAGGATTTCTTTAAAAAAGTCGGTGTTTCGCCACAAGGGCGCAGCAATGAATGCGATAGCAACAAATTAGAATGTCACAAGAAGAACGGCAAGCAGCTCGATACTTGCAGCGCACCGCTCAAGTGCAAAGGGCTCATGAAAAGAACACACACAAGACGACCACTCGATTAAAAGAATCCTACACCAACATGCCCAGGTTTGCTCTCTTGGGAGCCGCCTAGTTGAGCGTGTTGCCGATATGACACCACAATACGAGTTGCACCCAGGTTGTTTAAAGAAAACATGAGTGTCCTTGTGTTGCGGGTTTTCTTGAGAACTCTTGGAAAATATCATTGGTGATGAGATCACCGGCACTCCTCTGTACGCATTATTTTTTTCAGAAAGAAAGATTCGTGGTCGCCGACGTTGACATCCTTTCTTGTCGTTCAATGGCACTACGAAGCGCAGTGGCTCCTTGGCATGGAGGGATACAGCGTCTCGTGCACGTCACAACCCTAGATTTTTGTCTCTTTTTTCTTCTTTAGGCGCGTGGCTCTATGTTTACTTGTGCCAATGCGGACGAAACTGTCAACACAGCGCTCCCACTTGCGCCTATGTATTTCAGCGCGACGCAACAGGCTGCACTTCTTTTTATTAATCTAGTGGCCGTGGCTCGACACTTGCAGCATGCTGCTCAAACAAAAGGAAGGACGCTCGAAAAGAACGCACAGGTATACACAGGACGAGTGTGAGTTAACAACTGTCGCAGTTGTTACTTCGTCATGTTTAAGCAGCGCGCTACAACCCAACGCTCTTTGATAGTCTTTTTTTCTTGAATATTGCAGTGCGTGGAGTGACCGCGTCGTGTCTCCTGCCGCGCGATGGCGTTCAGTGCATTGTTTCCAGGCGTTCCAAATCGCGAATGGGTACAGAAATGGGCCACTTTTAGCGCGTGTCTAAGGGCAGTTTTCAATCTGAAGCAAAGTCTAGAAGCGTTGCTTTAAAGCGTGCCCTTCGGGCAATCTCACGGGTGATACTGCGCACGCTGAAGCACCTCTGAGTTCTGCCTACCGCCAGCATTAAATGGTGTATATAAGTGGCTCGCCCTTAGTATTCCAAACAACCGGTGGCATGTGACTGAGTTAATTGAAGCAGTGCACTGCGGAGCGAGAGGTCACAGGTTCGAATCCCGGTGGCGCGCTTCGGAAATATTTTTTCTTCTGATTTATTTTTCTTTGTGGCTTTTATTTATATATGTATACATATACATATTCGGGACATGACGGCGACAGCAACGGCAAAAACCCGCCGAGAGTGTCCATATAATTGCTATCACAATAAAACAGATAAACATTAAAATGGCCGAGCCACTAGTGGGCATGCTATATTTCCTAGATCTTGAAATGTACTCTGGTTGCTGATATTTCACACATGCTGTGCAACTCCTTCTCCTAGTAAACCTATTAGAATACCTTGAAAACCCAATAAGCTTAGTAAAAAATACCATGTAACCGTAAGAATACTTCCAAACGCTGACAAGCCCAATGAAACCAATACAGCACGTATTTTGCACTGTGCACTACAAGAGCGCTAGGTGCCCACTGAGGTTTCCCAAAGCAGGAGTAAGCTGACAACATGCTTATTTTTTTCACACTAGAAAACAAGCACTATTAGGTCACCGAAATATCACCCCTACTTTAAGTTAAGCTGAATTTCAAAACGTGCAAAGAACAAAAAAAATAAATGCCCTGCATGAAAGCTGCTGTGGGAAACTGCTCAGAAGCTGTTTCGGAAATGCACGCGTTTTATTTCAACTTTTAATGTGCTCCGGGCTCGTTCAAGTTATTGTCCCTGTAGTTTGATATTTGCTGAACATCTTAGGCCTCAGATGTTAATAAATAAGCGGTTAAAGTGGTGCGCATTTGATTTGGTTTCAGGTGTGTGCAAGATGCTCGGGAGCAAGCGGCGTGTTGTCTGCTAGCAGTGCTCCTTGTTCTCCTCGATAAGGCGCGCGTGTAGTTGTCGCTACCTTTCAAAAATGGAGGAGCCTTAGGTTGAACTAGAGGACTAGGTTGAACCCCATAGAGTTCTGAACAGTCATTGTTGCCCGGTAACATGAATAATGGTCTCAAACTGCACTTGAAAACGAAATTTGAGGTTAAATAGTGTTCATATAAGTGCCAATTTTGAAAATAGGCATTTATAGGCACTTATACGAATTTAGGCACAAATGCCAAAAATAGGCATTTATAGGCACTATAAGAACGCTACAAAAGCCCTTCTTAACCTCTAATTTATGCTCATATATCAAAGTGGGGTGATAGGAACGCCAAGGAATAAAATAGGCATTTGCCTAAAATCCAATCTCTAGTTATAACGTGTGTGAGAAGAACGTCAGTCTCATGAGCCATGATTTATTCATCATTGGGCACTGGTGGCACTGGTGGCAATGAGTCAACACACATTATAGCTGAAGGTAGTAAGCGATCCATGGCATTGGGGTTGGTTCAGCGGGATCCAGATAAGGTAGGTCAAGGCAGTCCATGAGTGCATAATGTGCGTAGAAGTGTGGGCTGAGAATAACATTGTGGCGGCACTGGGAAGTGAGCCTGAAAAGAACAAAAATAAAACAATCATTGATACAGATGCAGGCAGTGCACACTACGACAGCTATTTCCACTGTTGGCAACTGCGACATTGTGCGTCGTGACAAATGCTAAAATATATTTCAGCTGTTTTCGAAGGTCGGCACTTGTCGCAAATAAATGGGCACCAGTGCTAATGAGAGCAAATACAGTAACACTGATTTGTGTTGTATGTGGACATGCTGTTAACATTATGGGAATGTGCTGTTAAATTGTAAAACGAGAGCAAGCTCCATGACTCGGCATCTGAAGAACATATACACTCAAACCTCATTATAACAAAGTCGCATCTGCCACGAAAATAACTTCGTTATATCCGAAAATTCGTTATAAACGTTTATTTGTAACACTCTAGCTATGACAAGACTATTCTTCATTTACTTCGTTATAACCGATAATTCGTTATATCCGTGTTCGTTATAACGAAGTTTGACTGTAGTCACAAACAGCTAATTCAGATTTGGCAAGTTGCTGACATGGGTTTGATCCCAGCCACGGTGGTCAGATTTTGGTGGAGGTGAAATGCTAGACACCTGTGCTGTGCAGTATCAGTGCATATAAAGAACACGAGTTGGTTGAAATTATCCAGAGCCCTCCACTGCGGCGTCTCTCATAGCCTGATTTGCTGTGGGACGGTAAACCCAAGAAACCAACCAATCAACCACATTCAGTGGGGACCACCTAAAAGGTCAAATAATCAGCAGTACAATGCGTTGGATTTGAAATATAATGGGTGACTTATTTTACAAGTGGCCGAAAAAAGCATGTTATATTCCGGCTGATCACTTTCAGAGACACCTTTTGTTTTGCATGACTAGCACCACATGCAAAAGAAGGCAGGAGTCAGAGGAACATGGAAGCTTGTGATGGAAAATTCGTAAACGGGAGTGTGCTAGCTGGAGCCGACGTTTCGACAAGTGAACTTCTCTTCTTCAAGGCTGCTACTGCTTTCCTTAGTGCCTGTGTGTATATTATACACGTATAACCACTGCCTTGCGCAAATTGTGCCAGAATGTCTGGGAACCTTCCAGATTATTTCAGAATCTTGTGATAGGATTAAGTGCGCAAATGCAAACAGTTGAGTTTATTCTTGAACTAACGTGGCCACCAGCTATAAGGCTCGAATGTTTGATGCCGCATGTATTCGCATTCAAGATGGCGCTGGAGGAGAGTCAACCCGTCTGCTAGCATAGGGACAGACAGGACGTGTGGACGCGCGGCCCGTGCCGCTTTCACAGGATGAAGTCATGAGCTACACTGAAATGGATACGAGACCAAAATACTTGTCCAAATCATGGAAAGGGCTGAATGCTTGCCACCTGATTATTTGCCGCAGTGTGAAAGGTTATATTTCGGCTCCGTTACCGTGCACCAACAATGTTTTACGAAATCCTGTGCGTGCTACAGTATACTGCATAAGCTAGATTTGATGTATGAACTGAATGGCACTCCGACGTACGTACGCACTGAGCCTGCCGGACTGATTTGCCGCAGTAATAGGGTGCTAGCGAGTAGTGGCCATCGTTGCTGCATGAGACTGCATGTTTAACGTGACGATGGTTTCTAAATATGTTACGTCGTCATCACTTGTGCAGTCAGGAATGCAGAGTTACATCAACAGACTGCAAGTATTCAACATCCCACTCAGTAGTGCTTGCGTCACATGTCAAGCTCAGACTCTAGCTGTGCGCAGTTCACTTCTCTCGGATGTTGCAGGTTCAATCAGCACCTCGAAACATGAATCGCGAAAAGAATGCACACGCATGCCTCTTGCATCGTCGAAGAATTTGGAGTTGCTAAAGTTCATCGAACATCAAGCTGTTCGGGTAGTACAGGTGAAGTGGCCGAGAAGTTTACACGGTGGTGTGGATTGTGGCCGTGACTGCACCTTTCGTCACTAACCCATTCACTTCCGCTTATCGAGCTTGAGCGTCTTGGCGGCATGCGGCACTCCATAATATCCACAGTAAGTTGCACTACATGCAATGCATAAGAGACATTATGGTTTTATGTTGATCTCACTCAACACTGTTGTACAGTGCTCGTCAAATGAAACCTGAACACCGGCTAGCCTTCGCACGGTATAGTGCGCGCCTGTCCATGGTGATAACTGGACGGCGCGCACTATGCCACTGCGAAGGCTTGCCGGTGTTCGGGTTTCATTTGACGAGCACTGTACATTAAATACAATCAAGGTGACTTCTGCGCGTGAAAAAAACATCAACACACGAAGGGACGTGAAGTGCAACTCGCTCCTCGTGGGTTAGCGGCTTATTTTAATCATCACTGTCACTGTCAGTCCTCGTCGTTAAGATGGTTGTAAAAGCAAAAGCCCACCATCTACAGCTGCAACTCAAACACGGGTCTCTTAAGTGGGAAGTGGCCATTCTACATCTGCACCATTTTGATGGAGCCACACGCAACTCTTAAAGGGGCCCTGCAACAATTTTTCAGCATGGTCAGAAAATGCTGCCGGTCGGTAGCCAAGGCCCCCGAGAACACGCGAGCCAAACATTATAGCACAGCACCCGGCCTGGGATTTACAATAAATTCTCAAAGTCAGCTAAAAATCGCTTCCTCTGCTCTCAACAAATGATGCTATTTACTCAAAATCATTGCGTCATTGACTCATGTTCCATGCCATTGGCTGATTTGAACATGGCACTCTCGGTAGTTACTGCGGTCGCCGCGGGAGCCCACCACTTGCACACACGCGCGCTATCGCACTGAAAGTAGGTTACTGCGTGTTCGAAGAAAAAGTGCTCAAGGTCACGAGGCGCACCTGACGTACCCTCCGTGCCATCCCTCCCTGCTTAGCTTCCAGTGCGTTCGTCGGGACGAGAGAAGAGAGAAAGCAGTTACAGCGTGCGAGAAATCTTTGTAACTCTGCTTGGACTGGACGGATTCTAAAAATTTTTGCGGCGGTCGATTCGTGAGGCAATAAGCTCCTTTAGTGAAGGCATTCCATGGCTACTTGGAAAAGTGTTGTAGGACCCCTTTAACCCTTTGTAGGTTTGCCTATATTTTTGACACGGTGATATACACCTTTCCACTGAGGCGCTCTTGGACGCCGCCATAGTGCCAGATAGTTCACCACTAGCGACGTCTGGCGACAGCGCCATCTTGGGCTGTTTGCTCTCCGGTCTTTCCGTCGAGACACATACATTCATCGCATCGTGTGTCGTCAAACTTTTGTTTTAGTTCTGTGTAAGCTTTGCGGAGACGTTAGTTCGGTTCTTTTGTGACTCTCTGAGCTTTCCTCACTGACAAGACGGTCGGCATCAAGTGTTTTGTGATTTGTGGTATTTGTGTATGAACGGTGCACGCTGTACGGCCGTGTTCACATTCCGATAGCTGGTGGTGCGTCTAAGGAGCCCGGCGACTTAGGAGGTAAGACCACTCAACATGTTTCTTATTTATGTCACCACGTTAATGTTCACGACAACGTTATAGTGAGAATTCTCACAGCGAGCACGATGAAACTGCACTTATTGCTCGTCAAATGCTACTACTACAACACTGCATACCCGTGCCATTGCCAGAAAATTGTTCACCTAGCTGCAGTAAATGTTGCAGCGCAGTTATGCTGCACTTGGAGGCGAGCGCTTGCAGTTTCTGCGTGACAACAGTTCATTGTAGTTGTACACTGACATCGTGCTTGTCCTCTTTTTCAACGTGGTAAAAGTCAGCGGTATATTGAAGCTAATCAAGAAACCTCGGTATTGACACGCCGCAATATGCTGTCGCATGAGCCCGAGATCCGCGGTCAGATTTCTTTGTTGCCATCACAAATGAATAATTGCGTGTCAGTCCTACAATTCGGATCGCAGTAGTTGAGCTCAGTGCCTAAGGGAGGCATGCGACTGTCTGCAATCTCGATGGACAGATCGTAAATGTATAGATGCGGATTGAGCAAAATCGCCGGCCATTGTTTTCATGCGAGCATTATGCTAGTGGGGACTTATCGTTGTGAGCAGTCGTTGTATCTTAGGAGGTAAGCTGTCGCGTTGAGCTCGTAGACACGGGTTCAGTTATCGATCACGCCGATTGCATGTTCGTGAGGGTGAAATGTGAGAAAATACTCGTGTACCTACGATTACGTGGTCACAAATAAAACCTGCAATTACATGACGTGTCATTGCTCTTCTTGCTTTTATTATTTTCCATTTTCTGTGAAAAATAATATATTCATGCTAATTGTTACCCATCCGAGGAAACCAATAACCCTTCTGTTAACTTTTTTTCCAGATGGCAGGAGTCATGACCATCCTAACATGGTGAATGAATGGCTGGACGACATGCGGGAGTGGGCTGTGAGAGCCCCTGACATAAATTTTTACCTATTGAATTCCGAGGCGAAGCATCGGCACGGGGTTTAGATCGCTGCGCTTGCCGTCCACAAAATGAGCTGAACATACACGTGGTGACGTCGAGGGCTTAAAACCTTTTCTATTGACTGCGGCGACCCACTGTCTTTTCAAATCGGCGTCAGCGGGAAACCGATGCAGCAAATACACATTGCATCTGCACTCCTCTTGCAACACGTTGTGTGTGCCGCAGAACTATTTTCTTGCTGCATTCCTCTTCTTTTAGTTATAACAGCAGCTGCAAACAACGCAATGATGCCCTGTTGATAGACTGTTTTTGAACGACATTTCAGTGTTCAGTTAATAACACCAAATAGCGCACACATTGAAGAGCCACTACACAACGTGAATGGTGAACTCTCTCCAGCAACAGCCCAGAGGAAGGGGGCATTGCCCAGAAGCCTGCTATTCTCGTCATCGGGCGGCGAAAATCGGCTTGCGGCTCGCTGGTTTGAAGTTGCCGCTGGAAAGGTCTATAAAAACCGGCTGCGATATATTGATGTAAACTACAAAGAAATAGTATAAAACAAATTTCGTCAAAATCAAGCCAGTAGATTACTGAAAAAAAAAAATGGGACATATATGCCCAGTGACTCATGAGAGTGTTTTCAAAAACATTGTCCCACTGTCTCATGAAGGCACCATCTCGCGATTGCATCAATGGGTATTTGGGACGAAACGGCCAAAGCAGGTGGCACATAGTGTCGCTTCTCAAGTTGTGCTGAAAAAAATGTGCGAACCTCATTTCCAGCAGTAGAACACCACCTGCACCTGCGCCTCTTGTGAGCCTTCATAGCGCTGTGGTCTCTTCCTGTAAAGCTTACTTCACCGCATGCACCAACCATTTTTTTTTTATCCATTTGCCTGTCCAGGCTTTGGCTGTCGAAATTGTGGAGTACGGCTGTTGACCCTGAATATGTGCCTACATTTCAGGAGGTATATGATACTATCAAGAAAAATCTTTCCACGCACCAATATCTGCAGTTACGCTGAGGGATGAGCGTGGAAATTTTGCAGGGGATTGCATTTTGATAAATTTATTGGCCAAGCTTTTTGCAAATTTAAAAAAACACTTCATGACTAGAAGCTGAAATGGCCTCTGAAAAACCAGAAAAAGAGAAAATTATCCGGCATTTTGATTGGATGGTTCTTTCTATCTGAAGAAGAGGAAAATTCAGAAGCTATCTAAAAAATTGATTGAAACTCAACACCATTGTAACACTGATTCTGCCCTTCGAAAGCGTGGTAAAAGAATTTCCCTCGAGATTACGAAGACTTGGGTAAGATACGAGTGACTTAGCATTGTGCTAATTGCAACAGGTGATGTGGCAGAAAAATTTTTCTGCAGACGAAAAAGTGTGATGTATGTGTCCCGCTGTCGCACAAAGGGTTAAGTGACGACATATTGCATGCTACGGATCGCAGTGCCACAAGCGGCTTGACCCTCTTTTGGCTTCGCTTTCTGTGCATTGGTGCTGCGGCCTTTCCGAGCACTCCCCCTGTTCTAGTACACTCTGCCCAAATAAAGAGCTTGCTCCAGAACACGCCGACTGCTGCCTTCGTCAACATCACGACCACGTGACAATGTGCTTCGTACCCTCTTCTGCAATCCAAACACAGGAAGAGGAGAGGGCAACTGGGAAAGCGGGGGGAAGGAAGGGCCGCCGTGGCCACCGTGATAGAATGCGGGAGGTAGCTAAATGGCACCGCTTCACGAATGCGCTGCACGTTGCACGAAAGTGCTCGAGTTGCTGCCACTTCTTTGCAAGGTCGCAGCACGGGTACTGTGGGCCGATTTCTCCGCTCCGCTGTACTTGAACACATGTGGCCGGCGAGCATCACGAGCATTCAAACTGCACTTTTACATCTCTGACTTTTGAAAAAGAGCTTTGCGGTGTAGTGCCGTTCACCAGAGAGGTCCCGAATAACACTAAAGAGTTACTGTTGCTTAGAATGGACTTTTCGCGTGGATTTATGCTTGCAGCATGAATGCAGGTGTGTTTAACTTTTTATTTTGCTGGATACAGATTGGTTCCATGAACTATGTGACTAATGGATCACTCTCAAATGAATCACGTCTGAAATGAACTTTTTTATATGTTCACGGTAAAGTACAGCTGTTTCTGCTTATTGCACTATTTAAAAAACCATTTATTAGCATATACAATACAAACGCAGTAGTTGCCGTCTTCAGAACGACCGCTGGACACACACACATGCGCACACACACACACACACACACGTGTTTGCCTTTGTGTATTACTGTTACTACTGTTACTATCGATGACAAACTTTGCGTCGAGAAATCGATCGTTCGTACACGTTACTGAAAGATCAACTCGGGAGGACAAGCTTAATCAAAAAGCAAAGTTCATTGACACTTTTTGCAACATTGTGATATTCCTTGTAGATCGGCATTGCCGTGCGCTATCTGACTGCATTGTGCTTACCAGGAGAAGTACACTGTACTTACTGCATGTTTCACACCGTTTCTGTTCGTAGTTTCTCAGAGTCACCATGAGTGCTTCGCAACGAAAGGTGTAGGAGATTTCGTATGTGTTAATTTAAAATGCGATATCGTCGTGTATTTATTTGTTTGTACACTGCAGCCTTGAAAGAGTGTTCATCTTGTAGTATAGATGAACTGTATTCATAGTTTAATTGCCAATAAAATTGTTTTGTTCCTCTTATTTTGCACATTTTTCTGCAGTTCTCGGAGCTACAGCTAGTGAGATGATAAATTAACTGCACCCATAAGCCCCATGCTTCTCACAATGACGTGAAACGCAAATATTGTTTTTTTTTTACTCTGCACTCTCGCCGGTAGGAATTTTCACCCTTCCAAAAAAAAATAATTAAAAATACACGCGGTTCGCTTGTGATCGGTGCTACGTTTCAAGAAGTGTTGTCGAGATGACCTGTGCCGATTAGAAAATTTTAAGCTCCATAGAGCCTGGTACACTTATTTTTGTGGCCGAAGCTGGCAGAAAGCAACTAGAAACAAATAAAATGGCAACCCACTAGCTCATCGGCAAGCAGAGCAGTGACTGCCACCAATTACAAGTATGACAAGCGAAAACCGCAATCAGCGAAGTGTATAAGGAGCTGTCATGTTAAGCAGCTAAAGCAACACCAATTAGGTGTTTCGGAATGAAACTAATATGCCTTGAGCAAGAAATACAAAGCTTTTGAGATACCAACAGACATTTCATTCAAATGAAACAAAATTGGTCGTAGTAGGTCAATTTTCAGGCAATCATTTTTGTGCATAGGCGTTTAGTGCTACATTATATAGATATAGAATAACAAGTTTGTGAATGTATCGAAGTATCTTAAGATACAATTAGAGTGTATTGTATCTGATACAGGCAGTGTTAAGGTATCTTGTATATCTTGTATCTGTATCTCAAATACTTCTTGCCTGAGTATCTTTTATTGTATAATGATACAATTTCAAAGTATCTTTGCCCAGCCCTGCTTGGTGGTCGCAGTGAGTCATTGCTTACGTCTTTTGTATCTGCCTTATCAAAAAAGAGTTCCTTGATACGCAAACTTCGGGAAAACTCAGTCATATATCTTTGCGGAGCTCGTACTCGTTCACTGCATTGTTTGTGGAACAAAATGTAAGGCCGTGCTTGAGCAGACCTGTATCGACTGGACTTGAGCTCTGCGATATGTCTCGCTACTGTGCTCTGGGTGTTGGACTGGGGCTGCGGAGCTTCCTGCCATGTTCATCAGCTTATTCATGGGACAGTTCGTAGCATGATTTTTCTTGTGCTTTTCCTTGATGAGCAATTTATCTTCTCTAGTTCTACAGATTGGGCAAGTTCTTCAATTTCTTCTCCAGATAGGTTGATGCGGTTAAGTTGGTTGGCTATTAAAGTAAGCTGATTTCTGCAATGTTCTTTTGAAATATCTATTAATGACAAAGATGCACTTTCTAAAATAGTGTTCCAGTTCGCTAATAAGTCAGGTGCGACTTCAAAACGAAGGCAAAAAGGAGTCGTAGACACGACAAGTACTAACCAAAGTTCATAGACGCGCTACACTTGCAAAGTGTGATACTAGTCAGGTACACTAAAGGAGCGGTGACACAAAAATTCGGACACAATTTGACTGTTGAATCACACTAATGGGTGCATATAGGTGCCATCTGTACAATATCAGCCACAAATACAGCCTAAAAAGTATTTTAATTGAGTTTTGAAGTTCGTGAAAGTGCCAAATCGGAAATAGAAGCAAAAGACGATGAGGTCATCGAGCAAATACCACGTACGTCACGAGTTCTGGCCGAGTTACCGGAGGCGTGTACGAGACAGACATACATCGCAACGACTTACCCGCTTACTGATTCTGTGTAAAGCATTAGCAGTGAGATAATTAGCAACTCACAGTATTCTCATTGCTTTTTTTCCCGACAAGAACAACGCGACGGAAAAAATAGAAAAGAAATGATTGTAGTTGGACAAGACGCCACAAGATGTCGCTACGGGCTCCGCAGTTGCTGCTACTGCTGCAGCCGTCAACAGCTCCGGTAACAAGGTACCCGCAACCGTTAGGAAGTCTACAGAGAAACTAAAGCTCTCTGCTGCCGGGATCATATTGCGTAGTGGACAGATAACTGCTTTGGCCCTCCACCGTGCGTACGTGTGATTGGTATGCCTTGAGAACGCGGCGTTGCCGGATATAAATACGAGTCAGTAAAGCGTACATCACGTCACTTGCATGTTACGCATAAACACTGTTACAGAGTGCCAATGTTGTGATTTCACTGCTTCTTTCGTCACTTCTCATCCTGCTACTTTACGAATGATCGGAGCGAAAATGTTTCAGCACGTGTTATGCAGCGGCTACTCCAAGCCTGGTGGAAAATGTCGCCTCGGTTGGACGACGACGACAAGAACAAAATCACAGCTACCGGCGAGATTCGCAAAGTGAATAGAGCTTTTCTTACTGATTTTTACACTCCTCCCAGCTCTTTCGTCCATCGCCACACTAGATAAGCAACATAGTTTGACAATCGAGGAAACAAGCACTCGCAACGCTCAACACCTGCTCAACACAGCAGACGAAACTACAGCACTGACAACATGGCAGAAGATGGGCAGTGACGTCACTGACTCTCGCGGTCACCTGATCGAGTAGGCCGGCTACGTCACGGGGCCACCGAGTGCTCTTCGAAATCAAAACTGCCTCCAGTCGTAACATGCCAGCATATAATTAAACATTCATCTCGCGCTGGGGCAAATGAGTTTCGTTGCCGCTATTATCGAGTCAGTAGACATTGATTAAGAGCAAAAAACAGAGGTTCACAAATTTTTGTCACCACTTTTTTAAGGCCAACTCCGGCGATTTTTCGAGGTCAGTGGATCTCAATAAAATTCGCTGTGTACGTTCCTTTTCACATACCCGTTATTTATGCCAAATTACAAGCTGGAGAGATGCACAGATTCATTACAAATGAATTTTATTGATTGCCCCGACTCTCCCCAGGTCGCCTCCCAGAATTATTGGCAACATTGTGTGCGTGACGTCATTTTTGTCAAAGCGGAAGTGATGGAACCGAGGGGCCACTACAGCGTCTGCTATCCGCAAGGCAGCAATCGTGTTTGTTTGGCCAGCGCTTCGTTGGCTGGGCGTGCGAATTTCAGTTCCTTGTGATAGTGGGTGCGATGGGTGACAAGTGTTGCGCTGTGGGCTGCACACAATTCCCGGTTGGCAGTCACGAAAAACTCGCACTTAACGATTACCCTGCATCTTTTTTAACGATTACCCTGCGTAGTGTTTTAGCTAGCATAATGTTGGTTTACCGCACGGAAAGTGCGGTCATACCGTACTGGCTAAAGAATGCACATGCGTGAACATTAACGTACGGAAACACTTTCCGTAACATATACAGGGTGCACCGTGACCGGGCCTATCGATATACGGCGAGATGCGCGTCGTGCGAAACAACGTAACCTAATCTAGTAACGTTGGTGCGAAAGGTGGCTCGTCCTTCGCTTATAATAAATTCCTTCGGCCCTACCAACGCGACGTTGAACGCCGCTATTGCCAAACTTATGCACTCTTCCCATAGCAATATTAAGAAGCTTTAGTTAGTCCGCAAACTTCTCAGCGATAGAATTTTACCCGATCGCGGTCCCACAAACTTGAGCCGCCTGGACAGGTCGCGCCATCTGGCGGTGGAATGCGCAACCAGGCAAGCAAGGAACTAAACAGGTGTGTTCCACTTCATCGAAGAGGAATAGCGATTTTAGTTGGCCTCCAAATGCGTAGGAATCGTAGCTGCCATTTTCCGACAGCTCCGAGGAGCTTGTGCACATGGCACGGTCAGTCACACACAAGATATATTTGCGAAGGAGTCACCTTTCCCCTGAGCGTCTGCTCTTCGCCGCTTTCGCAGCTTTCATACTACGCGCTGGTGGGACTGGCATGCCTTGCATGATTTCCGGTTTTTGCCAACTTATACGTCACGCGAAGACAGTATGCTCGGTTGGGTTTCGGTTTCGGTGTTGCGCTTTTTTGCTTATTTAAAATTATTATCCAATTTGCCGAGTATTTCGGCTATCGGGCCCGTGACAGGGATGTCTCAGGAACATAAAAGCATCATTACTTTGACATGGTCAAAAAATCGCCGGAGTAGGCCTTTAAGGAATGCTAGTTCTTTATTAGGGAGGTGGGCAGATGGCTGGCTTACACACATAGAGCCCTGTCTCTGTATGATGCAAGCTTCAGTTATTTCACGAGTTAATTGTATCCTGTGATGTAATAGGATAGATATTAGTTTGAACAGTGACTTGCATCCACACTGACGGCAATGTCAGGCCAAAAAAAGAACTATGGTGCTCGCCCAGATGAATGTTCAAACAGTGGCCAGTGTAAACTTTCCCTCACGTAAAAGGGATCCGGTACACACGATATGAACCGAAGGCCATGCTTCTTCTTTGCCCTGTAGCTTGGCAGCAAATACTGCGTTCGCATTGCACTGTGCCGCCACTCTCCCTGTGAATGTAGGAGGTGCCTGCTGCCTCCAATTCTTCTTGCCCTCTGGCTTCATTTTGGGCCTCATGATTGCTTTTACCCACTGAGGACACTTGCACATTTGATAGTGCACAGTGTCAAACAATGTGTTCAAGGTAAAGCAGCTGAGTCCACTGTATGCCACAGGAGCCTGTGGAGGAGCTGGATCCAGAGCAGCTTCTGGACATGGAGGCGCTTGGACGGCTGCACGTTCTCTACGGAGGGACCAAGGTGCTGCAGCACACACCTCCTGCCAAGGCCAGCACAGGACTCAGGCGTATGTTTACAATTATTCTTCCAAGCAAGGCCTACACTTTCTGTATCTTTTACTGGGTTTGGGCCTCCCATGAAGCAGGCCTGTCTGTCAGGGACCGTTTTGAAAATTTTCATTTTGCTGCATGAACATAGAGAATAACAAAATCATAGTGGAAGTGCTGGCCATCTGGTGCCAAACCTTTGAGCTGCACCATGTTCAAAAACATGAATTTTGAATTATGTCACTAAATTTAGCAAGATGTGGGCATTCAGTGGCAACTGCAAATGCCATGTTATCCAAGCAATCTGTTTCAGTGACAGTGTTTTTGGAGTGTTTTCCTTAAAGAGGGCGGCTTGTCAACTTGGCTGCAATGCTACATAGGGTATTTCTGATTTTGGGTTCAATTCGAGGCAGCCACATTTTGTTGGGGAAGAATGTAAAAATGCTCATGTACTTATATTATAAGTCAATGTGGAATTAAATATGCTAGTGTCTCCTCCTGCAGGGTCATAACCAGAACTGCTCATTTAGCGCAAACATTTTGACACAGGACAAGAGCAGGGACATAGCACTCGTCTTTGTACAAAAGTTTGTTGCGCTACGTGAACAGTTATGCATTACCAACATGCCCAACTTCTTGTCATAACCAGGTCTTGGTTCTGGCAGGCGAAACACAAGAATTTAATCTTTCAGTTAAAGGGGCCCTGCTACACTTGTTCAAGTAATCATTGAATGACTTCATTAAAGGAGTTGATTGCCTTGTGAATCGACTGCCGCAAAACCTGTGTTGAATTCAAGTACGAGCGGAGTTACAGTCTCACGTTTCAAACGCTTTCTCTCTCTTCAAGCGCCCTGAAAGCTACGCGGGGGTGATGACAAGGGGGCAAAGAGCTGCGTTCATTCATGACCTAGAGCACTTTCGTTTGTATTTTTTCTTCGAATGTGCAGCTTACTTTTAGTGGAATCATGAAGGAGTGTGCAGGCATGACGCAGCATCCCACGGCGGCTGCGGTATCCATGCAATTCACAATGCTCAAATCAGCCAATGGCTGAGGACTTTGGGTTTATGGCACATTCATATGGGTTTATGGCACCATTTGTCGAGAGAAAAGCAAACGATTTCCTGCTGACTTTGAGAATGAATTCTAAATTCCAGGCCTCGTGCTGCGCTATAATGTTTGGCTCACATGTTCTCAGGAGCCTCGACTACCAATCGGGAGACTTTTCTGACCATTCTGAGCAAGTGTTGCAGGGCCTCTTTAACGAATGTTTCTAAGCTGTGCAACTATGCCGACTAGGTAATGCTTTCAAGGACACCCTTTGTGAAGGCCAAAATCAGGAGAACTATTGTCAAGGCTCTGAAGAAGACCAGAATGTTTCTGGGACTATGGCATATGACTGTGTTGTGTTGTGTTTGTTATTTTTTTTAGGAGAGGGTGTCATTGGCTTATTCTTGATTAGGTTGGCAACCTGTGTTATTGCTCTTTTATGATGGCAACTGTATATATTGTCACACAGTTAGACGATTAGGTGAATCTTGGGTTGTTTGGCCCGTTAAGTTCGTTTTGCGAAGAAGCAGTCCAGTCTGACCTTTCTCGTCTTCTAAGTAAGCTTGCAATGCAAAAGAGGGCTGCATGCATATCGACAACATGATAGACCATGTCAAGAGCTGTGAAGCATCCCTGCCATGATAAGAAGGTGGTGGACCGTGCAGATGGATCTCTTTGTTCCAGAATATGAATAAAGGGCTGATGGGAAACTAGGCGATTTGATGCTGTGTTAGCCACATCGAACTGTAGTCCAAGAAGATGCAGTTAACAAAAGAATGGATCGAGGCCTACAGATAACAGGGGAAAGCGTAGGGGCCATAGTAATTTTTAGTTAAAAGAAGGGTATTTTGAAGGGCCAGTTGGTACGTTATACTGAGGGGGAAACAGCGCAAAAACGGGACGAAGTAAGAATGACCACACAACACAAGCGCTGACGAACAACGGTGTGTGAGTTTATTACACTGGAAAAGATATACTAGCTGAAAAGCATAACTAAAAGAAACAAAGCTATAACCATCACGTGCACATAACAGTGAAATGCAAGATGAATCTGCCACAAGTCGAAATGTCCCAAGTTAACAGCTCAAAAAACATAATCTCTTTTTCTAGGAGGGCGAGTGAAGGCTCACTGACGCACATGTTCCCTTTCTTCTTGATATGGAAGGCTTCGTTGATTTCGCGCTCGATCCTGTGACGATATCGTGATAGCACCTCACAGTTATGGAAGAGCGGTCAATGCACGAGGGGCTGCTAGGGTGCTGCTCATCCAAGTCCTGAGATTGTACGCGTGCTCTCTCAGGCGGTCGTTCAAACAACGACACGTCTGTTCAGTATAAGTGCAGCCGCATGACAACTAAATGTCGTAAACGACATTCTGAACGCACTGCACGCACTGCGTCCTGTGCTTCTTGATACACGTGTGCCCCTTGGGGTCGCCAGCGTTTACTTGTTTGCATAGACGGCTGAGCTTGCGGGGAGCCGAAAAAACGAGCCTTGCGCCTGCTTTGCTTGCAGTCTTCTTGAGTGCATGGCTCACACCGTGGACGTAAGGAATGATGGAAGTTTTCTGTCTTTCCTGTGCTAGGCGTGTCTTGGTGCTTCGTCTGAAAAGCTCGCTCAGTAGATTTGTTGCCAAGGCACTGAGCAGTTCGATCGAGTAGGCGGTGCATTTCAGTCGCTCGATCTGGGCACCAATACTTCTTTGCACTTGATGAGGGCAGGACCTCTTCAGGGCACTCCTGAGAACGCCTAAGGCAACTCCGCGTTTCACGAGTTTTGTATGCACCGAAATGAACGGGAGAAGGCCTTTCTTAGACCTTGGCGCATACTCCCAGCATGTGTGCAGACTACAGATGCTGGGAGTATGCGTAGTAATCATGAAATCATGCGTAGTAATCATGAAATGAAAGCAATGACAAAAAAACAGCTGGCTGCAGGCGGGGACCAGGCCCACACCCTTCACATTATGCATCAGTTAAATATTACTAACCATTAGCTTTCATTGGCTTCATATGGCTGTGAAAATGTTGAGAGGTATGAAAAAATAATCAGCTATGGCTACAACACTTGAGTGCAGCTGTTTAGGTGTTTTGATTTTATATGAGGCAATAAGCTTGAGAGACATATGTCTCAACTGCTGCGATGACATTCTGCTTTGGTTGCGTGAACCATTCTGGTGTCGGTGTTGCTGCTCAGGCAGCTCATTTAGCAGCAGCACCACACAAAGCATTTGCACTGGTTGCATTGCTCATTGTGAAGAGAATGGGGCGAGTGTTGTGGTTGGCATGGACAGCTGCATTGATAAATGGGCAACAGTGTGCTACTCTGGTGCTACGTCTTAGCTGTGACAGGCAGACTGTTTTCTAATCTTCTTTTCCTCTTCACTCTTGTTCATCCTCCAAAGGGGTTGTCTGCTCAGTTAATGACACCTCAAAACGGGCAGAATGGGCGTGTGAAAGCTGTGCTCTCAAATGCGCTATGCGTAACATGCACAAGACATGAACAGGGGATGAGCGCAACTGTTTCATTGAAGCCACACCAACACCCGGTGCAAAAATGAACTAGTGCATGTGTGACTTCAGTAAAATAGTTGTCAGTTGCACCTCTGGTCTCTTGTGTGTGAAATGCATAGTGCATCTTTCATCATTGTCTACTAAGAAACTGACCAGCCTGCCATCATGTTTCTAAGAAAACACAGCTTAAGATGAGACGCACACAGTATTGCCCCTAAACCACCTCCAATATTTTTTTTTAACGTTTAAAGTAAACACGTGCATTGAGTTCAGACTGCTGTGACGATGAACAATGCCAAACGCGGCATCGCTACGAGCCGTGCATGTGCCACACAATCGTAACACAATCCTGTCCGGGCCTTACGGTGTTGGCCGTAACATCTGGTCATGTCAAGTGGTTAAGCCTGTTTGTCTGCTAGCCCTGCTCCTTGCACGGTGTGGAGGAGAGACGAGCTAACTGGAAGGGCTGCATTTGGATCCACTCTGGTGGCACCACTTGTGTGTTGTAGACTCGTGCAGAACTGCAACACCACAGCTAAATTTTGATTCCTGTGTGGTTTAGGGGCCCTTTAATGCATAGGATTAGTCAAGTGACCATTGAGCATCTTGCTGGTGTAGTCTGTACTTGCTCATGTGGAAGAATTGGTGGAGCAATATGATTGGCTGATAATTGTTTTTCATTGGCAGTCAGAAAAATTTTGATTCACAACTTCTCATTGTTATGCAGCCTCAGACAATGGCTGTGTGGCATACGTGCTGAAGACCAGCTTTAGCACGGCCCAGGGCAAGCTGCTGCGCACCATTTTGTTTGGAGTCAAGCGTGTGACAGCCAACAACCTCGAGACGTTTGCTTTCATCCTGTTCCTGCTGCTGTTTGCTGTGGCTGCTGCCTCCTACGTCTGGATCAAAGGTGCGCATGGGCAGGTTACCTACTTGGCTAAACTTATTGGTGATACTCTCAGGTATAAAGGAGTGGCACAAAATGCAGGGATATAAACAAAAAACTATGTTTCTTTCTGTACAATATCAGCTATTGTGCTAAACAAAAAAGGCAAAAGGTCTTGGTTGTACAATATCAGCCAAACATTCACAGAAGAGTGGGCATTATCACTAATATCTACAGAATGAATGTAATGGTGGTTGTAACCTTTAAATGTCATCATCATTCTCAACCTAACTTTTCGTCTCTCCCAATGATCTCCAGCCCACCCTGACCGGCGCAAGCCTTCTTATGCCTACAGCTTTCTTGATTGCATCACTCAACCTAACCATTTGTTGTCCTTGCCTGTGCTTCCCATCAATTATCTGTATTGATCAACTCGGCTTATTGCATACCTCTTAATTTCATGGCTATCATTTTTCATTCCATCACGTGGTCTGTGGTTCTTAACTTCTTCTCAAGTTTCTTTGTTATTCTGCAACTTGCTGCAGCATATGCTAGAACTGTTAAAATGCTATGGTTGTACACTTTAGTAACAAGTTGTGTATCATGAGTTGAGAATGCCTGCCATATGCGCCCATCCTGATGTTCTGTGCTGGATAGGCTCCTTTGTGAACATGTGGCCGAGATACACGTACTCATGTACCACTGCATTATCTTTGTCTTCGACCCTTTGCTTTCTCGGTCTTCAATCATCGTTTGTAATTCGTTGCCATCACTGCTGAGGAGAGTGATGTTGACTGCAATTCATAAGCTCCTGAGATATCCTCCATTAATCTTTATTCCTCTTTTTTGGCAGTCTAATTGTTCAAATACTTTTTCTAGGCGTGCAGTGAATAAGAGATTGTGTCTTCTCAGCATTGTATCTTGTCAAACCCCTTTCTTGATCGGGATTTCCCTCTTGAGGAGGAGCAGAGTACTATCTGTGGAATCTACATTTACTATGGTAGTATTCAAAAATGTTCCCAAGTACTCCTTGCTCACGCAATGCCTCCAGAGCAGCTGGTTGCTATCTCTATCAAGTTGAATGCCTTTTCATAATCTATGAATGCCATATAAAGGGGATTATTTCTGTTTAACAGATTTCTCAATTATTTGAATAATTCATGAAGGTGATTCATGATAAGTACCCTTTCGTGAAGATCTCTAGGTTTATTTATCCTATTCGAAATTACCTTGATGAATATTTTCTACAATGCAGAACGAAGGCTGTGTTGGTCTTTTAGGGCTTCCTTCTGTGTAGTGGTAAAATATTGGCATTTTTCCAACTCGCTTGTGAATTTCAAGTTTCAAAGCATTGTATTTAGAGTTTGCAAGCTTCCTAAATATAAATGAAAGCGGCTGTTATGCCGTCTTCTCTGGCTGCTTTCCTGTGGGGCATGCCTTGTAGAGCCCTTCTAACCTCATCGTTAGTTACGCATGGAACTTCTGTGTTATCAATGTGCTTTTCTGGGGGTACATGAGGACAAGGTGAAGGGTCCCAGCACGTTACAATGCGAGAAGAAGAACGGGTGGTTGTCTACAAGTGGGTGGCTGTCTTTCTTAACCCTTCGGGGATTCCGCACAACTCATTTGCATTACAGGAAGAAGAGACGGACGGGACAAGGCTGGACGCACTGTTTCAAGTGGATGACCGAGAGAACGAACGACGACAGCAGCAGGGACTAACAACGTTTTTCTTTATTGCACCGAGGCAGAGGTTTCTATATATTGCCTTGGTGCATTAAAGAAAAACGTTGTGAGTCAGCGCGGGTGTTGTCATTCGTTCTCTCTTCGTCCTTGTTCTATGCGCTGGCATTCACTTCAAACTATGCAACACCACCTAGCCCGATACCGTACCCTTTTGCTGGACTTACAACCAAAGTTTATTGAGCCCTTTGAGGGTCAAATTTTTTCGGGAAAGGCATTCCAAAAATCTGTAATTTTTTTATTGCTGAACTAAATTCTTCAGACGATTCTATTTAACCCTTTGAGACGCTATGTACACAATTGTGTACACCACTTGTATTTGCTCTTTCTATCGCCTAGGGGCTACGGAACAGCCAGATACATTGAGGTTTGGATGAATTGAACCTCCTGCATAATAAATTTGTCCTCACTTAACTTCATTTTGCAGTGTGCTGTTGCATACGATTACTTTTCTGAAGGTACTACCACAGTCGACGAGTCGTTCGACGTGCCGCTTCCCGCGATCCACGTATAAAGTATCATTTTTCTTCGCACAAAATTGACATAACCGAAAACGAATTCGCACTATATTTCTAGCCTGAGATTTGATTCTGTTTATGCAAAAACAAGGCATTAATAGCTTCAGAATAAATAGATATTTAATTACCAACCAATTAGGAATGATTACTACAGCACGCATAAATTAACGTGTTACGACATTATTTTTGTTGCAATAGAACATCGAGTGCCTTGAAACAACGTCGCATAGATTTGGCACATTTACAGACAGTTCTTCATAGGTGGCGTCTGAAAGGGTTAAGAAAAAAATTGCCTAAAATTTTTTTTGCATGACTGTAAAGTGACAAAAAAAATTTTTTTTTGTTGTTACATACACATGGTTTATTCGTGAGTAACATCAAGCAAAATCCTAAAAAAACGCACGATTTTTTACAAATAAAAATTATGCGTTGTATTAACACTTTCCTGGCCGCGGGAAAATAGGCCATTTTTGGGTACTCTAGTAAACAATTTTTCTACTGCCACACAAAATGATTGATGCTACAATGTATGGTACTAATCTGTAGAACAAGGAATGCACTTCCTAACGGCATTAAATTTGAAGCAAACATTACTAAAAGAATCTGCGAAAAAAAAAACTTTAAGAGGAAATTTTTTAACAAAAACGAGAACACTCTGTGAATAAATCAATGCTGCTTTGCACCATGTGAACACAAAAAAAATTTCAAAATATACGTTTTGACCATAAATGTCATATTCAATGTCCCTGAAAATGTAAGAATTCTGTCTGCCGCCGTTATTTAAATACAAAAGAAAACGTTAGCCCAAATTGCTGCAGTGCCACTGCGCAATGCAGTTACGTGATGCGGTGAAGCACAGGTTTGCGCAGCATGTCTAAAACACTCATTTTCTGTTCTATTTTCGGCGTAACAGTATACATCCATGCATATTCATTATTTTTGTGTCACATCTCGGTGTTTCTTTCTTAGGCAAAGAACGGCACCAAAAAAATGGAGGGGTCAGACAAAATGCTGCGCGGCACTACGGAGCAGAATGGCAAAGTTCACTGCGGGTCGCCTTCTCGCGCTAAACTCCACACGTTGAGAAGCCGCCGGCAAGCGGTTCGCCCAAACGGTGTTGACACCCTGCAGATAGCAGCTGTGCCTTTAGAACACACCGGATATCTTTAGAACGGAGCGCGGCCGCGACCACTCGGTTCGGAGATCAAAATGAAAGTTACCGGCGGATACCTGTTGACGTTCCACAGCTGTTTGACACACTTTAGCTGTCCGTGCTGCTGTCCGACGAATCAAAATCATCTTCCAAGTCTTCGCTGCTGCCATCATAAAAAATTTTAAATCAGACTCATTGTAATTCGCAGAAATTTTCCATTTTCGAGAGACAGGTGCGCGCGATGTCGATGTTTGAAGCTACGAGTGGTCAGCCCTCTTGACTTAAAAGGCAGTTCAAAGCTCTCTTTGCGGCGGAAAAAGTAAATGACACAGTGAAACTAGAAAAGTAGTGACTGTTTTATACGATGAATAATGTTAGCTGTCCGTAAGCGCTTCTAACGAGGCAAAACATTAAGTTGAAAACCATCGATAGTGCGCTATCGATGGGTGTAGGCACGGATGCACGGCTGGTGCAGAAGCCTAGCTCCGGTCCCAGCCGCAAATAGTCGTACCATGTCAACGTCCCCTTCCCGTAGCGCGCGTCATCGCAGCTACGACCGGTTCGGGCGAATAAGGCAACAGGCTAGAACAACAAACAACACTTTATTGCTACGTTAGCAATAACGCGTAAATGTCGCGTAGAGGGATAGTCCGCTCTCGTAGAAAACAAAGGGTAACGCTTACACCTTCGGTTGATGATTGGCTGGCGGGTCTCGGGGCGGTGAGGTCTTACCTCGCAGGTCAGCAGGACACCAGAGACCGTCTGCCTGTCTGCGCGGTTGTTTTATTCACCTCCCGTGTCCCTCCCCACCGCGAGGGTTGTTTCCCTCGCAGGGCGAGTTCCCTTTCCCGCGAGCCGGGATGCGAGGATTGGCACGAGGAGTAGCGGGAAAGAAGGGGTTGTCCGGAAAGGGTGACGGTGCTCCTCTCCCAGTGGTCCCTCGGCTCCCACCGTCAGTTCGCGATCGCGCCAGCCTTAAGGAAAGGAAATGGCTGCGCGTGCTCTCCCACATCCTCCTCCCCTTAAGAAAGCCCTCGAACGACAGAGACTGCACCATGAGGTAATATTTTGTTATTCCTCATCGAGGAAGGCTAGGACGGATCGGTCCAGGTCCGTGCCCTCCTGCGGTTGGCCCTCTGCCGTGGGTGTCGCCGGTGCCCCCACTGGCGTTGCCGCTGTCTCCTAAGTAGCCACCACCGGCCTCGTTGCGGTCTTCACTGCCGTGCCCACTTGCGTCATGGCTTCCCCAGTGGTCGCCTCCGCCGTCACTGCTGCGGTAGGTCTGGCCCGCTCCTGCAGCCCCGTGGTCCGGACCGCGCCTCCTTGAGCCTCGCCTCTCTGGTCGTTGGTGGTGATTGAGAGGAGCGAGTTAACGAAGTGTTTCGTTCCAGGTGGCCTCTCCAGCATGGTTCGGGCTCCTCCGGTCTGGCGGGGCTCGGGGTTTTCGGCGTGCTGCGCCGTGGCCTTGAGGGATCATAGGTCATCGGGGTGTCCACGCAACCCTGGCACGTCCCGGTGGCTGCAGCCCAGAGGCAGCTGGC
Source organism: Rhipicephalus sanguineus (assembly GCF_013339695.2). Lineage (NCBI taxonomy): Eukaryota > Metazoa > Arthropoda > Arachnida > Ixodida > Ixodidae > Rhipicephalus > Rhipicephalus sanguineus. The sequence goes on along the minus strand of NC_051176.1, from coordinate 20,496,202 downwards.
TCTCCCAGTTGGGTTGGCATTGGTCTTCGGGCCTCTTCTGTGGAGGCCGGGCGGTGCGATGATGGGGTAGCGTGGATGTGGCGGTGGGATGTACCAGTCGACCTCCAGACAGGCGTCCATGGCGATGTTTGCCGGTGGTGGTGGGGCTGCGACGATGACGACGGAATGTGGGTGTGGGGTCGCCGTGAGGAGGCGGTCTCCTCTCCGAGCCGTCCCGGCGGCACCTGTTTCCCTTTTGGTTATCCAACATGCAGAGTTGTCTCCGCCTGTTTCGCAAGAAGTACCGCGGCTCAGGGCTCTTCACTCGGTTTCGAGCGTTCTCAGCCGCCGCCTGCGGCTCGGAGGCGGACTGATAGTCGTCCCCATGCTCCTCCCGTGACACGTAGCGTTTCAGGTCGCATACGTGCACTGGTCCGCCGCTCGGTTTGCCTTTCATGTTCGCGAGCCGATCAACAAGCGAGGAAACCTTCTCTCGCACTCGGTACGGCCCGGACCATTTCGGTGCCAGCGAGGCTGCAAACTGTTTGCTAGCGTCGCTAAGAACATGATGGTGTCGCAGCACCAGATCGCTCACTTCATAGTGTACGTTCCGATGCGAGCAGTCGTACTGCGCCTTGTGTAAGCGCTTGTGTTGTCGTCACCTCCCTTTGTCCTTGTCTGTGTGCGCTTAAGTATCGGGAATGGAAAACCAACTAGCCCAAAAATCAGTGCTCCTTCTGTTGTGCCCTAGCAGTGCCGAGATTGCAACGCAAACCCGATCTCTGGAAGGTAGGTTTCCCAGTCCTTGTGCCTTTCAGAGAACGCGACAAGCATGTGCTTGATGTTACGATTGACTCGTTCCGTGGGGTTCGACTGAGCATGGTAGGTGGTTGTTTTCTTGTGCTTAATGCCAAGCGCGGCGCACGTGTCAACAAACATTTTCGCAGTAAAATAAGACGCGTTGTCTGTTATCAACTGCTCAGGGAAACCAAACCTGGTGAAAACCTCCATCAACTTATCCAAGATCACTCGAGCCGTCAGCTTTCTAAGGGGGAAAAGTTCTACCCACTTAGTGAAGTGATCCGTGACCACCAGCAAGAATTTGTTTCTGCTAGGATTTGTGGGGTACGGTCCCATTACGTCACATGCCGCGATTTGCCAGGGAGTCTGGCTGTTGATCGGCTGCATGAGGCCGGGCGGTCGTCTGCCTCGGGGCTTGACGCTTTGGCACACGTGGCATGAACGGGCGTAACGAATCACATCCCGCTTCATGCCTGGCCAGGTAGCGAGGCGACACAACTTAGCATAAGTCTTAGGGCCGCTCGCATGCCCAGCAGTGCACGAGTCATGAAAGTAGCGAAGCAGTGCTCCTCTCAACTTGCGCGGTATCACGACCTTGAATGACTCACTTGTGTCATCGTCGGATGGGATGTACCTCAGCAGGACGCCATCAGAATCCAGCAGATAAGAATCCAGCGCGCTCACAGCATTACCAGCTGTTGCCGAGCGCTCCACACCGACAGCAATACCAGCTGCCCCCGTGTGCGCGGTGGCCTCGCCACCCGGCTTCCGGAGCCCGTCGAACACCTTTCGACAAAACGGATCTTTCTGCTGAGCTTCTAACAGCTCCCTTCTGCTGAAAACAATCCCCGCGCTAACAACAGCCTCTACGCGGTTCATGCTTGTGCCTTGAACTGACGTTTGTTCTACTGTTTCCGTTAGCGCTACTTCGAGTGTCTCGCTCTCAGTCCATTCCGGGTCAGTCTCGTGACGGACTGGAGCACGCGATAGTGCGTCGGCCGCGGCATTGTTCTTGCCCTTGCGGTAGCGTACGGTGAAGTCGTAACGCTGCAGAAGCAATGCCCAACGAGCCAGGCGGCCACTTGATTCATTCAAGCGCCTCAGCCACGTGAGCACCATGTGGTCCGTCTCAATAACAAACGCCACTCCGTCGATGTAATAGTCAAACTTACGGAGAGCGAAAACTATCGCGAGACACTCTTTCTCTGTTACAGAGTAGTTCCTCTCCGCCGGCGTCAACGAACGGCTCGTGAACGCAATCGGTCGGAGGGTACCTCCATGCTCCTGAAGCAAAATTGCTCCTAACCCCAGGTCGCTTGCGTCTGTTTGAATCACAAACTCTCTGTTCAAATCGGGTAGCTGCGGTTGAGCCGTGTTAGCCAGCAACTTAGTGAGGCGATGCAGTGCGGCCTCCTGCTCTTGACCCCAAGCCCAACGCTTGCCTTTCCTCAAGAGCTTTGTCAAAGGCGCCTGCACTGCCGCGCAGTCTGGAATGAATTGGCGATAGAAGTTCGCCATCCCCAGAAAGCGCCTCAGCTCGCCGATGTCTTTCGGCGACGGATAGCTGACTATCGCTTCAAGCTTACCCTTATTCGGCAAAATGCGACCCTCGTCAAGCGTGAATCCCAACAATGTTATTCGGGTCGCCGCAATCTGAGCTTTGTTCGGGTTCAGAGTGATGCCCGCAGACCTCAGCCTTTCTAGAACGTCTCTTAAGTGGCGCAAGTGCTCATCGAACGTTTTCAAGTAAACCACTATGTCGTCTAGATATGCGAGGGCGTGCTGCCACTTTGCATCTCCCAGAACTTGGTCCATTAGCCTCTGATAAGTAGCGGGAGCCCCCACCAAGCCAAAAGACATTCTCCTAAATTGGAAAAGTCCCCTGTGACATGTGAAAGCTGACTTCTCTCTGTCCCGCTCGTCCATTTCAACCTGAAAATGTCCACGACTAGCATCGAGCGTCGTAAAGTACTTCGCCCCGCCTAGGTTGGATACTAACGATGAAATGGATGGAAGAGGGTATGCGTCCTTCTTCGTAACCTCATTCAGCCTGCGGTAGTCTACACAAAGGCGATATGTATCATCCTTCTTTGGAACTAGAACAACCGGGAAACCCCATGGGCTGTTTGACCTTTCGACCACGCCTGTGTCGATGAGTTCGTCCAAGGCGGCGTCAAGTGCCTTCCGCTTGGCCAAGCTAATCGGTCGGGGATTGCATTTCCAAGGTCGTGCCTCACCCGTGTCAATTGTGTGCTTGACCAGCGTAGTGCGGCCCGGGCGGTCAGTGAAAATCGCGTCGTACTCGTACAACAGCGACGACAGCTGCACCTTTTCCCTTTCTGGCATGCTGTGTGCTTCTGCCAAAAGCGTGTGCACTGACCTTCCCTGTACCACGGCACATTGTTCTGGCGGGGTTACTCGCTTACTCCGCGTGCTTTCCTCCTCTCTCACTCGCGCTGCTCCCTGCGATTGGCATGCCGTTGTCAATGCGGGTGCTTTCGAGAAAAGCTTTAGCGCGTCTCCGTCGCGCTCTCGGTAACCTCCTCTTGCAATGTCAATGACAATCCGTGACTTGGCGAGAAAGTCTCGACCCAGGATTAGAGGCATTGACAACCCGGGAAGATGGACGAAGCGTTGTCGCCTCACGCGTCTTTCCCAGCGGATCACAAGTCTAGCCGCACCGCTCGATTGCGCTGTGCCCGAAGCAAGGCGGAAGGTGGTGTTGGTTTGTCTCAAGCGTATATCTTGCAGAGATGGTGCAACACCTCGTCCCCAAATAATGAAGCGCTTGCCCCAGTATCCAAAAGTGCTACAAACTTCTTTCGAGCTATCGTTAACTCGATTAACGGTGCGGGCGAGTCTACGGCATCACCTGCGCGACAGACTGTATAGCTATAGGTGCTAGTGATCGGAGCGCATCGGTAAGACTACTGATCGCCGCGCGGTGCCCGACGTGGTTCACCGGCGGCGTCGTCCGTTTCCCGAACCGCGTGTTCGCTCCTGACCCGGCGTGCGGTCGCAGTCGCGGGTGATGTGCCCCGGTGCGCCGCACCGGAAGCAAGGACCGCGGAAACCACGCCGGGCCAGGCGCTCGTCGCCACGATCCCGTGGGCCTCGCTCCGCATTGCGCCGCTCGTCTGGGCTCGTCTCGACCACGTGCTCCTGCCGCGGAACGTCACTTGCAGGCGCAGCACGGGCCGTACGAAGCGCGTAAGCGTAGGGGTCCAAAGCGCGGTCTGACAGTTCCCAACCACGCGGTACGTGCTCATCAGCGAACGATGCTGACGCGTTACCCCTAAACGCCTCTGAGCGGACCGCGCCACCGTTCCACGCGCAGCGAGGCTCGAGTGACTGCGCTGCGGGTGGAGGCGGGCGATACGCTCGCACCGCGAGGATGTCCCCTTGTATGCGCTTCGCTTCGGCGGCGAGCTCTTCTAGGTCTGCGAACTTGCATCCCCTGAAGTGCGCTGCAAAAGTCGGGTGCGCTTGCCCTGTAACGCGCTTGACTTTCTCCGCGTTGGTGGCGAGAGGGTTAGCGAGGCGATAAAGTTCGTCCATCGTCCGTACGTACTCCAGCAAGGATTCGTCTGGATGCTGGGTGCGTAGCTCCAACTCCCTCCTCAAACGCCACTCGTAATTCGCCGGAAGGAATTCGTCGCGGAAACTTTCGCGGAACTCTTCTACCGTGCGGGCGCGATGTCCGGTCAGTCGGAACCATCGGGCCGCTTGCTCTGTCAGCGACACCGGGACCGCACGCGCGAGAAGTTCGGCGTCGGGAAGCCCCATTGCCTGCTGACAGTAGAGCAATCGGTCGAGATACTCATTTGCGCTCCTGCAGTCGTGGTAGCCACTGTAGGTAGGCATGTCTACCTTGACACGTGGTCCCGCACTTTGCGAAGGAGGCTGCGCTGTGTTTTGCAATGCGCTGGCTAAGCTCTGCATAACTGACAGCGCATTCTGCAAGAGTACCTCGCTCGAGGGCACACTATTGCCCGAAGACGCGACCACATCTGCGGCTTGTGCCGAAGCAACATGTGGCGGCATCTCGCTGTTCGCGTCGCGAGGTGACGGGGCGCCCGGCGTGGCGCTCTCCGTCGTAGGCCTGATCCCTCCTAACGCGGTCGCTGCAACACCTTGGTTGTCCCGCGTGAAACAACCAAAATTTACGCTGTCGGAAAGTCCAAACAATGCCCCCGCGTTAGCCATAGGATCGACATTCTGCGACGTGACATCAGACAACATGAACAAATCCTGGAATTCAGACGTGCCCGTTGTCCTATGTTGACGGAGCGTCGGTAGTCACTCGCGCCCACAAAACTAGCCGCGTTGCCAAATTCGTTAACGTTTGGTGCCAGATGAGGGTGTCCACTCTACGCACGGCTGGTGCAGAAGCCTAGCTCCGGTCCCAGCCGCAAATAGTCGTACCGTGCACGGGTCAACGTCCCCTTCCCGTAGCGCGAGTCATCGCAGCTACGACGGGTTCGGGCGAATAAGGCAACAGGCTAAAACAACAAACAACACTTTATTGCTACGTTAGCAATAACGCATAAATGTCGCGTAGAGGGATAGTCCGCTCTCGTAGAAAACAAAGGGTAACGCTTACACCTTCGGTTGATGATCGGCTGGCGGGTCTCGGGGCGGTGAGGTGTTACCTCGCAGGTCAGCAGGGCACCAGAGACCGTCTGCCTGTCTGCGCGGTTGTTTTATTCACCTCCCGTGTCCCTCCCCACGGCGAGGGTTGTTTCCCTCGCAGGGCGAGTTCCCTTTCCCGCGAGCCGGGATGCGAGGATTGGCGCGAGGAGTAGCGGGAAAGAAGGGGTTGTCCGGAAAGGGCGACGGTGCTCCTCTCCTAGTGGTCCCTCGGCTCCCGCCGTCAGTTCGCGATCGCGCCAGCCTTAAGGAAAGGAAATGGGCGCGCGTGCTCTCCCATAAGACATACAAAAATACAGTTTTGGAATAGTCCACATCGGAAGAATCACCGCACAACTCATTAGCAGCAGAGAAACCGGCACCCACTTCCATAGTGTAAGCAAACTGTGTGATAGAGCACACGGAAGAAAACTATGTGGTTGTGTGCCCGTCTGGAAAGCAAAAAGAGTGAAAAAGCTATAATAATCATTCATCTTATTGCCAACGAGACAGAGTTAGTGTTCCCGAGTGCCCAAAACAGGAAGCGCAAACACGGTGGCATTGTTTGTGTAATTTAGCGCTGCATGGAAACAGATGTAATTGCGCCCTGGGAGCAATAAACGAGAGAGTAACAAGGAGAAAAAGAATGGAGGCAAAAGAGAAAGTAGGTGTTATCTGCCACATTGCATCAAAGCATACAACAAGAACATGGGGGGTGTGAATCTTGCGGACAGGTACGTGTCCAATTACAGGACAAAGATCTGTACCAAAAAGTCGATTATTGGGGCATTTGTCCACTTACTGGTCCCAGCGGTGATAAATTCCTAGATCGCACACAGGAATGATGGCAAGCCTATGGATGTTGCGGCAAAGGACCTTCTCGTGCAATTCAAGCTTACAAACTGAGTTGTGGAAACTCCGGTTTGTGGGCACGTGAAGCAAATGCAAGAAGTCGAAAATGCAGTAGAGCTGGATATTGAATTTCACCGGTCTACTGCGGCCCCTATATGTACCAAGGTCATTTCAATACCACCAAATAAGGCCCGATGTCACATGCATGGACATTTTCCAGACCATGTGCCCCTCAAATATCTGATGGCACAATCAAGGTCGCAGTGGAAAAACCCACGTTAAATGCGCTAAATGTGAACAGCCTTCTAAACAGATATTGCTTTCTTGATTTTCACTCAGCTTCTTAGCCCTGTTGTACACAAATGGGTACCGCCTTTTTCTCCTCGGAAATTGCAGTTTTCATTTTCTTTTTTCTTTTGAGAAGTGTTTTGTGGCCCTAAAATGCTTACAAGAAAGAGTTCATATCAGTTTACTTTGTCTACTTTTTTCTCGGGTCTGAAGAGGTTAATATAGGTGGATGCCCGAGATGTAAACAACGTCTATATCAATCAGAAGTCCAATAAACAACAGTTCATCTGGCATCACCTCTTTCTATGGGCCACTTCTCCCCACATAGGTTGGCGGTCAAAGATATGCATGCAAGCATATTTATTTGTATGTTTGCAAATAGTATTGGTCACCACTGCCTTCAAAAAATAAAAGAATGAAATCACGCATGTTCGTAAAACATCTCGTGCTGCTCCTTAGTGCGGGGCCGAGGGGGCCACCCGGAGCACATCCGACAGCATCACACCACACCCGAGCAACATGTGGACCTTGTGCGTAACCAGAGTATCTCTCAGATTGTGCACAAAGGTCAGCAGCTACGCACGCGCAGGGTAGGAGACAACTTGAGGCTGTAAAGGAAACTAACCCCTGAATGGCTGTGGATGTCCCAGACTGACGCAAAGCATCATCGCCGTCAGAGCTTGAAGCTGAGGTGTTGTCATATTCGGACTCAAAGCTTGTTTCCTCGTCACTCAGTTCAGGTGTGGTTGCACGATAGTTTCGAGCGTTTCTCGCGACACAGGTGGGAACCCACGCGGGCATGACGACGGCACCATGGGAGCGACTAGCGTCACGTGATGTGCTCCATCGTCGGATTTAACAAGAGAAGCGACACCGAAACTGTTCAAAACTGGCTAAAAAGGCCACCTCCATACGTTGTACATGAGGCGGACCTTCGGAAATAAGTTCTGGTGGAATAAATCTTCCCTGACTCCAGCTCTCAGTCAATAGCTGAAATCAGTTTTTGGCAATTATTAGTGCTCAGCACTGTCATATTGCGAAGCTGACACGATAATTTGATATTTGACTGGCAAGGGTTCGTTTGATTACAGAATTTTGATGTTACTGAAGCATAACCACGAGTGGCATGCATTTCTCTCAAGTGTTTCAGCCAAGCGTACTTTCCCAACAACACACGCACATTGGTTCGCACAAAGGTCTGTCAAAGGTCACTGTGTTGCCAAAGTGGGCAAATTCAAACTGATTCTTAAAAAGTTCAGTGGCTCGACCTAACCACTAGGAGGTGCTAGTTGCACGAGAAACAAATCCAACATGCCAATATCGACGGTTCAAAGCATCAATCACTGGTGATTGATTTGAATAGGCGTGGTAACAAAACAGTTAAACATAGAGGCATGTCGTACATGTACAGCGAAAACCCTTTGGTGCCTGTTAAGTGATGCCGTACATGTACAGCGTAATCCCTCAAAGGGTTAAAAGAAGGTATTCTCCATCTCTGTGTAATGTGCAACTTTGATTTCACTTACTGTAGAGTGACATATTTCAACTGTACAGTTCACAATAAAAGTTCTGTACCACCTTGAGTACATAATTGAAATAGCTAATAATGATGTCCTGCTTATCTTTGACTGTATGCATTGCGGTCTTTATTAGCACAGAAACACATATTTTAAAGCACAAGCTCTAGCCACGTGTTTCTGTGCTAATAAAGTTAGTTATGAGAACAGTGCTGGTGTTCATGCCTCTTCTTTACCTCTGTTCTTGTTGTATCATGCTGAGTGCACTCAACATGTTTAACAGAATCCAACTCGCCCAAATGCTGACTGTAGTGAATCGATCATCTTGAAGCACACGTAAGTAATGTAAATAAGTAGTGCATAGAATCTGCAGGGCAGTGCATGCACAGCAGTAAACTATCGAGGTGTGCATCAAAATATAGACCGCACACACAACACGGATCTCTTCGAGCTGCACAATGAGGGATTTGTTTTCGTAAGCTTCACTGCTACACACTGATGTAATGTGAAGAAAACTAAATGCCATACTGTGAAGCATACTATCTGTGGCCATTTGTTGCTGGAAAGTGTATCACCACATTGCCTAGTACTGTACTTCAAGAGCATTCACAAGAAGTGGCTGATGAAAAATGAATACACACGTTAACTTTTACGGCTTCGACACAGCTGGATCATCTGAAGGCATGTGGTACTATTTTGCACTTGTAGTTATGTAGTACTAGCTATTTCGTGATCCTCTCAGAGTTTTGCTGCTTAGCACCAAAGGCTCATCGTCAGCCCGTCCAGTGTTCACTGCCAGGACGAAGGCCTCTCCCAGTGATCTGCAACCGAGCCTGTCCTGTGCGAGATGATTCCATGTTATGCCTAAAAGTTTAATTCCACCTAACCCTTTGCAATCCACGGCCGCACTTTCCATCTCTTAGTATCCCTTCTGATGGTCTAACTGCCTATCTGTTATCCGTCCTCCTCGTGTTGTCACCTGCGCAGGTCCATTTTTTTCCCTTTAATATATACTGCGATATCTGCTGCCCCTGTTTGTTCTCTGATCCACTTTGCCGTCTTAGTATCTCTTACGGTTACCCCTGTCACATTTTGTTCCATTGTGCGCTGTGTGGCTTCTTTTTGAGTTTCTTTGTTATTCTCTAGGTTTCTGCCTTATTTGTCTGTGGTTCTTAACTTCTTCTCAAGTTTCTTTGTTGTTCTGCAACTTTAACAACATATGTGAGAACTGGAAAAATGCAGCGGTTGTACACTTTCTGCTTTAGTAACAATGGTAAGTTACCATTCAGGAGTTGAGAGTGCCTGCGATATGTGTACCAGCCTGTCGTTATGTTCTTTGGTGGATTTCCTTTGCATGAGTAGGCCCCTCTGCTAATATTTGGCCTAGATAGACATACTCTTTTACTCACAAGGGTCCAGTTTGCTTTTGTTTGCTATCATACAGGAAAACTTGGGACATTTTTGGTCTAGTCAGTTCATGGAAATCATTCGCATTTGCAGGGGTGAGACAGCTGCACATATTGTGCATTTTTGATATGATTCCGTTTTCCTGCGCCAAGCTGCTCCAAAAGCATAAAAATTGCAAAAATTGCGCTGAACTGCGCCGAAACGGCCTCACAAGCAAGAGTTTTCAAGCCCGCGTCAGTTTCAGCATGGGAAAACGTAACTTTAGAAGCAGCGCCAGGGATACGTTCGCAGAACACGTTAACGTGCCCAAGCGTGTCGTTCTATGCGCTTTTTTGATGGAGGTGTAGACGTGCGGGCGTTGTTTGCATGATAAATATGCGTATTCACTAGAAAACAGAAACAAAGGCGCATCTACAATACGAACTTGTATATTTAAACAAAAGCGTGTGAGGCGAACGAAGCAGCAGCGACGAGGCGACTGCCGTAACTTGGGTGCGGCCGCTGTGTTTCCAACGCACGTGCTTGGCGGGTAAACAGAGACGATCGGCCAAGGTCAGGGATGTGCTAGCTGTAACTCGAGTTCACCGGATGCATTCGGTGCCAGCACAGTAAACACTACACGCCGTCAACGTGTACTTCGAGCCTTGAGCACGCTCGCTCGGCGCTGTTGCTATAGAGGCTTCCATAGTGCTGTGATAATTGCCTCTGAGCGGTTGTAAATATGTGTGACCCCCCCCCCCCCAAAATGCACTGCCCCTCCACTGGCTTGCTGCTTCTCGGTTGGCTGAGTGTTCTGGGTCTACTGTCAACTGTCGCGTGGCGGGATTATTCACTCTCAGTTTCTGTGCATAGCTTGTTCCTCTGCTAGCTACGGTTTTGGTGTCGACGCTGCTGCATGTGTTCTCCTGCAATGAGCAAAGGTGAGTATTTTTTGTTTGGATAGAGTGAATATTTCCGGCTGCATGCGTTAACCTCGTTAAAACATACCTGCCGTGAACGCGGCATAACTACGCATTAAACGGTAGTAGGCACTAACCACCAAGTTCAAATTTGCATCTCCTGGCATGCGCCGACGCCGTCGAGGAGGAAATAAATGCAGTGCCACTGTAAATAGTGCCTCAAGTGCGTACGACAAAGCCTTTTTTGTTTGTTCGTTTGCCACAGTGTTGATTCGGGCTTTCTCGTACGACCGTCCTATACCACATGGTGGCGACATCAAGGAGTGTTTCAAAACTATTACAGGGTTTCGAAACTAATTACGCTTACAATGGCATTACGCTCGCAGCGCCGTACACGCGCGCATTTGACGACGTAGTGTCCGAGCAGTAAGGTTTCTCGGCGCTCGCGACACATTCTTGAAGGTGGTCCCGCACAAGGTAGCAGCGAACGGTGGTGGAGCGCGCTTTTGTTATCACCTATTAAAAGCGTGCGGTACACTTGACGCTACGCCACCCGCGTGGCCGAGCAGATAGCTGGAGGCGCTTTATTGTGATGGGGTGCTTATAGGCGTACGCAGGGTTCCTTCCCCTTCAGGGAGGGTGAAGGTTCGTCGCAGCGCCCCCCCCTCCCGATTAAGTCAAAGTATGGGCAGTATAGGGCAAACTTTGCCCCCCCCCCCCCCCCCCACCCCGTGCGCATGACTATGGGGGTGGTCATACTGGCACGTTCGTCGGTGGTCGCCATACCGCTTTTGTTCTTTCCTGATGTTACGCGAGAAGGCGTTGCCGCAATTGCGTGCTAGTTGGAATCGTTCAATGACCGGTCTCTGCCATTACCGAAAAGACTGAACACCTTTTGCGGCACACTTAGACTTGCGCGATATCAGGGGTGCAGTTAAAATAGTGCATTAATAGTAGAAAATTAAAGTAACAGTTGTCTAGAAACTTCACTTGTACTAGATTTGTAAATGGGCAAAGATTTTCACAGCTCTTGGTAAATTATTAGTGAGTAACTGACCATCGTCAAAAATAAGCTCTCACCATACTTCATATGCTCATTCGCAGGGCAGTCCACAAACTGCAGCAGCTCCGTGCTCGCTTAAGTGGACTGCAACAATGACGTCATTGGTCTTTGGTGCAAGCAAATCATCAAAGATACCGAAGCTGTGTGCATACTGTGCAATACCACAATTTCTTGTCTTATGCATGGTGTTGCAGCTGTCAAGCGCCATGCAGGAACAAAAAAGCATCTCGAAGCGACAGCAAAGCACAGAGATGGCAGTGGTATTTTGAAGGCGCCCAAGATGGTGCAGGCCACGATAGACTTCTCACAAGGAAGACCCCTTGAATCACTGCAAGATCGTGTTGTTAAGGCTGAGGCAGTATTTGCCCTGTCCGTAATGTCCAAAGGTATACCATATTCTTGGGCAGACACTGCCATCGAGATCTACAAGGTGATGTTCTCCAACAGTGAAGTTGCAAAGAACTTTAGCTGTGGCAGACATAAGTTGTCATATGTCACCTCTGATGGACTTGGACCATACTTTAAGGCTAAGGTCATCACGGAGCTGTGTCGGCCAGCTGTTTTCTATTCAGTGATATTAGATGAGGCAGCCAAGCCCGAACAGCGAGTGCAACAATTGGACATCCAAGTGAGGTACTTCTCGGAAAGTAAGAAGCAGGTTACTGTTGAGCATCTTGTGTCATTTAACCTCGGTCGGGCCACAGGAGACATTATAGTTGAGCATATTGAAGAGGCATTGGCCGAGCTGCCAAGAAATTGTTTGCTCTGCTTTTTTAGTGATGGTCCCAACGTAATGAAGAATGTGAAAGCAAAGAGTGAATGCCAACTCACTTGACATTGGTGAGTGCAGCTTACACAAAGTTCACAATGCGTTTTCCAAGGGACTTGATGTGTTTTCTTCAGATGTGGAGGAACTAGCGCGGGATGGTTATTGTTACTTTAAACATGCTGTGCGCGCAGAAGCCATAAAAGAACAAGATGTGCTGGGTATAGCACCCCACGTGTTTCTTCGCCATGTCTCAAACCGGTGGCTGACACTGCAAGATTCGCTGTCTCGCATTCAGGAGCAGTTTCCGGCACTTCGTCGCTTCTTCTTGAAGGATGCTGTTGCAAACAGGCGATCTGACGCCCAGACCCAGCATAAGCGTCTTGCTTCAGCTTTCAACAGCAAAACGCTTTATGCAAAAGTTCTCTTCCTGAGGAATGCTGCCGAACTATTTGCCGGGTTTCAGAAGCTGTTCCAGAAGCAGGAACCACTTCTTCATTTTCTTCATTAGGAACTTCTGGCATTAGTGCAGCGGGTGCTTAGACGGGTTCTGCGTGGCGAAGCATACTGTGAAAAAAGTGCGCAAGACCTAATACAGCTTGACTTAGATGACTCAGCACTCTGGAAGGCGCGTCCAGAGCTTGGCACAGACACCGAGAAAGCGATGGAGGATTGGGATCCGGCAGAAAAAAAAAGCATTTCGCCTTGGGGCTCGATCTTTTTATTTGGCATGCAGAAAGGCACGTTGCAACTTGGCATGCCGGCGTGAGAAGCTTGCTCTAGACAACACGGAAATTGGGCGTAGAAGAGATTGCACTCGCGAGCCGAGGGCATCACGCGTGAAACAAAGTTTCGGTTCGCCGTCGGGAGAACAGCCACGGCAACTATCCTGAAAAAGTATATCAAGCTTGCAAGTCCGCCTGTTGGCGGCAAAGGCGAAAGCTCAGTCGTGTCTCAAAGCATTGTTACTTGCAGGCGAATCGAGGTTGCACGCGCAATATCTGCACTCTACGACGAAGCAGCTATTTTCCCAACGGAGACAAACAGCGGACGCGGACGCCCCTCCCGTACGTAGCGGAGCGCGCATGTCAAGCGGCCGAAGGGGCTTCTCCGTCGACCACGCAACCGCTCCCCCTCCTCACACCACGCACCCGCTACGGTCCCTAGAATATACTTTCTAGTCTGCTGTCTCCACGCCGTCCCCATGGAGGGCCGCGTCCGCGCCGCGGATGCATGCGCAGGGGGCGCTGCAATCCATCGGAGCGCCTGCACGGTGCATGTCGCGCAGGCGGAATCTGTGGAGTATCGCGCCTTGCCGTTTATTTTGCGCTCCCGCATGAACTACACGTTTTCGTTCTCTTCGTGTGGGCAGAGACTGTAATGTCTTGAACCGACCAAACATATTGCACTCAACGTCGTCTCTTGTCTGGACACTGCCGTAATCACACTAAGATCAGTGGTGGATCTAGACACTCATTTAAGAGCGCGCGGTTGCTTGAAGCAAAACCAAAGGGCGAAAAATTCATGTTTTTTTGTATTAAGGAGTTACTCTGATCACAAGACTGGCATCATAATATATATACTGTTAAGTTGTCCTTACGATGGTTACAAACATTTCTAAGATAAGTTTTTAATAAGCAAACAGTTCTGAGAGTAAAAACATTACAGTAAAAGCTCGTTAATTCGAATTTCACATGGACACCCAATGAGTTCAAAAAAAACCGAATTCGAACTAACAAAATTCATTGAAAAAACAGCAAGAAATGAGACCGGGTTGTTGGAAGATCACTCAAAACATTTATTTGCGAAAATAATTAGTGATCTTGTGATCACTGTCTGCTTCTCTTCTTTGAATGCGATCGCCATAGCCTTGTTTTCCAACGCGCGGACGTGGCGGAAAGCATCCTCTTCGCCTTCCTCGAAGCTGAAGATAGGCGTGCGACACGCATAGCCTCCATTAGCTCCAAAGCTGAGGGCCGCGTCGGCGCCTCATCCTCTTCGTCATCCGCACCTACATCGACGACAGGCGCTTCTCCGCCAGTAACCTGCGCGATGATATCGTCGGTGATTGTGCCGCAGACCGCTGCACAGCGATGTGCATCGACGTAGTCGTTGAAGCTCACGTCCTCCAGCGCATCCCGCAGTCCGGCAGGAATGACCGCGGCCTCGCGCTCGTCGGGCTCGCAAGCTGTGCCAGCGCCGGCGCTGGCTGTGCCCTCGCTGGCCACACAAAAGCCACTGTGGCGGAAGCAATTGGCAACAGTTGTTGCCGTGACCTGATCCCAGGCCCGCACCAACATATGCAAGGCCGTGAGCAGCGTCACATCGTAGCCTTTCGTACCGGCGGCGCACAACGCCAAACGCTCCAACATGTGGCGCCTGTAAAAGCACTGTCCATTGGTTGCAGGGCTGCTGTTGTGTTCGGCGGCAGAAACGAGAGCTTAATCGCCTTCAAGTCCACATCAACCACGTGCGCCAAGCAGTTGTCGGCTACCAAGAGCACCCTTCTGTTAGTTAATTCAAACTTGCGGTCGAGCTTTATCAGCCACTGTTTGAAGATTTTCCGCGTCATCCATGCCTTGCAGTTGGCTGTATACTATGCCGGTAGTGTGCGGATGTTCTTGAAGCAACGAGGCTTCAGGGCCTTCCCTATGATCATCAGTGGTAGTTTTTCGGTCCCGGTCATGTTTGCTGCGACCAAGACAGTAACGCGCTCTTTGCTTCTCTTCCCGCCAGCACAGTTGTCGCCTTTGTAGGTCAACGTTCTGCTCGGCAGCAGCTTATAAAATAATGCAGTTTCGTCGGCATTAAATATATCGCGCGGCGAATACGCGTGAAGGTGTTCTTGCGAAGCACCGCTTTGCCACTTTGCGCATGTCTCGCTGTTCACTTCTTTGCCTTCGTCAGACACGGTGTGGAACACAATCTCGTGCCTCTCTCGGAAACGATGGAGCCAGCCCTCTGAAGCTTTAAAATCATCAATGTTCAGGCGAAGCGCATAGTCTGCTGCCTTCGCCATAACGATAGGGCCGCTCAGTGGGATGTTTTGGCTCCTCATTTCCTTGATCCACGTGAGCACTGCGCGCTCCAATTCTGGATGCTTCGCCGAGCGGAGCCTCTTGCGACTGCCAGTGAACGCATCAGTTGCGTAGGCCTCCTCAATCGCTCTCTTATTTTTTATATATGTTGAAAGAGTGCTTTTGGGGATGCCATGCTTCCTTGCGATTTCAAGCTTGCTTGTTTTGCTACCGTCCACTTCACGAAGGATTTCTACCTTCTCCTTGAGCGTTTTGGTGCTCTGTCCTCTTCTGCGAGAAGTCATACTGTTGTAGTAAGTGCGGATATGCTAGGTCCAGCAGCCGAAGGCAACACCATCACAAAACCCACGACACGGCACCAAATGACTCCGTAGCTCTGACGTCCACGAGGCCTAGCGACTGAATGTGCGGCACACAAAGGGCACAGAGACGCCAGAGACGACACAGACACGTCCGGCACGAACGACCTCACGATGCGAAGAGCGAGCGAGCGAGCACCATCAGTGACTCCACGTATCCGGGCGGCGTGCGCTGCCATGTGTGCTGCGCTCAGCACTCGCGCCATCTATCATTGAGCCATAAAAGCCCGCGGCGGCAGTATAAACTACAACCACGCAGCGGTGCGCAGTTCGAATTATTGATAGAGGAGCCGATGCGCGCGTGAACTAATGAGTTCGTTAACCCATAGACGCCTATATATCGTGGCCGGACCATGGCCATCAGTTCGAATTAATGAGGTGCGAATTAACGAGCTTTCACTGTACTTCAGATATATTTAGTGAGCTAAGTCTCATAATCGTAAAGGTTGGTTCTCGATGTGTTACGGTGACAATAAACGCAATGCAGTTCTCCGAATGGGTGAGTATATTAATTACAGACATCGTAATGTTGGCAAAGATTTTTTTTTTCAACAATAAGCGAAGTTGATACGATTTCGCTCAAAGTATTATTAGATCTATTTACTGTCCGACAATATCTATATATATATATATATATATAGACAAATCTTTATTTTCGTCTTTGCTGGGGTCCAGGGAGGTGGCAGCCGGGAGACTATACAGCCCTACAATGACGCCACAAATAAGTTGCACTCCTACGGGCTGAGATATTTACGGCAGAAGCTTGGCACATCAGAACCATGTGTATCAGCCGAAGAACAGACATATGGGATCTTTTCCACGAGTATCTTGCCACAAGGTTCAAAATTATAAAATGAAAGAGGTGTTGGCTTTCATAATGTGCGCTGTATTTGGTTGTTGGCTCCTCCATTGAAACTGTAGGTTCGTTCTGAAACTATAGGTTCGGGAAATAGGCGCAAAGCGCGGCACAAGAACACATTCGTGGCACAGGAAATACTTAACCAGATGTGTCATTCAGTGTCAATTCGTCGACTGCTCGCGCACTGCACATGTCTCGCGCTGCTTATTTCTTTCGTTTGCTTTTTTTTTTTGAGGTGTAGGGATAGCTGACCGTTTTCTCGCATTGTAGTACAAGGTATTCGAAATCGGTCACATTTCCAAAACAGAGAACACACGACAGACTCACGCTGCTTTCTGCCTTTCGGGTTTTCACGTTTAGGTTGTTCTTCGGTATACGTCTCCCTTTCGCTAGCGGGTAGCAAGCACACATGTCCTCATTAAAGTATAGAAAATAGAAATACTATTTTTTATGCACTTTAGACCACGGAAAGAGAACCTAAAGCATTCCTCCAACAAGCGACGAGGATTCGTCACTGTACAATGGCTTCACGTAAGAAAGCAGAAGCAGATGGTTTCACTCCTTCCAGGCTGTAAGCCGACGAGGAAGGTCGAGAAAGCTTGTGGCCCCGTGGAGCCAACTCAAAGCTTTATTAAAAATATGAACATGTTAATTAGAATAATGACCTCCCGAACGCCAAAAAAAAGCCCTCTACCCAAATTCGCCTAACTGGGCGTTTCTGAAAGAATTTCTGCGTTATTGAAAAGAATGGGAGGCACATGCCACGAACACAATTGGTGGTTTCCTTTCATCGAGCACAGCAGAAGGGCTCCATGTCACAATTGAGAGCACAGTGCAACTGCTCGAATTCCTCAGGTCTGCTGGTTTTAGATATTTGATGAGCTCAAATTTAAACAAGGACAAGCTGGAAAATATATTTGGGAATGTTCGGCAGTCCTCTGGCACAAATGATCGTCCCACTGTTGCTCAATTTTTGATTACTATAAATGCCCTTACATTTTATAACCTCGCAAGACCACCAAAGTCGGGGAACTGTTCAACGCAAGTAATCAGCTCTCTTTTATCTGGGAATGACATAAAGTGACACATGCCTGCCACAATTGACGTCGTTGACAGCCTCATTGATGGTGGAGATTTCAGTAGCGCGGAGATTGCACTAGCGTCTGGCACAGACCACAGTGCATGTGTGGGAAAAAAAGCCACGATATGCTGACTTACTATATTGCTGGTTATGTGGCGCGTAAGACACTAAAGAAGACACAGTGCGAGACTTGCGCAACATGTCTCACATCGAACAGAAACACAGCAACGGGGAGTGATCTGGCCTCCCTATTCACAGCTCACTTTGATAACGGAGGCCTGATATACCCCTCCGGACCTCTCAAAGCAGCTATTGCAAAACTTGAAAATAGTATTACCACTTATTTCAGCGTGAGTAAGCTGCGTCAAAAGAGCATTGTGGATTTCAGCGCTTTCTTAAACAATAAAACAGATTTGCCTCATCTGGGATGTGAAGAACATTCAAATTTCATCACAAAAAGCTTCATGAAGTTCTACATTTTACTTAGATTCCGCCTCTTCACGAAATCACTGAACAGCGAAAGAGAAGTAAAGCGGCAAAGAATGAAGCTGCTAAAGTTTAGAAGATGCAATTAAATGACGCTGACGAAACCCATCTCAAGGAACGAATAAAGATTAAAAATTCTGATGCTCTCAATTCTGTCTCGTGAAGTGATAAGCAGGACGGATGCACTGAGGGATGGTGGTCATCACTGGGAATCTTGTGTGACGCCAGACTTCATGCTCTTCTGCAACTTTAACTAGCGCTAAGGTATTTCTTACTTATTTGTGCTCAATGTCACGTTTTGTAATAAAAGCAAACACCGCAGACCTTCGACGTGAAAAGGTAAGCAAACGCGAGAGCGCGGTTGTAAACGGCTCCGCCAGCCCGTCCGTAAGCGAGAGTCGCGGAAGGGGCGTCTGCTCAAGGAACTCCGATTGCCCGCAGCGCCACCGCCGCATGCATCCCCGAGAGGCCGCGGCGGAGAGCGGAGACCGCAGACTAACCAGTATATTCTAGGGACCGTACAGCCGCGGACCCGCGCAACGCCGGGCTGCTGCCTCCCACCGCCATCGCTTTTTTTTTTTTTCTCCCCCCGCTCCTTGTCCGTTCGTTCTGCGTCCCCTCCTCCTTCGTAATACCGTCGCCGCTCTCTCCCCTGCTGGCGTATCTCCGCTAAAAAGCACGCTAGCTCCCTCGCATCTCTGAGAACGTTCCGGCAGCTGCATTATAACCGGTCTGTCATCTCGGGGGACTGCACAAAAAGCGGTATACGTATACATGGAGCTCTATGGGGGGGGGGGTAAACGGGAGTCAGAAAAAGCCGCATTATAGCCGGTACTTCACTGTAAGCGGTTACGTTATAAGTGGTCTGAGCTGTACCGTACTTAATCGAATGTAGCTTGCACCCAGTTTTCAAGAGTTCTAAATAAAAATGCACCTGTGCGTAATGTTACAAGTTCTTTTGAAACTGTGGCATGCCGCTATCTTGACAATCAGAAAAAAAAAAGGCAAGCACAATGCACCCTCATAGGAAGTGAAATTTATTCTGCTGGCAGTTCTTTTCCTTCAGTGATCCACTTTTGCTAGCTTTAAGGTCGCTTCTGGATACACCTTGATTGCATGCCATTTCAAGGGCTGTTACCTCAATAAGCTCGGTCTACATAGAGCTGCTTGAGAATGTGTGAAAAATGAAAGAGAGTGAAGAGTGCGCGTGTGTCAGGTGCGGGTCTCGGAGGCTGTGTAGTTGCCGAGAGAGGAACTAGATGGCGCGAGTGTCAAGTGAACAATGAGAGGGCGTGCGTGTGCACGTGGGAAAATGAGAGAAGAGAGACTGAGAGGGACGCAAGGGGTCGGACTTGTGGCGTGGGTGAATGAAGGGTTGTGTGCTGAACGTTGCCGATTGTCGAGTGTGACAAGGGGGGCCTCATCCGGGATCGACATGGCAACGGAAATGGAGACAGTGAATGTGCCAGAGGAGCTGCTGCAGCACTTGCTGGGGCAAACAAATGGCTCCACCACACAGTACGAGCAAATTGCGGCTGCTGTCAGACAAAGACTAATGACGGCCGACCCCATGCCTGCGGGCTCCATGACGGCGGCAGTGGCAGTGATCCAACCGGCGGGTGACTGCGGTCCTCGGGAAGTCAGCCCCCGAAGTTCTCGTGATTCAACGATGTGCAGTCACCCGAGGAGTTCCTGGACCGGTTGGAGACCTTTTGTCTGGTAAATGGTGTCGCCGCTGACAAAAGGCTTACCACAGTGTGCCCCCTGCGCTGGAGGGGAGTGCGAAGTTGTGGCTGCGCTTCATCAAATCCTTTGCATCTTGGTAGGTCTTTAAGACGGCGTTCATCTTGCAGTTCTCCTCCATTGACGCGAAGCGGCGCCTGAAGCAGGAACTTGAGCTCAACACCCAGAAGAAAATTTAAAAGAACTTATTTACACGATTGCGGCCTATTATGACCGGGTTGGCGGTGAAGTGCCGGAATCAGAAAGAGTCGACTGCGTGTTGTGGCAAACGCACCCACAACTCCAAGATTTGGTGGAGGGCAAACACTTCGCCAATCTCGGGGAGTTGGCAAAGGCCACTGACGGCCCATGGAGCGTTATTGGAGGCGGTTTCAGTACAAGCCACCGCCACCTCCAACCAATCAAGTTGCAAGGCACCTTGCCTTCCAGCCAGCTGGAAATGTGGCTGGCCTATCTGGGGTGCAGCCCAGCGTTATGGTGGCGGCGGCTGCAGCGCCGTTCCAGCATCGGTGGCATCTTACTGGCCATTGCACCCCGCGACGATACAGTCGTCCTACCACTGGGACCAGTTGCACAGATCGCCCACTTCTGCTGCAAGGTCACATCTCCCAACGCCGCCGCAGCCACAAGGATACCAACCGCTCGACTCCGGTAGAATTACCTGCCATTGCTGTGGTGGCGTCGGTCACGTAGCCCGCGAGTGCCCTTCAGGTCGGCATAGGAGCCCGCCCCGCTGCTACCGATGCAATGGAATCGAACATTTTCACTCACAGCGCCCGGGAAACAGGAGACGGTAGGTGCTACTCCGGCAAGAACCTACGAGACAGCGCCGCGGGTAGTGGTGTTGGCCGGCAAAAAAGGCGCCTCTCCTGGAAGTGCAGATTGGGCAGACTACATTCCTGGCCCTGCTAGATACGGGCTCAAGTGTGAGCTTGCTTGGAGGACCAGCGGCAAGGGTAGTGGAGGCGACGGGTGTCAAACTCGGGACATGGAACGAGCACTCCGATTGGCATCAAGTTGGTCGCAATCAACCACATCCTTAACGTGCAAGGTACATTGGGCCACGAGCAACCACATCCAACGCTTCCTGTGTGTGCCAGATTTGTGTCGGGACATTGTGCTTGGCAGAGACTTTTTCACTGCGACAGGCATATCCCTACATGTAGTGCAAGGTGGGTGGGCTATTGGAATTGACCTGCAGTGCATTGTGCCATTTGCTAAGCGTGACAAGGATATAACCACCACGCTTGTGATCAAAGAAGACGGCGAATCTTATTGTTTACAGGGCCTTTTTGAAGAAGTGCTCGTAGTCCCGGCCACAGGCAGCACTATTCTAGCTCACGAAGACATGCCAGCCATGAATAAAGTGCTCGGTGACTTCTAACATTTGTTTACTGCAATTCCTGGATGTGCCACTCTCGCTCAGCACTGCATTGACACTGGGGATAGTGCACCTACGAGCATCCAGTAAATGCTAAGAAGCGTCAAGCAGCTGCCTGGCGGGCCCAGAAGTCAAGTTATGACCGTCATCGACAGCCAACGATCATTAAAGACGGTGACCTTGTGCTCTTGGATACTCACACCTTGAGGGATGCGTCCAAGGGTGTTCCGGCTAAGTTGACACTGTGGCGAGATGGACCTTAACGTGTGGTCATGCAGGTTGATAAAAATGACTTCACCCTGAGTGACCCAGCTACGAGACGTCGTCGAACCATTGCCAGTGCCGATCAGTTGGTGCTGTACCACAAACCATTACTCCTCCCTTCCACCCTGGATTCACGATTTGAGGGGAGGGAGAGTTCTGATAGATGAAAGGGAGTGAAGAGTGCGCGTATGTCAGGTGCGGGTCTCGGAGGCTGTGTGTAGTTGCCGGGAGAGGAACTAGATGGCGCGAGTGTCAAGTGAACAGTGAAAGGGTGCGTGTGTGCATGCGTGAAAATGAGAGACAGAGAGGGTCCCAAGGAGTTGGACATGTGGTGCAGGTGAATAAAGGGTTGTGTGGTGAACGTGGTTGCCGATCGTCGAGTGTGACAAACGCCTGCAAGCTTGTTATTGAGGTCCGGATGTTTTCCCATTTTTGTTCAGTAGAAACTTTTCACAGTGGATGTGCAGCTGAAGATTTCCTTCCTTTGTTTGCAGTGCTCACGGACAGAGATTTCGGGCACGCAAAATAGACGTGATGCAGCTGTCCTCAGGGTGCAAGACAACGTAGCATGTATTAGCGCGGCACATAAAAGAAAGGGACAGGACACAGACGTAGAGATAGGTAGGCGCTACCTATCTCTACGTCTGTGTCCTGTCCCTTTCTTTTATGTGCCGCGCTAATACACGCTATGTTCATGGATGACCAACTCGCCCGATCAGCAACCGTTCTGTGCTAAACAACTTTCCTTTTATATGAGCGTTCATAATGAAGGTGACGCGTCACCATTTCCACTTGGCTGGGAACAAATTTCAAGCAGAGAGACCATAGGTACAGTGTAAAACGGTCTGTACCTGTAGTTACTGTACCGTAGTTGAGCACGACATTATAGTGCCTAGAATATACTGGCTAGTGTGCTGAGGCCGTGCACTCGCGTGGTCACTGCCCTGATGCCTTCCTACAGTCATTGCATGGCGGCGCTGCAATTCTCTAAGGTGGGTCACACATCCGTGGCTCCTCCACTTTCGGCTGCGTAGCACTGCGTTTTCTGCTGTGAATTTCAAGACACTTGTCCAGACGGAGGAAAGCTTGGCGTCAAATTACTGCCCGCAGAAAACCCTCAACTGGCTTGGCACTACAAAATGACGAACTGTTTAACATGTAAACTGTCGTCCTTTATGAAAGGGAACTTGTGAGCACGTGGCCTGTGCTCTGCGGCGATTGTTTTCAGCTCCATCAACCGCGAACTGAAGAAAGCTCGTCCGGTTTTGGCGTCATCTATTGAAAAACAAAATAACGAGTAATGACCGTGGACTAGCACTGCTAGATCCCTCTCCGATCGCGCGACGTGCGATGCCTGCAGCCTGCGCCATGTTCGCGCACCGTGCTCGATTTGTTGGCAATAGACAATGCGCTGCAGGCATTGCCGATCAGAGAGGGAGTGTAATCTAGCAACACTAGTCCACCGGTCATAACTCGTTATTTTGTCTGTCAATAGATGATGCCAAAAGCAGATGAGCTTTCTTTAGTTGTCGGTTGATGCAGCTGGAAACAACTGCCGCAGAGCGCGGGCCACGCGCTCACGTGTGCCCTTTTATAAAGGACGATAGTGTACCTGGTACCTTACGTCATCTGCTAGTTTTCATCATTCGGTGCTTAACCACAAAATTTGCGAAACAGAAAAGTTAAATTGAATATCCTACGACAGACCCAACCTGCCAAATTAAAACAATCACCTAATGTTCAGACATTAGAAGCAATAAATCGCAATAAATCGCGCATCCGGGTTTGTAATCGCTCTTGCAGTAAATACCCTGTCAAAGGCCCTGCCCTTTTGAGCTCGTGATGCTAGGGTCCCAATTTGAATTTTTGCTTGCTTTTTTAAAAACTGTCATCTCGTTGATAAAAGTATGCGTCCTTGTCGGAGGAGCCGCAATTTGGTTTTAATATGCGCAGCTGTCAGTAGCGGGCCCGTCGCTGATGGCCCTGGCTTTGGAAGGCCCACTGTGAAGCGACTACGCACACGTCCGCCCCTTGCTTTCCAGGGTCAGTAGCTGACGATTAAAAAAAAAACAAGATCACAGTTTAACTTAAAAACAATGCGATACCAACAAATTGTATTGTCATACGAAGTAAAACTTGCAGCTAAGTCTTTTGGATCTGACCTCTCGTAACTCAACAAAACGATGGTTTAAGGGAATACGGCTGCTCCAGGGACCGAAGCGGTTGTCGTGTTGTCAGTTCTCTAAACACGAAGTAAGCGTTGTGGGCACAGCAAGTTTACGAGCAGTCTCCTGATGCCTCGAGATAGTGTGCGCGCCATCGGCTGCGCACTTCAAGTGATGCAGCCCCCCCCCCTCCCCTCACCTGGCGTCTCTTCATGCTCCGTACGAACTACGGGTGGGGCGTTTCCTTTCTGTTTGATGAGCAATCGACAGTAGGCTTCGCATGCGGGTTGATGTTATCGCACACGCACTCTGTGCGACGGAGACGGCCGGCTCCTTTCATCTCCGCTTCAGCCGCGTTCGTCGCTAGCTTTCACGAGGTTTTATGCGTTGGTAGAACATACGATGCGCAGGGTGATGTTATCAGTTTGGACTTTATACGAAAAAGTGACAACAGCAGCGACGGCCGAAACCCGTCGAGAGTGGCCATATAATTGCTATCGCAATAAAGAGAAAAAAAAACTGAGTAGCCATTCCACGCTGTGATGTGGATGACCAGCGAAGCTGTTTAGCGCACGGCACAGAGGTGACATGGTGGAGGCCATTTTCGTATCTAAGGCCAGGTTGTTAAGAGCCAGGCTGTTAAAGGGACACCAAAGGCAAATATTAAGTCGATGTTGATTATTGAAATAGCATTCCAGAAACCTCGTAGTGCTTGTTTCGTGCCCAGGAAATGCTTATTTTGAAAGAAAATCACGTTTTAGTGGTCCGCACGGCGTTAGCGCATTTCAAATCACCCGCCTGAACGGGCCTTCTGACATAGCAGTTGCCATGCCCAACGTTGTCCGCTTTTACTGCCCGGCCGCCGATGCTGCGGTTTCTTGTGCAACAGCGGCCATCAACCTTGCCAAGACGCAGCCACGGGCCACTCCGTAGCTGTACAGTTTACTGTAACTGAGGCTAGCTTCGCCAGCAGCAGCAGTTGAGTATCAGCAGTGCGAAACTAGCAAGAGCCAAGCACACGCTGCAGTACCCGATACCGAAACTACAACTGAGACGCGCAGCTCAACGAAAACGGAACTTTTGAACCACTCGCGCCGTTCCCCATGGTAATGCCAAGAGGTTATTTTTTCCATGAATCAAACACAAACGAACAAGCAGCATTTTATTACATCTTGTGATGCCCGGAAGGTTCTTTTTTTATCGCAACTAGTTCGATTACTAGAGGTTAATTGTACTCGGGACTCTTGATGTCATCGGGATCATTTCCAAAATGTCCCACTCGTGGCGCACGTCGTGTCCTACATTTACCTTAATTTCTCGATTAGTAGAGCACTACGGTTGATAATACTGACGTTTTAGACGTTTTCACACTTTAACCTTTCACTCTGACATAAATTATTTGCCTTTATTGTCCCTTTAAGGGGAGGTACTACTCGAAAAATGCTAGATTTTTCCAAAATTACATTTTTCTTCTTTTTACTGGTTTTGTCAAGTTTAGTTTCTCTACCTTCGTCACAAAAAAAAAATCATGGTTGTATTTAAATAGGAAGTAGGTTAAAATCACTTTTAAAGAGCACAAGGTGGCTATTAAAAACTAAAAATAGCTCATTGTCTAGAGTCCCCTGGAAAATCTCACCTGGCTGCTTGCCATTGCAATTTGCATGAGGAGTTCACCAAAGCCAAATGCTCAAAATAACCATGATTGCCAAGCTCTCATGATGGAAGAAATAACTTTAAAAAGCATATCTTTCCCACATAGACGGGCTTTCATTTTTGCCTTTAAAGGGACACTAAAGGCAAATAACAATTTATGTCAGAGTGAAAGCTCAATGTATGACAATGTCTAAAACGGCAATATTATCAACAGCAGTGCCCTACTTACCGAGAAATTAAGCTAAATGTATCACATGATGAGCGCCACGAGTGGGACATTTTTGAAGTGATCCAATGACGTATGAGAGTCTGCCTACAATTAATCAATAGTAATCAAACTAGCAGCAATGAAAAAAGAACCTTCCGTGCATCAAGAGATGTAATAAAATGCTGTTTGTTCGTTTCTGTTTGATTCATGGAAAAAAGAACCTCTTTGGCGTCGCCATGGGGAACGACACGCGTGGGTCAAAGGTTCCGTTTTCGCCGAACTGCGCTTCGCCCGGTGCCCGGCTTCGCTCACACGGTCACGTCTCAGTGGTAGTTTCGGTATCGCGTACTGCCGCGTGTGTTTTGCACGCTCGTGAAAGTCACTCTGACAGAAAGTTCGACGAAATGCCGCATGCATGTGATGTTGCCGGATGCCCGAATGGTGCACAACGCCAGCGCTACAGCAAGGAAACCGATGTGTCTTTTCACTGGGTGCCGCGGAATGAACCCTTACGCTCGAAGTGGCTTAGTCGCTGTATTGGAGCCCAGCGTCGTGAGCCAATGTCTGGTTGTCAAGTTCTCCGTCCACATCCATTGCGGCGATTGCGCAAGCTTCGATGGCCGTTGTTGCTGCTGTGGGTCCCGCTACTTTCGCTCTGCTGCTACTAGTGTCGGCGGCCGCGCAGTGAAGGTGGGCACGGTTGGGCACGGCAGCAGTGACGTATGAAAGTGATTTCAGGCGGGTGATTTGAAGTGCCCTAACGTGATGCGGACCACTAAAACGTGATTTTATTTCAAAATAAGCAATTCCTTGGCATAAAAGTAGCACTACGAGGTTTCTGGATCGCTATTTCAACAATCAACGTCGACTTAATATTTGCCTTTAGTGTCGCTTTAAGGTATGTTTTTCTCAAGATGCAATTTTTGGCAACTTCTTGAGTTTGGACATCATATTTTTGGTACTTCAGGATGAAGTACCAAAAATCAGGATCAGGATGAAATTTTTCCCACGCATACCTTAACATATAAAGAGTGCAGTTATCTCCTTTAAAACTTGATATCACTTATGTAATTATTACGAACTTAAAGTAAGCAATTAGTGTGGGCTCAACATTTTAAGATTCTCATGTTTTATTTTTTCTGATGTACACACAAGTTTTCTGCATTCTATAATTAATCTGGAGCAATGTGAGGCATTGATGGCTCATAAATATAGAAGTTTAGCGACCGAAAAAGTGTGCTCAAAGGTGTTCCAATTTACGCATTGTCATGGTACAAAACTAAAACTATGCAACTTACAGTAAAACTGATAACATAATCAGCATAAAAAACTATGTGAACAGCAAAAATTTTACTGCTCTAGGCTACAAATTAAAGAAACTTTTTTTTTTCGACTAGCATGTCCTCTTAATGTTCAATATGCAATATTAATGCGAAAGCCTTAGATGCCCAATCAAACGCAAAAATTGACCGTCAGCGTGTGAACATGAGCGATGAAAAAATGACCATGTGATGACGTCATAGTGACGTCATAGATTGCAAGAACTTGTGCCATCATCATGACGTCATACAGTAACGTCACATGACTTGTTTACATGACATAGTTGCTTTGCACTGCCTCCATGATTGGTGCGCCGATCATAAAGGCAGTGCGAAACCAGGTGATGTGCAGAAAGCTTGCAATGCCTCCGATCCTGGAGGCTGTGCAAAACCACGTTGGGGGCAGAAAGCTTTCGGAGGGGGGCAGAGGAGGATCACTACATCGAGTGAGAAGAAGGTTTTCGCCTTCTAGTCGTCTTAGGCAAATGCATAAGACCCTGTGAGTTTTTTGGTTTTTTTTTTTTTTTTTTTGCACTGCTCTCTAGAGGTCACTAGGGGGTTTTCGGCGTACAAAAGGAATGTCCTAGCCGTATATATAAAAGAAAAACGAAGTTTGTTACATCATGTCCTCCCCCGTTGAATGCACTCTCGGACACTTTCGCGGAAGCTCGACTTGAAGTGAATCTCCATCTTCCAGGCAACCTAGCGCATGCACAGTCTGGAAGCACAGAGAGGCCTCAGAGAAAGGGAAGAGAGTATTGGAAGAGGTTGGCTTTCTGAGGCTAGCTAAGTGACGTCATGTTACGTTCAGCAGTACAATCGATAGAGTACCTGGCTTTCTCCTTGGAGTTTTCCTAGCGGAATGCATTAGGGACAGCGTGACTCTTAAGCATGGAGGCACTGTTGTACGTCACGGTGTTTGTCTACCACGTCTGCTGATAACCACATAGATGTATTTAGAGTGTTATTTCATAAAGTACAATTTTATTGGTCCAGTATTCTGTTTATTTGCTAGCATCAAAAATAATCGCTCAAGAGTTTATTCCAGAACACTTAACTGCATGACGCCCTCATTTTTGCATTATCGAGTGAAATATGGAGCGCTCCTGAGGCGATTTTTCTCCATGAGATTGTGATGAATCGAAATATTTCTAGCTCCTCATAACAGCCCCATAATAATTATTCAGGTGCTTGAATGTAAATGCAACTTGCTTCTCCAGTGTACTCCAGGATGTGAAATTAGCGGCTCCAGAGTGCTCCCAGATGCAAAATTACTGGCTCCAAAGTGCTCCAGAATGAAAATTTTGCTGCTCCGAAAATTGTGCCAAATCAGAAGTCCTTGGTAGTATCACTGTAAGCGCTTTCTCGCTGGTCAGCTGGCTTCAGTACTCAAGCATCATGAATGGCAGAAACATTTCCTTACAAAAATACTTAGTGCGACGACTTTGTAAATATGGGCCCTGGTCTTCAGCATCAATGAACGAACAGTTTAATAAATTAAAAAAAAAACCTGAGCTTGACTGCGAGAAATCTAGGTGTTGGATTTGTCGCAGCAATGGAATACCAACTATTCCAATCCATGCCTAGCGTACTCTCGTTTTGAAATATAAATTAGTTGAGAGCTTGTTGTGTGAGCACACTGCAAAATGCTATTGTGTGGCTGCAGGTACTGAGGACCCAACCCGCAACCGCTACAAGCTGTTCCTGGAGTGTGCACTTATCCTCACTTCAGTGGTGCCCCCTGAGCTTCCTATTGAGCTCTCCCTGGCTGTGCACACCTCGTTGCTGGCTTTGACACGACTAGGTCAGTAAATAATGCAGTAATCAGAAGAGCAACCCTTGCATCATCTCACACATGCATGCCAAGGCTACACCTCATATTAAAGAGACGGGGTGTGTAAACACGGACACAAAAGAGAAGTCAAGACACCACAAACGCCGGCTAACAACTGAAAAGGCGCACAAGGGCAGAAAAGCAAGAAGGCATGAAAACTTATCTGCACGTGCCCAGGCAAAAGGCGACACTGATCAATCTGGCATGCGTTGTGGTCTACTTGAGCAATAACTATTCAGACACTTGATTTCTTCATTATGCAAGTTAACCGACGATTGGCTCACGCATGCGCTACCACTATTATCAGTATGTCAGGCATCAACCATTACATGCGTTTCTTCATTCCTGTGACAGTGAAAAATCGCGCATTCATCGAAGTTTGGCATGCACTTACGTTCTTGACAATGTAAAGATAGATTAGATGGTGAGCCTACGGTTAGCGATCACTTATGTTCCTTTAATCTCTGGTTAACACAGCGACCCATTGCCCTACGTAGAATTCGCAGCTAAACGGAATCTTATACACCATACACATGCGGCAATCAGTAAATTTGTTGGTATGTTTCACAAAACAAATGTCAGTCCGCTTCTTGTCTATCACCCGCTCATTCTTTCTCTGTAATGCAGCACATATCTTACCTAGCTTATTGGCAGCCGTAAAAACAATTACTATAACGCTACCGCCCACTTTCTTTAGCCTATGAGATACACAATGAATGTAAGGAATACCGACGACACGCTTTTTCCTATTGCTTTCGGCAACCATGCTCGGACTTAAAACGGATTTCTTTAAGCATTCAGTGACAGTGGCCACTGCCATGCATGGATAACCTACATCTAAAGACGTGTAACCTGTGTGTTAAAGCTGGCACTCATTTTGTGTTCACATGACTTAGTGAGAGAAGACTTAAGGCATGACCTGGCTATACCATTTCTTACAATCTTAGAATGTTTCAACGAGAAGTTTAACAGTAGTTTTGAAGATCTAGGAGAATATTACCTGTGTAGGGCAAACGAGTCGCTGTATTAACCAGAGATGAATGGAACATACGAGATCGCTAACCGGAGGCTCACCATCTAATCGGTCTTTACAATGTTGAGAGTGTAAGTGCACACCAAAATACGATGAATGCGTGATTTTGTACCGGCACCGGAATAAGTTTGTGGTGTCTTGACTTCTCTCTTGTGTCTTCTGTGTTTGCACGCCCCGTCTGTTTAACATGAATACTTACCAACTAGCTCAGCTCTCTTTTATTCTAAACTCAGACAGCTGCAAGAGTTTACTGCACTTACTGTTTTCACTGGTCATGCAATCTGTTTAGACATTCCTCAATGAATGGGGGCAACATTCATGAAGTGAACGGAAGGAATAAGGTGCCAACAAGATGAACGCAAAAAAAGACATGGACGAACGCCTCGTCCATGTTACTTCTTGTGTTCGTCTCGGCGCCTTATTCCTTCCGTTAACATGTACCAACTAGCCCAACAAAAAGCTCTGCTTCACGAAGTTTCCGTTACAACGAGGGCAGTAACATGATAGTACTCTTGAAGCACTTAAAGTGAACCCCTCTTCCTCCAGGGTCACATTTTTGAGAAAGGAGCAGTAGAGCTTGTGTTCTTAATTTTTGAAAGTGTAGTACAGTATAGACCGCTTATAACGTAAGTCGCCGGAGTCGCGAATATCCGCACTATAAGCGGTGCCGCACTATAACCAAAACAACCTTCTCCAAAGGCTGCACTTGCGCAAAACGTGTTGAGCATGTAGCCTCGCGTGTCCGATAATCGACATATGCGATTTGGGGCGCTTACAACCACTTAAATCTCCGAATATTCAAAAATTAACCGCCAAAGACCCGCATTGCCAACGAAATGAACACGGGGGAAAAAAGCAAACAAAACAAAGTGCCATCGCGGAAATTCGCCGACTACGTTTCAGGCCACCTCGAGGTATGCGCATTACACAGAAACCATGTCGAATCGCGACCGAAATTTCACGTGCTGAGCGGTACCGATCGTTCGATTTCACGGGCGCGCACGCGATGTCCAAGACATTGCAATCGAATCCGGAACCACCATTCGAGAGTTGCATGTGCCGACCATGCCCTCGTTTTCATTAACGATATGATTCCCTTCCCTTCAAGTGCAGCCATCGCAAAAGGTTTCGTTGATTCCGCACCAAACCGCAACTTTTATCGCCCGCGACCGCTACCGAAAAGCAACCAACGCTGATTAGGCCTAGCCGGCGGTTCAGCATATTGTCGCGGGAAGTTTGTCCAAGACAACATGAAGATCGGACGTCGAAAAGATCGCACTCAAGTACTAAACCAAGAACAGCGCGCGTGATACGAAGTTTCGTGTTCGCGGCCGGGAGATCAACGGCGACAAAAGCCCGCCAAGCTCGTTTAAGTCCGCGCACTGGCAGAAAAGGCGAAAGCTCGCGTCATGAAGCCGCAAAACTTTTCAATTCGCGGACGAGGTAGCAAACGCGATATCTGTAGCAAGTGTGATAACGACGGCGCTTTTCCCGACAGGAAACTTACTTTAAAGCGCACTTGATGAGGACGCGATCGTGCGTTCCACGCGGAACGCACTGCCGGCAAGCGGCCGCGGAGCCTTGCCGCCGCCGGTGCAAAGGCTACTCCGTCGCCTAGGCAACCACCATCCTTCCCCACTCGGCGAGCCCGCACAGCGCTGCCGCGGTCTTTTTCCTCCCTCCGCCCCTCGTTCGTTTACTGTGCGTGCCCTCGCCCTTCGTAACGACCTCGTCGCTCCCTCCACAGCGGCGTACCTCCTTTGAGAACCGCACTCGCTACCGCATTATAAACGGTATTTCATCTTGGGGGACTGCACAATAAGCGGTATGCGTATACATGCGGTTCTATGGGAGGGTAAACGGGAGTCGAAAAAGACCGCATTATAACCGGTCCTGCACTATATGCGGTTACGTTATAAGTGGTCTGCACTGTACTAATACAGGAGCACTGATGCAAGCAAAGCTAGTGGTTTGGTTGGCTCCAGTACAGCACTGTAAGAGAACTGGGACGGTTTGACAGCCCACAATTGCGAGACTGCATTTTAAATGGGATGTGAGTTTGAGGCACTCTTTACCCAAAGTTGCAGTGGTAGACACAAATGCTGGTCTTCTTCGGTGTTGTGTTGTTGCTAGTCTCAATTTTATTGAAATGCCTTGCAAAGTGATGCTTACTCACATAATAAGCCTTTGTAGGAACAGCTCGCTCAGGAATAAATGTGAACAGGTTTGTGGAAGATGATGAACCTTGTTTGCAGGGGTGTACTGTACAGAGCCCTTCCGGATACCATTTGCAGGCAAGATTGAGATCTGCTGCTTTGACAAAACTGGGACACTCACCTCGGACAGTCTTGTTGTTGAGGGCATTGCTGGGCTTAGGTGAGTTGTTTTTATTGGGGTCACACTACACTATTAAACACTGTGCCAACCGTAATACTGCAAAACCTTGTTGATACCAATACCATTTAGTCCATCACTGCCAACGTTTGTGATCGAGCACTAAAAAATTTTCCAGTGCAGTTGTACTCCTTCTTACTGGTTAATCTGTGTCCATCAAAAACATGAACTTTCAGTGCCCACATTCAGTACATTACATACAGTAAACTCCCATTGAGACGGTTAAGAGAAATTCTCGCATATACAGAACAACATGGAAATGTTTGTTTGGTTTGATAGACTCAATGCAAAAACAGAAGAATCACTTAGCTGCTTCACACCTACCCACCTGTTCAGATGAAGATGCAAGGCAAAAACAAAAGAATCACTTAGCTGCTTCACACCTACCATTCTGTTATGGTGACGATGCAGTGCAATAACAGAAGAATCACTTAGCTGCTTCACACCTATCCTTCTGTTCAGATGAAGACGCAATGCAAAAACAAAAGAATCACTTGGCTGCTTCACACCTACCATTCTGTTAAGATGAAGACGCAGTGCAAAAACAGAAGAATCACTTAGCTGCTTCACACCTACCA
The DNA here is from genome assembly GCF_013339695.2 of Rhipicephalus sanguineus. Lineage (NCBI taxonomy): Eukaryota > Metazoa > Arthropoda > Arachnida > Ixodida > Ixodidae > Rhipicephalus > Rhipicephalus sanguineus. The sequence continues at coordinate 20,463,606 of NC_051176.1, read as the reverse complement.
TTCTGTTAAGATGACGACGCAGTGCAAAAACAAATGAATCACTGAGCTGCTTCACACCTACCATTCTGTTAAGGTGACGACGTAGTGCAATAACAGAAGAATCACTTAGCTGCTTCACACCTACCCTTCTGTTCAGAAGAAGACGCAATGCAAGAACAAAAGAATCACTTAGCTGCTTCACACCTGCCCTTCTGTTCAGATGAAGATGCAGTGCAAGAACAAACGAATCACTTAGCTGCTTCACACCTACCCTTCTGTTCAGATGAAGATGCAGTGCAAGAACAAACGAATCAGTTAGCTGCTTCACACCTACCCTTCTGTTGAGATGAAGACCCAGCGCATGAACAGAAGGATCACTTAGCTGCTTCACACCTACCCTTCTGTTCAGATGGAGACGCAATGCAAAAACAAAAGATTCACTTAGCTGCTTCACGCCGACCCTTCTGTTAAGATGAACCTTTGCAGTGATCGTCAATGCTGGTCTTGGTGGAGGATTCAAGCAAAAAGAATAAAAAAAACGTCCTGGAGGGAGGGAGAACTGTGGTTAAAGCTGGCGCCTCCTCCAACCTAAGAGCAAAAGAAAACAAGAGAAAATGAGTCGGGGGCTTTGGCCGCTGTGTATTTGTGCACTCCTGGCATTCTACTGTTGGCCAGCCAGATTACAGAGGAGGAAAAAAGAACAAAAAATGCTTGTGGGCCATCGCCTTGGCCGTGGACAGAGAGGAAAAAACAAGAAAAGGGGGAAAAAAAGGAAAGTGAGAACGGAGACAAAAACCACCATCGTGGTACTGGCAGCAACCTGTCGGTGGGGTCAGGTGCAGTGTCGTCATCCTACAATGACGACAGCGCGCATTTTGTTGTTACCATATTTACTCACCTAATGATCGTAACCTGAACCTACTGTTGCAGTGATGGTGGTTATGGCCTTTACGATGCCACATGTTCGTTTTGTGAGGTTGCACAAAACAGCATAGTGGAAACTCGCTTTGTGCTGTTTTGTCATGCATGCGGTATGCAAGTTACACATCTACCATTGAAGGCTATTGAGCATGTGTTCAAGCATGGCAATATCTGACATCATTTCTCTAAGACCGACATGAGATGCACGGCGCCTCAAAGCAGTTGGCAAGAAGCCGCGGACGTGTGTGGAGCCGCAGGTTCTAGAGGAAATGTTACTGAAAGTGCCCACTACAAGGCCTTTTCTTTCTTTTTACCATAGCGCGGAAAAGACTTGAGCTTGCTCGCATGACCGTGCACTGCCATTGAATCATTCCAGAACTATGACAGGGAACACACACAATGGCTGATATTGCGCATAGCAGATGAACGACTTGTTCGGCCTTCCTCGATGCGTGCGTTCACCTTTGCACAGCGCTCCCTTAGTGAAAACCGGCACAGCTTCATAAAAAATGGGGTACCTGCTGCAACACAGAGCCAAGCATCCCTAGCTAGTGGTGTGCAGCACGTGCATCGCCTACTATGCTCACCCTGTCAGTACCAGGACACTCATTGTAAGGGATGCATGCGTTTCCCCATGTGTGGTGAATTTTCTTCGTGCTTGCACTGCCTCTAATGCCAGAATGCAGGTCTTGTTGAGCATATCTGGTGATGGCAAGCTGCTCTCGCTTCTGCAACCAGCCCCACACAAAGTGGTGGCAGTGATCAGTGGTGTGGCGTGTTTGGGTTGTCACCTACTATGAAATGCGTGAAGTTCACTTACACCAGTGGCAACTGTGCTAAGACATCTGCACTGGGAAGCAGACAGTTCATGATATAGTTGCTCGAAGATTCTTGTAGGGATAGAGTTGTCGTGGAGAAGTGCTTGTGCGTTCTTCAGTTGCCGTTTTGGGAGGAGACTAATTGATCGTCAAGATAGACGAAGCGGAAGTCGAGACCACGGACAACTTCATCGATGAAACATTGAAAGGTTTGTCTGGTGTTTCTCTGGCCAAAGCTCATGAAGAGAAACTCGAGCAAGCCAGAGGCGACAATAAGTGCAGTTTTCAGGATGTCATCCGGATTGATGAGTATCTGCGTGTAGGCCTTCTAAAGTCCTGTATGTGGTGGGCACGGTACCTGTTGGGGTTGATGCACCCGTTTAGGGTGCAGTAGTCTCCACAGGGTCACCAGCCTTCAGTCTTTGGGGCAAGGTGAAGTGGTGAGGCGCATAGTCCGTCGGAGCAGTGGGTGATTTCTTCGCAGAGCATGGCTTCGAACTCTGCTTTGGCAATGCACAGCCAATCTGGAGCAAGGCGATAGGCGTGGCAGAAAACGAGCGCCCAGAGTGGTCCAGATGTACTGTCTATTGTATTGTGGAACTAGGACACGCTGACACTCTCTTCGATCCAACTAAAAAAGTCTGAAGCCGCTTGCTGCGGCCGCTTTTTATTCGCTTAGATGACGTCATAAAACATAGGGAGCCTTCATGTGCGTGCCTCCGTGCCTCCGTCTTTTAGGGTGGTGACAAGTTTGATCATGGTTGCCCTACCAGTGGCTTCGGCGGCCGCCAAACTTGACGGGCCGCCATCTTGGTCCCCAGCGTTCGCTCGTTTACATTGAATGTAGCGCTGGTTTGAACAAGAATGGGGTGGTTTGTTTATATAGCAAGTTTTGAAAGCTGGAGGGTTGTTCTCTGAAATTAGCTGCAGTTCTAGAACAGAAAGAGCGTGTTCATTGACTCGAGTTCGTATAATATACTGTGAAAACAGCTCGTTTATCGCAGGGCACCCGCCACATTGGCCGAGTGAGGATGTTTTTTAAGGAGCCTATATTTGTGATGGGGAGAACCTCGATATCACTGTGAACTTAATTAAATGTCTGCGCGGCATTCCTGAAGCAAAAGTCACCTTACCACTGCAGGCACTTCAAAGGCGTTCTGGTGCAGGGCACGAGGCTGTGCTATATTATATGACGGCGCCTGTAACCACGGGGAGGGCGGAGCAAACAGTCGCGTAGCTCGCAATGTTCTCTGCATGCCGCATAAATACGGCGCCCTGTTTCTCATACCCTACATATTGCACTGTGTGTAATAAAATTCCCTACAGGAAGTTTACCTCCTGCCAACGAATCCGTACAATGGACTCCTGAAATAGATCACCGGTGGTTAGCATTCGCGAAATATTGTGGGGCACTCGGTCAGATATCGCACCCACCCCCCCCCCCCCCGAAAACGTGTAAGATAGGCTTCTTGCACAGACGGTCAATTGACAGTGTGTGGCAGATCGCATCCTGAATACCTAACTGCAGGGTGTGGGCGAAGCATGAACGCTCAGTCCACGGGAGCCTTCTGACTGCAGCACGCATGTTACGGCCATTGTCTGTGACGATGTATTTACGACAGCTATCCGGTATTTCCCATTCAGTGCACATCTGATCAAGTATTTGTGCGATGTTTTTCGCGGAATGGCTAACAGCCATGTGGCAAGTGTTGAGCGTGAACCTCTTCATTCTAAAACGGAGTTAGAAAGTGACACGTGAAGCTCACGTAACTCTCGTTGGCGCGTGATGTCCACATGTTGCTCGTAAAGGAGATAGTTGTTGCGCCCCCTTCAAAAGCAGTACTAAGTTCAGCCTTCACCTTCTTCCGGGTGTCATCATATAATCGCGGAACAAGGGTACGTCAAAGCGTGGTGCACGATGGCAGCCGATAGTTAGGCACAGCCTCTGCCATAAGTTCCTTGAACCAGCTATCTTCTACAACACTGTACGGTTGCAGATCAAGTGCTACCATGGCAGCCACCTTGGTGTTAAGTGCTTGTGTCCTTTTTTCCGACAAAGGCTCAGTACATTGCACAAAGTCGCTTATCATGGACTGGTCTTTCTCTGGCGCACCTGCTGCGGTCATCCGGTACTCCTTCATTGCGGTTGGATGTTTAGGTGGTTGACAAGCGGGCTAGTCGTACCCGTCAGTGTTTGAAGTGTTGCGCCGCATGTCTTGCACTGCGCTGACGATGACGATGTCTTCACAAAGTACCTCCAGATAGCGCTTCTTTCTTTTCGTATCGGTGCCGCGTCACGATCGTTTCTCCGTTTCGTTTCGGAGGCGGGTTGTTGAAATCTCCTCGATCTCCCATGGCACGTATTAGCGAAGCGAGCGTATCACAGGTCACAAAAGCTCGCGTCAACGCCGCACCATGTGTATTGCACACACGCCGCAGCCGTGACAGGAAGCACATGCAGAGGAGCACCACTAGGAGCACCAACAATAGCAACACTGGCGCTCTGGTGGCCACCACGAAAAAACAATATATATATATTCATGTAACTGAAAAGTGGGTGCGCGATTACCACTGCAAATATTCTGTATGTTTAGAACACAGTAAATCTTAACGCATACTTGCCGGGGACACGGCGTAACTAAGCAATAAAATCCCAAGTTGGGAAGGCCCCCTGGAGAGTGGAGACTCCTCTAGCCACTGCAATCCTGAGTATAGCTGTTCGTCTGCTCACGTGCACCACTTCTATGAAAAAGAAAATAAATGGGATGTCGTGGAAAAAATTACAACTGGAACGCTTTTTGTTGCTCTCTATTCATGTTTTCTAACCGAAGCGCGCGCCGCCGATGACGATGTTTCGGGTCTAGCACGCGCACGGTCGTGCGTTATCGAGTGATGTCTTGAAGAGACAGCGCGGCAGCGGTTAGTTTTTGTTTCTGCTAACAAGGGCCCACATAGTAAACGAGTGTTAGTGCGGCACGTTACGGCCACATAATATTGAAAACGTACGGTTGCATGATCGCCAACAGCGCTGCATGTCGGAGGTGCACCAGCAATAAGTCATACGTATTGGGGCGCTAGGGCCCTGAAAACCTCCTGTAAACACGCGGTGAATAGCATTGGAGAGATCGTGTCTCCCTGTCGTACGCCCTTCTTTCATAGTTGGATATCATAGTTGAAATTAAGAAGAAGAAATGGATATGGGCCGGCCACGTAGCACGTCGGCAGGATAACCGGTGGTCATTAAGGGTAACTGACTGGATTCCAAGAGATGGCAAACGCGTGAGGGGGAGACAAAAAATTAGGTGGGTAGATGAGATTAAGAAGTTTGCAGGTATAACGTGGCAGCAGAAAGCACAGGACCGAGTTGATTGGCGGAACATGGGAGAGGCCTTTGCCCTGCAGTGGGCGTAGACAGGCTGATGATGATGATGATGATGATTGGGGCGCTTGTCGCAGGCAGATATCGTGCCTCCGTGCACTTCCGATGTTTATCGCCCCTCTCGGCAACGTTTTTAGTTATCCGAACACGGCAGAAATGTGGGAGACAAGTTATTTTCGGCACGATAATCAAATACGAATATTTCGAATGTAATATTCCATGAATTTTCGAAACTTTCGAATATTCGCACACCCATAGTGGCTGATCCAATACCATACGGAGATGCATTGCACGCAAGGATCACTGGTTTCCTTTCGTCAAAATGTGTAAGTACTTAGTTAGATTCCAGGAGTTGTTTCGCACCGACAAAGGCATTCTGTTGCTCTCGACCCCAGACCCAGGTTGCATGCTTGTCCAGCAGGCGATGTAACGGCTCGGCAATTGTTTCCGTGTGGGGTAAGAATGCATGGTAGAAGTTTACGAGCCCCAGAAAAGCCTGCAGTTTGGCTTTGTTTGCGAGGTGAGGCATGTTAATGATTGCCCGCGTCTTGCTAGGCGTCGGATGGACCCCTTCGGCATCAATAAGGAATCGGAGAAATTCCACGCGATCCGCACCAAGATTACACTTGTCCTTGTTGACTCTCAGCCCAACTTCTTGAAAACGACTGAGGACCTCGTGGAGGCGGTGAGCCAGCTCTTCGTATAAAGCACCCACAAGGATGGTGTCACCAAAATACAGAACGACGCCTGGTATGCCACGCAGCATGGTTTCCATCAGATATTGAAAAACGCCTGGTGCGACACTCACCCCGAACTGCAGTCTTCGGACGCATGCCCCCCGGTGCATCTCTATGATTTGTGCTTCCGCAGCTTCCTCAGTCACGGGCAGTTGCTGGTACGCCTGGGCCAAGTCTAGTTTTGCAAACACTTTTCCCCCTAATAGGGATGCGAGAAGATGGCTGATAACCTGCACAGGATACGCGCAGGGCCTTTTTAATAGCGCAATACATGTTGTTGCACTAGTTGGTTCATGTTGATCAAAAGGTAAGGATGCAACCCAAGGTAAAGAAAAAACAGGAGGACAGGAAAGTGCACTTGTAGTCAGCACAAATGCGTATAAGGTAGACTCCCATTAAGACGAATTTGAAGGGACCGCGGTCATTTGTTCGTCTTATCTATTTGGCTCAGCTTGATAAAAACTATGCCTTCAAGTAGTGTATCTACACGAATCTTACGAGCACCTGATTTCGTGGGTTCAAAAATAAAAATGCCCATGAAAATATTGCTACCACATTTTAATGATATAACTGTAGCATGCTCCAGTGTTGACGATTAGAAAAAAATAAAGAGACAAGCACAATTTTCCTTCAAAGAATGTAAAATTTATTCTCCTGGCAGTTCATTTTCTTCTGTGAGCCTGTTTTGCTGGCTCTAAGATCACTTCTGGATACGCCTCGTTAGCGTGCTGTTAGCACAGAGTCATTATATACGCTGAGCTGTTTAAGAAAGTCAGCAAGGCTTTCTTCGAGGTCAGCATATTTTCCCGTTTCCGGCCTGTAGTAACTTTTCCTGATCGACGTGCAGCTGAAGATATCCCATCGCGCTACTCACGGTCACAAGCCTCGCGCACATGAAAAAGACACGGCGCAGCTATATTCAGTGTGCAAAATATAGCCTTCCTTTGTCATGCATTTCCATAATGACATTGGCTCATCTAATTTGCACTTCAATGGGAACAGATAGAACACACACAGGTCCTACGCGAACCGACGTGAACTGACCACCATAGATCTTAAAGCAAAAAGGCGCACTGTGGGAACAAGGACATAAGAAGGGAGGAACCAACGACACAAAGTGCACTTCTTATGTCCTTGTTCCTGCAGTGTGCCTTTTTGCTTTAAGATATGAACCGTTACCAACTAGCCCAAATGGCTGTTTTGCTACGACCACCATAGAGTTTCCTGAAGTTAACTAGAGGGGACTCTGGCGCTGCGATCGTTCAGCCACTAAAGTCCCTTAGTATATAGAAAGTAGCGACACTCCTCCATATCCTCTCCAAAGTGTCCAGCCCTCCCCTACCAAGTGTCCAAATTTTATCTATATCCTCTCCCAAGCAGCCGCCGTGCGGGCGCCGGCGGTGCGCGTTATAGCCTCGTCGAAAAATGAAAACACACACACACAAAAAAAAAGAAACTGTTCGCGCGCATTGCCTGGGCGACGGCCCGAGGGGCCCTCCGGAAAGCGCTGAGATGAGAGGCGGGAGAGGAGGGCGCGGATCGCGCCGGCTCGGTTAAAAGAAACACGGTACTTTCCAAAGAATATCCAGGGACTTTATCAGCCACCATGGGAATGATGGGTAGTACACGGATTTGCCTAGTCTTCGTGCTTGCGGGCTTCGAATGCACTAGTGGCTTTTATTTAACTCAAGGTTTAAATTTATCAATGTTTAAATTAGTGAAAGTCAACTGTGCTTGAAATGAACGAATAGATGTATTTTACCTTTTTGTGTTTTGGTTTTCTTTCGGATAAAAGAATGGACCGTCGTGAACCTCGTGACCAGATTTGAATTGGTGAGCCTAAAAAGGTTAAGGTGGTGAAATGGAACTGCTGGCTTTTGCTGAACTTCGTTTTGCGACAAAGCAGATGCAGGCAACGCGAAGCCAAACGGAGCCGAAAGAATGAAATTTAGACAAATTCGTGTACTACCCATCATTCCCATGCTGGCTGAAGCGCCATGCATTGCAGCTCCCCTAAGCACTAGCGCCAGGGTTCCTTCTTAGTAAGTATTGTAGGAAACTCGATGCTGACCACAAAATGTGCTCAGCCACCATGGTGTGATGGCGATGACAGTGCACCTGACCCCTCTGTTGGGAGTGCTAGCGCCGCAAATGTGGTTTCGGTTTCATACGCTATTCTAATTCACAGACAATACGCAGTTTTAGAGTAGCGTACGCTAAGTTAGCGTTTGCGGCAAGCTATTTCCGCCGCTTAAAGGGGTACTGACACAAAAAGTTTCAGCTGTCGTTTTTTGCGTCAAATGAAAGGCCAAGCCCTCAAGAGCCTAGAAAAGATAGTACTAAGCACAAATGCACCCTGAAAAAGTAATTACAGTATGCTTTTAAAAGCTAGTTTCGGTTACTACTGTACCCTGACGTCACAACACGGTATGGGCTTCTTGTCACGTGCTCACACAATATAAAGCGACGTTTCCACGGCCGCTCCGCACCATGGCTAGGGTGCCACCCTACCCTGGCTCCGTTGGTGACGTACATGCGGCCATTTTAAATGTTTTGGTGATGCAGAAGCGGCCATCTTGGAAGATTTGGCACTTGACGTCATCAGAACTAGCCAGACTGCTGCGTGAAGTCACCAGAATTAGCACTGTAGCCGGAAGTCAAGCTAGTGTCGATGTCAGTAGGTGCGCCATGGAAAAATTGACTTTAATATCAAAATAAAATATCTTATCAGCATTTGCTGAGCTTCACACTTGCTCAGAGCCGTCTCTGCATACAGGAGATTTGTATGGCAGAGTAAACTCGCCTCCTAAAAAGGTGTCAGTACCCCTTTAACGGGAGCCCGCAAGCGGTTAGCGTATGACGCATGTGCAGTTGCGCGAAAAGCTAATGCAAAGCTTTGCATACGCTATTCTAAATCTGCCTAATTTTTGTTCCCGTTGTCGCTTTCGGTTTTTTTTCTCCACTCCCCTTGCGTTTGGCCCTCTGACCACGGCGGAGGGGCCCCAAGCCCTTGTGTTCTTCTGTTTTTTTTTGTTTTTTTTGTACTCCAGCTGGGAAACCGAGGAACGGGGGCAGTACAAAAGCTTGGGGGGTCCCAGTTATAAATCCCCCAACTCTTTTTGTTGCTTTTTCTGCTGATAAAGATGGTCTGGGGGTGAGGGGGATACCGGCTTTTTCCGCTGACCTTTCTTTTTTGTTTATCTCACGCCCTCAGTCATAAGCGGATATATGTATATATATATTTTTTTTTGCATTAGAGTTTGATTGATGGGTACCCAAGCGCTTGGGGGCCCCAAGGGCTTGGGTACGTGCAGGGTTGCATACCCAAGTAGACATACCTTATAATGGCGCGTACCCAACCGCACGAAGATCACACGCACTCGCAGCGCCAAAGCGTCTAGTCGCGTGTGGATTGGTTCGTGTTCCTTTACAATTTAAAATGTTAAACTAAGTATAGATAATTGCGTGAAATGAATTGCTTCCAAATAAAATATTTTTAATTAATATGGCAAACTTATCAACCCGAGAAAAAAAAATGTTTTTTTGTGCGTGTCTAAGTTGAGACTGCAGCCAGTGCCGTAGCCTGACAACGACATACACATGAAGAACTTGTGGCAGTGTGATCGGCATCGTCTTTTCCCGTGTAACATTCATTTTCTTCTATACTGTGCGGGTTCATTAGCGTCTTATAGTCCACCTGGTATTCTGCTATCGCAAAGGCGTAGCATGTGCCATAGCTGCTGCCGCGTCAAATGGCCCCAGCTATGAATGAAAAGAAAACAACTAATAAACACGTAATCTATGTCCTCCGAGATTCCGGGGGCGTCCATCGCCTCTCGCTAAGCCTACAGCATCGATCATTTGAGTATGGCTCTTGAAAATGGTGCTGAATCGACACGAATACTTTGCTGCGGAAGCTTAAGGACATTAATGTAAAGAAAGTAAAAGCATCGGTTCGGAGCTGACAAACTACGGAGCGCACGACAGCCACTTAATAGATGCGAGGCGGACGTGACCTGCTATGGACAGCTGATTTCCACTAGGAGGCCAGTGATGGCAGCAATATTTATGGCCGTGCGTACGCACGGCTCCGGCGACCCGGGGACGCACGTGGTTGAGGCTTCGCGCATGCGCAGTACCGCCGCCCCAACATCTTGGGTACGCAAGCTGCTTGGGTACCCAGCAATAAAACTCTCTATTGAGTCTCTCAGAAACCAAAGAAGCGGTCCCATGTTGTTCAGCATAAGCGAGAATTCGTCTTAATGGGAGTTTACTGTATCTCCGTTGGCCTTCAAAGAAGGGTGTCGACTTGGACTTGTTGGTTTGTCATCATCGTAAACTGTTGCGGTCACGTCGCTCTGCTAATAAAATTTGTTGACAGTTTGCGCTCTGTGTGTGTCTTTTTGTGTTCCCTGTCTGTGTCTTTCATGCGCAACAGTTTACGATGATGTCTTCAAAGAAGTTACAATAGGCGTTTCCCAATGCGTGTGGTCGATGGGCTCAAGAATTCCCTGTTGTATGAGCTTATTCAGCTCAGCATTGATTTTGGGGCGGAGTGCAAATGGTACTCGCTGAGCCTTCAGGTGGACCAGTGCAACATCCGGGTTGAGAGCGAACTTCACCGGTGGACCACGGTAGTAACCCAACGCCCTGTCAAAAACCGAAGCGAATTCTCCGAATACGTCTTTGCACGGATTATGTGGCTAGCTGGCATGTTGCACTCGGGTGCTACTGATGTCCAATGGTGGGAACCAATTCAGATCGAGCAGGCTTGGGTGCTTGCCTTTGACGATCACCAGTTTCAGTAGTGCCCGTTAAATGGTTGAACGTCACTCTGACTGGCGATCCCGTGCACGGCAATGTGGTTGTGTTGGTAATCCCTCATTATAATATCCAGTGGTTGCAGCTTTGGAAGTCGTCTGTTTCGAAGAATTTTTCTAGCTGTGACATCGGAAATAAGCGAGAACGTTGAGCCCGAGTCCACCTTCATTCGGCAGGCTGCACCCTTGAATTGACTCTTTCTTCCGTTTTCTCAGTTTCCTCGTTGGTCAGGCCACTCCCGAGAACGACATACCTTGGCAATGTGCCCTGTTTTCCTGCAATTTCAGCACTGAGCATACCTGAGATGACGGTGCTAGTGCGGACCGCCGCAACTAGCACAGGGTTCATCTTGCTGTCTGTCTTGGTCCTTCCAAGCAGTATCTCGTAACCGCAGAACGTCCTCCTCTGTGGCGTCCTGCCCTTCGGCGTTTTCTTCTGTCGTTCTTTGGGGCACTGGCTCTATTCGCATTGCTGCAATGCTGGTCCGCGGCAGAGGGTCAGCCTCCCGATCCACAACCTCTGCTGCAGTGGCCTTGTCCATGGTGCTGGCGTGTAGTGGCCTTCAACTGTGCCGGTGCCACAAGGGCCTTGGCTAACTGGAACGTCCCGAGACCGCATCGGCTCAGGAAGGTGGACCTCTGCTTGTCGGCGTCCATTATATCGGCGGCGTTCACAAAGTATTTGAATCGTTGAACGTAGACCTCCCAGTCCTCCGGCCGAGATAGATTGAATAGCTTGATGTAGCTTTCCATGGCAGCGCCCATCAGACCTACCAGTGGGGGCGCGTTGTCCTCTTTTTCAGTTGGTCCCAATGGTGAATTTGCGACGATGCACTCACGCGTTCTCATATTGATACCGCTGATACCATTTCGTTATCTGGGCACCGGTCTCATTTTCATCGCCAGTATTGTATCATGGAAGTAGGACACGCCTACACTCCGTTCGATGCAACTAAAAAAGTGTGCAGCCGTTTGCTGTGGCCGCTCTTTGTTCACCTACAATAAAACACTATCAAGGTTGCCAACATAAAACTGCTAACACTCCATACATGGCTGAAGATATGAACACAACACTCGATGTATCGAACACGAGCATATCGAATTATTGCTTATATCAAACCCTTTCCTTATCACTTAGAAGATAGCATGCATTTTTGATCTATTAGTTCGAACCGGGTTGGATGCAAAATAGGTACGAGGGTGGTCTGAAAAGTTCTCGGCCTGATGTAGAAAAAAGCATTTTGGACCTTCAAAATTATTTTTATTTTTCAACATAATCTCCTATCAACTCTACACACTTGGTTCATCGATGTTCCAGAGCCAGGATTCCGTCCTTAAAATGACTTTGTGGAAGTTCTGAAAATTACTCATCCACAGCAGCAATTGCTTCTTCATTTGATGAAAAACGTTGCCTACCAAGAAAGATTTTTAGGTTTGGGAACAGGTGGTAGTCAGGAGAATAGGGCCAAGTCAGGAGAATAGGGTGGGTGCTCCAACAATTCGTACTTCAAATCGTGCAATTTAGCCATTGCAAGATGCCCTTCGTGCACCGGTACATTGTCTTAATGAAAGATGATTTTCTTCTTCTGCAAACCTGGTCTTTCGTCACGAATTTTCTGATCCAATTGAGTTCAAAGGTCAGAATAATACTCCCCAGTTATCGTTTTACCCTTTTCAGGAAAATCCACTAGCAGAATGCCTTTAGCGTCCCAAAAAACAGAGGCCATCACCTTTCCTGCGGATAGAACTGACTTGGCTTTCTTTGGTGCAGAGGACCCGGCTTCAGTCCACTGCTTTGATTTTTGTTTCGATTCCGGGGTGTAATGGTGAATCCAAGTTTCATCCATTGTTATAAATCTGCTCAAAAAGTCCGTTGGATTTTTGTTATACAGCTCCAAAGCATGCTGGTGACATCGTCATGCGGTTGCGTTTTTGCTCAGGAGTAAGGATATGCGGCACCCATCTTGCACAGAGCTTGTTCATGTGTAGTTCTTTATGCAAAGTGTGACCTACACGTTCCACTGAGATGCCAAGAGCCTCGGCAATTTTGCGCAACCTCACTCTCCTGTCTTCCAAAACCATATGCACACGGACAATCAATTTAGGAGGTGTTGCACTTTGTGTGCCCTTCGCGCGGGTCATCTTCAATGCTCTCTCTCCCCCGCTTAAACTCAGCAGCCCATTTCTTGACGGGAGTATGAAGGTGAATCTTGCTTGTAAACTTTAACAAACCTTCGGTGAATTTCATCTGGAGGTAAACCTTCTTTTACAAAGAACTTTATCACCACACGGTACTCCAGCTTCTCCATGCCTTACGGTGCTTCACACTACTGTGATCAACTGTCAAAGCCAAACTGCTAATCGGCACTAGATGGCATTTCATCTGAGACTTGCAGAGACAGGTATGAACGTGCATACGAGTGTCTCGCTCGCGTGATTCTTATTGAGGCCGAGAACTTTTCAGACCACCCTCGTATATCCAACTCCGCCACTCCACTGTTGACACACGTCAATTTAAGAAGTTCAGCGCAAATCAAGACGGACCACAAAGAATACAAGAGACAAGCACTGGCGCTTTGCTTTTCTCTTCTATTCTTTGTGGTCCGTCTTGATTTGCGCTCAACTTCTCAAGTGCTATGTACCAACTAGGCCCAACAAAAGTTTTACTGACACACGTCAAGCTTTCCCACAACACCCTTGAAGTCGGTCGTGGCGGAGCTGGCATTCTCAACTGCTGTGCATGCCCGCATTGATCACCTGGAATGTTACGGCTGCTTGACTAGATCGACAACACATTGCATTTGACCAACGTTTATTTGGTGCACTGACTCCTCTTCGGTGCCACGACTTGTGGGGACGTGCATGGGCACTTGAGGACTTGAGCTTTGGTTGTTGTCACCCTAGACGTTATCTATTAAGGTGGCGTTTTTACGGTCACCTTCTTGCGTTTAGTTCTACCTGAGCCACCAGACGACGCCTCTCATTCATGTTTGGAAAAATGGGAGAAAAATGGGCTCTTCGCTGTCGCAGCATGCGGCGGCAAAGAGCCTGCACCTGTTGCAACTAATACCTTCTTTTCAGGGGTGCGGCTGTTGCCATTATCTCCTTTCGGATGTTGCAAATGTGCGCGAGGCCTCCCCCACCCCCCACCCTTCTTCCCGCTCCCCAAGAAAAAATATATGCACTGCCCAGAGAGCCTTTGTGCTACTGTCCAGAAAAGAGGTGCCCTTTCTCATGGAAAGGTACAACTATTTACAAGAGAGCGGTTAGGTGCTGAGCCATGCTGCTGCAAGGGTTGCCAGAAATAATGGTTCAGTTCCTGAACCAACTCTTCCTCTCTCTAAAAAAAGAGAAGATCGTTCGTTTGTGCAGGGACTTCTCGAGAGAGTTTGACATTGGCCCTGAATACCAGCAGTGTTGGGTCGCATGGAACAGCCCGGACCACGTGCATAGTAATTAGAGATGTCACCGGTTGTGGTTCGAGTGTAAATGTAGTGCGGGTGGTCGCGCATGTGCTGCTTGACCTGATACATATGTCCCTATGTTCAGAAGCTCCCCAGAAAGCTCCTTACTACTACTTCCTGGCTATCATTACACAAAGCCCCTTTTCTGTACCTTGCAGTGCACCAAAAATGGTCGTTTTATATGCATGCGTGGTGAAAAGGCTTTGCCTCTTTTGCAGCTGAAACGCTATGATCCTCATGCATCCCTGAACAGATGTATGGGGCGCCGCTTTCTTTTTTTTGTTACATAACTATTTGAAATCTGCATGAATATGAATGGGGATTAGGGTGACATCGGCCATGTTGGGATGCAAGCGTGCTGAGAAGGCAGATAGGGGAGTTAATGTCAAGCAACGCAACCTACATACTTGGAGGGCACACTCACACACATACGAATGCACTGCTCAGCTTTAGCGAAACTTATGGGAGACAATTTTTTCAGCTATAGAACGAGTCCTCCTAGCACCGCAGTGAAGAGCACAATTTGTAAGACAGATGCTAATTGCATTCGTTGAGGAGTATTGAATACTAATAAAATGTGTAAGGGCACTTTTTTGGTGAAACCCAGACTTTTTCATAGACAGCTCCCTGGGGGCCGCCATAATCCTCTCTGGGCTGCGTTAAATAGGCGTGACCCCCCAAAAATGCACAGCCTCAGCAGTGCACGTGTTGTCTAACTATTTCGCTACTCTGCTAGATCGGTTTCCGTGCACTTCAACATGAAATGGCAGTCACATCAGTGATTTCCGAGGGTACAATGATCATTAGAAAAAGATGAAGAAAGCTGATGTGTTACCATTATGCGAGTGCAATTATTACGCTGGTAAATACAATACATGTTTCAACGACAAGACGACCTACTCAAAATCACGTGTTTCATAACTTCAGTAGGCATCGGGACACGTGACATTTGGTTTGTTGCGTGTGACTGGGAGTGCTAGATCTCACGCAGCCATCTGCATTTTTCACTGCAGTAGGGGCAATAAAACTCCCTAATTAACAACTTGCAAAATAGTTACGGTGCATGCGCGAGCAAGTTTGTTTTCCACACGAAAGCCTCGACCAGAAAGACAATTTTTTTCCATTCACCACTAATCCCTGTCTTTCCTTTCTTTCGTTTCCTTCTTTCTCTCAGTGCAAGAGAGAACTTACATTGAGGCGTGATATTTCTGCAGTATGTTTTGAAAAGCTTAGGTGCAGATCCCGCACCTTCACTGGAATGTGGAGGGCTGACCAACACTCTCTATAGTTGGATACAACTTAAGAAGACAGGAGAGGCCCCGCCCAGACGACCGAAGCACGGCAACTGATTGCCTGCATGACTAAAGAAATAGTCCCGCTCATGCATGCGCCGATGTTCTCCGAAGGCGGAGCCACCGGCCGTCCCACTCATGACGTCAGTCCCAAGTGCGTGCCCATTGGTGCAGGCTTGCGTTCATCCGCCTTTGAGGGGGAAATGCCGCTGCCTTCTAAAGTTGTATTCGACTATAGAGTCCATTGTAGTGTGGTGATGTAGGCGCTAGGAGAGTAGGATATAGAGAGGCCTTAGCTAGTCTAGAGGGTGTTGGGTGGACACACTTAGAGCAAGAAAAGCAGTCAAGGAACGAAAAGATGGAGAAATAGTCCAACACGCCCAACAGAGCATTTTATAAGGAACAAAAAGTTTTCTAACAAAAAAATTCTTGCTGGAAAGCCAACTTTCAGGTGTTTGCAAAGTATACGCCAGGGGGCGCTCACTATTTTGCAAAGTGTCAATTGTTTGCTGCTAATCCTATTGTTGAACCAGCGTCACGTGAAATAATCAAACACACATACACTGCCAAGCACTCGTCACACCTTACCACGAGGGGAAAGCAGTTTTCGAGGTATTGTCGTACGAGCCTCAAAAATAGGAGGTGGTGAGGGCAAGTTCTGTGTGCACTTCAAAAACGCTTCTACAGTCACCTCTATACAAGAGCGAGCAACCAAGCAATTTCTGGAATCTTCCTTAACCTGCAGTTTGCCTTGGCACAATAGCTTAACCTGCTGGCTAGCTCGCATGCACTCATGATATACAGTGCAACATGCTTTCTTTCTTTCTTTCTTTCTTTCTTTCGGCAGCCCCATAGGGTGGCGGCTAGACTTAGCCAGTCTGGAGAAATAACCCTTCTGGTGTTTTGCCGGCTTAGTAATGTTTAGTGGTGCCACATTTGAAGAACGTTGGAACTGACGTGAAACAGCTTGATATTTTTTTTTTCTCATATGGCGTCGCCATTAAAAAACATTTGTGAGATTTATTATTTGTTGAAAATCTTTTGTTTCAAGCACTGCTTGGTAAAGTTAGTGAGTACTGGTAATTACAAGACACTATATGGTTCTGCTAATGTGCAGTGCTTGTTGTGAATCAGCGTGTAAAAGAAAAAAGAAGTTGATTCGCGCAAACCTGGCCAGCAGAAAAATGAGCTAAATTCGCTGCTGTCCTGTAAATTTTCGAATAAACGTTAAGACAATTTTCCCATAGAATCCTGGAGAAGAGCTTGCTGCTTGTATGTATATTGAAGATTTCAGAGTTTCAGCTTGGATAGTTCTGTCCCTTCGTCGATAATGCATGACAAAGTAGAGCTATAAATTGCCAAATTGAAGTAATAATAATTCATGTACTGTTCATCAGAACACAAAACAACCTCATGTAGACATAAAGTACATTGTAGCCTGGAAACCCATTAAATGTTGTTGTTCTACATAGAAGGGAAAAAAAGTTATTTACTCATAAACTATCATTGTTTTGCCCATTTTTATTGGAGCCTGCATCAATTTCTAATTGCTTTACACGCAATATCTTTCTACAGAACCTTGCATAACACTTCATTAAAAGGAACAATAAATTGAATTTCTTATGTTGAATAGTTTTGCCGTACTAGCAGTACAACGGAGGCATTGTGCAGCAAAAATGGCGTGTTTTGCTCACACTGTTTTTTCATTGCCATGAAATAACGCTTCAGACTAGACGATAATATTAGTTGTCATTAGAAAGCGGAGAACATAGGCGTTTTGATGCATATCAACTTGATGAGCTCAGCAAACAATGACTAATATGTGGAGCCCTTAAAGCCCATTCCGCCGTGTGAGATGGTGCAATTACGAGAGGTAGCAAACACTTGAAGCTTAATTTATTTCTTGCAGTCATGGAAGTGCTGCTCCAATTGCTCTAAACTGCTCCAAAAGAGAAATGCTGCTCCATGCTGCTCCAAACTGTAATTTTTGTTAGTAACTGCTCCGGACCTGCTCCGAAATGGCACTGGTAAACTGAAAACAATGAACTTTAAGCACATGATCAACCAGCGAGCCTAAACGTAACAAGAAACAAGCTGTCTACTACATTCGAACCCGACTATATCGAACCCGTTTACATCGGCTTATTCTGTATATCGAACAACTTCTGAACACGGTATAGTTACAGTGAGAATATATAGCGAAAATTACGGTTACATCGAACAAGAATAGCAGCGACTTCCGATATATCGAACGTCAAGCGGGGCAAAAGTGCCCCCGGAAGTTGGCTTTTTCTCGTAGCGGCGGGGAAGTTGGCGCTTTTCCCCACGGCTCACTCCAAAAGTGGTTTAACCCGGCGGCGCATGACCCGCTCTCGCTACCGTGACCACGCTGCGTCAGTAGAGCCACCGTCACCCCCCTGCAAAAAATGATCCTGACCTGCTTGCAGCGCTTGCTGAGACAGCCAATCAAGGCCTCTTATACTCTCGTCGTGTGAGCGCGCGGGTCGTGCAAGTTATCTCCCTGCATTTCTCGTTCGTTGTGCTTCGCACCATGCGCCTGTGCCGTGATGGCTAGCGGGAAACGGCAGAATTTGCCTTTCACCGTGAAGCTCGAAATTATAAATTGAGTCGAACGTGGTGAGAAGAAGTCGGACGTCGCGGCAGCGTGCAAGATTCCGAGGAGCACTCTCAGCGCGATCTTGAAGAATAAGGCGGAGATTAGGGATAAAGTGGACAAAAGACCCGGTGCCCTGTGGCGCCCGACGCGTACGGATGGCCGTGTATGAAGACGTCGAGGCAGCCGTGTACAAGTGGTTCGTCGATGTTCGGTTGCGCAACCTCCCCGTGTCTGGCCCCATGATCGAACAAAAAGCAAAGGACATGGCTTTTCTCCTTGGCAGGGAGGATTTTCAAGGTGGCTCCGGTTGGCTACAGCGGTTCAAAGAAAGGCATGAGAAGCGACAATCCTTTGCCCACATCCTCAGAGGTGATTGGTGCTCTTGCACTAGTCCGGCGCTTCTGCGCGAATGTGGCAGGTTGCGGTCTCGTCTGCTCCGAATCTTTAGACGATGTTGAGAAATGCGTGCTATCGCAGGCAGCGAAGTTGCTCAAACAGAAAAAAATGGAAAATTATTTCAAGCGCAACTAAGCTAGCTTCGTCAATAAAGTGCTTTTATGAATGGTGTGTGAATTTATGACGTCCAATTCTTTAGCAGGCTTATATCGAATTAATGCCCTATATTGAACTGACAGGCGTTTTTTTGTGAGTTCAATATATCCGGGTTTGACTCTATCATTCTATATTTTGCGGACATTTTTCTTGGCAATGAAGAGAAGGCTGCAAAGCCAAACCATGCGTGTGCTACTGCTGAAGAAGAAAGGCCCACAATTGCGTCCTTGTTTTCTGCGTGATAATTAAGCAAAACAACATTGCTGTGATTTCTATCTATGGGACACTGTTTGAAAAGAGGCACATCACGCACCAAGGAGATATAAAATTTATATTTGTTTTATTATATGCAGTGTCATTTCACATTTTTGCACGTGTGAAAACGTCGCAACTTTTACATGCTCCTCACAGTCACAATGGTGCCTTTTGTCTTCAGGTGAGCGCTCTTCACCCTCCAGCTTTTCCGATGACTCGCCGAAGGAACTTGTGATGAATTTCACTAACAAATGGCTGTCTAAGCAGATGAAGCAAATAGTATGCAATGGTATTTTTCGACCATGGCCGATCGAATAATCCAACTGCCGTCACAAGAGTTACGGAAGGTTCACATACTGGAACCGAATTCGAAACGTGCGCTAAACCGTACTAGTTCGCGGAGCAGTAACGTGCAGTAGCTCCGCCCTCGTAGCCTTTTCTTCATTGCCAAGAAAAGTTGTCGGCGAGTATAGTATGTACTATAGTATGCTAGTATGGAGTTTCCATACTAGCTCGATACTAGCATATCGACAATGCCGCAAGTAGTGGCATTGTTGATATGTCTCCGATTTAGCTGTATGTGGCTGTACATGACAGGCAGACTATTTTGGTAAAATGTGTGTAAGATTAGTTCGATATCTTATTGATTACTAACTGCTGGTGGGAGGACTGTGATGTGTGACTGATCACATTTATCACTTTGTCATTTCCGACCTCATTTTTGCCACAAGAAATGGCAAGGCTGTTTTTTCTACCGATCCGAACTTGGTTTCTTGTCTTTTTTTCTTTTTTGAAATGTCAAATGCAGGCTATTTTGGTGAAATATGGAAATAACAGATTTCTTTGCTGTGTTACCGATTATAAGCTGCTCTATGTGATTCTAGTTTCTTTTATAATTTGAGGCTCAGCTTCATCGGTTTTGTATAATTTTTGTCACAAGTACCCGATATTTTAAATATATAGCTTATCTTACTTAGTGTTCAGTGACCACCCATCTGCTTAATTATTTCTTTGTTGCAATTTGCAGTGATAATTGTATGGACAATACCTTTAATAATAGGTAATAATACTTATGAGATGCTTGAATAATGCTTTAAAACTCCAGGAGTTGTTTGGAACATTTTGCCATCTGCTCCGAAGATGTCAATAGCTGCTCCAAACTTGCATTTTTCCTGCTCCAGTGTGCTCCAAAAAGCGCTCCAAAAAACCAAAATGTCGCTTCCATCACTGTTCTTGCTTTTCTGTGCCCTGTGAAGCTTCCTTTTGTGAACAGAACAGCAAGCTCGGTTGACGCTTCCCTCTTGTATTTCCCTCTCCCCTCGTGTTTTTCGTGGTATGTATTTCTTCTGGGAATAAATCCAAGTTTCATTCTGAGCTTGTGTCCCGCTCTTTCTGGGTCCCGTTTGTTTGTGTTGCCAAGTTTACATAATGAAGCTATCGCCTTCGCTTAATCAGTTATTCGAATGCATGAACAGTGTCGGAACTGTGGTTGAACACACGATTGCCAATAAGAGGCAGGCTACGCTGCTGCAGTCTTGCGCCCAAAGCAATAAATAATTTGAAGCTTCACATCAGTATTCACTGTGCAACAAACAATTCATTCATTAATGTGCACAAGTGCTTTAGCGTGATTTTATATACCGAATTCTGGCTATATTCGCGATCCCTGCACTGTTGAGGTTCAACTGTACGGTACCCATGGCAGCTTGCTGGGATGTGTCAAACCAGGAAATTCAGCGAGGATGATGTAGTAAGGTCCACACAGAGTAGTACTTCAATGCTGTACTGATCATGTGCTGGCCTGGCAAAGAAAGTCATCGTGTAGATAAGTTCGTCGTGGTGGCAGTTGACGGCGATGACAAAGTTCCATTGGAGGTAATGGTGTAGCATCATCATCATCGCCATTCATCATCATTGTCATTTTCCAACCACCGCGCCGAGCGTCATCATCATCGCCATTCATCATCATTGTCATTTTCCAACCACCGCGCCGCGTCTCTCGCGCAGCTCATGCCTAGCGCTCGAGGCGCGAGCAGTTAAGAACGAGCTCACGCTCCTGGGGGCTGGAAGCAGGCAGCCGCTGCCGCTCTGCTTCTTGCATGGCCTTCTAATAAAGCAGCGAGAACGGCACGGCCACGCTAGCCACCTTGACGTCTCTCTCTCTCGCTACATTGGTGACCCGGACAACCACGCCCTTCGATGAGCGGTGCTGCCATGTTGCTGTCACTCTGCCCGCCAGTGAAGCCGTTCCACCCGGCCTACCCCCGAGCGTGGTTTATGCAGCTCGATGCCATTCTCGCACTGAAAGGCATCACGGCACAGCCGATGATGCACGCCGTCCTGCTCCAAGCGCTGCCGGTTGAGCTACACCATCTTGCTGCCGCAACGACATCCAGCCCGCGGCCCTATGACGACCTCTGCGCTGCGGTGCTGGCCCGCTATGGCGAGACGTACCGCCCGCTTCCGGGGACCCGTGAGTTCCAGGTTTCCCCTCCAACACGAGCGGTACCACCCGGCCCGCAGCCCTCCCATGACGGCGAGCTACCTTCCCCGGCCATGTCTTTTTCTCGCTCTCGTCCGGCCACTAGCGCAGCAGTTCCTGCGTCCGACCACCCACCCGACGAGGTTCCGAACGTTGCTGCTGCCTTCGACCAGTCCGCCACGAGGTGCATTCCTTCGCCACCCTCGGCCGACGGTCCATCAGGCATGCCCTCCAACCGCACGTCTTCTCCAACCTCGACGGCTCGCGACAGCTCGGAGCCATCAGACTCCACGACTGCTACCTTGCAGCATGCCCTGGAGTCGGACACGGACATCGCACAGTCCGCTATTCGCTCCCCAATTGTGGCGGATTCGCCGTCCTCGTCCATCGACCATCACCACGTTTCACCAACCTCGACACTATGTGCGTCTTGCCAGCGGCGACCAGCATTGACCTCGCAGTCCACCGCAGCTGAAGTTCGAGCACCGAACCAACACCGGCCGAACTTGCGAGACGCTGCTACGATGACGGAAGCGTCTGAGGACGAATTGCCTGGTTCGCCGATGGCAGAGCAGCCCGCACATGCCACGCCTGCCGCAAAGGCAGACATCCAACACGCCGACCTACGCACCAGCCCTCGTGTGCCGGGCACAAGCGCGGGCACAGGCGCGCTGTCGGAACCTCTGGCAGAGCCTCCGCCTGCGGTGTTCCATGACGTCCCTCCTCCGGAGTTCTTAACGGGGGTCGCAAACCAGCAGCGGTGTACCTTGAATGCAGGCATGCCCTTCGACACGGCGAAAGCGTCTTCTACCGCTGCCCGACGTGCTTACTTACCCCGTGCCGTACACCTAATCACTACTCGCATTGCGCATGGCATGGTTCTGCAACCACGACGTTCCCGCGTCCGTCGACTTGTATACTCGTGCCAGCACGTCTGCCGCAATGCAAAGGTGAGGTCGGCGTTGCGCCGCCACCGACGTCTTCATCACTACCCCCCCACTACCCACGTAAGCGGCCAAGTCGACCAGTTGGACACCGCTCAGGTCACAATGTCCACGTACCGACATCCGCGTCAGCGCTGTGCCCGCACAGGAAAGACCCATCGCAGCAGCTCCTCGTCGATGGTTGCTCGTCGTGGCTTCACTGTGCCATTTTGCATTGTTTCGCGCACATCGCCCGCACCGGCCTTTGTGCACCCCCCCTCAACTCCATCCGCAGGCACCTCTGCCAGCCGCGCTGACTCGCGCCACCCGGTACGCTACCGAAAGGCACCATCAAGTCGTCGTGGGACCCGCCTGGGCACGACCCCAGCGTACTTTCGCCCAGTTCTCCGCCGGCTGCGCTTCTCCCAGAGCCGCCCGCCAGAGACCTAATGGTTCCCAATAGTCCTTTACCGTTGACGACCTAGACTGCCCACGGACATGTGTCTCGTGTCACAAGCCTTGTATATACGCCCCCATTGTTTCTTTTTTCATTTCGGCTTCATTTCTGCGGGGGGGGGGAGTAATCTGTAGCGTCATCATCATCGTCATTTTCCAACCACCGTGCCGCGTCTCTCGCGCAGCTCATGCCTAGCGCTCGAGGCGCGAGCAGTTAGAACGAGCTCACGCTCCTGGGGGCTGGAAGCCGGCAGCTGCTGCCGCTCTGCTTCTTCCATGGCCTTCTAATAAAGTAGCGAGAACGGCACGGCCACGCTAGCCACCTTGACGTCTCTCTCTCTCTCGCTACAATGGCATAGGTGTTTAAGTTGGACGTTCAGATGGAGTGAGCCATAGGCCTTGATGCTGAGCTTGAAAGACATAGATGGACAGGGACATTGAAGATGAGCTCCTGGGTAGCAGCAAATGTTGGAGCCACAGTCAACAAGGAACCGCTGCCTTGTGATTTGATTAGTGACGAAGAGGTGGCAGCCTCCAGGCTGGCAGCTTGCAGCCGCGTCTGTGAGCTGCCGTTGGCGTTTCCCTAATGTCCAGCAGGGCAGCGTGGTCGACATTGAGGGGCTCTGCCCTCGAAGCATTGATGGTAGAAGCAGGCCGGGACTTGTGGTCATCGTCGTTCAAGCCATGGTTTTTGCAAGAAAGAATCGTGTACTTGCATGTTGCCCACAAGAGCACGCATGTGGTGGAGGAACTTTTGCACTCAGTGAGTTCTGCAGACTGAATGCTGACATTACTGTATATCTGTCATGACAGTGTGTCAATACCTTTGTTTTACAAGTCTTACTGCGAAGCTGCCGCCAAGCGAAAATGGGCTGCAACTCCGTCAAGCTCTATCTAACTACTTTTTCTGCGTCTCCACTATCTATAACTTTACAAGGCAGAAATAAAGATTTTGAATTTGACTAAGCTGTCGCATCTTCTGGCCTCCCAAGGTTGATAAGGGGGGGGGTTTAGTCTTGAGGGGCTGGTAAAGGTTGGCCTGTGGTGGGTTAGCGAGGATATACCGGACCACGTTAGTGTAGGGGGTGTCCAGGGGAAGCTATTCTTGATGTGTCTATTTAGTGGACTGCCCATTTCGGCCGCCGCTGATTGGCCGTAGCACGTGCCCTGTTTCCGGTTCCTCTTCCGCAACATCATTTCGACATCACAGAGGTTTCACAACTTCAGACACAAATGAGAGGAACAGACTGCACGTCAACGCAGAACATTTAAGGTGCATCTTGGCACAGTGCTTTCACGTGTTTTCATTCAGGAAAACTGTGTACCTCAGGGCTGTGTTTTAAGCAAAACACTGTTTGTAGTCAATATGAACTCTGTTTACATGGTTGTACCTACCACACTAATGCACTCACTTTACGCTGATGATTATCGAATCGCGTGTCGTGCGTCAAATGTGGCAACCTGTGAACGGCAAATTCAAATTACTTTAAACAAACTCACGAAATGGGCATCTGCAAACGCCTCTCAGTTTTATTCGGAAAAACTGTTGCTGTTGTTTTTTTTTCAAAAGAGAGGCTTACAACCGGACCCCATCCTGAAACTAAATGAAGCAGTATTGCTGGTTCAACAGGAACGGAGGTTTTTAGCTGTCATGTTTGATAAAAAAATTGAACTTCCTTGCTCACATCAACAGCCTGAAAATTAAAACAAAAGAATTACAGCATATCCACGGGTGAACGATGAAGAGCTTGGGCGAAGCTCCTGAAGCAATCATGGTTACACCGTGAAATGTTCAGTGGTTTCGCCCAGCAGTAATCAAAGCGATACGCCGCTTTGATTACTGCTGCGCTCGCTTGGCGGCAGCCTCTCGAGCTCGCACCTCGGGATCCTGCCAACGAGCACGAGACGCAGCGGCCTTCCGCACCCGGCGCTCCTCGTCGTCCATGGTCCGCCAAGCAGCTCGATCCGGCAAGCGCACTCCTCCACGTACGGCGACGATCAAGGAGAATGAGAGATAACGGACGCAGCAGCCAATCTGAGAGCAGCAGAACCTATAACGCCATCTAGCGTGCATTCACCCAACCGCCATATTGCACGCATCTCTATGGGACAGCGCCATCTAGTATATCGTCACCCAACTGCAGTTTGCATGCATCTCTATGGGACTGCGCTATCTATTGAATGATGCGGGAGATGCGACGGCGGGGGAACGCTGGACGGAGCGACGACCGACCAGGTGATGCTATAAGGAGCTTCGCCCCTAAAACAATGCGCCCAATGTTCACAAAGTTCTCTCCCGCAAGCGTTGGGGCTCTGACCATAAGTGCCTGCTGCAGATCTACCGTTCTTCGGTACGTAGTATATTAGACTGCGGTAGCATCGTATATGGCTCTACCAGACACTCGTACCTTCAGCGACTAGATTCTCTACAGAACTCGGCCAGTTCTCAGCCTGTACACGGAATTTAACGAGCCATCCTTAGAACAGAGAATGCAACTTACGTTTGCATACGTTTTCAGAATTCATTCCTTGCCAAACCGCATATGGCATAACATTATCACGCATTGTGACAAATGCTTACACTATATAAACAAGTCAGATGCTATCAGACCGCTGATGCTCAGATTTGAAGAAGGAAGTCGTGAGCGTAGAGCACCCACAGAAGCACTCGCTGTCATGCCAAAGTCATCTAGACTAGCTCCGTCGAATAATTTAACGGAATTTCTCTATCTATCTTTGACACATTTAAAGGGACTCTAAAGGCAAATATTAAACAGCAGTCCAGAAACCTTGTAGTGCTACTCTTGTGCCAAGGAAGTGCTTATTTTGAAACAAAATCACGTGTTAGTGGTCCGCATCGCGCTAGCGCACTTTAAATCACCTGCCTGAAAGCGGTCTTTGTCGCGTCACTGTTGCCGTGCCCAACGTTGCCCGCCTTTACTGCGCGGCGGCGTGCAATGGCGGCGTGCACCATTCGGGCATCCGGCAACATCCCATGCATGCAGCATTTTGTCGAACTTTCTGTCAGCGACTTTCACGAGCGTGCAAAACACACGCAGCAGTACGCGATACTGAAAGTACCACTGAGACGCGATCGCGTGAGCGAAGCAGGGCGCTGGGCGAAGTGCAGTTCGGCAAAAACGGAACTTTTGAACCACGCGCGCCGTTCCCCATGGCAACGCCAAAGAGGTTCTTTTTTCCATGAATCAAACAGTAACGAACAAGCAGCATTTTATTACGTCTCTTGATGCGCGGAAGGTTCTTTTTTTATTGCAGCTAGTTTGATTACTAGTGATTAATTGTATTCGGACTCTCCCACGTCATCGGGATCACTTCCAAAATGTCCCACTCGTGGCACTCATCGTGTGATACATTTAGCTTAATTTGTCGGTAAGTAGGGCACTGCTGTTGATAATGTTGCCGTTTTAGACGTTGTCATACATTGACCTTCCACCCTGACATAAATTGTTATTTGCCTTTAGTGTCCCTTTAAAGAAACAAAATACAGCATGTGAACATATTCTACAGGAATTTTGCATGGCGCAGGAAACGTATAACAATTATAAAGAATCTATACAGGTTGTTCCTAAACAAATGTGTAAGTTGGAAGTAGCGTTGTCCAAGGGAGCTTACAATTAGACTGCTGCAGTTTGTCTTGGTTTACACAGTTGAATGTTGTGCTTTGCGGATGGCAGTTCAAAAGTTTGTAAGTGCCGGATATAAAAAAGCAGTAATATACACAGAAAGTGCTCTGAAGGCATTGAATTCACGGTCTCAGTATGAGCCCATTATTGTCTATATTTTAAACATCCTTTCACACCTAAGTAGAGGTCAACCTATTCGCTTCTGCTGGGTCCCTAGCCACGTCAGCATGCAGTAGCAGCACAACATCTTAATGTTTCAAACGTCTGAAGGATGGGATTAAGGCACTTCATAGATCACTCAAATGGCAACGCTAGTGGGAATCGAGTGTAAGCAACAAACTTCAACTCTTCAAGCCTGTGCTTGGTGAATGGAAGGTTGTGTTACCATCAAGAACGGTTCATCGAAGTTGTCCTGTGTCCACTTTGAATAGATAACTATCGTTTGGTAGATGAGGACTCGCCAACATGCGATAAATGCCATGAACAGTTGACAGTATTACAAGTCTTAATAGCATGTCTAGATATGCAAACGTAAAGACAAAAACATTTCCATTTGCTTTATAAGTTTTACATACCATTACACCCAATATTACTTTCAGGTGATGAATCTTTAATACCACTAGGTAATGTCATCAGCTTCTTAGATCGAGCAGACTTGTTAAATAAGCTTTAAGCACTCTCTATGCTACAAATAGTTTAGGAGACTTTATACACTTCTGCAACCTGTAGCACGGCCTCTTCGGAGAGGCTGTTGCTGCGGCAGCTATTTTAAAATTAAGCACTTGCCTCCTGGTCCTTGGGAAGAAGGACATGGGCAAGGCAGCAGTGCTATGTACATTTCTCTACGGTTTTAATATGATAATCTCGTGCAGAATACATACCCATTGACCACTCCTCTCATAATTTTAATGTATATAAATCAATAATATTTTACGCATCTATGCAGCGAGTGATCTTAGGCCTTTCCACAGCCACACTACACTATTCATTTTGCCCCATATGTCATCGATGACCACATTTTCATAGTCATGGCCATAGTGTATTTTGCCTGAGCTAAATGTTGTCTTTATTTTTTCTTTTTTTTCTCACTGTGCGGCTGGTGCAGCATAGCGATAGTTGCTTTTGTGCCACTAAACCCAACATAACTAATTAACGGGAGCTAGGGCAAATCTCCATAGGTGTGGGCCTCTGGCAAGTGCAACTCAGCAAAATATGACCACGCACGCGCACCAGGCGCCACTCTTTGGCCTAGCGTACGAAACCGGATCTACAGTTAAACAACGAAATTGACAAATTCCCGAAAAACTTCGTTATAAAGAGGATTTCGTTATATGGAGGTTCGGCACAAAAATTCAAAAAAGAAAAGCTTAAGTAAGAAAAATAGTAAGAGCCAACAGAACTCACCCAAAATATTTATTTCGCGGTAAAAACTGTGTGAATTTGCTTTGTTCATGATGGATGGCAGCACTGACCGTTCGTACGACATCAATGAACACAATGCTGCTCCGTCATCGTCCAGCGAGCCCGTGGCGCGGCGCAACAGGTCGATGGCATCCAGCACCTTCTTTGCGGAGGGCAAAGCGCATGCCGAGTTGTTCTCCCAAGGTCCGTTGTCATCACTGCGGTCTCGGACAGTTTCTGCCAGAGCCTCATCCGTCATCTCCCCAGTTGTGACAGCGCAGTTGTCCGCATATAAAAAATCACAAATCTGCACATCGTCCGGGGCTCCTCCATTCGTGCACAGCGAAATCCAAGCTTTGGCGAAATCAGGCGGGCATGAAGGCTCCTCCTCTCCGGCGTCGATTTCCTCAGCCTGAACCACCTGAACCTCTGTTGAGATACGGGCCTTGCGGAAGCAGTTCGCAACAGTTTCAGCACTTGTTTCTCGCCAGGACGCTTCAAGCATCTCAATTGCTTGCACAATGTCTACCTTCGTATCTCGTTGCAGACGAATGTTCAGGTGCAGTTTTTGGATTAGTCGCCGACGGTATGAGCACTTGACACTGTTAATAATTCCTTTATCAAGGGGCCGAATTAGCGATGTAGATTCGTGCGTAAAAACTGCAGTTCAGTGTTGGAAAGCTCGAGCCCCTCTACGTGGTGTGCAGTGCAATTGTCTATGAACAGACAAATCTTGCGTCCTTGCCTCTTGACGTCATTGTTGAAATCCGTCAGCCACTCACTGAATATGTCGCGCGTCATCCAGGCTTTCTTGTTCGCCACATATTTTACGGGCATCCTGTGGAACCTAGGTCGGGCTCTTTTGCCGATGACCAGTGGAACTCGCTTGTCGCTTCCGTCTGAATTTGTGCACAGTAGAAGAGTCAAACGACGTTTGCTCTGTTTACCGCCGTGGCAGACGTCCCCTTTAAGCGTAAGGGTACGGTTCGGAAGCAACTCGTAGAAAAGAGCCGTTTCGTCAGCATTGTAAACATCCGACGCTTCGTAGTGCTCCAAAATACCCGGTAGTTTGTGTTGGATCCACGAGTCGGCGCCATCTCTATCCACAGAGGAGGACTCACCATTGATCACTTTGCCGACGATCCCGTACCTGCGTTTAAAACCTTCGAGCCACCCGTTACTGCCTTTTAAATCATTGCAGCCCAGGATGCAAGCATAATCCCTTGCCTTTTGCTGCAAAACAGCGCCACTGATGGGTATGTTTCGTGCCCGCATGTCCATAAACCATGTGAACACAGCTTTGTCGACGTCGGTGTATATTGATGACTTCAACTTCTTTTTGCTGTCCGTGCCATGCTCCACAGTGCTGCGAATCGCATCTTTTGCGTTTAAGATCATCGACAAAAAACTAGCTGGGATGCCATATTTGGCTGCAACATCCTTCTTTTTTTGGCCTCTAGAAACGGCGTCCAAGATGGCCATTTTGTCCTCAAGAGCCTTGGGTCAATGGACCACAAGTCGGTTGCATACGTGGACGCGGCAAGTGGCAAGTCGGGCGCGGCGGCCGCCTCGGTGGTCGTCGGCCAAGGTGCCTCTGTATCGGCCGCCACCATTAGAAGCCGCAACACGGAAACGGCTGAAGAACTTAATAGCGCTCGCTTGCGTTGGAGTGGAAGCTCATTTTTAGGGATGGGCGAATATTCGGGCGTTTTGAATATTCGAACAAATATTAAAGTATTCGAATTCGCTTCGATACGAAATTATATTATTCGAAATTTCGAAGTATTCGAAATGAACGAATATATGTATGTTTGACCGCACATAACCCCCTGTAAAGGTGGTTTCACTGCAGCGTCGGGTTGCTGTGCCGTGAAACTACCCATCCAGGGGAAACCTGCACTGCCGCGAAGCCACACTTCAAGGTTAAAGGAGTCCTGACACAAAAATTTTCGCCCCGCGTTTTTTTGCTGCAATGTGTTGCTGGGGGCCTATTAGTCATAACACGACACATCGTTTGCTGCAGCGCGTGACAGATAATTAATTACAAGCTCCTCATTACCGACACGGCCTCAGTTTCGGTTTGACAGAGCTCCAAAAACAACAAGCCGCCGGGTGCAACTATCACCATCTAGCGAGTGAAACGCTCGGTCACGTGAGCACACAGAACAGTGACGCATTTCCGCGCGGTCTGTCGTCGTCGGGCTCATTGTCATCTGATGGCGACGATTTTCTTGCGGCAGGGATGGAAGGAATTTTCGAAGTGGCGAATCACTTCAGGTTTGACCCGCTGACAAGGAGCGATTCATCGGGAAGCGCGTCAAAACAGTAATGGCGGCTACGACGTCATCATAACTTGTACCAGCTGAAACGTTTATGTAGGGGAAGGGGGGGTCACCTTGGGTCACCTCCGAGGGTGTCAATGCACTAGGTGCGGCCTCTAATGCTGGATCGCGCTCTCGAACTTCAAAATTCATATAAAATACCTTCCAAGCTTTATTCGCTGTCGATATTTTGCAGATGGTACACACACGTACACGGGAATCGATCCAGCAGGCTATCTCGGCCGCGAAATTTTGTGTCAGTACCCCTGAAGCGTACATATTTTTTTAAGTTTAAAAGCGTATTATACGGGCTTATATGTGCTAAGGATAGCAATTTTTAAATTGTAACGTATTGTACCCCTTAAACTTGCATTCTACTGCTATTCAAATCTTGATAATATTCAAGCTTGCTTCCACTTCATTTCAAACCAAAAAAGTGACATTCACTCGTACCTAGTTCCAATCCTTAAAAGTATTGTGCAAGGGCCATGACAAAAATGCTCATTTTTCATAATAATATGTGGTACATGCTATTCGAACTATTCGATTCGAAATTATTCGACCAAATCACTATTCGCTTCGGATTCGCTTCGAACCTCAAATTCACTATTCGCCCATCCCTACTGATTTTATTATTAGCAGTAGCAAAACGGCCATCTGGAATTTTGGAAAAGGTCGGATCTCGCCCGAAGCGGCAAGAGTTCTGTCCGGTAGACGGCTAAACAGAAAAATTAGCCAAATTTGGACCTTAGCACACATGTCTGTTCCTGGCAACGAGGCGGCGCACGAGTTAGCCCGAGCTGTCTACTTCCTGGTGACTGTGGAGCCGCTCGACTGCCAGAACATGGACGAGCGTCCGCAAAGTTACACTGAAATCGTTGAAAATTATCGGCTACTTGGGAGAGTGGTGCCACACCGGATAAAAGCCTGAACAATGGGGAGGCAGTCGCATGGTGGCGCCTGCAAGCTGTAAATTTTGTAAACCCGGTCTGGGCATATCACGTTCAGAAAGATGATAGGCAAAACGATAGTTGCAAGCACTGTGCGGCGAGAGGGACCCTCGACCACATAATCTGGGAATGTGATAGCTCCCCAGGGGCTAAATCAAATATAAATTATAGAGAGGCCTGGGAAGCCCTGCTGCGGAGCGAGGACCCTGCTTCACAGCAACAAGCCATTCGCCTGGCGGAAGAGGCCGCGAGGAGTTAAGATTTCTTCGCCTGCTTCTAATCGCGGAGGTGCCGGCCCCCGTCACCTAGGCCTGTGTGCCGGGGAGGGCCTCCTTATCTGGCGGAACAATAAAGTTGTTATCATCAACCAACAAAGAGAGACACTGAGAATGCGGAAAGCCACAGCGCTGCCGGCGCTGCTGCGACTCCCTCTTTTTTTCTTTTTTTCCTTTTTAAGTAGTGTCACCTAGGGTCAGGTTATTGAATTGAAGCGCAGAGACTTGCACTGTAACCAAAGAGTGGCACTCACTGCCAGCACGTTGAAAAAAAAAAGCTCGCTTTTTTTCTCTCTCTCATCGGCAAAAAGGAGTGGGCTAGGCCAGCTGCAGCAAGCGGCGGGATCAGGTTTGAGGGGAGGGTTCGGAAAGGTCACACCCGCGGTGGCAAGATCGCCGGGTCGAGGGATGCAGGCCCGCCTCGCGCACGCATGCACACACGTGCGCTCGCTCTCGCCTCTCAGTCACCGTGCCTTCGAGCGCACCAAGTGCGACGCCGCCGCTTTGCATTCCGTCGCGGTGGAGAAGGTGCTTTGGGTCGCTGCTTGTGCAAAAATGGCAAAATTTGGGCCAACACCTTTAGGTCGTTGGCGGGGAAAATTCGTTATTTCGAGGGGGTCTCCTGCTGTCACTTTCTTATGTAGAGGTCTCAAATACATGTGCTTCTATGGAGTAATGGCGGAGAATAGAAAAACTTCGTTATATTCAGGAATTCGTTATATGGATGTTCGTTATAAGCAGGTTTAAATGTAGTATAAAGGTATACGCACCGCCGAGGTTGACAAGGCAGTGTAGGCAGGCTGCACTTAGGCAATTCCCAAAGGGGTTTTCAGACAGGAAGATAAACACGACCATATCATGCACCGCCCGAGGAGAAAGCTGTCCTGATGCGCGCGCGCGCCTCGGTTCAAGCCAACTCTCACGGCTCCGAGACCATGTGCAGGGTTGCCATGAGAACCGGCGCATGGCAAATTCTCGTGCCACTTGCCTTTGCAGGTTATAGGCACCGGGCGCGGGGCGAATTTGGACTGGTGGCGCCTGTATCGGTGGAAGCGTCGAACTAATGGCATGTGGGTGCTGGAAAGGGGGCAGGCGCTTGCTGCGGGGATGCGGGGCTGGATGGTGGCTGAGCTTCACTGTGCTATTGTCGCTTGTGTCTTCCGCTGCCCAAATGTAGGGGTGTGCGAATAGCGAATTTTAGAGCCGAATCGAATACGAATCGAATAGTGATGACCCCGAATCGGATACAAATATACATCGAATACTGTTTGAATAGTACGACAACCATTTTCAAAGCAGCTCTAGGCTGGTAAGGTAACAATTTTTAAAACAACCGAAGAATTCCACAGCATTTTATTTGAAACAAATATTCACAATCTTTAACACTTTCGTGACCGCGGAAAAATCTGTTGTTTTTGGCTAGTCAAGGAAATATTTTTTTTTCCTGCCACAGAAAATAATTGATGCTAAAGTGTAGGGTATCAAATGATAGAGGAAGAATTGGTCTTTCCAACAGTATTAATTTCAAACAACGGATTTATTTCGAATATAATAAAAAAATTATCAAACAAAGAAAAATGCACCAAAAAGCAAAAAAAAATATTCACGAAAACATCAATGCTACTCTACAAAGGGTAAACATAAAAAAAATCGAAATATACGTTTTGAATGCAAAGCCCTTGTAGAATAATAGTGGAAATATAAGCTCTGTAAGTACAAATATTATTTACATAAATACAAGAATATAGGCACTAGTGCCTATCATGCCACCGTGCAATGCAGTTTCTCAACGCGGTGAAACAAAGGCTGGCTGCTCATGTTTTGGAAAAAAAGATTTTTTCTGTTCAACTTTCGTAGCATAGTTTGCAGTTCTGGTATTTTTCAATTTACCTATGTATTCGTGTAATAACCGGGTAGTCCTGGGCCATGCCGGTCACCGGACCAAATCACACACACGTACGTTGGCGGGTTACACACATGACTGGCCGGTCATGTGCGCCGTATTTATTTCCTTGCAGCATCGACGCCCCCGGGCACCGGAACAGCAAACTAATCTTATCACATCCCTCCCCCCTTTATTAATGGATGCAAACAATTTGTTCAAGGTGAGTAGCGCGATACTGGTCGTCGAATTCTGGCACTTCGACGCAGGACAGGAGTACTGGGTGTTGTGACAGCAAGTTCTGTTTCCCTCGCCACGTCTTCCCTGGGATCTTGTCTAGACTCGGTGTCGTGAAGGTGATCCGGAGTTAGCTGCCTCTGACCCACGTCCAAGCTTGGAGCCAGACCTGTAGCTACTGGGCTGCCCGACTCTTGGTTGTCTGCACTTAGTTTCTCAGGGGGCTGGCGGATGTGATCCAGATGTCGAGTTAAACGCCGTCCGTCCTCCAGTAGAACATCCATAGACGATGTGCGTTGTTCGGTGACGACTGCAGGGAGCCACGCAGGACCTGGACGGAAGTTCCTTGCGAACACCTGGTCACCAGGGTGACCCAAAACCCTGGGTTTTGTTCCTTGGTCGCATCTGATTTTCTGCTTAAGTTGCTTCTGTAGCACCTTAGTCCTGAGGTCTGGGTGTAGCAGGTCCAACGCAGTCCTCAGCTTCCGCCCCAACAAGAGCTCCGACGGACAGCAACCCGTGACCTCGTGAGGCGTTGACCTGTAAGTCAGGAGCATGCGGGCAATTTGAGTGCTGTAAAGGCGTTTATTGATGGCTGGATTGACGGCGACGATGCACAACAGTCACGACGAAGCGCAGACTCTCACGAGCACGGGCACGAGGGGCGTGCTCTCCGAGAAGAGGCGAAGAGGGCGACCCACTAGAAGGCGCTGAAGAGGACGGCCCATTACAACGTTCCAATGCTTCTCTACAATTACCCCGGGTACGAAAAGGGAGCTGTCTGGCGACCTAGCAGCTGGTCACTATGAGCAGGTCATGGTAGGGCTTGAGGCGCTCCACGTTGACAATGTCGCGCCCTCGACGGCGCATGTCGGAAGATGGGTCAATGGGTTCAATCAGGTAGTTGACCGGGGATGTGCGTTCGACGACACGGTAGGGGCCTTCGTATTTGGGCAGCAGTTTGGAAGAGAGGCCAGTTGCAGTGGTAGGGACCGAGAGCCATACGAGTGCTCCAGGTAGGAACGTGGGTGCAGAAGTGTTGGTCTCACCGCGGATGCTTTTCTGTCGCTCTTGGTCCTGCGTAGTAAAGGTCTTCGCAAGCTCGCGACACTCCTCAGCAAGTCTGGCTGTGGCAGAAATAGGCGCACACTCAGATCGATCCGGCTTGTATGGAAGGATTGTGTCGATTGTGTGCGACGGGTGCCTGCCATACAATAGGAAAAATGGTGAGAAACCAGTGGTGCTTTGAGGGGCGGTATTGTAGGCGTAGGTGACGAAAGGTAGAATGGAATCCCAATTTGTGTGATCGGCGGCGACATACATCGAGAGCATGTCGCCGAGCGTGCGGTTAAAGCGTTCCGTGAGCCCATTCGTCTGCAGGTGGTAAGCAGTAGTTTTGCGGTGAACAACGTTGCACTCTTTGAGGATGGCTTCGACGACTTCCGACAGGAAGACACGGCCTCGATCGCTGAGCAGCTCCTGGGGTGGACCGTGGCGTAGCATGAACCGGCGGAGCAGAAAGGAGGCTACATCGCGCGCCGTAGCCGCTGGGAGGGCGGCAGTTTCGGCGTATCGCGTAAGGTGGTCTACCGACGATGGCCCAGCGGTTACCAGCCGAAGTCAGAGGGAGTGGCCCATACAAATCGATGCCAACGCGCCCAAACGGCCGGTCAGGGCAAGGTAAAGGTTGCAGACCTGCTGGTGACTGGTGCGTTGAAGTTTTGCGGCACTGACAATCGATGCAGGAGCGAACGAACTTCTGCACGTAGTGGTACATGCCTCGCCAAAAGTACCGTTGGCATGTTTTCGATACCCCAGAGTGCGCACACTGCGGATCAGCGTGGAACGATTCGCATATTTCAGAACGCAGACTGCGGGGTATTACTAGTAGCCACTGGCGGCCGTCGGCGTTGTAATTGCGTCGGTGGAGGAGCTCGTCGCGAATGGCGAAATGGTGGGCTTGACGACGCAACGCGCGAGTGGATGGTGTTGCCGAAGGATCAGTGAGCAAGTCTAGCAGTGAAGCGATCCATTGATCCTTGTGCTGTTCGGTAGCGATAGTGTGAACGTCGATGGAAGAGACGGCATTGTGAGACATTGAGCTGTGGGTATTGTCGTCAGGCAAGGGAGAGCGCGAGAGTGCGTCGGCGTCAGCATGCTGGCGTCCGTTGCGGTACAGCACGCGGATATCGTAGTCCTGTAGGAGAAGTGCCCAGCGGGCGAGGCGGCCTGATGGATCCTTCAATGATGACAACCAGCAGAGTGCATGGTGGTCGGTGATGACATCAAATGGGCGACCATACAAATAAGGTCGGAACTTCGTAAGGGCCCAGATGATCGCCAGGCATTCCTTTTCGGTGACAGTGTAATTGGTCTTGGCTTTGGTGAGCGTACGACTTGCATATGCCACGACATATTCAGGGAACCCTGGTTTGCGCTGCGCAAGGACAGCGCCAAGGCCAACGCCGCTGGCGTCTGTGTGTACCTCTGTAGGGGCCGTAGGGTCGTAGTGGCGTAGTATGGGAGGCGACGTCAACAGACGACGGAGCTTCGCGAAAGCGTCGTCACACTCTGACGACCATGAATTGAGGGACCCGTTACTTCCGAGGAGCTTCGTCAGTGGCGATATGACGGTCGCGAAGTTTCCAATGAAGCGCCGAAAGTAGGAACACAGTCCTACGAAACTGCGCAGTTCTTTGACGGACGTAGGTTTGGGGAACTCGGTCACGGCCCGAAGCTTGGCTGGATCGGGAAGAATACCGTCCTTGGACACGACGTAACCGAGTATTGTCTGCTGCCGTGCTGCAAATCGGCACTTCTTTAGATTCAGTTGTAGACCGGCGTCGCTCAAACGCGTCAAAACATGCCGCAGGCGCTGAAGATGCGTGGAGAAGTCCGGAGCGAAAACAACGACGTCGTCGACGTAGCACAAGCATGTGTGCCATTTCAGGTTGCGCAGAACTGTATCCATCATGCGCTCAAAGGTGGCGGGCGCATTACACAGCCCAAACGGCATGACGTTGAATTCGTACAAGCCGTAGGGCATGACAAAGGCGGTCTTCGGTCGAGCGTCATCAGCCATGGGTACTTGCCAGTACCCTGAGCGCAAATCGAGAGATGAAAAGAATTCTGCTCCTTGGAGGCTGTCAATCGCGTCGTCGATTCGCGGCAGTGGATACGCGTCCTTACGAGTGGTCTTGTTGAGTCGTCGGTAGTCCACACAGAACCGCACAGAACCGTCCTTCTTGGCAACGAGAACAACAGGAGACGCCCATAGGCTGTCCGAGGGTCGAGTAACGTCGCGTCGAAGCATGTCGTCGACTTGCTCGTTGATTACACGGCGTTCTGTGGGAGATACGCGATATGGACGTTGCCGCAGTGGTGGCTGGGCGCCAGTGTCGTAACGGCGGAAGTGCGGCCGAGAGAAGTTTGAGCGACATCGAAAGAAGAGCAAAATTCGTCCAACAGGCCCAGAAGCTGGGAACGCTGGACCGGTGTAAGGTCGTCAGCAATGGAGAAACCAAAGACATCAGCGGGTGATGAACCAGACGTCGAAACAGCGCCGAGCGTACTGGAACTGTGGCAGTGCATTTCATCTGGTTCATCCATAACTTGTGCGTCTTCGAGGGGTTCCACGCTGCCGAGACATTCCCCTCGGACCAACATAACACTGTACGGAGATGGGTTGATAACAAAAATTGACGTACTGCCCTGAGTGACTTGCACGGTCGCAAAAGGCACCAGCATGCCTTTCCTCGTGCAAACATGGTCAGATGGCGAGAGAAGTGCAACGGTGTCGGAGAGACTGGCGCAGTGCACTGACACCGCCGTCGACGAATTTGCAGGCACCTTGGTGTCGTCTTTGACAAGTACCTTGCCCGCAGCCGATGGACTGTCTACCGGCGCCAATTCAGAGAATGGTGAGAGCTCTATTTCGGCTGGTGCGCAATGAATGACGGCGTCGTGGCGGGAGAGAAAATCCCATCCTAGGATGACGTCGTGAGAGCAGGCAGGAATTATGATCAATTCGACGGCGTACAGAGCATCCTGTATAATGACGCGAGCTGTGCACACCGCTGTTGGGTGAATACTTTGGGCGCTGGCTGTACGGAGGGAGAGCCCGGAAAGCAGCGTCGTCACTTTTCGCAGTAGTCGGCTAAACTTGGTGTCCATAACGGATACGGCGGCTCCAGTGTCGATAAGGGCAGATGCACGAACACTGTCCACAAACACGTCAATCACGTTCGAGGGGCTTCGCTGAGGGCTTTCGCAGTTCGATAGCGTCGCAGCCCTTGCCTCGTGGACTGCGACGACTAGTTTTCCTGGTCGCGTGAGCCCGGACGTGGCCGCATCGGCGACAGTGAGCGACGTCGTGGAGACGGTGAACGGCGGGTAGATGGTGCGGGGCGGGACGTCGGTGACATAGGCGGCGCTTTGCATAATAAGGGCTGCTTGATGAGCTGGTCAGGGTTGATGCGACCCGAGGCGGCTGCACGCGATTGCAGTAGCGTGCCACGTGACCGGCGCAACCGCACGCAAAGCAAATGGGGCGGTTGTCGGAAGTGCACCAGCGGTTCGCGGGTCCCATCCATGTCGCAGAATGGGATGGACGAGGCGGCTGCTGATACAGTAGAACCCCGCTGTTACGTTCCTCACTGCTGCGTTTTCCCGGCTGTTACGTCGTTTTCCGCCGGTCCCGGCATAGCTCCCATAGGATACAATGTATTGGGAACCCCGCTGTTACGTCGTAACTGTCGGACCGTTCCCGTATGATACGTCGCGAAGTGCGCCCGGAGCCGACCGAGTGACTACCAAAGAGAGCAGCCATGGTGCATTTTCACGCAGCTTGGCCTCGTTTGACCGTAATATTAGCCGCATGAGAGGCGCAAGCAACAGAATCTTTCAATTGATGCAAACAAAAGCATGGCCTTCGAGATTCAAATTGCAAAAATGGCGTCTATGACGTAACTGCTCGCGAAAGCAAGGCCTTCGAGATTGGCATTTACTATTGACAAAAGCATAGCCTCTGAGATTTGCATTGCACAAACATGGCGTGTATGACGTAATTGCTTGCGAAAACAAGGCCTTCGAGATTGGCATTCACTTCTACCATCGTGTTGGCGTAGACTCATCATCATCGTTATTTGTCGGAGAACGGGAGGAGTTCGAGCTGGTTGGAGCTCGCATGGTCGTGCGTGCGGTTCGCGGTCGGACTCGCCGCGCCGGTCGTGATTGCGTGTGCTTAGTTCTTTCATGCCTACAGCTGTTGGTGTTAAAAAAATCACATACGTTGATTACATTTCTGTGGATGAGGCCGTCCTAAGCTCCGCGTTTCTATCCATGACTAGATCGCGGCTGAGCGCGCCAATTTTCGTGCTGCTCGTAAGAATTGAAAGAAAATTCTGTACCACTAAATATTTTGCCGTTTTTCCTGTTTTTCGGCTCTTACGTTTCCCGTCTCTTACGTTTATTTCCTACGGTCCCTTCAAAAACGTATCAGCGGGGTTCTACTGTATGAGTGCATTGTGGGCAGCAGTCGGGGCCTGGGGACAACGTCGACGTATGTCGAAGGCACAGCCGCGTCGAAGGCCTGTGGTCCGACGACGGCTTCGGCGTAACTCTGCGGGCCAGCCACAGGAATCGCTGGGGG
Organism: Rhipicephalus sanguineus; assembly: GCF_013339695.2. NCBI lineage: Eukaryota > Metazoa > Arthropoda > Arachnida > Ixodida > Ixodidae > Rhipicephalus > Rhipicephalus sanguineus. The sequence continues at coordinate 20,424,551 of NC_051176.1, read as the reverse complement.
CGGCCTGGCTACAGCTTGCGCGTAGCTTAGTGGTGCAGGCACTAGAGGCGGCTGGTGGTATTCGGGAATGACCTCCGCGATTTCTTGCTGAATCGCTCGGCGGAGAGGAGGCAGAAGTGTAGTTGGCGGCTGGTCAACATGCTGCGGTGGAGTGAAAGCCAGTAGAGAGACCTGGCGAGCAAGGTGGAGTGGTCAGGAATTGCCGACAAGCCTGCGAGATCAGCATCGCGTGATGGCGGTCGACGGGTCATCAAGCGCTGCCGGCGCAGCTCCTCGTAGCTTTGGCAAAGGGTAATGACTTCTGCCACTGTGCGAGGGTTTTTGGCCAGCAGCATGGTGAAGGCATCGTCGTCGATGCCTTTCAGAACATTCCTGATTCTGTCAGACTCCAACATGCTCGCGTCGGCTTTCTTGCACAGGTCAAGGATGTCTTCGATGTAGCTCGTGAACGATTCCCCTGCCTGCTGAGCTCGTTCACGTAAGTGCTGTTCGGCTTGAAGCTTACGAACGGCAGGGCGGCCAAACACGTTGACGATGGCGGTCTTGAAATCGGACCACGTAGGGAAATCGGATGCATGGTTGTTGTACCACATGCCTGCCACACCCGCGAGGTAGAAAACCAAGTTGGTCAGCTTGCCTGCTTCGTCCCATTTATTGGGAACACTCACCCGTTCGTAAATCGCGAGCCAGTCCTCCACGTCAGTGCCATCCGCGCCGGTGAAAACAGGAGGGTCGCGGATACGGGGGACACTGGGACAAGCGGTCGGGGCAGGAGGCGGCGTTTGCAGAGCGGCGTCTTGCGGCATGGTAGATGGCACGGTACGGGATCGGAGCTCCAGGGGCATCGAATGGAGACCGAAGTTGTGGTGACGGTACAGCACCTCCACCACTTTGTAAAGGCGTTTATTGACGGCTGGATTGACGGCGACGATGCACAACAGTCACGACGAAGCGCAGACTCTCACGAGCACGAGCACGAGGGGCGTGCTCTCCGAGAAGAGGCGAAGAGGGCGACCCACTAGAAGGCGCTGAAGAGGACGGCCCATTACAACGTTCCAATGCTTCTCGACAGTGCGAATATCTCCAGGGACAGCCTTGCGTAACTTGTTTTTGACCGTCTGCACTGCCCGCTCTGCAGCACCGTTAGACGCTGGATGATACGGTGGCACCAGCATTCGCCTCACCCCGTTTTTCTTGAGGAATGTAGAGTAGAGCTCACTGGTAAATGCTGGCCCATTATCCGACACGACCACATCTGGAAGGCCTTGGTTTGCGAACATAATTCGCATGCAGGAAATAGTTGCTTCAGCCAAGGGTGTGGAGACCGGGAACACTTCAATCCACTTAGAGAAAGCATCGACTGCGATAAAAAAATAGGTGTTCCTGTAAGAACCGGCATAGTCCACATGCAGCCGTGACCACGGTTTCTCCGGGAACGGCCAGGGCATGACAGGCACTGGTCGTGACACTCTTTGATGCTCCTGGCACATACGGCACCTTTGAATGGTTATCGCTATGTCGTTATCCAAGCTAGGCCACCACAGATGGCTACGCGCAACTGCCTTCATTTTGGACAGTCCTGGATGATTCTCATGCAGCAACTGGAGGACTTCCTTTTGTAAGGATTTTGGAACAATGACTCTGTTGCCCCACAATAGACAATTCCCTTGCACACTCATCTCATGAAAGCGCGTCTCGTAGGGTCTTCCCTCTGACCCTAGGTTTGTGTGGCAGCCTGACCACAACGCTGCTCTTACTTTCGACAGCACCGGGTCGCTGGAGGTAGCTGCCGCAACAGCATTTGACGACAGTACCCCTGGGTATGCTCCTTCGAGCATTAACACTTCGGCAGGGCAGTCAACAACAAATTCGGCAGTTGGCAGAGGTAGCCGGCTTAACCCATCGGCATGTGCAATTTGTGAACCTGGCCTATACTTCAGGTCGTAACTGTACCCCGACAGCAGCAAGGCCCACCTTAGCACTCTCGGAGAACAGGATTCGGGAACTGGTTTGTCTGCTGCGAGCAGGCCGAGCAGCGGTTTGTGATCTGTGACGGCCTCGAAATGCCGGCCCCATAAGTACTGCCTGAACTTTGTAACGCCAAATACAAGGCTCAATGCCTCCTTGTCTAAATGGCTGTAGTTTTTCTCCGCGGTTGCCAGGCTGCGGGAAGCAAAACCAATGGGGCGCTCTTCTCGAGATGGCTCTCGCTGCGCCAGTACTGCTCCAATACCGAAGGGAGAGGCATCAGTGACAAGCACATTTGGCTTTCCTGGGTCAAAGTGTGCCAATATAGCAGCAGAGGCCAATAGCTCCTTGCTTCTCTGAAATGCCTGCTCTTCATCAGTTTCCCAGCACCACGGTGTTCTTGACGCCAACAAACTATTGAGCGGCTGTAACACGGCAGAAAGGTTTGGCAAGAATCTTCTGTAAAAATTAACCAACCCGAGGTAACTCTGAAGTTCCTTGACCGCTCGGGGTGCGGGGGCTTCCAGCACTGCTTCAGTCTTAGCCGGGTTTGGACGCAGCCCAGCCGCACTAACGATATGACCCAAGTACTGGACTTCTGGTTTCAAGAATTCGCATTTGGATAACTTCAGCCGCAGTCCCGCGGTTTTCAGGCGATCCAACACTCGGCCCAAGTTCTCCCAATGCTCTTTGTCACTGGTTCCTGTGACCAGAATATCGTCAAAGTACACTACGACATGGTCAAGGTCGTGCAAAAGATTTTCCATCTCTCGCTGAAATATAGCCGGAGCTGATGAAACCCCGAACGGCAGCCTTGTGAATCGGTATAACCCTCTCGGAGTGTTAATGGTGACTAGCTCTTGGCACTTCTCATCGAGTGGGACCTGCTGGTATTCGTCTTGCAAGTCAAGCTTTGTGAACTTCTTGCCCCCTGTAAGCCGCGCAAAAAGTTCCTCAATCCTAGGAATGGGGTAGGACTCGACGACTGTCACCGGGTTTATGGTAGTCTTAAAATCGCCGCAGACCCGAACCCGGCCGTCGCGCTTCAATACAGGAACGATGGGTGCGGCCCACTGAGAAGTTTTCACCGGTTTGATAACGCCTTCCCGTTCCATCCTCTGTAGTTCTTCAAAAACCCGATCACGCAAAGCAAATGGTATCGGACGTGCCTTGACAAAACGTGGCTTCGCGCCCTTTTGTACGGATATAGAAGCTGCAACGCCGTGAAACGTGCCAAGCTGCTCCGAAAAAACTTCGTGATATTGGCTTACCAGGTCTTCCGTAGACTTCACGACGTTGACTCCCTCCGTCTGAGCGATGCCTAGCTTGAAGGCCTTCATCCAGCTTCGTCCAAACAGCGTAGGACACGCCCCTTTCACGCGAAATAGTGGTAGCTGGCGCTCCTTGTCGCCATGTTTGACCATTGCTTCCAGCTTTCCCTGGACGCGTTTCATGTCGCCGAAAAAACTTCTCAGCTGCACACTCGATGGCTCCAACGGCACCGACGGAAAAAGCTCGGCGAACATGCCTTCATCAATGGTCGACACACTTGCGCCGGTGTCCAACTCCATATCGAGCGTTACGCCGTTAACTTCAACCGCTATGCGCGTTGGCTCCGAACTAGCTGTGTGAAGCGTCCACAAGTCAAAAAGTTCGGGCTCTTCAGCAGAGACAGGCAGGTCGCCCAGGTTGTTCACGCGACTAGACCGGCTGCGACTAGACTGGCTCCGGTCGACATTTCTACTCCCCGGCTGAACTCTGCAAACTCTTGCAAGATGCCCTTTTTGACGGCAGTTGTGACAGATCGTGTTGCCGTGCCTACACGAACGCGTAGAATGACCTCCCCCGCAACGAAAGCAACAGCAATCATTTTTCCCCGAGGCGACAACGTTCGCTTGCTCCGGAGCTTCGTCAGATAGTAGCTGTGCTTGCTGACAGCTCAATGCGCGTGAATCTTTACGCGCAGCTTCCATCGCTACGACGGTGTCCTTCGCAGTTTCGAAGGTTAAACACGTCGTTTCCAGCAGCCGTGTTTGCATGGTTACGTCATTGATTCCGCTGACTATCTGGTCGCGCAACATGCGCTCTCGAAATGTTGCGAAATTGCAGTCTTCGGCTATCTTCTTCAACGAGGCAATGTAGTCACTTACGGTCTCCCCCTCTTTTCGATGCCTCGAGAAAAACTTGAAACTTGCCACTACTTCTGATACGTGAGGGGCGTAGTGCTTGCCAAGTGTAGTAAAAATTTCGGTCAATCCTGCTTGGGCGGGCCTGCTTGGGGCTAGGAGGCCTCGTAGCAGGGAATAATTCTCTGGACTGCAGCATGTCAAAAATACAGCTGTCTGCTTGTCGCTCGGGATGTCGTTCGCGATGAAGTACAGCTCGGCCCGCTCACGGTATTCCACCCACTCCGATGTACTCGGGTCGAACGAATCCAGCTTCCCCACGACAGGCATGACGACGTGCGATTGTGCTGTGCCCGTCCGGTTCGTCAGTCGACCTCGTCGCCACTTGTAATAACCGGGTAGTCCTGGGCCATGCCGGTCTCCGGACCAAATCACACACACGTACGTTGGCGGGTTACACACATGACTGGCCGGTCATGTGCGCCATATTTATTTCCTTGCAACATCGACGCCCCTGGGCGCCGGAACGGCAAACTAATCTTATCACAATTCGTTGAAATGAACAGTGTAGCCTGTTCCAAATCTGCAAAAATCCATAATTGTAGCCTCATTTGTATCCATAATTGTATTGACCAAGAATCCATAATTGTACCGACCTTCAGATTTCACCATTTTCTCATTCACTGAAAGGTTCGGACGGGGTTAAAAAATTGCGTAGAAGAATCGTTCATGTGTTGTATTAGAGGAGACACATGGTGAAGCTTCTCGTGGGATGCGACGGTCGTCTTCTTCAGATCAGAGACATTCAAGAAGCCTTGAACCTTTTCCGTGGCATCACTGACGGTGGACGAAGGCCTGGAAATATGTGTCGTCGACACCAACACCAATGCAAGCGCGGGACTTCCAACGATTACCATGTACACATGGAGTGAGACGAACTTGCTCATCTTCTCTTCAGTAACCTCCCTCCATGGATCCGTCCCTCTCACTGTATGTTGGCTTTTCGAAAGTATGAATCCACGCATACTTATCTATGTGGTTGCATATCTCTCTGACGACTTCTGCGGTGAAAAACAACACGATGACGCCGCTGCGCAGCACACCAGTGCGTTGCAAAGCCCACTCCGCGCCGTCTTCGCGGAGAGAACTGCGCTCTTTCTTCAGCCGGCGCCAAATGCTCCCGCCCGAATGAAGTTAACACCTTGCTGATAAGAGCTGTTATTTTTAGTACGTGCTGGATACGTTTACATTGACGCGTGGCAGCGATAAAACGACCCGAGGAGAAGACGAAGCTTACCGGCGGATAGCTGCTGATGTTCCGGGGAGGTTTAACGCACTTTCGCTGTCCGTACTGAAACCTGGCCAATCGAAGTCGTCTTCCGTGTCTGTGCTGCTACCATCATCCAGAGATTCCCACTCGGATTAATCGGAATCCATCGAAATTCGCCGTTTCTGTGGAGCACCCGCAAGCGACGTCGACGCGAAGTCTGAAACAACGAGCGCTCTTCTACCCGACTGCGAACGAGCTTTAAAAATCTCCTCGCGGTGGAAAAAAGAAACTCGCAAACAAAACTGATAAAAAACGTTATTTTATCCTTTGTATTGCGTTAGCTGTCCAGAACCGCTCAGAGAGTGCCAAAACTTGAACGTGAAGTCATCGATAACATACTATCGATGGGAATAGGTGCGGTCACGAAAGTGTTAACAAAGGAACATTAGGATTACTTTTAACAGAGAAAAAAATACAGCAAATATTTAACCTGAGGCTAGCGCGTATAGAGCAGCAACTATAGAGCCTCCGAAATATTTTGTAACTCCTTGCTGAAATATAGCAGTGACTACGGTTTTCAAGGTGACACTTTGTCAACAGCTTTTAAATGAAACTGATTCATAAATATTAAGCAACTTTCATGAGTTAATACCAAACAGCCGCTGCTTTCTGGTTGTTGCTGTACTACTGCCACCTTGTCCACCCTACGCTGTCAATTGTCAATAGTTATTAAACAAGCTACCCATAATAAATCATGAATGTCATGCTAGTGTATTGATGTCATGTCAGGTAGTGGATTGATAACACTGTCGCATCGGCGCCTCTCGAGTTTTAAGGAAAAGCTATTTCATCTTGTGATAAATATAGTGTCGATAGTCCCATAATTACACGGGCTGCATGCATCTGGGTAATTCGGTGATGAAAACAAGAAAAGTTACCCCTCGCTGTTCCAACGTCTCGTTCCTTCAGGCATTTTTCTTCATTGCTGATTATTCGAAAAATTTTCGGTATGTGGAATATGCACTATTCGATTCCATTACCGAATCGAATAGAACGCTATTCGATTTGTTATTCGAAATTTTCTAATATTCACACACCCCTACCGAAATGCCTCGGGGAACCAAGTCCGAGCAGACACGTTGCTCTGTAGGCAGCACAAACAGCTATGCAAACATGGATAAAACTTAAGAGTACATCCAGTTTCATCGGTTCCCATGTGCAGTCGCCGTCGACGCTGGCGTTGCTCATGCACTGGCCGCCAATGATAGCCTTCATTTCGTCAGGCTACGTGAGATACACAGACATACATAGCTGTTAAAATATTAGGAACGGCGCAGCATCGAAAAGAAAACAAAACGGTAACAGAAGTGTGCAAGTACAACTAAGGAACGTGTGCAATCGGCGAAGCATTGCGTAAGAAAAGACAAAAAGCGAATGGGAGACGTACGCTCTTCTTCTTTAAATGTTAGGAGATAATGTTAACGTGTAGACAGAATAACAAAGTACTATATTGCAAAAATAGAAAATGTGCTGCTTATATCTAGTTCCACATCGTAGCTTATCGCGTTAAGGTTCGTCTGCGGGGCGCACTTGCCACACAGCTGGCACTAGTTGTCTCCTTTATACAACCTTTGTCCGTAAAGTTCCGAGACTGAGTCCATTAAAAAAATGCGCTTAACATTGAGATCATTTATGCAGCACCCCTTTGAAATAGTCTCCCTTGCAGTCTATTGTAGTCTCTTGTAGTCTCCCTTGCAGTCTAAAAAATTATCAGTATCGTCCTTGTTTTGGTCTTCTGTTGCTGCACCTTTCTTGACGCCGGAGAGCTTGTGGACCGCCATTCGGCGCTCTGCCTCTTTGTTTGAAGATCGTATGGAAAACACCATGTTTCGTCTTCAGCAATGATGCTGTTGACGAATGGAGCATCCTTCTCTGCCTCGGAGAGCAAATCAGTGCTCACTGATGCCCGCATAGCCGTCTGATCCTGTGTGAGGGAGTGCGGCACAAGTCTGGCATTCGACTTTCGTTTCCCCAAGTTGTCACGCAAAATTTGGTGGCATGTTGTCTTACTAATGTGGAGAGCATCCGATATCATGCGGACTGTAATGGTGCGGTCTTGCTGTATGATCTCCCTTATCCGAGCCACATTGTTTTCATTCCATGAGGTTGCAGGGCGCCCCTGCCTTGTGTCATCTTCCACCGACGTTCTCCCCAAAACGAACCTCCTGTGCCACTCAAAAACGTGTGCCCGCAATAATTTCTCGTTGCCGTAAGCTCATACGTCTGTGTGGCTGTCTTGCCAAGCTTCACAGAGAATTTTATGTTTACACGCTGTTCGAGGTGGACGACAATCTCTCCACATTCACTCACAGTAGAATGCACAGACTAGTGACAACGTATTTTTTCTACATGTAGTGCCATCTAGCGGCTGCCACAGCAATTAACATAAATAGCTCAGGTTAGCCCGAAAAGATGGCGTTACACATGCGCACCAAGATTTGTTTTGGGGAATCATTTCTAGAGAAGAAAATAAAGCAGTCTCGAAACTTTACAGACAAAGGTTGTATATTCCGTGATATCATGCGCGCGACCTGCTTCGTGCAATCGGCGACCCTTCTCTAGAGCAGACGCACGAAAATGCGTACGCCAGCTGATCAGGCCTTTAAAACCGCAGCGCAAAATAACTGGCAGCACCATGGGTGCACTTGCGCTGTCAGGACTCGTCTTCCCGCCAGGGGCCCTCCAGACAACAGTGAGGAACAGCAAGTTCGGCAGTTAAAATGCAAAGATGCTTATTTTGCAACGTGTCGCCAATCGGGCTTGTCTCATTTGCAGTGCCGAAAGGGAGGCTGGCATCGTGCCCCTTGTGGTCCGCCTCCGAACGACAACAAACCCCTAAAAGCACAGCACGCCGCAAAGAACCTGACTGATTTGATTTTCTGACAGCGCTCCTCAGTGGGAAGACATGAAAGGGAAACATGTCATCCTTTCTAAGTGATTTGGTGACCATTAAACGCACCCACGACTGCAAACAACTGCGTGGGAGTCTCCCAGAAGCCCGACGACGGGCCCTGTTATCTGAACACATGTTCAACAGTCAAACACTACGTGCATTGTTCAAAAGAACACTGTTGCTGCCGCTTCTCTTTGCCTTGGGTGCCAAACAGCAAACGCAATAGCGTGCAGCTTCGGATGGTTCAACAAGAACGCCGCCGCCTCTCTTCGAATACAGTCCCCGATGTAGCAGAGCCTACTTCACGTTGTCTGCTTCACGTGCCAGTGCTGTCTCTGCTGCCGCGTGCGGTGCTATTCGGGAGGGGCGCTGCTGGTGCCTTACGATGGCCGCCCAGTGCCTATTAGGAGAGCGAAGGGATAGGCAGACAATGCGAAATGTCTGTGAAAAGGCTTTGGGGCGCGCCTCTGATCCCCCACAGTACGTAGTCCTTGCACCGTTCGCAAGCATCTGGGGACAGGCTTGCGAGGCGCGAGGTGCGATGGGCTAGCCACGTGCAGACTTGTCAAGGAGAGACTTGTCAATTTTATTTTAGCAATCTGTGATTGTACTTTCTGTCCACTTTTTGTTTTAACGCTAGGGGTGGGCTGTGTGGGTTTGGTGCGTCGATGTGGTCAAGAGTGTGATGACTAGAGACTGGATTTTAGGCAAATGCCTATTTTGTTCCTTACGCTCCTATCACGCCATTTTGATATATGAGCATGAATTAGATGCTAAGGAGGGCTTTTATAGTGTTTTTATAGTGCCTATAAATGCCTATTTTCAAAATTGGCGCCTATATGAACACTATTTAGCCTCAAGTTTCTCTTCAGGGTACAGATTAAGCCCATTATTCATTTTACTGTGCAACATTGACTGTTCGGAACTCTATGGGGTTCAACCTAGTCCTTTAGTTCAACCAACTCCCGGAAACAACATCTAGCAGCCGTGAAATGGGACGCACCGGCGAGCATATGCCGCCGCGCTGACATGGCGCGAGCGGTTGACGAATGCGAAATTGCGGAGAGCCATCAGGATAGTGTGAAGAGTGAAAGAAGAAAAGTGTGCTGTGCACGCAGCTTTTGTTTAGCTCATAGTTTACTTTTTAACCATCTCCCTACTGAAGACGAGCTGAGCTCGTCCACGCTGGAAGTAGCATGTGCGCACAGAGAAATTAAGCTACCCTGATTCATTTTGCTGAGTTCTCTTTGGCTTGAACAGCTGGTGCATTAAAAAATTAAAATACCCGCTCAAAGCATGCATTTTGGTCGAGAATGTACTGGATTCCAGTAACCAGAATTAGAAAAAGGCGTCCTCCTCTGAGCCGCTCATGCCGGCAGCAGCTTTTTTCAGAAAAACAAAAAAGAAAACGCCTGTTTGCCGAGGTTTTTGTAGAAATAATACATTCATTTCTCCTGCGAGTGAACCAGCGACTGCACAGAGCAGCATATTCTTTCTAAATCATTGGATTCGAACGAAGACCGCATCCCAGCGTTTCAGCAGTAGACGCCGATAGGTCTAAGCAATCCCAGTGATGGAAGTGCTGCTCCAATTGTTCCAAACTGCTCCAAAAGAGAAATGCTGCTCCATGCTGCTTTGAACTGTAATTTTTGTTAGTAACTGCTCCAAAGCTGCTCCGAAAGAGCACTGGGAAGCTGAAAACAATGAACTTTAACCGTGTGATCATCCAGCGAGCCTAAACAAAACCAAAAACAAGCTGTATACTATCATCCTAGTACGCCGTATGTATACTAACTGCATACTAGCATTGTCAATATATGTCTCATTTAGCAATATATTTGTACCTTACAATTAGCAGACTATTTTGGTGAAATGTGTGCGAGATTAATTCAATATCATACTGATTAATAACTGCTGCTGTTACAAATGTGATGTGTGACTTACATTTATTGCTTTATCTGCTTTGACCTCATTTATGCCACAAGAACAGGCGTGTTAAGTGCATAGCTAGCTCATTGAGGTGTTTTTTTTTTTAATTTTCAGTTAAGGCTATTTTGGTGAAGTATGAAAATAACAGATTGGTTTTACCTTGTACCATTTATAAACTGCTTCTTTGGTGATGGTCATATGTGATTTGGTGTTCAGCTTTATCACTTTTATATAATTTCTGCCACAAGTACTGGAATTTTAAATACATAGCTCATCTTTCTTAGTGTTCAGTGACCATCCATAGACGTCAGACTCTAGAGTTTCCAAGACGCGTAGTGCCACCTGTCGGAGAAGTATTGGGTAGTACAAAGACAGACTCCCTCGCACAGTTTGCTGTGGGACCAGGTGCAACCAGCGAGTATGACACAACGATTGAGCTTAACATTGCGTGTGTTTGCACATTCAACACTTAGAAAGAGAGCTGTGAATTTCTCTCTTCTAGACCGAACCGCCATGAAGTGCTTGCTGGATGACTTGCCAGAACGACAGCGAAAACAGCAGACAAGACCGCTCTGCGCGCTACGAAGAGACGCTACTGTTGTGTTGTGAATTGCCATGAACGTAAAGGACTGAATAACAACGTTCAGGTTGACCGATTTCCATAGCTATCGTATGAAGAAGAAGGCGAGAGCGCTGGATACGGGCCATTGCGAGCATGTAGGGTAAGCGAAGTACCCACGTTCTCCACAGCTGGTCGTGTGAAAAGGTGTGATAATGCGGCTCTGCTGTTGTTTTGCGTAGTCCTGATGGAGAACCGTGGTAACCTTGACTATGAAGCTCAGCAGAGGCTCTGACCGCGGTGCGTGCTGTGCAACACAGAGTGAGCAGCTAGAGGTAGACTGAAAACGCGTGATACGCACATCGCGACATCCTGTAATCTGAGTTGGTCGTCACCGCACAGTACCACGGACGTACGTTTTGAAGGCTCAGAGTTCCAGTTCTAACTAGCTCAAAAACGTGCGTCATACAAGTAAATCGCAAAATGTTGGTCGTGACCACCATCAGGTTTGTTTTGCACGTGTGGCCTCCGCGATTGCCATGGCTATCTCGGAGGCCACGGTTGTGCCTTTGGTTGTACCCTGTGAAAGTGGACACGCGCGTATCCCCATTTGCAGTATATACAAACGGAAGAAAACAATCAAGAGACCATTTGAGGATGCGCAATAAAGCAGTCCAGTGCACAGGAAGACAGAGATGAATTGAGGGAGAATGGAACTGAAAAGGCAAAAATTGCTGGGTCCATTTGTCCCTGATAAAGTGAGCTTTGTACCACTGATCGTAAGATGCATAGCTAGGTAAATTGATCACGTATGTACCTCATCGCTTTGATATTACGTATATACCCGAATTTAACACATTTAGGCTCTAGAAATCGATATTCGGGCTCAGAGGGCTTGCCTCGAACTCGATGTCGAGCGATGCTCGCCTGTACTTGCGAGTTGCCGTGCGCCGAAATAACTGAAACTTCTTTTGCATTATACCTGCAGTTCTCTTTGACGAGCTTCCTACATTTCTGAAGCGTGGATCGGTGGAAGAAGCTTTCCAGGTCCTTGATTTTCAGGAAACTGCGCCTCGACACCAACGAAAGAGGGGGGCTTCTATTGTGGCCTATGTACATTCGCCTGCGAACGGCTCTTTTTTTTGCAGCGCCGCCTGGCAGAGTCTGACGTCTATCTGCTTAATTATGTTTCTTGCAATTATCACTGATTATTGTACGTGCATTATGTTTAATAATAAATATTAATCTTTATGAAATGCTTCGATGATGCTTTAAACTCCAGGAGTTGCACGGAATATTTTGCCATCAGCTCCAAAAACACTGATTGCTGCTCCAAAGCAGCATTTTTTCTGCTCCAGAATCTGCTCCAAAAAGCAAAATGTCGCTTTCATCACTGCAATCCCCACCGCAGCGTCCAAAGCTTTTTTTTACATGCTCTCTTGCACCTGTGCTTATTTTTAAAATTTCAAATACATTTTCTGCACCGAAGACAGGAGAGGTTAGAGCCCTTTCCATGGTGCAGTGCAGTGAAACCAGTTCCCTGTGTATTTAAAAAGTATTTTGCTTGTATCTTGCGAATAAAGCGCCTTTAAATAGTTTTTTAGGTTTCAAGACACGTGGAATAAAATGGGCGAAGAAAAATAATCCGTATTTTTTGTATCGTTTTTGGCAAAAAAAAACTTGGTAGTGAAAGGGTTAAGATGTTCACCCCCTGGGGAAAAACTGGTTCTACACGATTTGACCCGGCCAAGAGGAAGAATCCCCTCCTTCTGGCCTTAACGATCTGGATGTCTGCTCCTGCTCTACCCTCTCAGTCATGCCGAAAAGAAAGGCACAGATGTGCGTGTTGATTCGACAGTGGACACTTGACCCACCAGGCTACAGAATAAGCGGAGAACCCATCTTCTGCAAAACGTGTGTTACAAAAGACAATTGCACGGCTACGTTCAACTGTTGGTGCCTGTGTGCCATCCTAATAGACGTAAATAGATGTCGCGCACGTCTTCTTTGAAATTATTTACATTTATGTAAAATTTTATTTGCCTATATTTATAATATTAGAGGCCTAAAACTTTGTTTTGCCTGCCTGTTTTTGGCACCTAATATGCGCTTTTTTGATGCCTAAAAATCCGGCCTCTAGTGATGACGTCACGACTAGCCGCTTTCTCGAGTAACTGAACGTGCTTCGCCGAAATGGACATGTCCACTAGATAGACAGTTCCAGAATAGCTCCCCTGGTGGGCGACACCATATGATCGAGGTGAAGGTGTTCATTCTTGGATGATGCGTGCGAGGGCCAACAGGGCTTGTGTGAACCATACCTCAGGAGAGTCTGCCTGGAATGGCAGAAGCTTGATGGCTGTTGTATCTGCTGCCATACCCTGCCCGACTACTCCGGAGATAAAGTGGTTGCTTGGGCGAGTTGGTACGACATACTTCACATAAAAAACAGCGCTAAAAACGGCGGACAAGAGAAAGAAGGACACAGACGGCGGCGCTGACTTACAACAAGATTTATTTGCTAGCACCGCGCAATATATACTTGTACGGTATCTGACAAATATAGGAACAACAAATAAAAAGATAAAAACAGTGAAAACCTATGGAACATAATCATCGCCATGAGCCTCACGTGTGTAAGCATTCTGAAGAAAATCAATTTCTTTTTGTGATAGGGCAATTGAAGGCCTGCTGACACACGCATCGCCCAGCCTAGCCATTTCCGCAGCCTCGTGAATTTCGCGTATCATCTGTTCCCGGTGACGCTTGACCACTGCACAATGCTGGAAGTCGGGGGAACAGCCGCAGTCTCGGCAATGAATGCCGAGGTGCCCCGAAACCATTGAGGAGACATTGTGAGCGTGCTCTTTCAGCCGCTCATTTAAACAGCGGCCTGTCTGGCCGATGTACCTTTTGCCACAGGACAAGGGTAGAGAATAGACCACCCCTTCAATGCATGGAACGAACTTGTTCCGATGCCTGGTCTGGCATGCTCTCTCTCCCCTGGAACCAGGATTCACGGCCTTGCACAACCTAGCCAGCTTTTCAGGGGCCGAAAAAACCAAGTCAACTTCGCACCTGCTGGCCACTTTTTTGAGGTTGTGGGTGACGCCGTGGATATAGGGAATAACGACAAAGTTTCGTTTGTCACGTCCCTTTTCCTTTGCACGGGTGCAAGCACTAGTCCCAGTGCTCATGCTGATTTCCCTGAGCAGACGCTCAGCAACGGCGGTCAAAACATACATCGGGAAACCAGCCTCAGTGAGGCGTTCAGTTTGCTGACTAAAGCTGCACCGAATCATGTGATGGCAAGACCTTCGCAGTGCGTGTGTGTAGCAAGTCTTCGCAATAGCGCGCTTCACCACTTTAGAGTGTGCCGATCCAAAAGGGAGGATTGGCTTGTTTGCGCGCGGTTCATATGCCCAACACACGTGTGTAGGACTTAGCGTTAACATCAAATCTAGGAACCGGATGGTTCCTCTGTCCGGTACTTCATGGGTCAATCCAAGCGGAGAAAGGCACTTACTAAAAGTTTCTAAAATACCAGTCAAGGAGGCTGCGACCGACGAGGCTTCAGCTTGAAACAACACGAGGAAATCGTCAACATAGCGGAATACTTTCTTAACATTTGTGCTTTCTAAGCGTTCCTGAATGGCACGATCAAGGCTTGCTAAGAATAAATCACTTAAAATGGGTGCAAGACATGATCCAATGCATACCCCTTGACGTTGCAAATAAATATGATCATCCCACGCTGCAAATGTCGACCTAAGATACTTATCAAGCAGCTCCATGAACCCTTCAACAGATATGCCTACTGCATTCTGATAAGTCACAATGCCAAAGCTGTCAATGCACTCGCGAATGCAAACTAGAAGCTCATTGTGTGGCAAAGAATAGTACAAATCTTTAATATCAATAGAGCATGCCTGGTAGCCAGAAAATTTGTTATCTTTCAGCACGGAAATTACATCATCGGAACTCTTAGCTAGGAACGGATCGTCAATATTTAATAGCTTCAGTTTACCCTGAAGAAATTGTGCCAGCGGTTTCTGCCACGAGTTAGCCTCCGAAACTATTACACGGAAAGGACAGTTAACCTTGTGCGTTTTTGCTTTAAAGAAAATTTCCATGCTAAGATTTTTCCCCCCCTCAATCTTTTTTACCAAACCATCAAGATTCAGCCTTTTACACAGACTTTTTGCCTCGCTTTTAACCTTCGGAAGCGACACATTAACTTGGGGCTCAAAAACAGACAAAATAGCTTCACTCGCTTTGTTCTTATAGAGTTCATTCGGAACAATAACAAAACCTCCCTCCTTATCTGCTGCTACCAAAGACAATGACTTTTCTATCAAGAAGGATTTTACTTGCTGGACAGGAACCCTGCTTAAGCCTGCTCTATGGTTACAAAGAATGTCCAAACCCTCGGAAACACACCTCTCGGCACAGTCAGCAGATGCCTTCCTTGAAATGCTGCGGACAAGGCCCAGAAGTTCCGCCCTTGATTTTCTTGGCTCAACAGCATACTTGGGGCCACGGCCCAGCACACTGCGGATGTTCTCAGGCAGAGACACATTGACCAAAGAATGAAGTCCGTCCTTGCAAGGGGAAGACTTCTTTGGCAGCGAGGCTCGAAGTTCTGTCAGCATTTGTCGCCAACGAAATTCTGCCGCCGCATTAGCCAGGTCACGGTGTTCGAGCCACTTCTTGCCACCACTGTAGTTCGTAGTCCCCTATCACAAAAAGAAATTGATTTTATTCAGAATGCTTACACACGTGAGGCTCATGGCGATGATTATGTTCCATAGGTTTTCACTGTTTTTATCTTTTTATTTGTTGTTCCTATATTTGTCAGATACCGTACAAGTATATATTGCGCGGTGCTAGCAAATAAATCTTGTTGTAAGTCAGCGCCGCCGTCTGTGTCCTTCTTTCTCTTGTCCGCCGTTTTTAGCGCTGTTTTTTATGTGAAATACTCCGGAGAGCCAGAGAACCGCAAAGTGACTCTTTAATATTAGTCCATGATGGGTATATATACAGATGCGTGTGTCAGCTGATGTGATAAGGCACGTGCGTGCCATCTGAAATGTATAGGCCTAGTATGCCGCTGTTTCGAGCCGAGGTGGCAGCGTCAACTCACGCTCGCGGCGGAAAAGTTAGGATGGGAGCCGGTTGCTCGCAGGCCCACTGTGATGATTTGCAGCGTCCACTTTATTGGGAGCGAAGATCGTTCGACAGCTCAGCTCCCGGAGAGCAACAAATAATAATAGAAAGCTCACCTCCACTTGTCCGTTTAGTCCACGATTTTCATTTGCACTATGCGCTCATTGACAGTGTGCGAAGTCCCCATTGCATTCAGGAATTTTAGGCCGCACAACTTACCACTCGTGTAGAACTTCATGCAAAGTGACAAACAACACTCGTTGAAGCACCTGTCAACATCTTCAATCCTATGAAAACTGCAGAACAACACACAATGGTTGCCTCTTGCAGTCATGTTCACGTGAGAGCCGGCGACGCGCTCTTCTAGCAGACGACAATCAGCTAGGGACTTCGCACAGCCTGAAATGGTGTGTGTGGTTCGATCGGCTCCCTGTGTGGTTCAGCTCCCAGTGGTCCCACTGTCAAAGGGACGTAACAGCACATGTTGTTTCTCGTTACCGCTGCATGCAACTGCGTTTTCTTACTATGGAAGGGCGTGTTCATAGCTTGGTTTTCAGTGGTAAGTGGGATCTCTTGCCTTTCACAGGTGCCTTGAGGCGAAAAGGGGACTTTAACAGGGTGTAACTTTGGGTGAGTTGGTGCATAGCTTAAAACGAAATATTTGTGGCGCAACTAAGAACAACGAGGAAGATAAACGAGAGATCCTACCCTGTATTCTATGATTTTCTTCCTCGTTCTCAGTAGCATCACAAATATTTCGTCAAAAAGGGGGGGGGCTTAGTTGAATGCTGGCAAGAGTCGCCGACAGGCCGGGTTTGACAAAGTGGCTTTTTGGGCTAGTTGGTTGAAGCGCTAGCAGACACGGACGTCCCATTGTGTCATTCTCGTCCATATCTGCTAGCGCTATGATACCGTTTGACAGGCTGGCTTTCCACCAAAACATGAAACACAAGTAAATGGGAGTCAGCACTGTGCGTTTATACAGAAAAAGTTGAACTAAGATTGCTGTTCTAGGAGAAACACTGCTGCCACAACCGCCACTGTTGCACTGAAACATGCATGCGCGCACGCATGCTTCCACCCTAAGAGTGCGCCACTCGCCCAACAGAGGGGGATAGCTGTAGTGCCACCATACCAGCTCTCTAGGCCTATAAACTCAATTGCTGAATACCACAACGGCGACACAGCAGACAAGTGCAAGTGCTCTAGTGTCTAGAGCGGAACCGGTAGGCGGGTGTTGTGTTGGCATTGCCGGGATGCTGCTGCACAGGATCATTGAATTCGTGCTGCTGTTCCTGAAGCTGCCGCTGATGCTTTTAAGGGGGGAAGCGGGTCTTTGAGACCGAAAATCAGAAAAAAAATCGAATTTTTGAAAATGTTTTATTTGGATTCTGCCGCTACTGATGCATAACCTCGCCAATTTTCATGCGTCTTAGATCAGTATTTTAGCCGTTACAGCATTTTATGTGCCATCAGCGAGCTAAATTTTTAGCGATGAACGCGTAAAAAACGGGCTTATTCAGCGCCGCGCTGTTGCCGTTCTATGTTACCTACGGCAGCCATCTTGGTCGCATTCGAAAGAGCTGCGCCATAGCCTATATAGGAGGCTATGGCTGCGCTTTTTCTTGAATATCCCGCCGCCCTTGTTTCCGTCCACTCAGAATTCACGTAGAAAATCTGCGCCAAAAAAAGGTCCCTCCGCGTGAGCCTATTGGCACAGTGAGCCCACGTGACTAAATAACGCCTTCCGATTCGTCGGGCCTCCCGCGCTGTCTGGTACAGTGCACACAAAGCGGCAAGTTGATGTCGCCGTAATATAACTGTGTTGTTCTCGTCGATTTACGTCCGTGAAGTTCCAACCTGCGCAAGCTGGCAAGAAACTGGAGCAGGCGTTATTATCATCCTCAACAAAGACTGCACGTTGCGGCGGCTTACTGGCACGGCGCCAAGCGAGCTAGACTAAGTGCGCCGCAGCCGCCGGGAGTGAATTAGGCCTACGCTCTCGGCCGCGTTTTGGAACTTTGATCGTGGCGAAGCCATATCGAAAGTTGCGCAGCGCTCATAAATTCGAAAAAAAAAAAAAAGCGAGATCACGGCTCAGGTGCATCAGAAGCGCATCCAGCGGAGGACGGCGTGGTGGCGGAACGCGATTCATCGGTCGAAATGCCGACTTCACCTGTGTCGGCGGCCGCCTCGACGACGTCAGTGATAGGAAGCGTGGTAGAAGGATCGACACGACGTTCTTGACTAGCGCCGATCGTGCGCCCAACAGCAGAAAAAGACTGAAGATAAGATCTCTGGCTTTTCGGCAACTTCCGCTAGCGAGTGCAAGCTGCGCACGTCGGCGGCTAACTACGGCATCGTCGACTTCTCCGCAATCAACAAACTGCTTGAAATGACATGCACTGGGGCCGTTTCGATTGGAAAATGTGATAAGCTACTCTCCTGGTGTCTTCTAAGGCATTTATTTGCAAAGTAAAGCATTTTTACTTGTGTAGCGCTCCTTGAAGTTAGAGTTTTGTTTTTTGCTTTTTTCTCAGTTTCAATTTTTTGGCCACCTTTCATTCTTTTAGCGAGCGTTTCTCAGCTTTGGTACACTCGATTTTGATCATTTTTGTATTACTGAAAAGCTGGATGTTTAGTGAGTGCAACAAAGTGTCATATGTTACTATAGAAAAGCGCAAGTTTTTACAAGAGAGAAAATAACAAAAATACATTTTCTCGGTAATCGAATGGCGGATTTTGAAGCTTCATAACTTTTGTTGTAGGAAAGCTAGAACCATAAAATTTGCTTTTTGCACTCTTTGATAACTGTAGAATGCAATGACATTTAATTCAGCAGGATCCGAGTAGCCAGTTTATTAAAAAGGTGATTAAACGAAACTTTAATGAATGATTAATTAAAAAAATTGTCGTAAGGGCTACATAAAAATTGAGTTCATATTTGATATTTACACATGTAAATACATGATCACCGAAGTTTTCATCATCCTAACTTAAATAAAAAGATGCTTCATGTCAAAGTGCCTCTTCCCCCCTTAAGTCGGCTCCTGCTGAGTCCGGAGCAGCCTCTAAAGTAGGTCCATATGTTGTATATTAAGTGGTTGTTTATTTGGGCAAATATATACAAAAGGGGGAAGGAAGAGGAAACACACTAAATGATGGCCGTACTGTAAAAAATCTAGCTTGAGTGGCTGACACCAGGACAGCGGCCATCACTGGATGAGGGAGGAGTAAAGGACAAGGAGAGAGGGAACTATTTACGTATGTACACAGGTGGATGTAACGGCTCCTTACATATGTGCACCGACAAACGTAATGCCTTATAGTTTGCTTGTGAAACACCTTCCTTGAAAGAGTTCATCACCCGGCCCCACACACTGGTACTGTTGTGTCATGGAGAGCAGGCAGCAGCGGAGGCCGGACTGCTCAAGGACGTCGCATAGGGCTCTAAAGCAGCGTCCCTCATGCAGAAGGGGCCGCAAGCCCATAGGAGCGCCTCGGCACTGTTGGCTGGTGTTATGAAGTAGGTTCGGGGAGCAGGCTTTCTGAGTGGTGCCACAGACGCGTGTTGTGGCAGCATGGAAGAGGACGCAACTGCCACGGCACACAAACATATATTTGAACACAAAAATGCACAAAGGACATTGGCACAAAGCACAGCAATCACAATGAAATGCTAAGAGTCTTTAGAGATCAGTTCAAAAAAACGTCGTGCTCATGCGTTGGGGCTTGACGAAGCGGTCGTAGTTGAGAAGGGCCAGGTGAGTTGTCACAGCTTCTGCGTCGGCTAGTGCCGGGATAGAAAACGTGTCCTTGCGAGGTCCCTCGAGCGTTGACGCTCCACCAGGTCCCTCCGACAGTGTTGGCCTCCCGAACATTGACGTCCGTCCAGACCAATGAGTCTTCTCTGCTTCAGCTTCTGGCTCCGTCTGTCAGGCCATTGTGGCCTGTTATTTTTCTTCCTTTTTTACTTGTGCCACGTGGGCACATGCAAGGACTTCTCTCAAATGCACGAAACCAGCTTCTTCCGGTGCGTGTGGTTGCGCGCCTTGGACTTTGCTGCTCCATCGTCTCATCAGTGGTTGAACACTTCATCACAGCCGACAGCCCGTACATGTGCATGGTAGCAGCTCAATAGACCCTCCTGTGGTGCTTCAGAAGCACTGCACCGCATGAGCAAGTGTTCGAGGGTCTCCTTCACTGCAGTTTTGGCAAGTGTCCTTAGAGGAGAGTCTGAGGCGTTGCTTGCATGCTTGCATCCATAGAGTTTCCTACAATATTTACTAGAGAGAACTGTGGCGCTGCGATCATTCAGTCACCGTGGGAATGATGGGTAGTACATGGATTTGCCTAGTCTTTGTGCTTGTGGCTTCGAACACACTGATGGCTTTGTTTATTGTGTTTTGGTTTTTGTTTTGGATAAAAGAACAGCTTGTTGTGAACCTCGTCATATGATTTGAATTGGTGACCTTAAAGGATCAACGTGGGGAGGTGGGACTGCTGAACTTTTGCTGAACGTGGTCTTGCGACAACAAGAAGCCACACGGAGTCGAAAGAACGAAGTTTAGGCAAATCCACGTACTACCCATTATTCGCATGCTGGCTGAAGCATCATGTGTTGCAGCTCCCATAAACACTAGCGCCAGATTTCCTTCTAATGCTTGCGTCCACATGCACCTGACACGCAACTGCAGCAGTCCCGCCTTTTGTTGGCGTGATATCCAGCTTGCTGTAATCACAGCAACCCTCTCTGTGCGTGCGATACGTGGATCAGGGTGCTGCTGTTGTAGATGCCGTCGGATAGTCTGCTTTTCAGGGGTATGTCGACGGGAGGTACTAGATGTGCAGTTGCTGCTAGCTTGTCGGCGTTTTCATTGCTAGGCACGCCGCAGTGGCTTGGGACCTACCGCAATCGGACTGTAAAATTCCCTAGTGACAAGTGCTTGCTGCATATATCACGCACTGGCGGGGAGCCGCAGCCCCTCCTCTGGATGCGACTGAGCGCAGCGGGGAAGTCGCTCAGCAGTGCCTCCTTCAGTGGCCAGCTCTAGAAGAAGGTCGAGTGCCAGAGCTCGGCTGTTGTCAACAACTTCTGATGTGTTGCTCGTTTCTGTGTCATGACGGGGGAACATTGAGATGACTGCTGCCGCACACCAAGCCGTCAGAGTACACTTTGCGGTGGTCCTGAAGTTCTGCGTACAAGAAGGCTCGTGTAAGCTGCTCCAGCGCACATTGTGGTGTTGTACGTTTCGCGCAGATGCCTGGGATATTTGCGCACACTTCAACGTGTTGTGGCCCTGGTCTAGGTTCACAGGTGCCATATAGGGGCATGTCCTTGCTCAGATGTTCGTAGAGTTAGAGCGCGCCTCCCATTCTTGAGTAATGGTGGTGTTGAAAACACTGAAGGAGGAGGCCGCCATCTGGAGCTCTGTGCAGTCTGTTGATGTGGGACAGGGCACGTTGTGTGGCCAGGAATTCCAGTGGCCAAGACCTTGTGTCTGCCAACGTGGTGGCGCACCGCAACGTGTGCAGTAGTCCCAGGCAGGTCCTGAGGCCTTTCCTCTGCTGCACTTCTAGCTGTTTTCACTGCATTCTGCCTATAGAGACGAGCAGCTGCGTATATAGTGTCGATGCCACCAAAGTGGCATTATACAGGTGCAACACCATGTTTTGCATAGCAGCCTTGGCTATGTGCGGTGTGTTTCTGGACAGCCGCCACAGTGCACATCGAGTGCTGTCGTTTACTCTCAGCCACGCAGCGAAACTTGCTGGCGCTGTCATTGTTGAGGCCTAGATACTTAACCAAGCTTTTCCAGGGGAGGTCCACACTGGCCAGTTTTATAGCACTATGCATTATGCTCTGGCGGGCACCGCACCCCATGGCAACAGACTTCTGCACTGACAAGCTTAGCTTGAGCATGTGCAGCCATGCGTCGACAGCATCGTGAGCCACCTGCAGGCACTTCTGGATGCGGGCAGCCTCCCCCTCTGGCCCGAGGCACCACAAGGCAATGTGGTCCATGTAAATCGAGATGGACACATGGTGCTGGGCGCGCTCATATAGCGTGTCCGGCATCGCGGCCATCATGACATTGAAAAGAAAAGGCAATAGGACTGACCCTTGCGGCACACAAGTGCCAACGGGACATGGCTGGGAGAGGACGCCACCAACTCTCACTCTCACTGCGATCGGACAGGAAGCTTGTGACGAACTGCCAGAGCCGCTCGGCCATGCCTGCTCCGGCAGTGGCATCGACGATGGCCCTGCGGTTGATGTTGTCAAATGCACCAGAGACATTGAGAAAGACCGAGCAATCTGGCTCGTTGCTTTTGCATGCTCAAGCGCAGAGACAACGTCAGCGATTGAGTCTGCTACGCAGCACATCCCTTGAAAGCCAGTCTGCTGCTCCGCAGAAAACCCCGCAACCATGGCATGGGCTTCCAGCCTCTGCAGTGCTACGGGCTCTGTGAGCTTACAAACAGTCAATGTGACTACAAAGAACCTAGCTTCATAGGTGTGCAGCTTCAGTATCTATTCGGCAGACAATGGCTGTTCTCCACAGCTCTTGTAGCTGTCCACTCACCTATAAATCGTTCACTGTGATTCCACTCCTGCATCAGCTATGCCAAGTGCACCAAATGGGATTTACTGTGCAATCCTGATAGAGTCTATGTAAATTGCACGAAAGTGCACCAGAGATTTGGATTTGACTGCATCTGTCACCAACAGTAGCACCGCCAGCACGTCAAATCATGTGCAGCCCAATCTTGGGGCCACTGTATAGTCACAACTATAGACGAAGGATTATTCAGGACATGAAAAAGAGTTTGCACTCCCTGGGTAAATCGCTGACGGAAAAAATAGAAAGCGAAGCTAGTTATGACATGTAGTCTCCTGTTGTATGCACTTTCGGGGAAGCTCAACTTGCAGCGGATCTCCTATAGGCAACCCAGCACATGTGCGAAACGATCGTCTGGAAGCCCTGCGCTCTCACTCGGAGAGAGGGAAATGGAGGTTGGTTTTCTGAGGCTAGCTGACAGACGTCATGTTGCGCCCAGCTTCTTTACAGCAAAGCTGTTTACCTCAAGTCCGTGTAAGCAGCGGTACAGCAGCAATGAACAGGGGTAGGGGAGAGAGAAGAAGATTATGGTTTGGGGACAGGGGAAAGAGTGCACTATGCGTGCAGGAGGTGCGGCTAGGGCGGCTGCAGCAGCGGTTGCAGTAGAGGCATGGGAAGTGCGATGACCATGGCAGCGCTTGTGTCAGCGCAGTATGGTGGTACTGCTATATATTATAGGTTTGAAACAGGAGAAAGTGCCTCAGAGAAGGCTGGCCAACGTTTCGATAGGTGGACCTATCTTGACAAAGATAGGTCCACCTATCGAAACGTCGGCCAGCCTTCTCTGAGGCACTTTCTCCTGTTTCAAACCTATGCCGTATATCCATCTGTCAGCTTCCATTTTGATCCTGCTATATATTATGTCGTACATATTATACACTCAAACCTCATTATAACAAAGTCTCATCTGCCACGAAAATAACTTCGTTATATCCGAAAATTCGTTATAGACGTTTATTTTTAACACTGTAGCTATGACAAGGCTATTCTTCATTTACTTCGTTATAACCGATAATTCGTTATATCCATGTTCGTTATAACGAGGTTTGAGTGTACATAAAACCGGGATGTGTGCATTAGATCATTGTGCCAATGCGTTTTGTTTAGTGTGCTGAACCGATACATTGAAAGCAACAACCATACACGGTTTGTGTATCGACTTCTCGGTGGTGACAATGTGTCCTGCGTGTGAAGATGGAAATCCTCACCATGTAACGTACAATTATAAAACAGTAATAACAATCGCTTCAAAAATTAAAGAAAAAGTATATAAATGTATATGTGTGTACGAGTGTTTGCATGCAAAATAATGTATCATTTCACTTGGTTCCCGGCCCACATGGGGCCTCAGGTCTCCCCCGTCGTTCCCAACGCCAACGAGCTGGCCCATGCCCATGCGCGCGAACTCACCCACCGCGCCGGGGAAACGCTGCTCGCGGGTGCGAACGCGGGGCTCCACAAGGACTCGCTCCACACGTTCAACGAGGTCACGAAGCACTATAAGCTCGGCAGGAGGGTATATCCCCCGCCGCACACCAAGCTCTCCAGGCCTCAGTCTTCCACCTTTCGCATGCTGCAGACTGGGTCCTATCCCAGCCTAGCTAGGGTGAGCAGGTACGCGGACTCGTTCGAGCCCGATTGTCCGGATTGCGGAGATGCTTTCTGCACTTTAGAACACATGCTCTGGCGGTGTCCCTCGTTACACCAGCACAATCGTCTAACCACGGAAGAAGAGTGGCAGAAGGCACTTAAGAGCTCCGACCTCACCGTTCAGCTACGGGCCGTCCAGAGGGCCCGCGACGTGGCGGTCAGGCATGGCCTGCCTGTCCCGATGTGGGAGTTGCCCGCGGTGGCTCCTCCCCCGTAAGGGGGCTTTCCGAGTCGCCCCTCCGGACCACAATAAAGTTCATTGTCTGTCTGTCACAATGTATGCAACCTAAACAGGTTCGCTGGCAATCCATCCCCACATGCAGATTTCCTTCTTTTCCTCTGCCAAAACACCTGTGTGTATGTACATATGCCTGTTTCTTGCCCGCAATGCTATCCGAGTCTCTTGCACGCAGCTCGGACCTCCCTTCTGGTTTTGTGAGATTATTTAGTGTCAAGGCACTGGTTGTACGAGGTCTGTTAGAAAAGTATCCGACATTATTTTTTTTTGCGAGCACCTGATGGATTTGAAACAAGCGCGCTTGCATCAGCCGACCTTGAACCTTCGTGCGCATGCGTGAATTTTTTCCCGCCTGCCAATAGCGTCAGTCGCTGGGACGCAGCATTTGAGTGAGGTCGTGCGCAGTGCTCTCGTCGGTTTTTCATTGCAAGGAAAATGACGGAGCGACTGGAGCAGCACTACTGCATCAAATTTTGCCAGAAACTGGGTGACAGCCAAGTGGAAACCTAGAATAACAGAGAGCTGAGCTAGTTGGTACGTATTCATTCTAAAAAGAGACAGGGCGTGCAAACACGGACACAAGAAAGAGATCAGGACACCACAAACGCCGACTAACAACTGAAGAGACGCACAACGGCTGAAAAGAAAGAAGGCACGAAAACTTATCTGCGCATGCCCATGCAACCGGCGAACCTATCAATCCGGCACGCGTGGCGGTCTACGTGGAAGATAACTGTTAAGGCATTTGATTTCATCTTTATGCAAGCTAATCGACGGTTGGCTCACGCATGCGCTACCACTATTCTCGATATGCCATGCTTCAATCATCAGACGCGTTTCTTCATTTCTATGCCGGTACAACACTGCGCATTCATCAAATTTTGGCTTGCACTTACAATCTCGACAATGTAAAGATAGATTAGATGGTGAGCCTCCTGTTAGCGATCTCTTATGTTCCAACAATCTCTGGTTAATGCATCGGCCCGTCTGTCCTACGTAGAAGCGGCCGCAGGTTACGCGTCTTTTAGATGTAGGGTATCCTCGTGATGCAGTGGCCACGGTCGCTGAGCGTTTAAAGAAGTCTATTGTGTTAAGTCCGAGCATGGTTGCAGAAAGCGATAGGAAGAAACGTGTCATAGGTATTCCGTACATTCATTGCATATCTCACAGGCTAAAGAAAGTAGGAAGTAGATACGGCGTTAATGTTGTTTTCACGGCTGCCAATAAGCTAGGTAAGATTTGTGCCGCTGTGCAAAGGAAGAATGAGCGAGTAAAAGACAAGAAGCGGACCGATAATTGTTTTGTAAAACACACCAACAAATTCACTGATTGCCGTACGAGTGTGGTGTATAAGGTCCCTTTCAGCTGCGGCCGCTTCTACGTAGGACAGACGGGCCGATGCATTAACCAGAGATTGTTGGAACATAAGAGATCGCTAACAGGAGGCTCACCATCTAATCTATCTTTACATTGTCGAGATTGTAAGTGCACGCCAAAATTTGATGAATGCGCAGTGTTGTACCGGCATAGAAATGAAGAAACGCGTCTGATGATTGAAGCATGGCATATCGAGAATAGTGGTAGCGCATGCGTGAGCCAACCGTCGATTAGCTTGCATAAAGATGAAATCAAATGCCTTAACAGTTATCTTCCACGTAGACCGCCACGCGTGCCGGATTGATAGGTTCGCCGGTTGCATGGGCATGCGCAGATAAGTTTTCGTGCCTTCTTTCTTTTCAGCCGTTGTGCGTCTCTTCAGTTGTTAGTCGGCGTTTGTGATGTCCTGATCTCTTTCTTGTGTCCGTGTTTGCACGCCCTGTCTCTTTTAGAATGAATAAGTGGAAACCATTGGGAAAATCAAGACGGCTTTCGGTGACGACGTTATGAGCCGCACACAGATTAAGGAGTGGTACAACCGGTTTAAAGACGGCCGCACATCGGTGGAGAGCGAGCCACGCTCCGTTCGGCCATCAACATGCCATAATGACCAGGTCATTGCCGAAGTGAACGCTGTGGTGATGCGGGACCGTCGTGTGACTATCCGGGAAATTGCGGAAGAGGTGGGCATCAGCACTTTCTCTGCACATTCCATTATGACCGAAGATTTGGCCATGAAGAGAGTTGCGGCGAAATTCGTGCTGAAACTGCTCACGGTGGAGCAAAAGCAACTTCGTGTTGAAGTCTCACAGGACATGCTGGATTTCACAAGCAGTGACTCTAACTTCATGAACACCATTATCACTGGTGACGAGTCTTGGGTGTATGGGTACGACCCGGAAACCAAAATCCCAGTCGTCACAGTGGAAGCATTCCACGTCACCAAGACCAAAGAAGGCCCGCCAAGTGTGCAGCAACGTCAAAGTGATGCTGAGTGCTTCCTTTGACTCCCGCGGTGTGGTACACCACGAGTACGCACCACAGGGTCAAACAATCACCAAAGAGTACTACAGGGATGTCCTCCGTCGCCTACGTGATGCTGTGCGGCGCAAGAGACCTGAGTTGTGGTCAACAGGAAACTGGCGCATCCATGCTCCTGCACATTCCCCACACTTGGTTCAGACTTTTCTGGCGAAAAGTCAGACTCCTGTAGTTCAACAGGCTCCTTACTCTCCTGATATGGCCCCCTGCGACTTCTGGCTGTTTCCCAAACTCAAGAGGACATTGTAAGGAGAGCGATTTCAGACAAGGGAGGACATTATGGCTGCAACGACAGCTGAGCTAAACTCCATTCCGAAAGAGGCCTTCTCAGAATGCTTCCAACAATGGCAGCACCGCTGGGAGAAGTGTGTGGAGTCCCAAGGGGATTACTTTGAGGGGGATTAGGTTTCCAATGCTCCAATTATGCCAGTTTCTTTTCTTCCACCAAAGGTCGGATACTTTTCTAACAGACCTCGTATGTCGCTGTGTTTGTCTGCCACTGCTGCTGATCTAAAGTGCGATATTTTAATAACATCGAGACTACAGATTTGGGGCAGGATTCCTGCATTTGGTGAAACACGTAGCTGAATCTAGAATGTTATTTCTAGGGATGTGCGAATATTCGAAATTTCGAATATTTTTTGAATAGTGCTTCCTATTCGATTCGATTCGCACTGGAATTTTACTATTCGAACTATTCGAACTTCCCAAAGACAAATACAGTGAACGTCCGATTGAAAGTGACCCCTTCAGATTTTCAATATGCTTCACCTCATTACACTTTCGTATTGCGGCAAAGCTGCCTTTCAAATTCCGTTAGGGTCGAACATAGCCAAGACACAGTCAACATCTGATTAGAAGTGGTCCCTAGATTTTCAGGGTGCTTCACCCCATCACATTCCCGTATTGCGGCAAAGCTGCCTTTCAAGCTCCGCTATGGTCGCAAGTGTATTAACTAAAGAAAACACTGGTTCCAACATGGAGATCAAAGATGTGGCAGAGGTGGGGCCTCAATTAATGCTGTTTTGGACCTGAAATTCGGGCAGGAAGTCCGAAAAATTGATGCTGAAGCTTTTTAGCATCCAAAATTTCAAATGTTATTATATATCGATGTCTACGAGGCAGATTTGGAACTCCGGACTTGAAGGAAGCACACCTTCGTCCGCCACATCAGTTGGGCTTCCACAGAAGTTGAAAGAGGAGGAGAGGCTGAGGAAATGGCATCTTTGCCTACCACGTGTAAAGTGTTGTCGACAACACTTTGGTTGCACCAAATCATGTGCATAAATACAATTCGGCCTCTACATTGCGCTTCAACCTAGCGAAAAGAAACACTTTCATGTTGCTATCTCATAAGATTATGCTTAGGAATCCTCTCCAACATTTTTTTCTGCAATTTCGCTTCGAAGTATTCGATTCGATTCGCACTCACACTTCAATATTCGAATTCGCTTCGCACCCAAAATTTTGCTATTCGCACAGCTCTAGTTATTTCATAAAATATAGTTTTATTGATCATTTGCTTTTGTCAAAAAAGTGGTGAAAGAGGTTATCTACAATGTCAGACTGCATGACGCCCTTATTTTTGCACTATAGAATGAAGTAGAGGTAACAGTAAGATGCAAATTTGCAAAGATTGTGAACAAGGCTCCCGTCAGGGGAGCCGAAACGTCTTTTTCCGCATTTTATTTCATGGTCGGTGTCCTGCTTTTATTCTATCAAGATGCAAATTTGTACTTGGTAGTTAGTGCATAGTTAAGGGGTTTTCCTGGCAGGTACCGTCTTTGTTCATGAGAATTTACTGTATGAATATCGAAACACCTGATAAGTGTAGTGGTGGGCCTTTCGAACTATTTCGGATGTGGCTGTGGTGATTTAACCACTTGCACATAGTAAAAAAAAGCACGAACTTGTTTTTTTAACTGCCAGATTTTCTCGATGATTTCACGGTCCCTAAGGAATCTGAAAACTTGGATGTTGACTGTATGTAACTTTTTATAATTTCATGCCCATAGTATCTTAAACCTTAATATGCAACGAAGTATGTTTATTTGTGATTTCACCGTGACAGTAAACTGAAACTACTGTTGGCACTAGTCCAGTGATGAGAAAAGTTCATGAACTGAAGTGCTCTGTTTCACGTGAAATGGTGCGACCTGCGGAAGCAGAGCAGCCCCGCAGTGGCCAGGTTAGCTGGCCATGGCTTCCTCTATGTGCTGCCAGATCTCGGAAGCTGGGAAGTGCACTAGGGGAGCACAGCCCTTCTTGTGGTGCACTCTCTACAGTCCCATATTCCATATGTGTGCCAGCACCCAAATTCAATCATGAAGGTTACCACCATAAAGGCTACCACCAAGTTGAACACGACACCCTCTTGTTACCTTGAAGGAGATTTCAAGTGGAAAGAAAAAAGATGCTGTAGATCTCGTGTTCTATGATGTTTAGAAGGTATTGTTGACTCATTTTAGATAAGGACCGATACCCCGTGAAAACACTTGAAACTCACGGGTGCCTTTACCTCACGGCACCACTACCTACTTTGCAAGACTTGTCAGAATTGCTGATTGGGCGAGTTGGTGATTCATGATACTTGAAATACGAGTGCATAACTTAAACAGGGACTTAGGAAGACAAGGACAAGCACATTTGGGTTCTTCTATGATAAAACTGACTTTTAAGTTAGAAGGGTACTGGTTTGGGTTAGTTGGTAGCAATTCATGGTATGGTTATTTTGCAGACCGCTTGTGTCTGTTTATTCCTGTTGTTTGTTCTGAAGCGGTGTGGAAATAACCGTACCATGACTTGTAACACTTTTGTTGAGCAAATGCGTAATGGTGATTGGGCGTAACGTGTCCCAGAAGAGGCCACGGAGATGCCATGCTTAATTGAGTGACTGCTGCAGGGGTCATCCCGAGATGTGTGCTGTCTCGGAGGCTCCTCTTGAGAGCATCCAGGTGTTGGCATCGTGTCAGTCCCTGGCTCAGCTGGATGATGGCCTGGTGGGTGACCCCCTTGAGAAGGCCACACTCACTGCCATTGAGTGGAACCTCACTAAAGGTGGGTGCAGATTGATGGCTCACTAGGTTTGCTGCTTCCTTACCAAAAGAAAGGCATGTGTGAGATTGACTGGCTTTCGTTCTGCCATGGCTGCATCCACCACAGTTGCACTGGCATGCACTGAAACTGTAAGCAGTGAGCTTTTTTTTCTTTGAGCTGAATGATTCAGCTTTTATGCACAAACGGTATTTTATGCTGATGCCATGTTTTCTTTGTTTGTATTTGGGTGAGCGCACTGTAGAAACTTGTGTAGTTGTTAGTGCGTCTGGAAAGCAAAAACAAGTCTGAAACTTATAATAATCATTTGTCATATCACCAACAAAATGGAAGCAGTTTTTGTGAGTCCCCGAAACACGAAATGCAACCACAACGGCATCGTTTGTGTCAGTCAGCGCCTGCACGGAAACAGCGTAATCACTTATCGGGGAGCAATAAACGAGATAAGTAACAAATCCGTCACCTTTTGAAACATTCTAAACCAGAAAGCCATCAGTTTTGCGGGTGCAGTAAGCGCGACAGAAAGCTCACCCTTCGCAGTGTTTGTAGCTGCAGTAGTTAATCCCAAAAGCACGTAGTTATTTTACAAGCAGTATTTTTCGATCTGAAAGGCTCTTAACATGGACGCACCTTTCCTCCAGCAACGCTGAGAATTAATAGCGATGACTCCAGCCCTTCTTGCAATTTTTGAAAGCTATCGTTGTTCTGCTTTCGCAGGAGTTCCTGTAGCTATGCTTAGCCACCTTTATTAATAGCTTTTCAACTATTTTTGAAAATAACAAGCTGTTACAATGAGATGATGTGGCATTATACACCTTCCCTGTATCTGTACCGCGTTGTGTGCGCATGCATCCAAGGTTGCCTGCGCCTGTGTCATGGGTGGCTTGTCCCGGCATTACTCTCTCGATGCACGAGCCAAGCCAAATCATCGA
Organism: Rhipicephalus sanguineus; assembly: GCF_013339695.2. NCBI lineage: Eukaryota > Metazoa > Arthropoda > Arachnida > Ixodida > Ixodidae > Rhipicephalus > Rhipicephalus sanguineus. The sequence goes on along the minus strand of NC_051176.1, from coordinate 20,393,665 downwards.
AAACGTCACTGCGCGTATGCGAGGCTGCGCCGAGTAGCAGCGCGCGTCATTTCTGACTATGTCGCTCCAAAATCTTAGCGACCTGAAAACTGCGTGCACGGTTACATGAGCACGCTGAAAAGTTGCTCAAGACGTGCTGACGAGCATGGGATCATTACGGCACGCGAAGGCAGCGCCACTTTAATGCATACTACTAACGCAGGCCTATATGTACATTTTTATGGAGTAATACTTTTTAATATAAAGAAATGAACAATATTTCAATACTAACAAACAAATCGTCGACCGTGCACAGCAATCAACGGTCACGTGGCCGGGTTCATCGGATCATTCATGTTTTTGCCACCTGAGGCGCCACAGGTCATTTTTCTCGACTTTCAATTAAGAAATAAATATATAAATCCATCTCTCACAAAAAAAAAACAGGGTTAGGTTGAGTCAATGCGACAATCTTTCCATCAGTGGAGTGATCTCATTTCATGTTCTGGGCAGTTGTCGGTCTCTTTAATGACATTAAGGTTAAAATCTGATTGATGCTGGCGTCGAATGGAGCACTCAGAGTAAGACAAACAATCTCCTTCAATTGCCTAGCAAATGCAGAATACTAGAAGCTGCTACGGTTCTGTGGATTAGATGGCAATAGTTTAGCTTTGAAATAGAAAGTGAGGAATTTAATATTAGATTTTTAGAGGAAGGCTGGAGCTCATAGACTGGCACTGTAAATTCTGAGGCATGTTTTTGTCGAAAGTTGTACCAGGGCATTTCACAGTACAAGTCGGGCTTCAACATTGGATAATTTGTGGGATAACATGAAAGTGAAAAGTGTAATCACAGAAGCAGTTGCATGTGGACTGCATGTCTAGAAATATAAGAATTATAACAGCACAAAAGCACCGAATCACTGCTTATGTGTTTGTTTTTCATGCAGTAGAGTTGTTTTTGTTTTTTAAATATTTATATTTAACAAATTATTTAAACTCCAAGCATTTACTTTTTCCAGTACCTTGCTTGTTCTAGTTTGAATTTCTAATATATCTTAAATAACGGTTGCTGGTAGGTGATGCAAAAAAAAAAAAGGCCATGAAGAGAAAGGACAACTGAAGGTGTACTGTTGTGCTGCAGAGGGAAGCTCGCAGCGAGAAACAACCTCTCCACATACAAACCCTCCATGAGTAAGAATCTTTACCTTCCTGAAAGATATGGTCGCCATCCTTCGTGACACATGGTTGTGCCAGCACTTGGCTGTTGCCCTCATTGAAAAACTTCACTGTCGTTGCCACATCCAGCAGCTGCTGTCAGTTTCAGACAAAATGGCACCACGGGTTGCAACTCCCTCCTGTGTGCTACGAGCACTAATAGAAACTACAGTGTAGAAAGTTTCATGCTACACTTAAGCTGTAAAAAATGATTTCATGTAGGTGGGCACACTTTCTGCACTGACGAAGAAAAAAAGGAGTCTTCTTTACACTAATTGCTCAAGTAGCCAGTTTAAATAAAAAAAAGGAAAGTTGATTCCTCTTTCATAGGAATCGGCACAAGATGGAAGTGAAGCGTGTCTTTGCAGAAGCACTTGCTAGCGGACTGCACGTGAAGCAGCACATATAAGAATTATAACAGCACAAATTTGCAGTATGTCTATTGGTATTTGGCTGGTGTGCACTATTTGACTTGGATGCACCCACACAAACACCTAGTGACGCAGCTCTATCCTGACAACTAACGTTGATGACCAGTTTGCTTCAGCAAAAGGTGCATGATCTGCAGGTCGGTGGCTGTCTTTTGTGCTTGCATGGTGAGTTACTTCAGCGAAGGTAGAAGCAATTCTTTACGACTCTGCAGTGTGTTTGGCAACAACTTGAGCTTCGATGCACTCAGCTTTACAAATGCAAGAGGCTAAGTTTGTATGCGTCATGAATGCGTGAAGCATTCCCGTTGACATGTCTCTTGCTGGACCGAAGCGTTCAATTGCACAACATTCACCCATCAGTGCCGTTGCCTTTCTGTGTCACTTAGGGCAGCAGTTTTCTTATGTGGTGCCATCATAAGCAAAGCTGTTGGTGGCATGTAAACCCTTTGTGGTCCGTTGTCGGGCCCTGCCCGTTAACTCAACAGGGCTGCAGCATCACAGGCTGATACGATGTGAAAGACAAAAGACAAAGCTTTTGTGAAAACTTATCACCTAAGCAGAAGGCCAAAGCCACATGGTACCAGGAACCTCTGCTGCACAGAGACTACCGAAGTGTTGGTGCTCGTTAGTGTCATGATGCAGCACTCCTAGATGGAGGCACCACCCCTACTATGAGGGGAGTGAGAGGGATGAGGTGTGAAGGCCACTTTTGCATTGGCGGTGGCACTTATCTTCGCGAACCTACAAGTTCTCCAGTTTAGCGCCTTGGCAAAAATTTTCTCATTTTTCTTTGCAGCCTGTTCATGTGCATAGTTTACTGACTTCATTTCTGTTTCATGGATCCTGGCATAAGAAAGTTTAAAAATACAGAGGCAACAATGCGGTAATTAATTATTGAATGATGATCTAAAGTAGGCTTGATGAACTAGCTAACCAGCTAATATGTGTGAATTCTCTGTGACAGAAGGTCACCCTAAATCATAAAGGTGTTTTACTTTCTTTTTGTAAAATTTGAACGGCAGCGTTTTAAGTTGTGCCATTAAGAGGCCACAATAGTGAATTGAACCGAAATGGCAACTTGAATTCATTCTAAAAGACAGGGCATCCAACACGGACACAAGAAAGAAGTCAAGACACCACAAATGCCGACTAACAACTGCAAAGGCGTACAACGGCAGAAAAGAAAAAAGGCACGAAAACGTATCTGCACATGCCCAGGCAATAGGCGAACGCATGGGGGTCTACGTGAAAGATAACTGTTAAGGCATTCGATTTCTTCTTAACGCAAGTTATTCTATGGTTGACTCACGCATGCACTACCACTATTATCGACATGCCATGCCTCAATCATTAGACGCGTTTTTTCATTCCTGTGCTTGTTTAGAACTGTGCATTCATTGAATTTTGACGTGCGCTTAAACTCTCGGCAACGTAAAGGAAGATTAGAAGGTGAGTCTTTGGTTAGCGATCTCTTATGTTCCAAGTACTACTTTGTACTTTCATGCACTGTCTTTGCTTCGCTTTTGTAAATGAAATCATGTATTCTGTATTTTTTTCTTTTCTAGCATTGCATAATAATGACCATGCTGTTATTGATGCTTTTGCCCCCCCCCACCTTATGTAATACCCTGAAAAGGGCCTTTAAGGGTCAATAAATGATGGTGTATAGTCTCTGGTTAACACAGTGGCCCGTCTGTCGTACGTAGAAGCGGCTGCATCTGAAAGGAAACATGTTACACCACACCTGTACGGCAATCGGTGAATTTGTTGGTGTGTTTTACTAAACAAATGCCAGTCCGCTTCTTGTCTATTTCTCACTTATTCTTTCTCTGCATGGCGCCACAAATCTTTATCAGCATCCGTAAAAAACAACACCGTATCTGCTTCCCACTTTCTTTAGCCTGTGAGATGAATGCAAGGAATACCTACAACGCGTTTTTTTTCCTATTGCTTCTGCAACCATGCTCGGACTTAACGGAACCGACTGCTTTAAACGTTCAGCGACAGTGGCCACTGCAATGTGATAAAAATTTACATCTAAAAAGATGCGTAACCTGTGCGTTAAAGCTAGCACTCATTTTGTGCTACCTTAGAATGCTTCGACAAAAAGTTTAACAGCGGTTTTGAAGATGTAGGAGAATACTGCCAGCAAAAGCGGTTCTTCTGAAATGTTAAGGAAATGTCTAGAGATTGCATTCCATTATTGTGAGGCAATTCTTTAGTAAAGTTCAACCCTCCTCGATTTAATTCAAACTTTTCACTCAGTGAGGTTACCACGAATTCAAATTCCTCACCATTACAAAAAATCAAGTAATCGTTCACATAACGAAAAACCTTATTAATACAATTACCGAGGCACCTTCTAAACGTTTGTCAATCTTGCTAAGGTATGAAGGCCCGTGCTAAGGTATAAAGGCCTTGAGGCCCATGTGCTTAGATTTCGGTGCACGTTAAAGAATCCCAGGTGGTCGAAATTTCTGGAGCCCCCCACTACGGCGTCCCTCATGATCAGTGGTGCGATCTTGTACGCGTTACAAAATAAACACGGAGGCGTGGCATGACAACCAGCCGCACGTGACCGCACGCGATTGGTCAATGCAGAGCCGTGACGTCTGTCGCGGTTCAAATGGGCCATTCGCGTGCGGCATGTGCGGTCACGTGCGGCTGGATGTAATGCCACGCCTCCGTGGTTATTTTGTAACGCGTACAAGATCGCACTACAGATCACAGTTTTGGTACGTTAAACCCCAACACTTATTATTTCAGACGCTGAGCAAATTGGACATTGAAACTATTCATTGCTCATGACTTCTAAGCCCTTTGAAATGGAGCATAAAAATGATACCCGCTTTGATGTTAGAACTGATTGCTCAGTAGGTCCTAAGGGTGCAAGGACGCACTCTGGAGTGACGCACTCTGGAGCACGAGGCCCTCCAAACAAGCCCAAAACACTATCATCTCATATATGGCTCTCTTCTGAGCTGAACGGCCTCGCTTCGCATTTTTCGTCACAAAATACGCGATTACTTAATAAAAATTTCTGAGGTTTTACGTGCCACAACCATGATATTATGAGGCACGCTGGGCTCCGGAACTTTCGACCACTTGGGGTTCTTCAGCGTGCACTGACAACGCACAGTACATGGGCCTCTAGCATTTTACCTCCATAGAAATGCAACCCCTACAGCTGGGACCGAGACACATCTTTCAAGGAATTACTCAAGTTTCATAAATGTGCAGCAAATAATCAAATCCGAAACTACAGGACTACCACAGCAGCAGTAAAGTTCCGACGGTGTCGTACACATGCTAGCTAATCAGACGCCTTAAACCCTTAACTGAAACGGGCAAACACACTAGAGCACATCACCTACCATCCCAGATTGCCCAACTCCTAAAGAGACATCAAGACAAGCATAAACTATGGTGGGCGACCAATATATTGAGTAAATCGAGCAGAGAACAGGGCCTATAGACAAGAAAGCCTCAACCAGGGGGCGCTGCAGCACCTTTCTGAAAAGCGCCTCCTTTTTTAGATCGGAAATCTCAGTATGCGGTCGCGCACGGCGCTCTATCGGCGGTTTGTTTACATTGCGGCTGCATGCATTTTATCTCGCTGCACTGCGCGGCCTGTGTGGCAGTGCTCGTGCTTTCTTTCTTTTTCTGCTTGCGCTACGTGTGCACTCTCTAAGTAGCTCGTGTGCGCGTTCTCTCCTCGCACTGTGCTGAGCGCGCATGCTCTCCTGCTCGCAGCGCTCTTGTGAGTGTGCTTGCGCGCTAACGTCGCGCTGCCGTGGCTCTTGCATTATATTTCATTGCTGGACTCGCGGAGTCGGGGGTGATAATGGGCAGAACCTTTGTCAAGAGAGCAGCGAACAAAGCCACCCTTCTGGTGACGGGAATGTCCAGAAAGTCCAGAAAATAAAAGCTTGAAAAGAAATTAATGTACCATACTGTTTGAATAGTAAAAAGAAATGGCACCAAGAGCGCGTAGAACATTAATGATGAGACCTTTTTCACTTCGAGCTGAAAATAAATGCAAAAAAAATCTAAAAGAAGATACCCTTCTTAGAAACGTGTGTACATATGAGAGAGATGCGCTTATAAATGAAACAACCAGAATAGACTAAGTAATTCATGCCAACACGAGTTAGCATGAATCTATGCGAAACCACCCGAAAATGGGCGAGTCACCCCGAAAATGGGCTTTAAGCTGGGCTTGTTGGAAACTCGATTTTTTGGGTGAACTGCACAAGGGCAGACGATGAAACACAACGACGAGAACAAGGACAACAATGAAACGCAGACCACAGGACAGGCGCTGACCACAAGAAAAATGCTTCATTCCTTTGTTGTCCTTGTTCTCGTCGCGCTGTTTCAGCCTCTACTATAATTATGAACCAACTACAGTAGACTCAATAAACGAAAATCTCTTAAATGAAATTGCTGCTTAAATGGAACAACTGCCTCTAACATGATTGGTTTTGTGCTTGAATTCTGCACCCCTTTTCATCTCTCAATAAACGAAACTCCTGTTAAATGAAACATATTTTCCTGGTCCCTTCAGCTTTCGTTTAGCAGGAGTCTACTGTAGTTACTAATGTTGTTCCTAGTACAAAAGGCGGGGCAAGAAAGATGCATTCGCGTTTGCTATCTTAAGTGATCTGTTTTTGCTCATAAGTTCTCTGCAAGTTTGAGGTGGGCTGCTTTCCTGTTCCTGTGGTTTGCCGAAATAGATTGGTGCTAAAAAAAGGTGTTATTTCTGAAAATCATTGGAAATGAAGATATATATATATATATATATATATATATATATATATATATATATATATATATATGGGTGATTCCACGTAAGATCGAACAAACGATGGCTGGTCGGCCTCTTAAATTTATTTCAAAATTTTATATAGTATTGCCTGATGAGTGGAAAGAAGAGATCCGCAATTTGTTTTGCCGCCAAACATTTTTTCGAAGCACAGGAAATCAATAATGACGAAGAGGTGGAGTGGAGCGCTCATCCGCTCTGCTGTTTTGGCCAACTTTCGTTATGAATTGCACAAAATATATTAAAGTTAGGTAGCTGAAATTTCTTTAACTAAATATCTGCATGTTTTTGCTTCTGCTCATGTATTTTTAGTTTTTATGTGTAGTGTAGATGTTTTTATAAAAAACCTCAAAATTGGCCCAGGAAACGTTGTTTTCTTTACTTTGAAGGTCTTTATCTCAAAAAAGCCTTGTAGCAGAGCGACAAAAATTCCGCATTATGTTCTTCGCATGCTTATCTACCAAACTTCCGAATCTTATATTTATATAACTTTTCAGTAAAGAGATACGATCGGGCTAAGTTCAAGAAAACACCGAACAATGGAAACTTCTGACGACAATTAAAAAAAAACCCTATTTTTTATATTTCTTCAACTTTGTCCACTTATTCTGCTCCACATCAGCTTTCACAATCATTAAAAACATATTGCATAATTTTGTTGCACTAATAGTTACGGCCCCTCCAATGAGACCCTTAGGCAAGGATTGGCAATTCCGACTTCTTGCCCAGCAAGTGTATAAAATGCAGGCAGGATTGAATTTCTTTTTATTAAAAGGCCAGCAGGTACCGAAAAAGGTGTCGCCGGCACTGAAGACGTTAATTTTGAATTTATTTGGTCGCTGCAGCAGCCACGAGTGCGGGGCTACCGAACAGGCGCGCGCGCACCCGAGATGCTCGTTGTAAGAGACGGCGCAGTGAGAGCTCATTTTCGCGTCCTCGGACCGATTGAGTTCGAAACAGCAACACCTCTCGGGTGACTTGAACACACGTGCGCTGGAGTTTCGCTATTCTATCCGCCCTCTGTTCGCATCGCAGGTAGGCGCTGATAACACGGCGGAGATGGAAGCAAGATGAAAACTCTATAAGGGAGCTATGAGCGCTCGCTTCACGCACGCTGCTGCCAGAGAAACTGCGCTGCGCCTGTTGCGATCAGTGGAAAGCATGAACGTGGCGCTCCACTGGCAAAGCAAACTATGGAATGTCAAAGGAAAGAAAAGCAAAACTATCGGTAACCGGTTGCGCTTACCTATCTTAGATGTCGGCAGCAGACGGCCTGAACTGACAGCGCGTTCAGTGCGCTGTTCACACTTCATTCGGCGCGGATAGTTCTTGTGCTTTGCTCTTACTCTACTCCTCCTGTGCGTCTCATAGCGAGAAAATATAGCTTGGAATGAGTGTATTGTGGAGACTGACAGTGACAGTGACCCTGTCATCAGTGACAGCGACCCTGGCAGTGATTTCTACGATTTAGGCTGCATGCAGGACGCAGAACTCGCATACTCGGGGGAACTGTCTTGACTCGTCGGGATAATGTCCTTGCAGTGCGGCTGGCTTGCAGATGCTCTGTGACGAAAACTTCAAAGTTAAATTAAAATACTTTATACGTGTTCTCAGACTCCAGTGTGTGGACAGCGTTGACACTGCATACCAACGAAGCAAAAAATGTCCCTTTTGTGATGTCTCAAAATAGTGTCAGTATTCCTTTAATTATTGCAAAGAAGCCAAAATTTTCCAGAGTTACCGACCTAGACATAAATGCTTTGAAGGAACGTTTAACGCCCGAAAGATCAGTGACTGTCATTGAGACAGACTACTTGTGCTACGCGTGCTTTTGCTACCACTGCAATGAAATATCTTCACGGAACGCACAGCTTAACGATGACAATCTTATGTCCCCTGAAAAAGAAATCGGCGTCATTAACCAGATCACTGCGACTACCGGTGCACATGCGTTCAAGTGACCCGAGAGGTGTTGCTGTTTCGAACTCAATCGGTCTGAGGACGCGAAAACAAGCTCTCACTGCGCCGTCTCTTACAACGAGCATCTCGGAGGGGCGCGCGCCTGTTCGGTAGCCTCGCACTCGTGGCTGCTGCAGTGACCAAATAATTTCAAAATTAACGTCTTCAGTGCCGGCGACGCCTTTTTCGGTACCTGCTGGCCTTTTAATAAAAAGAAATTCAATCCTGCCTGCATTTTATACACTTACTGGGCAAGAAGTCGGAATTGCCAATCCTTGCCTAAAGGTCTCATTGGAGGGGCCGTAACTATTAGTGCAACAAAATTATGCAATACGTTTTCAATGATTGTTAAAGCTGATGTGGAGGAGAATAAATGGACGAAGTTGAAGAAATATAAAAAATAGGTTTTTTTTTTTAATTGTCATTAGAAGTTTTCATTGTTCGGTGTTTTCTTGAACTTAGCCCGATCGTATCTCTTTACTGAAAAGTTATATAAATATAAGATTTGGCAGTTTGGTAGATAAGCATGCGAAGAACGTAATGCGGAATTTTTGTTGCTCTGCTACAAGGCATTTTTGAGATAAAGACCTTCAAAGTAAAGAAAATAACGTTTCCTGGGCCAATTTTGAGGTTTTTTATAAAAACATCTACACTACACATAAAAACTAAAAATACGCGAGCAGAAGCAAAAACATGCATATATTTAGTTAAAGAAATTTCAGCTACCTAACCTTAATATATTTTGTGCAATTCATAACGAAAGTTGGCCAAAACAGCAGAGCAGATGAGCGCTCCACTCCACCTCTTCGTCATTATTGATTTCCTGTGCTTCGAAAAAATTTTTGGCGGCAAAACAAATTGTGGATCTCTTCTTTCCACTCATCAGGCAATAATGTGGCAATAATAAGTGGTGGAGGCTGCTCAGCGATCTTCCTTCCTCTCCCAACCTGCTCTACTTCCTGGAGCTCCGCTCAGGACAAGCCAACCGGCGCTCCTGCATCTACCTCCACGGCCCTGACTACCGCGGCCTATCCACCCTGGATTATCAGTGGGCACCAGCGGGATCCCCCCATGTTCGCCGGACTTCGAGGTGAAGATGTGGAGGATTGGTTGGACCACTACGACCGAGTGAGTTCAACTAACAACTGGGATGATCTGGCCAAGCTTCACTGTGTTTCTTTCTACCTCACGGACGTAGCGAAAATGTGGTATTTCAATCATGAAATTGATTTCACGGACTGGACCCATTTCAAGCAACAGCTTCGCAAAATTTTCGGTACCCCGGCAGTTCGTTCTGCCCTCGCAAAGAAGACCTTGGACGCTCGCAAGCAACAACTTGGCGAATCTTGCACCTCATACATTAGGGGTGTGCTTGCTTTTTGTCGCCGTTTCAACACCTCCATGACCGAATCAGAGAAGGTTCGCCATCTACTGAAAGGCATTGGCACAATCGCCTTCAATGCGTTGGCCATACAGAACCTGACAAAGGTCGCCGATGTTGTTGCCACGTGCCAGCGCCTAGAGGAACTAGAGTCCCAGCGGTTGCCGCCGGACAGCCCTGAAAACACCACCACCGCCGATCCCTCGTTGGATGCTATGATCCACATGATTCTACGAGAAGAGCTGCAATCACTTGGCCTCTCAGCAACCCCGAGTCCACCTCACGCCTCCAGCACTCTTTTGCGCAACGTGATCAAGGAGGAGTTGGCGTCCATGGCCGCTCCAGCGTATGTGGACTCTCTGACCCCTCGACTCCAGCCAACGTACGCACAAATCGTCATTGGTTCACCAGGCCTTGTGTAATCGATGTCTGCACACTCGACGCCTGTCCACCTGGCTTCGATGACACCGAGTGCGCCTAGCCAGCCCTTTCACCCACCATGGCGATCGCATCGTCCGGTCTGCTATTACTGCGGGTATCGTGGCCACATTGCACGCTTTTGTTGTAAGCGTCAGCAGGACAAGTGCCGTGGATTCGACACCTATGAATGGGATGATGGTGCCGCCGGGGCCACTTTTCAATGCTGTCCTCACGTTTCGCCACCACGTCGCTCACCATCGCCAACTGCAACATCCGAGACGGCACCACCTTACCGCCCCACTAGACGCCGCTCACCATCGCCCCTTCGCCGCTCTATGTCACCACTGCGACCTGTCTCGCAGCTCACCATCGCCCAGAAAGTTAACCTATGCAGCTTTTGGAGGAAAAGCTGCATTGAACGATAAGACAGAAATTCCTCCAGTGCGTCCACATAATATTTTATCTGTTTTAGTAGAAGGTGTATACGTGGACGGTTTGACTGGTGCTTGTTTGTCGGTTATTAATCGTTCCTTGTGTTCCTGTCTCCGGAAAGTCACCACCCTTTATGATGGACCTACATTGGTCGCTGCTCAAGGGTACGCCATTAGACCTTCCGCCATGTGCACCGCTCATGTTTTCATTGATGGACTTCTCCATTACGTACAGTTCGCCGGGTTGAGTTCGTGTGCCCACCAGCTTATATTGGGGTGGGATTTCCTTTCTATGGCAAACGCTTCCATCTGCTGTCGAGAATGCGCTGTTCACATGACGGAAACTGACTGTGCCCTTCCTGCAGATGACAAGCCACTTCGCTTGCTCGCTGGGGAGGAAACCGAGCTACCACCTGGTCATCAACAAATAGTTACCATCGCGTCTGACGTGATCGACTATGGGGACGTGCTTGTCCTGCCATCTGCACGCTTTCTCGCAAGAGGGGTAGCCTTTGTTTCAGGGCTAGTGCGGTTCCACGATGGCTGCAGACTTCTCTACGCTACAAACCAGACGTCCGAGAAAATTCTCATTCCTAGAGGCACCACAATGGCTTGCGTCACAGAATCCCAGTCTCTCTGTTGTTCCGCCTGTGCCGGCGTCCTCTGACCTTCCTTCTGTTGGACGTTCCCCATGCATTTCTGCTTTCGCTGTGACTATCAGCCCCGACCTGACCTCATCACAGTCAGATGAGTTGCTCGCCTTGCTACAAAAGCATGCGACATCGTTTGATGCCCATTCCTCATCTTTGGGACAAACGTCCATTATCACGCATTGGATCGAAATGGATGGCACTTCTATCGTACGCCGCCGACCAGATCACGTCTCTTCATCCGAGCGGAAGGTCATTGAAGAAAATGTCGCCGATATGCTGCAACGGAACATCGTACGTCCCTCCGCGAGTCCTTGGTCATCTCCCGTTGTTTTAGTACGGAAAAAAAACGGCCCTGTGCGATTTTGCGTAGACTACCGGGCAATTAATAAGATCACCCGCAAGGATGTCTACCCCATGCCGTGCATAGACGATGCCTTGGATTCGCTACAGGGTGCCAAGTACTTGTCAAGTCTAGACCTGCGTTCGGGCTATTGGCAGATACCCATGCACGAGGACGACAAAGAAAAGACAGCGTTTTCAACACCAGATGGCCTCTACGAATTCAACGTCATGCCATTCGGCCTTTGCAATGCTCCAGCAACATTCGAGCGCATGATTGACACCGTTTTGCGAGGCCTCAAATGGAAAACTTGCTTGTGCTATTTGGACGGTATTGTTATTTTCTCGTCAACATTCCATCAGCACTTGCAACGTCTGGACGAAATTCTCACGTGTCTTGCCAACGCCGGCCTTCAGCTGAACACCAAGAAGTGCCGTTTTGCGAGCAAGACAATTAAAGTCTTAGGTCACATCGTAAGCAAGGATGGCATTCGTCCTGATCCAGACAAGGTTTCCGCTGTCCAGCACTTCCCGCGTCCTGAAAAAGCCAAAGATTTGCGCATTTTCCTCGGCCTCGCTTCCTATTTTCGCCGATTCATTCGAGACTTCGCCTCAATCGCTTCGCCTTTGCACAAGTTGCTCGGCTCCGGCGTTCCCTTTGTGTGGTCTCCTGAATGTGAATCGGCGTTTGTCCATCTGAAGTGTGCCCTCACGTCCGAACCAGTCCTTTGCGATTTCGATGAAACCGCACCTACACTCCTGCATACGGACGCTAGTGGTCATGGCATTGGTGGTATTCTGCTATAGCGAGACCAGTCTTCACGCGAGAGGGTCGTCTCATACGCCAGCCGTGTACTGACACCTGCAGAAAAGAATTATACCATCACCGAGCAGGAATGCCTAGCCGTCGTTTGGTCTGTACAGAAGTTTCGACCTTACCTTCACGGCCGCCATTTTACTGTGGTTACAGACCATCACGCCTTGTGCTGGCTCTCGACACTCAAGAACTTATCTGGCCGCCTTGGTCGCTGGATTCTTCGTTTGCAAGAATATGACTTTAGTATTACGTACAAGTCGGGAAAGAAACACCAAGACGCCGACGCGCTTTCGCGCTGCCCGCTTCCTTCTGAACCGTATCACGACACCACCACGACCGCACGCGACGAGTTCTCGACCGTCCCTTCTTCACACGTTTCATCCTTAGCTACTATCGGCCCAACTTCCTTGAACGAGTGTGGTTCATTGCTATCTCACCAACGCGCTGATCCTTACTGTCGCCGCCTCATGGACCGCCTTGACGGGACTTCGCGGCCCCCTAACGCACGTCTTCGTCGACAGCTGACGCAATTCAAGCTCGACAACTGCGTCCTGTACCGCCATATCTACCATCCTGATGGTCAACGCTGGGTGCCCGTTCTACCTCGCTCTCTTCGAGCTGACGTCCTCAAGGCATACCACGACGACATGACCGCTGGACACTTGGGATTTCAGAAAACGTACGATCGCATCAGATGTCGCTACTACTGGCCGGGCTTGTCCACTAGTGTAGCGAAGTACGTTGCTTCGTGCGTCCTTTGTCAGCGTCGAAAGCTTCCCACATCAGCTCAAAGCGGGCAACTACAGCCACTCCCGTGTCCGCTGGAGCCATTTGAGGTAGTTGGCATCGATCTGTACGGTCCACTTCCTATGACTGTCGCCGGTAATCGATGGATCGTTACAGCTGTCGACCGTCTGACACGCTACGCCGAAACAGCTTCCGCATCAGCTCCCGAAGTTGCTGATTTTATACCCCGATCCCTAATCCTTCGTCACGGTGCTCCTCGTGTCATCCTGAGCGACCGTGGAAAGGTATTTCTTTCACAACTCGTTGACGAAGTGCTCAAGGCATCCGGCACCACCCACAAAACAAGCTCCAGTTACCATCCTCAAACGAACGGGCTGACTGAGCGCTTTCATCGCACGCTGTCAGACATGATAGCCATATATATATCCAACCGGACCACAGAAACTGGGACGCAATTTTGCCATTCGTGACTTTCGCATACAATACCTACGTACAGCGCACAGCCGGCTACTCGCCATTTTGCCTCGTCCATGGTCGTTTCCCCTCTTCTTTCCTCGACGTTTCCTTCTTCTCTGCACCTGTTAAACCACCTCCATCCTCCAGTGAAGAATACGTGTCTCGGCTGCTTCATTGCTGCCAGCCGGCCCGCGTCAACACTGAAGCAAGGCAACAGGACCGCAAGCTTGACTATGATGCATCTCATTGCACCGTGTCCTTCAGCCCTGGCGATGAAGTGCTGCTTCTTACACCCATTCGCACTCCTGGCTTGTGTGACAAATTTCAATTATGCTTTACTGGCCCCTACACGGTCTTGGAGCAAACGTCTCCCGTCAACTATCGTGTGGCACCCATCATTCTCCCGGCAGACTGCCACTGCCGGGCCGCAGAGATAGTCCACATATCATGCATGAAGCCTTTCACAAGGCGTTCTTCTTTGCTTTAAACTGCGGTCAGGATGACCGCTCTCGCGTGGGGGAGAAGTTAGTGTGGGCGTTCATTAGACACATCTATCTTCTTCATACATGTTCATCGTCATGGGTGTTCGTCGTCTTCATCGGTTGTGTGAACTCGGCTTGATTGTGATCTGTGCCTCGGTTGTGGTCACTTCACCGTGCCTTCGGGGCCTAATAAAGGTCGCGTTAACCATTGCGTCACAATATATGCTCGTGCTCTTCGCCTCTTCTCGGAGAGCACGAGCACGAGGGGCGTGCTCTCCGAGAAGAGGCGAAGAGGGCGACCCACTGGAAGGCGCTCGAGAGAACGGCCCATTACAGCGTTCCAGTGCTTCTCTACAATATATATGTATACTAAATCACTGCGAACTATCATTGACGCTGTCCAATCTGGCAGCACCGACACCGCATTCCATCTGTTCGCGCTGCATGACGGCATCCTCTATCACCGCAATGTCAGCATTGAAGGCTCTGAGCTCTTGCTTGTCCTTCCTCATCTACGGCCCATCATACTTCAGCAACTTCATGATGCACGGACGGCGGGACATCTCGGAGTTTCGCGACCCGGTTCTTCTGGTTTGGCCTCTACCGCTCTGTGCGTCGTTATGTTGCTACTTGCCACCTTATGCCAGTGCCGCAAAAGACCTCCTCTGCCACCTGCTGGATGTCTTCACCAAATTGAATTTCCCACTGAACCATTCTATAGGGTCGGCCTTGACCTGCTTGGCCCTTTGCCGACGGCGACTCTGGGAAATAAGTGGATCGCTGTCACTACAGATTATGTGACACGATACGCAATAATGAAGGCTATGCCAACTAGTTGCACCACTGAAGTTGCGGATTTTCTTCATGATGTTATCTTCCTCCACGGTGCACCATGACAGCTGCTTACAGACAACATAACAACATAAAAAAAAAATGTTGACCAAATGTCGCGCCGCTTCCGACTTCACCCGACTATTCATGTAGCACTTTGGTTTTAATCCAACTGCAAGTATTTGCATGCATAATTTTTTCTTATTGACACCCAAAAGGCTTCTTTAATTCCTAAGACTTCAAGCTTATTGGACGACTGCGAGTGTCAGTATTGTCCACTGCATTCAAGTGAAACAACACATGAAACTCAAAGCGCCTAAATAAATTAGAATATACCAGCAGTCATCAGGCAGCCTTACATGGCCGTGAACTAGCTCAAAATCATTCACGGCACCCAAATATGCCACCGCGATTGCATGTTCTAAACAGCCATATTGTGCGTAAGAGTGGTCCGGACCACTCTTAGGATTTTCTCGTAGGCACGCTATTTTTGCTCAAATTCTTGCCTCGTGAATCCACTTATGGGCCTTTTTCGGTGACGTCAGCAAACATAGCAACTGCATCACCATTGCTGACATGTTCCTGGACAGTGGCAGCGGGCTTTATCGCAGCGGCTGATGTGATATCGATGGCCTCTTACAACATTTTTTTTGCTTTGTGAATCGAGTTTCGCGAAAAAATTTCTCTTACACGAAAATGTGATCATAAGGGAGTTTTGTGAATATGGCCCCTGTTTTGTTTCTCGACCATAGCAGCAGTTCGTGTTTGACAACTTGTCCAAGTTAAACATGAAGCCTCCCATTACCGCAAATTTCATGGAGCAGAAATTAGGTTTCGGGCATTAAGGATCATTTTTTAAGCCCTGTATTTTGTTAACCACCCATGAACCAGGATCCTAATTGTTCTCTCCATAAAGCAGGCACTTCACCACGCAGCGAAGGCCAAGGTTGTTCTGAAAGCATGCCATCGAAATTGTTCTGGATAGTAAACAGAATGCATGGAAAGTTTACACTGCTTGTGCTTCCAGTATTGTAACTAAAGCATCAGGGAAAGTAATACGAAGTGAATTCCAAAAAAATGTTAGGTGGCCTGTGGTCATGTGACTAAAGAAACTTGGGGCTGTCCACAGAAAAACGAAGAGCAGTCACTCAACTTCGTATGTTGGGGGATTCTAATTAAACATGCATGTATTTGGCATAAATCTATTTTGTTAAGCATTTGGTACAACTGCTCCAGCTTAGAGAAAAATATTTACATTTGAAAATGTGTGCTTGGTAATTATTCCAAAAGGTTGTTATGCTGCTCCAGAGCACAAGCTTCACCGAAGTGGCTTTGGTCGATCACACCATTGGTTATGTGAAAAAATCTTGTTAGTATTGTCTGGTAGGTGAAGGCACAGTGCATTGTGAAAAAGTGGGTTTATATGCTTGTTGTCTTCAAGAAGTAAACATTTGAAGATGTCCTGTGTTCTTGCGTGGTCGTGCCCATAAATTGATACCGAAGGTGCGCCATCTGGTAGAGCAATTCTTTGGGCCAGTTGGTTGGACATGTCAAACAACAACTAAGTTAAAGGAGAGCAACTAATGCGTCGCCCCCCATTCGGTTAGTCCTTTGTCCGTGTTGTGTCCACGGGGTTAGCCTATGATATGCACCATCTAGCCCACCAGGAAGTACTTCACCTTTCAGCTTAGCATGAGCAGGAAGCGAGGATTCCTCTTGAGCCGCAAGCTCGCTGTAACTCTATGCACAAAACACACAAGTTCCTTAGTCCAGTGCCACAGTTTTGCATATTTCCGCTAGACCAGACTGCGTTGCATGCTATCTTGGCTGGCCAAAAGTGTACTGACCTGTAGTTCGGACGCACTGAAGAGTCTGCATCTTTGAAAATCACTCTGCACACTTTTGCCAATCCATAAGAGCTCTGCACAAACCATAAAAGTCAAGGGATGACAGGGGAAAAGGAACATCTGGCTCACTGTGTGAACTTGGTGCCTTGATTGCTGGATTACCAAGGTAACCTGCGTTGGGTGGGTCTAAGCATGCAGTGCAAAATTTGGTGCAGTTATGTTTTATGCTCTCATTCATGGTGAAGAACAACAACACTTGAGTACTGGTTGGTCTCTCTAACATGTAGGCATAAAGTGCAGAGCTTCATTGTGTTAGGAGCGATGTTTGTAAGAGGTTCTTTGATCTGGCACGAATTGGCATTAGCTGTGGGAGCATAATTTGTGGGCACAATCTTACAACATTCCGTGAAGAAAAGTGGTCAGCAAGCAAGACTTTGATTTGGGCGAGCTGGTACATGCTTAGCTGGGGAAACTCAGCGCGAAAGAGGACGAGGACAAAGGAACACAGTACGCTGGACGAGCGCTGAACTGCCTTTATTACATCAACCGCTTGTTTTTACAGCACACAACACCGCGCACACCGTTCAAATCACTACTGTCACATCAAAAGCATCAAGTAGGCAATCTACATTGTCTGTGAAAGTCCAGTGTACGGTGTTCCTTTGTCCTCTTTTGTGCTGTTTCCCCAGCTGGCCAGCAAAACTGTGACCGATCACCAAACTGTTATTAAGTGCAAGGACGCATCGTGGCACTGCTTAATGAAATTCTGTCTCGTGTCTGCTTCATGCTTGGCTTTAAATCATACTGCTGCAGTTCACTGTGTTATTTTTACAAATGAGCAATTTTTCTTTATTGTCATTATAACATTTTAGACACTGTAGTATCAGGACATGTGGTACATAATTCACTTCGCACACTGGTGCTTAGCTGTTACCGAATTATGGTGGCAGATTTTAACCCTTTCCCTACCATAGACAAGCTGAGCTCGCCCACACTGTTTGTACCACTCCCACCAAAGACAAGCTGGGCTCGTTCATGCTGAAACAAGTGCTTGCACTGTGTAGTAGTCAAGCTACCCTGATAAATTTTGCTGATTTCTCTTCGGCTTCAACAGAAGGCATCATAAAAAAAAATCGGCAGATCCCACGCGTTGTGGGAATGGGTTTCATGCGAAGCAGTCAGCAAGTAGTTGTCTGTGCTGCATTTTTTCGCTTTGAGCCAAGCATTACGAGGTGGATCAACGTGTTTTAGTAAGCGTAGTAGTTGTGTGCATATCGTGGGCTTACCAGGCACATGTTCAAAGGGTAACTTATGGTCTGATGTAACGTCAGCACTCACGTTAGAACACATACGTCAGTATTATTGAAACAAAGGGCACTTTGCGGTGCGATGATGTGAATCTCATACGTAACTTTCGTTAACGTATTCCTCCAGGGTTGAGCAACGATTCAATATAGCTTGCTGAATCGTAGGAATACAAATGTAATATTTATTAGAGTGCTATAAAAGCGGAGCCAACACTGGAACCACAGACGTTAACCTTACATGATGCCTGTATCGTAGCAGTACATATGTAGTGTTTATTACTTTGTTATAGAATTATATAGCCAGCACGACAACCACAATTGACATTGCACCGACATTATGCCTGCGTAGGGTGCTTTTCCAAAGCAGTTTATACACCTGGCGTGGCTCTGTGGTATAATACCTGATTGCCATGCAGAATGATTGGGTTCGATTCCTGCTGGTATCCTAATTTTTATACTTTCCATTCATCGGGTCAACGCTGCTGATGTCGGTTTTTCTTAACGTGCTTGCATTTAATTTACCAATGTCTGCTCTTGCCGTTACTGGGTAGATATAAGCTGTCAAACACCTGTGGCGCATACCCACACCGCGGCCCGTGTTAAACGGCTATGTGCCACATGTGTCTGGACGGACAGACGCACGAGCTGCCTTTAGTTCCGCAAAGAACTTTTACCGTACAACTTGGCGCACACTAAACTTGTTAAGAGGGGCCTCAGTGTGCCTTGAATCTGCATTGACGCAGTCCTGTGCTCACAAAATGCAGGAAAGTTTTAGCTACCAAGTAGAGAGGCTAAATGCAGCCTTATACCCTTGCTCTGTTATGGTAACAGTAGTGGAAACCCTCCTTCAAAGCCGTCAATGGATAAAAGAGACCGCAGGTCGGGCCGTATATGCACATAGTTGCCCGCAACCTGAAGAAGGTGGCCAACAGGTACAAGGTATCTACTATTTTTTCGGCCCCACAGAAGTTGGCTGGCCTGTGCCCACGCATCGCAGCACTGCAAAAGCGGGCCTTTTGTAGGAAAAGCATGCAAGGCCGTATGTACCTGTGCGGTGTGCGTGGTCTACGAAATTCAGCTCACATATGGCAAAGTTTATATCGGCCAGACTGGACACTGCGTTAATGACAGGGCAAGGGAGCACGAGCTTTTGATCAAAATTAAGATGAATGCCCATTTACCTATGCTCTGTAAATATGCCTATGCACTGCACTGTAAATTTACCTATGCACTGCAAATATTCACAAACTCGGAAGGAGCAACAACATTGGGGCACATGAACCATTGGAGGCCTACTTTATCAATGCAAAACGAGATGTTTGTATCAGTGGTGCACGTGCTACCCTGCGTAGAGCAGAAGCACAATTTTTTGAAAGCGTGATTTCAATAGATCATTCAATAAATCAGTCACTCAATCAATCTGATTTTTATTTACAAATCAAAGAAAAGATTACAAGATATCTGGACCGTTAGCCTACATTGAATAGTGATCGGTCCATATCGGAGTACATAAAAGCAGATTAGCAGAGCATATATAACAATAAACACATATATACACACTTATTTATACGTATACGTATTCACATACGCACATACATATATACATAAGTGCATGTACATGATCGCATTTTCATAACATATGTAACAAGTAAATGGGCACAATGCACTGATTAGTGCAGGAGAAAGCCTATTTACATGTCTTGATGCTGCAAGCAAAATAATTTCACACTGTGCTTAAAGTCTCGTGCCACTTTAACTTCTAAGGGTAGCAGGTTCCAAACTTTTGTCCCATGGAATTCTAATAAGCGTTTTCCATGTAAGTTATAGCTTGTAGGTAAATGAAAATTGCCATTCGATGCGTGTCTAGTGTTTCACGATGGTATAGTAAATAGAGTGGAGGAGAGGGCAAAGCTATAATTTTCTGAACAAAAAGGGCAACCTTATAAGTGGCCAAACTGGTAAGATTTGTTGTTCCTGAAATATAGTTTTATATGAATTTCCATGGTTTCCACCTATTATGCTTAGGGCTCTCTTTTGTAGTCGTAGTAATGGCTCTAGGTATGTCGTATACGTTACACCCCACAATTCTATACAGTAGCTTATATGTGAGTGACAGAAGAAAAAGTACAATATTCGAAGCACGCAGGGGGGAAAGCATTCGCGTGCTTTGATTAAGGTATAACAACCATAAGCCACCTTTCTACAAACGCTATGGATTTGTTCTTCCCAGTGAAGGTGCTGGTCAAAAAACACTCCTAAATATTTAAAAGAAACTGCTTGTTCGATAGGACTGCTGTTCAGGTAAAGTTGCATAGACACCGTATCAATATTCTTTCACCTTGATCGAAAAACAACATACTTCGTTTTCCCTGAATGTAGTGTCAATTTATTCTGTAAAAACCAGTTGCCTACGTGTGTCAATTCAGAGATTATGTTGGCTTGCAGTGTTGAAAGACTATCTCCTGTGAATAATATGGCGGTGTCGTCTGCGTACATTAATGCTTTAGAGTACACTAGTGTTTTGGGGGACTCATTTATGTACACTGAAGAAAGTACCGGGCCTAATACGGATCCCTGGGGCACTCCACACACTATTGTGCTGTATGCAGATTCATTATTGTTAATCACCACTTTTTGTTTGCGCGAGGACAAGTAGCTCGAGAAGAACTGGAGTGAACTCTCACTGAAGCCATAACACTCAGGCTTTTGTAGCAGTACGTCTTGGGGAACTGTATCGAATGCCTTTTTAATATCTAGGAAGACTGCTATTGCGATTTCACCGTTGTGAAGCACGGTGTCTTTATTGTGCGATAGGGTTAGAATGGCTGACGCAGTAGACCTAGCCGGAATGAATCCGTGCTGTTGTGGGCATTATCAACCAGAAAGCGTTTTAATTGAAGGACAGTTAGCTTCTCGAAAAGTGTATTAAGACAGCTTAGAACGGAGATTGGCCTGTAGTTTTCAGGGTTGTTTGAGTCCCCTGATTTGTATACAGGAACTACTTTGGCGGTTTTTAAGCTAGATAGATATATACGCCAGGCAAGTGCATGGTTGAAAATACAACATATCGGAATGCAAAGAAGGTTAATGTTATCTTTAATAACTTTAACTGGTATTCCATCATCACCAGTGGCTTTATTGACCGGCATATTAGCCACGACAGATTTGATTTCATCTCGTGTGACAACTGCAAGGTTGAAATCGTTATCAATTAACTTGGGGAGAGAAGGAGCAGATATCGACGAGGGAAACTGTGAAGCAAGGTTAATGCCAATGCTAGTGAAATATGCATTGAAATCTTTAGCAACCTTTGAGGAGATGTTATCTGGAAGAATGCGTTTTGTCTGGCCTATGCCTGTAACATCTCTGACTGCTTGCCACATCTTCTTTGCATTGCTCCCATTCCGTGTAATACTGTTCGTATAATACTCCCTCTTTAGTTTCCGTTTCATGGTAACTGATTTATTCCTATAGAACTTGAAGCTTTCGCGGTAATATGCGTTGCTCCTATTGATTTTCCACTTATTATAATACGAATCCTTTAATTTCAATATTTCTAAGAGATCGTTAGTCATCCATGGACAAATGGCGTGATTGTAGTTACGACGCGTACGTTCACGTGTCGACCACCTAATCAAATTGCTTATCGACTCCAGAAAGTTTGCACACTCCTTTTCTATGTCATTATCATGTACGCTCTCAAAGCTAACATCCTGGAGCAATCGGTTCAGTTGAACATAATCCACATACGTCGAACGCTGCAATCGTGACGCACCCACCTTCGATAGGTATTTACATGGAATAAACAGAAATGTTGGGTTATGATCGGTAACGCTTATGTCATAAACCCCAGCACTCACGTCCCATTCGGCGTGACATAACATGTGACCGATAATGGATTCAGATTGGTCAGTGACACGAGTCGCAGTTGAAACGACATTTTTAAGGTTAAGTGACTCGAGTAAAAATAAATAATCAGGTCTATCTTTCAACAAATTAATATTGAAGTCTCCGCATGCAACAACTGGAACTTGAGAGGACATCATAGATGTCATCAGATATTCCATAGCGCAGATAAATTCATTGACCGCTGAAGAAGGTGGGCGGTACACGACGCCCACTGTGATTCCACGCTTAATCTGAACAAATATTGTTTCGGCTGAGGGAGTTGATACAGAGTGTTTAGAAAGAATGTCAAAATCAATTTCGTTTTAATAAACAGTGCAACATTGCCGCCACGGGATGAACTCGGGCGAGGCACAGATGCAGTAGTGTAACCAGGTAAAGTAGCGGTCTCGCCTTCTTTCAACCATGTTTCCGTTATAGCAGTTATATCTTATGTGAGTTTGCGTTGGGTCAAATATACTAGTAGGTTATCCAGGTTCTTTCTAATGCTACGAAGATTGCAATGCAAAATTGAGAACTTATCTTGCTCTAGCCATGCCTTTTCAACTTGGGGGATAGCCATTGTAAATTATTAGGTAGTGCGTGGTTGAGGTCACTCAACAATATTTTAGATAACTTGAGCGAGGTCATTAGCGCACGTGATATGAAGTACGCGCGAGTTCTCCGTCTTCCTCATCAAAATTTTCCCCTGTGACACCCAAGTGTACTTCCACTTTTCTTCACGTTTAGCCCTCAGGGCGTACCCCAGAAGTACCTTGTTGGCAGGGCTGAGGTGCTCATTGATGTACACTGGGCTGTTTTCGCCTTCAAAACCTAAGACTGAAGTGTTAAGTCTCAATTTTCTTGCCGCCTTCAAGACGTTGTCCCTTACAGTCCTTGTAGCAAATTTCACTACTATATTCTGTGTCTGCTCACGTCTTGAAGGTACGCGGTGAATGACATCAATGTCCAATTCTTTTACGTCTACTTTTACACAGCTACATATTGTTTTCATTGTTTAAACTAGGTCTTCCGATGTGGTCATCGGGATTCCCTTGATTTCAAGGTTATTACTTCGACTGTACTGTTCTAACGTAGTCAGTTCCTTTTTCGCCTCGTTTAACTCCTTTCAGAGGCGGTCATTTTCCTTTTTTACCTCACTGTTCTCTGCCCTCACAGTGGTAAGTTCCTTCTTCACTGCTAGTAGATTGGTGTTGAATTCCTCAAACCTTTTATTTATAAAGTCCATTCCCTCCTTGACAGGTTGAATTTCCTGCTCAATTACTTTCTTCAGGTCCTTCTTTAGATCATCATGGTTGCCGCTAATTCTAGCAGTTAAATCAGCAAGAGCCCTTGCCAGTTCCTTTACAGTCATAGGTTGTTTTTCGGACAAAATGATCACACTTCTTCACAGAGCAGTGTAGGAGCCTAATTCGTAAACCTGTCTGTAATGTATATAAAAAAGAGCCTTTCTTCAAATAAATCCAGTTGCAAGACGCTCTTTCCTGTCCTCTTGTTTTTCTTCACCTTGGGTTGCGTCCTTACCTTTTTCCTCATCATGCAACATGTTTTATCATGCAAGGTTGCTTGCATGCTTCTTTGTGGTAGACACTGCATATTTTTTCAAACATGATGTAATAATCTGTGTGTTATGGTATTGCAAGGTTTTCATGAGCAGTAGCAAAGAGCACACATATTTTGTCTTTAAAAAACACTTTCCAGTCTAAACTCATTTCAAAGTGCGCAACAGTGGCCATAACCAAAAAAACTAGGGGTGTGCGAATATTCGAAATTTCGAATATTTTTCGAGTAGTGTTTGCTATTCGATTCGATTCGCACTGGAATTTTACTATTCGAACTATTCGAACTTCCCAAAAACAAATACAGTCAACGTCCGATTGAAAGTGACCCCTTCAGATTTTCAATGTGCTTCACCTCATTACACTCTCGTATTGCGGCAAAGCTGCCTTTCAAGCTCCGTTGCGGTCGAACTTAGCCAAGACACAGTCAACGTCCGATTGGAAGTGGTCCCTAGATTTTCAATATGCTTCACCTCATCACAACCCCGTATTGCGGCAAAGCTACCTTTCAAGCTCCGTTACGGTCGAACTTGGCCAAAAGACAACGTCCGATTGGAAGTGGTCCCTAATTTTCAATATGCTTCACCTCATCACACCTCCGTATTGCAGCAAAGCTGCCTTTCAAGCTCCGTTACGGTCGAATTTGGGAGACAGTCAACGTCCGATTGGAAGTGGTCCCTCGATTTTCAATACGCTTCACCTCATCACACCCCCGTATTGCGGCAAAGCTGCCTTTCAAGCTCCGCTACGGTCGCAAATGTATTAACTCAAGAAAACGCTGGTTCCAACACGGAGATGAAAGATGTGGCAGAGTTGGGGGCTCAATTAATGCTGTTTTGGGCCTGAAATTTGGGCAGGAAGTCCGAAAAATTGGACGCCGAAGCTTTTTAGCATTCAAAATTTCAGATGTTCTTATATATCAACGTCTACGAGGCAGATTTGGAACTCCAGACTTGAAGGGAGCACACCCTTGTCCGCCACATCAGTTGGGCTTCTACAGAAGTTGAAAGAGGAGGAGAGGCTGAGGAAATGGCATCTTTGCCTATCACGTGTAAAGTGTTGTCGGCAACACTTTGGTTGCACCAAATCGTGTACATAAATACAAGTCGTCCTCTGCATTGCCTCATTCTTTATAAGACAACTATGAAACGCCACCCCGTGCCAGCGCTTCATCAACCCAGCAAAAAGAAACACTTTCATGTTGCTATCTGATGAGAACATACTTAGGGATTCTCTACAACTTTTCTCTGTAATTTCACTTCGAAGTATTCGAAAAATGTTTGAGAAATATTCGAAAATTATTCGATTCGATTCGCACTCAATCTTTATTATTCGAATTCGCTTCGCACTCAAAATTTTGCTATTCGCACAGCTCTAAAAAAAACTCATCGGCGCAATTTTAACGGCTCAGCTGGCTTGGTGCAATTTCGATAAGTAAAAAATCGCTCCCTTGCTGCAAACAGAACGATAAATTTCCAACATGTTGGTTGCTCGCCGCTGACCGTTGTGGCAAGAGAGATCGGCAGTTTTTTTCGCTGCAAGCGAATTCGCAGCTTGAAAATCGCTGTGTATTGTGTCGTGTAAAACGGCCTTAATACTCTACAGCCAGGTATGGAATACAACTTTTTAAAGCACCAGTGTGTCTTAGCATGTCATAACAGCCTTCCTGATCTTCAGTCCCAGCGCGATGGTCTTCTTCCTTGCGCCTGGCTTGCCGATGTTGCCGTTGAACCAGCAAAATGGCGCTGGGGCCCAAGAGAAACAAGCAAAAAGTTGTCTTTCATGAATGATGAATGAGCAGCATGCTGTAAACAACTTGAGACTAATTTAGTGTGCTCTGCTGTATGGATGACACACACAATGCACACTGCAATGAACCTCACTGCGATGGCTTGGCTTAGCCGGCTAGCAGCCCGCTTCAGCACTGATGCATTCTCTGAGGCCACGCCAAGTAGCATCAGCGTGCAGTAGCGTTTGCTGGCACCATCACCCACATGTTGTTTGCACTTACCTTGCTGGGCATTCTAATGGGCAGTTAGGTGTGACCTGTGAGATTGCCAGAGGGGCATGCCTTGACCATGCATACCTGCTACATCATTAGAGTCCACATCCTGACCACATCTATTTGCCTTAGCACGCTGCAGAAGTGCGATGGCAGTGTGATGACGCGCAGGTGTGCATGGTGAGCTGTGATAGCATGCCAGCACATATGAAAAAGGCACAGGTCTCCCTCATCGTGCCATCTCAGTGGCCTCAAACATTTCTTTGGATGTTCGGCAGCCATTTCTGCCTACAGCCACACAACTGGAAAAGAGCTAGACTACTTGAATGTAAGCGATGTCCTTTATGTCATGCAGAACTAACATGTGATTATAACGCGTTTTGCAGTTTCATTGTAGAAAAGATATGTTTTCTCGGTGACTGAAAATTCAATTGGAAGTCAGCACTGTCCACATGGCCTTGCACTGTAAGCATGACCACGCAGCCTTTGCATTGTGGCTGGAAATGATGCCGGCTATTGCGTTGCAGGCGACTGTGTGGTTCCCAGGCGGGGCCGTGCCCCCGGTTTGAAGATCTTCAGCCGCTTCCACTTCAGCAGTGCCCTCAAGCGCATGTCGGTGGTGGCGGGCTTTGTGCCCCCTGGAGCGATGGAGACCACCTACATTGCGGCTGTCAAGGGGGCTCCGGAGACTCTCAAGAGCATGGTAAGCCACTGGGACGTTTTTTTGTTTCTTGCATTATGGAATGCTGTGCATCTTTCTGTCACTGCAGTAATTATTATCGGTATTGTGGCATTGGCCTTGCAATTCCAGGTCATGAACAGCATTGTGACGTGGCATTCGTCAATATGAAATAGCGTGTCTTCGAGAAAGAAAAGTCAAACCAGCCAGATAATTATTGTTGCATGGCCTCCCAAATTGCATGTTTTTGAGACAGTAGGAGCTCGGTGATATGATGACAGCTCATATGAATTTCAGTGTGTTCCAAATTTTTTTGTGATCCTGGCCAAAGCTCATTAGCCTGCAATGTGCAATCGTGTGTGGGGTTCTTGGAGGCTCTAATGCGCTTTCGTATGCCTTTTCTTGCAGATTACAGTTGGCGTTGGCATCACAGTTTTTTGTCGGCAAAAACTGCACGTCTTTTGTCGGCAGCACCAGCTAGGTGCTGTTTTTCTCAATTTCGGCTAGACACTAGTGCTTTTTTTTTAACCCTTGAATCTGAGATGATGTCAAACGCTTTTATTACAAGGAAATTTTGCCAGCAGTAACCTACAGGCAACTTATCAACAAGGCTCTGGTGCACTGTGTAGTAATGTTCTAACAAATTCATAAGAAAAAAATAAACATGGATGCTGTAAAGGAGAGACAGAAGTGTGTGGGGCCTAACTTGGACACTGTCCGACACAGCTGGGCCTAGCTGGTGCAGCCATGCTGGACTGGCGCACTTTGAGCCAAGTCTATGGACAATAACACAGCCACGCACAGTCCTCCTTAAGATCTAAAGTATTTTCACTGGCGCTTACAATTAAGGAGCAGAAGGTTCTGTTTTCTAATTGGGATCAGTGCTGCTGCAGTTGTTGTGTGACGAAAATTCGAAACTGTTATGAAAGCCGCTGTTCTTGCTACAACAAGCTTGCCTGACTGCATGCAAGGTAAGCAAACGAAACTCTGGCAACCTGGTGGCCGTGGCTGCCACTTCACGGCCGGTCATTTGTACCCCAATCGAGATAAACCCCTGCGCTTGCGGCCATTGCTGGGTGGCCATAAATAAAAAATATTCGAGAAAAACATGGTCACATATGTCAGTAGCATATTGTAGGGGGCATAAGTAGGCAGCTAGATAATTTATAACATAATTGCTTTACCAAAATAAGTTAGACTGGTTGATGTGCATTCATTTCCTTTTTTCTTTTTGCACTATATATTGGTGTGTACTAATGGGGAACACTGTTAAAGACGCAAAGTTGGGCTGTTTCTCAGTAGTGTGCAGCAGTAGATAGCGCAGAAAAACTGCTTTGCCATTTGATGGGAGAGATGCTCACCTCAGAAATGGCACAGAGTGCTTCTATATTCGTCAGTGCGCGCTGCCATACCTGATCATAGTGGGAGTAGAGGTGGCAAAAATGACCCTAATGCAAGACTCGGGGAGGGGGGGGGGTCTGAGACTGTTGGTAAACTTGTGATTAACTGTGAGCCATCTCTTTTCTTTTCATTCGATGTATTGACACTTGCCCCCCACCTCCCAAAAGTACCTCACCTAGTTTTGCACTGCCTCCAGGATTGGCATACTTTTGACCATGCGATGATGACGTCATCAAACTGTAATCTGTGATCTTTTTGCTTTGTTCGCGTTTATGAGGCATCTGAAGCAACCATTGACTTCATACCAGTCGGACGAAGTGAATCTCAGAGACCATGTAGGAAGAAGCACATGGCTGAGATCTGTGCTGCAACAATTCCAGCTGCTCACAATTTTTCCTGACACATGAAGTCAAGCTATGCTCCGATACTGTATGTGTCCCTTCACTTGAACCAGAACCAATGATTTCTATTTTTAAGAAGACTGTGAATATTCGGAAAACTGGAAGTAATGTCACTTGGTACTCATGCCACTGGCCTTGTGTCTTGTGTGCAGTTTGCCCACATTCCCAAGGACTATGACGAGGTGTACTTGCGCATGTCACGCCGTGGTGCCCGAGTGTTGGCCATGGGACGCTGTGTGTTGGGACAGTTGAGTCACCAGCAGGTGAGCACACTGGAAAGTTTGGTGCACCAGACATCTTTGCAGCACTGCCACGGGGCATGTGCCAACTTGGTCGAGCAGAGCTATTTTGGCTTTGAAACTTGAACTAGCCAAGTCTAGTCAAGCCAGCACCTGCTAAGTTGTGCAACCTGAATTTTTTCACCTGCTGGTACGTTTGTTCATCTACATGGCATCTGGTGCCAGTTTTATGCAGTGGCACCCGCATGCCAACAAGACTAATGAAGGAAGTGCCTGAAAAAGTTTCTTACTAGAAAAGCAGTCAACTTTTATGCTGCTGTCAGGAAATGCGTGCATTTATCAACAGCATAACAGTCACCATAAATAACCAGGTCGAAGGCAAATACATGGGTTGTTTAACTGGGACTTGAGAAGATAATTTTTATGACAGCAGCATTCCTAGCATTGTTTCCAGAATGCCTTTGCTCATAGATGCTGAAACGTCTGGTGAAAGAAATGGTTACTTCTCCATTTCACTTTTAGAGTGTAGTAACTTTTTTCGGATGAATGTGAATCTGTCAAGCATGAATGTTTCTGTACATAACCGCTCATTAATGTGACACTGAATCAAGCTCTGTTAATTTGATCCGAATATGATCTAGCAGGTGAAATGAATTGAGCTAGCAAAAAGTACCACTGCTTCATTTAGTCTAATGCTCACCCAAACCTTTTGGGGCATCATAGTGCACCTACATCTAATGCACACCAAAAGGCAGTGATTCCCTCAGCTCTGATGGTCAGTTCTTTAGCATGTAAAATGACTTCTCTTGTAAATGAGTTCCTACATTTAAAGCCTAAAACTTGCACATCACCCCTGTCCTATGCAAAAACTGGTTTAACTGCCATTTTACAATAATGCCAGCTTTGATGGTAGGTACCCTTATACATACTTGTGCAATGGCCGCACTGATGAAAAAGCCAGAAATTTGTTACGAAAGTCCCACCAAAAAAATGTATTTAAAAATTACCGGTGTATTAGCCACACCTTTGATTTTTGACAAGGTTAGCAGTGTTATCTATTGTGTGCTGCGAGAATTCCTAAGCTCTTTTCTTTTTCCGAAACCCACGACTGTCTGGTCAAAAGTTCGAGAATGATGACAAATGTGTGCGCCCAAGGAGGGACACTGAGAAAAACATTCGAAGACTAGCAAATGGCTCTCGCCCGCTTGCCAAACGCAGCCATCAGAAAAATAAAGATAAGCCCTTCCGTGAACTATCGGGGCCCCCCAAACAAATCGCCGCTGTTCACCAACAGGAGTGCCTTGAATGATTCAAACAGCGCCTCTTCCATCAACGATTGGCACTCCAAAATTGGTGCACACGGGGCTCTTATGGGAGCCGCTCTCCCAATCAGCAGCGACATTCGTGATGGCAAATAGCGGCTTGGTAAAAGTTGAAAAAGAAAAAAGAAGCTTTCTTTTTTGTTTTTCTTCAGAGCATGCGTGCGGCCGGAAAGCAAACGTAACGTTGCTACCACGCTACCGTGTCCCTGATTTCTCGTTTGTCCCACCATTACTAGTTTCGGTTTCAATTGTGAAATAGCTGACATTTGGGCGAGTTGGATGTCGTTAAACATGTTGAGTGGTTTCAGCATGAACACCAGCGCTGGTGTTCCCTTCTTTGCCTCTGTCCTTGTTTTGCGCTGAAAACTACTCATCACGTGTGAATTGTAAGTCGACCCCCCAACTCTGGATGATGTGTCTCACTAGTGTAATGGTTCGACCTACAATCATGTATATGTGGTACTTCTGCAGTATGTAACAACCTATTTCAACAGAGATGCTGCATGTGAGAGTGCATCACATGAAGCAAAGGCATTTCGCTTAGAGCCACCAATGCGTGGATCCGGACCTTTCTCTCTGTCATTGTACGACGACATGGCAACATCTGCATCGAAGCAAATTTTGTTTTCTTTCTTTTTCCGCTTCCTTCTGTACAAGCAAGTAGTACTGCAGTTCAATAAAGGCAAGTACCGCCGAAAATATAAAAAAAACAAATTTTGTTTTGGCCTTGTAATGGCTACACCCGCGATTCTCACCTCAAATTTCGGGACCCGCCACGGTGGTCTAGTGGCTATGGCGCTCGACCCGCAGGTCACGGGATCGAATCCCGTTTGCGGTGGCTGCATTTTCGATGGAGGTGAAAATGCTTGAGGCCCGTGTACTTAGATTTAGGTGCACGTTTAAGAACCCCAGGTGGTCAAAATTTCTCGAGTCCTCCACTCATATCGTGGTTTTGGGACGTTAAACCCCAACAATTATTAATTGCCTCAGATTTCGGAAAAAAATCTTGCAGCCATGACACGCGTACAACATTGTAAATGCAGTTTCCATTTTGTATTAGCACACCAATTGTCTTGAAGAAAAGGTGCTCATTGAAATGTGATAAATATTGTCATGGGGAGAAAAGGCATTGCAGAATATATTTACGAGGTACGTACAGAGTTAGCGCTTCATCTCTGGTAGCGAGTGCTTCAAAGCAATATGGAAATCGGTAGCTGCCATTTTCTCTTTTTAATCTACCAAAGGCAGGCTGGTGTTTTCAGGCTGAGTCTTCAGTGAATGGGCTGTCCCTTTAGGCCACCAGTGTCAGTTACATGTGGGCTTACCTGTGTGTTGTTGCGAGGTTGATTTCATAATAAAGATAATTTTTGTCCAAATGAAATGTCTAGGGTCAAAACAAAGGAAGCTTACTGTATCACTAAGAGAGTGAATGGCGCGCCTTTGTGATTTTAGGTGCGAGACCTTAAACGGGATGCAGTTGAGCAGAACCTGGACTTTGTTGGATTTCTCGTGATTTCATGTCCACTCAAGTGTGACTCTCTTGCTGTCATCAAGGAAATACAAGCCTCCAGCCATCATGTGAGCATGCTGTCCTACTGTCATTATCAGCTGCAACACTTAAAAGAGCGCTTCTGTTGCCCTATTTGAGTGAAGGAAATGATTTTCCTCCACACCTTAACTTGAAAACAGCGTTTTCAAGTTAAGGTAGTATGTGGTGGTTACAATGGGGGAAGAAATGTTATTGCGTTAAGAACATTTTTTGTGAGTTATTGATCACTTGTCGTTTCCAGGAAAGCCAATCAGAAAGTTGAGAAATGTTTTATTGCGAAGAAAAATGTGGGACCCATGTGTATCACTGACCACTTGGGCCACTTTCATCAAGTGGGGCTCATATGTCCTGCTGTCCACTTGAGACAGTTTACATTTTCTTATGAAATGGTCGGACGCAATTTGCATGTAGCGGAACGTTACACACAATGCAAATGTACTTTGTGTGCACTCCTTTTTTGCTAGTTGAGCACTAGCGGCACCACTGTCGCGTGCCTGTCAAGTACGGGTAGTGAGTGTTTCCGGAAAATCGATGCTCATTGTGAACACCACTCATCGTGTCGTCATATTGCTAGGATTCTCTGGCCAGCTCCAGAATAGCTGCAGTGCTTCCTCAGCAGGGAGATGCATCTTGTTGCCTTTCAGAAGAAAAACTGTGGCAGCTATGCACTAGCAGTGTGAAGACTGAGGAAGTTCCTTGCTAGTATGTTATTCTATACACAGCTATGCCTGCTCTTTTCGGTGTCCGTCTCTTTCTATATCCTTCTTTCTTCCTCTCTCGTTTTCTCGTCTCTTCCCTTTCTTTTTCTCTCTCTCATCGTCCTCTTGCACACCAGAGTTATTGCATCCCACGTGGAACAAATCGGCGCTCTGGGCGTGAAGCACAAGATGAATGAGAGCATGAAGAAGAAGAGGGCACGTTCGCAGGGCTGCTGTTACAGGTAGTTTTCTGGTGTCGCCACACGGCATGGTGAAAGGCTAACAGCTCTGCTGTAAAACAACGCAATCACTACGGACCGAACAGCCACCACGCTGTCGCTGTGCACGCTAAGCCTAACATGGAGCATGTAAATCACACTGCTCTTCGTTAAACATGTGTAGTTTATCTATTCATGCTTAAATATCATAAAAAACAGCTGATAGCTTTTGCTAAGTGGTTACTGTAGTGCAAGAAAGACAAGATTTATTCACACAAAGTCTTTTTCGGGGTCTAAATTAGGCCACAAAAACGCCCAAAAACTGAAATGCGAAGACATAAAAAAAAAAAAAAAAGTGCTCCTTGACTTGTTCCGTGCTTTCACCTAGCAGAAATGTCACGAAACTGTGTAAATAATGTTGTAGTATGCTCAGTGGATGCAGTTAGTGGTTTGGATGTGGTAGCGCGAGGAACAAACAAGGAATAAAAGCTGGGACGTATATGTTCCGCTGTCCAACAAAGGGTTAAGCTTGAAAACAAACATAGAGTTTCCTAAAATGACCTAGAGGGAACTCTGGCGCTGCGATCGTTCAGCCACCATGGGAATGATGGGTAGTACACGGATTTGCCTAGTCTTCGTGCTTGTGGGCTTCGAACGCACTTGTGGCTTTGTTTATTGCTATGCTTTGGTTTTCTTTCGGATAAAAGAATGGATCGTTGTGAACTTCGTGACCAGATTTGAATCGGTGAGCCTGAAGGAGTTAAAGTGGTGAAGTGAAACTGCTGATTTTTGCTGAACTTCGTTTTGCGACAAAGCGGATGCAGGCGACGCGGAGCCAAACGGAGCCGAAAGAACGAAGTTTAGACAAATCCGTGTACTACCCATGATTCCCATGCTGGCTGAAGCGTGATGCATTGCAGCTCCCATAGACACTAGCGCCAGAGTTCCCTCTAGTAAGTATTGTAGGAAACTCTATGAAAACAAAGGCCTGTGAAGTGTGCGAAATACGAAATAGATGTGCACAGCTGCAGAAGTAGTATTTCCATGCAAACTTTGATGGAGGCATGGCTGAATTCATTTATCACAGCATAGTACAGGAATTCACCTTTTTGATGGTGTGGCATGAAAACTCGCTGCTGACACATTGATGAACATGGCGTAGTCCGGGGCATAGAGTTTCCTGAAATGACCTAGAGGGAACTCTGGCGCTGCGATCGTTCAGCCACCATGGGAATGATGGGTAGTACACGGATTTGCCTAGTCTTCGTGCTTGTGGGCTTCGAACGCACTTGTGGCTTTGTTTATTGCTATGTTTTGGTTTTCTTTCGGATAAAAGAATTGATCGTTGTGAACTTCGTGACCAGATTTGAATCGGTGAGCCTAAAGAAGTTAAAGTGGTGAAGTGAAACTGCAGATTTTTGCTGAACTTCGTTTTGCGACAAAGCGGATGCAGGCGACGCGGAGCCAAACGGAGCCGAAAGAACGAAGTTTAGACAAATCCGTGTACTACCCATGATTCCCATGCTGGCTGAAGCGCGATGCATTGCAGCTCCCATAGACACTAGCGCCAGAGTTCCCTCTAGTAAGTATTGTAGGAAACTCTATGGTCCGGGGGGAGGGGGGGGTTGAAAGTTAAGGCTGTGCTGATGAGTGCCACATGAGACAACGTTGTTGCATTTGAAAATGTTTATCACACCACCAGTCAGGTCGCGAGGCCTATCGAACTGACCTACATGGCAAAGCCTTGCACACTGTGGCAGTCAACGAATACAGCCGTATATCCATTGAAATTCTCTTGGAAGCAGTTAAGCAGCGGCATGTGAGTGCACCTCTATTTCGTATTTGGCATATCTTGCAGGCTTTTGTTTGTTCTAAAAAAAAAAAAGAGCAACCAGGCAAATGTCAGCATGAAATGCTTGATTCTGAGGTTATTGGAGATGGCTTGCCACTTTGTAACTGAAGTGTTAGCAGTTCAAGCAATAATTAAAAATTTGAACAATGAAATGTGGTCAATTCATTGACACTTAGTGATGGAAAAACATACTGGTTGTAAGTACACATGCCTACCGCTATTGTGCAGTTGGTATGATTTTTCTACGGCATTTGGTCTTTTTTTAAAATCTTGGTAAAAGTTAGCTGGGACAGCCCGTGTGTACAATAATTCCATATGTTTTGAACAACCCACAGTTAAAGAGAGCGAGCAGCACCAGTGCTCACTGCTGGTTTCTCCAGTCTCGTGGCTTTTACTTTTTTTCCGGCTTATCGTTTGAGCTTGCAATAGTGTGTGAACTTGGTCTGAAGCATTATGAATCAAACAGCGCACGCATACGGCCAGGACACAGACAGGTAGCATATGACAGTGCTGACTTATTAGAGCCTTTTTTTTTTCACACATATATAGCGAATCAGCCTCTTCAAAGGCAGATGAACACTTCCCATCAACTTGGAAACCCCTTGTTGTATATGTGTGCTGTTTGATTCATAACTTGTAACCCCCTGCACTTCTGAAGCTTTCTTATGTTTTCTTAGTCTTTTTCTCAAGCAGGCAGCGCGTGAAGCTAAGTTCGTTTGATTCGTGCCGATGTCTGTTTGTAGAGTGCTTCAAAAAGTAACATGGGAGAATTCATGAGCATCACCCAGTACCAGAAAAAAAAAAGTCCCAGCAAGGCTAAATATTTGCAACATCTGTAGTGTCTTGAAAATGCTTCTCGTCACCCTTGAAAAAGCTTTCACAGGCTCTTGATGTCTCTGCTGAATGTTAGTTGTGTACAGCAGCTTTTTAATGAAGCTGGGGACAAGTAAAAATTTCTGCTGTGCAATTACTCTAACATGCAGTCAGATTTCTAGGTCAAGCAATTGACGTGATGTTTCCATGAACGGTTTCTACAAATATGAACACCAAGACAAATATCGTCCCATCTCACCAGTAACACTTTGTCGCCGTCGAAAACATCCCATCTGCTCCTGTGCCTGTTACATCAAGGGTCCCACAGGGCTTAGTCATAGGTCCGTTGTTATTTTTTATTTTTATTGACATTACAAGTAACATTGATTGTAAAATTTCTAAGTTTTTGCAGATGACTGCGCAATATATATAGGGGGAAATATGTAATAATGAGGACCATGTTTTGCTGAATGACACACTTGTACTCATCGATTTTTTTTCTACACACTTAACGGCAGCCTCGTAACTATAGTTCCACAGCACAAGTATTTTGGTTTCACAATAACATCAGACCTTGACTGGACACCACATATTAAAGTGACCGACAACTGATTTTTCTTGACCCAGTGTTTGTAGCTGCACTAGTTAATCCCAAAAGCACGTAGTTATTTTACAAGCAGTATTTTTCGATCTGAAAGGCTCTAAACACAGACGTACCATTCCTCCAGCAACGCTGAGAATTGATAGCGATGCCGTCAGCCCTTCCCTCGATTTGTGAAAGCTATCAGTGTTTGAACTCCTTTCGTAGGAGTTCCTGTAACTATGCTTAGCCACCTTTATTAATAGCTTTTCAACTATTTTTGAAAATAACAAGCTGTTACAATGAGATGATGGGGCATTATACACTTTCCCTGTATTTGTACCGCGTTGTGTGCGCATGCGTCCAAGGTTGCCTGCGCCTGTGTCATGGGTGGCTTGTCCCGGCGTCGTTACTCTCTCGATGCACGAGCCAAGCCATGTCATCGAAAACGTCACTACGCGTATGCGCGGCCGCGCCGAGTAGCAGTGTGCGTCATTTCTGAGACGAAGTGTAGGTAGCAAAACTATGTCGCTCCAAAATCTGTGGGGTCCGCCGTCTACTCCAAGGAATGGGCGCTCAGCGGGATTAACAAAAAACCATTTATTATTAGAAAGAACACTTTAAGGAAAACGTTACGGCGGCAAGAGCAAACATGGAACGAACTCACAGACAGTTTCTACGCACAACTTCCGTGCCGGTCCCGCTAACCTTGGCCGCGGCGGACCGCACGCCGCGCACACACGCACACCTCAAGCCAGTTCGCCGAGCACTCTCCCTTGACAGCTCTCCGCCCGCTTATGAAGGTGGTCTGCATCCGGGCGCATGCGTAGTGGCCCTCGCTGCTGTGCCTTGTCACTGCCGGTGCTGACATAGGCGAGGGTGGTGATCTGGTGATTATCGAGGGTTCCCCACACATTCCCCCTCTCCAAAGAAGGCGTCGCCTCACCGCCTCCCTTGACGACGTCCTCGGTGTTGGCGGTGTCCCACGCAGCACCTCCGGTCTCGTTTTTCGGCTGTGGCTCGAGCCGGGCACCACTGGTCTCGTGCTTTGTGCACTGAACGAAGAGCATTTGTACGCTCACTTCGGTGTGGTGCCAGCGCTGAATGTAGTTGTCCGCATCCTGGGCGGTGCTCACTGTTCGGAAGCCGAAAGTGGGTGCGTTGTCGATAGTGCCGAACTTGGCGGACACCACCTTACCGCGCTTGCTAAACAGCGCCTTCACGTCGGCTGCTTGCTTGGCTTTGGCCATCCCACTGCCCCACAGGTTGCTCACGGGCTTTTCGTCTGCTGCTGCGTTGAGCCTCGCATTAGTAGACGTGCCGGCAGCCCTTGTCGCTGGCGCCGTGGTCCTTTTGGTCATGGCATTGCCGGCTTCAGCGGCATCTTTCTTGGCCTCCAAAACAGCTGCAGCTATTTTTGTGGCCACTGTGTCACCGCCGGCCTTGATGTTCTCTGGCCTGTAATTCATCACCATTTCTTGACCGACCGGAGGCGCCGTGTCTTGACGAGAGCCTTGTTCTGGTCTGCCGTCCCGGCTCGAGTCGGAAGCAGTGACAGGTGTCGACGTCGACACACTCGACGTCGCGGCGGCTAGGTCCTCCTGCATCGCCGCGGCCACGCCCGTGTTCAAGTCGACGTTGTCGTCGGCCGGCATCACCAAGGCCGCCTCACCCTCGTTGGTGGCGTCTGTGTCGTCCTCGCCTGCATCCATTGCCGGGGCCTGGTCCACTCGTAGCTCCCCAACTGGAGCCTTCGCGTTGGCATTACCGGCGTCCGCGGTCTCGCCCTCTTGTGCCGGTGTGCAGTCTCGCCCAACCGGGGCCGTCAGCCATCCGAAGTTCATCATTGGGACCACCACGCCCTTCGCCGCGCAATAGGCTGCGGATTCGGCGTGTCCCCGTGCCGCGCAGTACACTGCGGAGGCTACGTCGAGGCGCTCCATCGTCTCCAGCAGCATTTGAAGTGCGGCCTCCATTATTGCTGGCAGTAGACGGCGCCGATTTCACGTTGGGCGCCAGTTGTGGGGTCCGCCGTCTACTCCAAGGAATGGGCGCTCAGCGGGATTAACAAAAAACCATTTATTATTAGAAAGAACACTTTAAGGAAAACGTTACGGCGGCAAGAGCAAACATGGAACGAACTCACAGACAGTTTCTACGCACAACTTCCGTGCCGGTCCCGCTAACCTTGGCCGCGGCGGACCGCACGCCGCGCACACACGCACACCTCAAGCCAGTTCGCCGAGCACTCTCCCTTGACAGCTCTCCGTGCCCGCTTATGAAGGTGGTCTGCATCCGGGCGCATGCGTAGTGGCCCTCGCTGCTGTGCCTTGTCACTGCCGGTGCTGACATAGGCGAGGGTGGTGATCTGGTGATTATCGAGGGTTCCCCACAAATCTTAGCAACCTGGAAACTGCGTGCACGGTTGCATGAGCACGCTGAAAAGTTGCTCAAGACGCGCTGACGAGCATGGGATCATTACGTCACGCGAAGGCAGCGCCACTTTAATGCATACTACTAACGCAGGCCTATATGTACATTTTTATGGAGTAATACCTTTTAATATAAAGAAACGAACAATATTTCAGTACTAACAAAAAAATAGTCGACCGCGTGCAACAATCAACAGTCACGTGGCCGGGTACATCGAATCGTTCATGTTTTTGCCGCCAGAGGCGCCACAGGTAATTTTTCGCGGCTCTCAGTTAAGAAATAAAAATCTAAATCCACCTCTCATAAAAAAAACAGGGTTGGTTTGAGTCAATGCGACGGACAATCTTTCCATCAGTAGAGTCATCTCATTTCATGTTCTGGGCAGTTGTCGGTCCCTTTAACAACATTACATCTTGTGCATTACAAAGGCTTTTTTTCTCAAGAGGGGTCTGCGGCTGGTGCCAACTAATGAAATTATTAGGGGTGTGCGAATTCGAACTTCCGGAAAATAAATACTATAACAGCTCCATTCGCTTAAAATCAAATCACAGTGCTTCTAAATGATGCACGCCAACCCAATTCTCCTCACGAACTTTGACCTATCAAAAGGTTAACACTTGCATAACCGCGCCTATTCCCATCAGTAGTATGTTATCGATGACTTCAAGTTCCAATTTTGGCGCTCTCTGAGATCTTCTGAACAGCATAGGGTAAAACAGGCAGTATTTTATCAGTTTCTTTTTTCTGCCGCGAGGCGATTTTTAAACCTCCTTTGCAGAAGGGGAGGTGAGCGCTCATGGTTTCAATTATAGCATTGACTTTGCTCGCGGGCGCTCCACGAAAACGGCGAATTTAAATGGATTCCGATGATTGTGAGTGTCGATCTCTGGATAATAGTAGCAGCACAGACACGGAAGACGACTTCGATTCGTTGTACTTCGGTACGGAGTCGCGTGGTTAGTGCCGCCGGGGCACGGACACACAGAGACCGATGTGTACACGCTACTGGCTCAGACGAAAGTGAAACCCCCACTCTTTATTGGGCACGAACATATATGATGCACTCATGCAAGTAACAGGGGGTGCCACGCTCTAGTGGCGGCCTAATAAAAGGGCTGAATTGTGGTGACCTCTACATCTCCCCCCCTTGTGAAAGTCCGATGGGAGGATGGAGGACGCCAAACACATCACAATGTCACAAGTTCAAACGGTGCGGCGGAACAACGCGCCGGCTGTAACGGGTTCGTGTAACACCATCACTACGGTCCCTGGCTTCAGGGGAATGTTGCAAAGGCTGCCCTTGGGGGACCGTAGGTTCCACGCTGTTGGCAGATTGAGGTTCCTGAAGGGGAACTTGCTGCGGTGGCGATGGTTGCTGTGCAGCTGTTGGCAGCAATTCCTCACAGGAGGCAGAAGGCACGAAAGGCACTAGGTGACGGCGGTTGCGCTGTAGAACACCACCTTGGTCTGTTTCAACCACGTAGCTTCTTGGCCTTTGCCCCGGGCTTAGGACCGTAGCTTGCACTTGGTCAGGGGCGGACCCACACACGCCGACCCGTTTGGAGAGGTAGCAGGTCTCGAGCTCCATGATGCCTATTGTAGTCGTCGGACTGCTTACGCTTGTAGGCCGCATCCTTGGTGACGACATCTTTCCTAGGCAGCCAGTTGGGACGTAGCTGGGAGTTTTGCTTCGGGACTGTGGTTTTCAGCTGACGTCCCATCAACAGCTGGGCTGGACTGAAGTCATTGACTCCCAGAGTGTCGCCCCGCCACGGTGGTCTAGTGGCTATGGCACTCGGCTGCTGACCCGAAGGTCGCGGGATCAAATCCCGGCCGCGGCGGCTGCATTTTCGATGGAGGCGAAAATGTTTGAGGTCCGTGTACTTAGATTTAGGTGCACGTTAAAGAATCCCAGGTGGTCTAAATTTCCGGAGACCTCCACTACGGCGTCTCTCATAATCAGATCGTGGTTTTGGGACGTTAAACCCCAGATACAGTAGAACCCCGCTGTTACGTTCCTCACTGCTGCGTTTTCCCGGCTGTTACGTCGTTTTCCGCCGGTCCCGGCATAGCTCCCATAGGATACAATGTATTGGGAACCCCGCTGTTACGTCGTAGCTGTCGGACCGTTCCCGTATGATACGTCGCGAAGTGTGCTCGGAGCCGACCGAGTCACGACCAAAGAGAGCGGCCATGGTGCATTTTCACGCAGCTTGGCCTCGTTTGAACGTAATATTAGCCGCATGAGAGGCGCAAGCAACAGAATCTTTCAATTGATCCAAACAAAAGCATGGCCTTCGAGATTCAAATTGCAAAGATGGCGTCTATGACGTAACTGCTCGCGAAAACAAGGCCTTCGAGATTGGCATTTACTATTGACAAAAGCATAGCCTTTGAGATTTGTATTGCACAAACATGGCGTGTATGACGTAATTGCTTGCGAAAGCAAGGCCTTCGAGATTGGCATTCACTTCTGCCATCGCGTTGGCGTAGACTCATCATCATCGTTATTTGTCGGAGAACGGGAGGAGTTCGAGCTGGTTAGAGCTCGCATGGTCGTGCGTGCGGTTCGCGGTCGGACTCGCCGCGCCGGTCGTGATTGCGTGTGCTTAGTTCTTTCATGCCTACAGCTGTTGGTGTTAAAAAAATCACATACGTTGATTACATTTCTGTGGATGAGGCCGTCCTAAGCTCCGCATTTCTATCCATCGACTAGATCGCGGCTGAGCGCGCCAATTTTCGTGCTGCTCGTAAGAATTGAAATAAGATTCTGTACCACTAAATATTTTGCCGTTTTTCCTGTTTTTCGGCTCTTACGTTTTCCGTCTCTTACGTTTATTTCCTACGGTCCCTTCAAAAACGTATCACCGGGGTTCTACTTTATTATTATTATTATTATCCCAGAGTGTCCCGATAACTGAGCAGAGCGAGGTGAGGGTATTTGGACTTGCGGAACAAGTCCTTGACTGTCCGTACCGTCCTGTCTGCCTCTTCGTTTGACTGGGCGTAATGTGGGCTACTGGTCACATGGTTGAAGCTGTAAGACGCTGCATATGCCGCTAACCCTTACGACGAGAATGGTGGGCCGTTGTCCGAGCTGACGTCTTGTGGGATTCCGTGGCGTGCGAAGATGCTTTTGAGAGCATCGATGACTGCCCGAGCTGTAATGCTTCTCAGCGTCACCACCTCAGGGAACCTCGAGTAGTAATCCACCACAATGAGGAACGTCTGGCTATTGAGATGGAACAAGTCCATTCCGAGAAATTCCCAGGGACGTCCAGGTAGAGCTGTGGAGACTAGGGGTTTTGCAAGGTTCACACGGGTGGAAGCGCACTGTTCGCGTTTGGCGACGAGAGAGGCGATATCTGCTGAGATACCCGGCCACCAAACCGACTCCCGAGCTAGGGCTTTGGTCCTGTTGATGCCCTGATGGCCTTCGTGCAACAGCGTCAAGACCGCCGGCCGAAGGGACGATGGGATGACAATCTGGGGGCCTTTCAGCAGGATACCGTCGCAGACAGAGAGCTCGTCCACCACGAAGGCGTACTTCGACACATGCAGAGGTAGCTTGGTCTTTCGTGGCCAACCTTGCTGGCAGAAGGAGATAAGGGCCTTGCACTCTCCATCGGATTCTTGTGCCTGTCGTACATCTTCGGGGCTGAGTGGTAAGTCTTCCGACATGCAGCTGACTACTTGTGCTGCGAAGAGTTCCACTGTGTCTACAGGAGTGGATGCCTTGTGCGTGATACGTGGTAAGGTATCTGCTGTTGCTAGCAGTTTTCCTGGCACGTGCAGCATGCGAAACTGGTGCTGCATTGTCTTGAGCCGTAGTCTCTGAATACGAGGCAGCAACACGTCCAGTTCTATCTTGCCCAGAAGTGAAACGAGAGGCAGGTGGTTGGTCTCGACGTCGAAAGTGATGCCACGGACAAACTCATCGAACCTTTGGATAGCCCATGTCGTTGCCAAAACTTCTTCTTCTGTCTGGATGTAACGCTGTTCCGTACCCATCATTGACCTCGAAGCGAATGCAACTGGGCGATGCTCTCCCGAGGGTTGAGTCTGCAGCAATACCACGCGGAGTTCGAAAGAGCTTGCATCTGCAGACACTGTCGTGGCATACGACGGGTGGTACTTGGCCATGCACCTGTCTCACGTCGAGAGTTCTTTGACCTTCTTGAATGCTGCCTCTTGCTCATGCTGCCACACCCAACTCGCAGACTTGTTCAGCAAGGCTCTGATGGTTGCTGTGACGTCCGAGATGTGTGGCAGGAATCTGGCGAGATGCTTCACCATTCCAAGCAGTCGTCTAACACCGGCGACATCTGTGGGAGCTTCTATAGCTTTGACCGCTTCAACCTTGCTTGGATCCGGCCTGATACCCTGAGCTGAGACGACAACTCCGAGGAAGGAGACCTCAGATACCCCAAAACGACACTTGTCCTCGTTCAATGTGATGCCTGCTTTTGCAAGGCGAGATAGCACCTGGCTCAGTCTGGCGTCATGCTCCTGGCGGGTGCGTCCAAAAACCAAACTATCATCTATCATGTTGGCGACCCCTTCTTGGCCCTCCAGGATTCTTGCTGCCATCTGTTTGTGGAAGTACTCGGGAGCGGAGGTGATGCCAAAGGGGAGCCGGCAAAAGCAGTATCGGCCATATGGGGTGATGACTGTCTTCAGCTCTTGGGAATCAGCAGAAAGCTTCACCTGGTGGAAGCTTGCGGTTGCATCCAGCCTTGAAAAAACTGTTGCGTCACCGAGGAGGCCAAGGACTTGCTCAACCGTTGGCAAAATATGGCGTTCGCGGAGGACGACTTTAAGTTAATTGAGTCAAGTCGACGCATAGCCAGTAGGAACCATCGTCTTTCCTGACGACAATGAGACCGGAGCACCATGGAGTTGGCTTGTCGATCCTGCAGATCGCGCCCGCGCTTTCCAATTTGTCCAGTTCGCGGCAGACGACCTCGAGCAGCGGGATGGGGATCCTGCAGGGGACGCTCAGCGAGAAGGGCACGGCATCGGGTTTCAGCCAAATAACGTACTCGTCCTTGAGAGCGCCCAATCCTTTGAAGAACTCGGCGTGCAGCGTTGCTTTTGGAGTCTTGAGTTCATCAAGAAATTTCACAACTTTCAGAGCTTGGAGCGCTGGCAGTCTTAAAAGAGACACAGTGAGTGACTGGATTACGTATAGGCGCTGGCAGCTTGTTTTCCCTTGCCACCGAAGTCGTGCCAGATACGAGCCTAGCACGCGAAGCGGCTGTCCTCCAGGGCCAGTGACCAGACTGTTGACTTGGTCAAGCTTGGCAGGCAGCGTAGGGAAGTCGCTGGATACAGCAGATACTTTGGCGCTGGAGTCAACTTTGAACTGCGCTGTGTAGTTGTCAGCGGTCACGTCGACGAACTTTGCCGCGGCGGGCATGCCGACGGCATGCAGGTGAACGGAGCCGAGCTTGTTCTGGTGGTGCTTCCGTGAGCGGCATACTTCGGCGAAGTGGCCTTTCTTTTTGCAGAAGTTGCAGGTGGAGCGTTGAGCCGGGCAGCCCGAACGTCGGTGAGGCGCGCGGCCACAGAATTCACATGTAGATGGCTCGCGAGAGCGCTCGGCTGGCAGCTGCAACGTGGTAGGCTTAGCTCCGGAGCGACGACGAGAGGCGAACTTGTTGGCTTTCGCGGCGTCGAGGTTGAGCTCGTGTGCGTGCTCGGTGCGGTTCTGGGTCATCTCCTTCTCTTTGTCGGCGTATTCGGACTGACGGGCCTGTGTCCATGCCTCCTTGAGCGTCAGCTTCGTGTTTCGGCACAGCTGATCCGAGAGGCGAGAGCCACGGAGGCCGACAACGAACCGCTCGCGTACGAGCCTTTTCTCGACAACAGGTGACAGGTAGTTGCAGTGCTTCACTATCCTGCACAGTTCTGCGTAGTACGCGTGGACGCTTTTGCCGGGTAGCTGAACACGCCTGTGGAACCGCGACGACTCGTAGAGCTTGTTGGCCGGGTGCATGAAGTGCTCAGTGAAGCGGGTGGCAACAACTTGGTACAAGGCAAGCGACTGGGCGTCGAGCGAGAACGTCTCGAGGAGCGGACATGCCTCCGGGCCCATGCAGTACAGTAGCGAGCATACCTGCACGTCTTCCGACGCTTATGTCAGTCCCGAAACCGCTGCGAAGTCTTCGTAGCGGCTGAGCCATGTCCACCATGTTGCCGGGTTCACGAAGTCGAACGGTGCCGGTGGCTGAAGGCTGACGCCGTACAGTTTCGGCAGCTCGCCGGTCTCGAGGACCATCGTGCTACCGTTCCGTCGTGGTAAGGCCTAGGGCTGGGGGGTGTTAAGGCCGAGACAGACTGTACGATTTTTCTTCCAATGCGACGTCCGACCCGGTGGTGCGGCAGCCAGAATGGTGGCTGTCCGATGCTTTGAAACGTCACCATTCCACTCGGACGTCGCATCGCATAGAAAATCATACCGTGTGTCTCGGCCTTTATTCCTTTGCTCTGGACTTCCTGTCACGCGATGTCACCCCACTTCTGACACCATGTCACGTGGTTAGTGCCGCCGGGGCACGGACATGTAGAGATCGATGCGTACTCACTGCTGGCTCGGACGAAAGTGAAAACCCCACTCTTTATCGGGCACGAACATGTATGATGCACACATGCAAGTAA
Organism: Rhipicephalus sanguineus; assembly: GCF_013339695.2. Lineage (NCBI taxonomy): Eukaryota > Metazoa > Arthropoda > Arachnida > Ixodida > Ixodidae > Rhipicephalus > Rhipicephalus sanguineus. The sequence goes on along the minus strand of NC_051176.1, from coordinate 20,349,231 downwards.
CAGGGGGCGCCACGCTCCAGTGGCGGCCTAATAAAAGGGCTGAATTGTGGCGACCTCTACAGGCGATAGTGCATCAAACCGCCCCGGAACATCAGCAGTGATCCACTTGTTTGCTCTCTCCTCGGGCCGTTTTTTATCTGCCACAAGTTTGTGTATATGTATCCGGTGCATACTAAAGGTCACAGCTCTTATCTCCAAGGTGTCAACTTCGTTCGGGCAGGTGCATTTGGCACTGGCTGCAGAAAGAGCAAAGTTCTTTCCACGAAGATGGTGCATAGTGGACCTTGACCTAACGCTTTGGAGTGCTGCGCGGTGGCTTCTTCGTGTTGTTTTTCACTGCAGCAGTCGTGAGAGATATGCAACCACACAAATAAGTATGCGCAGATGCATATTTCCGAAAAGCCAACGCACAGTCGGAGGGACATGGATCCTGGTCACTGAGGAGGAGATTCGCATGTTCATCGGACTTCTCGTATACACGGGAATCGTCCAAGTCCTGCGCCTGCATTGCTATTGGAGTCAACGACACATATTTCCAGGCCTTCCACCACCATCAGTGATGCCACGGAAAAGGTTCAAAACGTTGCTTGCCTTCTGAGCGTCCCTGATCCAGAGAAGACGACCGTCGCATCCCACGGGCAGTTCATCGTGTGTCTTCTCTACTGCAACAGATGAACGATTCACTTGCGCTATTTTTCAACTGCATCGGAACCTTTCCATGGATGAGAAAATGATGAAATCTAAAGGTCAGTCTGGTTTTCGGCAGTACAGGAGGGACAAAGTGGTCAAATGGAGATACAAATTATGGGTTTTGGCGGATTCGGAAACGAGGTACAATGTTCATTTCAACGTATACATGGGAAGGCACCTCAGGGTGCCCAGCACCAACCACAAAAAAAAAAAAATTGGAAAAAACCAGAACTGCAAACTATGCTACGAGAAAAGGAAAGTTGAGTGGGAAAAAAAATGTTTTCTGCGAAACTTGTACAGCCAGCCTTTGTTTCACTGCGTCGAGAAACTGCTTCGCATGGTGGCATGGTAGGCACTAGTTGTTATATTTTTGTATGGATGTACATAACTTTTGTAATTAAAGATCTTATATTTGCAGTATTATTCTACAGGGTATATCAAGAAATTTGTCCAAAATCCTCAAAAATCAGGAAAATGCAATATGTGCTCGCTTCTTTCACAATTGCTTTTTCTGTAGCAGCAGGCATCTTAAGATGGTTAAAGACATTGTTTGGGGCAGTAATTAAGAAAGTTAATTTAACTTTTGAAGTAGTGGAGTTAGGTGGTTATGTGAAATGGGAGAATTAAAATTCTTGATTCAAAAACCCATAGCAGCTTTGAGATATAGAAAAAGGGGCCTCTAGTACTTAGTGTGGCGTAATGAAATTCAACCAAATTCAGTGGCAAAACAAGCAGATGGCCAGAATGAGGTCGCTTTTCAAGACAACGATTACAGAGGTGTAGTTCTTCTGCATTCGTTAGTGTATGTGCACCATGCGTGCAAGTGCAGCCCGCATACCCACGCAACCAAGTACATTGATCGTTGATACTATAACGACGCTCACTTATTCCGGACGTCTCAGAAGCATAGGGCAGTTGCGCTCTTCTGCGTCTTGGTTTCGGTTTCGCCACTGAATTTAGGTGAATTTCATTACTTCGCAGTTATCTAAGAGGACGCTTTTTCGATATTTCAAATCTACATTGGGTGCTTCGCATGAAGGACTTCAATTCTCAGATTTGACATAACCGCCTAACTCCACTAATTAAAAAGGTAACTAATTTAGCTTTTTTATTACTGTCCCAAATGATGTTTTTGGCCATGTTAACCTTTTCAGACGCCACCTATGATGAACTGCCTGTATATGCTTCAAATCGACACAATGTTATTTCAAGGCATTCAATATTAAATTGCCACAAAAATAATGCCGTAATACATTAATTTATGTGTGTTATAGTAATAATTTCTAATTATTTTTAAATAAATATTTATTTTGAAGCCATTCATGCTCTGTTTTTGCATAAATAGAATGAAATCTCAGGCTAGAAATGTAGTGCAAATTCGTTTTCGGTTATCTCCATGCTGAGCAAAGAATTATGCTTTTGACATGGCTCACGGGAAGCTACTCGTCGAACGATTCATTGAACATGGTAGTGCCTTCAGCAAAGTAATCGTATGCAACACTGCGCTGCAAAATGAAGTTAAATGAAGACGCATTTATTATGCAGGAGGTTCAGTTCATCCAAAGCTCAATGTATCTTGCTCTTTCTTAGCCCCTAGTCAATATAAATAGCAAAAACAAGTGGTGTACACAACTGTGTACACAGCATCTCAAAGGGTTAAAGGGAAGCTGTAGAGGTTTCAGAATTCGATAAAACTTTGTGGTTAGCAAGGACCGACATTATTGACGACAATATCGTAATTTTTTCTGCGGTTGTTGCAGCTTTAGAATACGCGAAAGAGAAGTTCGTCTTGCTCCGCCCACGCGAGCGCGCTGAAAGTGTGGCCGTGGAAACTTGTGTCATTTTCGGTTCATTTGGCGGAGTCGTGCTGTACTCTGACGGAAGGTTTTTAGCCGGTCACTGATCCGAACTGTGTGAGTGCTGTTTATGTGACGAGGCTCAAGTAAGTATAGCGAAGCTGAAAGTTGTGCAGCTGGATTACGATATCTGAAATAACGACAAACAGCCTAGCGCTACGTGAACAAGCGTCTCTCGTATCTTCAACCATGGCCTCCGTGATTAACTTGTGACGTGCCAGGGCCGGAGCTAATCGAGGAGGCCATGCTTCCGCAGTGCTGCTGTTGCAGATAACGCGACATACCGAGGATGACGTCATGACATTCACTCGGCATCTAAAGAAGCCCTGTGGCCACTGCCTCTGTTTTTTGCCAAAAAGTGCTATTTGCGTTCACTTCTTAGAACTCTCACATCACTTTTCGAATTCAGCAAGGGTCAAACTGTCCTTACACTCTCTGAAGTCATTTTTTTCAAAAATTTCTTCAGCTTCCCTTTAAGATGCGTGTGGCTACAGAAGAAGTAATTGTGAAGGCATGGAACAAATATTGCATTTCCGTGATTTTTGAGAATTTCGGACACATATCTTGAAGCACCCGGTATAAGGGCTTTGTGTTCAAAACATATATTTCGATTTTTTTTAATGTTTACCCTGTGCAGAGCAGCATTAATGTTTTTATGACTTTTTTTCTTTTTGTGGCATTTTCTTTTGTTTTGATAAATTTTTGATAATATTCGAAATAAATCTGTTTTTTGAAATTGATACTCTTCGAAAGACCAATTTTTTCCTCTATTATTTGATACCCTACACTTTTCCTGAACTATCCAAAAACAATCGAATTTTCCGCACTCATGAAAGTGTTAACGGCCGTCACCACACCCTGACACTATTCTATTTTAGACAAGGTAGCTCGATCACTGCGCACAGATTAGAAAGACTGCAGTGTAAAAGTGCGATGGCAGCATCTGCTTATACTGTACTTAATCGAATGTAGCTGGCACCCAGTTTTCGAGAGTTCTAAATAAACATGCATCTGCGCATAGCGTTACAAGATCTTTTAAAACTATGGCATGCCACTATGTTGACGATCTAAAGAAGATCGAAAGATCCAAAGGAAAAAAAAAGGCAAGCACAATGCACCGTCATATAGTGAAATTTATTTGGCTGGCGGTTCTTTTCCTTCAGTGATTCACTTTTGCTGGCTTTAAGGTCACTTCTGGATATGCCTCAATCGTGTGCCATTTCAAGGGACGTTACCTTGACAAGCCCTGTTTGCACGGAGCTGCTTGAGAACGTCTGCAAGCTTGTCATCGAGATCCAGATATTTCCCCATTTTCGGTCCGTAGAAACTTTTCCCAGTCGACGTGCAGCTGAAGATTTCCTTCCTTTGTTTGCACCACTCATGGACACAGGTTTTGGGCTAGCAAAATAGACGTGACATAGCTGTCCTCAGTGTGCGAAATAACTTTCCTTTGATACGAGCTTTCATAATGAAACGGGCATTACCATTTCCACTTCGCTGGAAACAAATTTCACAGAGACAGGCTGTAGTTACAGTGTGCTTGAAAGGGGCAGTGGAACGAACGAAGCGGCTGCGCCACATCTCGGGTGATGCTCCGATGGGCGATCGTAGCGGCGGCACTGCAGTCACTTTGTACTGAAGCTGTCGAGAGCGTCTGCATTTGGTGCGCACGTGTCATAGCCTATGAAAGCGTTTAATTGAGCGTTTTTAGCACGTTTCATGCATTGCTGAGCCTTAATCGGTGTCTCAACGCCTGCTACTCACCATGGTGCGCGAATGAATATGCAGGCGTGCCAGAATTGTGCTGCGAACATTCCCCGTTTGAGGAGCCTGCCGACCCACAAAGAAAGCGACAATCAGAATTCGCACATATCCACCTAGCTGCTCTCTAAATGTTGTGCAGTTTGCAAGCAACACTTTTATTTAGTTTTTATTTATTTATACAAGTACCTGCAGTGCCATGAGGGCATTACTGCAAGGGGGGGGGGGGCAACTCGAGAAAAAATATTCACAAAACAATATATCTGCATACACACATACAAAGACGAAAGGATAAGCTAATTACAAAGCGGTGGGTAAAGCATGGAAAAGTGGCAACACATACAAACGAAAAAATTGACTTGAATTCAGACACAGTCGCATTGAAAAAAGAGAAAAGAAAAAAAGAAACAAAGGAGAGAGGCAGTTAATAGCTCACGCGAGGCTAGAGCGCAAGAACGATTGGAACTGGGATAACGTTTTACAATGGGATATACCATTAGAAAGTCTATTCCGGTGCATGGAGGTGTGCGGAAAAAAATGAATTATGAAGCACATTCATACAACAGTGTGTTTCAAGTACCTTACACTCATGATCACAATGCATAGAGATGAAGTTAGGGGGAGAAAATGTACAAGTTCTTATTAATTCCTGTGCATCGCTTGGAGCAGTGCTACGTCATAAGTAACTACGAGCGCACTACAAAGAGTGAAGAAGTATCCAATTCATGAGGAAAGCCTACGCTCGTTCTGTCGGCAGTGCCTACATTATCTAGAGCATTGATCCTTACATGAGCTCACATGCGCTCAACTGTTTGATGAGTAACCTGAGTACAATTAATTCTATCACAACATTTATATTTGTAACAGCTCAGTTTTATTGTGCCTGTTTTGCATTTTTGCTTTAATGCCAAAAGGCTATCCTGTTGCAACCACATGCTTCCGCGGTTACTCTGCATCGGTTATGCGACCTCTGAGGGTTGAAAATAGGAGGGAGCCAAGGCAGGTAGCCGAGCCGAATGCGCGGGTCACCTCCAAGGCACAAACTTCATACATCAAGGGTTATCTCAAGCATAATAAAAAGCGCAGATGTGTATACAGTAGAACCTCAGTGATACGATCACGGCTCGTACGAATTTCGGGGTGATACAATTTTTTCTGTGGTCCCGGCCAAGGCCCATTAGCCTACAATGTAATGGAGTACGGTTGTCATGAACGGATTTTCACCCGGTGACGTTTGATACGAACATACGCTACCATGCAGGTATGGACAGGTGCTGCCCGTGCTGTCGCAGAAAACAAGGCAATCACGCGCGGTCATGCGTGCTGCGCATGACCGCATGTGATTTTTCAGACCACGCGTGAGTTTGTCAGAACAGGCCATCAGTGGTGCGTCGTAACATCCGAGACTGTGCGCGCGAATATTGGAGGCCTCAATGCGCCTTGATGTACCTTCGCGTTTAGATTACAGATGATGCTAACGTAGCGCTCTCACTCTCTCTTTAACGCGTCGACGCATGCTGCTGTGCTCTAGGCAGCGTCAATGTACTTTGTTTACACGTGCCTGTTACGTAGATGCAAGCCATGTCTTCGCGAAGAAGCTAGCCCTAGGAACATCAACATGCACGGCTGTCGGGGACGCGCATACCTGCCAACTCTTCGATTTCCACAGGAGATTCCCGAACTTTGAGCAAACCTCATGATTGTGCGGGCACGGTCATAAATCTCCCGAAAATTATTCAAAACACTGCCGCGATAAGAAAGTAATAACAACTAAGGACAGCACTCCTAAATTTTTCTGTCGTTGAATCGTGTGCAAAGCGCTCCATAAGTCATTTTCGCCGCAGCACTCTGATGTCATGCGAAAAAAGCGTACTAAGATTTGGAAGGCGCTACTAGCTGTCACGGGTCACAGCACACCTGGTTAATTAACTACACACGCGCGCACGCGCCGCATATTTACGAGTACAAGTATGATCGTTGACATCTAAAAACATTACTGGCAGCCATTTAGAAGTATTCATGACGTTGCTGCGTCCCTGAGAAACAATAAATAAAAACATACGCCAGCTTTTTTTTTGTCGCATATTAATTTTCCATGTTTTCTGTTGATATGAATTTCAGATAATACGAACATTTTTGGTGACCCCGCGAGGTTCGTATCACCGAGGTTTCACTGTATATAATTCACTCTAACCAGTTCGCTTCTTCTATCGACAGCTTTTATTGTGCTGTTTTCCAGATTTTCTATTGGCGTAATGCCATTGCAAGCAAGTGAACACTTGTTTATGATAATGTTTTTTATTGTAAATTTAATTGTTTTATCTAAAAGAGTCACAATTGTAGCCAAGAGGGGCGTTGGTGCTCTATGTTTTGCGATATCTAAAGTTACACCTCCGCAACCCGCCCCATTAACAATATTCGTGCAACTCCCGTCCAAGTAAGTTAGACTCTTGATATTTTTTTAGCCCTGATCACGTCAAAATAGTCGCATTTACACAGCACATTTGTAAAGAGACGCACCATACACAGCTTCACCAACAGCAAACCTTCGGCATGCTTTCGACAGGATAATATTTTCAGCGCACAGCTAAGTTCCAATAAAGCAGCTCAGTTACTCTCAATAAACTAGGCGCCGAACCACCACCACAAGAAAGAATTAAGACAGAAGAAATGAGAATAACAGACCTCCGCTCTGTCTCCTCTTTCTTCTGGTGGTGGTTCGGCGTCTTGTTAATTCGAAGTAATGCACCAACTAGCCCAGCAACGAGTTCGGCTGAATTACACGAGATCGTGGATCTTCACTGTGGCAATCAGCCTTCCAGCAATAACTTCAGCTACAAGAACTAATTTGCAGTATCTCTCAAAGGCATTTATGAAGGAAGCATCCATTAAAAGCTTTCAAGTTTCATCCATCAAGGCTTACGTTGACAATTACTACACTTAATGACAGACGCACAGCGAAAGCTGCATCAAAAATAGCGCCTGGTTAGCCAGGCGCCACCGCTTCGTTCTTGCGTGCTGCGCCTTCAGTAGTGATCAACTGCAGCGCTGCCACTACGGTTGATGCAGAAGGCATCAGGCAGCGAGGCGCGGTCTCGCCACTCGATAGTTCTAGTACACTCTGCCGCAGTTATTATGGTGGCTAGAGGGGCAAGTGTCAGCAATGGCGTGCTGGAGATGCAACATTTTTCCATGACGATGCAGCAGCGCGTATGGCATCTCGGAGCCGACAGCAGCACCGCCGTATTGGCCGTATCGGGACTGTTCGTGCAGTTCGAGCGCAAGGGCATCTCCGAGGCAACGACGCACCACCTGTCGGTGTCATGAAAAAGTGCCATGCCGACTTGGGTGCTGCAGCCCCGCCGATGCTGACACCTTTTCCTTGAGCCACCATACCGTAGTCGAGCACAAAATGAACATGTTCCGTCGCCATTTTGTGATGGCAATGCTACCACATCTGCCACTGGCAGTCGGCTGTTGCTAATACCGTGACCGTGGTTTCGGTTTTGTACTCGATTGACTAGGTTTGTGATACATGCTTTCCAAATAACGTTTTGGTACCGCAAAATCAGCCTGTGATATAAAATTCAGTAGTATCATCCAAAGAACGGCGAAATATAAGGTTATCCAGGCTCGTGGCGATACTGCACGATACTTCACCCGCGTCACTACGCGACAGCCATCAGCTCAGTTTCATTTTCACGCTGCGGACAGTGTGCTGCTGGCAGTTCTACGGGTTGCCATGCAAAATGAATTGTTTTCTTTTTAACCATGTTTTCCACGACATTTTAACACGAAAGTGTTACTTGGACAGGTTTGCGAAAGTGTGCAGTCGTCCGGCGTCCGTAAAAGCCATGTGCGGAAAACACGTGACTGCTCCCACTGGAACTGATTGTGGTATTCGGCTCTTGCCGGATGCCGAGCGCAGCCGGGCTGCCGGCAGGAAGGAACTGAGCCTGACTCCGATGGTGGGCACGATAACAACAACCTTTTAGATGCGAAGCAGCTTTTGTTTGGGGCTGTGTCCGACCATTGGTGACCGTCCGCTTTCTACCACCTAACATAGCCATCTGTAACATATTGAGCGCGCTCGCGCCAAGGAGAAGTCTTCTTCCTCTTGTTCTTCGACCGCCTTGATGATGATACGTGCAGAGCACTTTAGGGGCCTGGGCTACCGTATGCTGTCCTAGCTTGGCGTAACGCAGACAAAACCATGCGTGCTGGCACGCACTAGCGTGTTCGGGCTTGTGTAAAGGGCTGGGTAAGACGCTGTGGCCTCTCCCCCTTACACTCTCTCAGCAATCACGTGATGGCGTCGGGGAACAAGATTCTGCAGATGCACGATGAACCCGCGTGTTGTGCTCCAGCAAGAGTTCGGGACGAGTAACAGCAACAGCAACTACAGTGAATTCATGGTGTGCTGCACTTGCAAGAACGCGTTAACATTGGGCAAGGTGCCCGTGATGAATGGAACTTTAAGTCGACCCATGCGCTGCTTCACATCCCCATATGGTTCCCTTTAGTGGGAGATGGTGTAATTTTTTTTTTATGCCAGCAGCATGCCTATGGAAAACACTCATGTGACATCACGGACAGACGTTTCAGACATCAGAGCGACAGTACCAGATAACGCGGACACGACATGTGGCATAGGCACTATCACCACAGTCTCCCCTTTTTCTTTAAGAATATGCTGGCTCTTTCAACGAAACTTAGCAGCACAGCGAACAAAAGATGGACACTTATAACGGAAACATCCAATGCGCAAAAGAAAACAATAACAGTCAATTACTGAACCCATATCAGTCTGGCTGTCGGATGTGACGACCGAACCGCATTTTGTATCCAGGAGGGTCAGTTTGGGGCAAGGGAGTGCTAGATGGATTGTGAGATGCCTTGTTAATACCTGCCAAGTCTCCCGGATTACCCGGGAGACTCCCGGATTTTGAACGTTCCTCCCGGTTGTACAGGTCGTAGGAAAATCTCCCGGAAATCCAGTTTTGCGCCGCGCGTCCAGTGCTTTGTCTGGCCACATGAGCAAAGTTGTCTGGCCACGTAGTAGAAAGGATTCTTCTTTTTTTTTAACGATGGTAGAAAGGTTCAACTCAGTTTCATTGCGTATGAAGTAGCTGTGCACTTTGCGCCGCTGTGCTGCCAACGCAAACATGTCATAGCGCTGCAGCCGTGTCTTGCCAACGCAAGCTCGTGATGCAGGTGGCTGTTGTTTGATGTCGTGACGCGAGGTGGGATGTTTCGCGTGCAGGTGCGCTACACGCAATTTAAAAATTGATCCTAAATGTGTTATAGGTTATATCAGCCGTTAATATTTCGTAGATGATGCGTTTGTGTACACACAAATCTATCCCACAAGTTATCTCGCCTTAAAAATTTTGTGTCACTACTGCTTAAGTGGAGAGCCCAGCACTTAAGTGGAGAGCCCAGCACTGTTACCGATGTCTGTCGAGATAGCGCGTTCGCCAGCGCTCGCGACCGTCCCCGTCTCAACGGTGCCTCTTATGGTCCCTCGCCCGACGAAATAACTGGTAAGCAAGCGACGACAGGCCTCTCACGCGGAGCGATGTTATCGCATGTGCCCTTCGCGCGACGGTGACAGCCGGGTCGTTTCATCTCTGCTTCAACTGCGTTCTTCCCTAGCGCTAGTGCGCTTTTATGTGCACGTGAAACAGACGATGCGTAAGGATGTTATCGGTTTGGACTCTGTACAGATCAGCAATGACCGCAAAATCCCGCTGACAGTGTCCATATGATTGCTATAGCAGTACCCCCTCCCCCGCGGTCACCATACTTAATACCCCCCCTCCCACGGTCGACATATTTTAGCCCCCCCCCCCCCCCCGCTCCCCCGTTGAGTATATCTCCCAGATTCCAATTCTCCAAACTTGGCAGGTATGCTTGTTTGTAGCTCAATTAGTTTCCTGTTCCATTTCTACCCGACTATCATATGCCTGCGGAAAATCATAGCTACCTCCTTTGTCCTCGGAGTCATTCTGTTGTGAACCAAAGCGAACCAAGAATTTCCTGTTTCTTTCTAGAACTGCCCCGGTGGAAGTTTTAACTACATACAACCTCAGCCGCTTTGCAAGATGCAAGACTCGCGCTTTCGCTTTGCAGTCTGTCACCCACACCTCTGTAGAGGTCGCTGCCTGTGTGCCTTGAAGCGTGTGACAACAAGGAGGTGCTGCAGTCCACCGAGCATATATAAGGGGAGTTGGGGAGAGGGAATAAGGTTTTTTTTTTTTGGTTTCCGCTTGCCAGCAGTCTGCCTCATTCCTTGGCACCTGGGCTGAACGTGGTGTCAGAAGTGGGATTCTGCCATTAATGCGACATGTCTAACGACGCGGTATCCACCCCTGCCGAAGCCAAAGCGAACAACGCTCACGCAGGCATATCTGGTTTGCGTTCACCAGAAAACTTCACCTTTTCTAACCCGGGAGAATGGCCAATATAGATTTCAACGTTCCAGGACTACGCATTCGTGGCCGGCCTGCACAATGCCAGTGACGAGACCCAGGTACGGACCCTTCTTTACTGTATGGGACCGCAAGCTACAACCGTTCTTTCTTCCTTGGTGGTCTCGGCACCGGAGGTGCTTTCTTTCACGGCTGTCAAAGAAAACTTGGATTCGCACTTCGTGCATCCAGTAAATGAGATATACGAAAGTCGTCGTTTTCACCGCCACACTCAGCAGCTAGGCGAATCTGTGGATGACTATTTTATGACTTTACGCAGCCTGGTAAAGCAATGCAGCTAAAACAGCCCGCTTTTCGAGGACCGACTTGTTCATGACAGATTCGTCGTAGGCATAAGGGACGAGAGGCTATCTGATCAATTGTGCCGGTGCACAAAACTTATCACTGAAGAAGCGCTGTGCCAAGCTCGCATACACTAGGACACAGAGAAAGAGTGGTCATCATGCGAAAGATCGACTGTGGCTAACGCCCTTGCCGAAACGCTAAACATCGATTCGGCTTGACAAAACGATACGCCCACCCCTTCGTCCCATTCTCGCTATCAGTCTGAACACCCGGCTGCGCTATCATGTGGCTTTTGCTCGCGCCCGCGGCACTCGAAAAGACTCTCCGGCTAAAAAATTGGTCTGCCACTATGGCAAAAAGCTAGGGCATTTTGTCGAAGTTTGTATGAAGAAGAACAGAAACGACCTGCTCGATTCCATCGAACTTCACAACGTGGATTAAGATAGACTCTGGCGCAGAAGTATCTGTAGTCTCGCCGTCTTTCCCAGACCGACCGCGGGTGCTAGATGCCGTTGAAGGGGAGGTCTTAGGCCCTGGCGAACAGAGTCTTCACATTTTCGGTACCTTCAAAGCAACTTTACAGTGTCGTGACAGGGCCACAGTGCAGACCTTGTATGTGGTTGACCGTCAACGCACACACCTACTTGGGCTGCCTGCAATTGAAGCCCTTGGGGTCGTTCAGATCGTAGATTCTGCCGAATACGTTCATTCCCCTAAAGCGAAAATTTTCCACGGACTGGGAAAATTTCGGCAAGCCGAATACCGCATATGCCTCAAACCCGGCGCTCGTCCATTTTCCTTGAGTGTCCCAAGGCGGATTCCAATTCCATTAAATGACGTTGTCAAGAAAGATCTGGATGAATTTGAGTCGCAGGATGTCATAAAGAAGGTGGAGACGCCAACGGAGTGGTGCTTCGGACTCGTAGTCGTGCCCAAATTATCTGGTGGCTGCAGGATCTGCGTTGATATGACGAAGCTGAATGAAGTAGCTGAAAGGGAGCGCTTTATATTGCCAACGGTGGAACAGATTCTTGGCCAGTTGGGTGGAGCACGGGTATTTTTCAAGTTGGATGCGCGGTCTAGCTTCCATCAGGTGAAGCTGAGTGCCGACAGCCAGGAACTCACGACTTTTATCACGCCGTTCGGTCGGTATTGTTATAAGACACTCCCTTTTGGTATTGCCACGGCGCCAGAGTACTTCCAGCAGTTAAAGTCAAGGATCCTTGAGCGCTTGCCTGGAGTCGTGAACATAATTGACGACATTCTAATCTTTGGAAAAGGTTGTCAGGAGCACGATGAGCACCTGAATGCTGTCCTGGCCCGCCTGGAAAAAGAGGGTGTGACCCTCAACAAAAAGAAGTGTGCGTTTCGGGTCGGCTCCGTGAAGTTCCTTAGTGTAGTGGTTGGAGTGGACGGGATTTCACCAGACCCAGACAAGGTTAAGGCTGTCGGGGACCTGCCGCCGCCGACCGACGTCATTGGAGTACGACGGTTACTTGGAATGACTAACCATGTCGCACACTTCATACCTCACTTATCAGACGTTACGGAGCCCATTTGTTCCCTCTTGAACAAGAACAGCACCTGGACTTGGGGTCCCAGTCAAAAAACGGCCTTCTCACGACTCAAGTTGCTGCTGAGCTCCGACGCGTGCATGGCAAAATACGATTCCTGCTACCATACAGTAGCAGGAATCACTACCTATGGTCCGGGAGCGGTACTCCTACAGGACTAGCCTGAAGGTACTCAACGGGCTGTAGCGTACGCTTCAAGGGCGCTCACTCTGACAGAAGCACGCTATAGTCAGACAGAGAAGGAATGTCTCGCCATGACTTGGGCCGTTTCACTGTACGATCAGTTCCTTTGTGGCCTCACCTTCGAAATAGAGACAGACCATCTTCCTCTGGTCACCCTTTTGGGTAACAAAGGCCTAGAACCTGTGCCACCTCGCATACAACGAATGCGAATAAATCTGATGCGTTATCAGTATGGGGTGAAATATGTGCCTGGGAAGCACTGGACTACGGCAGACACTTTGTCACGAAATCCCTCTGAATTGCCGGCTACCCGCATAGCAGAGACGTTGGAGCTTTTCGTCAGCGAAGTGTTTAAGGAATTACCGTCTCTGGTAGCAAGATGCCTAGAGGATGTGCGCATGCATCAAGCCCTAGATGGAGGTTGCTCTGCGGTCATGACCTACTGCACGAAAGGATGGCCAGACAAAAATAAGGTGCCTCTGCAGGTCACTCCGTTTTGGAAGGAGAGGGACAAGTTGACCATATACGACGGCATCCTTCTGCTCGACTGACGACTTGTCATTCGTTCAGCCTCGCACCAGGACATTTCTCACCCTCTTACACGAAGGGCATCAGGGAGTGCACCGCTGCCAAGAACGGGCCAGGGAGTCTGTTTCGTGGCCTAACTGTAATATGCAGGTAGAGCATATGGTGTCGCAGTGTGCAGCATGCGTCGAGACTGGAGTTTAGCGGTCCGAGCCTGTGTTGCCAACGGTTACACCTAACAGGCCATGGCGGCACCTTGGCATCGATCTGTTTCAACTTAAAGGGTGCGATTACGTCCTGATTCTTGATTATTATTCCAGGTTCCCCAAAGTAGTCTCCGTGGGGTCCACCACGGCACCAGCAGTCACTGGGGCAATCAAGAGCTGCATTGCCCATTTTGGCATACCAGACGTCGTCTGGACCGACAACAAACCGCAGTTTCTGTCTTACGAGTTTGCAGAGTTTGCACAGTCATATGGCTTCCGTCACAAGACCAGCAGCCCAAGGTACCCGCAGAGCAATGGAGAGGCGGAGCGCATGGTGCGCACGGTGAAAGACTTGCTCTCCAAAAGCCCTGATCCTCACTTGGCTTTACTGTCATACCGTGACACGCCTGGTCCGAACGGCATTTCTCCGGCCCAAGTCCTGATGGGAAGGAGATTGCAAACACGTCTCCTGCAACTACCGGAACAACTAGTGCAGTCATTACTATGCCATACAAGTTTCAGGGAAAAGAATACGGGTTACAGGGCACAGCAAGCGAAGAACTACAATAGCCGTCGGGCATCAAGCCAGCTAACCCCTCTAAGTCCTGGAGACTGTGTATGGGTCACTGACACGTGATGCAACGGTGAAGTGCTCTCACAGGCCCAGCGTCCACGGTCCTACCTTGTTCAGACCCCCAGAGGCGTCCTGCAGCGTACAGTAAAACCTCGTTAATTCGAAGGCCTCGGGACCGAGAAAAATATCCCAATTAAGCGGGATTCCCAATTATCCGAAACAACGCGAAATCAAAGAAATCAGCCAGAAAACGTGATGTACGGAAGTCACACCTTTATTGTGGCAAGTCAGCCTACTTGGAGAAAAATTCCTCCATGCGTGACTGACGCGTTCGGTAGTTCCCAGCACTGAAAGTCATATTTTCCAGCCTGTCAATGAGGCGCAGCATCTCAGCCTCGCCGCCGTTGCACTCGACGAAGCTGCGCACAACACTCAAGGCATCGATGACATCCGCCAAAGGGGGTGCTCGGGAGGGCTCGTCATCGCTGTCAACATTAGAGGCCGAATCGGTCGATCTCGCAGCTATCTCGCTGTCGATGTCGGCGTAACACGTCTGCACTGTGCACTCGACATTTGCGTACTCGGAGAATCCGATTGGAGTGCACTCCTCGTCCGCGTGCAAAGCCTCATATCGAGCGCAGAGAGTCTCCCCTTCTTCATCAAACGGGCAAGTGACAACAGTGACAGCAAACTCAGCGGAGGTTGCCTCTTCTTTCACAAAACCGGCGTGCTCAAAACACCGTCAAATAACGGTGGCCTCCACCTGCCTCCATGCGTGAACAATGAGGCAAATACCATCGAGGAGGTCAATGTTATACTCCTTTCCGTTGTCATAGCAAAGGAGCATTCGCTTCAAGAGATTGTAGCGATATATTTTCCTGGTATGGTGTATGACGCCCTGGTCCATCGGCTGCGATAGCGACGTCGTGTTCGGGGGTAGAAAGACCAGCCTGATTGCCTGCAGGTTCTGAATGTCGCCGTGAGCTGGGCAATTATCGACGACGAACAAAACGCTGCGCCCTGCGGCCGCAAACTTGCGGTCAAGGTGCCGCACGTATTCTTCAAAGAGTGCAGCCGTCATCCAAGCTTTCTTGTTGTTTTTATAGATCAGGTCATCCTTGGATGGCAGTCGTGCATTTTTGAAACAACGAGGCTTTTCTGTCTTCCCAATAACAAGCAGTGGCAGCTTGTGCTCACCGCACATGCTTGCACCAAACAAAACAGTGATTCTATCTTTGTTCTGTTTCCGCCCCTTAATGTCTGCCTCCTTCAAAGCGAACGTCTTCGTAGGCAACATTTTGTAGAACAGAGCAGCTTCATCAAGGTTGTAAACATCTGCTGCTTCGTACTTGGCGAGTAGTGGAGCCAAGGTGTGCTGCTTCCAGCCGTCGACAACAGACTGATCCGCGCTGCCACTCTCGCCACAAACAGTCACGAATGTCAGGTTGTTGCGCTCCTTAAATCGGCAAAACCATCCATTGCTGCATTTAAACTCAGAATGTCCAAGTTGCAGCGCCAGCTGGTTGGCCTTCTCACTCAATATGGTCCCATTCACAGGAAGGTGTGCTGCGTTGGCTTTCTGCAGCCAGTCGATCAGAGCTGCTTCAACGTCGGCGTACGTAGGCGGGCGTACTCGTGTACGCTTTGACGAGTGCGTCTTGCTGTAAGCATCGAGAATTTTCTCCTTATTCTTGATGATGTTGCACAGCGTTGACAGAGGCACGTGGTGCTTTTCGGCGAGAGCCGTTTTCGACGCCGTCGACTTGCTGGCCTCTTCAATTAAGCACACCTTTTCGTGCAGGGACAAGCTCTTGTACTTCGGCATCTTCCTTCCAAGCACACCTCAATCAACTAATTCGCAGGGAAGACACTCAAGCGGAGACAGGAGACAAATGGAGCAGTCGCACCGAATCGCACAATGCTCGCCAGCCGACATCCAAATGGCACAAAGACTCCACAAAACATTCACTTCGCTAGAGTGGCTAACATCGCTGTTGAGATGATGATGATCATGATCGCAACCGCACGCATCGCCGCCTGGCAATTGCTAAAACATGGCGTCTACGACGTATTTCCGGTAAAAAAAAACATGGCCTTCGAGATCCGTACATCAAAAAAAAAAAATGCATGTTTTAGTTACAGCCTCCGAGATTCGCAACACCCTTTGCATATCTTGGAAGTCGCGGCCAAGTGTGCCAATTAACCGGGAAGTCACAGACTGGCCGCACCAATTATCCGGTTAAATTTACATGTAAAAATTTGGGACCGCGCAAATAATACAAATTATCCGGGATTCCCAATTAACCGAGTACAAATTACCGAGGTTTTACTGTAATTGTCGACACCTGGTGCCTCATTCGACAGAAACGGGTCCAGCTCAACTAGCAGCATCTCCGCCGGCCCCTCCCGAGAACTTGCAACCTGCGCCGCCGCAAGAACCCGTGTGACCGGAAGTAACGCCACAGGAAACTGTGACACGGACTCGCAGTGGTTGTATAGGGAGGCCACCCCGACGTTTGGACTTGTGAGGAGCTGCCCCATAAAATGTGAAAAAGAGGGATGTAGAGGTCGCTGCCAGTGTGCCTTGAAGCGTGTGACCACAAGAAGGCACCACAGTCCACCGAGCATATATAAGGAGAGTTGGGGAGAGGGAATAAGGTTTTTTTTTTTTTTTGTGTCCACTTGCCAGCAGTCCGCCTCGTTCCTCGGCACCTGGGCTGAACAACTTCCACTCTCGGTTTGAGGACTGGCAGCGGAAGAGCCTTATGACGACTGTTGAAGTACCCATGTTGCCACTGTTGCGTCGCGATTTCTGAATTTCTTCAGGCTCACCCTCTGGTGCTCTGGGGCTCATAGGAGGGACAGGAACTGCTGTGCCTAGCCGCCTGCCCATCATAATCTATGCAGGGCTTTTTCCAAGAGGCCCTGTGGTGTCCCTGTACGCTAGCAGCGAAAAGTGGGGGTCCTTGGCTTTTATAATCAGACATTCAATTGTTTGGACCCTCCTTTCTACTTCCCCATTTGCCTGGGGATATCTAGGGCTCGTCGTCACAGTGTAAAAACTTAATATTCCTGGGACACAAATTGTGCTCCATTATAACATAACATTACAACATAACAACCTCCGATATGCCATGTCTTGCAAAGAAACTTCTGAGGTGCATAATGACAGTGGCACTTTTTGTCTAAGATAGCAAGGCTTTCTCTGGGTATCTAGAAAAACAATCTACGACCACCAAATACCATTTTCCCTCAATATGGCAGAGATCAACGCCTAACTTTTGCCAAGGACACTGT
Organism: Rhipicephalus sanguineus; assembly: GCF_013339695.2. Taxonomy (NCBI): domain Eukaryota; kingdom Metazoa; phylum Arthropoda; class Arachnida; order Ixodida; family Ixodidae; genus Rhipicephalus; species Rhipicephalus sanguineus. Next base: position 20,331,789 of record NC_051176.1, on the reverse strand, counting down.
GGAGTGGTTGTCAAAATCACTGGTTCCGACTTTTGCTCCCCGTGCTCTGCACATACTGGGCAATCGGTCACCAATGCTCTCAGCTGACAACTCAACCAAGGGCTTCATACAGACTCTCTGCCTCGAGCTCTGCAATTTTCAATTCCCTGGTGGCTCTCGTGCAAGCACATAAAAACCTCTGCGCGCAATTTTTGTGGGATCACCAGCCGCACACCTTTGAGTAGCACGCCTTCAACAACTGTAACCGTTGCTCTTTCTTGCCAGTATGGACGCAAGACCATTGACTGCGATGAGAACTTTGGCCAGCCTTTTCGGCTGAATTTCATGAGAGCTTGACAGACTTCATCAGTTGCTTGTTCAGCTTTCACTCTTTCAGAAAGGCTGGCTTTGACGGCATGTAACAAACAGCCAGAAATGAACTTTGCAGCGTTGCCAACATACATGCATGAGCATCAATTTCTTTTCCCTGAATAGGGGGGCCAGTAACGAGACTTTTACCCGGGACATGCACAACCGTATAGCTGAACCACATGAGCCTCATGCGAAAACGCTGGATACGAGGTGGCAAAACATCTAAAGGAGATTTTCCCAACAATGCTCCAAGTGGTTTGTCGTCAGTTTCAAACAAAATGTTTTTGATGTACCCTTCGAATTGTTCTGCCACCCAAGTCATTGCCAATGCTTCTTCTCAATCTTGAGAGATCTGGTTTCAGCGGGCGTCAACAAGCACGACACAAATGCAGCAGGCCGTTTATCATTGTTTGGCTGAACTTGCATCAGTACCGCCCCCGAAGCGAATGATGCGTCAGCGGAAAGAATCATAGGGTACTTTGTATCATAGTTAGCCATGATGTGCGCCGAAGAGATAACGTCTTTGACGTACGACAGTGATTGCTCTTGTTCTGGTCGCCACATCCATTCAGAACCCTTCAAAAGCAAGTGGCGTAATGGCGCCATTTTTGAAGCCAAATCTGGTATCAATCTTGCCAGATGATTAGCCATACCGAGCAGCCGTCGAACGTCAGACACGCTAGCTGGCATAGCACGAACTTTTTCAGGATCCTGCTTGATGCCATCTTGACTAAGCACATAGCCAAGAAACTTTATCTCGGTTACCCCAAAAGAACACTTTTCTTTGTTTAGCGTAACACCAGCACTCGTGAGACGATCTAAAGTGAGACGCAGGCGCTCGTCATGTTAAGCCTTGTGGCTGCCAAAAATGAGCACATCATCTATCATGTTTATCGCACCTGGGATTCCTTCAAGTATCTGCCACATTTTTTTCTTACAGTACTCGGGTGCTGACATAATTTTAAAGGGCACTCTCTGAAAACAGTATCGCCCAACTGGCGTTATGAATGTAATTAACAACTGGCTTTCGGGCAACAACTTAATTTGATGAAAGCCAGAGTTGGCATCCAACGTCGAAAACACAGATGCCCCACTTAAAAGACCGAGGCTATCATCAATGGTCTGCATGACATAGCGCTTGCGAAGTACACTTTTGTTTAATTGCATCAAATCAACACAAATACGAATCGCTCCAGATGGTTTGAGTAGTGGCACAATTTCTGCGCACCATTCTGTTGGATCATCTACTTTGCGGATTACACCATCTTGCTCCATACGCTCGAGCTCCTGCTTAACTTGGTTGCGCAAGGGTAAGGCAATGCGATGCACAACATGAATTGCAAAAGGTATTGAGTTCAGCTTTAGTCTAATTTTGTATTCTCCTTTTATAGCTCTGTAATGAAGGAGGGACGTGACTCGCATGCAATGGTAGCGTGTTGCATACTGCTATCTCTTTAATAGACATTACACAAATATATACAAGCACAAGAACACAGTGTTGCCAACCTAAACACTGAAACCGAAACTGCAAGTAACTATGTAGAGGATACAACATATTTCCTCCCTCGTTTTTTTAGTGAACATGTTAGTACGTTAGCATAGGTTAATCGCGCTTCGGTTATACAGTCGAACGTGGGTATATCGTGCTTGCCAAAAAACGTTATTAGTTCGATATATGGCATAATTCGATATAGGCCTGTTGTAGGATTTGATCACACATAGGCACATACCAATAAGAAAAGTACTTTATTAATATGGTGGCTTACTTGCGTGCCCTACATTGGAACAAAATAGTCCTGGATTTTCTTCTGTTTCAACGACTTCGCTGCCTGCGACAGCACGCACGCCTCCACGTTGTCCAATGAGTCGGAGTAGCTGAGGCCGCAACCTTCCATATCCATGCAATAGCGCCGGACCAACGCATGCGCACTAATCACTTCGGAGTATGTAGGCAACGGGCCATCGTCAATTTCCTTATTGCTGTCGCGTTGGCTCGTGGTCGGCACGCCGTCTGCAACGTAGTCCTCATGTTGTAGCTGGCCCATGATGACGACATCATCGTCTGCACTGACGAACTCGTCGAATGTCAATCTGTCGATAGCACCGGGGAACTCTGCCAGCTCGCTGCAAACTTCGGCGGAAACACCTGCGGTGTCTTCAGTGCTGTCATCGGAATTTGGGGTGTCATCACCAGGCATGCGGAAGCCGGCATGCCTAAAGCAGTTCTGGATTGTCTCCTTCGTGACATCTGCTCACGATCTACTCAGCATAGAAAGAGCTCTGAGCAAGTCGATCTTAAGCTTTGTGCCGACACGAAGGTTCTGCAGCAGTCTCTCCACCAGGCGCTTCTGATAGCCGGCTTTCAGTGCGCGTATAACGCCTTGATCCAGTGGTTGCAGGACAGATGTAGTGTTTGGGGGCAAAAAACGCAGCTCGATGTTGCTGAAGGTCGTACTGCAGTGGTGCGATGAACAATTGTCCACGAGCAGGTACACCTTGCGATTTTTTGCCTACCAAATCATCGTTCCACGACGATAGCCACCTGCTGAAAAGCTCCCCGGTAATCCACGCTTTTGAGTTTGCTCGGTAGGTAACTTGAAGCGACAGCGCATTTCAAAAAACACCGCAGTGCTGTGCTTTTCCCGATAACTAGAGGTTGAAGCTTTTTCGATCCGTCTAAATTAGCTGCCAACAGCACGGACACACGGGCTTTGTTTTCCTTGCCGCAGCAAGTCTTGTCGCCCCGACACGCAAGTGTCTTGTGTGGCAACATTTGCCAAAATAGAGCGGTTTCATCCGCATTGAAGATATCTTGGGCTTGATATCTTGCTGTTATATCTCGCCAGTTTTCCTCGAGCCATTTGTCTACGCTGTCCATGTCCACTGCTCTGCTTTCACCCGTAACAGCTTTGCCAACGATGTCGTGCCCTTCTTTGAACCGTTGGAGCCAGCCGGAACCGCCTTGGAAATCATTCCTGCCAAGCAAAAAAGCAAGGTCCTTGGCTTTCTGCTTGATCATACGGCCGGCCACCGGGACGGTTCGCGACCGAACGTCGACAAACCATTTGTAAACGGCCGCTTCAACATCTTCGTACACAGCAGTGCACGCACGCCGGGCGCCATGGGCACCTGGCCTTTTGTCCGACTTGGCCCTGATGTCTGCCTTGTTCTTCAGCATAGTAGTCAAGGTGCTCCTTGGAATCTTGTTCGACTTCTCACCGCGCTCGACTCGATTTATTATTTCGAGTATCACGGCGAATGGCAAATTCTGCCTCTTTGCACAAGCCATGACAACAGCGCACCAAGAAAGTTCACAGAGCGCCAACAGGAAACACCACCAGCACGAACCACGCTGAATGAGGACTCGAGGAAAACAGGCAGCAGCAGGCACACAAGCATAAAGAAAGAAAAAATGGCGCTCACTTGTACCGCTTCCGCGCCTCGGAGAAAGCACGACAGCCTGTGATTGGCTGTAAGCACTGCGAGCAGGCCAGGATCATTTTTTGCAGGGGGGTGTTTGCCCGTGCACAGCCGGGTCTAAACCACTTTTTCTAGGTGGCACCAGCAGTTTTCCCCGCCACTGCGAGGGAATGCCAACTTGCTGGGGCACTTTTGAGGCACATGGAGTTTGATAGATCGGTTGTCGTTGCTATTTTTGTTCAATGTAACAGTAACTTTCGCTATATATTCTAAATGTAAAATTACCGTGTTTAGAAATTGTTTGATATACGGGATAATTTGATATAAACAGGTTCGATATAGTCGGGCTATACTGTACATGATGAGAAACGCATCACAAGAAATACACATCAATATATACACACCAAAATACATCAAAAATACATCAAAGAATACATAAGGAAATAGGCACACCAACTAAGAAATATCTATACATTCACAGTTCGTATCCATATCTGTCTGGTCGTCTTATCTCTCGGTGTGGCTGCATACGACGGCCAGGTGGGCACGACACCACTGGTTTTTCTGTGGTGTTCACGGGAGGGTGAGGCATAGCTTCTGATGCAGGAAACTGTTCTGCGGCTGACCTCGTTGGCGAACCGGGATTGCATCCTGCACTAGGAACAGGTTGCGCTGCGGGAGCACTTGCCTTGGCAGACGCTGGCTGCCGCGTTGCGGCTAGAAGTGTCGCATCAAAGGGATTGTGATGAACTGATGATTCACGCCATGTGGAATATTGCTGAAGGCCGTTGTGGCCAGTGCGCCGAGCAGGAACCTTGCACAGCTTTGCTGTGTTCCATGTTTTGCCGTCGTCGAGAATGAAGGATGCTCGACCACTTTGCCTGGTGACTTCCCTTGGCTATGAAAAAGAAATGTCACCTTTGAATGAAACCGATAGTTTCTTCAACTGCACCATGTCTCCTACCGCCATCGCTGTCGGCTTTGCCGCTCACCTCCTTTCAGTGTAGGCTTTGCTATACTCTTGCCTGTGCCTGACACGCTGCCGTGGCCTAGCCAGTTCCTGGTGGGGTGTCTTTGCGAATGACTCAAGTGATAAGCCGAAGATGTCAAGCTTTGTTCTTGGCAGCCTTCTATGTAGCAGTACCACAGGGGCCACTCCTGTTGTGGCGTGTGGTGTGCACCGGTATACAGCGAGATAATCTTGTACAGCAGTTCGCAGTGAGCACTGTTCTGGACAGGCAAGTTGGAGGTACGTCTTGAACGTGCGGTGGAAACGCTCGTTCTGTCCGTTTGCCTGTGGGTAATAAACAGATGAATGCGACAGATGGATTGCTCGTTCTTGTTGTAGGAAGTCGGCAAATTCTTTTGAGGTGAACTGGGGCCCATTATCTTTTCAGGATATTCTTCCCTTGAAAATACATTGAGCAGAAACTCCTTCATGGTTCTGTACTTCTGGCCATTTTGAGTAGTAGTCCACGAGCGTGAGGATGAACCTGCAATCTGGAGGTGCCCTCTCCAGGGGACCAACAATATCTATCGCAAGTTTCTGTCACGGTCTCTACGGTAGCTCGACAGGTTGCAGAGGGGCAGGCTACGTCTTTGCCGATGTGTCAGCTCCTTGACAGATGCTGCACTTGTGGACAGCTTCTTCCACGTGACAGTCCATGTGGGGCCACCACAACAGCTCCCCAAGTCTGGCTTTGGTGCGTCCAATACCCTGGTTGGTTTCATGCGCTGTTGCTACTAGTTGAGCCACAAGCGATGAAGAAGCTACAAGCCTCTACGCATGCAACACCAATTCTCCCACTACTGACAATTCCTCTCGAACTCTGAAATATGGTTGCAGACCTTCAGGCAAGTTCCTGTGTGAAGGCCATGACCAATTTACATATACCTTCACCTTTTGAAGAGTGGCATCAGCAAGAACCGCTTATTCAAACTGCTCTTTCGTCAGGCAAGTTGGTTGGACCATGCAAACGATTTCTTCCTCACGAGTCAGCCCTGTATCTGCCATATGGATGGGCAACCTACTCTGTTTGACGAGCCTTTCTGGTACTCCACAGTAAACTTATAATGGAGAAGCCTTGCGCACCAATGTGCAATTCTGAGTGGGCATCAGCCTGAGCCCTGCGCAGACAGAAGTGAGACAAGTGCCTGGTGATCTGTTGGGGAATGAAGCTCTATATTCGCATGCCCAAATGCATGCCCAAATGCATGCAAGTGCTTTCCTTTCGCCAACTGTGTACTTCCTTGCAGCCGGAGACGGCGTGCGTGATGCAAAAGTGACAGTACGAAGTATATGACCGGCACGCTGCTGGAGGACTGCTCCAGGTTCAAATTCTGATGCATCAGTGGAAATGACGATTGGAAACGCAGGATCAAACATGTGCAAGACAAGATCTTAGGATAACATCGACTTTACCACGCGGAAACTGTTATCCACCTCAGCAGACCAGGTGAAGCTTTGGTCTCTCCTAAGGAGAGCCCTGATTGGTTCTACCATCTCGGCTAAGTGTGGCACAAACTTGGCGTAGTATTCCACCAAATCAAGAAAGGAACGGTGTTTAGCGACATTGTTTGGAACTGGGGTTTCCACCATCGCATCTACTTTTCCTGGCAGTGGCGAAATACCGCAAGGTTTAACCTTGTGGCCCAAGAATTTAAGCTCCTGAACTCCAAACACACATTTACTGTTCAGCTTCAGACCTGCGTCTTTGATATGCTGTAACACACTCTCCAGGTTCTTTAGGTGCTCCACTGCCCTGTCGGTGTAGGCTTTGCTGTACTCTTGCCTGCGCCTGACACGCTGCCGTAGCCTGGCCAGTTTCTGGTGGGGTGTCTTTGCGAATGTTTCAGCTGATAAGCCAAAAATGTCTTTGTTCTTGGCAGCCTTCCATGTAGCAGTACCGCAGGGGTCACTCCTGTTGTGGCGTGTGGTGTGCACCAGTATATGGCGAGATAAATACCAAAAACAATAATGTCGTCAATGTAAAAGAGGACACTAGCGCAATTGCGAAGAATTAGAGACATCCTACTCTGGAAAGCTGCAGGTGCTGACACTAGCCCAAAACAATTGTTTTTGAACCGGTATAGCCCTTCATGTGTAATGAAAGCTGTCAAGTCCCTACTCTCAGGATCCAGGAGAACTTGGTGATAGGCAGATGCTAAGTTGAGTTTCGAAAAGTGTGTGGCGCCCACCAAAGCATGAAGCAACTCGTCCATGTGCGGCAGTGGAAAGCTATCTGGAACGATCGCCTTGTTAGGTTTGTGTAAGTTTACACAAAGCCTAATACTTCCATCTCTCTGCTGGATGATTACAATAGGGGACACCCATTCTGACGTATCGATACATTCAATGATGTCCAAGCTTTCCAAGCGCTGCAGTTCAGAAGACTCGCTGTGGTCGTAGCATCAGAGAAATGCGGCGAAGGTTTGATGCTACTGGCTGAACACCTGCACGTGTCTTAATCCTGTGAACAAATTCTTTTGCAAGACCCAGCTCATTTCTGAAAAGCGAGCAAAACTTTTGCTGAAGTGCTGGTGGCAGCTGCATGGACGGCTCGACCGGACCTGTCAGAGATACTTTGGCATTCGGTACCATGCTGGTTTGAAAGCGCTGCAATTCAGACCCTTCAATGCACAGCTTCAGTGCCTTAATACCATCCAAGCCAATGAGAGAAGTGCCCTGTTCGACGACATAAAACAAAAGTGGAGCGCTGCGATTCTCGAGTGATACTTCAGAAAAGAAGCAGCATCAAACCAAAATTGGTCTTTTGGAATAATCTAGAAGTGTTACACGGGGAACAGAAAGAAGGGGCACACCAGGGAAATGCTGGTCAAACATTTTCTCCAAAAGAATAGAAACAGAAGAGCCAGAATCGACTAGCAATTTCAAAGTGACCTGCCCGACTTCACTGTTAGTGTGAATTTCAGATGCAAGAGACTATTGAACCACAAGAACCTGTACGGTTTCCTCGTGCGACAGGCTATCAACTGAAACTTGGTGGATTGCTGTTTGCGACAGTTTCTGGTTGCAAACATTTTGTAAATGCCCGATACGGCCACAAAAGGAGCATTTTTTTCCTTTTGCTGGGCAGCATTGCCATGAAGCGCAATGTTGGTTAGAACCACATCTGAAGCATGTTGCTGCAAATTTGATGGACGACGCTTTCGAGATGGGGGGCGGCTCCCATGTATAGCTGTCTTATCACGTTGGCCAAAAGTGCGAGCAGGCGGCCGTGAATGCGGTGACGGCAACGATGAACTGCCTTTTGTGCTAGGATGCGCAGATACTGGTTGCACAGGGATGGAAAATTCCTTCATTTCCGCAGCTGCATGCTCGATTTGACTCACGAGAGCAACTGCCTTGTTGAAGGAAAACACCCTTCTAACAGAAGAAGGAACACGATGCGAGGACACACCGGCAACAAACTGGTCGTGCAATGACTCTTCTTGCAGTTTAATTGAGCACATCGTGGTGAGCTCTGTAAGCATGTTTACGTGCTCTTGAATAGACTCACCTGGGGACTGAATGCGACGGTGAAATCGGTGGCGCTAGACGACGAGGTTGCAGGTGGTATCGAAGTGCTTGGCCAGTGTCGCTACCACGGCGTCATACACATCGGGCGGTCCCTTTTTCCTTCTCTGTCTTCTCTACCGCCAGCAAAAGGATAGGGTGGTGAAAATATGTTGACCCAAAGAATGTAGTAGAAGAACCTTGCGTCGCTCTGAGGACAACTCGGAAGCGCAATATGCCAGCAGGTCCTTGAACATGTCGTGCCATTGGGACCATGCATGCATGGGGTTACCCGGTTTCGGAAGGAACGGATCCGTTGCAGTGAGTACATGTGGCTGGTTATCTCCCGGGAATTACATCAGATTGGGGGTTCTAAAAACTCGTTGCCATTCTAATGAAGGAGGGACGTGACTCGCACGCAACGGTAGCTTGTTGCATACTGCTCTCTCTTTTATAGATGTTCCACAAATAAATACAAGCGCAAGGACACAGTGTTGCCAACCTAAACACTGAAACCGAAACTGCAAGTAAAGGATACAAGCTCCTAAACTGCCAAAAAGCTGCGGGTAGGAAGCTTCGATGGCTGACGCGCTACTGACCAAGTCTGCGAACTTAGTAATCTCCAGGGTCTCAAGCACTGGGAGACCTAAAAGTACGGAGCATAATGGTGAGACCACGTACATGCTTTGCTGGACAGTGTATTGTTTCCACTGGACAGTGGCATGAAACTTTCCCAGGACATTCGGTGGCTCATTCGGAAGCCTGTTAGGGTTAGGTCGCACTTGTCAAACCTGATAGGCAACCCAGGAAACATTGAGGGTACAATGGAAACTTCGGCACTGGAATCTACTTTAGCGAACACCGGAGTGCCGTTAATGACGACCTGTATAGGCTCCGTGCAGACGTAACTCCGCTCGGCGTCCCTAGCGGCAAGAAGCGCAGATTTGGCGGGATGCTCTGACGCGCTCGCAATGGGGTGAAGTCGAGGAACTATGCCTTTTACGATGACTACACTTTTCGTGCTTCTTGCGCTTGGCTAGTGACCAGAGTGACGGTACGTCCGCGTTATCAACGCGATCAGTCAGCTGCAGGTGGTGGACGATAAGAATAATATAGCATACAACATCGCTCCGCGATTGCACCCCTGCTCGCTCCATGCTCCCGCTGTGAGAGCGCGAGGTATTTTCGCGGGCAGTTCGTTTTGTGCCGGTTCCGCTGTTCGTAGGAATGCCGAACTCCAGGAATAATTGCTGCGTTGTTGGGTGCAATAACCCCTACAGGAATTCTCTGGGCACGCGTTTATACCGGTTTCCATTTAGAGAATATGAACGGAATCGGCGTGAACGCTGGATCGCACTCGTTCGACGACAAAAGTGAGTTTTGCAAATAGATGGTTTTTTTTTCTGGGGTTGCATTTGCCCGTGATTCTTGATCTGCCGAGCAACACCTCTTCCACGACGCCGTGAACGTGACCCGCTTCGAGGAGTTCCCTGCCCTTCTTCAGGTTAGCTCCTCGGAAGAAACTATCTATATCACGTAGCTCTCTGAATCCAAGCGTAATAATAATTGGCATGCTTTGCAGTGCCATGGCAGCAAAACACGAGCCGCGACGACGAACTCGGCTGCACTGAATAAGTCGGCGCAGCGAATGCAGTGCCATGGCCGTTCGATGGAAAGCGTTTTTTTTTTTCATTCAGCGGCCGTGACAGTGCAATTGCTGGTATTGCCGGTTTCAAGCTGCCGCTGAGTTCGCTGCCGCATTAGCTCGAGGTTGATAAGCTGTGATTGTTTAGTGAGTGAGACGGCCCGCATTACACGTGCGCAGTTTTGCTCAGCGGGCTCGTCACCTCCGTTGTCTTCCCCCAGTTAATGCATTTTATGTTGCCGCCTTCGCCTGAGGATACACGAGGTCTGGTGAAAAGAAGCACATGCGCTAACGCTACGTTCTCTGACAGCTGATAACAATTTGACGTCATTTGGAAGCAAACGGGAAAGAGAACGCTTCAAGCGAAGCACCAAAACACGGCGCAGTGGCTTGCCGCCGCCTGTGTCGTCTGCCCCCCCCTATCCCGCCAAATCTGCTGCCGTGGCCGCTTTGGCGCTGGAGGCAGCGCGCGACTGTGGCGGCTCCTAACGTATGCACGGTGCCCATACACCAACAATTAGAGTACTCCCCGTTCGCCGCGCCAACGAAATGCGCCCCCTTGTCCACATGCAGAGATGAAAGTTGTACCTCCTTTCGATCACCTGCAGTCTTTGTCTGACATACAGCTGCAAAGTGGTGTCCGGAACAACTGCAGTAGTTGCATTTCGCTGCTCTTGCTGGACGCAAGGTCCTGGGGTGTGCTCCTTGACCGCAGTTGGGGCATGACCCAGGTGTGCCTGGTTGGTAGGACTGTGCTCTGGGGCACTGACCTTGTATTCCAGGTGAATAGTTCTTTGACGAGCTGCCCAAAGGCTGTCTTGAAGAATTCTTCCTGTACTGCCCTTGCTTACTGACCGTGTCAAAGTTGCTAGTTGCCACTGCTAAGGGTTTGTCACCAGTTTCTCGCAGTTGCTGCTGCTGTCATTGGACGGTCTCCTCTAAGCGAGCTTTTGCCAAAGCGCTGGTGAGAGTCAAATTGGCATCTGTTTGAAGCGACTCAGAGAGCTTAGGATCACTGAGGCCGACGATGAATGTGTCGCGAATCATGTTTTCTTTTTTCTTGTACAAATAAACTCCGCTACAACGAACTCCGCTTCAACGAAATTTCCGGTACAACGAAAAATTCTCGGTTCCCCGTCAACAGTCCATAGGAATCAATGCATAAATATGCTTGCCACAACGAAAATTTTTTCTGCTGCCGTTCCGCTTCAGCGAAATTTACCATGCCATTCCGGGCTCAAAAATTTAATTTACTGTGCAATAAACACAATCTCGGACATTTTGATGCATTTTAGAACATAAAAATACGAATTCAAAGTCTAAATCGCGTGTTGGCACCTCCAGAAACCGCCGCTGTTGATTGAGTATGGGGGCCGCCATTGCTTGATAGCGACGGCAATCGGACTGCCTTGCTTTCGCAACTGGTATGAGTTGCTTCTTAGTCGCAGACAATCCGAAGCCAAAGCTCAGTTGTCCACACTGAGGTGCAATCGCAAAACGATGCCTTTTCCAATGCCAGTGCTTTTCGCGCTTAGCCAGTGCGACCGGTGGTCGAAGCAACAATTCGTCCACGTTATCAACGGGATCAGCCAGCCGCGAGTGGTGGATAAGAATAGCATAGAATAAGGCGTAAGTCATCGCTCCGCGATAGTACGCCTGCATCTCGCCGTTGTCGGCGAATAGCTTGTGTTAGCGTATTAGTGCAACTGTGCTGTTCGTGTTGCGTGCCCGTGCCTCTGTTTGGTTCGTTCGCGGAAGCCACGAACGTTGTTTCTGCGTGCTTTTCAACGTGGCGTCGCTATGCATATATGAGAATCGCGTCGTGACGCTGCTGGGGTCGCAAAGGAAGCAGCAGACACTTTTTGAATTTTGGAAATAAAAGTTTCTCTGTTCTACTAGCTCAGGTCAGCCATATTTTTTTTCGATTTTATCACCAGCGTCTGCAACGCAGTAGTGAATTGGTCAACTGGCTCTCCAGGTTCTTGAATCGGTCGGCGAAAGCATCCGCTGTCATAAACCAGGTTCCCTGCGGCCGCGAAGTGCTTGTCAAACTTCTTTCGGACAACTTCGTACTGCTTCTGCTCTTCTTCAGATAATACAGAAGTTGAGAAGATTTCTCTTACTTGCCTGCCCATCGTATAAAGTAGAGTCCGGACCTGCGCTTCTTGACTCCGCTCATTTAGGCCCGAGGCAAAGCAGTAGTCATCAACGAGTTGGCTCCAAGAAGGCTATTCCGATGTCCGGTCGAAGTCAAACCTTGGCGGAGCTTGAACTGTGAACATGCCATGAAAGGGGTTGACTGCGTTGTTTTCTGACATAATGCCGGTTGATGATGTTAGTACAATGCCCCTCGAATGCCAGAAGGTCCCACTTCTGACGCCATGTGCTGTTCGGCCCTTGCCAGATGCCGAGTGCAGCCAGCAGGAAGGAACTGAGCCTGACTCCGATGGTGGGCACGATAACAACAACAACCTTTATTTTATGCCAGCAGCATACATATATAGAAAACACTCATGGTACAAGTGAAGTCACGGGCAGACAGTGTTTCAGACATCAGGCCAACAGCGCCAGATAACGCAGACACATGACACGTAGCATAGGTGCTATCACCACACTGACGCCGGCTCCAACAACTGCCGCAAAAACCACCCACAACCGCGGAGTAGGGGAGTGAAATACGCACCGCTGATGAGGAGCTCCAGACTCGAAGGAGGCATGCCCTTCTCCGCGACATGATTTGGGCCTCCACAGAAGTTGAAGGAGGAGGTGTTGAGGAAATAGTGTCTTTTTCTTTCATGTGTAAAGTGTTGTCGACACCACTTTGGTTGTACCAAATCACATAAATAAACACAATTTGGCCTCTGCATTGCCTCATTTTTTATGAGGCAGCTAGGGAACACCACTTAGCAGCACCCCTCAGTGCTTCACCAACCTAGCCAAAAGAAACGCTTTCATGTTCCTATCTCATAAGAATATGCTTAGGGATCGTCTGCAACTTTTTTTCTGTAATTTCGCTTGGAAGTATTAGAAAAATATTCCACAAATATTTGATTCGATTCGCACTCAAACTTTAATATACGAATTCACTTTGCACCCAAAATTTTCCTATTCGCACAGCTCTAGAAATTATTAACGTACACTACATACCACTCGAGTATGCGAACGTTGTATGGTTCCCATACACTAAAACTAATAGGTCTAAACTGGAAAGCGTTCACAGAAAGGCAATTAGATTCGTCCACAGAAAGTACTGGCGCAGAGATTCACCTGCTCTTCTACTATCACCAGTGGCAGATTCAGAGGGGTGGTGGTAGGGGCGATCACCCTCCCCCCCACCCCACCCCCAAAGCCTGTGTCGCCCCCCTCCATTCAGTGCCTGCCCTCCACAGCCTTTGTCAGGTTGCTTTACCACTGCCCAAAAGGAGGAAGGAGATTATTGTCCCCGCCCTCTATCCCCCCCCCCTGCATCTGCCCCTTACTAACACAGCCAGGTCTTGCAACTTTGGCTTTTCGGGCATAACGAGCTCGTCCAAAATTTCTGCATCAAGTAATACACAACTGACTAAAAATAGGTGCTTCTGTGTACGTTACTTTCTCTAAATTCCACATAGCTCGTCATAATCATCTGTATAAACTAAGTTAGTTCTTTTGTAATCACGGTACTTTTCAGTTTTTTCTCCCCCCAGTGTGGTGCGTGAAAGGAATAATCTAGGTGCTTCTAAACTAAGACAGTAGTGCAGACTGAATTTCTCAAGTAATTAAAAGATGAATTTAGTAGTTAGGAAAAAGCAATAATTTATGTACGGTTGTCAAAACTTTCATTTTGTGAACTATAGCGAATACTTACTTCAACGTTTTCGTCCTTTTTTTTTTGGTAACATTGTAATACCTATACTCAGTTGCAACGAACTGTACTATTTCTGTGACTTGTTGCCTTTTTAATAGCGTTATTGTAGTGAATAGGCTCATCAAACCTGTTTGTTTTACTAACATATTGACAAACTATTGTACATGCTGACATGTCTTTTTTGGTACTTGTTTTGATTGAACATGCCATTGTAACTGTTTTTCATGCTGTAGACTTTTGTTACTGCTGTATCTCAATTTGTGTGTAACGTTATGCCGACCTGCTATAATCTCAAAATGAGACTGGCGGTATTCTGAATAAATAAATAAATAAATAAATAAATCTATCAGAAGAAACAGATTCAAGAATCGTTCCAGTAAGTGCATTATCAGGGATTGGTAAGCAATTGCAAATGATCTGCATGGCCTCCGATTTCGAAATATATAACAATTTTCTGTTCTTTTCACCAACTATGAACATTAAGATTAGTTAGAGGATGTCATGTTGTCGGGGTTAGTTATTCTGCAACATAAGGCACAGTCACTAGCACACAGGCGCACTTGGTAAGACATGTTATTTGCGAATTCCTAATGCAGATTAAAAATAATAACTATAACCTTGTGGTGCTGTCACATTTGTTAGCAGCATGACATGGTGATACCAATGGTGACTTATTGTGCAGGTGTGCATGATCACGGGTGATGCACCGCTCACTGCCTGCCACGTGGCCCGAGAGCTCAATTTCATCTCCTCTCACCAAGCCACGCTCATCCTCACAGACTCGGGAGATGAAAGTGCGTTTCATTATCTTGTGCGGCAAAATCTGAATGCTGACATGCAGAGGTGGCAAGCTTCTCTGCACGACACCAACCGGTGGTGGTGAGCCCACTCCTTGGGCAGCTTTTATTTTGATGCGCATGTTTACGAATGATGCAGCGTCGCTCAACTGTTTAAAACTTCTTAAGACCTTGGCTGCTGTTTTTTTATTGGCAAAAAAAGATGTGGAAGATGATGGTATTTCTTGTCTTGACATTTTGACAGCTAGAAAACACGGGGGATTCAGTTGATTACTGTGTCTTTTAGCTGAGCACCTGGCCAGTGATGTGCCAAGTGACTCATTGTGTACTTACCAGTGTACCCTTGTAACATTATGAGCTTTTCACGATGTGGAACTAAAAATTTGCCTCTGGTGGGACATCGGCAGGATTGCACAACAATCCTGCAAATGCACATTTGGTGTGGCAGAAAATTTATATTCGAATTTGTTTTAGTCTGCAGTGACGTGGTAGCTGCGCCAATTGTGACAAATCCTGCTACATTTTCGTTATTCTGCGCCAAACATGGTGTTTTCATATATCGAAAGCGAAACTAATCGCAGCATGTGTGAAAAAAGGTTTGGGTCCATGGCGGAAATAGTCGTGACAACTACCCGGCATACAGTGGCTAGAATAGGGAAGTGTGCGCTGATGCTCTCCACCGATGCCTCGACCGGCGCTGTCTAGGTGGCGCTGGTTGTAGCTTACACGTCGCTCGCTCGGCTCGCTGCAGCGAAGCTGCCATGTCAAAGCTGATTTGTGGCGGATATGGATTCGTTTTCGCCGTAAATTTTTATTAGTGTCTCTACTATATTGCAGGGCGTAAGTGCCTCATAAAGAAATGAAATTCGTGGCAGATATTATCAAACATTGTCACCGTATGTTATGACTACGCACAGTATCATAAGTGAAGCTTTACATCAATCGCAAACATCGCGGCCAGCTAAGCTTGCCACTGCTTGCGATCGTTCCTTGATGCTGAGAAATGTAACCGATTAACATTTTGGGGGATTGCCATTTCGCAAGGTTATAAGCAACCTCAAGAAGCACGAAAAAATGCTACTGTGACATTGATATCAATTTTCTTCATGTTGTTATACGGTATACTTAAAGGGACACTAAAGAGAAACAATGAATTGGTTTAGATTGATAAAGTGTGCTCGGAGAACTCTTGTGTAGTTTATTTCACCACCATAGGTTTATTATTAGAGGAGAAAACCAAGTTCAAAGTTTCATTTTTAAATTTCGCGCCGAACTTTGTAATTCATGACGTAAAAGATTTCAAAGAGCATTTAACGTATTTTAGCGCCACTGGCTCGACGAAATTTCTACAAACTCGTTATGTCAAGTCTCTGGCCCCTTCAGAGGACAATGTACTTCGATTTAACCGATTAGGAACTGCGTAGGCCCAAGCAGGCGCCATCAAAAATATGTGACGTCACGGCAAATGGTGCGGGAATTCCAAGGTGGCGTCGCCACCTGTATTTTCTTTTGTGCGTTTTCTCGCTTATTAAGCGTCTTATCGCAGCAAGCGTGGTGTTTTTGGTATCGTGGAAGACTACTTTACTAATGCGAGAGAAATCGTTTTGCTCTTTAGTGTCCCTTTAACGTTTTGCATGAGATAGTTTTTAAGAACTTAATTATTCTAGCGTATTCACACTGGACATATTTTTCAATTAACAACTGCACAGAAAATCGGAGAGCATTTTACTCTTCTTACACATTTTATTTAATGTTGGGGCCATCAAAGTAGAGAAGAAAGCTAGCACACTACAGGGTGATGCACATAACATGATCGCCCTTCGAAGCTTGAGGTGCTTTGATCTTTCTCTTGCAGAACTTCTCTATTTGTTTAGAGATTTCGTGACAAAGTAAAGCCGTGTGAGAACAAAAAACTTGATTATGTTGCTCGTCAGGTCTTGCTTGTGTGAGTCGCACCCTACGGATGGTATGGTCTGCATTGAGTTAAGAAGTTCAACTATAGTGTCCCTTTGGAGCTTATTATAACTGAACCACAATGTGAATGTGAACTCCAGTGCCTCCTTAAATGAAAATAGTTCAGGTGACAGGTACAAAAGCTCTCCAACATCACAGACTGCTGTGAATGACGCAAGATCCTTATCTGCGTTCTCGAGGAATGTGAGCAGCTGCTCAAAACAGTCCCGGCATTTCGTTGCCATAACTTTCCTTCGTGCCACATAGCCGGCCAAATAGTACACCAGTCTTCCGTCACTGACTTGCACAGGATACACATGGTCAGAAAGGAGAGTCGATGCCTGTAGTACACTTGAAGCTTCGTCCAGGTTTCCAGTGTCCAGTAAATTGTCGACATGGATGGCCACTTCATCAGTTCCAACTAATGACGTAAGTGTGCCACCTCCACAGTTGCCCGTGTCTGGTGCTTTTACCAAATTGTAAAAGCTAAGGGAATTCAGGTCAGTAAGGAACTGGGTCGATGTGGGATGATCATTGCACCCGGATAACTGACGAATTATCCCGAATAGCTGGATTTTGGCGATTGGAATGGCAGCATTCTTTTCCAAAGGCTTGTCTGCTCTTGGTATATTACGCTGCCAGTGCTGGAACAAATGGTCATCTTTCGGGACTCCAAACAATGAAAGCTTCTGCTTGCACGATTTGTATCCGGTTGAGCATCTGGGCATGTTACAGTGGCTCTGACGTCCGCTCATGGCACGCACTCCGCAAAAGACATAACGTAAACACGGCAAGGCTGTCTGACCAGCAAATGCAGCACGAAAGAACAGCGTAAACAGGCAAAAGAATCACGTCTGACCGGCGAGTTGCAGCGTTGAACAACGTGCTCAGCCTGAGAGCCTGACGTGTATATACGATAGCGTGCACCACCTAGCGGAAACATCGTAAGGCGGCGTCACTACCTCCCATTGCAGCCACTTGGCGGTGATCACACTTCTAGTATTCTCGCCACTGTACCCAGCATAAGCCTTTCAAGCTTGCAATTCCGCTTGCTGATGGCGAAGGCGAAGTCCTAAATCGCAAAGCCTCTGCAATTGTGTAACACCGCTTACACTGATAGTGGAATTGAGGTTGCACTTGCAATATCTGCATTCTACGATGACGTAACTATTTTCCAGACAAAGAAAAACAAACACGAAAAGCCGAACAGCAGTATCATGCACTTGACGCGGGCGCCCGTTTGGTCCGGAGTGCGTGCATGGAGTGCACGGATGCACCAGGCGCCCGCAGTGCATCCTTTTTTTTTATTCCTTTTTTCCACACTCCGCACCTCATTAGTTTTGCTCCGCGTTTCCTCCTCCTTCGTAACGCCTTCATCGCTCTCCTTCCTCGACCGGTGTACCTCCTTTGAGAAGCATGGTCACTGCATCGCTTATATCTGAGCTGCATTATAACCGATCCTGCACACAATAAGTGGAATGTGTATGAATGGAATCCTATGGGAGGATTAACTAGAGCAAGAAGAGAGCGCATTATAGCTGGTCCTGCACGCAATAAGCGGAATGCGTATGGATGGAATCCTATGGGAGGATTAAAAAGTAGGGGTGTGCGAATATTCGAAATTTCGAATATTTTTCTAATAGTGTTTGCTATCCGATTCGATTTGCACTGGAATTTTACTATTCGAACTAGTATTCGAACTTCCCAAAGACAAATACAGTCAATGTCCGATTGAAAGTGACCCCTTCAGATTTTCAATATGCTTCATCTCATTACTCTCGTAATGCGGCAAAGCTGCCTTTCAAGCTCCGTTACAGTCGAACATAGCGAAGACACAGTCAACGTTCGATTAGAAGTGGTCCCTAGATTTTCAATATGCTTCACCTCAACACACCCCCGCATTGCGGAAAAGCTGCCTTTCAAACTCCGCTACGGTCGCAAGTGTATTAACTCAAAAAAACGCTGGTTCTAACATGGAGATGAAAGATGTGGCAGAGGTGGGGGCTCAATTAATGCTGTTTGGGACCTGAAATTCGGGCAGGAAGTCCGAAAAATCGGACGCCGAAGCTTTTTAGCATCCAAAATTTTAGATGTTCTTTATGTCGATGCCTAAGAGACAGATTTAGAACTCCGGACTTAAAGGGGGCACACCAGGGCTGGGCAGAGATACTCGGAAAAGTATTCCGGAATACAGATACAGTGAAACCTCGGTGATACGATCACAGCTCCTACGAATTTCGGGGTGATACGAATGTTTCGGTGGTCCCGGCCAAGGCCCATTGGCCTCAATGTAATGGAGTACGGTTGTTGCGAACCAATTTTCACCCAGCGACGTTTGATACGAACGTTCGCTACCACCTAGGTTCGAAGAGGTGCTGTCCGCGCTGTCGCGGAACATGCACCAAGCACGTGCGAGTGCGGGAACGCAAGCGTGGGCATGTGTGCCACGCCGCCAAATGGTTAGAATGACGGTGTAAGAAAAACACTTTTCTGACGGTCAGAATAAACCTTCAGAGACGCGTCACGGCCTCCGAGTGTCGCGGGTCACAACGCACCTGGTTCATTAAATATATGCGCGCGTACTGGCCGTATTTTTATGAGTGCTGGTGATGCAAGAGGAAACCCTCCGTGGTTTCCTCTTGCATCATACTTGGGTCTTCTTGGCGTGGGTTAGTCGTATTCATTTCCATGAAAGCGCTGGCTCTTCACCTCAGAAGCTGTTTCTGCGTGTTGCACGAGCGACGGGCTCGTGCGCTATGTACCGCTGGTACGAGCCGCTGGCTTCCAGCTCGTTTCGCGGGCCCGTCCTCGTGCAAGAGCGGCGTGCGCCTGCACCGCGGGCCTCTGGGTTCTTTGATGGTGGCGTCTTCCAGCGAACCGTCACAATATGTTTAGAGTTCAATTTCTAGGAAAAGTGCACTCACTGCGATTGGTCTGGTGTCAAACGATGCCTTGCAACGTGAGGAATCCCAGGTGACCACCCGAAAAAAATTAGGCATGCTGCACCGGCCCTGAGAGAGTGTGACTTTCGTCGGCAGAGGCGACACTGCCTACGTGATTCTGCCGTCTGTGGCGTCAGGCGCTTTACCACATTGGCCATTCTGTGCTTGAGGGGAAACCATCGCCACCCTTTCTGTCGGCGACCGGCGGTGCGCCTTTGTGCCACCGGTGGTGGCACAAAAACAAATAAAAAGAAACGTCATTCCCCTCTTGCAAACACACCTCAACTCGTTTCCGACAAAAGAAAAATGTAACGAAATACCCGTGCCCTACATAGTGTTTCGATAAAAACGATACTTCGTAAATATATTTCACTACTGAGGTACAAATACATTTTTAAAATGTATCTCGATACAGAAATACAGATACTCAAAAGTATCTCTGAAATACTATCGCGATACTGCCCAGCCCTGGAGCACGCCCTTGTCCGCCACATCAGTTGGGCTTCCACAGAAGTTGAAAGAGTAGGAGAGGCTGAGGAAATGGCATCTTTGCCTACCACGTGTAAAGTGTTGTCGGCAACACTTTGGTTGCACCATATCATGTACACAAATACAGTAAAAGCTCGTTAATTCGGATTTCACGGGACCGGAAAAAGTGTCTGAATTAACCGAATGCCAAAATAACGAATGAACAGGAAAGATAACATTAAAATCAAGTTGGAGAAGGATACCTTTATTTGCTGAAATATTTTGTAATGGTCGTTTGCGTTTTCGCGCAGATTCTGGCTGACATTACAATTCTTCTTAACTCTTCCAAATGGCCAACAGCACGCAAACTGTCGGAAGTGCTCAGGCAAACGTCCTCTAATGCAGGGGTGGAAGTGCTGCGCCATTTGCGCCACGCTGCTCCAATCCGCTTCTGCTGCGCCATTCTGCTCCAAAACGCATTCTTGCGCCGAAACTGCTCCCAAGCGGTCTTTGGTGCACGGCCTCCACGATGGGCTCCGGTGCGCTGCAGGAACCGATCACCAAGGCTATGTTTGGTGCCTCATATTCCGCTGTCATCCGTGTCGTGGCGCGCCTATGCGAGCTTATATCATCATCACATCACACCCTAACTTGGCGCGCTCTTGTGACGTTATCGAAGGCGCAAGAAAGCTAGCGAGCCTGTACAGGAGCTAGCTGCAAGAAAGTAGAACATTGCAAAGAAAGTGAGTTGTGCTAACTATTATAGTCAAAATATTCAAGATGGTGGCGATGACGTAATTACTTGGGACGCTGGAGCGGCAGTATTTCCAAGTATTGGCCATATTTCGATTGGGACGCCGGCGGCAACGTAATTTTTCGGCGCACTGCGCGCACGAGGTGGTTGCTGTCATCATGGCCTGGAAATGCGAACATGAATAAAAGTGCGTGGACGCTTCATAATGTCGAAAAGGTTCTATTTACTGCGAATGTTTAATTTGATGTGAAGCCATGAGGATAGTGTGAGCAGGTGCTGCGGGCGTAAACGCGCGACCATTATTTAGAAACTTCGCATTAAGGAAACAAGTGTATATCTGAGTGTGTAATATGGATTTTGTGTCATAAGTCTAGATGAGAAGGAAAAATTTGTTTTATCTATTTGCGGTCAATGAAGCCACTACCAACCGCGAAACCACTCACAGGGCTTCGGTTTGTGTAAGTCGGTTGGACCATTTCTGAAACATTTTTTTAGTAAGAGCGTGCCTCTCCATGTGCAGAATATTTTGCATTGCACACAAGCCCTTAGACGTTATAAATGCAGCATGTAAACGCGCTCGTGCAGCGACGAGCTTAGTCTCGTCGCTGCACGACGAGGCTAAGCAATCGGTCGCGTTGTTCGATTTTGGCTCGTCAGAACCTGCGCTCGGCTCGCGGTCGAGTACACTGTAGCTCGTGTGAACATTTAAAAAAAAATTCCTCTGAAGTGTAGTCAGGTTTAGCAACGAAAGATTTCTCTTTTCCTCTCTGTTGTAATGTCGGCTGTGTCGCTTTAATGGTGGGACAGGAACGTCTTTTTTATGGAGCCTCATGGAGTTTAGCATGGAGGCAACCATCATTTGTTGATATCTAGTCTTCAGTTGTTCATGTCAGCTACGGTGTGTTTTATTACCATGAACGTTTTTCATTTGTCAGTCTATATATATATATATATATATCGTTTGTGTTAAGTGTGGTTGGTTCAATAGTATTGAATGGTTTCTAATATCGTTGGAATTTCTATGTTTACCAGAAATAAAACAAATTTAAGAACAGTGATGTTTGACCCTAGAATTCTGCTCCAAAACAGAATTATTGCTGCTCCCTGAGCTGCTCCAAAACACTCAAGCCCGCTTCCACCCCTGCTAATATCAAAAGAGCCTCCGAGACTTCCCGTGAGGTGTGATGAGGCCGCGACATCATTAATAATTTCTTGATTGGCCAGGAGAGTAATCGTGGCAACACAATCATCAGTCGCGATGTAGTCCTGAAGGGTCATATCTGTGGGAAGGACAGCATCGAAGGTCGAGCAGTCATTGTCGGTAGACTCGGCTGACACCTCGCGATGCCATCGTCAGCTACTGCCGCATGCTTGGGCCTCACATGTAAACACGGTCACAACGGGGAAAAAAAGAGAGAACTCCGCAAGAAGAGACGGTGCCAACGCAACACAAGGGAAAATAGCGTCGGAGGCGCAGTGGAGCGAAGAAAGAAGACGCCGACGTTCGGTGACGCTGCGATCGCCCCCACTAGTTGATGACGATAGCGATGTCACTCAGGTTTCGGTTTCACTCCAGTGGTGCCAGCGCTGCTTTACCACACTATTGTGTAGCGGCAGCCATCAGCATTTGTCCGAATTAAGCGGTGCGGAGTCCAAATCTGACGAATTAACGGAGGTTTGGTCCCATAGGTTAACATGCACTTTGGCCGGGACCAATAGAGCCGTCTGAATGATCCGAATTAACTGGTGTCGAATTAACAAGCTTTTACTGTACAATTCGGCCTCTACATCGTGTTTCAACCTAGCGAAAAGAAACACTTTCATGTTGCTATCTCATAACAAATTTCTGAGGAATCCTCTCCAACTATTTTTTCTTCAATTTTGCTTCGAATTATTCGAAAAATATTCAAGAAATATTCGAGAAATATTCTAAAAATATTCGATTCGCACTCACACTTCAATATTCGAATTCACTGTGCACCCAAAATTAGAGTAAGGAGAGAGCGCATTATAGCCGGTCCTGCATGCAAGAAGCGGAATGCGTATAGATGGAATCCTATGGGAGGATTAAAAAGTGTAAGAAGAGACCGCATTACAGCCGGTCCTGCACGCAGTAAGCGGAACGCGTATGGATGGAATCCTATGGGAGGATCAAAAAGAGTACGAAGAGACCGCATTACAGTCGGTCCTGCACGCAGTAAGCGGAATGCGTATGGATGGAATCCTATGGGAGGATCAAAAAGAGTAAGAAGAGAGCGCATTATAGCCGGTCCTGCACGCAATAAGCGGAATGCGTATGGATGGAATCCTATGGGAGGATCAAAAAGAGTAAGAAGAGAGCGCATTATAGCCGGTCCTGCACGCAATAAACGGAATGCGTATGGATGCAATCCTATGGGAGGATTAAAAAGAGTAACAAGAGAGCGCATTATAGCCGGTCCTGCACGCAATAAGCGGAATGCGTATGGATGCAATCCTTTGGGAGGATTAAAAAGAGTAAGAAGAGAGCGCATTATAGCCGGTCCTGCACGCACTAAGCGGAATGCGTATGGATGGAATCCTATGGGAGGATCAAAAAGAGTAAGAAGAGAGCGCATTATAGCCGGTCCTGCATGCAAGAACCGGAATGCGTATGGATGCAATCCTATGGGAGGATTAAAAAAAACCCGCATTTCCCCGAAGGGGAGTATGAGGAAGTGCGAAGCACGGGCTGATGCTATGAGGCGGCGCGCACGACTAAACTGCAGAGCCGAGCGAAGGAGATGGCAGCGAGAGAGCACGCGCCAGCCGACCCACGTAGGTCTGGCCGTTTTTAAGTGCAAAGCACTTTCACTGATGATGATGATCTGTCTTCCGAACTCGTTCCAAAGAACCCGCAACGCGTTCAACTTGTTGGCGGCGTTGCGCACGCCCGAGATGGGGCTCAGGTTGTTGTCGAACCACAGTCGATCGCACACCGCGCAGCTATATCCGAAGCTGCGGTCCAGGAAGTCTCGCTTGAAGCGCGCGTCCGGCCAATCGAATTCGAGGGCCCGTGCTCGCTCGCGCATCGCGCGTCCCCGCGCCAGATCGGCTTCGGGGTGCTCGGCTCGCTTCGCACGCTTTCGTTCGGCGTCTCGCCGCCGGCCTGCATCACCACAGGCAATGCGCGGGGCGCGCGCAGCCACGGAGCGGAGGGCGGAGCGCGCGCAGTCACGTGGGGCGTGACGTCGCTGCGCCGTTGCTACAGACGCTCCTCTCCTCTGCTCGCGCCGTTGCTATGGGACGGCAGACACAGGGTCGCTTATAAAGTGCATTCGCACTTAAAAGAGTACGAAGAGACCGCATTACAGTCGGTCCTGCACGTAGTAAGCGGAACGCGTATGGATGGAAACCTATGGGAGGATCAAAAAGAGTAAGAAGAGAGCGCATTATAGCCGGTCCTGCACGCAATAAGCGGAATGCGTATGGATGGAATCCTATGGGAGGATCAAAAAGAGTAAGAAGAGAGCGCATTATAGCCGGTCCTGCACGCAATAAGCGGAATGCGTATGGATGCAATCCTATTAAGAAGAGAGCGCATTATAGCCGGTCCTGCACGCAGTAAGCGGAATGCGTATGGATGGAATCCTATGGGAGGATCAAAAAGAGTAAGAAGAGAGCGCACTATAGCCGGTCCTGCACGCAGTAAGCGGAATGCGTAAGGATGGAATCCTATGGGAGGATCAAAAAGAGTAAGAAGAGAGCGCATTATAGCCAGTCCTGCACGCAGTAAGCGGAATGCGTATGGATGGAATCCTATTAAGAAGAGAGCGCATTATAGCCGGTCCTGCACGCAGTAAGCGGAATGCGTATGGATGGAATCCTATGGGAGGATTAAAAAGAGTAAGAAGAGACCGCATTACAGTCGGTCCTGCACGCAGTAAGCGGAATGCGTATGGATGGAATCCTATTAAGAAGAGAGCGCATTATAGCCTGTCCTGCACGCAGTAAGCGGAATGCGTATGGATGGAATCCTATGGGAGGATTAAAAAGAGTAAGAAGAGACCGCATTACAGTCGGTCCTGCACGCAATAAGCGGAATGTGTATGGAGGGAATCCTATGGGAGGATCAAAAAGAGTAAGAAGAGAGCGCATTACAGCCGGTCCTGCACGCAGTAAGCGGAATGCGTATGACAGGGACTTGGCTACAATTTTTTTGTAAGCAAGAAAATCCAGGAGCAGACTTTGAAGCCCTGGCCTTCTGGGCAGGGATGGAACAGCTCACTCCAACCCTTTCATCAATTGCCCTTAAAGGGGCACTGACACAAAATTTCGCAGCCGAGATACTCTGTAGGATCAATTCCCGTGAACATGCGTATATCATTTGCAAAATATCAACAGCGAATATAGCTTGGAAGGTATTCTAAATTAATTTTGAAGTTTGCGTGAGCGATCGACACCCTCGCGCTAATGACATCCTCAAAGGTGACCCTCGGTGACCCCCCGACTTCTCTCACATGAACACACTGCAACAAGTTATGATGACGGCATAGCCACCATGCTTTGCTGCCGCGTTCGCTCCAGCAGCCTACTTCTCGGCCGCTGCTCACAAACTGCGCAGAAGTGCGTCACAGTTCTGTGTGCTGACGTGATTGAGCGCTGCACCTGCTAGGTGGTGATAGTTGCACCTGGAGCTTGTTGTTTTTGAAACCGAAACTGACACTTGTCGGTAATGAGCAGCCTGTAATTATCTGTCACGCGCTGCAGCAAATGATGTGTCGTGTTATGATTAACAGCAAAAAATCGCGAGGCCAAAATTTTTGTGTCAGTACCCCTTTAAGTACTTGGCAATACCAATCAACTCTGTTGATGCACAGAGATCATTCAGCCGTCATGGTGTCCCACTCTCTCAGTGAAGAGAGCACTAAGCATCATCTGATGCTCTGCCACAACAGCTTCCTCCTATTTTAATTATTGCAGGCATGTTTCGAGCCTGAAAGTGTGTAATACAGAAATTGTTATACGTGCCTTGCATCTTTTTAATATTGCCGCAGAATTTTGCATGTTAAGAGTTGCTGCGGAATTTTGCAGATTTCTCTATCTGGAATTGCAAAATTTCAAATTTTCCACCGCATAAAGTGAGGCGCCGACCCATAACACTCTGTGCTTCATTATTGCGCCATCCCTCTGTCCCTTTGCTGCCGAGGCTTTTTCCTGTACCTCCAAGTATCTGTCACCCTCATTTATCCATACTCCGAGGTACTCGTATTCGCTCACCCTCGGTATTTCTTGGCCCTGTATTGACACCGCCTCATCACAGGGATCATTGCATACCATCAATCCACATTTTGTTACACTAAATCCTAGTCCTAGAGCTTCACCTTCCCTTCCGCATGTATCCACCAGCCACTATATATTATCTCATAAAATAAACCGCTGGCCTCTTTGTGTGACAGACTAAAACCAATGTTGTTACCTTCTTTGATCTTTGATGGTGGCTAGAAAGCAGCACCATCTGTCACATAGCATGGGAAGTGGCCACGAGATTTGGCCTCGGCGGCACGTAGTTTGAATCATCCATGGCAGATGCGATTTGCATGAGAATTAACGAGCTTTTTAATACATTAAAGGGGTGGTGTCATCAAATTTGTGGCTTGCGCATTCTTTGTTGCAAACGTTTCTTATTGCTCCAGGAAGCATGATACATGTTCCAACATTCATGTATTCTCACTCAATAATTTAATATCGCCATATTTATGTGAACAACTTTCGGTTTCTTGGCTCCGATTTAGACACCGACGTCACTATGTAGGAAGCCTGAAGACGTGGACCCACAAAGCTGTGACGCACGCAGTGCTGCATCGTCTGCTCTCGCATACACACGTGAGCAACCACTCGGATGCCTTCAACACTCGCTAAAATTCTTTTATAGAGAATATTAGCGTGCATGGTACTCTGGTATATGCAGAGATGTTTACGGAGTACTGTGCTACCGGACGATGGTATCGACATCTTGCGACGCTTCGTGCAACCGCAATTACAAATGCATTTCTTTGTTTTCACTGAGTGACCGTGGTGAAAAAAATGTGTTATAAGGCAACGCATTTGGAACTATGCTGCTGCCGAGAATTTACACCCGCAGAAAAGTTGAATACGTCAGGTTTCTGCAACAGCAATGCTGTGCTTGCGTGGTTCATCTTAGTGCCACCAGGTGGCCCCACCTATCCGGCCTCTCGCGTTTATGGCTACAACAACCTGGTATGCTAAAGCAAAGAGGTGTGCGAATGAACTAAACTTCTCTAATGTCACCGTCACAGTCAATGTCACGCAAGTTTTTTGCAATTTTAAAAAAGTGGGCATGTCATAAATTGTGTCATGTCCTAAAACTCTTCCATGTAAACAAGGGCCCTCAAGTTAATAATTTAAAGGTTAATTAACGAGTTCTTGTTAATTACTCATTTGAAAGTAACTTTAGCTGTGGCAAAGTTTATCTGCCTCAGCATAGAGTTCGTTTACGAAGACGACTGGGGCCTCACTGTCATAGCATTTTTATAAAATAATTTGTATTGTCCAAAAAAAAAAAAGACAACCTGTATATTCTAAATGTTTGCTGTGTCCAACACTTTGTGCTGAGTGTCCTTTCATACAGAGGAAGCCTACAGCAGGCTTTTTAAAGCCCCAGAATTTGGCGGCACCACACCTTTAAATTCTATGGCACTTGGCCGAACCGTGCTATTTAGTTTGAATTAATGAAAAATTTGAATTAGTGAAGTACGAATTAATGAGCTTTTGCTGTACACATTTTACCTGAAGATTTCTATTCGAAATCATTGCTTCTAAACACCTTCCAATGGGAGCAACTATCACTTTGGTATGGACTGAGTGATGCTGGGAAATGCCATCATCACTGTGTCATCTCCAAAACAATGCACATGCGACCTTTTGCTGAAGATGCTATGGCACCTTGAGAAATCACCCTTGAATTGTGCTCGCCCACTTGCATGTTACAACTCATCAGCAGACCAATCACCTCCGACATGTGGCTCTCAAAAATGGGATCTTGTTTCTCTGAGGACACTGTCAGTGAGACTAGAATTCATGTTTTCACGATTTAGTGTTGCCAGACTCAGTGATGTGATTGGCTGAAGCCATTTTGGAGCAGGCTTTTGGAGCAGCCAAAAGCATGTTCTGAAGCAAGAAAAAAGGCTTCTGGAGCAGCCAAAAGCATATTTTAGAGCAGGCAAACAGGCTTTTGGAGCAGCTAAAGGTTGATTGCTGACTGGACAAATTTATTTTTGAGAACTAAAACAGCTAAATAAGGCAGAACTAAGCAGCATTCCTTAACATTTCATGTACACAGTGGATCGTGTGTATTCCACTCGGCGCCACCGCCAGCCGGTGGCTACAACGACTTTCTCGCAATCGCAGTAAGCGCCAGGCGCGGGGTTCTTTCGTTGCGTGAACAGCCTGCTTCGCGACGATTCATTGTGCTCACGGTAGCGGAAGACAAAAGAGCCCAACCGACAGTGCACCTGAGCGAAACTCATTGCAGCTGCCGGCCGGCATTGGTACCGAGTGGACAACACACGATCTGACATACTCTTCAACAGTAGACCGCTGTGTATGTATAGTTTGGACTACTCATAACATACCGTAAAATGCCGAGCAAGCGCCCCCCCTACGGTGAAGGATAATCCGATCAGATTTGGAGGGAGGCGCTTGCTCGGTCCCGGACCGAAATTCAATATGGCGGTTGGAGAGCGGCTAAAAATAAAAAAATGCCCATCCATGTTTCTAATGAAATGCTTCATTTATTTACTGTTTTAATCCCTCTCGTCACTTTCAAACCATTGAGGCAGCGACCGGTTTGACCACTATACGACCGGTCACGTGACAACGAAATTTCATAAACATTAGATACGCATTCAGTGTACTATTTCTTGTGGTTCTTTTTACACAAGGGATGCTCGTCTTGAAAAAAAAGTGACCGCAGGGGAAGAGAAGGAGGGGGGGCGCTTGCTCAGTCACTGGCGCTCATTTCAGATCTCCTGAAAAAGGGAGGGGGACGGATGCTTGCTCGGCATTTTACGGTAACCGCATGTAGCGGCATCGTCATACCTCACGATCATCATCATCCTTTTTTACCACTTACGCGCCGCGCCTCTCGCGCAGCTCATGCTCAGAGCTCGAGGCGCGAGGAGTTAAGAACGAGCTCACGCTCCTGGAAGCTGGACGCCGGCAGCCGCTGCCGCTCTGCTTGTAAAAGGGCCTTCGAATAAAGTGGCGAGATTTCGGCACGGCCACGTCGGCCGCCTTCACGTCTACCCCTCTCGCTACAATTGGTGACCCGGAGAACACGCCCTTCGCCGAGCGGCCCGCTGCCATGCTTCCGCGACTCTGCCCTCCAGTTCCGCCGTTTCACCCGGCCTACCCCCGAGCGTGGTTCATGCAGCTCGACGCCTGCCTCGCGGTGAATGGTGTCACCGCGCAGCCACTCATGCACGAGATCCTGGTTGACGCCCTCCCAGCTGAGCTGAGTCATCTGCCCGCCGCGTCGTCCTCCAGCCCGCAGCCATATGACGACCTCTGCGCTGCGGTGCTGGCCCGCTACGGCGAGACGTACCGCCCGCTACCGGGGACCCGTGAGTTCCGGGTTTCCCCTCCGTCAACGCGAGCGGTACCACCCGGCCCGCAGCCCTCCCATGACCGCGACCTACCTTCCCCGGCTACGACTCCTCCGACCTCACGTCCGGCCACCAGCGCATCAATTCCCGCGCCCGACCACCCGCCCGACGAGGTACAGGAAGCTCCTGCTGCCATCGACCAGTCCACTGAGAAGTCCGTATATTCGACAGCCTCGGCCCATGGTCCTTCAGACGTGCCGGCCATCTGCACATCTTCCCCGACCTCCACGGCCCATGACACTTCTCCCACGTCAGGCTCCACGACGGCTACCTCGCCGCACGCCCTGGAGCCTGCCATAGACACGGACATCGTGACTTTCGCTGTACGACCCCCAATTGCGGAGGCATCGCCAGCGATGTCCAACGAACCCGCCTTTTCTACCTCGACACTGTGCGCATCTTGCCAGCACTAACTACCATCGTCCTCGAAATTTCCCGCAGCAGACGTTCAAGCCCATAACCAGCTACGGCCGAATGTGCGTGACGCTGCGACGATGACAGAAAATCCCGAGGAACACCCGCCGGGCTTGCCACAGGCAGACCAGACCGCGTATGCCCTACCGGCCACGCAGGCATACAACCCGCCTGCCGCCCCGCACACGCGCTCTCCTCTACCTACTAAACAACTTCATTCTGCGACTACAGCTGCACCGTCGTCCAGTCCCTCCAACGCGGCTCATCACTCCGAGATTAGTCGTGCCACGTCTATCTGCAGCGCACGACTCACGGCTTGTCAGCACTCTACACGTCAGCTCATGCAGCAGCCGCATCCAGTATTGTGCCACCGCCAACGCCGTTACCGGCACCGTCGCCGCATCAACTGCGTCGCCCGCCCATCCCGGCTACGTTCGCGCCGACGTACGTCTAAACCCGCTGGCCCAGACGTACTGCGCCTACGCTCCACCCTGTTTTTAAGATACCTTCGCCCGAGTGTGCGCAAGAACCGCCAGCATCACAACAGCTTGTGTGTGTGCCAATTTCGCTGGGCTGCACAGCGGAATTTCTCGGCCCACTACCGATTTCCACGTCATCGGTGTCGCTCGCTCCTTCCAACAGCGTCTCTTCGTCGCGACCCTCGCCCGCTGCGCTTCTCCCAGAGCCGCCCGCCAGAGACCTAATGGTTCCCGATAGTCCTTTACCGTTGACGACCTAGACTGCCCACGGACATTTTTCTCGCGTCACAGTCTTGTATACGCCACCATCGTTATTTTTTTTTTTCATTTCGGCTTCATTTCTGCGGGGGGGAGTAATCTGTAGCGGCATCGTCATACCTCACGATCATCATCATCCTTTTTTACCACTTACGCGCCGCGCCTCTCGCGCAGCTCATGCTCAGAGCTCGAGGCGCGAGGAGTTAAGAACGAGCTCACGCTCCTGGAAGCTGGACGCCGGCAGCCGCTGCCGCTCTGCTTGTAAAAGGGCCTTCGAATAAAGTGGCGAGATTTCGTCACGGCCACGTCGGCCGCCTTCACGTCTACCCCTCTCGCTACACGCTTATAGTGCAGGACCGGCTATAATGCGGTCTCTTCTTACTCTTTTTGATCCTCCCATAGGATTGCATCTATACGCATTCCGCTTACTGCATGCAGGACCGACTGTAACGCGGTCTCTTCTTACTCTTTTTAATCCTCTCATAGGATTCCATCCATACGCATTCCGCTTAGTGCGTGCAGCCTCGGCTATAATGCGCTCTCTTCTTACTCTTTTTAATCCTCCCATAGGATTCCATCCATACGCATTCCGCTTAGTGCGTGCAGGACCGACTGTACTGCAGTCTCTTCTTACTCTTTTTAATCCTCCTATAGGATTCCATCCATACGCATTCCGCTTAGTGCGTGCAGGACCGACTGTAACGCGGTCTCTTCTTACTCTTTTTAATCCTCTCATAGGATTCCATCCATACGCATTCCGCTTAGTGCGTGCAGCCCCGGCTATAATGCGCTCTCTTCTTACTCTTTTTAATCCTCCCATAGGATTCCATCCATACGCATTCCGCTTAGTGCGTGCAGGACCGACTGTACTGCAGTCTCTTCTTACTCTTTTTAATCCTCCTATAGGATTCCATCCATACGCATTCCGCTTAGTGCGTGCAGGACCGACTGTAATGCAGTCTCTTCTTACTCTTTTTAATCCTGTCATAGGATTCCATCCATACGCATTCCGCTTAGTGCGTGCAGTCCCGGCTATAATGCGCTCTCTTCTTACTCTTTTTAACCCTCCCATAGGATTCCATCCATACGCATTCCGCTTACTGCGTGCAGGACCGACTGTAATGCAGTCTCTTCTTACTCTTTTTAATCCTCCTATAGGATTCCATCCATACGCATTCCGCTTACTGCGTGCAGGACCGACTGTAATGCAGTCTCTTCTTACTCTTTTTAATCCTCCTATAGGATTCCATCCATACGCATTCCGCTTAGTGCGTGCAGTCCCGGTATAATGCGCTCTCTTCTTACTCTTTTTAATCCTCCCATAGGATTCCATCCATACGCATTCCGCTTACTGCGTGCAGGACCGACTGTAATGCAGTCTCTTCTTACTCTTTTTAATCCTCCTATAGGATTCCATCCATACGCATTCCGCTTAGTGCGTGCAGGACCGACTGTAATGCAGTCTCATCTTACTCTTTTTAATCCTCCTATAGGATTCCATCCATACGCATTCCGCTTAGTGCGTGCAGTCCCGGCTATAATGCGCTCTCTTCTTACTCTTTTTAATCCTCCCATAGGATTCCATCCATACGCATTCCGCTTACTGCGTGCAGGACCGACTGTAATGCAGTCTCTTCTTACTCTTTTTAATCCTCCTATAGGATTCCATCCATACGCATTCCGCTTAGTGCGTGCAGTCCCGGCTATAATGCGCTCTCTTCTTACTCTTTTTAATCCTCCTATAGGATTCCATCCATACGCATTCCGCTTAGTGCGTGCAGGACCGACTGTAATGCAGTCTCTTCTTACTCTTTTTAATCCTGTCATAGGATTCCATCCATACGCATTCCGCTTAGTGCGTGCATTCCCGGCTATAATGCGCTCTCTTCTTACTCTTTTTAACCCTCCCATAGGATTCCATCCATACGCATTCCGCTTACTGCGTGCAGGACCGACTGTAATGCAGTCTCTTCTTACTCTTTTTAATCCTCCTATAGGATTCCATCCATACGCATTCCGCTTACTGCGTGCAGGACCGACTGTAATGCAGTCTCTTCTTACTCTTTTTAATCCTCCTATAGGATTCCATCCATACGCATTCTGCTTAGTGCGTGCAGTCCCGGCTACAATGCGCTCTCTTCTTACTCTTTTTAATCCTCCCATAGGATTCCATCCATACGCATTCCGCTTACTGCGTGCAGGACCGACTGTAATGCAGTCTCTTCTTACTCTTTTTAATCCTCCTATAGGATTCCATCCATACGCATTCCGCTTACTGCGTGCAGGACCGACTGTAATGCAGTCTCATCTTACTCTTTTTAATCCTCCTATAGGATTCCATCCATACGCATTCCGCTTAGTGCGTGCAGTCCCGGCTATAATGCGCTCTCTTCTTACTCTTTTTAATCCTCCCATAGGATTCCATCCATACGCATTCCGCTTACTGCGTGCAGGACCGACTGTAATGCAGTCTCTTCTTACTCTTTTTAATCCTCCTATAGGATTCCATCCATACGCATTCCGCTTAGTGCGTGCAGTCCCGGCTATAATGCGCTCTCTTCTTACTCTTTTTAATCCTCCTATAGGATTCCATCCATACGCATTCCGCTTAGTGCGTGCAGGACCGACTGTAATGCAGTCTCTTCTTACTCTTTTTAATCCTGTCATAGGATTCCATCCATACGCATTCCGCTTAGTGCGTGCAGTCCCGGCTATAATGCGCTCTCTTCTTACTCTTTTTAACCCTCCCATAGGATTCCATCCATACGCATTCCGCTTACTGCGTGCAGGACCGACTGTAATGCAGTCTCTTCTTACTCTTTTTAATCCTCCTATAGGATTCCATCCATACGCATTCCGCTTACTGCGTGCAGGACCGACTGTAATGCAGTCTCTTCTTACTCTTTTTAATCCTCCTATAGGATTCCATCCATACGCATTCTGCTTAGTGCGTGCAGTCCCGGCTATAATGCGCTCTCTTCTTACTCTTTTAATCCTCCCATAGGATTCCATCCATACGCATTCCGCTTACTGCGTGCAGGACCGACTGTAATGCAGTCCTCTTCTTACTCTTTTTAATCCTCCTATAGGATTCCATCCATACGCATTCCGCTTACTGCGTGCAGGACCGACTGTAATGCAGTCTCATCTTACTCTTTTTAATCCTCCTATAGGATTCCATCCATACGCATTCCGCTTAGTGCGTGCAGTCCCGGCTATAATGCGCTCTCTTCTTACTCTTTTTAATCCTCCCATAGGATTCCATCCATACGCATTCCGCTTACTGCGTGCAGGACCGACTGTAATGCAGTCTCTTCTTACTCTTTTTAATCCTCCTATAGGATTCCATCCATACGCATTCCGCTTAGTGCGTGCAGTCCCGGCTATAATGCGCTCTCTTCTTACTCTTTTTAATCCTCCCATAGGATTCCATCCATACGCATTCGGCTTAGTGCGTGCAGGACCGACTGTAATGCAGTCTCTCCTTACTCTTTTTAATCCTCCCATAGGATTCCATCCATACGCATTCCGCTTAGTGCGTGCAGGACCGACTGTACTGCAGTCTCTTCTTACTCTTTTTAATCCTCCTATAGGATTCCATCCATACGCATTCCGTTTAGTGCGTGCAGGACCGACTGTAATGCAGTCTCTTCTTACTCTTTTTAATCCTCTCATAGGATTCCATCCATACGCATTCCGCTTAGTGCGTGCAGCCCGGCTATAATGCGCTCCTGTCTTACCTCTTTTTAATCCATATTCCCATAGCGCTCTCTTTACCTCTTTTTATCCTCCCATAGGATTCCATCCATACGCATTCCGCTTAGTGCGTGCAGGACCGACTGTAATGCAGTCTCTTCTTACTCTTTTTAATCCTCTCATAGGATTCCATCCATACGCATTCCGCTTACTGCGTGCAGGACCGACTGTAATGCGCTCTCTTCTTACTCTTTTTAATCCTCTCATAGGATTCCATCCATACGCATTCTGCATAGTGCGTGCAGCCCCGGCTATAATGCGCTCTCTTCTTACTCTTTTTAATCCTCCCATAGGATTCCATCCATACGCATTCCGCTTAGTGCGTGCAGGACCGACTGTACTGCAGTCTCTTCTTACTCTTTTTAATCCTCCTATAGGATTCCATCCATACGCATTCCGCTTAGTGCGTGCAGAACCGACTGTAATGCAGTCTCTTCTTACTCTTTTTAATCCTCTCATAGGATTCCATCCATACGCATTCCGCTTAGTGCGTGCAGTCCCGGCTATAATGCGCTCTCTTCTTACTCTTTTTAATCCTCCCATAGGATTCCATCCATACGCATTCCGCTTAGTGCGTGCAGCCCCGGCTATAATGCGCTCTCTTCTTACTCTTTTTAATCCTCCTATAGGATTCCATCCATACGCATTCCGCTTAGTGCGTGCAGGACCGACTGTAATGCAGTCTCTTCTTACTCTTTTTAATCCTCCTATAGGATTCCATCCATACGCATTCCGCTTAGTGCGTGCAGGACCGACTGTAATGCAGTCTCTTCTTACTCTTTTTAATCCTCTCATAGGATTCCATCCATACGCATTCTGCTTAGTGCGTGCAGTCCCGGCTATAATGCGCTCTCTTCTTACTCTTTTTAATCCTCCTGTAGGATTCCATCCATACGCATTCCGCCTACTGCGTGCAGGACCGACTGTAATGCAGTCTCTTCTTACTCTTTTTAATCCTCCTATAGGATTCCATCCATACGCATTCCGCCTACTGCGTGCAGGACCGACTGTAATGCAGTCTCTTCTTACTCTTTTTAATCCTCCTATAGGATTCCATCCATACGCATTCCGCTTAGTGCGTGCAGTCCCGGCTATAATGCGCTCTCTTCTTACTCTTTTTAATCCTCCTGTAGGATTCCATCCATACGCATTCCGCTTAGTGCGTGCAGCCCCGGCTATAATGCGCTCTCTTCTTACTCTTTTTAATCCTCCTATAGGATTCCATCCATACGCATTCCGCTTACTGCGTGCAGGACCGACTGTAATGCAGTCTCTTCTTACTCTTTTTAATCCTCCTATAGGATTCCATCCATACGCATTCCGCTTACTGCGTGCAGGACCGACTGTAATGCAGTCTCTTCTTACTCTTTTTAATCCTCCTATAGGATTCCATCCATACGCATTCCGCTTAGTGCGTGCAGCCCCGGCTATAATGCGCTCTCTTCTTACTCTTTTTAATCCTCCTATAGGATTCCATCCATACGCATTCCGCTTAGTGCGTGCAGGACCGACTGTAATGCAGTCTCTTCTTACTCTTTTTAATCCTCCTATAGGATTCCATCCATACGCATTCCGCTTAGTGCGTGCAGTCCCGGCTATAATGCGCTCTCTTCTTACTCTTTTTAATCCTCCTATAGGATTCCATCCATACGCATTCCGCTTAGTGCGTGCAGGACCGACTGTAATGCAGTCTCTTCTTACTCTTTTTAATCCTCCTATAGGATTCCATCCATACGCATTCCGCTTAGTGCGTGCAGGACCAACTGTAATGCAGTCTCTTCTTACTCTTTTTAATCCTCTCATAGGATTCCATCCATACGCATTCCGCTTAGTGCGTGCAGTCCCGGCTAGAATGCGCTCTCTTCTTACTCTTTTTAATCCTCCTATAGGATTCCATCCATACGCATTCCGCTTACTGCGTGCAGGACCGACTGTACTGCAGTCTCTTCTTACTCTCTTTAATCCTCCTATAGGATTCCATCCATACGCATTCCGCTTACTGCGTGCAGGACCGACTGTAATGCAGTCTCTTCTTACTCTTTTTAATCCTCCTATAGGATTCCATCCATACGCATTCCGCTTAGTGCGTGCAGGACCGACTGTAATGCAGTCTCTTCTTACTCTTTTTAATCCTCCCATAGGATTCCATCCATACGCATTCCGCTTAGTGCGTGCAGCCCCGGCTATAATGCGCTCTCTTCTTACTCTTTTTAATCGTCCTATAGGATTCCATCCATACGCATTCCGCTTAGTGCGTGCAGGACCGACTGTAATGCAGTCTCTTCTTACTCTTTTTAATCCTCCTATAGGATTCCATCCATACGCATTCCGCTTAGTGCGTGCAGGACCGACTGTAATGCAGTCTCTTCTTACTCTTTTTAATCCTCTCATAGGATTCCATCCATACGCATTCCGCTTAGTGCGTGCAGTCCCGGCTATAATGCGCTCTCTTCTTACTCTTTTTAATCCTCCCATAGGATTCCATCCATATGCATTCCGCTTACTGCGTGCAGGACCGACTGTAATGCAGTCTCTTCTTACTCTTTTTAATTTTCCCATAGGATTCTATCCATACGCATTCCGCTTACTGCGTGCAGGACCGACTGTAATGTGGTCTCTTCTTACTCTTTTTAATCCTCCCATAGGATTCCATCCATCCAGATTAAGTGAAATCAGGGTATTCTACCTAAAATAGTTGAGGCGAAATAGTTTAGGTGCTTTGGATCAATAGACTAGAAGACAAGTGCATCAGCCATCCGTCTGTTGCTTTATTAGATAAGGAGATTTCGCTGCTGTCTGCGTATCTTTAATGACGTTCCCTTTTCATTTTGTCGATGTAGGTGCTTCGTGTGTGTGTGTGGACGCGATGATCTCGGGAATTGTGGTCCATTGATTGTTGTATGCGCGGATGGTGTGTGCTCTCTGGCGGAAGCGCGCAGATCACGTTGGGCTTTTAAGCAAACTCTTTTTTCAAAAATAAATCAGTTGTTAGATTGCGCTTGTCCGTGTGTCTCCTTTCTTCGTCCCCGTTTGTTCTCGCTCAAGTACTACAATGTATTCTACCTCGCTGCTTGATAGCACTACCGAAGGACAGCTCATGCATGAAACACCCGCTTTTGCAATCTGGGCAGCTTCAACAATTTCTCAAGTCCTCTCATCTCGGTTTGAAAACAAAATACATGTTTCCTTAAACATTGGCTGGCACCCACAGGCCTGACAATGAGCGGATAGGTGTGACAGCTTGTCAGTCCTCAAAGACCTTTTGTGCTCACGCAGGCGTATATTGGTACATCGCCTAGTTTGACCGATGTACGAGCGTTTGCAAGTTGTCGGTATCTTATACACCACAGCGACGCGGCATGGCACATACGTATTCACATGTTTTATACAGCAACATCCATAATCTGGGCGTGTCCTATCAGCTTTCCTTTCCACAGCAGGGCAAACACGCGAGAGCTTGCTGGGTGCACTGAAAGCGACGTCAACGCCTAAGCGCTTCGCAATATTTTTAAAGGGACACTAAAGGCAAATATTAAGTTCACGTTGATTGTTGCAATAGCGTTGCAGAAACCTCGTAGTGCTTGTTTCGTGCCAAGGAAATGGTTATTTTGAAAGAAAATCATGTTTTAGTGGTCCGCATGGCGTTAGCGCACTTCAAATCACCCGCATGAACGGGCCTTCTGAAGTAGCAATTGCCGTGCCCAACGTTGCCCGCCTTCACTGCCTGGCCGCCGACGCTACGGTTTCTTGCGCAACAGCGGCCATCAACCTTGCCAAGACGCAGCCACGGGCCACTCCGAAACTGTATAGGTCACTGTAACGGAGCTTAGCTTGGCCAGCAGCAGAAGTAGAGTATCAACAGTGCGAAAATAGTGAGAGCCAAGCACATGCAGCAGTACGCGATACCGAAAACTACCACTAAGACGCAATCACGTGAGTGAAGCGCAGCTAGGCGAAAATGGAACTTTTGAACCACTTGCGCCGTTCCCCATGGTAACACCAAGAGGTTCTTTTTTCTATGAATCAACCAGAAACGAACAAGCAGCAATAGTTTTGTGATGCACGGAAGGTCTTTTTTTTTTATCGCAACTATTATATTACTAGTGGTTAATTGTACTTGGGACTCTTGATGTCATCGGGATCACTTCCAAAATGTCCCACTCGTGGCACACGTCGTGTCCTACATTTACCTTAATTTCTTGATTAGTAGAGCACTGCTGTTGATAATATCGACGTTTTAGACGTTCTCACACATTGACCTTTCACTCTGACATAAATTGTTATTTGCCTTTAGTGTCCCTTTAAACAGTGCGAATTGATCCTGCCACGGTGGTCTAGTAGTTATGGCGCTCGACTGCTGACCTGAAGGTCGCGGGATCGAATCCCGGCTGCGGCAGCTGCATTTTCGGTAGAGGCGAAGGTGTCTGAGGCCCTTGTACTTAGCTTTAGGTGCACGTTAAAGAACCCCAGGTGGTTAAAATTTCCGGAGCCCTCCACTACGGCGTCTCTTATAATCATATCGTGGTTTTGGGACGTTAAACCCAAGATAATTTTATTTTTAAACAGCGCGAATTCTTATGCATGTAAGGCACAACTGTGCCCTTCCCTTTTTCCGCCTTGTGAGGCACTGAAAGGCACCCATCTGACAAACTTCTCAGAAACAGAACAGGTTATCAGACAACCCTGCGGCTTGCATTCCATTGATCTGTAGTGTAAAGCTGGCACTAACAGAATGAGGACACAATTTCGAGAGGGCAGATGTGATACATGAAAGCGCTATGTCATTTTTCACAGTTTTCAAATGAGCCGATCCATACTGGAGGAGTGGCTTAGTCGACCTAGGGAAAAAAAACGCAACATACATGTGAGGACGAGAAGGTCAATAAATGGCAATTCGTTGTCCTTGGGAAGTTCAAAAGTGAAGTTCAATCCGAACCACACTCCTTGAAAACTTTCAGGGTGTCAATGAACACTCTGTGGTAGTCTTGCCTATCTAGTAAAATTAAATAATCATCAACTTACCGAAAGACACGCTTGTCAAGTCCATGAAGACTTTTTTTCAACAGCCAGCCCACTCTACTAAGAAAAATTTCACACAGAGTGGCAGCTACTCTAGAGCCTAACCCGCCACGGTGGTCTAGGGGTTACGGTGCTTGACTGCCGACTCGAAGATCGTGGGATCGACTCCCGGCCACGGCGGCTGCATTTTCAATGGCGGCAAAAATGCTTGAGGCCTGTGTACTTAAATTTATGTGTGCGTTAAAGGACCCCAGGTGGTCGAAATTTCCCGAGTCCTCCACTACGGCGTCCCTCATAATCATGTCGTGGTTTTGGGACGTTAAACCCCAACAATTATTATTATTAATATTACTCTGGAGCCTATGCAAACTCCCGACTTTTGTACAAAAAGCTTGTTGTGCGATCCTACAAAGGTAGCTTTGAGGTAGAAGGACAACAGCTCCAGAAACCCTCCCAGTGAAATACTGCACCTTGTTCTGAAAGTCAGTTCGTCATTTCCCTCAGTAATGCATAGTAGTTTCACACTTTCCATCAACTTGTCATGCAGAAGCTTTCCTCACATTCCTCATGTTTAAGGAAACACGTATTTTGTTTTCAAACCGAAATCAGAGGGCTCGAGAAATTGTTGAAGCTGCCTATATTGCGAAAGCGGGTGTTTTGTGCATAAGCTGTCCTTCAGTAGCGCTATCAAGGTAGAATACCTTGATGTCACTTAATCTGGTGGCCTGAACGTGCTTGGCGTTTTTTCATATGCATACTCATTCTGCAGTTGCTTGATTCTTAATCTCGGTTTTTTTTTTGTAATGTGTATGTATATCTTTCTACGCTTTTGATGAAAGCTTCAATTGCTAGTAGCGCATCGTCATGTCTCCTTCGTGCCTGTGTGTTGTGGTTTTTTTTTTTTTGCACTTTTTTCAATCATGAATTTGCACCAACTTGACCAACTGTTCCTGCTAACCAACTGCTCTCTCGTACAAGCCCGGCAAATAAGCACACCTCCATCTTCGTAAAAGCCACCGTGCTTGAATTCTCGAGCGCGTTTCTTGGCTGTCTTTTTGCTTAAATGAGAGCCTGAAGGTGCCATCTCGATTCACACATCGATCTCGAGCCAAAGCAAACAGGAATACGGGCGCACATGCAGTTGCAAACAGCGAGTACATTGGATGGATAGGTGGCTACGGCCACCGTTAAGCCTTGTGATTGGTGGCGGCTTCAATTGCTCTCGCTAGTTAAAGACGATAAAGCAACATGAACCATTTTTCTATTAACTAATACGATATACTAGCGCATTGATTTGCTCACATCTAATGCAAATTTTTTTTACTTTTTTGTAAGAAGAGTACAAAAAAATTCCCTCCATGTTGCCATTGAGTACGAAACTGAAACCGCCTTTGTGACAGCATATGTTGCAAGCATGGTTGCGAGTTCGTCACCCAGCCCCATTTCGCGCTCGATTACAACCAGTCAGTGTCATATCTGTTCCCAGTAAAGTGCAGATGGGGACGCACCCATTTTATAATGAAAGCTCATACCAAAGGCAGGTTATTTTACACGCTTAGTATAGCGGCGTTGATTCTTCCTTGCGTGCCTGAAAACCTGTCATTGGCCTTCCAAACAAATGAAGATCTTAAGCTGCGTGTCCACCAGGGAAAGCTTCTGGGGCCAAAAATTGAATTATTCGCACATCGAAGACAAGCTTCTAGGCTTTCTCACATCAACTCCTTGTAGACCGAGGGTGACTGTCCCTGGGTAGTTGAATAATCATGTTCTACGAGGGTATCTCGACCTTGTCTTTCATTTTTCTAATCGTCAAAATAGGGGCATGACATAGTTTTCTTTTTTAAAATGAGGCAACATTGAATTGCGGTGCATACTATATTAAAATCTGGATAACTTGGTGTGCCTAAGATTCGAGTAAATACAGTACGTTCCCCTCACCTTCTGTCACCTTTTACTTTATCTGTCATTTTAAGGGCGTGTAGCGACACCTTTCAGAAGCTATGGAGAAACAGCATTCCTCTGCAGTTTCCAGAAGCATGGTCTGCAACGTTTTTTTCGCATTTCTGCAAAAAAAAAAAAAAAACCAAATAGAAATTAGTGATTTTTCGTGGAATCGACCTTCTTTTTTCACATTTCCATGGAAAAACGTCAATTCCGTGATTTTTCACGGAATTGCAGAAAGCTAGAGGCCTCAGTTATGGGGATACATAGGTACAAGGTGCTTTGAGGTCTGTGGAAAGATGTAATGTTTCAGGGGCTTACATTCGGGAACTCAGTGGTGTGTGAGAAGAAGTCAGAGGTACAATCAGGACTGGATGTGAATCAAAGGACTGTGGGACACCTCGTGTTGGGTGCTCACGGGAAGACGACAAATGAGGCTGTAAAGGGCGATATGGGATGGGCAGGTTTTGAGGCGAGGGAGGCTCAGAGCAAAATAAGGTTCGAAGAAAGGCTAAGGAATATGAAGGAGAGTAGATGGGCAGAGAAGATGTTTCGTTATTTGTATAGGAAGAGCGTT
The DNA here is from genome assembly GCF_013339695.2 of Rhipicephalus sanguineus. Classification (NCBI taxonomy): domain Eukaryota; kingdom Metazoa; phylum Arthropoda; class Arachnida; order Ixodida; family Ixodidae; genus Rhipicephalus; species Rhipicephalus sanguineus. Next base: position 20,290,007 of record NC_051176.1, on the reverse strand, counting down.
GACTCACAGCGGAGAAAAAGAACTAGGATGCTCACTGGTAAATATACGGCTGGCAGTGTAAACAATATGGCAACAAAGAGCGTTAAGTGAAAAGTCAAAGAGGTGGAGAGGATTTATTGGATAGCAGCGAAAAAAAAAAACTACGGCTCTGAGTAACTACCGAAAGGGCAAGAACGAAATAAGGAGGGAGTCAAGGGGAATTCAAGGGGAAGCGCTTTACCTTTTGAAGCAAGGTCTGGTTGCCTTAGAACGCATAATTATGAAGCGAGATTCAGTAAAGAAGAAGAAAAATGTACCGTACTCACAGATTGAAACTGGACAATTTAGGGCTAAGTAATCCACATGTTTTTGTTTCCACCATCTTCAGTTCGGGTCATATCGGCATAATTTAGACTCGAATGCCTAGATCAGAGCCAACATTGTCTTTAGAGACCAGATTCGTCGCGACATGACATGATTATCTCGAGCAGTTGGGCATACAAGTGGTTATTCTAAAAAAATTTGGTCGCATTTGAATTCGTGAGTACTGTACATGCTGTGGGGAAGCTAAGGAAATGGCAAAGCAAGTTCTGATGGAATGTGGAGAGATCCACCCAGGGGCCCGAGCCTACATGAAGCCTTGAGTTTTATGGATAACAACGGAAAGCTGAACATGTCCGCGATAGAAAAGAGTACGAGACGGTTAGAGGCCGAAAAGCAGAGAGAAGGGACGAAAATGAATAGTGAGAAAAATAAGGTCATTCGGCCTTGAGGGGCAGCATTCTGCAGAATTCTGCCTTAAGGGGCAGAATGCTGGGCTGTGAATTTGTTTTTTTTTCCCTGTGGTAAGATCGAATTAATCGAAGTAGACAAGGTGTTAGGCCAACTAAAAAAAAAAGAAGTGTATTTTTTTTCTTTTTGTGGAGCCTGGTGGCCTATGTCACCGCCTCGTTATAAAGGGGACACTTATATAGCATCCATCCATCCCAGGATCAGAGCCCAATGTGCTGGTGTTGAACCTTCCTTGTCGCACACAAATCCCATGGACGGATGAATACCAATACCTGGGCGCAATTTTCACCACAGCCTCCAAAAAAAAGCTTTCAGGCACATGAGGCCCACATCTGCCAAGCCTAACGAAGATGTACTTCGTAGGCGATGCCTGTGGGGTTGCAACAGGTACGTGCTGGTTCGAGAGCTATGGAAGGGGCTGCACGTACCAGCACTGACCTTTGCGAATGCCGTCTTATGTGTGACAGCTGAAACCAGGGCATGGCTGGAACCAGGGTGCTGGAACGAAATGTTTTTCCTTCCGGTTTTTGTTTCACTCCAAAGAAAAAAGTTCCGTTCAGTTTCTGTGCCGAAACGAAAAAAAAAAGTCCGTAATGGTTGGTAACAGTTTTTAATAATAAACTAAAAAATACTTAATAGTGAAGATAATTAATAAAAATTATAACTAATAAATTAAAACTTGATAGTAATTGTTGGGGTTTTACGTTCCAAAACCACAATATGATTCTAAGGGAAGCTGCAGAAAACTTCGAAGCAAGGTAACAACTTTTTCGTCAAGGGATTGAGCATGATTTCCGAAGCAGCAGCAGCAGCCCATAAGCAAGACCGCTGCTGCTTTGACAAAACAAACTTCAGTGCCGAAAATGCCCTCTCCACGCTGACTTGTGCAGCTTGCACACCAAGGGCCACTTGTGCTAACATGTGTAGCTCTGGCTGCCGCTGTTTGTGCTGTTCCCAAAATTTCAACACCTTCGTGCTTCTTGGAAGGTGCGGCTCCTTGTCCAGCATTTCTAGCAAGTGTACAATGTCCAGAGACCCTGGCTTGCTTGTCAAATGCGATTGAGCGCCAGCCTCAGCTTCCTTCGTGTTAAGAAGCGCTTCGAAGGTATCTTCCAGTTCCTCTGACGTTGGTGCAACGGTGCTCTCTGGAATGCAGCTGCTACACTGCTTCTGCTGAAGGCCTGTAATTCGCTTCCGGGTTTTGCACAGATGCATGCTCGCGTGTTATTTTTGATCAGTGATCAGAAGAAGGCGATAGCAACGGTTCATGTGCAGTGCAGCACGAAAGATACTGCAGAGATGTCACTCTCGTTTCGTCATGGCAGTGGCTACAGTATCGTTGATGTCTTCATGGAACACGTCAGCCATGCACCGCAGAAATCTCCAATTGTCAGTTGTTCTCTCTGAAGCATCTTCGTGGCTTGTGCCAGCTGAAGCATGTCTACTTTTGCCCACGTGCTGTCAGTCCAACTGGCTGTCTCTTCGTGTGAAAGAATGTTTGGCCAAGTCCTTAACACTTTCGTGACCACGGAAAAATTGGTTATTTTTGGCTAGTCCAGGAAATATTTTTTTTCCTGCCACAGAAAATAATTGATGCTAAAGTGCAGGGTATCAAATGATAGAGGAATAATTAGTCTTTCCAACAGTATTAATTCCAAACAACGGATTTATTTCGAATATAATAAAAAAATATTGAAGAAAAATGCATCAAAAAGAAAAAGACTCCTAAAAACATGAATGCTACTCTGCAAAGGGTAAACATTTAAAAAAAAATCAAAATATACATTTTGAACGCAAAGCCCTCGTAGAGTAATAGTGGAAATATAAGCTCTGTAAGTACAAAGATTACTACATAAATACAAGAATATGGGCACTAGTGCCTGTCATGCCACCTCGCGATGCAGTGTCTCGATGCGGTGAAACAATGGCTGGCTGCACGTTTCGGGAAAAAAAAATTTTTTTCTGTTCAGCTTTCCTAGCATAGTTTGCAGTTCTGGTATTTTTCAATTTTCCTCTGTATTCGTTGAAATGAACAGTGTAGCCTGTTCCAAATCTGCAAAAATCCATAATTGTACCCTCATTTGACCTCTTTCTCCCTCATATACTGCCGAATACCATACCGACCTTCAGATTTCACCATTTTCTCGTCCACTGAAAGGTTCTGACGGGGTTAAAAAATAGCGTAGAAGAATCGTTCGTGTGTTGCGATAGAGAAGTCACGTGGTGAAACTTCTCGTGGGATGCGACGGTCGTCTTCTTCAGATCAGAGACACTCAAGAAGCCTTGAACCTTTTCCGTGGCATCACTGACGGTGGACGAAGGCCTGGAAATATGTGTCGTTGACACCAACACCAATGCAAGCGCGGGACTTCAACGATTACCATGTACACATGGAGTGCGACGAACTTGCTCATCTTCTCTTCAGTAACCTACCTCCATGGATCCGTACCTCTCACTGTATGTTGGCTTTTTGAAAGTATGCATCCACGCATACTTATCTGTGTGGTTGCATATCTCTCTCATGACTTCGGCGGTGAAAAACAACACGAAGACGCCGCCGCGCAGCACACCAGTGCGTTGGGTCAAAGTCCATTCCGCGCCGTCTTCACGGAGAGAACTGCGCTCTTTCTGCAGCCGGCGCCAAATGCTCCTGCCCGAATGAAGTTAACACCTTGCAGATAAGAGCTGTTATTTTTAGTACGCACCGGATACATTTACATCAACGCGCGGCAGCGATAAAACGACCCGAGGAGAAGACGAAACTTACCGGCGGATATAAGCTGATGTTCCGGGGAGGTTTGATGCACTTTCGCCGTCCGTACGGCTTCGCCTGGCGAATCGAAGTCGTCTTCCGTGTCTGTGCTGCTACCATCATCCAGAGATTCCCGCTCAGATTAATCAGAATCCGTTGAAATTCGCCGTTTCTGTGGAGCACCCGCAAGCGACGTCGACGCGAAGTCTCAAAAAACGAGCGCTCACCTATCCGACTGCGAACGAGCTTTAAAAATTGCCCCGCGGTGGAAAAAAGAAACTCGCAAGCAAAACTGATAAAAAACATGTTATTTTACCCTTTGTATTGCGTTAGCTGTCCAGAACCGCTCAGAGAGTGCCAAAACTTGAACTTGAACTCATCGATAACATACTGTCGATGGGAATAGGTGCGGTCACGAAAGTGTTAACCCTTTGAGATGCTATGTGCACAATTGTGTACACCACTTGTTTTTGCTATTAGTATCGAATAGGGGCTAAGAAAGAGCTAGATACATTGAGCTTTGGATGAATTGAAGCTCCTGCATAGTTAACTTGTCTTCATTTAACTTCGTTTTGCAGCGTACTGTTGCATATGATCACTTTGCTGAAGGCACTACCATATTCGATAAATCATACGACGTGCCACTTCCCGCGACTCACATCAAAAGTATAATTTTCCTTTGCTTGACATGGACATAACCGAAAACAAATTTGCACTATATTTCTAGCCTGAAATTCCATTCTATTTATGCAGAAACAGACAATGAATGGCTTCAGAATAAATAGATATTTAATTACATAGTAACTAGGGATGATTGCCATAACACACCTGCCATGGTGGTCTAGTGGTTATAATGCTCGACTGCTGATTCGCAGGTCGCGGGATCGAATCCCGACTGCGGCGGCCGCATTTTCGATGGAGACGAAAATGCTTGAGGCCTGTGTGCTTAGATTTAAGTGCACGTTAAAGAACCCCAGGTGGTCGAAATTTCCGGAGCCCTCCACTATGTTGTCTCTCATAATCAGATTGTGGTTTTGGGATGTTAAACCCCAACAAATAATTATTTGCCATAACACACATAAATTAACTTATTGACATTATTTTTGTTGCAATATATTATTGAGTGCCTTGAAATAGCATTGTATCGATTTGACGCATATACAGGCATTTCTTCATAGGTGGTGTCTGAAAGGGTTCAGCCAACCTGTTCAACATGTTCATCGTCCATCGTGTCAGACACTCAATAACAGGCTTCCTTATAACACCCATTGCACTTTGTACGCGGAGCATAGCTAACAGCCACTTGCAGTGTGTGCGCAGCACACCTGATGCCTCACTTACAGTCTGCCCCATCAAGCCCAAGGTGCTCGGCATCATCTGAATTGTCGAGCAGAGAGCCGCAATATACAAATTCAGGGTAGCCACTATCAGCCTCCTCATCTGAACTGGAAGCGTCGGTTTCATCATCTGTTTCACTGACAAGATGAGCAGCCTTTAGCATGTTTGCACCGTTGTCAGTTGTGACACTGAGGTCGTAGCGAGACAGAGTGCTTTTCACCTGTAATGTCAGATGCTGAGCAGTGTGTCGTCGAAAAGCTCCTTCATGGCCAGTGGTTGAAGAATTAGTTTTCCGTTTTTGGCATACTGTACGTTGATGCCAAGCAGAGCCCTGTCAAGTCGCGACGCGCAGCAATTTTCAAAGAAAACATCAGTTTTCTGGAAGGAAATAACTTTATTCCGAGTCCTGCGAGTTGGTGGGGCGGGCCGATGGCCCCGCCTAGGAGACGGCCAGGAGTCCTTGAACCCTGGCGGCTTCCTCGGTCCGCTGGATGGCCCAGAGCTTGCTTTTGGCTTCTTCCTGGACCCTGTCCTTAACAGTCTCTGCTGTGATGGCTCACTTAGCACTGAGCGCTTTTAGGACAGGATCAATTATTTTGCGAAAGCCGGAGTCATTAATTAGCCGAAATGGCTGACCATTTCTCGGGACTAGCTCAACGCAGCTGTTCATAATGCTGTCCTCTGTTATTTCCAGCAAAACACACTTCAATAAAGTCAGTTCAAACATGCTCTCTGTACAGTCGAAGATGGATATATTGAACCCACATATATCGAAATTTCGGCTATATCGAACTCGTAAATTACCCACTTGAAAATCCTCTGTAAAAGTACAGAAATTTGCACGTTTATATCGAACGGTATTTTTACCCACCATCGAATATATCGAACACCGCGCGAGCTGGATGGCGCGTGTCGGTACTCGCTGCGCCCCGCGACCTTCGCGGCACCGTGCCTCCGCCTACACCCGATACGCTCTAAAAACGTGAGGGCGAGAGGGCTCAGACTACTCCTGTTGGGCGCATTCTCCAACTTGCGGAACGGCTTTCTTTTTTTCTTTTCTCTTTCTCTTTCTCATGCTTTCTCCGCGTTACCGTTGGCTCGGAGAACAGGAACGAAGTAGCCGGCGGCCTCGTCCTTTCGCGTTTTTTTTTTTAGAGCAGGAACGAAGGAGCCGGCGGCTTCCTTCTTTCGCCTTTTCTTTCTTTTTTTTTTGTTGGTGTTTTGTGCGTTTTGATCAGCCAACCACAGCCCGCGCCTTTCGTATTTGCTCAGCCAACCACAGCTCGCGCCTTTCGTACATCTCTGCGGCCCTCGCAGGTAGCCCGGGCACCCGGGTAGCCACCATTGCGACAGATCGCGAGCGCTTTGTTGGCGGAGTCCACTTCCATAGTTGTCGCATACCACCGCGTTCCTCTTTTGCCTGTGTGCTGTGTGAGCTGTGCAAAGGCGCTGCGGACTGCTTGAATTTTCGACTTCTCGTGTAGCAATTGCCAGCATCAAGAAGCACAAGAACCTTGACTTTGCGATGAAGTTGAAAGCCATACAGCGTGTTGAGGCGGGCAAAAAAAGTTCGGCGGTGGCGGACGACATCAGGATACCACGGAGAACGCTGAGCACCTTGTTGAAGAACAAGGCAGATATCAAGGCAAAGGCGGCAGAGCAGTGAATGTCGAGAGCCTGTCGTGTGCGCGCTCATGCCCACGGGAAAGTAGAACAGGCACTCTCTGCCTGCTTCTTGAACAGGCACTCTATGCATGGGCACCGAACTGAAGGTTGACCTGCTTAATGCCATTCAAATGATGACGGGCACCTGGCAAGACATGAAGACGGACACTGTGGCCAACTGCTTCCGAAAACATAGCGTAGGGTTGCGCGAAAGAACAAGGACGAAGGTAAGTGGACAGGACGGCCGCAAAACTTCAACTGAATAAACGGAAGGCCAAAGCCGTTAAAAAGTTTGAATCAACATCTGCCTGACACGTGCCTAAAAAACCGAACAAATATAAGAACCAATAAAAGCGGAAAACTAAGAGCAACAAAATTTGAAACCTTATCTAAGGTCCACCGCGCAAACGCCAACCTGCAAACATGTGGCTTTTCAAAACGAAGCAGGTGTGAGTACCGAACATTTTTTTGAACTTTTCAACTTCTACTTGAACTCCACCGCCATATGCCATGACAATAATTACTATGTTCAAAAGAAAGGAATTTGTATAGGGTCTTTGGTTGCACCGGTGCTCAGTGACATCTATCTTGCCTCTGTTGACCGCAGACTTGGTGCTTCTGTGTCATCGCAAGGCATAGTTAGAATACTAAGATATGTCGACGATTATTTAGTGCTCGTCACCGCCCAGAACGATAAGGTTTTTGAAACAAGGTTTCAGCTATTATAGCTGAGTTCCGGCTGGCTTCCGATGGTCTGACATTTACTCACGAGAAGCCGGCTAATGGCAGCCTACAATTCTTAGACTTGCGTCTATTCTTTACTAACAACCACGTGTGTTGGATGTACAAACCAAGAACTACCAAGGCCTTACTGTCGTATGAAAGTGCCCATTCTAAGATAACAAAACGAGCAATTGTGTCCTTGTGTTGTCGGTCCGCTCTGGAAAAATCATGCCACCATAAGATAAAAGAAAGCTTAGCGCTCCAGGAGGCACGCTTGGTCAAGGCGGGATACCCTTCAACTGTGATTTTAAGCTCTTGTGAACGGCTGCTGCAGAGCAAGAAGGGCAGTAGTAAACGTAACGAGAATGTGACTGAAAGTAGACGAGTGCACGTAATGCCCTACATACATCGCGTGTCGCATAATATGAAAAAGGTAGCCAACCGTTATGGGGTAAAAACGGTTTTTTCGGCTCCGTGCAAGTTGGCAAAAGTTTGTTCCATGATGCACAAAGGTTTGCGCGTGCCGTGTAGTAAGCGGCATGTTGATCCCGCTGTAGAGTGCGTAACAGGTGTGGTATACAAAATCCCCCTGTCCTGTGGCCAGTGCTACATTGGACAGACGGGACGCTGCTTCAATGAGAGGGCGCGAGAGCACAATCTAGCTGTGCGCTCCCATACCGGAGGCCATCTCGATTTACACTGTAGGAGATGTGGTTGTTCGCCGAAACTAAAGGAGACCCGAATACTGTACAAGTCTAATGACAAGATGGAAAGAGAATTAATAGAGGCCTTCTTCATTACGCTAAGCGACAATTGCGTTAGCATGCCTTCACTGACATTGCTCCCGAAGGAGCAGCAATTTTTAGATGGTTTTACGTAATGAGACGTTCATTTGTGTTTTATTTTCTTGTTTGCTACTTCCGCGCATGTTATTGATCATACTGTACCCGCATATCACTATCACCACATGTTTGCAGGTTGGCGTTTGCGCGGTGGACCTTAGATAAGGTTTCAAATTTTGTTGATCTTAGTTTTCCGCTTTTATTGGTTCTTATATTTGTTCGGTTTTTTAGGCACGTGTCAGGCAGATGTTGATTCAAACTTTTTAACGGCTTTGGCCTTCCGTTTATTCAGTTGAAGTTTTGCGCCCGTCCTGTCCACTTACCTTCGTCCTTGTTCTTTCGCGCAACCCTACGCTATGTGTTCACCTGTGCACCAACTAGCCCAAATGAGAGCTTTACTGCTTCCGAAAGGCAGGCTTCATGATGGCGGAACTTGCGGAAACCGGTGAAGACTGCGACGACGAGCGCCTAGACGACGCATTTCGCGAGTTGTCGTCCCTCTTCATGGCTGCCGTACCACCCGAAGTGTCTGCGGACGATTTCATGGAAGCGGACTTCAATGTTCAGGCTGTTGAGAGCCTCGCTGACGAGGACATTGTAGCTGCGCTCGCAAAGGCCCAGGATGCCCAGGCCGACAGCTCAAGTGGCGACGAAGATCGTCCGGATGAGGCGGTGGCTGCACGCGTGTACTCCGCCGCTGAAGTGGCGGCAGCGTTCAGCTTGATTCGCCATTGTTGCGGCGACATGAAGGGATCCGAGCGGTCGCACCTGGACAGCCTCGATAAGATCGAGACCAGCGTCTTCAACTTCATTTCGAAGACAAAGAAGCAGGCCAAGATAAGCGATTTTTTTTTCACGCAAATTAAACGTTCTGTTGCATCGTGTGTGCGGAATTAATTGCCATTCTTGAATGCGCCGATTGTAGGTGATCGTCCGCGACTGGTATGTCTCGGGACCTGTATTTTTTATATCGAATTTTTCATACATCGAACTAATTTGCGATCCCCTTCGAGTTCGATATATCCGTGTTAGACTGTATATCCACTTGCCAGAGCTTTGCAGCACGGGAGCCTTCCGCCTCGTCCGACACAACACGCATTGTGGAGTTGGCTTTGTCGACCAGAATCTTGTACACTTCCTTGTGGCGCCTCTGCAAATGACGCTCCAGGTTTCTACCGTGGTCGCCCGACACAGCGTGCTGGCAGTCCTCAATCTGGCATATCGATTTCTTTGAGATGCTGTCATACTTGAAATACCATCAAACGTGATTTGATCTGTCGCGTCCCATCTGAACTGGTTGTAAACCTCGGTAACGAAGCTTTGTACCAGCAGAAAACGGAACAGTAAGCACTTGTATTGGTACTCATGCACCTAGCGCAGGTTCTGTACGACAGATTCAAGTCAAGCTTATTAAATTGTTCAGTTGAGTTACATGGTTAGCATATTACAGCAGGTGGTCCCAAAGTTTCAGAGAAGCTAACAGGAGGCTCTCCTGTGGCTACATGAATGGAATAATTACAAAAAATACAACGAAAGTATACAGACGTGTGACCAGTAATTAAAAAGCTTGATTAACAATAACAATATAAGATCAATGCATAACATAATTGTAATACTCACTATTAAAAAAATGACATGGAAATAATCAAAAGCAAGTGATAAAACAGGAGTAACAAAAAGCAAGATTAATGAACCGCACAATATGACAAATGCAACTCGTTTCATAATCAGTGGTATCAGTTATACAAAAGCAAATGTTAACTACAAAAATAGCAAAAAAATGTTGAGAGCTATTAACAGTGAATTACACAATTGAGATGAGTTGATTAATTCCTGAACGAAATATTTCTTGCTGTGCGAGGTGAAAATATGAATGTTGTGCGATGATATTAATTCGAAGGCGATGAATTCCAAATAGCTATGCTAGTACATAGGGTTGAGAACTTGCCGTAGTTTGTCCTTACGGCCAGCAAAAGAAGATTGTTGCACTGGCGAAACCGGATAATATTGCTATTAGTAAAGTGATGATGATCAATACATGGAATGAAAATTTAATGCGTGATGAGCCTATACACGACTATGCACAGTCTGTGACAGAATAATTGTCTTAATGGGAGTATTTTAAGCTTAGGAAATGAGCGACAGGACAAATAAAATGGGCTAAAAGTCATTAGTCTAACTGCTTGATTCTTAAATCTCTGCAAGCGTTCGATGTGCGTGAAATATGTGTTGGCCCAAGATCTTGCACAATACGAAATATGGCTATCAATATAGGGAAAGTACAAAGAATGTATGATGTGAGGCGTAAAATAAGTTCGTGTCTTTATGATAACGTGGATTCCAAGTGCAGTCTTTTTAACGAGTGATGTCGCATGTTTGTGAAATCTTAGTTCAATGTCTAAGATGATGCCGAGAAACCGTGCTTCACTGGAAATGTTTATGATGTAATTATGAATCTAAAAGGAAAGTGGCATGTCAAGTAAAACTCGCGGGGAATTGAACACCATAAAGACTGTTTTAGTAGCATATATTTGCAACTGATTGTCTTGGCACCATAAAGATATGTTATGTAAATCTGTGTTAAAGCATAGAAACTGATGTAGATGATGTAAAGGTGGTTATGTCGTCAGCGTATAGTATGCACCTGGTCCTAGTAAGAATGGTAGGCAGGTCATTAATAAACATCAAAAATAAGAGTGTGCCTAAAATTGATCCCTGTGGCACACCTGCTTTAATTAACTTGGGCGGTGAGAGATGGCCGTTAATGTGTACAATTTGAGAATGGTTATGGAAGTTGCTTTTAATAAAGTTTAATGGAGGACCAGACATGCCAAATGATTAGAGTTTATCAAGTAGTACGCGATGATTTATGGGGCCGGTAGCCTTTGTCAAATCGATAAATACAGATCCCACAAGTAGCCATGCAATTGTAATAGCGCAAAAGCAGGACAAAGACAAAAGGTACATGAAGACGAGCACTAACTTCCAACTGGGTTTATTTTCTTTTTTTTTTCATTTAATTTATTTACCCTAAGGGCCCGAAGTGGGCGTTACATAGGGGGGTGTTACAATTCATATGAACATCCAAAAAGTGTAAATAGAAAACAAAAACAAAAGAATAGAAGAACATCCTGAAGAGAAAATTTGCTAGTAGTACGCTGCTTCTCGACTTACATCATCGCACAGCATTTTCTACGTTATACAAAAAATAAACTTACATCATATGTAAACAAATACAAAAGAACAAAAGAAAATCCTGAAGAGAAAGTTTGCTAGTAGTACGCTTCTTCTCGTCTTACATCATCGCACAGCATTTCCTACGTTATACAAGAAATAAACTTACATCATATGACCTGCATATTCAGGCATCGTAACAATATCGTAACAATTGTGCATAACACGAAAATATATAGGTGGCACAACCATGTGACAAAAGATGAGCAAGGCAAAAAATTCAAACACCAAAGACATACAAAAAGAAACCAAAAAAAACATCAAGGAAAAGAAAAAAAAATACACAAAAAAACTATCACTAGTTGCTCGCGCCGACACTTTCGAGAAACCTTAATTCCTTCTCTGAGAGAGACAAGGAAGGCTTTCTCACGCATGAGTCGTGCTCACGTGCCATCTGCGCAGCCTCGACGATAATTCGGGTGCGGTCATCTCTGTGTTTATACAGCGTCACTGTGTCCTCGAAAAGAGGTGCACAGTTGCACGCAGTACAATGCCGTGCAAGAAACCCATCTTTCCCGTTTCTAACATTGTTAGCATGTTCCCTTAGTCGGTCGTTTAGACACCTTCCGGTCTGTCCAACATAACATGCACCACAGGAAAGGGGAACCCTGTATACAACTTCCCGCAAGCATTGCACATACCTAGTCCTATGTTTAATGTTACATTCAGCAGATGACTGCTTCTTGAGGGGACTTGTTGTTTTAGCGAGACTTATTAATTTGAACGGTGCAGAAAACAGCACTCGAACGCCTGCTCGTTCCCCGATTTTCTTGAGCCTGTGAGATATACGGTGTTTGTACGGAACAACGGCTATCTTTTCACGCTCTTTTGCCGTGTTGCCCGGAGCTTGTCCTTTCTTCTGCTCTGCCTTACTAGTCCGGAAGATGGACTCTGCGACAGACGCGATGAACGCCTCTGGAAATCCTGAAGCCATAAGTCGGGACACTTGAGCTTTGAAACTCTCATAAATACTGTGGTGGCACGACCTGTTCAAAGCATTCACAAGGCAGGTACAAACACCGTATATCTCACAGACTCAAGAAAATCGGGAAACGAGCCGGCGTTCGAGTGCTGTTTTTTGCATCGTTCAAATTAATAAGTCTCGCTAAAACAACAAGTCCCGCAACAAGTCGTTGCGTATGATGACAAGGCCACCGTTGATAAGGCTGCCTTAAAACCGAATAAGGCTAGTTTCTGAAACGCACTGTGACCTTTTCTCGTTTTTACCTTCCTTATGAAAGGGCCTCAAGATAAGTTTGGTTTGGGCCTTAGACTGCACCTCATTGCAGAAAAGTATATGAAGGCCCCCTTCATGAACTGTTCTATTGAAGGGACGTAGGAAAATTGAGACTATCTGCATCTATAGCCGTTACTGTCACTGTGCAAAGAAAATAGGCACTGATGACTGATCCTAACACAAGACGTCCATCATACGAGGAGTACATAGTTCGTTCTGCACAGGCATGGTTAAATTTTGCAGCCTAATGAACTGTCAACAGATTCACTTAGGAAAGTGAAATCTGCAATTGTCATGCCCAGAGGACCACAAGGGACATGCTTTATACACCTCATAGTCGCGCAAGCATAAAGCTAGCTTCCTTATCAACTTACTGCTGAAATTGGTTTGTGGGCTGACATGCTTGCCTAGTTTGTATGTGGCATGTGGACTAATTGGGCCTGCTCATAAACACCAGTCATGTTGCTCAGAGCCGCAATGGATTTATCGTAACTGCCACGATTCATTACTGACAGCATCCTCAATAGGAGGTGAAAGAGACTCCCGCCTTACCACTTTTGCACAAAGTTACAAAAACAGAGTAGCAGCAGTGAGTACACCATGTGCACAGAGGGTGTATCAAACATGGTAGCCATGATGCACCTCCTGTAATTACTGCTACCGCATGTCACTACATCTGTTATTGAGAACCCAGACAGCATCAATGATATGTGTTTCCTCCTTCTTTTTGTTATACACAGCCAATATATATGCAAACGTAGGTATATCTACGGGGGGGATCTGTGGTGCGGCCTGCCTATGCAACGTTTCGCGCCCAATTGCGCGCCAGCATTGCAGAGGAGGCTGCCACTGAGCAAGGGCTCTATAACATTAAAGCTGTCATGCTTGTTCTGCCTGTCCTGATCTTGTTCTGCCTGGCCTGAAATTGGCATCATCAGTAACGCAAAACGGGCAAGAACCAGTAAACGTTTTATGGGCCGATCAAATGCTCTTCCTGTTTCAGGAAATTTATTTGCTTTCTTCGAAAACAAAAAGCATTGCCGCTGCTCCATATCCAAGCTGCTGTGAGTTGATGAGTGTGCAGAATTGTTGAGTGTTTTAGTTGGGCCGAGCCAAACTAAAACACTCAGGGAGCTTGCAGTGATCACGGCGGCTTGCAACAGGGCAATAAATAAGGCAGTGGACTCGAGTACATTGACAAGCTGATTTCATGCTTGCCCCGAAACTTGATCAACCGGACCAGGGAGATGGTTAGGGTCCATGGTTTTCTGGACTAAGAAGACTGCCCACCTTCAAAGGCTTGTGCCTGCTTCTAATTTTTGTTAATTTCTCTCTTTCCCTCTCTCTCAGCAAGGATGAGTTCGCAGAGAGTTGTATACGTGCACGAAGAGGTCATTATCGTTGTACGGAGGCCAATATAGTTATACTACACCTGGAAATATTTATTATACGCATATGAATCAATATCGCCAGTTGCTATAAGTAGCCACTGCCAGTGTGATTGGCGGGCAGCTTTCTTAAACTATGTTCATAAGAGACACTTCCCAGCTATTTCAAAAAATGTTTAAGTATTGTTCAACATAATAGTGCACCGTTTAGTGTGCACATGTCATTTTAGCCGTGAGTTTTCGCAGATTTGTGACATCGTGTAAAATGCAGGTGATTTTATGGCACACCAAAACTTTCTGACAAATAGCGAACAACCAATGGCCAACAATACGCCATATTGAAAATAATTTATTCTCATATTTTTTGCATAGTCGTGCATAAGTGGTCATTGCATGATTGTTAATTTTGCGGCATTTGTCACGTCGCGTTACGAGCAGGTACTATTGTCGTGACCCGGAAAATTTCGACCAGTCATAAAAAAGCTATCGACCTGTATGGAAGAAAGCAATGCGAGGTAGTTTAACATTATAATCGCCACGTGTTTTCAAAATAATGAGAGCTTACACTGTCCAGTTCCCCTCTTTTCCCTCCGCCTCCCCGGCCCAAGCTGTCAAAAGTAGGAGGGCCAAAAAAAGACGAGTTCGTAGTCATTCATAACCTTATCCATGCAACCCGCTCAATTAGGTTTTCTTAAATATAAATCATCTGAACTTCCTTGAAACATTCCAGGGCTCTTACAGTAAAGCATTGGCACTCGGCTTATAAAGGCTTCTGTGAATCACTTTGCTTTTAAAAAGTGACAATTTAAAATATTAGAAGCATACCGATTTTTTCATACTAATTCTCTTTACAGCACTGAACTTAGACTGTAAAGTTTGCAGATGGAATGCTCAGGTGAAAAACAGAATAAGTATGGTGTTCCCTGGGGATGCATTTTGGGATTTTTCTGCTTATAATTTTCACCGACGAGATTGCAAGCATTGATAACAATGCTAAATTTATAATCCGTGCAGATGGTAGCTGCATATCTTTTGTGGGGAATTTAAATACAAACTTAGTAGTAAAAAAAGCTAAGGCTCTGATTGGTAGAATTTGTGTTAATCAAAAGTTATGGTGCTGAAACTAAGGTGGTATTGTTTCGTCTTGAGTTGACTTGTGCAGTGCAAAATACAACTCGGACTGCACAGAAGCACACATGGTGTCACTAATCCCGCTAATCGGGTTGGCAATCGCCGGGCGGATTCCCAGGGCAGACGTATTGGCCCCCCGAAATGCACCATGAAAGCGCAGACTCACCAAAGCTTTCCTCAACCGGATTCACTCGGACTCAAACTCACCAGCATGTTACTCACACGGGCTCACTCAAACTCAGACTCACGGCCTGATTTGAGTCTGAGTGGGCCTGAGTGAGTCGACTCATGAGTCCTTTTGGTGCGCCAGTGAACGCCGGTTGTGGTCCAAAGACCGAGTCAGGGCCGAGAGTTGATAACACAACGAAATATGTTCTCAGTTAAGGCAGTACAACATCAAAACACATGCACACTCGGCTGGTACCAGTTACAACTTCACAATATAACTCAGATGGTGTTAACACAATGGGAACTAAACAAACAGATCACACGCCAGAAATGCACTCTCATGCATTACAACTAATCAAGAACAGTTAAAGTCCTGAATATACAACGGCGTATCCAGTCCACAATTCTTGGACGGTACTTGAATGATTCTCTTCTAGGAAACACTCACACCAACTCCAGTGGTGTCTGTTGTTATCCCTTCCGTCGACGTAACTTTTCACGGCTCACACGACGTCGTCATTCGATTCTTCCAGATCGATGATCGACTGACCGCACACCGTCATAAACACGTCTTCTTTGGCTGACGGAGCCACACTCGGCTTACTTCACCATATCCGGGCCGACTGACTCACTCACTCCTGACTCCTGACTGATCGTCGTCGCACACTTTTATATCCTCTCCCCAGGATTCTAGAAGCGTCGGGAGTGTTCTCCGGCGTGTAGCACAGCCAAAGCTAGGGAAAGGGTGAGAGCTTTCTCGTAGGTTCGAATCGCGGCGGCGTCGCTCAGTGATGCGTCACCCCTTCCCTCTAGAAACTTCCAGGCTTTCGATCTGAGACTGCTAGTGGGCGAGGAGGATGCGGCGCATCGGCGTCTTTTGATGCTTGTTTTTTTTGTCGTTCGCGCTTCTTGGGCAAGCGGCTCGCGCCGTTTTATCTCGCTGCTGTTTGAAAGCGCCCGCGCTCGTTTGTGACACGTGGACAGCGCATGATTCTCATTGAGGATCCATGGCATACATCATAAACACGAAGATGTACGCGTTTATGTAGTCTACCAGAGCCCTCTCCCATTCGAAGATACTTATATCAGGCAAACTTGAAAGTATGTCATTGTGAGATTATGAGAGCACCAGAGAAAATACGAAAATAATTATCCATTGTCACACCTGGTAGCACATGCACGAAGCATCAGTGCAAGCCACTGTTTATGATGCAGTGATAGGCAGACACAGAGACATGAACAAAAAAGTCATCATAGAGATCTACCACATTAACAAAAACAGTACAAAGTGCACCAGTCAACCGTCTCCTTAAGCGATAAGGAGATCGAGTTCCTCTTAATCATGCACAAGCCACATTGGGGAACCTTTTGTGTTCTCTCTTTTTACTTGTTAATCAATTTCCCTTGCATTTATATAGTATGCAATAAGCTCAGTTGTGAGTCAGCATGTGCGTGTGCACTTCTTTGCAGTCCGAGCTGCATTTTGCACTGTACAAGTCAGTTCAAGATGAATCAAGACCAACTAGCCCGGCTGTCAATTCAGGTATTGTTTCGACCTTACAGAACACGTCTTGGGTTGAACACTTGAACCATATGATAGGTACTCTCTCCCAAAAAGCTTTGTATTCTACATAGAAATCTTAGGGACCGTCTACCGTGCTTCATCGCTTTTTTGTTTTGTATCGCAATACAAAGCGTACCGTCAGAAGTGTCCAACCTTGCAGTGGTTTCTTTGAGTAGAAATGAAAATGAAAGTCAGTAGAAATTTTTTTAACAGAATTTTTCTATCTGCGTTTGGTCTTCTTCTATTAGTGTAGGGATGCCCCCAACACTGATTGGTGGATGCGATGATAATTGTAGTGCCGGTGAAAGTCGAAAACTGGCACCACATGCAGTTTTTGTGGGCTTCATTACGTTTTAATAATAAAGCAAATACCGTAGTGGTCGTTTAAAGTATGCAAACTCAAATAAAGTGTTATTACCACAGTCTCTCCAGCTTTGTTTAGTCAGCCTGAAAAAGCACTTCAGTCGAGCAGAAATGTTGCTCTGTTCCAGCAACACTGGTATGCCGGCATTGTGAAACGAACTGTAGTGGTCCCACTCATGCCAAATGTGCAACTGGAATGAACATGAGACTTGCTTCACAGAAGAACAGAAGGCCCCTGCTGTTTTTCAGTTATGTTTAGGTGTCCCGTGTTGCATATGCAACATGACAGCCAGCACTGACGCCTTGGTGAAGTGGAACCTGAAGGCAAAATCTTCTTCAATGTAGAACCTTTGTGAATACTGGCATGCAATTTACGTATGAGGACTCACAGGCGTGGTTCGAAATTCCCTCAAGTCAGTCGCGCTGCTCTTTGTCCTGTAAAGCTCTCATTTGGGCTAGTTGGTGCACAGGTGAAGGAACACATAGTGTAGGGTTGCGCAAAAGAACAAGGACGAAGGGAAGTGGACAGGACGGGCGCAAACCGTCCTAGACGGTTTTTCTTTTTCTTGTGAGCGGCACCGGACGCCATGCTCACGTGGTTCGCGTTTCTCCGCCGTAGGCAGGCATGCGAACGCATCGCCACCGGGTGCCTCTTTGAATGCGTGAGAAAAGAAAGCATACATTACTCTCTGACGCATAGGAGAGCTGTCAAAAGTGCATAAAATACAATTTTAAGTTATACATATTTGTTTTCAACAAAATAAGCCTACCTACGAGAGTTTTTTGCTCCTACCGATAGATTGAACCACATTGCTGTTGGGTGCATACATTCACGACCTTCAGAGCCAAATTAAAAATATGATTATTTTTTATTGGACAAAGCATGCTCGTTACCGCCGATGTGACAATCTTCTCATTTTCACAATAACAAAAAAATACAGTCCCTTTAAGGGTGGCCTACATCCATAGGTCGTCAAAAAATGTGGAGCTCACTCAGACTCACTCATGGAATATATTTTGCCCTTAGGGCTCAGTCGGACTCAGACTCACTAAAGTTTTCATCAGCTGGACTCACTCGGACTCAAACTCGCCAAAATACTACTCACTTGGACTCACTCACACTCAAACTCGCGGCTTGATCTGAGCCTGAGTGAGTCTGAATGAGTCGACTCATGAGTTCGTTTGCATATAATTAGCTTTTTCGGCCCTGGTGTCAATGTTCTTTAACACCAATATCTTGTATAATCGGTGCTCTATTTGATGCCTTGTGATATCGTACCTTCAAGTGCGAGTTATCAGTGGTTGCAATCCAGTAACATTATTTTTATTGAAAGAGATGACTCGCACGAGATAATTTTTATCAAAAAGTTCCTGTGAAAAAAAAATTGCGGGGGGTGGGGATCAAAACTTACGCCTCTGATCAATAAATAGTGAACTGGCGTATCAACGCCAGTGCACTGGAGTATGTGTGAGTAGGCGTAATTAGATGTGATCATAAACGTGATCTGACTTAAGGCTGAAGATGAGTAGATAGGCCATAGGTTGGCAATAAAAGGTGGAGTTCACTCGGACTCAGTCAAGAAATATATTTTGCCCTTAGGGCTTACACGGACTAAGACTCACCAAAGCTTTCCTCAACCGGATTCACTCGGACTCAAACTCACCAGCATGTTACTCACACGGGCTCACTCAAACTCAGACTCACGGCCTGATTTGAGTCTGAGTGGGCCTGAGTGAGTCGACTCATGAGTGAGTTTGCCATGCGTAAAGTGCATCGCACACGGGAAACTACAGACGAAAAAGAAGAAGCAAACAAGACTAGTGTTGTTTGCTTCTTGTCTTTTGTCCATCGTTTCCCGTGCGCGATGCACTTTACGCATGATGAAGATGTACCAACTCGCTCAAGTTTCTATATTATTGCAGTGAGTTTGCCGCCCTATGCCCACATCTGTCAACGTACTTTTTTATAATCGACAATTTTTTACTAATTTTAAACATATTGTTTTTGTGCATAATTATTGACCACCAATGAAATCACGCATTGCTTCAAAAGTGTGTGATTGGTGTAATAGCTATAGCACCATGCCTCTTTCACAACAGTGAACGTTTTATAAAACACAGTATCATTCAGGTTAATCCCATGTACAGGTATACAATTTGTACGGGAAATAAAACTCCACATTGAATCGGTTTTTCATCTGAGCATTGCACCAGCAAATATACACTGATTTTTCAATTTTGCAAATAGAAGTACGATGATTATAAAGAATGTGCCACACCTCTAATACCACGAATTCTCTTTTTTTTTTAAAGAAAGTGTGTTGTTGAAAAGGTAACAATAATAATAATATACTAATAACAATGCGCTAGAAACACTATTTGGACTTGGAGCAAACAAGGCAAGAAATGATATACGGAAAGCTGAAAAAAATGCTGATATACGGAAAGCTGAAAGCAAAAAGAGACAAGCACTGGCGCACTGGCTGTTTTGCGCTGAACTTCTCTTCTTAAATTCTTCTTGCAGGCTGGCGAAAAAGTTTTTTGCGCCTCTTTTAAGAAAAAAACGGATAAACATCACCCATCGCACGCAAACATTAAGCTGTCTATTGTGCATTTCAGAAGGCTTGCCGATTTTTCTGACCAGATTCTGGTTTGGCGCGCCTTCATTTAAATTTCGTCACTTCCCTGTCACGTGTTGTTCCGGTGTTTGGCCGTGCTTCATGTGCACCAGGCGCGATCAGTTTCGATTTCGCCCTTGAAATTCAATGATGAATATCTCGAACTGCATGCAACTTTCGTGATTTCTAGAAAATGGGTATGCCGTAAATTATCATGCACTACAACTTCCTAATATAAACAACTGTGCTCAAGTCAATAATTTAAAGTGAATTAACAAGTTCTTGTTAATTAATCGTGTCAACATAATTTTAGCTGCGTGGAAGTATTTCCGCCTCGACATAGAGTTCATGTGCGAAAACGACAGGAGCCTGACTGTCATGGAACTTTTATAAAAAGTTTGTATTGCCTAAAAAAACACCCTGTGTATATATACACACTTGTGGCCGGCAGAGGGAGGGAGGCTTGCCCCCTCCCCACTCGCAAACAAGTTGATACGCCACTGTATGCAAAATAATTTTTGAAATGAGAACACTCCTCTGTGGTGACAGTTCTAGAATTGGTCAAATGCCTCGTGCTTTTTATCACTAATTATAAATACATGGAATACAAAGTACATAAACAGCCCCTTGACTGTTGGAGTAATCTGGTCATGATTTTGAATGTTGCAGGGTGGGAATGGGTGAGCATAGACGAAGCTGAACGGACTCCTCTGGACGAGTCACTGAGTGACCACAGTCTCCCTGACAGGTACAACCTCTGCATCACTGGTGAGGTGAGTCATAGCCTCATGCAGCTTCTTCGTCAGCATTTGTAGCTTCTTTTTTATTATCAAGTCCTTTTAAAGCATTTTCTGAAATGCTCTTTGCTACCTGCATCCATGTTCGTGGACATGACTTCTTAAAGGGGTCGTGAAAAGAAAATGAAGGTGCCCGGTTTTAATTTAACTTGTTCATAAGCATCAGGCATGCCGATTCCTAAATATTCAATTTATATTTAATAACGGCCATTTAAATCCTAGAATTCTCGTGCTCCTAAAATGACAATGCGGCACCGCCGGACGCCATAGGCACTAATCAGGTGACGTCATCTAAAGACATTTGAAATCGTAAACATATCGTTAACCTTTGCTTGCTGTAAAATAATATTTATATGAAAGCTAGGAAGTAATAAAATAATACAGCAATATTTTAGCTCACAGTAGTGCTCAAAGTCCAAAAGCTGACTGCATTCTAACCCCTTTGGAGGAATATGAGATGTGTCTGAATGGAACCTGCAACAGCTTCTAGCAGTTTCTGACAGATGGCGCGCTCGTCTGGGCCACTTTAGAGTCACTGGAAAATTTCAGAGTACCGCAAAGGTAGGCTGCACGCGGGCAACATTGGGCGGCGGCGACCATTTCCCTTCCGGACCGTCCGGCGCGTTGGTAGCGTGTGTTGAGAAGGGACCGATCTTTTCGCCTCGATGCCATGTTACGCTCGGCGTAACTGGAATATGTGTTTGTGTGTTTCTTCAAAAGGATATCAGAAGTGATTTCAAGTCATCGACAGTCATGAATCGACTGCGCGGTAAGCGGTGTAGCTAATGAAACGTGCGGCGAATGTTGCCATGTGCTCGCGAACTCTCTTCGTGGCTTCATTGGTCTCTTTTTGTTTCACGGCCGGGTGTGTTCGCAAGGTCCGGAGCTGTAGACATAGTTGCATTAGCATAATGACCGTGTGAGATGCCATTTACTTCGACACTTGGTGAATGCTGACTGCTTGCTCTAGCTTTGCAATCGATGTTCAGGTTCACTTCATAGCGCATTCGAGAACATTATCGAACATCGAGAACATTCAGCATTGCGTCCTTCGACTGATCGCTGACGCACACCTTACTTGCGCACCATGCTAGCTGTTCAGCTAGGTGTTATCTGTAATAGAAGTGGTGTGTGTACGGTAAGTGGAAGTTGTGCGTGAAGTATTTGTCTCGGTTCGGAACGCCAGCAGCCGAACGCACGGGCGAATCGGCGTGCGGTAGGTAAGGTGCACCTTATTTTGCGAATACGTTGTCATTTCCTAACAGATACGTAGAAAATAGGCCATCAAAAATGATTGACGTCACTACTTAGTTGTTTCATTTCCTATTTTTTGTCTCCTTAATATTCCCAACATTGCAGTGCATTTGCAAACATTTTGCTGTGTTCCGACAAAGTTTTTTCTTTTTTTTTTGGCGTTGCCAGCGCGTAAACAGCTAGGGTTCGGTTTCTGCACTGCTTTTAATTTGAACATTTTTTTTTCGTGAGGCACTCTTGTTAAAACTTCCTCGGCACAGTGCTTTATGTTATTTTGATCAGAAATAGCACATACCGAAAATTTTTAACGTGCATGCTACTACAACACAGTATGTATATAGATCTAGGGCTCGCATGAAATCGATTCCCTCAATGCGTGGTAGGATAAGCCGATTTGTTTTTGTTTGTTTGGTTTTTTTTTTTTTTTTTTTTTTTTTTTGCTGTGGCCATTTCTCACCCACTAAACAGTATTGTAAGTGCACGCTCGGCGCAATGCAGCGTTAGTCACTTTTTTTTTTGAAAAAAATACGCTTAATAACATTGCCGTATACCAAGTTTATCAACAGAGTTCCACGCATCAGTTTCGCGCAGTGGCAAATGATCATGCGACAATTGCCTTCAAGGTATACAGTAAACAGTTATTATTTTAATAGGTCTTCGATTTCGCTCTCGTGCGTGACACGCTTGTAACTCGAAATGCATGCACAATCTGTTCAACAGATCGAGATATAAACAGCCGAGCAAATAGAAAGGTATGTAGTATGTAGTTTTCAATATCGCTGAATATAGCGAACCGAAAAGGTGAAGTATGCTGTTGCATGAGAGCTTTTCCAGCAAAGTTTGTGTACTTCACTGCAGAAAGGAGTGTTCTTCGAGGGGGGCGAATTCATTCCGCGGCCAACTATGCAGCCACGTACAACGATGCTCTTTGACGTTAATGTTTCCCACACGGAATGGAAAAATATACGAAATTCCCGGAGTAGCTCACGAGCAACGTTCGGTTACTAGTGAGCTAATCTCTGGCACCTGCATGACGCGTTTAAAAAAGCGACGAAGTACTTCTAGGGACCGTTGTACTGCTAAATGTCCAGCCGCGCTCTGCATTCAACACGCCTGCACCCAAAGCGCTTGGAAGGAATATGGCGGCGAGAGGTCACGTGATGCGAGTAAGCCAATCACGTCGGCGGCGGCGCGCGGAAAACAGATGCGATACTCTGAAATTTTTCTAGTGACTCTAGGCCACTTTGGTGCAGGGTGATACATATGGGCAAATGCAGTGAATGTTCGTTTTGTAATTTTGTATAGGGAACCTAAACTCATGTTTACGGCGTGACGACAGTGCCGCGCTGCGGCTCTGAAGAGAAGCTCTGGCGAAACTGGGGGCAGGCGCAGCTGACTCAGCCTGTTTGTCGGCAGCGGGAACACGTGTGCGCGCGCGTTCCTCAGACGGTGTGGGGGACTAGGGTGCTGTGCCGACAGCTTGGCACACTGAACCGAGAGGCTTGCTCTGAGAAGCTGCATTTTCGCGGTGGCAGAAGCGACCCCGCAGAAGCGGAAGCAAGGTCCGAAGCATTGCTGTGTCGTGGCCTGCCACGACAGTGCACACAACACCAAGGCACGCGATTCACGTGTGAAACTATATCGGTTCCCGGGCGTGTCGCACGAGAAATAAAGGCGACAAGCGTGGATCACCACAGTAAGGAGAATCAAGTATGTCCTAGCTTTCCTCCTGTTTTGGCTGTCTCAGTTCATTTCTTTCGTTCTTTTCTACTACCTGAATCAATACGTAATGCGGCGCATGCACGCAACGACTACAGTAATGATTACTTGCTGTCTTCTCGCATTGTGAATGTCCAGTTACGGTTGTAAGTGAAACAACTTTGTGTTTAGATTCCCTGTATTCGTGAGACCTACCCGTCATTGTTGAACGTTCACACTCGCGTTATACCGTTAGCGTTGCACAGTTGGTTGAATTGAACTGAACTCGGTACATTGTCAAAAGTTCGGCGCCTGCAATTTACGCGTCGGGAAGGCTGCTTTAATCACGCCGGAACAGACGTCTGTACATTTTCAGCAAACTTGGACATCATTCTGCTGGTTTGCTTTGTTTTTTCACTTTATTAGGGCGATATGTATTAAATCCGCTAAATATAACTGGCACTTAATACATGTTTTCCAATTGCCACCTTGCAGTAGCCACCTTCTGACTTTGTGCGATTTTCTAGCCGCATTCGCGCAGCAGGTTTGATACGCCTGTCAAGTCGTATCCTCATAAAAAGAGAGTGCAAGCATGACGAAGAGCCGAAAAAATGAGGCGAGCAGTTCAACTTGCTTCACAGTGGTTAAAGCGCAGCTAGCTGCCTCGCATTTTGATTGGCAGGTGATGCTCCAGCGGCACGAATGACTTGACAATAACCTTCTCAGGAAAAAGTGCCATGGCCGTATAATTTCTTTTCTATGCATGCCGGAAACGTTTGTTCACGAAAGTACACGGCTGCTCCTGCAAGCATGCCATATCAAAACAACAATCATATGATTCGTAGTCCACACCGCAGAACATCGATAGCGTGTACGGATTCATTTCGGAGTGCATGTGGACCATTACGCATCTTTAAGATGACAGAATGAGACTTACCTCGAGGTATACGTCCTACACGGTGTAATCGCGACTGTGGAAATGCATTTTGCTTTGAGTCGGGCGTCGTTGTCATCGATCATCTGCTCTTCACCGTAAACGTGATTGATGCAAGCCTTTCTCCTTTTATCAAGTTCGCTTTTCGGAACTGCCTATCCAGCTTGAAGATCGTTTTGAAGCCGCACTGCAAGCGGTACATTGTGAGGCCCTGTGATGCAGGTTCTTTCTTTTTCTGTTTTCGACAGCTCTTTTTACGACGTGAGCGTCGGAGAGCTTTGTCAGGGACGAAGCCGTTGGTTTAAACACACACAAAAAAACTTTAATAAACCATTAGAGAGGGGAAAAAATCTACAAAACACTAAACACTGAACAAAAAGTTCACTACACACGGCAAAACTTTCTTAATCACAAACAAAGCACAAGTTCAAAGTTTTAAGTTAAGCGGTATAGTTCCGGCGCGGTTGAACAGCAGAGCGGGGAAGAATGTTAGTCTGGTCTCACCCACTAGCGCAGGCTTGGCTGGAGGACCGTAGAGTTGACGGGTCTGCCTGGGGTTGACGAGGGGACGGTCGATGCTCGTTGATGCATGGCGAAGCCAAGATTAGCCCGATGAGGCGGCTCGATGCAAGACTCGGGCCCGTAGCCCAACTGCCGTTGCTTTGCCTGCACCGGGATCAGCAGGCCTTGCTCTCGAACGGACGAACCGTTGAAGTTCGCCCTCCCTGGACGCCGTGGTCCGAAGGTTCCGGCCGGGTGAAGTCCTGAAGGCTCGGGTCCGTAACCCGACTGCCCGTCTTCAGCGCCTGGCTACTGTCTTGCTGTCCCGTTCACCTCGAACTGCCAACTCTCTTGTCTTTCAGGCTTTCCTCGACCTCAGGCACACTTGTTTCCTTTTGATTGGCGCTGAGGAACTGCGTGGTGATCATCCATTGGCTTCGGGTAGCTCCGTGTTTTTACCGCATTGGTTCTTGTTTACTTTTTATTTTCCTTCTTGCGCCCCGCGCTCTTACGCGCCACGGTCCTCGACGTCGTCACTTTTGTATAGGGAATCCCGCACGTGCCTTCAGTCTTCTTTTCCCGTCGCGCACTCTTCAAACATACACCTAACGCGCACCACTGTCATCACAATGGCCCCCTTTTCAAGAAGTTTTTCCGTTCGAAAAACTGTTGCTCGGTGCGCGAAACACATAAGCTATCACCTGTAAGCACTCTAAACACCACACACTTTGTTCTTTGGCACGTCTCACGTCGAAACAATGAGGAGCACAACACGTAGCACTAAACGACCAACGATCGAGCATTGACACTAAGCATAACGAAAAAATGGTGCAATAACAGTAGTATAACATCAATAGAACTCTATAACACAGACATAATCTTACAACAGGAACATACGGGGATAGTCACTGCAGTCTACTCATATAGTCGGCCCCAACGTTCTCAGATCCCTTAATATGTTCTATGCGAAAGGTGTATTCTTGCAGGGCTAAACTCCATCGCAGTACTCTGCTGTTGAGGTGCTTCGCCCGAGATAAATACTGCAGTGGTTGGTGATCTGTTTGAACTGTGAAAGATGTTCCATATAAGAATATGTGGAACTTCTCCACAGCCCAAACTAACGCGAGGCACTCCCGCTCGATGGCCGAGTAGTTCTGTTCTCGGGGAAGTAGTTGACGACTGGCGTATGATACTGGGTGCAAAACACCATCGTGTTCTTGCATAAGGACTGCACCGATGCAAGAATCGGAAGCGTCACTGCGGAGTATAAATCCACGTTTGAGATCCGGAGCCTTTAAAATGGGTCCAGACGCCATGGCATGTTTGAGTGTTTCGAACGCTTCCTCTCTTTGGCTATTCCAACAGATCTTGTTATTCTCCCTTTTCTTTGTCATTTCTGTCAGAGGCTGAGCCTTCTTTGCGTAGTGAGGTATTAGATCGCAATAGTATCCTGTCAAGCCGAGAAAAGAGCGCAGTTGTTACTTCGTAGCGGGTCGTGGGGCTTTTGCAATCTTTGCAATTGTATCCTCTAGCGGTTGAATTGTTCCATCTCCCAGTCGATGACCCAGGAAAACTATCGACGTCATTCCAACCTCCGACTTCTGGGGCTTGATTGTTAGTCCAGCCTCTCGGATCCTATTCAACAGGCTATGTAAGGTTTGGATATGTTCCTCCCAAGTTGTCGTAGCGACGAGAACATCATCGATATAATGAACGACGTTTGGCATGCCCTGAAGGAGACGTCTCATTAGCCGAGTAAACACTGCGGACGCTGTTTTGATACCGAACGGCATATAGAGGAAATGGTAATGTCCGGATTGAGTGGAGAATGCAGTTTTCAGCCGTGACTCTTTGTCCATGGGCACCTGCCAATAGCCTTTAGTAAGGTCAAACTTGGAAAAAAATTTTCTGGTGCCAATCTCAGTAAACAATATATCCGTTCTTGGAATGGGTTCTGCGTCAGAGATTAACACATCATTGATGCGACGAAAGTCAGTGCAGGCACGATAACTCTTATCTGGCTTCTTCACCAACACCAATGGCGAGTTGTATGGCGAGTCAGACTTTTCAATCACCCCGAGCCGCAGCATTTCTTCTACTTCTTTCTCGACTATCTCTTTCATTGCGAAAGGTAGCGGATATTGCTGAGTGTTGATGGGATCAGACGTCAGTTGGAGACGGCACTCTAACAAGTTTGTCTTTCCAGGCACTTCGGAAAAGACGTCTTTGTGGGTGGCTAGGAGCTCGAGAACTTCTAGCTGACTTTCCCGAAGGTTAGGACCAAGCTTGATTGCTTCGGTACCCAAGCCCTCTGTAGACATGAAAGTAGGCACAGGTGTGTCCGTCTCCTCCTCCTCCACTACAATGAAAGATGCTGACTGAGGGGATATTTGTTGAGGACGCTCTTCGTAGCGTTTTAGCATATTAATATGAAACAGCTTAGTCGTATGTCCCATGTCCAGCCAGTAGTCGAAGTTGCCTTTCTTTCCTGTGACCATGAAGGGCCCCTTCCAATGCATTAGCAGTTTGTTTTCCGTCGTGGGAAGTAGTATAAGAGCGCGGTCTCCAACCTTTAGCCGACGTATTCGACTTTCCCGGTCGTAGTATTTTTTTTTAGTTACTTTAGCTCGTGACAGGTTCTCTTGCGCCAACTGTGATGTTTTTTCCAGTCGATCTCTGAGATCCAAGACATATCCATATGTTGTCTTTACCTCTTCGCTTTGGTGGTCTCCGGTACATAACTCCTTCAACAGACTAAGAGGACCCCGAACATGTCTACCGTAGATCAGCTCGAAAGGCGAAAATCCCAGACTGGCTTGCGGGACTTCCCGATACGCAAACAAGAGGGGTGCTAATAACCGGTCCCATGACTTAGGTTCCTCTTGGCACAATTTACGTAACATTTGCTTCAGTGTGCCATTAAACCGCTCCACTAACCCATTACATATGGGGTGATAGGGAGTGGAGCTGAGATGCTTGATCGCCAACAAGTCATTGACTTCTCTCATTAGCTCTGATGTGAAGCATGATGCTTGATCGCACAGTACTTCACGTGGGAACCCAATTCTAGAAAACATCTCTATCAATCCCTCGGCTACTGTGGCCGAATCGATGGATGGCAGAGCTATCACATCGGGATATCTAGTGGCGAAGTCCACTAATGTCAATATATAGCGGTTACCCATATGTGATATTGGCTTTAAGGGACCGATGATATCCACTGCCACTCTTTCGAATGGTGTGTCTATCAACGGCATGCGACCGAGAGGTGCCTTGCCCACTTTGCTCTTGGGATATGTTCGCTGGCATGTGTCGCAAGAGCGCACGTATCTTCTCACTGCCTCTTGGACTCCCGGCCAATAAAAGGATTGTAGAACACGATCAATTGTTCTCTTTATTCCTTGGTGCCCCGACATCAAGGTTTCGTGCGCCAAAGTAAGCACTTGTCCACGCAATCTTTGTGGCACTACTACTTGTTGGATCATTTTACCAGAAGGTAGCCGGAAATAGCGGTATAGCACCCCCTTTTCTATTTGGAACGAGTAGGACTCTGATCTTCCTTGTAGTACTTGACCTACTTTGTTCCTGCAACAATCTAAGGTCTTGTCCTCCTTTTGGGCGGCGCCAAGATCCTTTCTGGTCATTTTCAAGGCGCATACATCGCTCTTGGAAGAGGCCAGTCGTTGCTCTCTGCTTTTTACACCGACAACCAAGGATTCTGGAAAACCGCCTTCTCCCTCTGTTTCTTTTCCACTTGCGATACATTTGGAGTTGGGTCTCCCCATACTTCTTTCTTCCCACTTCTGATCGGGGTCATGGACTTCTCGTGAACCTGGTACGTTTCCGACGATAATGTCATACAGAGGTTTTATCATGCATTTGACGATAGATGTACCAGAAAAATAAGGCGAATGAATCTCCACCTCTGCCTCAGGAACGGTGGTGCTGCTGCCATCGGCTAAGAACAGCGTAGTGGTAGTACCCGTCAGAGCTTCATCGGGTACCAAAGAACGACGCACCACCAGCGTGTTCCTACCCGTATCTCGCAATACTGAGACAGTCTGGCCGAAGATTCTACCCTGTAACACGGGCATCTGGTGGGTTGCGAACTTCGGGTGAATTTTCACCGCGCCAGCTAGGTCCTCCTGCTTATCCAGCGTATGGTTATGTTCCCTTGCGGACTCTTCTGGCGGACAAAAGGCATGAGGTCTTGTTGACTGGTCTGTTCTTCTTTGAGCAGGTCTTGTTATCATGCCCTGTCTTGTGGCAATATCCGCAAAAAGGTTGCTTGAGCTTCGATCGGCATTCCGACGCCCTGTGACCCATCTTGCCACATACAAAACAGTGCACTGAACTTCTCTCAGATGAACTTCCCATTTTTTCTGTGTTGTTCTTGCTCTCCGTTTTTTCACGGAATACTAGCAAGTTGGGTTGCCTCTGAGCTTCCAAAAAATTGTCGGAGGCCTCTGCCAGGTCCTCCAGCTTGCTGTAGGTCTTTTCACGCAAGAATAGCGCCAACCATTGATGACAGTTGCTTAATAACTGTTCCGTAACTATTAAGTTACGAAGAGCCGAATATTCCTTCTCGGTCTTGGACATTTCGACCCAACGATCAAAAAAACTCAGTAGCCTAGTTGCGTACTGCTTGCCCGTTTCACCGTCCTGTGGCTTGCTTTGTCGGAACTTTTCCCGGTAGCCTTCTGCCGTAAAACGGAAACGTTGAAGCAACGCCAACTTGGCTTTATCATAGTTGAGGGAATCCTCTGGTGACAGCCTTCCAAACACCTTTAAGGCTTCTCCGCTCAAGCATAAACTTAGAGCCGTGGCCCATTTGTCTCTAGGCCATTCTTGACCGGTGGCGACTCTCTCGAACCTCTTTAAGTAGCCGTCCAAGTCGTCCCGGTTTTCATTAAATCCCGGTATAAAATTGTGAGGATTCACAATGCATGGAACACTCGATCCCTGCGCTTGGTCACCCGTTCTTGTCTCTACACGGTTACCCTCAGCTTCGGCGACTTTGAGACGCAATAGCAAGTTCTGGTTCTCCATTTCCAGCTGCTCCTTCTTGGCACGTGTCTCCAGTTCGAGTTGTTTCTTCTTAGCTTCGCATTCCGCAGCCCGTTCCTCTCGCGCTTGTGCCTCCTTCTCATCGTACCAAGCTTTGAACTCCGCCCCTTCAATCCCCATACGTTCCGCTAACGCCATTAGCTCCCGCATGTTCATCATGATTTAAACCGCGTCCGAAACCCAAAATGAAAAACAAACGGCTTCGTCCTGTCGCTGCGGACGCCAATTTGTGATGCAGGTTCTTTCTTTTTCTGTTTTCGACAGCTCTTTTTACGACGTGAGCGTCGGAGAGCTTTGTCAGGGACGAAGCCGTTGGTTTAAACACACACAAAAAAACTTTAATAAACCATTAGAGAGGGGAAAAAATCTACAAAACACTAAACACTGAACAAAAAGTTCACTACACACGGCAAAACTTTCTTAATCACAAACAAAGCACAAGTTCAAAGTTTTAAGTTAAGCGGTATAGTTCCGGCGCGGTTGAACAGCAGAGCGGGGAAGAATGTTAGTCTGGTCTCACCCACTAGCGCAGGCTTGGCTGGAGGACCGTAGAGTTGACGGGTCTGCCTGGGGTTGACGAGGGGACGGTCGATGCTCGTTGATGCATGGCGAAGCCAAGATTAGCCCGATGAGGCGGCTCGATGCAAGACTCGGGCCCGTAGCCCAACTGCCGTTGCTTTGCCTGCACCGGGATCAGCAGGCCTTGCTCTCGAACGGACGAACCGTTGAAGTTCGCCCTCCCTGGACGCCGCGGTCTGAAGGTTCCGGCCGGGTGAAGTCCTGAAGGCTCGGGTCCGTAATCCGACTGCCCGTCTTCAGCGCCCGGCTACCATCTTGCTGTCCCGTTCACCTCGAACTGCCAACTCTCTTGTCTTCCAGGCTTTCCTCGACCTCAGGCACACTTGTTTCCTTTTGATTGGCGCTGAGGAACTGCGTGGTGATCATCCATTGGCTTCGGGTAGCTCCGTGTTTTTACCGCATTGGTTCTTGTTTACTTTTTATTTTCCCTCTTGCGCCCCGCGCTCTTACGCGCCACGGTCCTCGACGTCGTCGTTTTGTATAGGGAATCCCGCACGTGCCTTCAGTCTTCTTTTCACGTCACGCACTCTTCAAACATACACCTAACGCGCACCACTGTCATCACAGGCCCACAAGTGCACCATGAGAGCTCTGCACGTGCATGGAAGTGAGCGGCAACGCATTGGAGAGAAGGGAAAGCGCGCGTTGTTTGCCCCCAGTTTCTATCTTTCTGCCAGAGATGGCGCTGCCTGTCAAGAGTAGCAGCGCCACTAAGCAATGCTTAAGGAGCCTGTAGCAATCAAATCATCTTCGCGTGTATTAGCACGTCGTGTACCCAGTCTTTTGTCATCTTTCGAGGCCGAAAATAATAAGTACTTCTTCCAACATGACTTGTGCACAGTCCTGCAGCGCAGTACAGAACATATTTTGCCCATCTCAGGTTCACAAAGCTATTCATGCCGCAAGAAACCATGCGAAAGCAACACGCGTGCACCACCAGAAAGCACAGAAGTACTCGCAACTGCATGCGACATGCGTGTACGATGGTCATCCCTAGAGTTGCAGTAACTCTAGGCCCAAACATACAGCGCCACCCCTCGGAGGTTGGTCGAAACGCATGCAAGTAGTCAACGCGTTCTTAGCATGGTGAAGTGCCGCCGTTGCGAGATCTCTCATATTTCTTCACCGTAGTTCTAACATACTATGCTGCAGCGTGGAAACATCGGCATATGACACTGCTGCTTGGGAAGGTCGGATGGTCAGCAAGGTTTGTGCGCGTGATGTCATTACGGCGCGGCACTCGAAACAGTATGATGCTCCGAACCTCAGTCAACTATGGCTCAGCAGGCCTTGCTGCGTCGCCATGTTTTGTCGATGACAGAGACTTTTGATTGGCTGATTAGGATGCCATGAGCTACAGAGTTGAGGGGAACACGCGCTGGGAAATCGAAATTGTGCTTTTTTAGCTATCAAATCAACTGGGACGATGAAACGAGTCCAGGTATATTATTGAATGGATGGCCAGGATTCCAAATACACACGTAGTTGAAAATTTTCGGAAAACGTTTCATGACCCCTTTAAGCAAATTACACAACAGCAAACACTGCTCTGTGCCATTGAAAACTCGCACCTTTGTCGGCCTGAGTGTCCTTTACCCATACTCAAGAGTGAGCAGCAGCTTAGCAGCTGGTGTGCAGATCGCACAGTGTGTGCCTGCTTAGGCCTAAGTGCTTAAATTTTTGCATTTTTTTTTTCATACAAAGTAGTGTGAGCAAAAATTATGCTGTTGGTCTTTGGGAATCATTTTAAAAATATTTGAAGCACTGGAAAGCGAGAAGTCGCATTTATCGGTGGTGTTTTTTGCCATACTTTCAACTAATGTCCCCGTTTGTGGACACCCTTTTTTTTGTGGACACCCATTCTTACCCTTTAAAATTTGAAAATAAAATTTTTGTCACAGTGTTTCTTCTTTTTAATTTGTGGAACCACATGAAATAAGATTTTGGAAACTGCATATCTTTTTTTTGCCTACATCTTTGTTCGGTAGTGAAGAGGTTAAAGGAAACAACAACTGATTTTTCTCGACCCATTTTTTTATGGCACACCAGAAAGCTCACCCTTCGCAGTGTTTGTAGCTGCAGTAGTTAATCCCAAAAGCACGTAGTTATTTTACAAGCAGTATTTTTCGATATGAAGGCTCTAAACACGGACGGAGCTTTCCTCCAGCAACGCTGAGAATTGATCGCGATGCCGCCAACCCGTCTCGCGATTTGTGAAAGCTATCGTTGTTCTGCTTTCACAGGAGTTCCTTTAACTATGCTTAACCACCTTTATTTAGAGCTTTTCAACTATTTTTGAAAATAACAAGCTGTTACAATACGATGATGTGGCATTATACACCTTCCCTGTTACCGCGATGTTACTAACAGCGCAAAAATGGACGAAGGACTAGGAAGAATCACAGACAAGCGCTTTTGTCTGTGATTCTTCCTGGTCCTTCGTCCTTTTTTGCGCTGTTAGTAACATTATGGATCACCAACTTGCCCAACGAATCGCTATCTGTACCGCGTTGTGTGTGCATGTGTCCAAGGTTGCCTGCGCCTGTGTCATGAGTGGCTTGTCCCAGCATGTTCTCTGTCCCGGCGTCGTTACTCTCTTGATGCACGAGCCAAGCCAAGTCATCAGAAATGTCACTACGCATATGCGGGGCCGCGCTGAGTAGCAGCGCGCGTTATTTCTAAGACGAAGTTTAGGTAGCAAAACTATGTCGCCCCAAAATCTTAGTGACCTGGAAACTGCGCGCACGGTTGCATGAGCACGCTGAAAAGTTACTCAAAACGCGCTGACAAGCATGGGATCATTACATCATGCGAAGGCAGCGCCACTTTAATGCATACTACTAACGCAGGCCTATATGTACATTTTTATGGAGTAATACTTTTTAATATAAAGAAATGAACAATATTTCAATACTAACAAACAAATCGTCGACCGCGTACAGCAGTCAACGGTGACGTGGCCGGTTTCATCGGATCATTTATGTTTTTGCCACCTGAGGCGCCACAGTCATTTTTCTAACTTTCAATTAAGAAATAAAAATATAAATCCATCTCTCACAAAAAAAAAACAGGGTTGGTTTGAGTCAATGCGACAATCTTTCCATCAGTGGACTGATCTCATTTCATGTTCTGGGCAGTTGTCGGTCCCTTTAATGTTCATTCTATGCTTGCATAATTTTATGTGGGGCCACAGACACCATGCAGTCTTAAAGTGGAGTCAATCCTGTTTGGTTAGCAGCTTTGTGGCAGTTTGCAGTCATTATTTGTTTTTTCAATTTTCATTATTTGCCAAGCCCTGTTGTCTCGTTTCTGTACATTTTTTTTATACCTTTTTTGTACCTCTTTTGACAACAGCATTTTGTTTTCAAGCTAACATATTGCAATCATTAGGAAGGTTTTGGCAAAGCTATTCATGTTGATCTAAATTAAAGAGGAGAAATGAAAATAATGACTGAAATTTGGGCAAAGTTATTTTGATGCAAAGCATATTGTATGTTGGCATATTGTCACATATGGTGGTGATGGTGAAGAGGGCAGCACTCAAGCTGGTAGAGATGAAACTCTGTATTGGGTGAACTTGTGCTCAGAAAACTAATGAACTCAAAGTACAAGCAATGCAATCTGTACACTGATAGCAGCGATCACAGTCGTCAGCCGTCTGTAATCTGACCATCGGCGGGACGCGTCATCTTTTATGCATGAATGATAGAAAATTTTAGCGTTATCACTGGGGCTTGCGTTAACTCCAGAATATACTAAACTAATCGTGTCGTGCGCACAATCCTATCAAAACCGTCTGCAGTCGAACCCGTTTATAACGAACTCGAAAGTGTCGCGAAAAGTGGTCGTTATATCAGTAGTTCGTTGTATATGGACTCGCCCTTAAAAACGTGCGCTTTGCGGCCAAGCCGTTTTTTTTTTCCTTTGTGCACTTTTATTAAAGGGCTAACAACCCCTTCGGTGACAAGCTAAGCCTTTTCGCGTCGTGAAGCAACGCCCGCTGCGTGCTCACGAGTGAATTAACCGCCTTTGCAATTAGCTGACACCTTCACCGAAGCGCGGTACCGCGACATGCAGCCGATCGTCCCTGGCTAGTTGCGTGCAGCGGGTTACCTACTCGGGTCGCGGAGTCACTGCCGGGCCGCTTGCTGTATGCCGTACGCGCGTTTGTACGTTCTTCGTGCTTGCTTCACTCCGGATCGTACACGGATGCGGCGACTAGCCTCTTCGGTCAACGCGGCGAAAACAAGCATTTTCCAAGCAACGCGCACTACGTCTCCACGATGCTCTCGCGGCCCTGCACGACGATGCGCGGCGCACTTCAGTTGTCACCTAGTCAAACACGCAGTATACGCTCGCTGTCAGTGCATCGACGTTTCTCGGTGCCCGCGCCGCTCAACAACAGCGAGCTACTTTCGTTTCTACAAAGCGACGCGCACTTTAAAGCGGTCTCGCACGACGCGGCGGCGGCAAACTTGCGAACGGCAGCATGGCTAAGCATGGCGCGCTCGTACCGCCGTCAATCCGCAGTGTACGGTGTACGCCACACGCGCAGCCGCGCAGATATCCACAGATCAGGGGCGTAGCCGGGGGGGGGGTTCAAACCCCCCCGAAATTTTTCAGTTTTGCTTGCGTATATATACACGCACACATACAAACGCACGCACGAACATACATTAAGTATGGTTGAACCCCCCCCTCCCCCCCCTCCCCCACCCCGAAAAAAGTTTCTGGCTACGCCCCTGCTACAGATGACTGTGATAAGGTTGTCGGCATAACGGCACGTTTATCGACGGCCACCACCTCGCCTTCGCTCTTTTCTGATGCTTATCCGCGAAGGCATCGCCGCAATCGCGCGGAAGTCGTAATCACCGATCGTACTCTGCCGTTACCAAAAAGACGGACGACTTTTTGCAGCACATTGTGGCATCGACGAGTTTAGGGACGCAGTGAACCTTTTTGCGATGGAAAGTTATCGCGGTTATCACTTCTTGCACTTATGCCTTCTTGCGTTCCAAGGCATTGTTTGATTCATCGCAGGCTACAGAGAACGGCGTCAGGAAAGGTCACCGTGCGAAAGCTGACCGCAAGGCTTCATGCTGCCTACTATTTTTTTTTTTTTCCTCATTGCCATTCTACCACTGAAGAAACGCCTGGAAAGTGAGCGACCTCGCTCGCAGCGTCCGAAATCTGCGTGCTGTGCTCGCCGATCTGGGTATCTTAATCGCAAGTAAACGGGAGCGGGGCACGTGCAAGCGCATGCCCCTGATCACGCTTTAGAAGGCATGCTTTAACTTTTTTTCGCTTCGTATGCGCCATATTTTTACCGCGACTACGTCTGAAGTCTTCGTTGTAAAAGTAGGAGGCTTTGAAAAATGTTCGCTATATCTGGACGCAGCTTCAAAGGTTAGCATACGAAAATCGTAAGTGCACCCAAATATGGTCGTTATAACCGATAGATCGTTATATGTGGGATCGTTATAAGTTCGTTCGACTGTATAACAGTGTCGAAGTTTCATAAACATTGTGACGCAGACTGCACCGAGTGTTGGTAACAGTTTTCTGTTGGTGCAGCACTATCACCTAATGCAGAAATAAGCGCATATTTCAATGCCTCCTCCTGAGAAAGGGTCACGATGCTGCAAGAAAACACAACAGCAAAAAAAAAACACTTATTCATGTACATATAGGGAAAGAAACAAGTGGCAAATAAAGTTCTAAAATTTCACTAGCACGCATAGAACGGCTTAAGGTGCACCGCATGCACGACCTCGGGGCATGCCCACTGCTGCTGAGAGTTCCTGATGCTTGAGGGGACAACGTCGTAGTCTAGTATGCTGAGACGTTGAAGTACCCTGTAAGGTCCAAAGTACTGGCGAAGAAATTTTTCGTTGAGTCCATGTCAGTGTATCAGCATCCAAGCCCAAACACGGTCACTGGGCTGGTATTCCACAGAGTGCCGTCAAATGTTGTAATGATGGCTGTCTGTAGCCTGCTGGGTTTTGATGTGCAGATGGGTGAGTTGTCTTGCTTCATCGATTTGTTGAAGGTAGGTGGTGACATCCACATTTTCTTCATTGGTGACCGTCTGCAGCATGGCATCAATCGTTTCCAGACTACTTCCGTAGACCAGCTTGAACTGCGCCATGTGCATTGTTTCTTGCATGGCCGTGTTGTAACCGAAAGTTACATATGAAAGGATGGTGCCCCACTTCTTGTGTTCGACGTCAACCAACATGGTCAATGTCTTGGCCATGGTTTTATTCAGGCATTCTGTCAGGCCATTCATCTCTAGGTTGTAGGTCTTGTGATGATCGCTGTATCACAGGATGGCTTGAGTTAGGTGTGCCTTAAAAGATATCGCTTTGTCAGTGATAAGGACTTCTGGAGTACCATGCTGCAGTGGGATGTTGTCTACGAAAAAGTTGGCTACCTCGTTAGCACTACCTTTGGGCAGGGTTTTCGCTTCGGCATAACAGCTGAGGTAGTCTGTAGCCATGACAATTCACTTGTTATCTGGCGTTGACAGCGGAAAAGGTCCCAATAAGTCCATCCCATTCCACTGGTATGGTTGGTAAGGTGGCTCAATCAGTAGTAAAAATCCTGCTGGCTTTGTCGGCGGTGTCTTTCATCGCTGACAGTCCTGGCATGTTCTGACGTAATGGGCAACGTCGAAGTTAATACTCCTGAGTCCTCGGGAGTGTGCATGAGTAGCCGAGGTGACCAGCAGATGCATCGTCATGCAGGACCTGGAGAATCTCTCGATGCAGTGTTGAGGGCACAACAAATGGTACTATTGGGCGTGATGTGTCAAGACGTTCTTTACGACTACACCATTTCGCAAGCAGAACTAAGACTATCCATGCCTGAATGCTGTCGGGACGACATCAGTCTGCTGTGCTTAGTAGCAAACAGCAGTTTTGCTATTGCTCATAGTGCTATGGCTGCTTGCCTTTGCAACTGCATGGTTGCTGTCTGTTATGGCATTGTTAGTGATAAAGGATTCATATGCAGCTGTTCCAGGAAATTTCTAGTAAAGCACAACAAACACAGAGACTGAGGGAGACAAGTTTTATCAAGGTTACGGCAAAGAGTAATTTTGCTTTTGCTCATAGTGCTATGACTGCTTGCCTTTGCAACTGCATGGTTGCTGTCTGTTATGACATTGTTAGTGATAAAGGATTCATCTGCAGCTGTTCCAGGAAATTTCTAGTAAAGCACAACAAACACAGAGACGGAGGGAGAGAAGTTTCATCAAGGTTACGGCAAAGAGTAATTTTGCTTTTGCTCATAGTTCTATGACTGCTTGCCTTTGCAACTGCATGGTTGCTGTCTGTTATGGCATTGTTAGTGATAAAGGATTCATATGCAGCTGTTCCAGGAAATTTCTAGTAAAGCACAACAAACACAGAGACGGAGGGAGAGAAGTTTCATCAAGGTTACGGCAAAGAGTAATTTTGCTTTTGCTCATAGTGCTACGACTGCTTGCCTTTGCAACTGCATGGTTGCTGTCTGTTATGGCATTGTTAGTGATAAAGGATTCATATGCAGCTGTTCCAGGAAATTTCTAGTAAAGCACAACAAACACAGAGACTGAGGGAGACAAGTTTTATCAAGGTTACGGCAAAGAGTAATTTTGCTTTTGCTCATAGTGCTATGACTGCTTGCCTTTGCAACTGCATGGTTGCTGTCTGTTATGACATTGTTAGTGATAAAGGATTCATCTGCAGCTGTTCCAGGAAATTTCTAGTAAAGCACAACAAACACAGAGACGGAGGGAGAGAAGTTTCATCAAGGTTACGGCAAAGAGTAATTTTGCTTTTGCTCATAGTTCTATGACTGCTTGCCTTTGCAACTGCATGGTTGCTGTCTGTTATGGCATTGTTAGTGATAAAGGATTCATATGCAGCTGTTCCAGGAAATTTCTAGTAAATCACAACAAACACAGAGACGGAGGGAGACAAGTTTTATCAAGGTTACGGTAAACAGTAATCTTGCTTTTGATCATAGTGCTATGGCTTCTTGCCTTTGCAAATGCATGGTTGTTATCTCTTATCATGTTGTTAGTGATATAGGCTTCATGTGCAGCTGTTCTAGGAAACTGCTAGTACAGCACAATGAATACAGACAGAAGGAGGTGAAAACATAAGTTTTCTCAAGGTTATGGCAAACAGTAGCTTTGTTTTGACTTGGTGTGCATAGGCCACACATGCTTCCAAAAAATGGATGCTCGCTATATAAGGCAGCATTTCTCAGCAGCAGCTGTAGCAAACAGAATTTTTGTTTTTCTCGCATGCCTTCAAAACTTCGTGTTGGTTATCCATGATTTTGCATCCTAGGTTTTGTGCACAGCCACAAAGAATATCAGTTTTGCCTTGACTCTGTGTGTAGGCTGCATGCATGCTTCCAAAAATATGTGAACACAATCTATCATCGCATTGCTAGTGACCATGGTTTGGTAGTTTTGTTTCGACTTGGTGGCCTGAGTGGTGCTATGTCACAAATGTAGCAGAAGCTTTCAAGTTTGACCCTACTGCATCGAACTTGGCAGCCACATTGTGATGGATGGATGATCTGTTGCCAGTAGGTATGTGGAGGTGGCAGCAGTGGTGGTTGCTTTGTGAAGGAAGTCACGAGAGGATGCAAAAGTAGAACTGGATTCATTCTTTAAATAAATGTGTGTTTGTAAAATAGGCATTTGTTTTTCTTTCTTTTTATGCTATCCTCAATTATTCAAAATTTGGTTAACTTAAGCACTTTTAGTGGTGGCGTGAAATATGAATTAACAAGGTTTTAGTGTGCCATCTCCCAGTAAGTAATGACCCAAAATTATTATGTTGACTGACCAGCTGTGCTTTGGTTATTCGTGAGGTACTCTTTTCACCCCTGGTAGTTGCTTAAACAAAACTCTCTGTCTTGCCTTGCAATATGAACCAATTAGATCAACAAGGAGCTCCTACAGAAAGTGCACATGTCTACAGGGAGTGCATTCAGTAGCTCATTGAGCCTTCTTTCATGGCTGTGTCCAGGGCTTGGCCTACCTGACTGCAACAGCCAATAGCTTTCTGAAGAGAATGCTGCCCCACATACGAGTGTTTGCACGTGTTGCCCCAAAACAAAAGGTAGGCCTCTTTATCATGATTGGTTTTGAAGTAGTGTATGCTGGATTGAAAAAAATTGTTGTCACTTGCGCACTGCTGTCTAATGATGTC
Organism: Rhipicephalus sanguineus; assembly: GCF_013339695.2. Classification (NCBI taxonomy): domain Eukaryota; kingdom Metazoa; phylum Arthropoda; class Arachnida; order Ixodida; family Ixodidae; genus Rhipicephalus; species Rhipicephalus sanguineus. The sequence goes on along the minus strand of NC_051176.1, from coordinate 20,250,171 downwards.
AATCACATCACGCTAGCTGGCCAGCATTCTTTTTTTCTATTTTATTTGTTGATGACAACACATGCGGGAAAATTCTCCAATAAAAAAATGCAAAATGCAGCTATAATCAAAATTTTGATGTAGATGTTTATTCTAAAGAAATAATACTGTAAACAAATTCCCCACTGTGCAGGCATTAATTTTTTTTGTTTAGCATAGAGGGCTTATCTTTTTGGGCTGCTTCATTGCCTCATATTTACAGTCCTGTCTTTGTCCGGAAAATCAGCTGGCAACTGTACTAGGCAGTATAACATAACAGATTTTTTTTTCTTGAGTAGTTACCTTTTGACTGTTCATACAAGGCAAGCAGCATTAGTACCAATTCCTTTGCTGGCTCTTGTACACTGAATGACTTTATATGCTGTAGTGTACTTTTCTGCTAGTGAGAGATGCTAATTATGTCGTGTCCTATGCATAAGCTGCTGCTATAGAAAGGAGCGGCCATTACACTGTAGGCTTTGCATGTTGCAATTTCTGGGAGGCCGCAACATCTTTTACTTCAGGTGTTTGGTGTGTTGGGGCTCCATCTCCCCCCACACATAGCTCTGTTGGGCTGGGTCATGTTATTAGACCTTTAAAGGGACCCTGAAACAGTTTTGACGATTTTTGTACAAACGCATTGAGCCAAAAGAGCAAGTCCTTTGGGATTCATTCTAAAAAGAGACAGGGCGTGCAAACACGGACACAAGAAAGAGATCAGGACACCACAATGGTGTCCTGATCTCTTTCTTGTGTCCGTGTTTGCACGCCCTGTCTCTTTTTAGAATGAATACGTACCAACTAGCTCAGCTCTCTGTTATTCTATCCTTTGGGATAATTTGTAGACCCCCGTCCACTTTATCGGGTATTTATGGGCATGCAAACCTGGGAGTGTTAGCGAGTGCCACTCGTAGCCATGACGGTAAGTGTGTTTCTTTGCCATTTAAGCTCTCTACATAAAGTGTAACACAACCCTAATGAAAACCAGCAGATAATAAAGCCAAGGAAGGTATACGAGACAATAATTGTACTGTTTTTAGTGTATTGTAGTAATTGTGATATAGCTGTAAAGAAAGTAAAATGGATGAAAAGACAGCTTGTTGCCGTCAGGGACTGAACCTGCTATTTTCGGATAACATGCCTGATGCTCTACCAGTTCAGCTGTGGCAGCGGTTGTCCCACCGTCCACTTTATTGGGTATTTATGGGCATGCAAACCTGGGTGTGTTAGTGAGTGCCACTCGTAGCCATGACGGTAAGTGTGTTTCTTTGCCAGCTGGTGTCACGTAGCATATGATCCTTTAACGAGCGGACAGCTGACCAATAAGCCCTCGCATACTACCTGAAGGCATCAAGTCTGCAGGGACAAGACCCTCGCTATACATGAAGGGGGGGGATTTCGAAGGCTCGTTTCGTTGTTTCACACAACCTTAATGAAGCCAAGGAAGGTAAAAGGGACGTTAATTTTACTGTTTTAAGTCTATTGTAGTAATTCTACAATACACTTAGAACAGTACAATTAGTCCCCTATACCTTCCTTGGCTTCATTATCTGCTAGTTTTCATTAAGTTTGTGTGAAACAACAAAACGAGACAAGGAAGGTATAGGGGATGTTACTTGTACAGTTTTAAGTCTATTGTAGTAATTCTACAATACACTTAGAACAGTACAATTAGTCCCCTATACCTTCCTTGGCTTCATTATCTGGTAGTTTTTATTAAGTTTGTGTCAAACAACAAAATGAGACAAGAAAGATATAGGGGACGTTAATTGTACTGTTTTAAGTCTATTGTAGTAATTCTACAATACACTTGTAACAGTACAATGAGTCTCCTATACCTTCCTTGGCTTCATTGTCTCCTAATTTTCATTAAGTTTGTGTGAAACAACAAAACGAGACAAGGAAGGTATAGGGGATGTTACTTGTACAGTTTTAAGTCTATTGTAGTAATTCTACAATACACTTAGAACAGTACAATTAGTCCCCTATACCTTCCTTGGCTTCATTATCTGCTAGTTTTTATTAAGGTTGTGTCAAGCAACAAAATGAGACAAGAAAGATATAGGGGACGTTAATTGTACTGTTTTAAGTCTATTGTAGTAATTCTACAATACACTTGTAACAGTACAATGAGTCTCCTATACCTTCCTTGGCTTCATTGTCTCCTAATTTTCATTAAGTTTGTGTCAAACAACAAAACGAGCCAAGGAAGATATAGGGGACGTTAATTGTACTGTTTTAAGTCTATTGTAGTAATTCTACAGTACACTTGTAACAGTACAATTAGTCTCCTATACCTTCCTTGGCTTCATTATCTGCTAGTTTTTATTAAGGTTGTGTCAAGCAACAAAATGAGACAAGAAAGATATAGGGGACGTTAATTGTACTGTTTTAAGTCTATTGTAGTAATTCTACAATACACTTGTAACAGTACAATGAGTCTCCTATACCTTCCTTGGCTTCATTGTCTCCTAATTTTCATTAAGTTTGTGTCAAACAACAAAACGAGCCAAGGAAGATATAGGGGACGTTAATTGTACTGTTTTAAGTCTATTGTAATAATTCTACAGTATACTTGTAACAGTACAATTAGTCTCCTATACCTTCCTTGGCTTCATTATCTGCTAGTTTTTATTAAGTTTGTGTCAAACAACAAAACGAGCCAAGGAAGATATAGGGGACGTTAATTGTTCTGTTTTAAGTCTATTGTAGTAATTCTACAGTATACTTGTAACAGTACAATTAGTCTCCTATACCTTCCTTGGCTTCATTGTCTGCTAATTTTCATTAAGGTTGTGTCAAACAACAAAACGAGCCAAGGAAGATATAGGGGACGTTAATTGTACTGTTTTAAGTCTATTGTAGTAATTCTACAGTATACTTGTAACAGTACAATTAGTCTCCTATACATTCCTTGGCTTCATTATCTGCTAGTTTTTTTTTAAGTTTGTGTCAAACAACAAAACGAGCCAAGGAAGATATAGGGGACGTTAATTGTACTGTTTTAAGTCTATTGTAGTAATTCTACAGTATACTTGTAACAGTACAATTAGTCTCCTATACCTTCCTTGGCTTCATTGTCTGCTAATTTTCATTAAGGTTGTGTCAAAAAACAAAACGAGCCAAGGAAGATATAGGGGACGTTAATTGTACTGTTTTAAGTCTATTGTAGTAATTCTACAGTATACTTGTAACAGTGCACTTAGTCTCCTATACCTTCCTTGGCTTCATTATCTGCTAGTTTTTATTAAGTTTGTGTCAAACAACAAAACGAGCCAAGGAAGATATAGGGGACGTTAATTGTTCTGTTTTAAGTCTATTGTAGTAATGCTACAGTACACTTGTAACAGTACAATGAGTCTCCTATACCTTGCTTGGCTTCATTTTCTGCTAATTTTCATTAAGGTTGTGTCAAACAACAAAACGAGCCAAGGAAGATATAGGGGACGTTAATTGTACTGTTTTAAGTCTATTGTAGTAATTCTACAGTATACTTGTAACAGTACAATTAGTCTCCTATACCTTCCTTGGCTTCATTATCTGCTAGTTTTTATTAAGTTTGTGTCAAACAACAAAACGAGCCAAGGAAGATATAGGGGACGTTAATTGTTCTGTTTTAAGTCTATTGTAGTAATTCTACAGTATACTTGTAACAATACAATTAGTCTCCTATACCTTCCTTGGCTTCATTGTCTGCTAATTTTCATTAAGGTTGTGTCAAACAACAAAACGAGCCAAGGAAGATATAGGGGACGTTAATTGTACTGTTTTAAGTCTATTGTAGTAATTCTACAGTATACTTGTAACAGTACAATTAGTCTCCTATACCTTCCTTGGCTTCATTGTCTGCTAATTTTCATTAAGGTTGTGTCAAACAACAAAACGAGCCAAGGAAGATATAGGGGACGTTAATTGTTCTGCTTTAAGTCTATTGTAGTAATTCTACAGTACACTTGTAACAGTACAATGAGTCTCCTATACCTTCCTTGGCTTCATTGTCTCCTAATTTTCATTAAGTTTGTGTCAAACAACAAAACGAGCCAAGGAAGATATAGGGGACGTTAATTGTACTGTTTTAAGTCTATTGTAGTAATTCTACAGTACACTTGTAACAGTACAATTAGTCTCCTATACATTCCTTGGCTTCATTATCTGCTAGTTTTTATTAAGGTTGTGTCAAACAACAAAACGAGCCAAGGAAGATATAGGGGACGTTAATTGTTCTGTTTTAAGTCTATTGTAGTAATTCTACAGTATACTTGTAACAGTACAATTAGTCTCCTATACCTTCCTTGGCTTCATTGTCTGCTAATTTTCATTAAGGTTGTGTCAAACAACAAAACGAGCCAAGGAAGATATAGGGGACGTTAATTGTACTGTTTTAAGTCTATTGTAGTAATTCTACAGTATACTTGTAACAGTACAATTAGTCTCCTATACCTTCCTTGGCTTCATTATCTGCTAGTTTTTATTAAGTTTGTGTCAAACAACAAAACGAGCCAAGGAAGATATAGGGGACGTTAATTGTTCTGTTTTAAGTCTATTGTAGTAATTCTACAGTATACTTGTAACAGTACAATTAGTCTCCTATACCTTCCTTGGCTTCATTGTCTGCTAATTTTCATTAAGGTTGTGTCAAACAACAAAACGAGCCAAGGAAGATATAGGGGACGTTAATTGTACTGTTTTAAGTCTATTGTAGTAATTCTACAGTATACTTGTAACAGTACAATTAGTCTCCTATACCTTCCTTGGCTTCATTATCTGCTAGTTTTTATTAAGTTTGTGTCAAACAACAAAACGAGCCAAGGAAGATATAGGGGACGTTAATTGTTCTGTTTTAAGTCTATTGTAGTAATTCTACAGTATACTTGTAACAGTACAATTAGTCTCCTATACCTTCCTTGGCTTCATTGTCTGCTAATTTTCATTAAGGTTGTGTCAAACAACAAAACGAGCCAAGGAAGATATAGGGGACGTTAATTGTACTGTTTTAAGTCTATTGTAGTAATTCTACAGTATACTTGTAACAGTACAATTAGTCTCCTATACCTTCCTTGGCTTCATTATCTGGTAGTTTTTATTAAGTTTGTGTCAAACAACAAAACGAGCCAAGGAAGATATAGGGGACGTTAATTGTTCTGTTTTAAGTCTATTGTAGTAATTCTACAGTATACTTGTAACAGTACAATTAGTCTCCTATACCTTCCTTGGCTTCATTGTCTCCTAATTTTCATTAAGTTTGTGTCAAACAACAAAACGAGCCAAGGAAGATATAGGGGACGTTAATTGTTCTGTTTTAAGTCTATTGTAGTAATTCTACAGTATACTTGTAACAGTACAATTAGTCTCCTATACCTTCCTTGGCTTCATTGTCTGCTAATTTTCATTAAGGTTGTGTCAAACAACAAAACGAGCCAAGGAAGATATAGGGGACGTTAATTGTTCTGCTTTAAGTCTATTGTAGTAATTCTACAGTACACTTGTAACAGTACAATGAGTCTTCTATACCTTCCTTGGCTTCATTGTCTCCTAATTTTCATTAAGTTTGTGTCAAACAACAAAACGAGCCAAGGAAGATATAGGGGACGTTAATTGTTCTGTTTTAAGTCTATTGTAGTAATTCTACAGTACACTTGTAACAGTACAATTAGTCTCCTATACATTCCTTGGCTTCATTATCTGCTAGTTTTTATTAAGGTTGTGTCAAACAACAAAACGAGCCAAGGAAGATATAGGGGACGTTAATTGTTCTGTTTTAAGTCTATTGTAGTAATTCTACAGTATACTTGTAACAGTACAATTAGTCTCCTATACCTTCCTTGGCTTCATTGTCTGCTAATTTTCATTAAGGTTGTGTCAAACAACAAAACGAGCCAAGGAAGATATAGGGGACGTTAATTGTACTGTTTTAAGTCTATTGTAGTAATTCTACAGTACACTTGTAACAGTACAATGAGTCTCCTATACCTTCCTTGGCTTCATTGTCTCCTAATTTTCATTAAGTTTGTGTCAAACAACAAAACGAGCCAAGGAAGATATAGGGGACGTTAATTGTACTGTTTTAAGTCTATTGTAGTAATTCTACAGTATACTTGTAACAGTACAATTAGTCTCCTATACCTTCCTTGGCTTCATTATCTGCTAGTTTTTATTAAGTTTGTGTCAAACAACAAAACGAGCCAAGGAAGATATAGGGGACGTTAATTGTACTGTTTTAAGTCTATTGTAGTAATTCTACAGTATACTTGTAACAGTACAATTAGTCTCCTATACCTTCCTTGGCTTCATTGTCTGCTAATTTTCATTAAGGTTGTGTCAAACAACAAAACGAGCCAAGAAAGATATAGGGGACGTTAATTGTACTGTTTTAAGTCTATTGTAGTAATTCTACAGTATACTTGTAACAGTGCAATTAGTCTCCTATACCTTCCTTGGCTTCATTATCTGCTAGTTTTTATTAAGTTTGTGTCAAACAACAAAACGAGCCAAGGAAGATATAGGGGACGTTAATTGTTCTGTTTTAAGTCTATTGTAGTAATTCTACACTACACTTGTAACAGTAGAATGAGTCTCCTATACCTTCCTTGGCTTCATTGTCTCCTAATTTTCATTAAGTTTGTGTCAAACAACAAAACGAGCCAAGGAAGATATAGGGGACGTTAATTGTTCTGTTTTAAGTCTATTGTAGTAATTCTACACTACACTTGTAACAGTACAATGAGTCTCCTATACCTTCCTTGGCTTCATTGTCTCCTAATTTTCATTAAGTTTGTGTCAAACAACAAAACGAGCCAAGGAAGATATAGGGGACGTTAATTGTTCTGTTTTAAGTCTATTGTAGTAATTCTACAGTATACTTGTAACAGTACAATTAGTCTCCTATACCTTCCTTGGCTTCATTATCTGCTAGTTTTTATTAAGTTTGTGTCAAACAACAAAACGAGCCAAGGAAGATATAGGGGACGTTAATTGTACTGTTTTAAGTCTATTGTAGTAATTCTACAGTACACTTGTAACAGTACAATTAGTCTCCTATACCTTCCTTGGCTTCATTGTCTGCTAATTTTCATTAAGTTTGTGTCAAACAACAAAACGAGCCAAGGAAGATATAGGGGACGTTAATTGTACTGTTTTAAGTCTATTGTAGTAATTCTACAGTACACTTGTAACAGTACAATTAGTCTCCTATACCTTCCTTGGCTTCATTGTCTCCTAATTTTCATTAAGTTTGTGTCAAACAACAAAACGAGCCAAGGGAGATATAGGGGACGTTAATTGTTCTGTTTTAAGTCTATTGTAGTAATTCTACAGTATACTTGTAACAGTACAATTAGTCTCCTATACCTTCCTTGGCTTCATTGTCTGCTAATTTTCATTAAGGTTGTGTCAAACAACAAAACGAGCCAAGGAAGATATAGGGGACGTTAATTGTACTGTTTCAAGTCTATTGTAGTAATTCTACAGTACACTTGTAACAGTACAATTAGTCTCCTATACCTTCCTTGGCTTCATTGTCTGCTAATTTTCATTAAGTTTGTGTCAAACAACAAAACGAGCCAAGGAAGATATAGGGGACGTTAATTGTACTGTTTTAAGTCTATTGTAGTAATTCTACAGTACACTTGTAACAGTACAATTAGTCTCCTATACCTTCCTTGGCTTCATTGTCTCCTAATTTTCATTAAGTTTGTGTCAAACAACAAAACGAGCCAAGGAAGATATAGGGGACGTTAATTGTTCTGTTTTAAGTCTATTGTAGTAATTCTACAGTATACTTGTAACAGTACAATTAGTCTCCTATACCTTCCTTGGCTTCATTGTCTGCTAATTTTCATTAAGGTTGTGTCAAACAACAAAACGAGCCAAGGAAGATATAGGGGACGTTAATTGTACTGTTTCAAGTCTATTGTAGTAATTCTACAGTACACTTGTAACAGTACAATTAATGTCCCCTAAACCTTCCTTGGCTTCATTATCTGCTAGTTTTTAATAAGGTTGTGTCAAACAACAAAATGAGACAAGGAAAGTATAGGGGATGTTAATTATACTGTTTTAAGTCTATTGTAGTAATTCTACAATACACTTAGAACAGTACAATTAGTCTCCTATACCTTCCTTGGCTTCATTGTCTGCTAATTTTCATTAAGGTTGTGTCAAACAACAAAACGAGCCAAGGAAGATATAGGGGACGTTAAATGTTCTGTTTTAAGTCTATTGTAGTAATTCTACAGTACACTTGTAACAGTACAATTAGTCTCCTAAACCTTCCTTGGCTTCATTATCTGCTAGTTTTTATTAAGGTTGTGTCAAACAACAAAACGAGCCAAGGAAGATATAGGGGACATTAATTGTACTGTTTTAAGTCTATTGTAATTCCACAATACACTTGGAACAGTACAATTAATGTCCCCTAAACCTTCCTTGGCTTCATTATCTGCTAGTTTTTATTAAGGTTGTGTCAAACAACAAAATGAGACAAGGAAGGTATAGGGGACGTTAAATGTTCTGTTTTAAGTCTATTGTAGTAATTCTACAATACACTTGGAACAGTACAATTAATGTCCCCTAAACCTTCCTTGGCTTCATTATCTGCTAGTTTTTATTAAGGTTGTGTCAAACAACAAAACGAGCCAAGGAAGATATAGGGGACATTAATTGTACTGTTTTAAGTCTATTGTAATTCCACAATACACTTGGAACAGTACAATTAACGTCCCCTAAGCCTTCCTTGGCTTCATTGTCTGCTAATTTTCATTAAGGTTGTGTCAAACAACAAAACGAGCCAAGGAAGATATAGGGGACGTTAATTGTTCTGTTTTAAGTCTATTGTAGTAATTCTACAGTACACTTGTAACAGTACAATTAACGTCCCCTATACCTTCCTTGGCTTCATTATCTGCTAGTTTTTATTAAGGTTGTGTCAAACAACAAAATGAGACAAGGAAGGTATAGGGGATGTTAATTGTACTGTTTTAAGTCTATTGTAGTAATTCTACAATACACTTAGAACAGTACAATTAGTCCCCTATACCTTCCTTGGCTTCATTATCTGCTAGTTTTCAATAAGGTTGTGTCAAACAACGAAACGAGCCAAGGAAGATATCGGGGATGTTAATTGTACTGTTTTAAGTCTATTGTAGTATTTCTACAATACACTTAGAGCAATACAATTAGTCCCCTATACCTTCTTTGGCTTCATTATCTGCTAGTTTCATTAAGGTTGTGTCAAACAACAAAACGAGCCAAGGAAGATATAGGGGACGTTAATTGTACTGTTCAGCGAGTCGACGGTCGCAGTGAACTTTTGTGCGACGAAACGTTATCGCTTCTTGCATTTATGGCTTCTTGCACTCCAAGACATTTATCGTAGGCGGTCGTAGATGTAGGGAATGGCATCAGGAAAGGTTGCCGTGCGAAAGCTGACCGCAAATCTTCATGCTGCCTCCCATTTCCTTTTTTAGGGGCGAAGCACCTTAGGGTCAAGGCTTGTCCGTTGTACGTTGTTGGCTGTGCTCACGGCACAGCACCGTGTAAAATTGAAACGTCAGGTTTAACAATAGACTAATATCAATCATAATTGCGACAAAACAATATATATCAATCATAATTGCAACGAAACGATATAAAACACCTACAAGCACAGACCTTTTATACTAGTTGGCGACTTCAACGTATACATTATAGACCTTAGGACCTAGCTTTGTTGTCGACTCTCACTGTCGGCTGTCACAGTATATAGAATATTGTTGCCATAATCAAAACATATATGTGTGTATGTGAATAAAAAAAAAGATTTACAATAGACGAACATCAATCGTAATTGTGACAGAACAATGTACACCACCTACAAGCACAAACCCCTTAATACTAGTCGGTGACTTCAATGTAGACATTATGGACCTTAGGACCTACCTTTGTCGTCGACTCTTTATGCCACTTTATGTCACTCAATTTACATTACATGAGGCAACGCTCGGGTAACGTACAGTTACTGACCCATACGATACCCAGGGCTTCGCCCAGTTGTCATGATTCACTTCATGGAGATGCGTGGATTTTTTTTTTCCTCACTGCCACTGAAGAAACGCCTTGAAAGTTAGTGACCTCACTCGCATCGTGGGAAATCTGTGTAGAGCACTGCACGGGCCGGATTTTACGGCCCGGGCCGTAAATTCCGGCCCGGGCCAGGGCGCGCTTGTTCATTACCAGACCTGACCCGGGCCCGCTAGAGGATATTAGTTGTTGATGATGATTATTAAGGATGCCGTGCGCTTTGTAGCGCGCAATCAGATGGAAAATCCGGTGTGTACATGCATCGAAATCTTGCTTTGCCTGCGGTGGTAGCTCAGCGGTTAAGCTGTTTCTCTGTTAAGTCCTAGGGCCGATTCCTGCGGCCACGGCAGCCGCAATTTGATGGGAGCGAAATGCAAGAACACCCGTCTATATACGTACCTTTAGGTGCACGTTAGAGAACTCAAGGTGGTTGAAATTAATCCGGTGCCACTACGGCATGCCTCGTAATCACATCGTGGTTTTGGCACGTAATACCAAGGGATATAAATGAAATGTACCGTATATGTCAACCTAGAATAAAAGACCGAAATCTTTATTCCTCCCATGGGAACAACCGTGATCTGGCCCATTGTTAGTGCTGTTAATATATATGTATATATATATATATATATATATATATATATATATATATATATATATATATATATATATATATATATACGTGATCTGGCGTGTTTATAAGGAAACCCACCACGATGTACTTGTTACTTTGGCAAAGTCTGGTCCAGCAGACGAAACGTTAGTGAAAATATACAGTGCCAATCTATACTGGTGAAAAAAAAATAGTACTTCAACCGTATTTCTATTTTTATTCCTAAGCTTTACTAAGAGGCAGCTCTCTGCACGTGTCACTTCAGCTTGGCACAGTATACCTTAGACCATGCAATGCATAACGTTCGCGTGTGCTCAAAGGCCCGACTTACCGAGTCCAGCCTGGCCCGCAGCCTCAAGCCCGGGCCCGGCTCAGGCCCGCGGCTTCAAGCCCGGGCCCAGGCTGGGCCCGCACTTTCACGCCCGAGCCCAGCCCGGGCACGCCGAAAAACGCTTCGGACGGCCCGGGCTTTCGGGACGGCCCGGGCCCGTGCAGTGCTCTAAATCTGCGTGCGGTGCTCGCTGCGGTTGATATCTTCGTCGCAAGTAAACTGCTGCGAGGCAGGCGCAAGCGCACGCCTCTCTCATGCTTCAAAGGCCTGTTTTAACTTTCTTTTCGCTTTGTATGTGCCATATTTTTACCACGACCGTGTCGGAAGTGTTCGTTGTAAAGGTAGGAGGCTTTGAAAATGTTCACTATATGTGGACGCAGTTTCAATGGGTAGCATAGGAAAATCGTTAGTGCACCGAAATATGGCCGTTATAACTGATAGATTGTTATATCTGGGATCGTTATAAGTGGGCTCAACTGTACACCCACGTCACCAATGTAACATGTCAGTGATTTATGTCATCGGCACACTGCCAACGAATGAGCGAGGCTTTCGCCGCATGTTGCTTCTGCCATTTACCCGCAGGCAGCGTGGTGAGGAAGCACAGTGCGCGGCACTGACGAAGTAGACCAATATGCGATGCACAATAACTGCGTTTCCAAAACTGCAGTGCCAAGGTGCAGTGTGCAGCTCAGTGCTACGTAATGCTGTGTCATGCAGCGGGTGAAGAGCACTGGATAGGCGCTCGAGAGGGGTGTTGTTTTTGTGCGTCTGGCATGGCGGGCAGTGCTGTGATATTCGCAAAATGTGATCGCCGTGGCCTTGTGTATGAATGAGTGAGCTGTAAAAAACAAGTTGGAGCCTCTGGCCCCTTAAACAACACATGTTGTTACAAAAAAAATGTATAGTCAATCCCGGATATATTGAATTATTGGCTATATCGAACAGTTGAGAAATCCCCTTGAATTTTCCATGCAAAAGTATGGGGCTGGTGCGCACGTATATCCAACTCCCGCACAGCGAAACATCCGCTATGTCGAACGCTGCGAAATGCCGAAGCCCAGAAAGTGCATTTTTCCTAACAAATATTGATCATTTTTCGGCCTCATTCTAACAAGTTCCGATCCCTCATCGTACGCAGGTGAAGAAAAGGCGGTGTTATTCCATTGCGTTGATCTAGCTCGTTAAGCAGTGCCCGTCAGTGCACCGGTCTTTTCATGCGCAATCCGCAGGTTTTAACGCACATGCATAGTGTTTTTCAAAGAGGCTGATTGCCGGGGGCACCAAAATGAGAATGCAAAGTGACTCGGCAGCCTCGTTGTAATGGTTGCTTTTCCTTCCTTGTTTGTCCGCGCACGATGGCATGCGGGCTCGGAAAGCATGGCCTTCGAGATGTGCAACCTCGTGACGCATTTTTGGTGTTTTCGGTTTTAAAACACACATCTCGGAGGCTACACATTTTTTTGCACCTCTCGCCAAAGCAAAGGCTGCCTTCTACAAAGCCACAAGTGCCATCGCTATCGCCAACATGTCGACAGTGGAGAAGTGCTTTGTGTGGCGTTGTTAGGGTGGCTAGAATGGGGGGGTGTGAAAAGCGGCTGCGGAAACTGGTCCCCAAATTGCGCCGATGCCACAAGGGGTGCTGTATGCAGGGGCGCGGGGAGTTGAGTAGACTACGCGCCGCGTAGCGCTGCTCATGTCCGGCAAACCTGTCTCGCACTATTTCGCTTGCAACACTTTTCTGGGTTAATCGTATCTTTTTTTTCTTTTCCCTTTCAGCGAGTGCAGTAAAAAAGGGCACGCTAGCATCTTCCTTTCCTTCTTTGCTGATTTTCGTGAAGGAACGAGCACGAGAAGAAATATATCAGAGTGAGATGCGGTGCGCACCAATGAGCAAATGTCGATTGGTGTAACTACTTCCTCGAAAGAAAAAAAAATTCGATACACGCACTCTGGGTATTTCAAGATAAGACATATGAAGCTAAGGGTAACTGGAAAGTTATAATAAAAATAAAACATCGAGTAAATGAAAATGCTAAATGAGTAAGCGGTCATACTATCAGATAGATTTATTTATTTACCCGCGTGGTAGTAAACATCTAGATATGAAGTAATAGGATCGATCTAGACAAAATAGATATGGAACAAAGAAGACGGAAAGAAAAAGAAACCATAGGCGTAATCTTTTCGTCATATTGATATAACAGAATACAGCATAGCAGACATCCCTTGACTATAGCCTAATGTAGTGGCGCCAAATGATAAGTTTATTGGAACAATTATTGCTACTCCTATATTTTGAAGTAGATCTACGAGGTACCTTTCTCTGTTTTCTATAATTGGAATATCGATGAAAGAATAAAGGCTAGTGGTCTGTTGTTTCAATTAATTGCAAAGTTTGCTCAACGGGGACGCCGTGAGACCAGCATTATATGAATAAAAATTCACTCCTGGAATTCAACAGTGTAACCTGGTGTAAGAAACTTGTAATTCTCGAGATGCACAACGCTGTTTATTCTATTAATATCTTACATGTACGAAGTCTTTCAATTTATCCAGCTATAATTTGCCAATGTCGCTTTGCAAACAAGCATTTCTATACCTTAAAGCTGTCGTATAATCCGTATCTGGTAACTTAATGATTAGAGGTCCACATAGAGATACTGAGGCTCATGAGTCCACCATTTCATTCAGATACAATCCGCGGTGGCCCTTTACCTTCAGCAACCCAATTTTTTGTAAATTGGCAGGTATTAGATAACGGAACATGCTCAGGAGCGTTGAATCCATTGCCGCAGGAAGTGTTCAACATACTGAAACAGAATCTGTAACTATGACTGCCGCTGATTCAAAGGGAATGCAAAGAGGCAAAGCCGCTGGTGAGGATCAGATAACATCAGACCTGCTGAAAGACGGTGGAGAGATTATGTTAGAGAAACTGGCCACCCTGTATACGAAGTGTCTCTCGACAGGGAGGATACCAGAATCTTGGAGGAATGCCAACATCATCTTGATCCATAAGAAAGGGGACGTCAGGGACCTGAAAAATTACAGGCCCATCAGCTTACTGTCCGTTGTCTACAAGCTATTCACAAAAGTAATTGCTAACAGAATTAATAGGACATTAGAGTTTAATCAACCAAGGGACCAGGCAGGATTTCGTACAGGCTTCTCAACAATAGACCATATTCATACTGTCAATCAGGTGATAGAGAAATGCGCGGAATACAACCAACCCCTATACATAGCCTTCATAGATTACGAGAAGGCATTTGATTCGGTGGAGACATCAGCAGTCATGCAAGCACTGCGGAATCAGGGCATCGACGAAGCCTATATAAACATAATGGAAGACATCTACAGCGCATCCACAGCCACTATAGTCCATCATAAAGAAAGCGACAGAATCCCAATAAAGAAGGGCGTACGACAGGGAGACACGATCTCTCCAATGTTATTCACCGCGTGTTTACAGGAGGTTTTCAGGGCCCTAGATTGGGAAGAATTAGGGATAAGAGTTAATGGAGAGTATCTCAGTAATCTGCGATTCGCTGATGACATTGCATTGATGAGTAACGCGGGAGACGAATTACAGCTCATGATTACTGAACTGGATACGGAAAGTAGAAGAGTAGGTCTGAAAATTAATATGCATAAAACTAAAGTAATGTGGAACAATCTTGGCAGAGAACAGCGCTTTGCGATAGGTGGCGAGACGCTGGAAGTTGTAAAGGAGTACGTCTACTTAGGACAGGTAGTAACCGCGGAGCCGAACCATGAGAGTGAAATAACTAGGAGAATAAGGATGGGATGGGGCTCATTCGGCAAGCACTATCAAATCATGAATGGTAGTCTACCACTATCTCTCAAGAGGAAGGTATATAACAGCTGCATCTTACCGGTACTTACCTACGGAGCAGAAACCTGGAGACTTACAAAGAGGGTTCAACTTAAATTGAGGACGACGCAGCGAGCGATGGAAAGGAAAATGATAGGTGTAACCTTAAGAGACAGGAAGAGAGCAGAGTGGGTCAGGGAACAAACGGGGGTTAAGGATATCATAGTTGAAATTAAGAAGAAGAAATGGATATGGGCCGGCCACGTAGCACGTCGGCAGGATAACCGGTGGTCATTAAGGGTAACTGACTGGATTCCAAGAGATGGCAAACGCGTGAGGGGGAGACAAAAAGTTAGGTGGGTAGATGAGATTAAGAAGTTTGCAGGTATAACGTGGCAGCAGAAAGCACAGGACCGAGTTGATTGGCGGAGCATGGGAGAGGCCTTTGCCCTGCAGTGGGCGTAGACAGGCTGATGATGATGATGATGATGATGATTCATTTGACGGGAGTTTGCTAAAACAATAGCCAATATTTCAGGAATCAATATATGGTGATTAGAGGAAGACAGAAAAAGGCGCTAATTCCTGCAACCCAATAGGGAGCACGGCTAATATCCTTAGGTGTATGATCGGGAAGTCAAATTGAAAAAGACTACTCAAGAGGGCAAGAGAAGATGCCTAACCCTGCCTTCTCGTTTAATACCGATGCAGCAGTCGCAACTGTTGTATAGCTTATTGACAGGTGAACAAGTTAATCGTGTACTGGTCATTTAACTATCGAAATGGCATTTGTTTAGCATCAGTAGAAAAAAAATATCACGAAATATTAAGTGAAGGATTGAACTGAGTTTACTTGTAGAGCCAATATCTTATATTTTTACATTCAGTATATAGCAGCGTGAGGAGTGTGCACTCGCGACGAATGTGCGTCAAAGAATAAACTAGGTTTTAATGGAAACCTATCGTCTCTAATGCGAACTCTATAGTATCTTTAAAAACCTGTTGGTATTGTGGATCTAATGAGCAAACTATGGTAATCGCGCTTCCATATCTAACACGTTGTTTTCTACGAACGTTAGAAGTTGAAGGCACAAGCACAAGTCTTTCCTCTCTAATAGTATTAGATGTTTAATTTTTTAAGCTTGGTTGCCAGAAAAAAAAAATGCCGCCTTATTTCGTAATAGGGCGAACATACATTTTGTAAATCATTATCACTCTATTTCTTCGCAACACAGCTCTTTGGTTTCAGAGTTTTCGTAGCAGCCAGGAATGAAGCACCAGCATTCAGTTTTCTTCGTGTTATAAGGCATTATCAGCACAGCTCACAAATGCATGACCCGTGTACAATAAAGACCACGTAAATGGTGAAAAGAAAAAATGACGCCGTGTTTCCTTGCGGTGGCCTTCCAACTGGCAATCTGTGACAGCGGCGGCTGTACCCGCGCCCCCTGCAGCAGCGCCTCTGGCGGCATCAGCGAGCAGAGGGACCTTGTCGGGCAAGGGAAACTCGCTGCGCTCAGCACACCTCCCCATTCTAGCCACCTTAGCCTTATTGTGCATGTGGACTTGTGTACTTCTCGCTTCGTTCTTGATAAATCGTCATTCGGGAGTCGAACTAAACATTGTCCCGCTCGTAGCGATAAAAATGATGACCGGTGCTTGGAGCGACGTCAAGTAAAGCACCATCGTGCACTGTTTCCTTGCGGGCCTTGGTGCCAGGTGGCGACTTTGGGTGCGTCATGACCGCTGACTACGGCGTACGGTGCGTCAGTGAATTTTGTGACTTAGTGTTTCCGGGTGCCATATCAGGTGGGAGCACAGCAAGCGACTTCATCGGTGTAGATAACGACGTAGCTGTTTCTGACTGCATCGATGCCGAGATCATAGCTGACGTTGCCGGTCCTGCGGAAATGGACCCGTGCGGTTTGAAGAATGTCGCCGCTGCCACCGCTAAACCCTTTACCGCGCTACAGAGTTCGCATCAGCGTTTACCGTCGATCATCGCTGTTGTGGCCGAAGGTGCTGAATGTGCTTATTTGAAAAGCTTCAGTGACATTCACGATGACTTGATGAACTTCACGGCGCGCAAGAAGCAATACAAGCTTACGGACTGTTTTCATCCGAAATAAAGTGCGGTAACTTGCAATAGAAGTTGTCGCCTTGTTCTTTAGCATATGTAAGCAAATCGTGATGTTCGTGCTTTTTACGATTTCCGAAAACTGTGTCAAGGCCTGCAGTGCTTTAATTAAAGCCTTAAATGTGCATATTTTG
Organism: Rhipicephalus sanguineus; assembly: GCF_013339695.2. Lineage (NCBI taxonomy): Eukaryota > Metazoa > Arthropoda > Arachnida > Ixodida > Ixodidae > Rhipicephalus > Rhipicephalus sanguineus. Next base: position 20,233,044 of record NC_051176.1, on the reverse strand, counting down.
TATTTCGAATTATTGATATATCGAACTATTTCGAGTTCGATATATCCGGGATCGACTGTATTTACAGATACTTACTTGCAGAAGCCATGGCGGATGTTGGAGCCTCTCCATTTATGACTTGGTCATTGTCGACCCTTATTTCCCTCACAGGGCGGGTCCCTCTACTGCCTTGTGGCAGTAACCCTCTACTACCTCATGACAATATCATCACAAGAGCTTCGTTCTTGTCATTTCAGGAGCAAGTGATAACAGCACTCAAGAGCCTCGGCTTCATTACCCTTATGTGTGGCGATGGAACCAATGATGTGGGAGCCTTGAAGCATGCTCACGTAGGTGAGTCAGGATGGTTATTCTTGTTGATGCCGTAGTGCTCGCCTGGCTTGTGGCCCAGTAATCTGCGCAAGGAAATAATCTGTCATCTATATATACTTGGATTACTTTGGAGAATGTTTCACTCGAAGAAGCAGTTTGATGCGGCGATGTGTACATTACGTTTTTGATGGTTCACTGATTAATAATCTTGACATCCTCAGCATAGTGAACTTGGATTTACACAATTGGTAGGGGTGTGCAGCTTTCAAAATTTTAAATTCGAAGTGAGTTTGATTAATGAAAACCAAGTGCAAACCGAAACAAATATTTTCTAATATGCTAATATTCAAATTCTAATATTTTCGAATACGAATAGTACCACTGCGGACTTTTGCAACAATCTTTTTTATTTTTTTTTTCACCAACCAAAGATGGAAAGGAAAAGCAAGTTTTTTGTACAGTAAATAATGTGCTGGAAATATATGTGTTGTACAGTTGCTGGACAGTACCACATCTGCAGTTGTTTGATGTTGTCATCAAGGTCATTTTTTTACGTATTAGTTTTTTTTACGTATTTATGTTTCTTCAAATAAAATTCAGTCGATAGTCTGTGCCTGTCTGTTGTGTAAGTGTTTCCTTGTAGTCTCCGTGTTTTTTGTGCAGCATTTTTTCATTCAGTATGTTGTTACACCAACTCGCCCACATCAAGCTCCTTCTGCCAGTTGAGATTGCTTGCAGATAATAGCCATGTCGGTGACATCTGTTTCCTGAACGATCACTTAAACAGAATAATTAAGAGCTCATCTTGTTAAGTGCTACTGCCTCTCTGACTAATCCTGCTTGTTACTTGACACGTGGCGGCAACAAAAAATCCATATCGGGTGCCGACTCACGGTACGCATGGCACAGAATACTACACGACTATGCCCAACTATGTTGCATAGAGACAGTAGAACAGTATGTGTACCTGGGTACCTGCATGGTATGGTATGGAAAAACTTTACCTGCATGCCACAAATAAAACGCATGCTCTCAGCTACTATGAAAGTGAGGAGAGCATTGTTTTGCACCCTTTCCCCCAAAGCTGCTGCCAGAAAGTGCACTTCTCCGCTTCAGTGACCACTCTTCATTGCCCAGCGTGTGATTTGAAGATTGCATTTGCAAAAACTGCGTGCAACTCGGCTATATTGCTACATGCATGTTGCCATTCTCTGGGACCATGCGCGTGTGTGCCCAACGAGGAAGACGAAGGGCTGTCGCCGCTCGTGCTCTGAGCTCGACCGGTCAGCGCTGCAACCGCTGTTGTAAAAACATCTTGTCTACAGTCTCGTTGAACCGGCATCTCATTGTTCATGTAACATATTTGGTGGAGATGGAACGATCCCCGTCCTCGCCACGAAGCTTCGCAGTGGCCGTACCGTCCAGTCACCGGCCATGGCTTCCAATAACAACCCGTCTCCATCTACACCTGCGGCCCCTAACGACAACGTACGTCACGGTGTCCAACCTCCGTGATCCCGGTATATTCTCTGCCCAAGCTGGCCTTGACGTCGACTACTGGCTCAGCATCTATGAGCGTGTTAGCCAAAGTCACTGATGGAACTCTACCATGATGCTCGTAAATGTTATCTTCTACTTGGGAGTAGACCTGTGTGCCGCCGCCTGTTTTTGCTCTAGCCGCTCGTGCCGACGCCGAAGTCTCGAGAGTGATCACGCTGCCGCTGCGCCACCGTTTGTCTTTTCTTTTAGTATGACCGGGAAATGTGGACATAAAATACGTCATTTCATTGGGGGAGCCCTTCTAGATGTGTCCTCGTAATGGACTGTTCATTTCAGCTACCGCTGATTGGCGAGAGCTCGGCGAGCAGCGCACCCTCTGTTTCCGGATTTTCTTCTACAACGTCATTTTGACGTTACGAAGCTTTCACAACTCTCCACAAATGAGAGGGATGGAATGCGCTTCACCACAACGAACGCAGCCCCCAGAGATCCGCTTTTAGGTGCACATCTCGGAGGCCGTGCATGAACTCTGATCGCGTTAGCCATCGAATTAGGTTTGATGCGTTCGCCCGTCTAATGCACCTGTGAAGGTCGGTACGCCTTCCCTGCATCGTTCTCAAACATCTGGGACACATTCATATGCAAGTTCAGACTTGACAGGTCCCTGTTTCTGTACATTTTGGCCACTTTTTTGTTACACTGGCAATGTGCTGGTGTGTTTGGTGCGTCGACGTGGTCAAAAGTGAGGTGATATCACTGCTCACCGCTTTTTCGAGTAATTGAACGCGCTCTGCGGAAATGGATGGACATCTTTAGATGGACACATCGAGAATAGCTACCCGGAAGTTGTCGTATCTTTCTCTCCTCCTAAAGTCTCGTGAGTATTGCCTGACCTCAACGCTGCGGCGTCCTCCAGCCTTAAAGGTTCGACACCCCAAATCACTGGATAGCATATTCGTGGAGTCTTGGACCTAGTATACTGCGCATAGATAAATAAAACAGATAAGTATTATATATTGATGCGTTAGTACACATTTTTTTCTCTTTCATTTTCACTCGAGTAAACTGATAAATAAATATAGAAGTAAAGGCAATGAAAAACTTAGAATAACAGATAGCTGAGCTAGTTGGTGGGTATTCATTTTAAAAAGACACGACTTGCAAACACGGACACAAAAGAGAAGTCAAGAGAGGGAGCAGTTATCTTTCATGTAGACCATGACACGCACTTGATTGATAGGTATCGCCTCTTGCCTGGGAATGCGCAGGTGTCTACCTTCTTTTCCGCCGCTGTACAATTTTTCAATTTTTGCGGTGTTTGTGGTGTCTTGACTGCACTTTTGTGTCCGTGTTTGCACGCCCTGTTTTTTTAAAGGGCCCCAAAACAGCCTCTGGAAACACAAAATCGAGCGCGTTATTCTTTCTTAGAGTTTCTCATCTTTTTGGCATACTTCGCGACGGCAGAACTGTGATTCACATGACATCATAAGGGCACATACTCGATTGGTCCATATACCAGAAATATCGGTTGTGAATTGTCTTCCACCCTGCTTTGCCATGCAGTCACCCACCCCTTACTCCTTGTCTCGCATGACTCATGTGCGATCAACTGATTTCGCTCAATTTTGTGCATTTCATATTGTGCAAGCGGAGGTAACAGGGTGTACCCAACAGCGCAAAATACCGATAGGCTCAACGCTTAGTGCTGATATTGTACGCGTGTTTGTGAAGAAATATGCGGTGAGGAGCTATCGCCTGTGAGAAAAGCAGTGAAGGCGAGAGCGAAACCATTGGAAAAGGCGCGGATTATTTGGTTCTTCCAACGGACAAACTTTTTCAACAAAGACGATGCGGCTCTGCAGAAAAAAGACGAGCCCGCTTCCACGGTTTTTGTATATTGATTGCGATAAATATTATATGCACACTCTGGACAGGTTTTCACCGTCACCGTCATGTTCCCTACAAAATCCAAATTGATAACATTGCTCCGCGCATCACGCTGTAGTCACGAGTAAAAGCTCGCGAGCGCTGGTGAGGAACACGGCTGAAGCAGAGATGAAACAAGCTGGCCATCTTCGTCGCACGGAAGGCGCACGCAGTAACATCATCCTGCGTGCGAGACCTGCCGACAATTGCTCCTTGACCAGAAAAGTAACGCTCCGCCCGTCTTTCACTCGACGAAGAAGCTTGAAGGGACATCGGGGTAGGGAGTGCTGCGTGGCTCGAGCAGCAACTGTGAACTTTGACTATTGGCCTCGAGATCTTGGAGTGGCGCCCTCTCGCGTGTGACATCAGAGCGGGGACCCCGCTCTCTACTGCGCTGCAGCAGCCGCTGCTCCTGTATGTGGATGGTCTGCTTCAGGTGGGAACTTTGGCGAACGAACAGCCTCGCGACAGTCAACTAACGCCTGCAACAAATGTTTTCGAGTGTAATCTTGAACTTGTTTTAGTTGCGGCCCAATCGACAGGGCCAATAAATCCCCCGGATGGCCGACGAGTGCGTCGATGCCACTGACCGCATTGCTGGTAAGAAAGTGAAACTATGTGTGAGTGTTTTCACTCGTTATCTTGTTTCCGCCTTATGATACTCATTAGTTAGGGTGTTTCTTCCGAATTTTCAGTAAGTGTGCTGTTCTCCAGTATCTACAAGTATGTAGATAAAGCTTGTGAAAGCTCGCGGTGCCTCATCGAGGGCGAGGCGGTGTACAACGCAGGCCACGTTGTTGAATGCGTGGTCGAGGCCGTCAACGGAGATCGCATCACCGTCGCAGCTCTCGTCCTGCAAACAAGTGCGCAAGTGCTGCCTTGTTGCACACCCCCCTGCCGATGCCCATGATCGCAGTTTGTCCCGTAATGTTGGTTCAGTGAGAACGATATTACGTCGTAGTTCATATTAATGGTGCACAGGGCCGTCGCATGCATATTAGAATATAACAAATAGTTAATCGCCGATTATACCACGCACAGGGCCACAGAGATTAACGTGGCAAAGGCAAGCTGGGTTGAGTTTCACGACACGCAGCCTAACAAAACTCTTAAAGAGCTCCGCTTTTAAAAAAGTGTCTGCACTGCCTCAGGTGAAAACTTTTAGGGAATGTGCACTAAACAGCGGCAACAGGTTACGTTTATGACTTTATGATAAGCAGTTCGCTAGGCGTGCGGTTGCCTTCATAAGTAAAATATGTATGTACACCATCCAAATGCAGCCGTAGTCTCAGATATCCTGCAAGGCGATTCGGAGGCCGCGCCATCGGCTTCTTGTCTAGGGGCCTTCGTGGCAGGTTGTGGGACGGCACCGCACCTGGTGTAAGTCGCCTATGCTTATAGCCTGCGTGCAATAAACGCCTTAAGTATTGGCGGGGTGCTTAAACACGGTCAAGCCTACCTAAGAGTGGCGCGTATGGTGGGTGGCACTGTCCGCGAAGTGCTTGCTGCACACGGTCGATGAAGGTGTGGCGCGCATACCCATTCTGAGCTTGACGATCCACTCCTTCTTCAGCTTTGGGTTCTTAGGGTAGTTGTGAAAGCTAACGCCTTTTTCACGAGCGGACGAAGTACACTGAGAGCAGTACTTCACCATTGCACAGCACTCACCGCGGAGACAAGCGGCTGCAGTTCTACGAAACAAAGAGTTGTAGTTCTAAATGAACACTGAAAGCTAATCCACGCTTGTGCGAACAGTGTCAGTAGCCACCATACGCAAGATCACCAATTGAACTGCTTTTTTGTTGAGATTTACCACAATGGTGGTTTCAAAACGACGCTGGGCCTACGTAGCAGACAAAACCGCGCAAATCACCGCTCTGACATCATACAGGCATTGTTCAGCGTCGCCATCGGTCGCACACCAGGCCAATACGGGCACGGTCGTGAGTGCTGGCGTGCGCGCTATCTCAGCAGACATCAGCAAACGGCTCGTACGCACTTCTATGCGTTGTGATCTCAACGTTTTGTGCTTTGACTACTCATACAACAAACTGCCAGAAAACCATTTCTCTCTTGGGAGCGGCCGTATTCCCATACAACAGCATTTTGTTGAGTTACCCGAGATCGGATCAAAATCAAAACGAGTTAGCTGCTAGCCTTAGTTCATGCAACATTATGACATGTTGCTATCGCATTCACTGGCTCGTCCTTTCGGTGAAACAGATTTTTTTTCAAAGTTCAAGGCACAAACTTCTCTCCCCACCAACTCGCCAATCTACCTCCCACCGTGCCATGCCGCCCCTGATCCGATGAACCCGGTGCCGTTCACACTGCCGGAGGTTGAAACACCGGCGCGCCGCCACCAGTGATTTTGGGAACGGCACACAGGTCTACTTGGGAGGCACCCCGCATGTCTGGTTTGATACCCATGAGACCGAGCTCATCAGCTGGGATACTTTCAAAGAGAGATTACGCGACAACTTTGGGAACCCGGCCGGTCGCCAAATGGCTGCACGAAAAGAACTCGCTACCCTTGTGCAGTCACGAGTCGAATTGTATGTCTCGTACATACAGGACATGCTCGCGCTGTGCTGGAAAGTGGATGACCAAATGACCGAGGGTGACAAGGTGAGTCACATACTCAAGGGCATCGCAGACGACGCTTTCAACTTGCTCGTCTACACTAACGTCTCGACCATCGACCTCATAATTAAAGGGACACTAAAGAGAAACAATGAATCGGCCTAGATCGATAAATTGTGCTCTGAGAACTCTAATGTCGTTAATTTCGCCATCATAGGTTTATTAATAGAGGAGAAAATAGAGTTAAAAGTTTCATTTTTAAGTTTCGCACCGAAATCTCTCCGCGTGACGGCACGGGTTTGAAAGTGTATTTGTCGTATTTTGGTGCCATTGGCTCAACAAACTGTAGTAGGATTGATAGGCGGGCAAGTTGGAACTTATCCATCTTTTGCGCAGCGCACGAAATTGACAAGGTACACAAGAGAAGAGGACTTCTCTTGTGTACCTTGTCAATTTCGTGCGCTGCGCAAAAGATGGCTCAACAAAGTTACCCCAAACTTGGTATGTTAAGTCTATGGCCCCCTCAGAGGACAATGCCCTTCAGTTTTACTGATTAGGAACTACGTAGTCCCTAGTAGGCGCCGTCAAAACATGTGACGTCATGGCGAATGCTGCGGAAACTTGAAGGTGGCATCGCCACCCACATTTTGTTTTAGTGCGTTTTCTTGCTTACTAAGCATCTTCTCACAGTAAGCGGGGTGTTTTTGGTATCTTAAAAGAGTACTTTACTAATATGAGACAAATCGTTTTGCTCTTTAGTGTCCCTTTAAGGAATGCCACCGCTTCAAAATGGGCAAAAGCCGCCGTGTGCTGGCTACCGTACACGGCTGTCACGTCAACCTGCACCGATCTCGGCGCGCCCTTTCAGGTGAACGTGACTCGTGTAGTTCGACACGAGCTTGAAGCGGCAAGTACGGCGCCATTTCATCCACTACCACTCGACCATGGCACTGTCCCCCAGCAGTATCAGTTATTCAGGCAGTCGTGCGGCAATAAATTGCCAAACCTGCTCTGTCTCTCGACCCGACTCCAGACCGATGCCAATGAATGCATCTCGCCATGACCCACATTTTCCTCCCCCTATTCCACAATCCAACGTAATGGAAAACTGCAGCTGACAAACCCATCTGCTTCCGCTTCCACCGAGTTGGTCTTGTCTCCCGCTACTGCCGCACCACTTGGACGCCCCATCTTGGAGCCAATTTTCCTCTTCTCCTCATCCCTACAAAGGCCCTCGTTGGTATACGCCCAGTCGTGGACACCCTACTGTTGACGCACCTAACTGCTGCTCTACTGCTCATTCACTGTCACCTCAACGCCATCGTTCCCCATTGCCCCAACCACGCCACTATTCCTCGTCGACCAACTACACCTCTCAGATGGAAAACTAGATCATGCAGCTCCTGGAGGTTGTGCTGCATCATTTTCAACTGGCCCAAATCCTTCGTTGACGCTCTCTACTAACAAGAACTTAATTGAAGTGCATGTGGACAGTATTTCTTTGACTGCATTAGTTGATACTGGAGCTCAAGTGTCCATAATGAGTGCTAATCTCTGTCGCCGACTCAAAAAAGTACTCGCGCCTGCTAAAACTAAAGCCGTACACGTCGTTGATGGTGGAACTGTTGCCGTCACTGGATTGTGTACCGCTCGTATCAGCATTGCCGGCCGCCGTGCTCCTGTTTTACTTACGGTGCTCAACAATTGCCCTCACGACCTCATCTTTGGGATGGACTTCCTGTCGACGCATTCTGCCCTGATCGACTGTTCTGCCGTTACTCTTTGCCTAGAACAGCCTCTGTACCACAGACTTCATCTGCATATCACCTAAAGCCCTAACATTCATCGAATTGGCAACAACTTGACCCGTGCATGACGACGACTACGTCGTCACGCCTATTCCCGATGTCCTCATGGCGCGTGAGATCACTGTGCCATACTCCGTCGTAATCGTAGCCTCTAACCGCATATATCTGCCCGTTATCAATTTCGGCTTCATGAACAGATCTGTCGCCACGCTGCGACCCTTAACAGACGATCAAGTCGCCACTTTTGCAGCAGACGTATGCTCAGACCTTCCGTGTCGCCCGCAGGATGCCCCATACCTCAACACGGCCTTACATCCCATGATGGTCGTAATAACTTTTCTAGTGCAGACTAACACACAGACAAAGAGAGGGAACGACACCAGCGCTGGTGTCGTTCCCTCTCTTTGTCTGTGTGTTAGTCTGCGCTGGAAAAGTTATTATGATGTAGATGTAACAACTAGCTCGCCTTTCAGTATTACTCTCATGATCGCCCCGGACCTCAAACTTGAGCAATCAGCCACCCTATGCCACCTTCTGGCTTCCTACCATGACATATTCGACATCGACAGTCGTCCACTCGGCCAGACGTCCCTCGTAAAGCACCGGATAAACACTGGTAATTCTATTCCCATTCACCGCCAACCATATCGGGTGTCTGCCTCAGAGCGTAAGGTCAATAAAGAAAAAGTCATTAGATGCTAGCCAAAGGCGTTATTGAACCCTCCTTGAGCCCTTGGGCATCGCCCGTCATGCTTGTTAAAAAGAAAGATGACACTTGGCGCTTCTGCATTGATTACCGCCCTCTGAACCGAATTGCGAAAAAGGGCCCTTTGCCTCAAATTGATGACGCTCTTGGTTGTCTCCACGGTGACTTTTCTTCAATAGAGCTACGCTCTGGCTATTGGCAGATTGTTGTGGATGAGAAAGACCAAGGAGAGACTGCGTTTGTAACTCCCGATTACCTATACCAACTCAAGGTTATGCCGTTCAGTACGTGCAACGCCCCAGCCATGTTCTAGCGTACGATGGACTCTCTGCTACAAGGGTTCAAATGGTCAACATGCCTTTGTTACCTCGATGATGTCCTTGTGTATTCGCCTACATTTGAGACCCACCTTCAGTGTTTGTCAGCTATTCTCAATGTCTTCCGCAATACTGGCCTCCAATTGAACTCGTCGAAGTGTCCTTTGGCCGCCGGCAGATTACAGTGTTGGGCCACCTTGTCGATGCTTCAGGTGTCCAGCCGAACTAGGAGAAAATTCGTGCAGTCATGAGTTATCCTGTGCCCCATTTAGTCAAAGACGTCCGGAGTTTTGTGAGACTCTGTTCCTACTTCAGAAGGTTCGTGAAAGATTTTGCAGCAATCGCTCGACCACTCACTGCTCTTCTGAAGAAAGATGTGCCTTTTAAGTGGAGTTCCGCTCAAGCTGCCGCTTTGTCTCACCTCATCACACTTTTGACGATGCCACCTATATTGGCCCACTTTGACCCATCTGCTCCGACAGAGGTTCGAACCGATGCTAGCGGTCACGGGATCAGAGCCATCATAGCCCAACGCCAACAGGGACACGACCGTGTTATCGCCTACGCTAGCCGCCTCCTTACAGCTGCCGAGCGCAGCTATTCAATCACAGAGCGTGAATGTCTTGCTCTTGTCTGGGCAGTCTCGAAGTTCTGCCCATATTTATATGGCATGCATTTCTCTGTAATAATGTACCACCATGCGCTCTATTGGTTTTCGTCACAAAAGGATCCTACTGGCCGGCTTGGTCACTGGGCTCTGCGACTGCAAGAATATACCTACACAGTGACGTACAAGTTGGGATGCCTACATCAGGACACAGACTGCCTGTCTCGCTACCTGGTCGATGAATCGAGCACCATCCCTGACACCGACACCAACACTTGCGTCTTTTTCGTTTCTCAACTGATCCACATCGGCGACAAGCAACGCTGTGGTGCGTCCTTGCATGCTATCGTCGAACGCCTCAAATCGTCATCTTCCAACTGGTCCCATCGCTCGTTTGTCCTCCAAGATGGTGCACTATACTGCCACAATTTTTACCCAGACGAACCAGCCTGTCTGGGTAAAAGTTATTCCAAAACACCTGCTGGGCTGTTCTCCACGAACTTCACGACCCTCCAACTTCCGGTCGCCTTGGTGTGTCGCGCACTTACGACCGGATCCGCCGACGCTTCTTTGGCCAGGGCTTGCACGCTCTGTCAGAAGATACGTTGCAGCGTGTGAGAAATGTCAGCGCCGCAAAACACCATCGATGCTTCCCTCCGGGTGCCTTCAGCCACTTGACATTTCGTCAGAACTGTTCTTTTGCGTTGGCTTAGACCTACTTGGCCCTTTTCCCCTGTCTTTCTCTGGCAACAGATGGATAGCCGGGGCCACAGGCTACGCCATGCGTTACACCATCACATGAGCTCTTACAACAAGCTGTGCCTCATATGTCGCCGACTTCCTCCTACACGACATGATTCTGCAATATGGAGCTCCATGCCAGCTGCTTACGGACCGTGGCTGCACATTTCTATCGAAAGTCATAGCCGACATCCTGCAGTCATGTGAAACGAGGCACAAGCGCACTACGTCGCACCATCTGCAGACAAATGGCCTCACAGAGCGTCTGAACACTTACAGACATGCTTGTGAAGTATGTTTCTTCAGATCACTCGGACCTTGCATTGCTGTACGTGACATTTGCCTACAATTCCATGACACTGCCGGTTACTCTCCATTTTTTCTATTGTTTGGCCGAGAACCAACGTTCCCCCTAGATACAGTCATCCCGCAGTACCGACCAGCAAATATGCCCTTGACGCTATCACCCAGGCTGCCCACACACGCGAAACCGCCCGTACTCGCCTTTTGACCTTCCAGGAGAACCAATGGCGTTTGTACGATCGACGACATCGAGACGTGCACTTTTCGCCCGGTTCTTTGGTCCTGCTGTGGTCTCCAACCCGTCATGTTGGCCTGTCGAAAAAACTGCTTTCTTGATACAGAGATCCTTACCAAGTCCTTTGTGCAGTTACTCCTGTAACTTATGAAATCGCTCCTGTCACCTCGTCGCCGTCATCTGTCCCCCAGGTCAGCGATATTGTACATGTTGCACGCTGAAAGCCCTGTGACTCTCCCTGTGACGTTGACATCTATGTACGCCGAGACGGCGCTTCTGCCGCTGGGGATTATGCTACATGTGTATTGCCAGTCTCTGGAACCGTGCGTGCGTGCGCCCGCGAGGAGGACGAAGGGCTGTCGCCGCTCGTGCTCCGAGCTCAACCGGTCACCTAATAAAATGCTCTGTGGGGCGTATTGGTTAATTCTGTAATAGATTGAGTGCAAATAAACGGGACACAAGAAGACAAGACGACCACACGAGCGCTGTAGGATTACGGGTCAGCGCTGCAACCGCTGTTTTAAATACATCTTGTCTACAACCTCGTTGAACCGCCGTCTCATCGTTCGCATAACACTTACCACTGGCCTGAGCAGAAGTCTCAATTTATTGCCTTGGTTTTCCTCTGTGGCAGTGCTGAAACTTCATTAGATTAAAATCACCGATAAACACTTCATTATACAGTAGACTCCTGTTAAACGAAAGCTGAAGGGACCAGGAAAATATGTTTCATTTAACAGGAGTTTCGTTTATGAGAGATGAAAAGGGGTGCAGAATTCAAGCACAAAACCAATCATGTTAGAGGCAGTTGTTCCATTTAAGCAGCAATTTCATTTAAGAGAGTTTCGTTTATTGAGAGTATATACTGTATTCAGTTTCAAAGTAGTGAAAAGTGAAATACTTCATTATATTGAAAATTTCTGTATATTGAAGTTCATTAGATGGTGGTTTAACTGTCTTTTTCGTGTATTTGTTCAGGAGCAAACACAACAGCAGCAAATTTAGAACTGCTTTATTCTAAACCGATGAATCGTACAGATTTCTCTTTTTTGAGGCTCAGTTTGGGTTCAGGTACATTCCAAAAACATCATTTCGGTTTTGTATTCAATTCCATTGAAAGTTCCAGTTCGATTACGGTTTTCTGTTTGGGCTTTGTTCAACATCCTCTTTTTGAGTTTGTTTGCTATTGTGTGTGTTAGGCCCTTCTTATGTATTGCCTGTGTTGCATCGTGACTGCATTTCCTCCAGTGGATATTCAGTTCTTGGGTTGTGCCTGGGCTGTGTTTCCTCTTAAAGGGACCGACAACTGATTTTTCTCAACCCATTTTTTTACGCCGCGACAGGAAGCTCACCCTTCGCAGTGTTTGTAGCTGCAGTAGTTCATCCCAAAAGCACGTAGTTATTTTACAAGCAGTATTTTTCAATCTGAAAGGCTCTAAACATGGACGTACCTTTCCTCCAGCAACGCTGAGAATTGATAGCGATGCCACCAGCCCTTCTCGCGATTTGTGAAAGCTATCGTTGTTCTGCTTCCGCAGGAGTTCCTGTAACTATGCTTAACCGCCTTTATTTAGAGCTTTTTAACTATTTAGAGCTTTTGAAAATAGCAAGCTGTTGCAATGAGATGATGTGGCATTATCTACCTTCCCTGTATTTGTACCGTATTGTGTGCTCATGCGTCCAAGTTTGCCTGCGCCTGTCATGGGTGGCTTGTCCCGGCATTATTACTCTCTCAATGCACGAGCCAAGCCAAGTCACTGAAAATGTCACTACACATATGTCACTACAAAGTCACTCATGCCAAGCCAAGTCACTCATGTCACTACACAGTATCAGCGCGCGTCATTTTTGAGACGAAATGTAGGTAGCAAAACTACGTTGCTCCAAAATCTTAGCGACCTGGAAACTGTGTGCACGATTGCATGAGCATGCTGAAAAGTTGCTCAAGACGTGCTGACGAGCATGGGATCATTACGTCACGCGAAAGCAGCGCCACTTTTATGCATACTACTAAGGCGGGCTTATATCTACATTTTTGTGGAGTAATACCTTTTAATATAAAGAAATGAACAATATTTCAATACTAACAAAAATAATCGTCGACCACGTAAAGCAATCAACAGTCACGTGGCCGGGTACATTGGATCGTTCATGTTTTTGCCGCCAGAGGCACCACAGATGATTTTTTGCGACTTTCAATTAAGAAATAAAAATATAAGTCCTCCTGTCTCGAAAAAAACAGGGTTGGTGTGAGTCAATGCGACGGACAATCTTTCCATCAGTGGAGTCATCTCATTTCATGCACTAGGCAGTTGTTGGTCCCTTTAAGGGTGTTGTGTACAAGTTCTGTACAATGTGGTTTTCTGACTTGTCATGGAATTTTCTGATGAACTCACCTTATAATGTCATGCATTATATAGTTAAAATTGGAAACATTTTGTATAAAATTTTAATTCAGTTAAAGTGCAAGAGTGCTTTTGGCATGTTGATCTAGAGATCCAAGACTTTTCTGTTTGGAATTGCCTCAGAAAACACATTCTTGCGGTATCGTCTGGACAAAGCAGATATTTGGATGCAAATGTATCATTAGACTGCATGGAACCCTGACGTGAGTAGCTGTGTTTGTTGAACATTCAAGCATTATTGAGTGGAACCGTGACCTTGTGCAGGTGTGGCTCTCCTAGCCAATGCACCAGTGGCTCAGAGCAAGCGCAAGAAAGACGAGAACTCTCCAGATACGCCAGATGGTGTACCTGACGCAGTTAGCTCCCGCTTGGAGGCCATGGCTGCTCGGGGACGCTTGGGGAAACGGCCTGATGGCAAGCCAAGTGGTGTGGGGCCCCGGCTGGGATCTCGAGCTGACAAGATGGCAGATGCCCAGGTTTGCTGGCCTTATATAACAGAAGGAGCACAATTCCTCTAGACCATTTCAGAGAAATTGCTTTCATCTTTCGATTACTGATTAAGCTAATGCCTCTTTCCAGTTGGAACCGCCCTGATTGTAACAGACTTTTTTTTTTAAAGGGACTGTCTACCGTCCATCGTCGCTTTTCTGTTTTGTACCGCGATCGAAAGCATGCAGCCTGAAATGTCCAACCCTGCAGCGGTTTCTCTGGAAAGTGAGTAGAAACTTTTAAAACAGAATATTTTGATCTGCGCTCGGTCTTCTTCCATTGGCGTGAAACATGCCCACAACACTGGTTGGTGAATGCGATTACAATTGTAGTGCCATTTAAAATTAAAACCGAAAGCAGATGTGATTTCTGTAAGATTACATTATTTTCGCTGAACACTAATGTAATGAATGTAACAGTCATTTTCAGCGTGCTAGCGGTTAAATGAAGCCTTATTATACGATTACGGAACACTTCTTTTGCTGTAATCGCAGACTATGCGTTTATTTTAGCACTGCTGCTGCAATCTAAAGCCCCTCCATGCGTTTTCCGCCGGCTAGGTTAAGTAGCGCCAACTCGTCCGCCCCCTCTCCCTTTACACCGGTTCCCCGCATAGCGGAAGCCGAAGTGCCGCCATGATGTTTCTGCTGCTTTTCCGGTTGATGCACCTGCCCCATGCCTGCCTGATGCCCGCCCATGCCCTCGCGACGCAGAAACACCGAGCGAAAACTCGCTCGGCGGCAGGCAGTTTACGACGAACCTGAAAACAACAACACCTGCGAAACGGAGATGCAAATATGAGCTTTCTCGCGTGTGCACATGCGTGCGCAGAAACAAGATGGAAGGAAAAAGCGGAAGGAAGTGGCTCAAGAACTTCCTTCCGGAAGCTCCAGAACCGGAAGTGGGCGTCGTCGTCGAACAATAGATGGCGGTACTTAAAAAAGCGGCAGTAGACGCGATGGAGGGGCTTTACTGCAATCCAAGCCAAGTTGATTAATCAAAATGAGACTATCAATGCACTCCTTCACAGCGCAGCACATGTGAGACATCCTAACAGCAATACAGCGGCATGGTACGACCAGCGTGGAGGGCCGCATGGAATGGCGCATTAGTCATGAAGCACACGAAATGGAAGGCGGCGCCGCAAGCAGCGCCACCGGGCGCCTTTTTAGAAGCGTGTGGAAAAAAAAGGCAAAAAATTACTCTCTGACGCAACCGAAAGCTGCCTCAAGTGCACAAAATACAATGTTAAGTTATACGTGTTTGTTTTTAAGCTCTACCTGCGAGGATTTCTTGTCATACCAGTAGATTGAACCACATCGCCATTGGGTGATGCTAGCGGTCATTCTTTCACGATTTTCAACATCAAATTAAAAATATAATTCCTTTTTTTATGGGACAAAAGCATGCTTGTTGCCGCCTATGTGACAAACGATCGTCTCATTTTCACCACAGTCAGAAAAATTTTTCCGAGCGGTAGACAGTCCCTTTAAGTTTTCTCTTAAATTACATATGAGCACTCTTCTGTGTTCTGCGAAATCCATGTTATGCCACTTTGATTGGATTGCGTAAAAAAAGTCGTATAATTCGAGCTCCAGAAATTATGTTAATAATACATGCACTTAAACGCACCAAGTGTCACTTGGCGCTGGGTGTGCTTCAGTATTTTGGAGCTTCAAGCCGAGAGCCAGAGACCGCATTTATTATGGTTTGATATTGTCACTCTTCACAGTGGTCGTACAGCACACGGAAATGCACAAGAAGTGCATGTCCAGTGCACTGTGCCTGAATTATGGCACATCTGTTCACAGTGGCCAGGTCTTTCGTTTTTAAGTATAAAACTGGTAGGCGTTGTCATAAGACTGATTTGAATGTTTGGTGTCAAGTAAGGCATAACAGAAATGTCCAGTGCTGTACTAAATCTTTCTCAGTTTTTGGACATGATTTGTATCCAATGTTACAAAACGATGCAGCTATGGTGTTAAGACAAAGCACTGATAGCAATGTATTAGGCTACTACACAAATAAAGGTTTGCAGTTTTATTGACTGTATAGCAGGGTGTTTTTTTTAGAACATACATATTTTTTATAGAAATACTATGACAGTATGGCACCTGTCATCTTTGTACATGCACACTACAAAGTGGAAATGCCCTGCCACTGCTAAAGTTACACTGAAAAGACTAATTAACAAAAAGTCGTTAACTTTCTGATTATCAACTTAGAGGCAGTTATTTATATTGGCACGCACATTTATTGTCTTATTTTGATGTATTCAGGTTTCACCCACAAGAACTGTTATGAATGCTCGGCACAGACCGCGCTGCAATGTTTGGGAAGCTTCACAATTGTTTGAGATCATTCTGTTAAGATTATGCACAGGATGCGAATAGTCAAGTTTATTCGAGCTTTCGCGAGCACCAGTGATAACGCTAGAACCTTCGATGCCGCATGTATAAATGTCGACGTGCCTTACCAGAGATCAGATTACCGACGGCTGACGCACTGTTCGCCGCTCTCAGTGTACAGCGTGTATTGCTTGTTGCCTGTACTTGACATTTCATTTTTCCAGGCACAAGTTCGCCCATATAAAAAGTTCCGTATTTCCGAGTTCTGCTGGAGGCTTCTTCACTGTCACGGCCACGTGACATCTGGTGGAGGTGCTGCTTCGTTCATGATCTGGACGCTCCCGCGAAGCACTGACCCAAGCCCAAACCACCACAAAGAAGGCGACTCTGAAGACAACCCAGGTCGTCGAACTAGCCGCAGGCAGAAGGGACTACAGCCAGAGTAAGAGGCTCCTTCTCGAAAACACCAGGCATCCCAAGACCATCACATCGACCGCAGAGATGATGACAGCCTCTCTGCTGCCTACAACGGTCATGATGCAGCAGCCAACGGAGCCACCAACTTTCCGTGGATCATCGTTTGAAGACCTGGAGAGCTGGCTGGAGACGTACGACTGAGTCACCACTTTCAACCACTGGGATTCTGAAGAGAAGGCCCGCCACATCTACTTCTACTTAGAAGAGATGTCGCGACTTTTCCGCCTGGCCGACGCTGCAATGCCTGAGGAGAAAAAGTTTGCTTCTTTATGTGGGGAATAAAACAAGAAATTTTTGCAGGATTAGTATGCACCATGCCGAAGACAGTCACTGATTTCCTCACAGAGGTTACAACAATAAAAAAATCACTCGATATGTGGACGAAGCAATAAAACTGCTCAACCCTGCCTACATGCTGCACCGAAGCACACTCGCTAGGCACCGACGACCTATGAGAAACCATCAGAGTGATAGTGCGGAAGGAGCTGCGCAAGCTGTTACCTTCGCCGCAACCTCAAGTGGGTTCAATGACCGACATGGATCACGAGGAAGTCCGGCAACCGCTTCTAATTCCCGAAGCACCGCAGCCTCAGCTGGAAGCGATGAGCTACGCCACTGCCGCATGCCACGCCGTCACCATGCCGCGACCGCGTCAGGACCCCACGCATCTGCAATTCTATCAACAGTCACCGACGCCACCTCGCCACCTGTCGGCCAGTTCTACCCATTGAAGAAGAAGGACATTTGGTGTGCCCCAGACCACTGCCCACTCTGCTACCACTGCGGAGAAGCTGGCCACAAGTACCATCACTGCCGGTACCGTGGGATGGGACTGCATGGTTTTGCCCTGAATGCTCCACATCTGCAGCCAGGTGAACGACCCCGTGACATCACCAACTACATTGCCGGAGGACAGTGGCAGCGATGACAACCTTCCCGTTCACCGTCTCCTGGCCGCTACATCTTACCGTAGCACGGCCCTACTCAGGCCTGTTCCGCGAGCCCTTATCTGGAAAACTAAGGGCAGCAACTGATGGAGGTGCGGTTGCTGTACGACAAAATGTCAAAGATCCTCCGCCGCTGATGACGACTATTCAGGAATCATCAGGTACCAGCTCGCCGCGTACCAGAGAGCACCTTCCTGAGACAACTCCGCCAAAGCAAGACCTGACGACCCGACGTAACAACATTGAAGCAAGTTGACGCAGCCATGATACGCCACGACCAAACCGTTATGCATGATGACAAACCACCGACCAAGAGGTGCTTATCAATGGCCTCAACATCACAGGTCTTGTCGACACCAGAGCCAACTACTCAGTCATCAGTGGCCTGTTCGCTGACAAGCTGAAGAAAGTGAAGACCGCTTGGGAAGGACCCAAAATCCAGGCAGCTGGAGGTCACCTACTAATGCCGGTGGGAATCTGCATAGCGAGAGTCACCATTAACAACCGGATTTATCCCACCAGCTTCGTAGTCCTGCAGCGTTGCTCGAGAGATGTCATCCTTGGTATGGACTTCTTCAGGCCTCCATGGTGTAGTCAGCAACCTGAGAACCGAGTCTGTAACGCTGTCCACAGAAAAAGCTCTACCACTGCACACACCGCCAGGAATACATGCCTTGAATATGCTGGAAGACCAAGTCATCATTCTCCCTCACTCCAGCGTCATCATTTCCGTCGGCACTCAGAAATCAACAGGCCCGAAAGGTGTCATTCAAGGCGACCAGCACCTGTTGGTCATCTGCGAGATTTGCATCGCAAGAGCAGTGATTCCACTCCTGCGCCAGCAGCGCCAAAGTGCGCCAAATCGGATTTACTGCACCATCCTGATAAAATTCACGGAAATTGTGCCAAACTGCGCCAGAGTCTCGGGTTTGGAGGCATGTATCACCGGCAGTCGCACCGCCAGTGGATCAAAACACGTGCCGCTTGATCTTGGGGCTGCCAAAGTCACAACACGGACCAAAAATTATTCCGCTGCACGGAGTTCTTTCCTTCCTCCATTTTCCGCTGAATAAACAACGCTTGCATGTGCATCCGAAGCCACAACGCCATGCACGGTGCTGACGCAGCTTCTGTTGTGCAAATCGGCTTGACGGCAAAACATGCTCTCTGCAGAGGCTCGTGACGTCTAGGCCAATCGGTAGCGTGAAAGTGTTGCGGCGATTCATTGGCGCATGTCATCTGTTCCAGAAACGCTGCTGATAGCCCATTTCAAGTGTCGTACAGCACGTAATTGAAGCAATATTCACTAATAACTACACGCGTGCCTCCAGAATGTTTGTCACTTCTGTTTCCTGACATCGCGGAATGAAATCTGGGAACGCCAGCAATAGATATATGGAACAATATCCATTTTTTTCGTGCTTCGCGTCCATGAAACAGCATATGAACAGTGGGAACGCATTGACAGTTTCAGTCAAGTATACTTTTTCATGGATCATCATCCAGAAGAGCATTTTCCTAATTCCTTCCACCAGCACATCCAGGTTTGTAATTGCTCTTGCGGTGCATACCACCTAAAAGGCCTTGCCCTTTTGAGCTCATGAAGGCTAGGGTCCCAATTCGAATTTTAGCTTGCGTCTTTAAAAATGTCATCACAATAATAGGAGCATGCCTCCTGGTCAGAGCAGGTGCATTTCTGTTTTAATATGCACAGCTGTCAGTAGTGGGCCCGTCGCTGATGGCCTTGATGTCGGAAGGCCCACTGTGAAGCGACTATGCCATGTTACACGTCCGCCCCTCGCTTTCCAGGGTCAATAGGTGACAGCTAGAGAAAAAAATCGCAGTTTCGCTTAAGGGCAAAGCAATGAATGCGATACCAACTAATTGTATTGTTATAGGAAGTAAGGCTGGCAGCTAAGTCATTTGGATCCGATCTCGCGTAACTCAACAAAACGCTACTTTAAGGGAATATATGGCCACTCCATGCACCGAAGCGGTTTTCCTCCCCTCCCCCCCTTTTTTTTTTCTGGCGTCCCTTCTTGCTCCTTATAAAAGGCGGGCGGGGCGTTTCCTCTCTGTTTGATGAGCAATCGATGGCAGGCCTTGAACGCAGGCCACAGGTTCTCTAACGCACAAAAAACGGCTTAAGGCGCACGACATGGACAACTTCAGGTCGTGCGCGGCGTCGCTGGGAGTTCGTAATGCCGTCCGGGATGACCTCGTAGTCAAGAGCGCCGAGACGTCGAAGCACCTTGTATGGCCCGAAGTATCGCCGATTAAGTTTTTCACCGAGTCCATGTCGGCGTTTTGGCGTCCAGACCCAAACACGGTCACCGGGCTGGTATTCCATGAAGCGTCGTCGAAGATTAATTGTAACAGTGGCTGTCCGTCATCTGCTGCTTCTTGATGCATTGGCAGGCGAGCTGTCGGGTTTCTTCGGCGCGCTGAAGATAAACAGTGACGTCGAGGTTTTCTTTGTCGGGGATGTTGTGTAACATGGCGTCGAGCATCGTTGCCGGGCTCCTTCCGTAGACCAACTTGTAGGGCGTCATCTGCGTTGTTTCTTGCACGCGGCCGTGTTGTATGCAAAGGTCACGTATGGAAGGATGCCATCCCAGGTCTTGTGTTCGACATCGACGTAAATGGCCAGCATGTCAGCGATTGTCTTGTTTAGACGCTCAGTGAGGCCATTTGTCTGTGGGTGGTGTAGAGGTTGCTACTATTCTGCTAAGAAGTGGCGCCCCCTCCAAGATGTACGGAGTAGAATAAATGTTGTTGTTTGGGTTCACTGTCGACTGGTTGTCTTACTAAGGGCTCCTCAGGCGCTTATGCCATGCCTATGTCTCCAGTGAACCGATAACACTACATGGTGTCAGAAGTGGGATCGAGCACCGATGTCGCGCTTACCCATCGTCCGTACCACGTCTACCAAGCAGTCCAGCCCGAAGTGGATGGGCGTCAACCTTCAGACGTCGGAGCCGTTTGACTTCGGCAACGCTGGGACCTGGCTGACATGAAAAAGTCGCTTCGAAGACTACACAGCCATCTCAGGTCTCAAGAATGCACCGGAGGAAACACAAGTGCGCTCGCTCTTATATTGCATGGGCCTCGAAGCGGGTCCGCTCCTCGATACATTTTCGCTTGATGCGGCGTCCCTCACTTCCTGCAAGACTGTGGTAGACCGTTTTACAGAGCATTTCGTGCATCGAAGCAACGAACTATACGAGTCATCACGTTTTCACAGACGCGTACAGCAGCCAGGCGAGAGCGTCGACGGATACTATGCCGAGTTGTGCAGGATGGTGATACGCTGCGCCTATGCTTCAGTGCAAGTTGAAGAAAGGCTAGTACACAACAGATTCGTCATCGGCTTGCGCGACTCACGTCTTTCAGACCAGCTCTGCCGAAACGCTAAACTCACTCTCAAAGAGGCTTGGACGCAAGCACACCAGGCGGAAGACGCGGAAAAATAAAAGCGGCAATCGCAAGCTGGAGCAAGTTATAATAGCCCCAACGTTTTGCAAATGGACGCTACGAAGATGCAGAAGTCTGCTGGACATCACCAGATCGCGAAGCCTTCTTTCGACCATCATAATGCAGAGACGCCCACCTGCGGATTCTGTGGCCGCGCGTCTCATCCTCGAACGCAATGCCCGGCACGCAGTTCGCTCTGCAACTTTTGCAAAAAGAAGGGACACTTCACGGAAGTTTGTCGCTCATGGAAATCGAAGCAAAAAGTCGGCTCCATTCACATGAGCACCGTCGAGGCGGGGGCCAAGTCTTTATTAGTGGACGTCACCGTGGACAACTGCACGATGCAATTTAAAGTTGACTGTGGCGCCAAAGTCTCTGCTATACCCGATGACTTCCCCAAGCTTCCAGCCAAGCTGGACAAGGTTGACACTGTACTTACCGGTCCTGGAGGTCAACCATTGCGGGTACTCGGTTCATATACAGCCCAACTTCGTTGGCGCGGGAAGATGTCCTTGCAGCGACTCTTTGTCATTGAATCGCTCTCTGTCCCTCTTCTGGGACTTCCGGCTATACAAGCCCTCGATGTTGTGAAATTCCTTGGCGGAGTGCAGGCCCCTGAGGCATCACTTCAAGCTGAACTGTTCCGCGGACTTGGCACTCTCAGGGAGGAATATTGAATCCGCTTGAAGCCTGGTGCTACACCATTCTCCCTCAGCATGCCTCGTCGCATTCCCATTCCGCTACACGAAACCGTGAGGCGTGAGCTCAACAAGCTCATAAGTGACGGAGTGATTCGCCGCGTCGACAATCCAACGCCGTGGTGTTCTGGACTGGTAGTGGTCCCTAAAGCGTCAGGAGACTACCATCTTTGTGTTGACTTGACCTGGCTGAATCAAGTCGTACTTCGAGAACGCCACATCCTCCCAACGGTTGAACAAGTCCTCGGGCTTATCGGAGACACAACAGTGTTCTCCAAGCTGGACGCCACAGCGAGTTTCCACCAAGTGAAACTGACTACGGACTCGCAAGAGCTCACGATCTTTATAACCCCTTTTGGCCGATACTGCTTCTGCCGCCTTCTATTTGGTATTACCTCAGCGCACGAGTATTTTCAGAAGCAGATGGCCAGAATTCTTGAAGGACAGGAATGATGTCCGACTGAACCAGGTTCTGTCCCGTCTTGCTGAGGCCGGGGTCACACTGAACAAGAACAAATGCTTATTCGGTGTGTCGGAAGTGCCGTTCCTTGGAGTAATCGTGTCCGCTAAAGGCATCAAGCCGGACCCAGCCAAGGTAGTAGCCATCAAGACCATGGAAGCTCCAAAAGACATTGCAGGCGTCAGACGTCTTCTCGGGATGATCAGTCATCTAGCTAGGTTCTTGCCACACATCTCTGAAATATCCGCTCCAATCAGAGCCCTCTTCAACAAGTCTTCAAGTTGGACTTGGCAGCATGAACAAGAGGCCGCATTTGTCAGGGTGAAGGAGATACTGACATCCGCTAGGTGTATGGCCAAGTACAATCCGCCGTATGCCACCACTGTCTCAGCTGATGCTAGTTCGTCTGGACTTAAGGCAGTCCTGCTGCAGACGCAGCCATCAGGCGAGCGCCGTCCTGTCGCTTTTGCTTCCAGAGCAATGACTAAGACGGAGCAGAGATATAGCCAAACGGAAAAGGAAGCATTGGCTATAACCTGGGCTCTCTGGAGGTTCGACGAATTTGTGCGTGGCATCCCACTGGATATTGAGACAGATCACCTACCCCTCGTCTCTCTTTTTGGTAAGATGGAGCTCGACATGTTGCCTCCTAGAATACAAAGGCTGCGGATTAAAGCAATGCCTTATCAATTTAAGGTACTTCATGTGCCTGGTAAGCTTTTGGCTACAGCAGATACTCTCTCTCGCATCAACAATCCGAATTAATCTTCCGCGGATGCTGTGCAGATCCTTACCACAGAAACCGTGGCTCGCACAGCCCTTGATGTGATGGAGCTCTATGTTGCAGAAAGAGTGGCTGCCACGTTTGAAATATTTCCCCTAAATGTGCAGGAAGTTCGTCGAGCACAAACTTCAGATGGTGAATGCACTACATTAATCTCCTCCCCTCAGCGGGGGTGGCCTCGGAAAACCAAGCTGCCATTGCACATCTCCAAGTATTCCTCGGTGATTGATCAACTTTCTGTTTACGATGGCGTACTGCTCAAAGGTACCTGTTTGGTGATCCCGTCGTCACTTCGATCTACAGTCTTGGCTCTACTACACGAGGGACATCAAGGCTGCAACAGAAACAAAGCCTTGGCGCGAGATTCAGTATGGTGGCCTGGCATCTCCAATGACATTACCTCTCTGGTCGCCAACTGTGAGACATGCGCTCTCACACGAGTTAACTTCGCTGAGCCACTTGTACCGACACCTCTCCCAAATCATCCGTGGCAATTTCTCGGCAGGGACCTATTTCACTTCTGTGGGCAAACTTTCCTCCTGGTAGTTGATTACTACTCCAGATACCCAGAAGTGATAACCTTGAGGAGCACAACTGCGCAAGTTGTCGTGGATGTGCTAAAGAGCATATTCGCCCACCACAGGATACCAGAAGAAATTCAGTCTGACAATGGCCCGCCATTCTCGTCACGAGACTTTGCAACCTTTGCTTCCTCTTATGGCTTTGTCCATACGACAAGCAGTCTCAACTACGCCCAATCAAATGGGGAAGTGGAGAGAATGGTCAGGACGGTCAAAAACCTCCTCACCAAGGCAAAAGACCCTCACATGGCTCTCCTGTGTTACAGGGATACCCCAGGCGTCAACGGTTTTAGCCCAGCTCAGCTCTTGATGGGTCGTCGGCTAAGGACCAAAGTCTCTAAGAAGGAAGAATTGCTACATCCAAACGTGCCACCGAAAGCCGCAGTAGTGTTGAGGAACGCATCCTACCAAAGAAAACAGGAAAGGAACTACAATCGGCGTCATCGGGCCAGGCATCAAATGCAGCTTCCTGTAGGACAACAAGTCTGGGTGCGGTCAGAATACGTAAAGGGAACTGTGTTAAGCACAGCACAGAGACCCAGGAGCTAAATAATAGAAACAGGACAAGGTGGTATCTTGCAGCGTAACAGGTGTCACCTTGGCCCCTTTGTTCCAGCATCGTTGCCACCACAAACTTCATCAGAAGCAACCGAGCCACAGCCGCGAGTAGCTCAACCATCTCAAGGTCCTCCAAGTACCACGGTAACGACGAGCGACTCGGGATGGGCTGGTGATAGCGTTGGTGGTGATGGTGGTGACGGTGGTGATAGTGATGGTGGTGTTGGTGGTCGCGATGGTGTTGTGTGCATGCGTAGTGGCCGACGCGTGGTCCCACCAAACCGTCTGAACTTATGACTGCCGAACATGCGGAAAGGGGGGAGATGTAGAGGTCGCTACTATTCTGCTAAGGAGTGGCGCCCCCTTCGAGATGTACGGAGTAGAATAAAGTTAGCTGTTGTTCGGGTTCAGTGTCGACCGGTTGTCTTACTATGGGCTCCTCAGGCGCTCATGCCATGCCTATGTCACAGTCTCCTGTGAACCGATAACGCTACAGGTGGTAGGTGGTTGTGCGGTGGTGACTTGTCTGGCTGTATCTCAGAATCGCCTGAGTCCACAGTCCTCTGGGGCGCCATTACGTAGGACGATGTTCTCAACGAAGAGCTTGGCTACATCAGCGGCGCTGCCTTTGGGCAGCGCCCATGTTTCGGCGTAGCGGGTCAGGTAGTAGGTAGCCACGACGATCCACTTATTACCACAAGTCGACGTTGGGAACGGCCTCAGGAGGTCCATCCCGTTCTGCTGGAACGGTCGTCGAGGTGGCTCGATCGACTGAAGAAAGCTCGCTGGTCTTGTTGGAGGTGTCTTGCATCGCTGACAGTCTCTGTACGTTCTTACGTAGCTAGTGACGTCGGCGGCAAGGCACGGCCACTAGTACTTTTCCTGTATTCTTGCCAGCGTTCAGGAAACACCGAGGTGTCCTGCTGTCAGGTCGTCATGCAGGGCCTGGAGGACTTCTGGTCGCAATTCTGAAGGCACCACGAGAAGGTACTTGGTTCGAAGTGATGAGAAGTTCTTCTTTTGGAAAACGCCGTTGCTTAAGAAAAGCGACGCCAGTGCTCGCTTGAATACTTTCGGAACGACAGCGGTCTTGCCCTTGAGGTAATCCATAAGGCCTCTGAGTTCCGGCTGGGATCACTGTTGTTCAGCGAAGTCATCGGCACTTATGGTTCCCAAGAAGCAGGCATCATCCTGGTCATCTTGTGGCGGCGGGTCCACGGGGGCATGAGACAGGCAGTCGGCGTCAGAATGTTTTCTTCAGGACTCGTAAACGACGGTAATGTCGAATTCTTGAAGTCTTAGGCTCCACCGTGCGAGGCAACCTGAAGGGTCCTTCAAGTTAGCTAGCCAACACAAGGCATGGTGGTCGCTCACAACTTTGAAGGGCCTGCCGTACAGGTAGGGGCGAAACTTGGATGTAGCCCAGATGATGACCAGGCACTCCTTTTCTGTTGTGGAATAGTTGATTTCTGCCTTTGATAGCGACCGGCTAGCATAGCTGATAACCCTTTCCAGTCCGTCGGTCTTCTGCACAAGGACGGCGCCGAGTCCTACGCTGCTTGCGTCTGTGTGGATTTCCGTATCGGCGGATTCGTCGAAATGCGCAAGTACCGGAGGGGAACGTCTGCTGGCATCGTTTCAATTCTTGAAATGCTTGAACTTGCGACGTTTCCCACCTGAATCCGATGTCAGTCTTCGTGAGTTGCATCAGTGGCTCGGCGATCCGTGAAAATTCCTTGACGAAACATCTGTAATAGGCGCACAAGCCCAGAAACCGACGTACGGCCTTCTTGTCGGTGGGCAGCGAGAAGGCAGCAATGGCAGCTGTTTTCTGCGGGTTGGGCGAACTCCCGACAAGAGTTCGTCGTACGCAAAGCGGCACTTTTCTGGCTTTAGGGTGAGTCCGGAGGTATTGAGTGCTTGAAGTACAGCTTCAAGGTGCCGGAGGTGTTCGTCAAAGTTTAAGGCAAACACAGCAACGTCATCCAAGTACACAAGGCACGTCGGCCACTTCAATCCAGCCAGCACAATGTCCATAACGCGCTGGAACGTCGCATGTGCCAAGCAGAGACCAAAGGGCATGACCTTGAACTCGAAGAGGCCGTCTGGTGTTATAAAGGCGGTCTTCTCTCGGTCTCTTTTGTCGACTTCGATTTGCCAATAGCCGGTCTTAAGGTCCATCGAAGAAAAGTACCTCGCGTTGTAATGTCGATCAAGGGTGTCGTCTATCCGTGGGAGAGGATAGACGTCCTTCTTCGTGATTGTGTTCAGGCGGCGATAATCGACGCAGAAGCGTAGGGTTCCGTCCTTCTTCTTCACTAACACCACTGGTGACGCGCACAGATTCTTGGAAGGCTGGATGCTGTCGTCGCGTAGCATTTCGTCGACTTGTTTCTTTGTGAACTCGTGTTCTCGTGTCGAAACTCTGTACGAGCTCTGGTGGAGTGTCCTGGCACTTTCCTCTATTTTGATGCGGTGTTTTGCTACTGGGGTCTGCCGAATTCTTGACGATGACGAAAAGCAGTCCTTGTATTGCAGGAGCAGGGTTTTGAGCTGTTCTTGCTTATGCTTCGCAAGGCTTGACGTCGAAAGATTGTTGAGGAGCGTGGTTCGACGGAGTAGATTCGGTAGAATCGGTGAGGGTGAAAGCACTGGTAGCTTGCACAGTTTCTTCGATGTAGGCAACCGTTGTGTCTTTGTTAACGTGCTTGTACTCTTTGCTGAAATTCATGAGCACCACTGTTGCTTTCCCTCCACGCAGCTCGGCTATTCCTCTTGCGACACAAATCTTGCGGTTGATCAACAAGTGCTGGTCTCTCTTCAACAACGCCTTCCATGTTCGCTCATTTTTGAGTGCCGACGGAAATGATGCTGGTGCGATGGGGGGAGGGTGACATGGTCTTCCAGCACATTCAAGGCATGCTTTCCTGGCGGTGCATGCGGTGGTAATGCTTTTTCTGGGGATATAGTGTTATCGACTCAGATCTCAGGTCGATGACTGCACCATGTAAGCTTAAAAGTCCATACCAAGGATGACGTCTCTCCAGCGAAGTTGTAGTACAGTCGAACCCGTTTATAACGAACTCGAAAGTGCCGCGAAAACTGGTCGTTATATCAGTAGTTCGTTGTAAATGGACTCGCCCTCAAAAACATGCATTTAGCGACCAAGCCGCTTTTTTTTTCTGCGCATTTTTATTGAAAAGTGCTAACAACTCCTCCGGTGAGAAGTTAGGCCTTTTCGCGTTGTGAAGCGAGGCCCGCTGCGTGCTCGATTGAATTAAACCGCCTTTGCAGTGAAGCGACAACGTTTCATTGAACCGCGGTACCGCTACGTGGAGCCGATCATCCCTGGCTAGTTGCGTGCAGCGCGTCGCCTACTCGGCTCACGCCATCACTGCCGGGCTGCTTGCATTTGTGCGCGCATTTGTGCGCTCTTTGTGCCCGTTTCACTTCGGAGCGTGCACGGGTGCGACGAGCGGCCTGTTCGTTCAACGTGGCGAAGACAAACATTTTGGAAGCAACGCGCACTCTACATCTCCGCGATGCTCTGACGGCCCTGCACGACAGGCGCGGCGCGCTTGGGTTGCCGCCTAATAAAACACGCTGTATACGCTCGCTGTAAGTGCATCAACGTTTCTCGGTGCCTGTGTCGCTCAACACCAGCGAGCTAGTTTCGTTTACACGAAGCGACGTGCACTTTATCTCGCACGGCGCGGCGGAAGCGAACTTTCGAACGGCAATGGCATCGCGCGCTCGTACTGCTTGTACCGCCGTCACCCCGAACAGTTTACGCCACACGTGCAGCCGAGCCGATAGCTGCAGATGACTGTGATAAGGTTGTCGGCGATAAATCATAATGGCACGTTCATCGCCGGCCGCCACATCGCCTTCGCTCTCTTCTGATGCTTGTCCGTGAAGGAATCGCCGCAATCGCGCGGAAGTCGTAATCATTGATCGGCCGGTCTCTGCCATTACCGAAAAGATGAGACATTTTGCGGCACATTGTGACGTCGACGCAGTGAACATTTAAGCGCCGAAAAGTTGTCGCCGTCATCGCTTATTGCATTTTATGGATTCTTGCGTTCCAAGGCATAGGTTCATGGTAGGCGGTCGTAGCTGCAGAGAACGGCGCCAGGAAAGGTTGCCGTGCGAAAGCTGACTGCAAGGCTTCATGCTGCCTACTGTTTCTTTTTCTTTTTTTTCTATTCCCCACTGCCATTCTGCCACTGAAGCAACGACCGGAAAGCGAGCGACCTCGCTCGTAGCGTCCGAAAGCAGCGCGTGCGGTGCTCGCCGATCTCGGGTATCTTCGTCACGAGTAAACTGGACCGGGGTACGCGCGAGCGCGCGCCTCTCACGCTTTAGAAGGCATGCTTTAACTTTTTTTCGCTTCGTATACGCCATATTTTTACCGCGACCGTGTCTGAAGTGTTCGATGTAAAAGTAGGAGGGTCTGAAAAATGTTCGCTATATGTGGACGCAGTTTCAATGGGTAGCATAGGAAAATCGTAAGTGCACCGAAATATGGTCGTTATAACCGATAGATCGTTATATCTGGGATCGTTATAAGTGGGTTCGACTGTACTACAAAGCTCGCGGGATAAATCCTGGTGTTAATGGTGACTGTCGCTGTGCAGATTCCTGCCTGCGTCACTAGGTGTCCTCCAGCAGTCCGAATTTCGGTGCCTTCTCAGCGGCCTTGACTTTCCTTAACTTTGTGGCGAATGGTCCACTGATGACAGAATAGTTGGCTCCGGTGTCGACGAGAGCTGTGACGCTGTGGCCGTCGACAACAATGTCGAGGTCGCTAGTTCGTTGTCTTGCGTTGCGGTTAGGTCGTGGCGTTGGATCACGGCTACATCGGTTTGTTCCGCTGCTTCCGCGTTACGTCGTCAGGTCTTCTTCGGGCCACAAAGTTTCGATGTCAGGGCCTGGTCCGGCTTGCGGCGTATTCTGTCACGGCGTCATCTGCGGTGGTGGAGGATCTTCAGTGTTTTGTCATACAGCAACTGCACCTCCATCGGTTGCTGCCCTTAGTTTTCCGGATATGGGCTTGCGGAACGGCCCCGAGTAGGACCGGTGTACTGGCGATGCTGCGTTGACATGTAGCGGGCGGGCGACGGCGATCGGGAAGGTTAATTGTCGGGGTGTCCACTGCACTCCTGCGAGGTAGTCAGCGATGTCGTGAGGTCGTTCACCCCGCTGTGGACACAGCGCATTGACAGTGAAACCGCATAGCTTCATCTGTCGGTACTGGCAGGGGCGGTAGGCGTGGCCGGCTTCCCCACAGTGGTAGCAGAGCGGGCAGTTGTCTGGGGTGCACCAAACGTTGGTTTTCCTCGGCGTGTATTGCTGGCCGGCCGGCAGACAGTGTGACGTCGGTGGCGGTGGTGTCTGGCGGCGGAATTGCGGCGGTGCGGCGTCTTGACGTCGGCGGTGAGGGGGCGCGGTACGGCGGGCTGCAGTTGCATAGCTCATAGCTTGTGGCTCAGGCTGCGCTGGTTCAGGTGCTCCCAGAAATTGCTGGATCTCCTGGTGTACAGTGTGGGCGATCGGGTCCACTTGACTCTAGGAGGAGGGCAACAATTTACGCAGCTCCTCCCGCACGATGGCTCTGATGGTGTCAAGCAGGTCATCAGATTGCAGCGCCTGAACTACGCCGTTGGTCGTCGTAGGAATGTGGTGGTTGTTCTGCCTCATACGCATTTCCAGCGTCTTCTCGATCGCTGTTGCTTCCGTCAGGAATTTCTGGACGGTCTTGGGTGGGTTATGCGTCAGCCCAGCGAAGAGTTCTTGCTTGACTCCTCGCATGAGGAAATGGAGTTTCTTCTCCTCGAGCATGTCTGAGTCAGCGTGGCAGAACAGTCAGTTCATTTCTTCCATGAAGATGGCCACGTTTTCGTTCGGGTGTTGCGCCCGTGTCTCCAACAAGGCCATGGCCCTTTCCTTTCGGACAATGCTCATGAACGTCGCCGAAAAAGTGCCGCGAAAGAGGTCCCAGGTACGTAGTGTGGACTCCCGATTCTCGTACCAGGTCTTTGCCGCGTCTTCCAGGTAAAACTACGCATGGCGCAGCTTGTCATCGGAGTTCCGGTTGTTAAATGTCGAGACCCTTTCAAACGTCTCCAGCCAGGTCTCGGGGTCTTCACATGGTGAACCACGGAATGTCGGCGGTT
Source organism: Rhipicephalus sanguineus (assembly GCF_013339695.2). Lineage (NCBI taxonomy): Eukaryota > Metazoa > Arthropoda > Arachnida > Ixodida > Ixodidae > Rhipicephalus > Rhipicephalus sanguineus. The sequence continues at coordinate 20,202,609 of NC_051176.1, read as the reverse complement.
CCCTGGGCGGCTGCATCACTATCGCTGCCGGGGACACTGCGGCCGTCATCGTGCTTGTTGTCTTCATCGCCGTGGCTCTTGGCTTGTCCGGTTGGGGTCCGTATTGGGGGGGTAGTCCTTTCAGTCTGCGGTCAGTGTCTTCTTCGCGACGTGGGCGGGGTTCACAACTTGACGGGGGTGTCCAGAACATGAATGATGAATGAGCAGCACCTCCACCAGATGTTACGAGGTCGTGACATCAATGAAGACAGCAGTCGGAGTGTTCAAGATGAAACTCTTTATTTGGCCGAACTTGTGGCCGGGAAATGAAAACTCAAACTACAGCAATGCACGCTGTACACTGATAGCGGCGAACAGGGCGTCGGCCGTCGATAAAACTGCCCAGTGGTAAGGCGTGTCGGCATTTTACATGCGGCATCGAACATTTCAGCCTTATCGCTGGTGGCCGCGTTAGTTCCAGAATGAACTCAACTGTTCGCGTTTGCGCGCTCAAGCCTATACGAAGATTCTGAAATAATCTGGAAGGTTCCCAGACATTCGGGTGCGGTTTGCGCAAGACAGTGATTACACGTGTAACTGACTAGTTACATAAACATAGCAAAAGAAGCGTGCCTGGCAATATGAAGTTGCGTGTGATTTTTTGGATTTCGAGAAAATGGGTAGGCCATTGTGAAGCCCCACAGCTCTTCTATTTAAATAGGTGCCCTCAAGTTTGTAATTAAAATTTTAATTAACAAACTTTTGTTAATTACTCTTTTCAGCGTAACTGTAGCAATGGCAAAGTGCTATTTCTACTTCAATGCAGAGTTCGTCAATGAGGACTACTGGTGCCGGACTGTGATAGAATTTTTATAAATAACCTGTATTGTCTAAAAAAACACCTTGTATATGCAAGGTGTGCATGAAAATGTAGGTAGACCTTTTATGCCTATGATGAGAAACAACAGGTCAGTAAGTCTAAGCTTTTCGCAATGTCAAAAGAGGAGTTTCAGAGCTATGCTTCTGATATTTGGAGCGTTCTTGGTTGGACTGTTGCAGAAGCAGCTGCAGAAGCTACTAAAGGATCTGGAGGAACAGGACCAGGCACAGGTGGTCAAGCTTGGTGATGCCAGCATTGCAGCACCTTTCACCTCCAAGCTGTCCTCCATCCAATGCAGTGAGTAGACATACACTCATTTCATTGTGCAGTTGAGTGCTACTTTTCCAAGTGAACTCTCAAAGGGCTTGAATTTTATGTAGGGTCAGTACCCACAGGGGCAGGCATTTGGTGTGTACTGTCACACCTGAAACAAGCTAGACGGAACATGACGGGCTGCCTAAGCTGGTGTCACTTGGAGATGTTCTATTGACAGTGTAGTAGGGTGGAAAATTGGGCTAGTTGACAGTGTTCTCTGAACACCACTTGTGGTGCTGTGTTGTCTCTGATGTATAAAACTAGTGTAGACACCAAAATTAGACTAAATGAACCACAGCGCAAACTTCATAGCATACCGGAATCTTGGAAGAATGCTAACATCATCTTAATTCATAAGAAAGGTTATGCCAAGGAGTTGAAGAGGGATGCAGGGGTGAGACAGCTGCGCATAGTGCGCATTTTTTATACAATTCTGTTTTCCTGCGCCAAGCTGCTCCAAAAAGATAAAAATGGCAAAAATTGCGCCGAACTGCTCCAAAACAGCCTCAAAAGCGGGATTTTGATGTGTGCACGTCAGCTTTAGTGGGGAAAAAAGGCTGAGTTGACATGATTTTCCAAGCAGCGCCAGGAATACAAAGAAGAAAAGTCACAGTTTCACCGCAAGGGCGAAGCAATGAGTGCGATAGCAACAAATTGTAATGTTACACGATGTGAGGCTGGCAGCTAACTGTTTTGTATCCGATCTCGCGTAACCACATAACGCTGGTGTAAGAGAATATGGCCGCTCCAGAGAGTGATGCTCTCCGCATAGTCGCTTCACGTTGAGAGCGCAGCACGTAGAAGGGTATACGAGCCGCCAGTTGTGATGGCTTTCGAGATAGCGCTCGTGCCAGTGATCGCGACTGCGCCTTTAGATTCAAAGTTCAAAGTTGCTCCTCGTGCGACAATCCCCCCCCCCCTCACGCCTTCGAGCCTTTTAAGGCTCGTTAAATACGGGTGGGGCGTTTCCTGTCTGCTTCGACAGCCGGCCTCCCGAGCGGAGTGATGTTATCGCATGCACCTTCCGAGCGACAAGATGGGCCGGCTCGTTTGAACTCTGCTTCGGCCGTGTTCGTCGCCCCCACTCGCGCGCTTTTACCCGCGGTAGAACATACAATGCGCGGGGGGGGATCTTATCAATTTGGACTTCATACCGGAAGGACATGACGGCCACGGCAAAAACCCGCCGAGACTGTCCATATAAATGCTCTCGCAATAAAAATGCGTTCGCAGTACACACAGACGCTCCCAATTAAGCGTGTTTCTTCTATGCACCTTTTTAATGAAGGCTCGCATCGTGCCGCTGCCATAATCTCCTCTGGACTGTTGTCAATATGCGTGACCCCGCAATGTGCTGCCGTGCCCCAAGCGTGCTGATTCTACTCGCTAGGCTGTGTGTTCTGGCATTACTGGCGCTCAGTGAAAACTACCAAGTGGCATGCGTAGCGGGGTTGACTCTCAGGTTCGTTGTTGTGCGTAGCATGTTCCTCCGGTCGCTTTGATACGCATAAAAGGCGTCGCTTCGTGCCGGCTGTGGGCTATACAAGCATATAGGTTTAGTTTTACGACCGGTGTATCAGTCGACGGCCGTTTTGCTATGCGACTGGCATGCCTCCTTTTTTGTTTTGCAAACAATAAAACAGGCCTCTGCACATCCGGCGCTTCGTCTGCGTGAACACATTGCTTACGGTGCACAGTGCCTGAAGCATGCAGTGTATGGTCGGCATGCGATTTATGCCACTCACGGCGCGGTGCGGGGGGCACCCGCAAGTCTATGTATTATCGGGAGTTCTACGTCAACGGCGATGGCCTTCGATATTAAAGAAAAGAGCACAGGCCAATGCGGGCAGTGGTAATACTGTAGTTGCGCGCGTCGAGAGGCGTTATCATCACCCCCCCCCCCCCTCCCCCGCTTCCCGCCTGCTTGCGGTTGTCTTCATGTTCAAGAAAAAGTTAGGGGTTCTGCGGCACTCTGAAAAGGCCATAGGGGTTTCTCAGGGCCAGAACGTTTGAGAACCCCTGCTCTAGTGCTTTTGCGTGAGAAGGTGGCAGCAGACTGATGTGAAGCACGTTTGTGTCGTCCCCAGCCCAGTAAAAGCTTACAGTACTGCGCTACTCTTGCAGTACCATACGCACGCGTTTGACGAGATAGTCAGTGTGGCGAGGTTTTTTGGCACCCGCGCGGCACTTTTGAAGGGGGTCCCGTACGAGGTAGCAGCAAACGGCGGCGCAGCGCACTTTTGTTGTCGTCTGTTAAAAGCCTGTAGTACACTTGATGCTATACCAACAGCGCGACCGAGCAGATAGCTGAAGGCGCTGATTGTGATGTTCTCCTGACAAAGAGTAACACTGACCTACACAGAGCTCTTGGTAAGCTTGAAAAGCTAAATAAGTAGATGAAGCAGACGTACAAAAAGCCAATGCTCTAATCTGCTAAATCATATCACTGATTTTAAGCAAAGGCCAACTGCTGTGTAACTACAATTATGGTGCCATCACAATTTTAAAAAAATTTTTTAAAGTATGATGCCTTTTCGTTAGTTTTGTTTCAAATGTTTGAGGTGAACCTAGTTTCCAGAACCTTTTTTCAGTTATTTCATATGTTTGTAACATGAGCTAGATAGGTCGCGTGGTATCTAAAGAAAATAGTGTAATTCACCCCCCCCCCCTGGCTATAATCTGTTAAAAAAACTTTCTCCTGAGGCTGTTTCAATGTTATGTGTATTCTAAGCGAATTAATATGTGCTTGTTCCCCCAAGTTGCTTCAAATTTGGTTTCTTCCTGCTCCTAGGCCGACATAATAAATGCCGCTAACTGCTCCAAATCAAGGTTGTTGTGCTCCAAAATCGAAATTTTGCTGCTCCAAAAACTGCTGATAAGTCATAAACGAAAGTGAAATGGGTATCCATAGAATTAGAAGTAGTTGCTGCTCTGTTGGACGTTGATATATGGATATTGGGCTGGTATGGCAGCCTTCTATGTGAATGCACACATCTTGACATTTACTGCCACGTCTCCACCTACTATTTTGATCCAACTCCGTGGCATGTTTGGCGGCCTGGTATCTGCAACCAGCAGGTGTTAGTCACCCGCAACCTTGTAAGTATGCCGGTGTTTCGGTGCTGACTGAAATGCTGACACTGGAGCAAGGTGGGATGCTGATTTTACCTTCATTGGACTTGGACAGAAAGTCTGACCCAGTGGTAATGCTTCATCTGTCACACTGTTGTAATGACGGCCCGTTGAAATGCCCACCAGGGGTCTCAGGGCAGCAATCTGGCATTCTTAGGTGGCTTCCCTGCTTTTGGTGACGCCTTTATTACTCATAGGTTTCAGTGGCGGCATCGTAAGCAAAAAACGCGGTGCTGGTGAGCATACAGAAATGCGGCCGGCAGATGCACACCATCACTTTTACCAATGCTATTGGCATACTCCCTCGGGTGGTCGTTAATACACCGTTGCGTATATTAAATACACATGTTGAAAGGGTGAGCAAAATTTTCTCTTGGAGTTTGGGCGTCAAGTTCAACTTCGCAATTCCCCCTTGAGAAGCATTTGTCATGCGAACCTCCCCGGGTTGCTCTGAAGAAGCTGAAAAACACCGAAGGCTCATCAGTGCTGAAATTGAGACCACATGGAAGTGCATGCTTACGCATTTTCTTTAGAGCTGTGCGAATAGCAAAATTTTGGGTGCGAAGCGAATTCGAATAATAAAGGTTGAGTGCGAATCGAATCGAATAATTTCGAATAATTTTCGAATATTTCTCAAACATTTTTCGAATAATTCGAAGTGAAATTACAGAAAAAGTTGCAGTGAATCCCTAAGTATGTTCTTGTGAGATAGCAACATGAAAAGTGTTTCTTTTCGCAATGTTGATGAAGCGCTGGTGGGGTCATATTTCATAGTTGTCTTTCTTATCAAGAATGAGGCAATGTAGAGGCCGAATTGTATTTATGTACATGATTTGGTGCAACCAAAGTGTTGCCGACAACACTTTACACGTGATAGGCAGAGTTGCCATTTCCTCAGCCTCTCCTTCTCTTTCAACTTCTGTGGAAGGCCAACTGATGTGGCAGACAAGGGTGTGCTCCCTTCAAGTCCGGAGTTCCAAATCTGCCTCGTAGACGTCGATATATAAGAACATATGAAATTTTGGATGCTAAAAAGCTTCGGCGTCCGATTTTTCAGACTTCCTGCCCAAATTTCAGGTCCAAAACAGCATTAATTGAGCCCCCAACTCTGCCACATCTTTCATCTCCATATTGGAACCAGGGTTTTATTGAGTTAATACATTTGCGACCGTAGCGGAGCTTGAAAGGCAGCTTTGCCGCAATACGGGGGTGTGAGGAGGTGAAGCATATTGAAAATCTAGGGACCACTTCCAATCGGACGTTGTCTCTTGCCTAAGTTCGACCGTAACGGAGCTTGAAAGGCAGCTTTGCCGCAATACGACAGTGTAATGAGGTGAAGCATATTGAAAATCTGAAGGGGTAACTTTCAACCGGACGTTGACTGCATTTGTCTTTGGGAAATTCGAATAGTTCGAATAGTAAAATTTCAGTGCGAATCGAATCGAATAGCAAACACTATTCGAAAAATATTCGAAATTTCGAATATTCGCACACCCCTAATTTTCTTAGAAATGTTCACTTGAATGGCAAGAAACTTGTCACGTATCTCGGGAGTGCTCGCATTTAGAGGGTCTGAGAGGTGTGAGATGGTGGTAGCACTCAAACACAACTTTATCTCATAAAACAAATACTATACACAAAGTTCACACAGACCAAACCCATGCAAGAAATACTAATGAAAATGCAACAGTCCTGTTCTAGTCCGCTAACTATAGGTTGCAACTTCAACTTTACAGGCTAAGTACAGTCCTTGACTGTCACAGCAGTCTAACCACATTGGCCTCACAGTTGCTTCTGAACTAGAACCGGTAGAACGTTCTTACTCACTAGTCCGGCTCGGCTCCCAAGTCAGCTCCTATTAGCGTTGTGTCCGTCACCGGCTCTCTCGACATGATCCTGTCATCATCGAAGCTCTACATAGCTGCTGGGAGATCCTCCTGTCCCCGCTGCCCATTTTCTTGTCGCTGTTGCAGCTGTCACCGAAGCTTGGAGATTATGTCTAGTCTCATGCTCAGCTACTGCTTCCCAGTGACATCATGGCGCAAGTGATGACGAGGCACTCGGGGATTGTTGTGTGGGTTGATCCCGTTCTTCCGCCCAAAGCGGAGCGTCGCTGGTGCCCCAGGAACCACTCTAACAAAGCTGCTGCGATCGCGTCTGAGGAGCCTCACCCAGCTGTTGTCGATTTGGACAACCACGTAACGGACTTCTAGCGCTGCATCCTCCAGATCCGGCACCTACTGCTCTCATCACCAGTGCAATGCTGGCTTGGCCGCCTTCGTCGACCGGTGCCAAGCATACAGTACCAGCTCCTCCTCCTTCAGTTTTCAGTCACAGCCTGGGTCGCGTGCCATGAGCTGTCTCTCCGCCAATTGGGTGCGTGGACGTGTCGTAAACACTATCTTTTTATCTTTCCACTCCACTGCACACCATCGAGTACTTTTCTTTTGCAATCACAGCCACCACTTCTTCTTCATCGTCTGCCATTTGTCTCGTGCCTTCACTCATGACAGTTGTGCAGACAGAGAATGTGAAGGTCCCATACGACACATCTCTACCCGAGGACATCACCAGCCTTCTCAAAAAAGGCCCGAAATTTGGAATTGGGCAGGATGTTTCCAAACCATGCTAATTCCAGCACGGTTCAGCGATTGTACATTTGACTTGCGCCCATCACACTGTAGGTTGTCTGAGACGATCACACCATAGCACATGTTGCACGCAGATGTCGTCCTTTACTTGGTAATAAGCAGGCAAAATAATAAGAAAGAATGCATACAAACCTTAATGGCTATGGTGTATGCTTCCAGGTTTACGCTGTCCTGCCGTGCGTGTTGCCCTTTCAAAGCACTGTTGCATGTCTGTGCTTTGTTCTGCCACGTCAAAAACATGATTGCTTTGGTATTATTTGTGTCCTTTCTCTTCGTTTGAGGCCCTGAAAAATCCTGCACATTCTTAAAGCATACCCATCTAATCATAAGTGTTATTTGATGCAATGTTAATTTGTTATAGTACGCACATTTGTATAACTTGCTTTATTATGTGCTTGTTAAATCACACACTTTAGTGTTCATTTGTATGCTAATTTGTTTCATGTTGTGGCTAATTTGAAAGCAACTTCTGCGCCCACCCCTGCAATGTCTCGCAGTGTAGCGGCAGTATATGTAAATAAAAAAAATAAAAATAAAAGGTCACTGTTTTGCCGCAAGGGCGAAGCATTGAATGCGACAGCAAGATAAGCGGCCCGTGATGAACGCGCTGCTACACTGCAAAAACATCTGCCCCCCGGCAGCAACTACCGCGCGAGCAGACAGCGGAAGGGCAAGGTTCTCCCTGCGCATATATTAGAAGAAGCGAGCGAGCTGGCCGACGACTTTTAAATGCGCCCGTTGCGCTACTCGCGCCATCTCGCTGGTAATGAAGAAACGCTTATAAGCGCCTGCCGTCTCTGAGTACTGCCACGCTGCTGCGCTGCAGAAACATCTACCCCCCGGCAGCAACTACCGCGCGAGCAGACAGTGGAAGGGCAAGGTTCTCCCTGCGCAAATATTAGAAGAAGCGAGCAAGCTGGCCGACGACTTTTAAATGCGCCCGTTGCGCTCCTCGCGCCATGTCGCTGGTAATGAAGAAGCGCTTATAAGCGCCTGCCGTCTCTGAGTACTGCCACGCTGCTGCGCTGCAGAAACATCTACCCCCCGGCAGCAACTACCGCGCGAGCAGACAGTGGAAGGGCAAGGTTCTCCCTGCGCAAATATTAGAAGAAGCGAGCAAGCTGGCCGACGACTTTTAAATGCGCCCGTTGCGCTCCTCGCGCCATGTCGCTGGTAATGAAGAAGCGCTTATAAGCGCCTGCCGTCTCTGAGTACTGCCACGCTGCTGCGCTGCAGAAACATCTACCCCCCGGCAGCAACTACCGCGCGAGCAGACAGTGGAAGGGCAAGGTTCTCCCTGCGCAAATATTAGAAGAAGCGAGCAAGCTGGCCGACGACTTTTAAATGCGCCCGTTGCGCTCCTCGCGCCATGTCGCTGGTAATGAAGAAGCGCTTATAAGCGCCTGCCGTCTCTGAGTACTGCCACGCTGCTGCGCTGCAGAAACATCTACCCCCCGGCAGCAACTACCGCGCGAGCAGACAGCGGAAGGGCAAGGTTCTCCCTGCGCATATATTAGAAGAAGCGAGCGAGCTGGCCGACGACTTTTAAATGCGCCCGTTGCGCTACTCGCGCCATCTCGCTGGTAATGAAGAAACGCTTATAAGCGCCTGCCGTCTCTGAGTACTGCCACGCTGCTGCGCTGCAGAAACATCTACCCCCCGGCAGCAACTACCGCGCGAGCAGACAGTGGAAGGGCAAGGTTCTCCCTGCGCAAATATTAGAAGAAGCGAGCAAGCTGGCCGACGACTTTTAAATGCGCCCGTTGCGCTCCTCGCGCCATGTCGCTGGTAATGAAGAAGCGCTTATAAGCGCCTGCCGTCTCTGAGTACTGCCACGCTGCTGCGCTGCAGAAGCATCTACACCCCGGCAGCAACTACCGCGCGAGCAGACAGTGGAAGGGCAAGGTTCTCCCTGCGCAAATATTAGAAGAAGCGAGCAAGCTGGCCGATTACTTTTAAATGCGCCCGTTGCGCTACTCGCGCCATCTCGCTGGTAATGAAGAAACGCTTATAAGCGCCTGCCATCTCTGAGTCCGGCCATTGGTAAAGTGTGTGTATATAACGCTCACCGTTAGCTACCTGAAGGATCTGCACTCTGTGGTGTAGTGGTTAGCGCCACGCACTGCGGAGAGAGAGGTCACTGGTTCGATTCCGCGCTTCGGAAGCATTTTTCTGAATTATTTCTTTGGGGGACTTTTATTTATATATACATCCTTATACATATGCGGTGCATGACAGCAGCGGCAAAAACCAGCTGAGACTGTCCATATAATTGCTATCGCAATAATAAATACCTGTTGCCATCGCACACATATACAACGCAGGCGTAGCAGACGGAGGGACCGCAAACGAGATTTTGTAGCACACAGACTCAAGTGGACGCTTGTGGTGCTCGTGGAGTGCTGGCTCAGTGCACTGTTGCACCACCTGTAGGTGCTGCACGTTTCCCATTGTAGAACAATTTTGCCTGCTTTTGTTGTATTATTAGGTGCACTTTAGAGTAATGTGGCACCTGTTGCTAGTTGCAGAAATTGGGTTTAATTTTGTAAGTTGCAACAATTTTTATTGAAAATGTGGGACCTAAATAAGAAATGTGCTTCCTACATTTTCTAGAAAAGTAGACTTTGATTCTGTGCTTGATTGTGCTGCGATGCAGTCTGCCACGTGATCAAGCAGGGCCGGTGCACGCTGGTGACGACACTGCAGATGTTCAAGATTTTAGCGCTGAATGCCCTGGTGCTGGCATACAGCCAGAGTGTGCTCTACCTGGATGGCATCAAGTTCAGTGATACGCAGGCCACACTGCAGGGGCTCCTCCTGGCTGGATGCTTCTTTTTCATCTCGCGCTCCAAGGTGAATTCGGTCACAACATTTATTGTAAACTGGGAGGACCCAAGAAAACATGGTGAAGATGAGCAGTGTGGAAATACAGGTAAGGGTGGACTGAGGAAGTGAAAGAGTGATGAACACGAGTGTACACGAGCGCTTTTGCTTCCTCAGTTCCTTCCTTAGCTGCATTTCTGTGATTCGTGCTGCTCATCTTCACCATGAATGTAAACCCACCCCGCTATTCTTATCCAGGATAACAAACATTGATGCTCACGTCTTTGGCTGTACACTGTTCTCCAACACAGTGAATGTGCTTTGCGCTGAGTTGCTCTGTTCTAAAGCATTGTAAATCATTTTTTAGGGTCAAAAAAAAAGGAACACCCTTTCTGTTGTATTCATTCTTACTTTATGCTTGTGGTTTTTATGAACTGCAGTAGTGCATTTAACTGGGCTGTTTGGTACATGATTAAGACGGGAACTGGACACAGGAGGGTGAAAAAACGATGTCGTTCTTTCCCGTCTTTGTGATTTTTATGTGCATTGTCACACTTTGCAAAGGGTCATTTTTTCATAAAAGAGGGTAGGCTTGCAAACATGGACACAAGAGATCAAGACAACACACAAACGTCATGAAATAACAAGATTCATAATTGAAAACCGCAGAAAAGCTAGATTGTGTTAGTGCGCTCTCACTATTTTTAACAAGGAAGGAACAGTCCATGCCTTTCTGTGTACAAATGCTGTTGTCGTATAATTTCATATATACAGTCACTGACTGATTTTCCCGAACTGGCAAAGACCGCAAAATAGTGCAAGAAATCAAACAGTCCGAAAAAGTTAAGACATGAAAATGAAGTTTATTTGGATTAGAGCAGCCTAAAAAAATCTGCAATAATGCCCTGCTTCCTGCTACGCTTGGGGACAAGCAGACTTGGCTGTATTTTGGGCTACAGTAATGCCGACAGTGCGTTGGCAGCACACTTGGTAGGATTTATCGATTCTTTAACCTGCACTGACATTGCACAGTACTCGAGCCTGCTGCATTTCACCTCCATCAAAACACAACTGCTGCGGTCGCGATCGAACCCGCATGTTTCAGGTCAGTAGCCGAGCACCGTAACCACTGAGCTACTGCAACGGCAGAGAACGTGTGACGTGCACGATGGCTCAAAAACACTTCGCACACCACCAAGACGACCCCATGCAGAATGATAACTGTCAAAAGAAATGCGCGAAAAAAAAAAAAACTACCAGTATACAGTAATCCCTCGTTAAAACGAAGCCAGCGGGACGGCGAAAAAAATTCGTTATAAGTGGTATTTGAATATAAGGTGACCACTCAAGAAAAGCTAAAGCAGTCAAGCTTTAATTGCACTACAAGTGCGAGGAAGTCAAAACACAATGTATTCAGTGAAGCAAAACTTCAAGCAGTACCATGATTAAGTTTTTTTTTTTTTCTCTGGCCTTGCGAATTCCGGGGGTCAGCCTACAATCGAGGGTGGCCTAGCTTTGAGTAAATACAGTAAATGTTAAGTACACGGGCCTCAAACATTTCCACATCCATCAAAAATGCAGCCGCCGTGGCCGGAAAACCTGGAAAACTTTATTTTCATGTAGATTCTACCACGGCGGACACCAGCGATGCAGGCAGGCAGGCAGGCAGGCAGGCAGGCAGGCAGCACCCGCCCAGTGCAGTGAAACCACCTTTACAGGGGGTTACATGCGGTATATGTGTTTATTCGTTCTTCTCAAATACTTCGAAATTTCAAATAATTTAAGTTCATTTTGAAGCGAATTCGAATACTGTGATATTCGTTCGAATATTCGAAGTGCTTGAATATTCGCACATGCCTACTGAGAACGTTAGCAATTCATTTGTTAGCATTTACAGTTCAGGCACAAGTAGCCCACAGACCAGCAATCAAATGTGGTTGCCTGACTGTCTCCTTCAGAGCCTTGTGCATGCAGAGTGGCGGTAAAAGCAGAACACTTCTTAAAACAATGGGAGCAAATTGGGAAGAAAGTGCCCAGGGATCACTGCTGCGAGAGTAGGGTGCCATTTTCCTGTTCACATTAAAATAAGTGTTAAGCTTTCTGAACTGGCACCCAGTCTTGTGGCACTGCAAAGCACAGCCAAATCGGGGAAAAAAAGAACTATAGTACTTGCTTATACTGAGCCTGGTGTCACTCTTTCTCATGGAGGTCACTCATTGGTGGTCATCTTTTCTCTGCAGCCTCTGAAGGTCCTTTCCCACGAGCGTCCATTGCCCAATATCTTCAATGCGTACACATTGCTGACGGTGCTACTCCAGTTTGCAGTGCATTTTGCCAGCCTTGTCTACCTCGTCCAGGAGGCTACTGCACGCTCACCACCTCGGTAGTGTTATTTGATTAATGTTTGTTCTAGGCTCACAGGGTCTGACTAATTCACTGTGTTGATTTCTGTTTTCTCAACCTTTAAATTAACATGTTAGCACACCTCAGAAAAAAAATGCAAATACAGTATTTACACGATTGTGAGTTAGATTGAATGTAGGTCAACCCCCCAAAATCGGGCACATGCACAAAAAAAAACAAGAAGTACGTGCGAGCGAGCCATTCCGTAATGGAAACTTATTTTACGTGTTCACTCGTCATCATCAAGTCGGCCCTCTTTATGAACTTTGATGCCCAGCGGGTTTTGAAGTTCTTTCCTCGTCATTCCAGTTTCCAAAGTGATGACACAGAGTTTCTGCATGACAGTTTCGCGCTTCACCCACAGAGACCATTCGCATAGTTTGTTCATGTGTGCCGCACGCTCCGAAAAGCGTCCACACTTCAGCCCGCGAAGTCCCTGCCGCTTGGTGTCACATGGGAACCTCTGCAGCCGCCACTGCCTGCCACCCATTGAGGAACATACATGCCGCTAGGTTCCTTTTTGTGGCATGAGTCCTCTTGAATGCTGCTTGGCCCGCAGTCAAGCGCAACAGTGGCATGCAGAACGGCTTGTGTGCCGGTCCGGCAGCTCCAGTGAATCTACTCTTAGCTTATTAAGCCTTTGGCTCGCTTCCACATGGTACATGGTAGATAAGAAAAGTTTTGTCTGCGTCAGCACACCGGCACCCAAAGTGTGCGCGGCCTGCACTGGGACAATCAAAGGCAAGAAAATGGATAGGAGGGAGGGCTGGGGTGGTCTAGGTGGCCGGGGCAGATTTAAATTCCAGCCCGCTTGCCAAACGCGGCCGTGAAAAAAAAAAGAAAAAATAGAGAGAAGAAGCTTTTCCATGAACTATCGGCCCCCCCCCCCCCCCCGAACAAATTGCTGCTGAGCCGCTCTTCACCATCAGAAATGCTGCTGCTGATTGGAACAGCAGCTCTTCATCAACAATCGACACTTAAAAAATGGCACACAAGTGGCTCTTATGGGAGTGTCAATAGTTGATGGAGGAACCTCTCTTCATTAGCAGCGGCACTTATGACTGCGAACAGCAACTGGGTAAAAGTTGAAAAAGAAAGCTTTTTTTCTTTAGAGCATGCATGTGGCCGCAAAGCAAACATAATTTCGTTTCATTTGATGTTGTAAGCACGCCACAGCATCCCTGATTTTTCATTTGTTCCACTGTTACTAGTTTCAGTTAAGACTGTAAGCTGACCCCCCAACTTTCCAAATTTAGGTCCAATGGGTTGACCTACAATCGTGTAAATATGGCAGCTTCCTCTATGCTTTCATTGGCTTCATTATCTGTTGGGGCTCATGTAGCACTGCCGCATTGCCATGGAGAAGTATTATTAAAACCTGCCACTGGCGGACACATGTTTGCATACTTTTTGCATTCAGTTTAATGGTTGTTTGATGCACAGATTGCTCTGCAAGTTTGGCACTTTGTAACTGTAGACGTTTTGAGCACAAGGAGAACGATGAAAAGCCGAGGGGAGTAGACATCATCCTGCGTCTGCATGCCAAGTGTCTTCTATGACAGGATTGTGATGCCGAGAACATCCTCATACCCGAGATCAAAGTACAGAATGTTCATTTCATCAATGCTGTTTTCTATTTTTGACGTTTTTTTAGACAATATAGGTTTTTTATAAAGATGCTTTCATGGGAAGACATTCATAGCATTCACCAATTAGCTCTAAATCAAGGCAGAAATACTTTGCCCGTGCTAAATTTACACCAAAATGACTAATGACCAAGAAATGTGTCAATTGAATATTTTAATTCTGAAAAATGGGCATTCCATAAATTGATGTCTATCAACTTCTCCATATAAACAAACACTTGCCCTCAAGTTGATAAAAAATGTTCATCAGGTTGTTTATGTTAGCCTGTAATTTTTGCAGTGTCAAGGTATTTATGCCTCTACCAAAAGTTTGTGTGTGAAGACGATGGGTGCATTACTCTCGCAGTATTTTTACAAAAAATTCTGAATTTTCTAGGAAAAAACCTTTGTACAGTAGAACCCCGCTGTTACGTTCCTCACTGCTGCGTTTTCCCGGCTGTTACGTCGTTTTCCGCCGGTCCCGGCATAGCTCCCATAGGATACAATGTATTGGGAACCCCGCTGTTACGTCGTAACTGTCGGACCGTTCCCGTATGATACGTCGCGAAGTGTGCCCGGAGCCGACCGAGTGACTACGAAAGAGAGCGGCCATGGTGCATTTTCACGCAGCTTGGCCTCGTTTGACCGTAATATTAGCCGCATGAAAGGCGCAAGCAACAGAATCTTTCAATTGATGCAAACAAAAGCATGGCCTTCGAGATTCAAATTGCAAAGATGGCGTCTATGACGTAACTGCTCGCGAAAGCAAGGCCTTCGAGATTGGCATTTACTATTGACAAAAGCATAGCCTCTGAGATTTGCATTGCACAAACATGGCGTGTATGACGTAATTGCTTGCGAAAGCAAGGCCTTCGAGATTGGCATTCACTTCTGCCATCGCGTTGGCGCAGACTCATCATCATCGTTATTTATCGGAGAACGGGAGGAGTTCGAGCTGGTTGGAGCTCGCATGGTCGTGCGTGCGGTTCGCGGTCGGACTCACCGCGCCGGTTGTGATTGCGTGTGCTTAGTTCTTTCATGTCTACAGCTGTTGGTGTTAAAAAAATCACATACGTTGATTACATTTCTGTGGATAAGGCCGTCCTAAGCTCCGCGTTTCTATCCATCGACTAGATCGCGGCTGAGCGCGCCAATTTTCGTGCTGCGCGTAAGAATTGAAATAAAATTCTGTACCACTAAATATTTTGCCGTTTTTCCTGTTTTTCGGCTCTTAAGTTTCCCGTCTCTTACGTTTATTTCCTACGGTCCCTTCAAAAACGTATCAGCGGGGTTCTACTGTATATATATTTGTTGCGTAGCTGAGAATACTTGGTGTGGAACCCAGGTATCATTAGCTGGGTTTCTTTAATGTGCACCTCGATCTAAGTACACTAGCATTTCGCCTCCATCAAAATGCGGCGGCCGCTGCCAAGATTAGATCCCGTGACCTTCGAGTCAGCGGTCAAACACATGAGGTTTCATTGTATTCCTTGTTGTCGATGTCACCGTTTGAATTTGAATTTACTTATATAAAACAACAATAATTTAATAGTTTTAGAAACTTATCTTCCCCCTTCTCTTTATCACCATTAGAAATTGATGTCAGTATCTCCTGAAACTTACTAATCAACCACGCTGAAGTAAATAACAGAACTGTTTTAATATTGTCACGTAGTTGTGACGGGGAAGAAGGCGACAGTCAGACTGCTGAAGATGAAACTTTTTACTGAGCGAACGTGTGCCCAGAAAATCAAGTAACACTCACTGCACAGATAGCAGCAAGCGCGGTCATCGATCGTCAATTAGTCTGATCGTTGGGGCAACTCGTCGGCTTTTATACTTGCAGGATCGAAGATTCCCACATTAACAAGTGTGGCTTTGAGCTGGTTGGTACTCCATGCTCTACTACTTCTTGCGGGAAAAGTTTTCCTTAGACAAAGGACAAAACAGACACGAACAGGTGCAAACTTCCAACTGAATTTATTATATATGTCTCACCTTGACAATAAATTGAGTTGGAAGTTTGCACCTGTCCGTGCCTGTTTCGTCTTTTGTCTAAGAAAAATTTTTCACACAAGAAGTAGTTCCCACATAATCGCTAGTGACTGCGTTAGTTCCAGAATAAACTCGACGGCTTGCATTGTGCGTACAATCTTATCAGAAGTGTCGCAAACAATCGGGGAAGACATTCCGGCGCTGAGCGGTGGATATAATAGGTCTGTCACATGAAGATACAAAAAGAAGTGGTAATATCTAGGCTGCGTGCATTTACTAAAAAATGTTTAGAACTAATCAAGAACTTACAGGGCTGAGACCTGATGTCCCAATACAGAGGCATTTACTTCAGTGCACTGCATGTGTTAGAAAACGACGTTTTTTTTTGCAAAGAACAGCACTAAAATGTTCTGTAAACTACAGTCGAACCTCGATATATCGAACGGCACGGCGATCGCGAAATAGTTCGATATATCCAGAATTCGATATAAAGAATCACGTAAAAAATGCGTCAGGAACTTGTGGAAAACAACCAACGAACCAATCGTGGGGCAGTAAATACTCACTTGAAGATTCAAACGAAGTATTTATTGTGTTGGCTTAAAATACTGAAAAAGAGTAGCCTGCTTTTTGTTGGCAATGGCGTGTCTGACGACTGCGTCCTCAACATAGTCCAGGCGATCCACAAGTGAAAGGCCGGTGCCTTCAATCGCGCTGCAGTGGCGGCGCGCAAGGGCCAAAGCGGCTACGACCTCAGCTGATGTCGGGAGCGGGGCACCATCAGCGCTTGCGGGATCCACCTCGGCAGCGTCTTCATTCGGCTACTCAGCGGTAGCTTCGGCGACGATCTCTACATCCGTTAGCTCCGCCGTTGTACCAGTGCTGTCGTCACCTCCAACGAAGTCTTCGATGCACATGCTTTGCGGCTCCGCACCAACAAAGCTCTCCAGCTTGCTCCACGTTTCGGCGAGCTCGCTTTCTTCATCTGCGCATGCCAACCCAGCTTCCTCGGATTCTTCCACTGATGCTTCGTCAGTGCGTCCACCGAAGCCCGCATGCCGAAAGCAGTTGGCTATCGTCGACTGCTTGACGTTTTCCCACGACGCCTTGAGCATTTTGATGGCGCCCAAAAGATCGATCTTCAGATCTTGGCCCATCCGGAGTCTTACAAGCAAAATGTCGATCAGCCGACGCTTGTAGATAGACTTAAATGTGCGGATAATGCCCTAGTCCAACGGTTGGAGCTTCGAAGTGGTGTTGGGTGGCAGAAATACCACTTCGATGTTGCTCAGCTGGGCATCGGTGTGGTGTGCCGTGCAGTTATCGACGATAAGGCATACCTTCCGTCCCTGACGCACCAGGTCCGAATCCCACGCCTTCAGCCACTTGAGGAAAATATCCCTCATCATCCACGACTTCTTATTCCAGGCATAAGTCACCGGAATATTGGGGCAGTTCCGCATGCACCTCGGGGTTTTAAATTTGCCAATTACAAGTGGCCGCAGCTTCGTGCTCCCATCCATATTGGCAGCCAATAGGACCGTCACACGGGCCTTGCCTTGCTTGCCCCCGTGGCACTTGTCCCCGCGAGTGTCCAGCGTTTGCCGCGGAAGCATTTGCCAGAACAGGCCCGTCTCGTCAGCATTAAAGATTTGGCTCGGCTCATACTTGGCGAGAACTTTGGGCCACTCATGATCAAGCCACTTCTGAATTTCTTCATCATTGGCGTCCTCACTCTCTCCCGACACAGTCTTCCCGACAATGTTGAAACGAGTCTTAAAACGTTGTAGCCAACCGCTACTCGCACTGAAATTCTCGACGCCGAGAATGAATGCAAAGTTCTTTGCCTTCTGTTGCAACATCGGCCCCGATACAGGAATATTTCGGGCCCTTGCGTCCATGAACCACTTGTGGAGAGACTTCTCAACATCTTCAAAAGCAGCTTTGCGTACACGCCGCGCGCCCGAGTGCTGACTCTTCTCGGCCTTGGCCTTTATGTCGGCTTTGTTTTTGAGCAGAGTACTCAATGTGCTCCTTGGTATGCCTAACCTGTCCGCGACGCTCGACTTCTTCTCACCATTCTCAACGCGCTGGATTGCTTCCAGTTTTGCTGCAAAAGTCAGGGTCGTCCGTTTCTTCGCGTCTGCAGCCATCGCTACACACACCACAACGCGCGGCAGGCCTAACACACGAGCACAACAACGACCGATGCGACGGATGCCTGGCGCTGCTGCAACAAGTGCAGTGCGTCGTTGCTGCAAGGCTGCGGCGTGCGTATGCCGCTACGTTCAAGTGGCGCACTCGGCGCCATCGATGTGTGCAGCAGTCGTAAACGCCCACCGCGCTACCGCTATTTTCGAGAGTTGCGGGAAAGCTCGCCGCCTGTCAACGGAGCGCGGGCGGTTTGGGGTGGCCGAGTTCGATATATCCAATATACGTCAAACTTCGTTCGAAATAAAAAATTAAAAATGCATGCGATTTCCCACGTGATATAGGAACCGTTCGACATAGGCAATAATTCGAGATGTCGAGGTTTGACTGTATACTGCTTGTAAGCATATTGCAAAAGGTTTCCATCAAAACTGTTGTAAATGATCAAAGTCCCCTTGCCTTGCCGTTGTGTGTGAGACGTGTGATGCGGATTGCAGGCATAATGTCCTCTCGAGGAAGCGAGAAAACACTATGCACTCTTCAGAGATGGCAGTACAATGCTTGTCCTTCGACAGGGACATGAGGTTTATCTATGAAAGAACGGTTTCTCATCAGAACCTGAGAGCCAATGTCCCTGGGCAAGGTGGTGAGTGCCGCAGAGAGACGGTGGCAGGCCAGCTCAGCATGTGTGTATGCGAGACGTGTGCCACACACCAAATTACACGAAATACTAATAGTTCAGAGAAGGCACATGGCACTCCGAAAAGAAAGCATCCCCTTCTATTTCTGAACTTGGTCGTCAAAGTACTTAATTTTGACACACGTTTTCCACACAGAGGAGGTTGACAATAAGAAGAAAAATGAGACACAAACATGGACAGTTGCGGCTATCTGTTGTAAAAAGTTTGCTATTTGTGGACTTTACTCACCGAAAGAGACATTTTTGTTCATGACGATTCTATTCGTTAGTGGTAGAGCTTGTTGTGGTTAGGTTTTTAGTGCTTGTGGCTGGAGCTGCTCCTGGTATGAAAGTGAGGATTAAGATATTCAACAACTTTCAATAACATGCATGGTTTGCTGTATCAATAATTTGTTCAACACAGAATAAGGTCCTTACTCTTCTAGCACATATGGAAGCAGCAGTAAAACCTATAGCTGTGTGAGAGGCACAATGGCATCATTTGAAATAAGCTTTCTCGATGGCATTTCAGCAACTGTGCAAAATCTCTCCCATCACGCAGGCCTGAGAAGTTTTCTGATCGAGATGACGAATTCAAGCCATCTCTTCTCAATAGCACCGTTTACGTCATATCCATGGCACTCCAGGTGTCTACGTTTGCCATCAACTATAGGGTGAGTACTGTATGGTAATTGATTCGACGATGTCACCTAGTTTTGCGTGAGACAATATTTGTCACCAGTCTCATGAGTGCATACACTCAATGTGCGGTGGAGCATTGGATCTTTGCTTCCTGCTGCTCCTTTGTAGTGTTAACCTTCCGTTTCAATTTGCAACACATGCTGTGATGCACGAAATGGTAGCCTGATCATTGCCGTTTTGAGTGGAGCAGAGATACTAATTGCTGAGACAGAATGCCTACTTGAAACGTAAAGAAGCATCCCAAAAAACATTACTGAAAAGAATAATTTTTTAAGTTATTACAAATACTGTCATCTTGTAGAGCAAGATATTGTAGCAGTGGGTGCACCCATCCTTTTCAATTAACGGTACAGTCGATGGCGAATTTTTCCAACTCCAACAGTTCGAACTTGATGGAAATTATGGACTTCATAAATGCAGCGTCAAGGTTCCCATAGAACTAATGTATTTTTGCGACTGATTTTTCAGACAAATTTACACCCTAAAGTTCGATATTTCAGATTAACCCTTTGAGGGTCGAATTTTTCGCGAAATGCAGTCCAAAAATGTGTAATCTTTATACAGTGAAAGCTCGTTAATTTGAACTCAGTTAATTCGAACTTACATTTAATTTGAGCTGATGCCCTGGTCCCGGCACAGCCCTGTGTATTTCTATGGGGGAAAACTCCCGATAATTTGAACGCGTCGGTATCCACAACAGTTAATTTGACCTGGGAGCCCCAGGTCTTAGTTTTCTCCTCGCAGAAGTCGGACCATAGTGACCACAGTGTGTTGCAAAATCAAACCAAACCGAATTTACCAGATATGTAAAACAACGAAACAGCAGGATTTTTCAGCAGGTCAGAATTCGGACACTGTGCCGGAGCTCTTGGACAAGCTGCAAACTATGCTCATGGAGTCGCAAGAAAAGAAACGCAATCAAATGCAAATTACTGATTACTTTTAATTTTTATTGTGTTAACACCACCATGTAAATAAACCTCTTTTCGAGCATAAATCGCGTCATATATTTCCCATTAACCCTTTGCGGTCCGTTGTCGGGCAGCGCCCGACAACGCAACACGGCCGTAGCGGTCCGCTGTCGGGCCCCGCCCGACAAGGGTGTTCGTGGTTTAAATTTTGCTGTTTTCTCACCGCGAGTCGCGCGCATTTTTTGTATACATGAAGGGCCATCTCTTGAGGAATAAGTGAGCTTTGTTTGTTGAGGTTTTACTTTTTTGACACTAGGGTGCAGCACTATGATCAGCACGGGGCCTAGAGCGTACCCACTCGCGCGCGCGGTTTGCTGAGAAGCATGGCCACGTTTTCACCGCGTGCGTTTTACGGCGGTGCTTTTAGCGAAAGCGAGGATGACTTTAGTGAGAAAGAGAATTACGTGCCTCCACCAGACAGTGATGACAGTGATTCGACAGAAGTGAGTGACGAAGACGACGACGGCGGCGGTGGAAACCTGCAGTAATAACCCTGGCCTGCACACAGGGGAATGATTTGAGCGGTATCATACGTTGCCCAAATATCACTAAAAGAGTTGCCTGCAGAATGCAGGAGCAAAAATAAATATCCTGTGCGTTTCGCTTCCACAGCTTGTGTTTTTATTCGCGGCGCCAGAAACTGGCGAAATAGTTTCGGACCGCTAGAGCCGGAAAGTGGGTAAAGGTTTTGGACCGCAAAGGGTTAAGGCTCACTACTCACATGAATGCATGTTGGCGCTTGTTTCTGGTGTATCACTGTCTGCTCAATTAATTTTGGTCGCTGTTAGAGCTCCATGAACTTAATTTGCAAAATCACCTGCCACAAACGTGTAGTAGCGCCTAGTTCGCGATAACGAGTCCAGAGCTGGCTTCTTTGGGTTCGGCCCGCGCATTGTGGTGCCATGTCCGTTCATTCAAACTCCGCTTAATTCCAACAAATTTATAGTCCCCTCCCAGTTTGAATTGACGAGCTTTTACTGTATTGCTGAAATAAATTCTTCAGACGATTCTATTTCCGAAAAAATTGTCTAAAATTTTTTCGTGTGACCGTAAAGTGGCAAAAAAATCATTTTTGTTGTTACATACACACGGTTTATTTGCAGTAACATCAAGCAAAATCCTAAAAAAACACTTATGCGATTTTTTATAAATCAACATTATGCATTGTAATAAACATAGCTCATAGACATACAGTAGACTCCCGTTAAGACGAACTCGAAGGGACTGTGGTCATCTGTTCGTCTTATCAGGAGTTCGGCTTATCAGAAGTGCCCCCAAAAAGAGACATGCTAACATGCCAAGTGCATCCAAATATGTTACTTGAAAACACTGAATGGAGTAGACTTACAATGGGGGCAAAAAGACAAGAAAAAGCATTTATTTGGCTCATCTAGATAAAGACTATGCCTTCAAGCGGTGTATTCACACGAATCTTACGAGCACCCGATTTCGCGTGTTCAAAAAATAAGAATGCTCGTGAAGATATTTGCTACCACATTTTAATGATAAAACTGTAACACGCTCCTATGTTGACGATTAGAAAAAAAAATTAAGAGACAAGCACAATTTTCCTTCAAAGAATGTAAAACTTATTGTCCTGGCAGTTCGTTTTCTTCTGTGAGCCTGTTTTGCTGGCTCTAAGATCACTTCTGGATACGCCTCGGTGGCGTGCTGTTGCCTTGACAAAGTCATTATACGCTGAGTTGCTTAAGGGGAGACGTGGGTCTTGAAAAGTGTGTTTTTAATAATTGGGTGAACAGAATGAAATTTAATACACTTATTCAGTTTCTTCTACAGATTCCAAATCTGTGAGTAGATTTTTCATAGCTGCATTAGAACAAAAGATATGCTGTTTCTACAACGTTTTCTAGCACATTTCTTACGGGGATTTTCGGCAACTTCTTTTCGTCAAACACAAAAGCAAAGTATGTGGCAAGAATGCCAGAAAGCTGATCTAGCCGATGATGCTATTTATTTTCTTACAATATTGTTTACCAAATGATAACTCTTAATAATCATAAAGTGTATGAAGAAAAAATTTTTCGCTCATATTTGCGTGCATTTATTTTGCATTCGAAGTTTGATGAAAACAATAAAATTAGCATCATCGGCTAGACGAGCTCTCTGGCAGTCTTGCCACATACTTTGTTCTTGTGTTTGACAAAGCAAAGTTGCCAAAAAGTACCGTAAGAAATATGCTCTCAGAAATCTCATATCTTTTGTTCTAATGCAGATAATAAAAAATCTACTTGGAGATTTGGAATCTGCAGAAAAATCTGACTAAGTGTACTAACTTTCATTCAGCTAACCTAAGTAATAAAAAAAACTTTTTTCAAGACCCACGTCTCCCCTTAAGGGGGGACCCTGCTTCGGAGACATATTTCTTTGTTTTTGAGTACATTTTTATGAAACTTTTGCAGCTTATGTACTTTTATGTCCTGATTTCAAATATGCAGTTATTTTTCTAGTACACAATGCTGTTTTCAAAATATCAAATATTTCATGTATATTGTTGGGAGCAAGATTTATTTATAAATTGTAAGAGTTATAAAGCAAACCAGCATATCGCAATAAGCTGGAATGAATGCTGCATGAAATAAAACAAGAATGGATGTTCTAGGCCCATTTGAACAAAAGTTATGGTAGGTTGGAGACTTGGCAAGTGAGCAATGTCGAGCTCGGTCAAACTGGGATCAAGCTGGGAATGTTCAACATACCATAACTTTTGTTCAAATGGGCCTAGAACATCCATTCTTGTTTTATTTCATGCAGCATTCATTCCAGCTTATTGCGATATGCTGGTTTGCTTTATAACTCTCACAATTTATAAATAAATCTTGCTCCCAATAATATACATGAAATATATTATATTTTGAAAACAGCATAGTGTACTAGAAAAATAATTGCATATTTGAAATCAAGACATAAAAATACACAAGCTGCTAAAGTTTCATAAAAATTTACTCAAAAACAAAGAAATATGTCTCCGAAGCAGGGTCCCCCCTTCAGAAAGTCTGCAAGGTTTTCTTCGACGTCCGGATATTTTCCCGTTTTCGGCCCGTAGTAACTTTTCCTGATCGACGTGCAGCTGAAGATATCCCATCGGGCTACTCACGGTCACAAGCCTCGCCACGAAAAAGACACGACGCAGCTTTTTATTTTGCACGACACTGTGCAAAATAGCCTTCCTTTGTCGTGCGCTTCCATAATCAAAATGGCTCATCACAATTTGCACTTCACTGGGAACAGATAGAACGCGCACAGGTCCTACACGAACCAACGCGAACTGACCACAAAATACATGTGCATTGTGTGATGGCGATGACAATGCACCTGACCCCTCTGATGGCGATCGTGGTTTCGGTTTCGTACTTGATTGTAATGCACAGACCATTTTTGTTCCTGTGGTCGCTTTCTTTTTTTTTTCCCCCACTCCCCTTGCGTTTGCCCCTCTGACCACGGCAGAGGGGCCCCAAGCTCTTGTGTTGTTCTGTTCTCCTTTGTACTCCAGCTGGGAAACTGAAGAACGGGCGGGAATACAAAAGGACGCAATGGCTTGGGGGTCAAAGTTGTAAATCCCCCACTCTTTTTGTTGCTTTCTTTGCTGATAAAGCCCACACCTCCCCCACCCACAGGCTGGGGGTGAGAGGGGATACCGGCTTTATCCGCCGACTGGTCTTCTTCGTTTAGCTCGCGCCCTCCGCGTCACGATTTGCTTCGCGTCTTTGCTCCAGGAAGCGCTTTTTTTCATCTTTTTTGCTTTTTCTCGGTCGCCTGAATGCCCCACCATGACTGCAGTGTTCGTTTCGCAGAATCGCTAGCATTGTTGATCACCGCAAAAGTTCGTCTTAACAGAAGAGTGCAGTTGGGCGGTTCGTCTTAAGCGAATTCTTTTTGCATTGAGTCTATGGGAAACCAAACAAATGGTCCCGTGTTGTTCGGTATAAGCGAGAATTCGTCTTAACCGAGTTCGTCTTAACGGGAGTTCACTGTACAAAAATAAGCGCACCAGAGTACTCTTCCGGTAAAAAATGTTTTGTGCTCCCCGAAACAGGAAGTGCAACCACGGTGGCGTCATTTGTATAATTTAGTGCCACACGGGAGCAGATGTAATCGCGCCCCGGGGAGCAATAAACGAGAGAGTCACAAGCGGTCACCCTTTGAGAGATTAGAAACCAGCGAGCCATCAGCTTTGCGGGCGCGACAAGTGATAACCACCCAAAGAATGAAACCGAAACCAGCCCCACCGCATGTGCGCGTTCTGATACGCAAGTGAAAGCGGCTGCGCCACTTCGGAAAGCATAAAAAGAAGGAAAAAAAAGAAAAACTACAACGGAGAGATATCGGCACATGAAAAAAATTTCACATATTCCCGAAGTGTGGCAGCACATTCCAAGCAAGAGAAATGAACGCAAAAGGCGCGTTTTAAACCGGCCGCACCGTGAACGCGCTCGGATGGGCAAGCGATAGCCAGTGCACCGCTTTGGGAAGCAAAAGAAAAAAACAACGGAGAGACATCGGCGCATGAAAAAAATTCCACGTAGTATTCCCGAAGTGTGGCAGCACATGCCAAGCAAGAGAAATGATCGAAAAAGGCGCACGTTTTGAACATACAGGCTATGCCATACACGTACGACGAAAACCCTTTGGTGCCTGTTAGGTGAGGCCGTACGTGTAGGCGAAAACCCTCAAAGGGTTAAATCGCTCGTTTCAAGTACAGTAGCTTTGAGCCATGCCGCTCGACTTTAAAAGCCGCCATGTTGGATTTTCTGCTGGCTTGGTCAAGTTTGGATTCCAGTGGTCTCTTGTGTAGCCTCCAAGACTGGCACAATCTTCCAGTTTCGGAGGCTCTGCCCGTTTTTTTTCATGCAGCCTTATCGTCATCATTGCTCATGGAGGGGAAAAAAACTAGGAGCGAGCGTCACATGACACTCTTGAAGCCCAGCCGCAAAAAATTAAACAGGGAGCATCCTGGGAATTGTGACCAGAGCATGGGGCACGAGGAGAGTGTGGCATCGGAGGAGGTTGGCTTGGGAATGCTAGGCGCGCGCTCGTCCATTTTTATCTTTTTCCATGATCCAATATTGCCCTGCGCGCTTCTTTTGTTATTTTTATGTAAGTCCATTGCACACGTAGCCGCTGCCTTGTGCAAGCCACACCCTAATGTCTGGGAACCTTCCAGATTATGTTAAAATTTTCTTATAGGCTTGAGCGTGCAAATGCAAACAGCTGAGATTATCTTGGAACTAACGCGGCCACCAGCGATAAGGCTCGAATGTTCGATGACGCACGTATAAAGGCCGACGCGTCTTACCGCAGTTCAGTTTTATCGACGGCCGACGCTCTGTTCACCGCTACCAATGTACAGTGTGTATTGCGGTAGTTTGACTTTCCGTTTCCCGGCCACAAGTTTGGCCAAATAAAGAGTTTCATTTTGGACATGCCGACTGCTGCCTTTGTCGATGTCACGACCTTCGTGACATCTGGTGGAGGTGCTGCTTCATGATTCGGATGCCACCTTGGGGTGCTGACCCAAACCCAAGCCGCGAAGAAGACGACGCTAAAAATAACCCGGATCGTCGAATTAGCCGCTGGCAGAAGGGACTGCAGCCAGAGTACGGGCTCCTTCCCGAAAACACCAGGCAGCCCAAGACCGTGACATCGACCGCCGAGATGATGACAGCCCCTCTGCCGCCTATAACTGTCGTGATTCAGCAGCCAAGCAAGCCACTGACTTTCCGTGGATCGTTGTTTGAAGACCCTGAGAGCTGGCTAGAGACGTGTGACCGAGTCGCCACCTTCAACCTCTGGAACTTTGAAGAGAGTAAACAAGTAGAACGGGCTAGTTGGTACAGGTCCATCTTCGTAGGGAGCGCAATACTATACACAGGGACAGCAAGAAAGCAAGACTTTACAAGCGCTTAGCTGCAACTAAGCATTTATTTGGAAAAGCGAATATAAAGGAAAAAGAATGAAGACAAAACAAACAAAGAAGCCCACGTGTCATGCCCGTCATCACTCATCCATTATTGCCTAACACACCATCCAAAAAACGAAGTTCTTTCTGTGTAAGCGAGATAGACGGTGCGCTCACACGATCAAAATCATCCCATTTCATTTCTGCAGCTATTACTATCAATCTCGTTAACATATCCCTGTCGCGATACAATATGCAAGTGTTATCAAAGTACGGCACGCAACCACAATCATTGCAGTGAATAGCCAGGTGACCATCCGCGCATTTCTGCACCTTATTATCATGTTCTTTTACCCGCCCGTTGATACACCTTTCAGTTTGTTCAACGTATGCACGGCCACACGACAAGGGTATTCTATACACAACACTCTGTGCACACGGAACATAGCCATTGCGATGGTTGATTTTCCAACACTTTTTTTTTGTTTTGGAACAGGGCAAGTTTCACTACACAGTTTAGACAGTTTCTCTGGTGCAGACATAACCACCACACGTCGCTGAATCGCTCTGTCGGGACTTGAAGAAACAAAATCGACCTCGTGATGATATTTCCCTGTAGCAGCAGAAGAGTGCTGTTATTCCTTATATCCACGGTGTAGCACATGTAATCTTAAGAAGATTGGAAATAAGGCTGGCATAAGGGTTGTTATGTCTGCACCAGAGAAACTGTCTAAACTGTGTAGTGAAACTTGCCCTGTTCCGAAAGAAGACAAGTAGAGCTGTGCAAATAGCAAAATTTTTGGCGCGAAGTGAATTCGAATAATAAAGATTGAGTGCGAATCGAATCAAATAATTTTCGAATATTTCTCAAATATTTTTAGAATACTTCGAAGCGAAATTACAGAAAAAAGCTGCAGAGAATCCCTAAGTACCGTATTTACTCGAATCTAACACGTACCTTTTTTTCGGTAAAACGAGTGCAAAAATCGCATGCGCGTTAGAATCGAGTACCGAAAAAAAAAAAAGAAACTCGGTTATCATATTGCCATCGGCATTTCAAGATGGCCGCCTCCTACGCGCCTCGGCCATTTCTGCCATTGTTTCAGTTCGTACGTGTGCTTAGCAGTTCATCGTCCCGTTCTCCGTTCGCATCGACTGCATGGAAGTGCCGACTCCAAATACTCGACGAGTGCACCGCGATGCCGCATTTAAAATAAAAGTTATTACATGTGCAGAGACGGACGGAAATCGGGCCGCATCGCGGTCGTTCGGAGTTCCCGAAACGTGCGTGCGAGACTGGCGTAAACAGAAGCAGAAGATTTTTTACGGCAAAGCTTCACGAAAAGGTTTCAGTGGACCAAAGCAGGGCCGATTTTTCGAAATCGAAGAGTGTTTACAGCGACAAGGAGTTGTCCGACAGCGACGAGGACTGATCCATTACGCGACTCGTATCGCCACCGTAATGGTGACAGTTTAGCGGCAAGGCCCGCTGTTTGACTTTGTGTTTTATTTTTTTAAACTTTAGTTCTTTAAAACCCAAATACTTGTTCTTCGGAATGTGCGAAGATTGACTCTTACAGACTTTTTTTTTGTTCTTTTCTCTCGAAAAATGGGTGCGCGTTACAATCGATGTTTTACTTTTTTTTTTTTTGGTCGGGGAAAACGGGTGCGCGTTACAATCGAGGGCGCGGTAGAATCGAGTAAATACGGTATGTTGTTACGAGACAGGAACAGTTACAAGTCACAAACATGGTCAAACAACAGATTTATTCCTAAGGGAGGAGGCAGCTTTCGTATCGCAAAAAATAAAAAAAAATCGATTTTCGAAAATGATATTTTTAGTTTTGTAGTCTTTTTTCCGATTCCAAAATATCGTCACTGAAAACTACGTAGAAGTGTGGTCAAAATTTTGTTGTGGTTGCCGAGGTGGCGAAAATTGCTGCGGAAACTGCATATAAAAAACTGCGTTAAAGTATTACAGTTCCACAACGGCGCAACCGGGCACCGCCTTCTTGGCTCGTCTGAAGGAGCATATCTCCGTCTTCAAATTTTCCGCCCCAGCTAGGTCCTCCATTCAGAAAAAAGTGTACAAAAAGCAAATTTTTGAAGTTCTTTTCGAGGCCTTTGATTGGTGCGTCTGCCATGTTGCCCCAGCACGCCTCGCCATTGGTCCGATCCTTGCTCTGGGATAGCGTGACTGTTCTTTGCACGTCGCGAGGTCACGGCTGTCAATAATCGCGCTACTTCATGACGCGTTTGCACTCGTTCTATGTTCACAGGTCGATGATCATTTAGAATATAATTACGCTTTAGTTTGGTAGCTGCAAGCGGAAGCTCAAGCATCAGATTACGATAATGCGCCGCACTCGTCACGAACATCGCAGACGTGCATCTCGGACAAGCTGTTCTGCTTATCAGCATTTCGCACCTCGTGGCGAAGACCATCGCGGGACGACTCTTCGTACTCGCGATCGAGCATGACATACTTTGAAACATCGGGTACCATGGCCACGCACATCGCGACCGAGCTTACTGCTCGGAATCGTGGCTGTGGCTAGGCCTAACTCCACTCACGGCGCCGATGTATGAGACGAATCCGAACTTTGCGAGCAAGAACATCGCACCTGTGGACATGGGAAAGCCAAGAAACCGCAATGTGTTTCGTCGCAAGCAACGAATCACATCGCCCGCTGGTTCCTCGGAACCGCGGATGGGCATTTTACGCATCGGCAGCGAACCTTCCGACGAGCTCGTCACGCAGTGACTGCTTGGGGCATCGGTGGAAGTGACTAGCAGTTGCGTACGTCGGCACCCCAAAACGCAAGACCAAGCATGCTGCACGCCGATATAGCGTCTTTGTATTTATTTTCCGTTATTATAAACCGTTATATTTAGTTTCAGAAGTTCGAATACTTCGAATAGTAAAACTTTGTTGCTAATCGAATCGAATAGCAAACACTATAAGAAAAATATTCGAAAGTTCGAATATTCGCACACCCTTAAAAAAGTGTTGCAAAATCAAGCATCACAATGACTAGGTTCCGTGTACACAGGCTGTTGTGTATAGAATACCCTTGTCGTGTGGCCGCGCATTTGTTGGACAAACTAAAAGGTGCATCAATGAGCGGCTAAAAGAACATGATAATAAGGTGCAGAAATGCGTGGATGGCCACCTGGCTATTCACTGCAATGATTGTGGTTGCGTGCTGTACCGTCTATCTTGCTTACACAGAAAGAACTTCGTTTTTTGGATGGTGTGTTAGGCAATAATGGATGAGTGATGACGGGCATGACACGTGGGCTTCTTTGTTTGTTTTGTCTTCATTCTTTTTCCTTTATATTCGTTTTTCCAAATAAATGCTTAGTTGCAGCTAAGCGCTTGTGTAGAGTCTTGCTTTCTTGCTGTCCCTGTGTGTAGTTTTGCGCTTCCTACGAAGATGGATCTGAAGAGAAGCTATGCCACGTCTACTTCTACTTAGAAGACGCTGCGAAGACGTAGTTTGAGAATCGGCACTTTAAACCTAGGACCTCTTTCGGACGACATTCCTTAATACCTTCATGAGCATCATCGCAAGGAAAAGGCTGCTGCTTTGCTGCAGACAGCAGCGCAGCTACCAAATGAGACCGTTACCATCTACACGGAAGAGATGACGTGACTTTTCCACCTGCCTGTTGCTGCCATGCCTGAGGAGAAATAGTGCCCTTATGCGGGGAGTGAAACAAGACCTTTTTGCTGGATTGGTGCGGAATCCACCGAAGACAGTCACCGAATTCCTCACGGAGGCTGCAACAATTGAAAAATCACTCGAGATGCGGACGAAGCAATACAACCGCTCAACCTTGTCTATAGGCCTCACCAAAGTGCACTCGCTAGGCAGCAACGACCTACGGGAAACGATCAGAGTGATCATGCGGGAGGAGCTGCACAAGCTCTTACCTTCGGCGCAGTTTAAAGTGGATTCAATCGCCGACATGGTCCGCGAGGAAGTTCGGCAATCGCTGGGAATCCCCGAACCACCGCAGCCTCATCCGGAAGCTATAAGCTATGCTGCTGCAGCGCATCGTAACGCTCCCCCTCCGCGCCCACGTGAAGACACCGCACCGCCGCAGTTCCGCCGTCAGACACCGCCACCGACGCCATACAGCCCACCTGGCGGCCAGCGCTACGCCCCAAGGAAGACCAACGTTTGGCGCACTCCCGACCACCACCCAATCTGCTACCATTGCGGAGGGGCTGGTCACACCTACCGCCGCTGCCGCTACCGTGAGATGGGCCTGCGTAGATTTACCATCAATGCGCCACATCCAGAACGAGGTGAACGGCCACATGACATCGGCGACTATCTCGCAGGAGCGCAATAGGCCCCCCCAAGGACCTTCCCGATGGCCGTCGCCAGGCCGCTACGTCTCTCCCCAGCACCGACCATACGCTGGCCCAACCCGGGGCTAGTCACCTCGCCCCTATCTGGAAAACTAATGGCAGCAACCGAGGGAGATGCGGTTGCTGTATGACGAAGTGCCGAAGATCCTCCGCCACCGCGACCACACCGCGGCGAAATCTAAAGAGCACGCGCAAGCCAAACGCGGCCCTGACGTCGAAACATTGCGGCACGAAGATCTGATGACGTAATGCCGACATAGCCATGATCTGACGTAGCCATGATCCGATGCCACGGCCTAACCGCAACGCAAGACGACAAACTAGTGACCTCGATGTTCTTACCGACGGCCACAGCGTCACAGCTCTCGTCGACACCGGAGCGGACTATTCTGTCATCAGTAAACCATTTGCCACGAAGTTGAAGAAAGTCAAGACCGCCTGGGAAGGCCCCAAAATCCGGACAGCTGGAGGTCACCTAGTAACGCCGGCAGGAATCTGCACAGCGAGAGTCTCCATTAACGACCAGATTTATCCTGCAAGCTTTGTAGTCCTACAGTGTTGTTCGAAAGATGTCATCCTTGATACGGACTTAGGCCGTCATGGTGCACTAATGGACCTGAGATCCAAGTCCATAACACTATCGACAGGAATAGCACTACCGCCGCACACCCGCCAGGAAAGCAGGCCTTCAGTGTGCTGAAGGAGCAAGTGACCATTCCCCCTCACTCCAGCGTCATCATTTCCATCGGCACTCAGAAATCAGCACACTTGGAATGCGTTGTCGAAGGCGACCAGCAGATGTTGATCAACCGCGAGATTTGTGTCGCAAGGGGGATAGCTGCGCGGAGAGAAAGCAACAGTGATGCTCATAAATTTCAGCAACGAGTATGAGCGAGTGAACAAAGGCACGATGGTCACCTACATCGAAGAAATTGTGGAAGCCACCAGTGCTTTCACCATCGCTGGTGCTTCTGAGCATACTCCGACGAACCAAGCTTCTCAACCAGCTTTCGATGTCAATCCTAGCCTTCCGAAGCATAAGCAAGAAGAGCTCAAAACCCTGCTCTTGCAATACAAGGACTGCTTTTTGTCGTCGAGAATTCGACAGACCCACTCGCAAAACGTCGCATCATTACGGAGGTAAGTGCCAGACCACTCTGTCAGAGCCCGTACAGAGTTTTGACGCGAGAACGCGAGGCCGTAAAGACACAAGTCAACGAAATGCTACGCGATGACATCATCCAGTCGTCCAAGAGTTCGTGGGCGTCACCCATGATGTTAGTGAACAAGAAGGATGGAACCGTACGTTCCTGCGTGACTAGAAGTCGCCTGAAAAAAATCACAAAGAAGGACTTGTATCCTCTCCCACGTGTAGACGACGCCCTGGATCGACTCCATAGCGCGCAGTACTCTTCATCGATGGACCGCAACTCCGGCTACTGGCAAATCGAAGTCGACTAGAGAGACCGAGAGAAGACTGCCTTTATAACACCAGATGGCCACTTCGATTTCAAGGTCATGCCCTTCGGTTTTTGCTCGGCGCCTGCGACTTTCCAACGCATTATGGATACAGTACTGGCACGCTTGAAGTGGCAAACTTGCCTCGTGTACTTGGACGTCGTCGTCGTGTTTGCCTCAACCTTCGACGAGCAGCTCCGGTGCCTTGAAGCTGTACTTCAAGCAATCAGAACCTCTGGACTCACCCTGAAGCCAGAAAAGTGCCGCTTTGCTTTTGTTCATGAGGAGCTCTTGTTCTTGGGCCACGTGATTAGCAAGTCTGGAGTTCACCCCGACCCACGGAAAACAGCTGCCTTCCCGCCGCTGACCGACAAGAAGGCCGTACACCGATTTCTCGGCTTGTGCGCCTATTACAGACGTTTCGTCAAGGGATTTTCACAGATCGCCGAGCCACTAACACGCCTCACGAAAACCGACGTGGAATTCAAGTGGGGAACGGCGCAAGTCAAACCGTTTCAAGAACTGAAACGACGCCTGCAGACGCCGCTGATACCTTGCACGCTTCGACGAATACGCCGACACGAAAATCCACACCGATGCAAGCAGCGTAGGGCTCGGAGCCGTCCTAATGCAGAGGACTGACGGACTAGAAAGGGTGGTCACTTATTCTAGCCGGTCGCTATCTAAGGTGGAAGCCAACTATTCCTCAACAGAAAAGGAGTACCTTGCCATCATCTGGGCTACATCAAAGTTTCGCCCCTATCTTTACGGCAGGCCTTTGAAGGTTGTGAGTGACCACTATGCCTTGTGTTGGCTAGCTAACTTGAACGACCCTTGGTCGCCTTACATGGTGGAAGTCTGCAACCGTTGTTCTAAGGGTATTCAAGTGAGGCCTGGCGTCGTTTTTCTTGCGGAATGGCGTTCTCCTAAAGAAAAACTTCTCGGCACTCCGGCCCAACTACCTCCTTGTAGTTCCTTCAGCATTATATCCAGAGGATCTGGAAGCTTTAAACGACGACCCGACGGCTGGACACCTCGATGTTTCCTGCACACTTGCGGGAATACACGAAAAGTACTGCTGGCCTCGCCTCACTGGCGACGTTACCCACTGCGTAAAGACTTGCCGAGGCTGTCAGTGACAGAAGATACCGCCGACTAGGCCAGCCGGACTTCTTCAGCCGATCGAGCCACCTCACCGGTCGTTCCAACAAATCGGGATGGACTTACTCCCGACGTCGAATTCCGGAAAGAAATGGATCGTCATAGCTACCGACTACGACCCGCTACACCAAGAGACAAGGGCCCTGCCCAAAGGCAGTGCCGCCGAGGTAGCCAAGTTCTTCGTTAATAACATAGTCCTGCGTCATGGCGTCCCAGAGGCCCTCATTACTGATAGAGACTGCCTTTACTGCGGACCTAACTCAGGCGATCTTGGGGTACAGCCAGACAAGCCACCGCCTACCACCCACAGACCAATGGCCTCACCGAGCGCCTAAATAAGACCATCGCGGACATGCTGGCCATGTACGCCGATGTCGAACACAAGACGTGGGATGCCATCCTTCCATACTTGACCTTCGCATACAACACGGTCGTGCAAGAAATGACACAGATGATGCCATACAAGTTGGTATACGGAAGGAACCAGTTAACGACGGCTCGACGCCATGCTACCTAACGTCACTGACGAAGAAAACCTTGACGTGACCGTCTACTTTCAGCACGCCGAAGAAGCCCAACAACTCGCCCATGTACGCATCAAGGATCGGCTGATGACGGACAGCCGCCGTTACAATCTTTGACAGCGCTTCGTAGAATACCAGCCCGGTGACCGTGTTGGGGTCTGGACGCCGATACGTCGACGTGGGCTTAGTGAAAAAATTCTTCGGTGATACTTCGGGCCATACAAGGTGCTTTGATGACTACGCGCTTGTGACTACGAGGTCATCCCGGACGGCATCACAAACTCTCAGCGGCGCTGCGCACGACCTGAAGTCATCCATGTCGTGCGTCTTAAAGGCCAACTCCGGCGATTTTTCGAGGTCGATGGATCTCAATGAAATTCGCTGGGTACGTTCCTTTGCACGTTTCCGTCATTTATGCCAAATTACAGGCTTGAGACATGCGCAGATTGTTTGCAAATGAATTTTAAAGATTGTCTGCAAATGCCCTCCTGGCTTCCCACAATTATTGGCAACATTGCGTCTGTGACGTTAGTGTTGGGAAGGCGGCGGAAATGGCGCAGCCGAGGGCACCGCTAACTTTGGCCGCTACAGCGAGCGTCTGCTCTGGCCGAGACACTGTCAGTCGCAGACATTACAGCTGATGCGCGGCGTGCTCACCTCTCCACTGTGCGCCTGCTCGTCCCGGCTGTCACAGTTTTCATACTCCGCGCCGGCGTGACCGGCATGCCTTGCATGACTTCCGGTTCGTTCGTAACAACGTCTACGTCATTCGTAGACAGTACACTCGGTTTGGTTTCGGTTTCGGTGTTGCGCTTTTTTGCTTATTTAAAAGTATTCTCCAATTTGCCGAGTATTTCTGCTGTCGGGCCCATAACAGGAGCGTCTCAGGAACATAAAAGCACCATTACTTTGACATGGCCAAAAAATCGCCGGAGTTGGCCTTTAGATGTTTTATACGCGTTAGCGAACCTTAGGACCCTGCTTTTTTGTTTCCGTTATCATTGTAGTTTATATGTGTATGCAGTTTTTTCCCCTTCCATGTTCTGTTACAAGCATCAGGAGGATGTTTTTTCAGAGGGGGGCAATGCCACGCGTGCTTTTTTTTGTTATTTTTATCTAACAAGTCCATTGCATGTGTAGCCGCTGCATTGCGCAAGCCACACCCTTATGTCTGGGAACCTTCCAGATTGTGTTAGAATCTTCTTAGAGGCTTGAGCACGCAAACGGGAATAGTTGAGATTATACTGGAACTAACGCGGCCACCATCGATAAGGCTCGAATGTTCGATGCCGCATGTATATAGGCCGACGCGCCTTACTGCAGATCAATTTTATCGACGGCCGACGCTCTGTTCACCGCTACCAGTGTACAGTGTGTATTGCGGTAGTTTGACTTTCCGTTTCCCGGCCACAGGTTCGGCCAAATAAAGAGTTTCATTTTCTACACGCCGACTGCTGCCTTCGTCTACGTGACAACCCCGTGACAATACGAAACAGGAGCATGATGGGAATTGTGACATAAGCCCGAGGAGGTAGTGGTTTCAGAAGAGGTTGGCTTGTGGACGCGAGGTGCGCTGCCTCCTATTTTTTTTCCTTCCATGCCCCGCAGGGGCGTCTGTGCAAGCGGGCATTTGGTGATTGCAGTCACCACGGACCCGAGCCAACGGCGGTGTTTTGACCCCCTCCGACGCATAGCCATGCGTGGCATTGCTATGTCTGTAGAAAAGGCTATCCTGGGGCTTGAGTCGACATTGGGTGCTTGGACCGTTAAGACCCCCGGCAGAGGCAACACATCCCTTTAGCCCCGTCTTCACGTAAATGGCACCCCTGGGCTGACCCACCCAGGGGAAATATGCAGTCGCTTTTTCCTGTCTCTCTCCCCCCACATCTTCGTCTCTCACTTTAAATCTTTCCTTTCTACTACTCTCTTCTATTTATTTCATTTTTCCTGTCTGGGTTAACCTGGTGTATGTATCCAACCTTGGGTAATTAGATGAGGTTATAGTGAGTGCAGGCTTGTTGAAACATCCAGCCCCGTCCCCTTGTGGGGCTCCGTGGTGGGTGGTCGGCGCTGTTGCCGAACACATTAATCTTTTTATGGCTTCTCAAGCATCCATTAGTTTTGATTGGTCTCGCAAAAGAGGCCGCACCGAGGCAACTTTTCACTCTTCTACACAGTCCAAAGTATCATATCCCAAATACTACGGGTCGATTCCACGAAAGATCAAAAAACGGTGTATATTTGATGTTTCCGATTTTCCTGATAATTTTGTATGTTGTGCACATATGACTGCACAGCACGAAATCGCAGTTCGTTTTCAAATAAAAAATTTTTTCAGCACAGGAAAATTCTACAAGTGTCGCCGGTTGACGACGACCATTTTACGAAGAGTGCGTTTTCGTAAATTCGGAAGCATGCTGGCAGTTACTGAAGCTATATATTACAAATATCTTTCTTTTTAGAGGAAGTAGAAGTAAAGAGGAAATAGCTCTTATCATTTGATCGAATTCTGAGCAAATTATGTATTTTTAAAAATTCACGAAAAACGCTGCGTTTTTGAAAATCAGTCAAATTTGGGACGCTATGGCTACTTCTGTGAACATCTTAGCTCGTTCATATTTGCAGTATGAATAGGCCTTTATGTGAATAATGAACCTCTGCATTTGTATTTCTCTAAGAATTTTTGAAGTAATAAATTTTCATGCTCGAAACACTAAAAAGGCAAAAGTGCTCCTCGATTCAAAAATCTATAATAAAAAAAACCCAATCTCAATTTTGTTCAAAGTCGCCCAAAATGTTCTCAAAAGACTGCAGAATGATATTATGAAAAAACATGTTGCATCATTTTTATTAGAACAAAAGCAGAAAATGTCAAACATTGTGTTTCCAGAGCGTGGTGGCTACTGCGTAAAGGACATCTCTAGTAACAAGAAAATACAGTAACACGTCTTTTTTCTTCTCTGAGCTTCGCTGAACAACAGTAACGATCTATTGTCGGAAAGTGGGAACTGTTTTGTAAAGAAAAAGATAGTTCCAATTAAATGCATTTGCGTGGTTTGCGACTTCACGCCAGTGTTAGACATCCTTCAGTCCACAGTATAGGCACTTTCAGTTGTAGCCTCCTTTTCTTTCATCTATTTCAGTTGAATATAATTCATATCTTGCATGCTAAAGAACGCATTCCCTCCATGCGTCTCTAATGACGTTGTGCTGTGCCAGAATTGAGAGATTAGTATAAAAGCCAAGGTCTCTTCATGAATGGAAACGAATTTCTGGAGAGCGGTCGCCAAGAGGCTTGGTTTTTGTTGGCCCAAATGTGTACGTTGTCAAACCTTATGTGAGCAATGCAGAGTTTAAAAAGAATCGATTACGTGAAGATTGGTGGCAGCAGTTCTGACCACGGACAAAACATGTTTTGTTTGCATTGCATCTGCTTTGCTTTGCATGTCCTTGTATCTCTTGAAGCAGTGCTGGCAGATATGGTCTCCCTATTGAATTGAGCGCGCATCCTACTTCATGGCCCTCCGCAAAGGAGACTCGATCCGTTATCTTCTACACAACGAAAATTCCGCTGCAGCGGAATTTTCTTTTTGTGCACTTTGAGGTAGTCCGTGCAAAAAACTTGGTCATGGCTATAACGCCTACCCATAGCAACCTTCAGAGCGTAGGACAGTGATTGCACCAAAGTGAAGCACAGTTTGGATGCATAACTTCTATCTCAGGTGGTGTTTGGCTGACTGGCACAGCCGTGCTCGTTGCTGTCGTCTGCTCAGGCGGGCGTCTATCACGCCGACCTTTGCACCTGTCCGCGTAACGCATGCTACTCCGTTTACACGAAGGCGTGTAGCGCGGGCCACTCGATCCGCCACATGATCCGCACGCTGCGAATCCAGAGACAGGGCGGCAGAGCGACGAGCGGTGAAAAATGTATCGTGTAACGAACGCAATCGACACCCCAGCATTTTCAAGTGCAGAGCGACAAAGCCTGGAAAACCATGTGTGACTACTGTGCTTAGGTTGCACTGCGGTACTCGCCGTTCACCACTGTCGCCATTTGCGATTTCTCACATTCTTACAATGCATGATCGACTCAGCTACACATATTTCGTTGCTTTTATATAAGCACATTTACTAAAAAAAAAAACTATCCAGAGGAAGGAAAATGTCCGTGCTGCCCGTCGACGAGGAATATAAGTGGTGTCGCAAATGCATTTAATTGGAACGATCTTTTTCTTTACAAAACTGTTCCTACTTTCCGACAACAGATCATTGCTGTTGTTTAGCGAAGCTCAGAAAAGAAAAAAGACGTGTTACTGTATTTTCTTGTTACTAGAGATGCCCTTTACGCAGTAGCCACCATGCTTTGGAAACACAATGTTTGACATTTTCTGCTTTTGTTCTAATAAAAATGATGCAACATGTTTTTTCATAATATTATTCTGCAGTCCTTTGAGAACATTTTGGGCGACTTTGAACAAAATTGAGATTGGGTTTTTTTTATTATAGATTTTTTAATCGAGGAGCACTTTTGTCTTTTTGGTGTTTCGAGCATGAAAATTTATTACTTCAAAAATTATTAGAGAAATACAAATGCAGAGGTTCATTATTCACATAAAGGCCTATTCATATTGCAAATATCAACGAGCTAGGATGTTCACAGAGGTAGCCATAGCGTCCCAAATTTGACTGATTTTCAAAAACGCAGCGTTTTTCGTGAATTTTTAAAAATACATAATTTGCTCAGAATTCCATCAAATGATAAGAGCTATTTCCTCTTTACTTCTACTTCCTCTAAAAAGAAAGACATTTGTAATATATAGCTTCAGTAGCTGTCAGCATGCTTCAGAATTTACGAAAACGCACTCTTCGTAAAAGGGTCGTCATCAACCGGCGACACTCGTCGAATTTTCCTGTGTTGAAAAAATTTTTCATTTGAAAACGAACTGCGATTTCGTGCTGGGCAGTCATATGTGCACAACATACAAAATTATCAGGAAAATCGGAAACATCAAATATACACCGTTTTTTTATCTTTCGTGGAATCGACCTACGTAATTCACAGTGAAGGCACACCATTCAGAAAGCTATCCCCGTTTTTGGTGGCCAAGTGCCTTGAGAAAAAGATTGGGCCCACGTACAAAGCTTTCAAAATGTCAAGGGGTGACCTACTCCTAGAACTAGCCGACAAAGACCAAGTGCTGAAGCTCTACGAACTCAACCGTATTGGTGACATAGCCCTAACGATTTCTGCCCACAGATCCCTAAACACCAGCAGGGGAGTAACATCTGAGGAAGATTTCTTGGGTCTGAGTGACGAAGAACTCTTTGAAAACGTTCAGGACCAGAATGTCATAAAGGTACAGAGAATAGTTATCCGCCGCAACGACCAGGAAATCTCAACGAAACATGTCATCCTAACCTTTGGAACTGGCGAAATGCCCACCTCTCTTGAGGCAGGCTACATGAAAATCAATGTGAAACCCTACGTTCCCAACTCTGGATGATGTTTCAAATGTCAAAGATTCAGTTAGGCATCCCACGCATGCAGAGGCAAAGAGACATGCACAAAATGCAGCGAAAATGACCACACAGCCAAAAACTGCACTTCGTCGCCACTTTGTGTCAACTGCAAGGGGGATGACCCAGCGTACTCCCGATCGTGCCCATCTTGGAAAAAAGAAAAAGAAGTCATCGCTGTGACCGTCGAAGAAAAAATATCATTCCACGAAGCACACAAACAGCAGTTGTACGTTTTCCACAGGAGTTATGCCGATGTGGTGCAGGCGGGGGCAGTGCTACAGAGGCCCCAGGAGCCTGCTGTGGTGACTCCAACCACCCCCTTGGTGAAAGCAGCGTCTGCTCCTCCATCCACCTCAAAGGGCCCACAGACTCCGGTCTCCCTGAGCCCTGAAATCATTTGAATGCCAAGGCCCGAGATCCGTGTCTCAGCATCGAACTCTCGATCTTCCAGCGCCTCTGACAGGGTGATGGAAGTCAACCTGAAAACCTCAAAGAGTCATCTACACCGAATGACAAGCGCTCCCTGGAGCATGCCAAGCGGGACAAAGTCTCAATCAGAACTATTTTCAGCAAAAAGCAATAACCTGAATAGTTAGCGCTCTTGTATGCAGTAAAACTGCTCAACATATGTCATCTATCTTTTTTAAATAATGAAACGCTTTAAATTTGTATATTTGCTCACTTTTACTCCATCATGGCCTTTATCAGAGTCCTTCAATGCTTTTCTGGTCACGAAACTCCGCCCGCAGTTTCATACAGGGACAGAGACGGCCGCTAGGGTCGCCGCGGTCAACGCGGGGGCATTCGTGCGCGCGCGCTGCGTTCGGCTGAATGCTGTGCCGGTTCGAGGCAATCGTTTAACCGGCACCAAACCACAATATTTCAACTACCACTCATACTTCGCCTGGCATACGATGTGTTAGTCGCATACGCGTGTAAAAAACTTACTTTCGCATCTTTTTTTTTTTATATATATCAAGGCTGCGATGGATACTAGTCGTGCCGACGCAGCTATAATAGCTGTATATGTCGTTTCAGTGAGGTTCCTTACCTAAGGCAGTGGAGCACGAGAGTATTTATTCAGGCACGGGATATTTACCCAGACCTAGACCCAAACAAGCCTTACAAACTCACCAACTCGCAAACTGAAGTCTCGTAGCGGGAGTTGAGCCAGTGCCGATCGCGCTATTTACAATCAGGCCGTCTACGCCGCACTTTACATTGTAGCGTCGCAAAGGCACTCGGGTATCTACAATCTGCACGCTCGTGGCACCTTCAGAAATCACAACGTGCAGTGACTGCTTAGATGGACTACGTCTGCACCGCGTGATGCGACGATTTTCTTAATGAAGACTGCACAGGGGTGACTTGATTAACTGAAACGAAACCGCGTTTCGCTAATCTAGAGAACACATGTGTTCACAAGCAGAGCTCTGTTGCGCTTTCGAATTATTCAGAACGCGGAAAACGTAACACGGGGCAAAATAACCAAAATGTTTCAAGCTGAGGAAACACTAACTCCCCTTGCGTCCATACTTCACTATAATTGCTTATTTCAATGCACATGTTTCAGAACATCCCACTGTCGAGCCACGAATTTGCAGTAAACAAAGCAAGAATGCTACGATTGAAAGAGAAATATAGAAAAACTTTTATTGGAAAAATAATTTGGGAAACAGAAAGCTACGAGCGACAGTTTCCTAGTGTAGGAAAGCTCTCTGCACGACCAGTACATGGAGGGAGCAAGCTAATGCAAAAAACAAGGAAAACTCTGAAGTACAATGTAAAAATTAAAAAAAAATTAGCTTAGTTGACATTCAGTCAATAAAAATAGAAAAAAAGCTTTTTTTAAAGAAATGCAAACACGGAAACAATGCAAAGCATTTAATGAGCTGGAAATAACCTAAAAAACAATTCTAAAAATAAAGGGCGTGCAAACAGGGACTCAAGAAAGAAGTCACGACACCACAAACAGCGTTTGTGGTGTTGTGACTCATTTCTTGCGTCCGTGTTCGCACGCCGTGTCTTTTTAGAACGAATACTTACCAACTAGCTCAGCTCTGTTATTTTAAAAAACTAGCAAATTGCGAAAGAAACAGCGCCAGCCAGCAACTATACCTTCTCGCGTTGCAAAGACACATTTTTTCCATTCACTATGAAGTCGTCCGTTCGAATAACGTCGGTGGCGTCAAAATGTTTCTCGCACACTCTAACGTGTCCACAATCGAAGGTAAATCCGCCAGCTTCCTGTTGCGATATTGCATGTTTCTATTCATCCCTCTGAGCGCCGTCCCTCGGCAAACTAAACGACACCTTTCCGCCCGTACCTCTGTAGCCGGAGTGACAACCCGGTGCACAGCAAGTCTTCGGCATCGTCACACTCACGTACACCATCCGTGTCCTCGCACACATTTCTCACACCATTCAGTCACACAAATTAAGAAAGAACGAGGAAAACTGAACGCCGATGCCGCCAGATTCCTCGGGCCCCCAGCTCTTCCTACGCAGCGAAGCTCTCCTCGATGCCTCCCGCGCGCTTCTAGCGCCGCCGCGCGGCAGCTGCGGCGACATAGCAAGCTCTCCCATAGCGTTACGGAGGAGTTTCGTGACCAGAAAAGCATTGAAGGACTCTTTTATCTAGAGCTATGCGAATAGCAAAATTTTGAGTGCGAAGCAAATTTGAATATTAAAATGTGAGTGCAGATCTAAATGAATATTTTTCGAGTAGTTGTTGAATATTTGTCGAATACTCTTTTAATACTACGAAGCGAAATTACAGACAAAAAGTTGTAGAGGATCTCTAAGCATATTCTTATGAGATAACAACATGAAAGCGTTTTTTTTGGCTAGGGTGGTGATGTGCTGGAGAGGTGGTGTTCCGTAGTTGTCAGGCAATCCAGAGGCCAAATTATATTCATTTATATGATTTGGTGCAACCAATGTCGTGTCGACAACACTTTACAGGTGAAAGAAAAAGACGCTATTTCCTCAACCTCTCCTCCTCCTCCTCCAACTTCTGTGGGGGCCCCACTGATGTAGCGGACAAGGGCGTGCTCCCTTCGAGTCCAGAGTTCTTAATCTGCCCCATAGACATCATTGTAGAATATCTGACATTTCGGACGCTTAGTCCGACTTGTCGGACTTTCTGCCCAAATTTCAGGTCCGAAACGGCATTAATTAAAGCCCCCACTTAGTGACATATTTTAGCCGCGAAAGAGCACATACACAAAGCAAAGAAACACACTACGACAGGACGGGTCAAGCGGCTAAAATATGTCACAAAGAAAGTACCAACTAGGCCAACAAACAGTCTTGTTAAAAGCCCCCACCTCTGCCGCATCTCTCATCTGTAGGTTCGAACCAGTGCTTTCGTGAGTCGATCCATTTCCGGCCGTTGCAGAGTCCGAAAGGCAGCTTTGCCGCAATGCCAAATTGTGGTGGGGTTAAGCATATAGAAAAATTGAAGGGGCCACTGCCACGGCGCTAACGGCTGGTGCGGCGATGTCTTACGGATAAGCACCAGAAATGCACAGAAGCGTGGTGGTGGCAGGCAGCAAACGCGCCAGTACGGCTTAATCACTGACAACACTTCTTACAAGCATCTTCAGCTAACTGCTCAGTAGTGTATGTGGCCTAGCACAGTGGTATGCGTATCACGACGTGAGGCGTATAAGCCGAACACGCTGCGCCGCCGTTCATGCTGCCTGTTTGTGGGAGACCGCTAAGTGCACTGCACAGACGCGTTGCCTTCACGAACGAAAGCAGCTCGTCATCGCTGCAGTCAGGAACAGAGTGGGCATCACGAACACTTTCTTCGATGGCCATTGAGCACCGGAAGCAGCAACATGCCCTCTTGTTCACGGTGCGTTTGTACAGGCGCTCTCAGAATAATTCGGAACGCCGGACACGCAGCAGCGCGCCGGCGGAGTATGCGCACAGAAAAGTAGTACTATGGCCTGCGCGTGCGCGGTCTCCCTAGCAAGCAAACGTTGCTTCGTATTGCACCTAGATTCGCGTTGTGTTGCTACAAAATGGTGCCCTGTGTGTCCCTTAGCGTTTTGATAAAGGGCGCTGGGTGGGTGGTGTCTGTGAGAAGCCGCGTGTGCGCATGCACGCGCGTTGGAGCAGAGCCATCGTGCGTGTTCGTGTGCTTGGATGACACTTTTCTTTTGCTACTTTGCTTCATATTTATTATTTGATCAGATTATTTCTGGTAGGCGACTGTGACTAGCGCTCGCAAAGGACGGTGGTTTCACCTGATGCAACCGTGAATATATCGGTGGCCAGATTGATAAGGAGATACGAATATATTTGGAACACGGTGTAAGAATATTCAGGTGTTGACACTTCGCGCGCCTAGGCGGCCAGAAAATGTTCGGTCGTCGGTCCGTTGAGCGGTGCGCCATCTAAAGGCTCTGATATACTCCAGCGTAACGTCGACGCGCGCGTGCGCGCGTCACGGCTACGTTACGTCAGCAAAAAACATGCCTCTACAGTCCGGCGTCGGCTGACCACCGACGCGGCCGACGGCTGCTGGCGCGTTCGGGCGTCGCTCGGCGCCGAATAGATCGTGCTGCATTTCGCGCCGGACGCGTCGAACTCGCATGTACAGGAACCTGCTTCGCGGGCTGTTTCGTCGGTTCCCGACAGGTGGCGCGGGCGTTCTTCGCTTTACTGCGCATGCGCTCCTCTAGATGTGATCGCACCGGCGCGTTGGAGCCGGCTCGACTGTAGCGGAGACCGATTTGCGCCTGGCGTAGCGTCGCCGGCTCGGCGTGACGAAACGCAACGTTCTCGCGGGCGCTCGCGTCGGACGTCGGAGTATAACAGAGCCTTAATGGCTTGAGGCGGAGAGCGCCCGCGAGTAGCCGAATCACGGTGGTAGGTAGGTGTGGTTTGTAGAAGAAAAGGCGCCTAATTTCTGCAGCCCGGTCGGGAGCACGGCGCAGCGCCTCGAATCACGGTGGTGCTGCGTCATCGCCGCCGTGCTCGCTGTGCCCTCTCCTGTTGCTCTCTCGATTTCGCCCATTGATGCCGCTTGGCGGATGCACATTATACAACAAAATGGCACAGAAAAATGCACGTTATCAGCAGCATGAGCCTTTATGTTTATAGATTGCGGTGTGCAGTATGATGCAGGGCCTGGTCCGTCCAGCCCACCTTGTGATGATGCTAAAGAGCACCTAGCGCTACCCTTTTGATGCAAGACAACGCCAGTCTAGATGCACTAGGGAGCGAAACTAGCTCGTTAGGGAGGCCGCGCATGCGCACACTGTGCGTGCATTTATCCGCCGGTGCGCTCCGCCGGCGAGCGGCTGCATGCTCGGCGTTCCGAATTATTCTGGGAGCGCCTGTACTCACGATTAGAAAACAAGTTCTAAGTACTCTTTAAAAGCAGTATATGTGAGCGCTATAAATTATTTAATAAGGCATATTTGCCACCTGAAATGTGCGAGGCACTGACTACAGTGCGGGGC
The DNA here is from genome assembly GCF_013339695.2 of Rhipicephalus sanguineus. Taxonomy (NCBI): domain Eukaryota; kingdom Metazoa; phylum Arthropoda; class Arachnida; order Ixodida; family Ixodidae; genus Rhipicephalus; species Rhipicephalus sanguineus. The sequence continues at coordinate 20,157,865 of NC_051176.1, read as the reverse complement.
CCGTCAGCGCAGTACCGTCGTAAAAGTGACGGGGCCCGTCACCGTAGTGTAAATTGTAATAGTGACGGGGCCCGTCACTATAAATACGTCGAGGGCGTCTAAAATGCCACACGACGAGGGCGTCTAAAATGACCAAAAATCTACGGTAAGGGGGCCCCGTCACTTTTACTACTTTTACGACGGTACTGCGCTGACGGGCCCCGTCACCGTAGTCACTGCTTTACGGTGACGGGACCCGTCACTATAGGTACGTCGCTATTATGACAGGCCCCTTCACTATTACAATGTAGACTACGGTGTCAGGCCCTGTCACTTTCACGACCGTACTGCGCTGACGGGCCCCGTCACCGTAGTCACTGCTTTACGATGACGGGGCCCGTCACTATAGGTACGTCGCTATTATGACAGGCCCCGTCACTATTATAAATTAGACTACGGTGTCGGGCCCCGTCGCTTTTGCGACGGTACTGCGATGACGGGCCCCGTCACCGTAGTCACTGCTTTACGATGACGGGGCCCGTCACTATAGGTACGTCGCTATTATGATAGGCCCCGTCACTATTACAAATTAGACTACGGTGTCGGGCCCCGTCGCTTTTGCGACGGTACTGCGCTGACGGGCTCTGTCACCGTAGTCAGTGCCAATGTGCGAACTGCATGTACTCTCTACAACAGCAACGTGCTTGTCTTTATCGTGCCGTCTTGCCGTGTATCGCACGCCACAGTTTCTCTGCTCAACAACTTTAAAATTAAATATGTATTCATAACTGCGAATAAACACTTTCTTAAAGTGTTCAAACAAAAACAACAGACATGTTTTAATAAGTGGATTTACATTATTTAACTTTCGGTGACATGAATACGAAAATAAAGATCCGCAACGCCGTGCAATTTTGCTAGAAACACCTGAACCACTCAACGGCCATTCAAAACTGCCGTGTAGCAGCACGACAACTCCATCGAGTCGATAGAGTTGTGGTGTTTCAACGGCCATCGACTGGATGACCTTTCAAAAGGGCCCGTGTGACAGAGGTATTAGGTGGCGATCTGCTGCACACAACCAGGAACGATCGGCTTCACGCGGCAGCAAACGCGGAGTATCGGCCGAGATTCGGCGATGCGTGTGCGCATCATTTACATGCGCACACGCATTGAGGAAAGCCAGACGATTCGTCCGCTTTTCCGCACCGCCTTCATGTTCCATGTCATCGCTTCCAAATGCTTCATGCGAGAGAATCGTAATCTATTCCGCGCTTTGCTGGTATCAGTGGCTCTCATCACGAGATGCAGATTTGCAATGGGCTGTTGTCACGTATTTAAGTGGGGTTTGCGGCAGGTACCACGCATTCACGAGAGCCTGGGCGCGCACCAAAATGCCTGATAAGTGTACTGGCAGGCATTAAAGCTATTTCGGTCGTGGCTGTGGCGATTTGATCGCTTGAGCAGAATAAAAAGCATGAATTCGTTTTTTTTTTTCTTTTTTTTTTCGGACTGCCCAACTATTCGGACCATTTCGCAGTCCCTAGGAAGTCCGAAAAATCGAACGTTGACCACATTTCTCTTCTGGAAGTTCGAATACTTCGAATAGTCAAATTCCGGTGCAAACCGAATCCACTAGCAAACACTATTAGAAAAATATTTGAAAGTTCGAATATTCGCACACCCCCAGTATTTAGATTTAATCCTGTATCTTAAGTGTGCCATCCACATTTATTGAAAGTATGTACTCTAAGAAAGGTATTCTACCCTTTGACTTCTCTCATAGCAAACTAGTGGATTGGGCATTGCATCCTCATGCCTTAAGGCAGCCCTGTAATGCACACATATGGCTGCTATTAAGAGCCCCAGGATTCCATTTGAGTTTGCTAATTGCTGCGGGATCAACACTTCTTAAGAATCTTGCAGCTTCACTCAATGTGTTGCCATGGCTGAGGCCAAACAAGCATGTTGTGGTTCCATACCTCCACACAATTCCATGGAATCTTAAAAGCTGCTGCCCAATCCTTAGGATTGGGCAGCAGCATAGTATTGACCCTATTTTTACAACCATCCTAAAGCTTTTCCTTTTTTGGCCCTTGTTAGCAGCCTTAAAGGCTGCTAACAAGGGCCACTTGTCTACCACTTGGCAAAAATTTTTTTATTTTGGTGGAAATCAGGAGATTGTTTATCAGATCGATGGCACTGAGCATGCTTTTGTCCAATAAAAAAGGAATTATATGTTTTTAATTTGGCTTTGAAAGTCGGGAAAGTATGACCACTAGCGCCGCCCAACGGCAATGTGGTTTAAGCTATTGGTAGCAGCAAAAAACTGCCACAAGTAGGCTTTCTTGCTCGAAAACAAATATTTATAGCTTAAAATTGCATTTTATGCACTTTTGGTAGCTTTCCTTGGCGTCGGAGAGTAATTTTAGCATTTTTTTTCTCGAGCGTTCAAAGAGGTACCCAGTGGCGCTGCCGGCGCGCCGCGTTCGCCTGCCTGCCTACGGCAGGGAAACACGAGCCATTCAAGCACGACGTTCGGCGCCACTCAGAAGAAAAAAAAAAACATCTTGGGCGAATAGAAGCACGACTGACTTCACGGAATTTTCAAATCATGACCATCAGTTCTCTTTCATAAAAGTGTGTACCGACGCTAAAGTCACTTCGCGATACAGTCGACCCAATGCGTTCTACATTGAAGAAGATTTTGCCTTGAGGTTCCGCTTCACCAAGGCGTCCGTGTTGGCTATCATGTCGCGTAAGCAACACAGAACATCTAAACACAACTGAAAAGCAGCATGGACCTTCTCTTCTGTGAAGCACATCTCATGGAATTCGTTTCAATCGCACCTTTGGCATGAGTGAAACCACTACAGTTCGTTTCACAACGCTGGCGTAACGGTGTTGCTGTAACACACCAAGTTTTGCGCTCTGTTGCGGTGGTTTTTCAGGCTAACTAAACAAAGCTTGAAAGAATGCGGTAATAAGACTTTATTTGGCAGTTTACGAGCTCTAAACTACCATTACGGTAGTCGTTTTTTATTAAACAAAACCTAATTCAGCCTGCGGAAACTGCATGTGGTTCTATTTTTCGACTTTCACCGGCACAACTCTTGTCATCGCATGCCGTAACCAGCGTTGTGGGCATCCACACACCAATTGAAGATAACAGAACGTAGATCGAAAAATTCCGTTCTAAAGGTTTGTGCTCGCTTTCCAGAGAAACCCCTTCAGGGTTGGACACTTCAGACGGAATGCTTTCTCAAAGCAGAAAAACAGTAAAGCACAGCTAGTAGACAGACCCTTTAAGGAGAAAACCATTTGCCGCCTGTGCCACTGAAGTGGTCTGTGAGACTCCACTCGATTACAGGAAGGTTACAAGAAATCAGCGCTTGGTCCTGTCGCATCTTGTTTTGTTTTTTCTCTTTGTGCTTATGTGCTGTAATCCATCTGAACACTGCATCACCAACTAGTCTGGGATCAAATGTTATTGAAGACCCACTGCCAGGCCTTTTTACCTATGTGCAGAAAAAAATATTGGCTCGCTTGCACAACCTCTTCCCAGTTAAAGGGGCCCTCCAGCACTTTTGAAGCACCTATTTTTCACTTGTGGTTTGCATGAATTGATGGCTGGGAATAATTTTAGCATAGGTCTAAGCACCAATATCAAATGATTTAGTATTTTAATCGTGCAATAAAGTCGCTACATCACTGCCGACTGCATCAGAGTGTAGTGGCACTCACCAGAACTATTGCAGGCGGAAATGACTGAGAAGAGCGCAGGCCTATGATTGGATATATGTAACATTAGAAGTGATTGGGGCGTGGCACATCAAAATTGAGATTACTGCTGGGTTGCACTTTTCTTTTCTGTGCTTTTTCATTGAACCTCAAATAGATGATGTCGCAACAAAAAAAGATCACTACAACCACAAAGCCCGACAGAGGCACTGGCTGCCATTTTGCCTCTGGCTTTTTTGCTTGTGCAGGTCGGATGTCCATATGAAGTCTTCTCTCTCTTCTCTCGTCTTGCTTCTGTACATTTGCAAGCTGTCTCATTCAGCACGTGCGGGACACTCTTTGAATTGATGTCGCTGCACCCTTGTGGGTGGCCGAACAACCCACGAATCCACTTTGTGCAGTCTCGGGATGCTAGGGGCAACCGTGCTTCACCGTGCCCTTGTCATTCTACAAATTCCCTTCTCAGAATGGGAGGAGGGAGTGTAAGAAACAGCGAACAAAGCCTTGCTCTGAAGCAGTAACGCCCACCAAAAGTCTGACAAATCAGAGAAACTCATTTCTACCAGCCTTACTGCGTAAACAAAACAGCGTGGTCAGGCACCACATTGTTTGTTACTATGGGAACGACATCAACAGTACGTTAGACAGAGCAAGCAGAAATGGTGTGCAAGCTTCCCCTACGTAGGAGCTTTCAGCTCATTCCATTGGCGGCACCTTGCACCGTCACTGGTGAGTGAAATGTGGTCATGTGACCCTGCGAAAATCGAGTTGAGGGTAGGCATTTTCTTTTTCTTGTATTTTGAATTTTTTAGACTGAAGAACTTCAGACTGCGTGCCCTATTGCTGCCGTTCTTGCTGCACTAATCTGTCCATACTTCAGTCTACGCAACCTGTGAATGAAAAATGGGATGTTGAGTAGTGTTGGAGGGCCCCTATGGAACAGGAATTTTCACACTGTGCCTGCACACTTACTACAGAAGTCTCGTTGTCTAGCAGCTGAGAAGCTTGGTTATATTTCCTGTTGCCTTGGTTTTATTGGGAAGGGTTCAACAAATATTCTTCAGGTATGCAACAGTGACCTATAAGGTCCTTTCTTGCTTCACAGTCTTGATTTGCTTTCTGTTGCAGGGCTACCCTTTCATGGAAAGTCTAAGTGAAAACAAGCCGCTGCTGTACAGCCTACTCATATCGGGTGTTTCAGTTGTTGCACTTGTGGCTGGCGTGGCGCCTGATGTGGCCAAACAGTTCGAAATTGTCCACTTTCCTGGAGATGTGAGTGCCTTGTCATTTTACAGTGTCTGCTGGGGAGCAGCTTTTTGCAGCCCCCCCCCCCCCCCCCCCGGGCCACTAAAAGTTTGCCTGATGACATATGTTTGCACTAAGAGCCATGAGAAACGTCATATCAGCCAACACATGGTCTCATAGATTTATTCTGGAATGCTGAAATAGTACATTTAAGGTGAAAACTTCAGCGCAAACCAGGACGAACCACAAAGAATAGAAGAGACAAGCACTGGCGCTGACTAACAACTGCTTTATTCTTCTCGAAACAACACATATAAATGCCACTAGTGCTTGTCTCTTCTATTCTTTGTGGTCCGTCCTTGTTTGCGCTGAAGTTTTCACCTTAAATGCTATGCACCAACTAGGCCCAACAGAAGTTGTATTGAACTACTACAAATGTATCCAGGTACAACATTACTGATGGGCAACTTGTAATAGTATTGTTATTTTATATTATGCTTAGTATGACCAGCAGTGCATACAGAAATAGCAAAGTGCTCGTGTGTTGTTGCTCGTACTGAGTGCTATTTTTTTTTTCATAGGGCACACAAGTACCGGCATTATGATTATGCTGCTGTGGGTATGGAATACAGTCAGTCATTTCTGTATGCTGTGCTTAAGTGCAGCATCACAGTGTGTTGGCACCAATTATACTACTGCCTGTTGAAATAGTGGCAGAGATGCTGTACAGTAGCAACAGCAAAAGGTTAGCACAAGTGACCGGTGGCCGGAGCCGCAAAATTGCGACACGTGGCGCTGTTGTTCATGAGCACGCGGATAGCGAGATTGCCAAGCACATTCCATTTTCCAAAGCAGGGGTGGCCGGCAGACCAGGGGAAAGCACCTCACCTTGCTGTTGGCCCATCCTAAAACCTTTATCTTAAAGAAAATCATTGCTTATCGACAGGTGTCGCTATGCACAAGGTTACTTTTTTTCTTTTTCGCTGGAGTTGTGAGCAACCGTATCTTTATTGTAGTTGCCCTGAAAAAGCTGTTTGTTGGAGTGCTTTCCGTTGGCCACTCCTGCTTTGGAACATGAAATGTGCTTAGCACTCTCGATATCGGCGCGCTTGGGAACAACAGCGCCGCGTGTCACTTGTGCCGCCGGTCACTTGTGCCAGTCTTTTTCCGTTGGGACTGTACATTAACTGGCCATGTATTGGATGAGGCAAGCTTTATATACTGTACAAGTACTGGGTCGATGTCCTGTGAGATATGAGACCACCATAACTGGCAGTTCATCCCATGGATTTTTCCAAAGGTCCAACAGGATGTGTCTAACGTTCAGTGGATGCTGACATGTCCAATGCCAGCCAAGGCAAAGTTACAAGGCAATATTTTGAGGAAACGTAATTTCCCAGCGGAATTTCCCAGCACATGGTGGGAAATTACTGTTGACATGTGCATTATACGTTGGTCAAGAGAAACTTACATGTCTTCATTTTGTGGAAAAGCAATTTCCCATTGTGTTTGTGACTGATGACACGTTAAGTTTTAGCCAAGAGTGTCTGATATCTTGCATCTTAGAAGCACGGAAGCTTGGACGAGTTTGTAAGAAATGATAGAATAAGTTCACAGCGCCGAAAAATGAGGACAGACGACAAAGAGCAGGCAACATGAGCGCTGACTTGAAACTGAATTTATTATAAAAAAGTTAGTAGTATTGACTTAGCAGCGTTGAGGCCCTGAATTGAGGCCAATGCTCATCCAATTTATTACTGTTCAACACAGCATTTTTTTAAACGTACTTACGAGTAAAAGGAAATTGCACAGTCGGCTGCACATACGTTTTAAAGGGACCGTGACGCAGTTTTGTTTACATATTGTCAGCGTTTATGCCACAGCAGCATCAAATCATTCGCACCATAAATTAAGCGATGCACCTTGTATCAAGCAGCTATGGGACATTACATGTTACCCTCCTTCTCAGCACTGCCTTTTCTCCATAAGGGGAGACACGGGCCTTGAAAGCGAAAAAAAAAAAACGATTTTTCAATTTTGTTGTTATTGCTTTCAGGACATCTTCCTGCACAAACTCGCAAAATTCTAGGCTTGTAAATTGTATAGTTTTCCCAGAAGATCATATTTACTACGCGAACTTTCTAGGTTTGCTCGCGGGAAACACCCTAAAACAATCAGTTTCGCGCCGCCACCAATTTGCAACCGTGGCACGGAGCGCAGCCATCTTGGCCTCCTCTGAAACTGCATCCTTCGTTTTTTTGTTTCCGCCAAACGCGAGCTTTCAGCGATACGCTGCAACTATTGGCCTCGAGGAGTTACGGAGTCGCCCTCTATCGGACGCGCCTCGATTGCGTGCTAGGCAGGATGCCGCCGGCGCGCTCCCCATAGGTTTTGCTGTCGGCGCTTACAAAAACACCTCGCGGAAGCCCTCCAGGGCATTTCTGTAAGTACTTTCGAAATGAACTGTGTTCTTTATTGTCAAGATAATCATTTTCGACGAACTGAAAGCACAAGATAGTCTACAGTCGCTGTCTCTTTGCAGAAAACCGAGCACCCGCTTCACGCTGTCACCGCGTTGGAGACCCCTGAACCGGCTTCTTACGTGAAAGGTAGTCACTCGCTGAGTGCAAGACCCGTAGCGGATGGCTACTTGCCGGTTCTTAGCTTTACAACCCATGTTTCCCGCTGTTTCTTGTCCCGCGGTTACCAGTGCAGGCTGACACTGGGCTCCTTTGCGTAAGCGCGGCGCTGCGGCACCGAGCGGTAGAGCCCCATGTTCGTCGCCTTCGGAGGCAGCCACTCTACTAAAATGGTTTCAATTGATTAGAAAATGAAAGAAAACTTCCGAATTTGAACAGACCGCAGCGCATGCGGGACTTGAAACTCGTTTTCAAAGCACGCGGCAGTGCGCCACAAGCAGCCGACGCGGCCGCGGAGACCACGTGATCCTGCCAAGAACGTCACGCCGACGGTGGCGCCGGCGTTTCCAGTGGTGGGCCTCGAGGCCAATAGTGAACGCTGCAACTCAGTGATACGCTGCAACTAGTGCACTATTCGCCGCGAGATCGGGCTACAGGTGGCAGCACCGTCCTGCGCTAGTGTGGACAACACAACAGCGCTTCGTTGTGAGCGATTTGACCCGATTTCCGGCAAACAAAATGCATTGACTGCAGCTTCCTGGTAATATGTGCGCTCTTCATTCCCGAATGAATGCACGAAGCGCGCCGAACGTCACTATTACTTGTGAGAGAAGCGCCTTCTGCCAACGAACGGGTTGCTCGCCTTCGGCAACAGTCGGTGTTTTCTCAATGGATGAAGTTTTCTTGTTGCCTTATTTGTACGTGTTTAGCTTGTGTTCCACCTACTACGCACTGCTGTAGCGCGACTGAATTAAGCATTTACTTCTTGTTCATCTGGATACCCCCAACAAAAAGCGAGCACGCGTATTCCTGCACGATGAGTTCAAATAGCACTTTGTGCCCTGCGTGCTCAAATATTCATCCGCATTTCTTAATCAATTCTCCATGAAATGTAGGACAGTTGATAGGTTTACTGAGGAAAGCTACGTGACAGCGCTTTATACAGGGTGTTTCAAGAAATGTGTCCAACCTTCTCAAAAAATCAGGAAAATGCGATATTTGATTGCTGCCTTCAGAATTTGTTTTTCTGTAGTGGCAGGGATTTTAGGATGGTCAAAGAAATTATTTCAAACTGTAATTAAAAAAAGTCAAATTAATTAACTTTTTAATTAGTGGAGTTAGGTGGTTGTGTCAGATGGGAGAATTGAAGTTCTTCATGCCAGAAACCCAACACAACTTTGAGATTTCGAAAAAGTGGCATCTAGTAATAATTACGAAGTAATGAAATTCAACCAAATTCAATAGCGAAACCTAAATAGAAACATGGAAGAACGCAACTGCCATATTCTTCTGAGACGTTCAAAATGAGTGAATGACATTTTCTATAGCGCTAGGCATCTTAAGATGGTTAGAGGCATGACTTGAGACACTAATTAAGAAAGTTAAAATAATTAACTTTTTAATTAGTGGACTTAGGTAACTGTGTCAAATTGGGGAATTGAAGTTCTTCGAGCCAGAAACCAATCCCAACATTGAGATTTCGGAAAGGCGGCCTCTAGTAATAATTACGAAGTAATGAAATTCAACCGAATTCGATGGCTTTCGCTGTTGAAAGCCGTTGCCTTTTATTTCATTACGCCACAACAATTACTAGAGGACGCTTTTTCGAAATCTCAAACCTCAGATGGGTTCCTCGCATGAAGAACTTCAATTCTCCCATTTGACACAATCACCTAACTCCACTAATTAAAAAGTTAATTAATGTAACTTTCTTAATTACTGTCCTAAATGATGTGCTTAACTACCTTAAGATTCCTGCCGCTACAGAAAAAGCAATTCTGAAAGCCCCGAGCAAATATCGTATTTTCCTGATTTTTTGAGAAGCTAGGACACATTTCTTGAAACACCCTGTATAGCGCTACGGAGACGTTGAACATGCACACGCTTGTTTTTATTCCAGTAACAGTAGTAACAACACGGAACTTTCGATCGATTACTTGCATGACAGTAATGGAACAAAGGCCCGGTTATTGCACCGGACCAATTTAAGTACGTTTTTTCATGCGAGGAATGTCCGCTGCCTTCCGTCAATCTATAACAACGGAACACAAACGCTCAAGATAATGTAAAGAAAAAAAAAGATGCGGCTTCGCGTGAAATGACTACGACATAAATGTTAAGTACGCAGTTTAGATTAATTTTGACCATCAGGGCTCTTTAACGCGTACCTTAATCTAAATAAAGGGGTGTTTTTTTGTATAAATTTCGCCACAAGGTAAAATTGCGCAAGGCAGCTCAATTTTGCGATTTCCGTGTCATTCCACTTTCTGTCCTTTTTAGGGGTCAATTTAAGTACAGAAGTGTCAGACGCGACTTGGCAGAAATAGTTCTCTGTAGTGGGACCAGGACCGTACACAACCAAAGCTCGTCGCGTAACCTATAAACGACAGTCCCGGAGTTATACACCTAACCACAACGCGCAAGTGTATGAGAGCCTTTTTTACCTCCGAGCCGCTACAAGGCTATATTCACATGAGATTTAATACTTCTCATCTTTAGGACAACGCCAAGTGCACTTTGCAGTCCGCTTGGATCAGAGCGGCATCTACACTGATATGACTCTCGTGAACGGAGGGTACAATGATCGAAGACAGCAATGTCGACAAGTGCACTCACTGATCTTATTACAGTAATATACAGCCGATCAAGGCCAAATTCTTCTTTACGTCGTGTTAGGCATACGTACGAGCTGTTAAAGTTGCACTAACGCAACGGAACAAACCGCCCTTTGACGACCTGCATGACGTACGCGCACATGCAAACACAACGTGGCTAACAGACGACGCATGGAGCAATCCACACTCACGGCCGGACTAGAGGGGTTGACGCGCGCACGCGCGTGCCGCCACTGTAGTCCGGCCGTGCCACACTAGGCGCGGTTCAGCCAGGAGCCGCCAGGCGGCGACTCCGCTCGATCTCGCGGCCAATACACCAATTTCACAAGGAGGCTGCAATTTTTAAAGGCCAACTCCGGCGATTTTTCGAGGTCAATGGATCTCAATAAAATTCGCTGTGTACGTTCCTTTTCACGTACCCGTTATTTATGCCAAATTACAAGCTGGAGAGATGCGCAGATTCATTACAAATGAATTTTATTGATTGCCCCGACTCTCCCCAGGTCGCTTCCCAGAATTATTGGCAACATTGTGTGCGTGACGTCATTCTTGTCAAAGCGGAAGTGACGGAACCGAGGGGCCACTACAGCGTCAGCTATCCGCAAGGCAGCAATCGTGTGTGTTTGGCCAGCGCTTCGTTGGCTGGGCGTGCGAATTTCAGTTCCTTGTGATAGTGGGTGCGATGGGTGACAAGTGTTGCGCTGTGGGCTGCACACAATTCCCGGTTGGCAGTCACGAAACACTCGCACTTAACGATTACCCTGCGTCTTTTTTAACGATTACCCTGCGTAGTGTTTTAGCTAGCATAATGTTGGTTTACCGCACGGAAAGTGCGGTCATACCGTACCGGCTAAAGAATGCACATGCGTGAACATTAACGTACGGAAACACTTTCCGTAACATATACAGGGTGCACCGTGACCGGGCCTATCGATATACGGCGAGATGCGCGTCGTGCGAAACAACGTAACCTAATCTAGTAACGTTGGTGCGAAAGGTGGCTCGTCCTTCGCTTATAATAAATTCCTTCGGCCCTACCAACGCGACGTTGAACGCCGCTATTGCCAAACTTATACACTCTTCCCATAGCAATATTAAGAAGCTTTAGTTAGTCCGCAAACTTCTCAGCGATAGCATTTTACCCGATCGCGGTCCCACAAACTTGAGCCGCCTGGACAGGTCGCGCCATCTGGCGGTGGAATGCGCAACCAGGCAAGCAAGGAACTAAACAGGTGTGTTCCACTTCATCGAAGAGGAATAGCGATTTTAGTTGGCCTCCAAATGCGTAGGAATCGTAGCTGCCATTTTCCGACAGCTCCGAGGAGCTTGTGCACATGGCACGGTCAGTCACACACAAGATATATTTGCGAAGGAGTCGCCTTTCCCCTGAGCGTCTGCTCTTCGCCGCTTTCGCAGCTTTCATACTACGCGCTGGCGGGACCGGCATGCCTTGCATGATTTCCGGTTTTTGCCAACTTATACGTCACGCGAAGACAGTATGCTCGGTTGGGTTTCGCTTTCGGTGTTGCGCTTTTTTGCTCATTTAAAATTATTATCCAATTTGCCGAGTATTTCGGCTATCGGGCTCGTGACAGGGACGTCTCAGGAACATAAGAGCATCATCACTTTGACATGGTCAAAAAATCGCCGGAGTTGGCCTTTAAGGCGCTTCACCGCCGCAGCGCCGTTTATCGTCTGCGATGTTTCGCCGCCCTTCTGGTAGAGTGTACTATTCTGGCGGACAACATTTAGATGCGAAGCAGCTTAAGGCGGGGCTTTGTCCATCCGTCCCGTGGCGCCCACACCCCCACTGCGCATGCGCGTTCCCTCTCTCCTCTCCTACGCCTCCCCACCTCTCGCGCGCCTCATTCTCTCCTGCGCAACGCCGCGATGAGCGCCCTCCTACGCTCCCCCCATCTCGCGCGCCCTTGACGCTACACTTCACCGACCACAGGGCCGTCGTCGTCTTCAAAGCGCCGCGTGCACCGACGCTAGGAATCGCATACGGTCTCTAAATAAAGACGCAACCACCACGTCTCTCTCTCCCTCTTCTCTTATACATTCTCATTCGTCCTCTCAATAAATTACACCATCTCCCGCTCAAGCGAACCATCTCCCCGCTGCTTCGCATCTACACATGGTTCCCTTTAGCGGGAGATGGTGTAATTTTTTTCTTGGCAATGAAAGAAAGGCTACAGAGCCGCACTACGCTTGTGCTACCACTGAAGAATATAGTCCCACAATTGCGTCCGTGTTTTCTGTGTTAGAATAAAAAAAAAAAACACTGTTTGAAAAGTGGGTCAGCGCACACCAAGGAGATATTTATATTGGTTTTACTTTATGCAGTTTCATTTCGCGTTTTTGCGCCCGTGAAAACGTCGCACCTTTTACGTCACAGTCAAAATGGCGTCTCTGTCTCCAGGTTATCCAGGTGAGCGCTCGTCACCCTCCAGCTTTTCTGACAACTCGCCGAAGGAGCTTGTGACGAATTTCACTAAGAAATGGCTGTCTAAGCCTGTGATGGCTGCTCCATTAATCAAACGGCCATCACAGCAGATACCGGAAGGTTCACAAACCAAAACTAAATTCTAAACGTGCGCCGAACCGGACTACTTTGTGGAGCAGTACATGTGCAGTAGCTCTGCCCCCGTAGCCTTTCCTTCATTGCCAAGGATAGTTGTCCGCGAGTACAGTCTACCAGAAGGTACACCTATCTCTACTCCATCTCAGAAGTATCTTGCAGCACTGTGGAAGCTGCAGGGCTTCTTAGCTAATGGGAAACGCGAAAGCCCCTCAAGATGTACTCATCCGCGTCGCGTCGTCTGCTGGGTGTCTCTTTGGCGTCGGCTCGCCTGCTTTTTCGGTACTTGCTCTCCGCAATTGACATGGGTTGTTTTCATGCCTGAAAACATAAATAAATAAATAAGGCTAATAACTCCCCCCGCCCCGCCCCCATCTACACGTAGTGTGGCTATTTCAACGTTACGTATATTACAGCATACGCGAAGCGTGTATCGTTATATCTTCCAACTAATGTCACTAAGGCTCAGTTATGGTACTGCCGAAAGCAGCTTGATACTGACGACCCGACAGCTCAATATTCAGTTCCCGTTACAGTTTGTGGGTGCCTCATTGTGTAAAATACTGTGCGTGCCCTCAGTTGAGCAATAAGTGAAGAAACAAAACTCGCTTTGCAACGTAAAATCATGCTGCAATGTTCATTGCGTAACTGGTAAAGAAAATGTTATGGGAAAGTTTTTTCAACATTTAGAAGTCACTGCCATTCACAGTGTTCATCGTCCATGCTGTCCTCCTCGTCAGAAGTTGTGTCCTCCCCTAAATTGACTACGACTGCTTGTTGGTTGTCTACTACATCGTCAATGATGTGGTCCATGACGTGTCTTCGCTTCGTCCCCGTCTTCTTTGCGTCATTACAGTTTTTTCCTCAAGTTATGAACCATCTAGCTCAGCAACAAGCCCTGTTGATGTGGTCCATTTGCTTCATCTTTTCTTCTTCCTCAACCACATGTTTAACATAGTTCTTCCACTTCTGCGGACCTACTTGTGCTATGGCCTCTGCAACATGTTTCTTCAGCTCTTCCATTTTAAATGCCTGGTTCGCAGAAGCCACAAAACGCTTCATGATGGAAAGAAGATGGCTTTTAAGGGCTTGTTTTTCGTTGTTAGACACAATATTAATAACAACTAACAGACAATAATACCATGGAAAGTATAGAGGATGTTATTTGTAATAATTGGGATATAAATATGAAGAAAATAAAGTGGACGAAAAGATATATCTTTTCGTTATAACTTGCCGCCGGCAGGGACCGAACCTGTGACCTTCGAATAACGCGTCCGATGCTCTACCACTGAGCTACGGCGGCGGTCATCCTCCCGTTCACTTTATGGGGTATATATGTGTATTTAAACCTAGGAGTGTTAGTCAGCGCCGATCGCAGCCATGGCGGCGAGTGTGGAACACTCTGTTTCTGCCTGTTAGCGTCACGTAGCACGTGATCTTTTTACGAGCTGGCAGCTGACCAATAATCCCTCGCATACTACCCGAAGGCATCAAGTCTGCCAGAACGAGACCCTTGCTATGAATGAAGGAAAGAAGATGGCTTTTAAGGGCTCGTTTTTCGTTGTTAGACACAATATTAATCAGCACTAACAGACAATAATACCACGGAAAGTAGAGAGGATGTTTGTAACGCTTCATGTCGCTCCACACCAGCTGTATGGGATTGAGCTGGCAGTGTCCGGCTGCAGCAGCAATACAGTCAATGCGATATGAGTTGCCATCTATTTTCACGGTCTGAATAAGCTTCATCAGCTCTGTCTTTACCGTATCGTCACACCACGGAACACTTTTTCTGAAAAAAGCCACGCCTGCATTTCCCTTTTGAGGTTATTCATGCGGGGCAACTTTTCTTGCCTCACGGAGTGATATGGCGCATTGTCGAAGACAATCACGCTGTTCGGAGGAAGGCGTGGTAGTAGAGTTTTTTCGAACCATTTTTCATAGTGGGGGTGTCTCCTGTGCCCTTTTTCACTTGAAATATTTCTCCGGCACCTTGCACAAAGCCATTCTCGTTTCCGCAGTGCGTCACGATCATTCGGGCTCCCTTACCGCTCGGGTTCTGCAAGCCAACTGAAAGTCTTTTTTGCTTGTTCCGCAGTTTTGACACTCTCGTCGACCCACAACTTATTTGTCGTGTGCCCTACGTTAACCCATGTTTCATCAGTGTAGAAAATCGGCCGTCCTCGCCGCCGCAATTCTGCTATTTGCCGTAAGTACTTGCGTCGGCAATGAACTATGTGAGTTGCCTCAATAAGGAGGGCGTTGCGGGACCATTTCATAAACCGAAAACCTATCTTCCTCAGCATGCGATGCATAGTTGCAGGTGACAGTGAAGGCAGAGTTTAATTCTCGTTGAAATGAGAGCTTTTGCACCGTGGGGATTTCATTCCTCTTGAAGTGATCATGCACTGCTTGTCGCAGCACGCTCAAGTCAAAATGGTCGAGTTTCTTTCTCCGTTCACGTCCTCTGCCGCCACGCAAGAACCTCTTCGGGGACGCCACCTCGCCGTTTCTTCGATGTTCAGAAACCCATTTGTAGACGAAGCGTTCGCTGGCGTTTGGGAGAAACGCGGTTCTTTTTACGACAGCGTTCATACTTGCGCCTTCACCAAGTTCTTTTTTCACCGCACCAAACACATTAAGCACCACTAACCTGGCTTCTTTTGAAAAATAGTTTATCTTTGTCCTGTAGCACTCTGCAGATTCATTTGACGCACCTTTAGCGGCCATCGCGCACTGCTCTTGAGCGGTAGAGAACATTATCGCCGCAACAAACAATTTTAGGCATTCGGGGCGTCTCTCATCGTGGACGCATCACCAGAGCCAATGTTGTGGCGCCATCTGCTATGTTTACATCAAACCAATTTTACCGTTCGGCACCACCTTGATAGTCCTAGCAGCATGTAAAGAAAGGAGTGATGTAAATAATAGCAACAAAGTATACCTGATGTCTTGCCCTCAACGTTATATGAGACTGAGCGATGACAGGTTATACCACTTATTTTTTGCTGCCTGGGTAGAGAGCCAGTAAAAAGCACGAATTCAGATGGAAGTGCATGGTCTGGGCTGTATGGGGGCTGCCATGTTGTTCTACGTCATCGCGGTTTGGGAGGTTATTACGATTACCAGCTGGTAATTGCTACAATAATTCAGAGTTTGCGAAGTACATGCCTAACGTACTTGGTATCGCTGTAACGCGTCATGCAAGAAGCACAGCTAAAGCCCTTGTATATGATTAATAGTGAAACAGTTATGCCCGAAAATATATGCTCCGCATGAGTACCGCCTGTGTACTCCTGGTAGCTTCGGCAGTGCTGCAAGGTAATTGTGAGATGGAGTATAGTACAGTCTACTTCCGGTGTGTGGGGTTCCGCAGGGGCGCAGTACATGGGCAAAACACATCAGCGTTTCGCGAGTGTAAAGGCGTTAATAAGTAATCGCTAAGCTGTCTAATTAGCTGAAACAGCATGGCAGCCCACGAGACGTTCCTGCAGCAGCGCCAACGATGAGTAGAATGCCAATGCAGTTCTTAAGCAGCACGTAGTTGCTGCGGAAGTTTTGTTATAGCTGGCCTTGTGGGGTTCTTGGAATATGCACTATAAGAGAGTGTTAACTTTTAGGACAACTCTTGAAGTAATCGGTGAAATGTAAATGGAGACGAGGCCAACACGTAGGCCATTGTCCGGCTGCAGGCTAGGTACGCGCATTAGTGTTTAAGGTGACTCTCGCGTTTGTTTGCCGTGATTATTCAAGTTCACCGTAACTCTAATCCCTAACAGACCATGTGGCTCCGCTTGGCATGTTGCAATACAAAGTTCATGGAACGAAGGGAGCACAAACACCGATGCCTGTGTTGATTCGTGTCGTCGTCGTAGTTAAAAGCTTGTGACCTCTGATCGTTGCGCAGGATAAGAAACAGATGTACAACGGGTGAGCTCAAAATTCGGCGTAGAAACAGCACGATGATAAAATGAACATAAGCCTGTTGCATATCTGGAAGCACGACACGGCGTAAGTTCGCTTCGGCGCGGGCAGCCGCCACTAGCGATATGCCGAAAGGGCACCCGTTTTTGGTAACATTATTGTCAGTTTGTTTTTTGGCGAGTATTTGAGAAGCATTACGATGAGCGCACGTGTTCAGGTAACGACCTGGCTTTAACTAACGTAGGTCGATTATTCACGACACCCAGGTTGCCGCACGAAAAAAAAAATGCGGTGGTTGTCATAACGCTACTCCAGTTATCGTCACAAAATTGACAAGTCGAGAAAGAACGTGCTCTCGATGAAACGTTAGAGGGGCGTACCTGTGCCAAAGATCACATGTAACGCAGGCCTTTCTGTCATGTCGATTGAAAAGTGCTAATTCGATAATCTCGAAATCGCACGCAATAAGATGTAAATTTTAACAGCGCGGGAATAAACAGGAATGCACGAAAAGAGAGCTGACATGGACAAGCGCTGACTCTCAACTGATTTTTTATCAGAAAAGACACATATATGTAGTAAAAAATTGCGCATCTTGCGATGACGAAATAAATAAAAAAAATAAAAATAAAGTACAGACAATTTTATCTTGCAAGAGCATGCGCATGCGAAAGATAATCGATTTCTTTTTTGTGCAAGTCAGTGGAAGGCATGCTAATGCATTGCTCCTCCAAACGTGCAATGTGGGCTGCCTCTACAATCTCTCGAGTGACCACATTTTTGTTTTTGTAGATTACCTCAGTTCGATTGTAGGCAGGCAGGCACCCACACCTCATACAGTGCACGCTCAAATGTCCGGAGTGGCCGCGCTGCACATTCCACCGGTGTTCACGTAGGCGTATATTGAGGCATCTTGACGTTTGGCCGACGTACTTCTTCCCGCATATATATTAGGAATAAAAGAGGCCCTAGGACGGTACCCTGGGGCATGCTGGACAAGACATGGGAGAGGTCAGAGGAGTGATCATCAACATGCACGAATTGTTTACGGTTTGTTAGGAATGATTTAATCCAGTTAAAAACATGCCGATGAAGGTTTAGACGCGAGGTTTTTAGAAGGAGACGGGAGTGGGGTACCTTATCGAAGGCTTTTTCAAAATCTAAGAACAGTGTGTCAATTGGGATGTTACGGTCCATATGAAGGTGAATGTCGTGCAGGAATAATGTTAGTTGTGTCTCGCATGAGTGATCTTTACGAAAGCCATGTTGGTTTGGGTGAAAAACGTTTACGGATTGTAAAAATGTAGCAACATGAGAAAAGATGACGTGCTCCATGATCTTTGAACAAACACTGGTGAGCGAGATTTGTCGGTAGTTACCTGCAAATGAGCGATCACCTTTCTTAAGACCGGAATGACCTTCCCAACTCTCCAGTCTAATGGGACTTCACCTGTGTTGAGTGACTGCTGAAACTGCATACAGTGAAACCTCCGTGATACGAATTTCACGGGACCACCAAAAATATTCGTATCATCCGAAATTCGTATCACCAGAAAGCATGAAAAATTAGCATGCGACAAAAGAAAGCTGGAGTACATTTTCATTTATTGTTTTTGAGGGCCGCAGCAACGTCAGGAAGAACCCTGAATAATTGTCAGTTAAGTTTTTAGATGTCGGCAATCATACCAGCACTCTTAAATATACGGCCCGTATGCGCGTATTTTATTAATGACCCAGGTGCGTTGTGACCTGCGACAGCAGTAGCCCCTTCCAAATTTTAGTATGCTTTTTTTGCATGAGACCAGAATAATGCAGCAAAAGTAACAAAAAAAAAGCGCTTTGACGCGATGGATCAAGGCCACAAAATTACAGAACCACGGTCCTGTCTTCTGGTTTTGTTATCGCGTATACATATGGTGTTGGGGATGTTTTTTGGGAGATTTACGAGCGTGCCCACACAAGTGCGACCTCAACGGTCGCGTATGTTGACGTTGTGAGGCCTGATTCCTTCGCCAAGACCGTCCTCACCTTCTTTCGGTCCTTGGCCACCTTTAGAAAAGTGTTTCTCTTACTACGTGATTCTGACGATTTGGCGGTGCGGCGCGTATGCCGACGCTTGCGTTCCCGCGCTCGCACGTGCTTGGCGCGTCTTCCGCGACAGCGCGGACAGCACCTCTTCGTACCTGGGCGGTAGCGTACGTTCGTATCAAACGTCGCTGGGTGAAAATCGGTTCGCAACAACCGTACTCCATTACGCTGCAGGCCAATGAGCCTTGGCCGGGACCAACGAAAAATTCGTATCACCCCGAAATTCGTATGAGCTGTGATCGTATCACCGAGGTTTCACTGTACATGATTAGTATTTTTCAGAATTTTTGGCGTTTATCTCATCTATGCCGCATGATGAAGAGTTCTTTAATTGGTTAATAACTTTTACAATTCCCTCTGAATTGAACTCAGTCTTGGGCGTTGGCGGAAAAGCAAATTGCGGAAAATCGGTAAGTTCGTTGTTCGGTTCGTTAGTAAAGACAGAACAAAATGCAAAGCCGAAGACGGATGGAACGTCGCAATCGGCAGTGGGGGATCCACAATTGTGTCACAAAGAGAAAGTGTGGTTTTGTCGTCCGGTTTCATAATTTTCCAAAAGCACCGTGGGTTGTCCTGAAGCATGTTAGACCAAAAGCTGCGTGGCCATAACCTTGCACCTTAAACTATGACGTCACAGGTCCGACTGAGTAAATGTATGGGGCAGACCTTGCGTCCCCTTTGACACTTAGGGAGAAGGGGGGGGGGGGCTGCCCCTTTCGCTGTACTTTTGTACTTGTCCCATGCTAGCTGCGAGTTTGACTGTCAGGCGGAACGGAACTTTCGTTTTTTCTTATTTTTTGTGCGTTTTAATGCGACGTTAAACCAAGGAGGAACAAGATCTTTTGCTCACAGTGATTGTAAGGATGTGAAGTTTCATCAAATCTTGCATCTTGTGTTTGAATACAGTCCAATTTGATTTATTGGATAGTAGATCGTAAGCAGCAGAAAATTCGCTATAAAAGGCGGTTAAGTCATTATTCATAGCGGCATAATCGGCTCTGTCGTAAAGAGTCAATAATTTCTTTGATTTCACGCTTTTTTTTTTAAATCATGTTGCAGGGAAACGTAGTATGAATAGCGGTGTGATCACTGAGGCCGTAATATAAGAAAGAGAAGCTATCGGGATGTGACGTGAGTAGAAGGTCATGAACATTGCTCGAATGCTCAGCCATGTTGATGTGCAGGTCTAGCTCTCGGAACCTCATCAAAACATCCTAACGGCGGGAATGTTCATACAGTAACACTACCCAAGCTGTGACTGCGGCGTCCCCTAGCGAAGGTTGAACGCGCTAAGAAAAAGCGAAAATAAAAAAAAACTGAAAATGCTCACCTGTATCACCGCATGCGGTAGCATTACCACATTTTTTAGTAATAATAAAAGCAAATAAATGTGAACTACATAACAAAAGCGAAAATTAATATGTTGCAGATTTGTTTGCACTGATCTTCTTGTTAGGCTTAGGGACGTACCAAGTGGGAGGCGCTCTCGAAAACTCCGCTAAGTTATTCGTAATACTCTGTCGTCAAAGCTGCCTGAAGACAAGCTAAGCCATTTAAAGGGGTACTGATACAAAATTTCGCGGGCTAGATAGCCTGCGGGATCGATTCCAGTGAACGCGCGTATATCATCTGCAAAATATCAACAGCAAATATAGCTTGGACGGTATATTATACGAATTTTCAAGTTCGTGCGCCCGATCCAGCGCAATAAGCCGCACCTCGCGACCTTGACACCCTTGGAAGTGACTCGACGGTGACCCCCTATTTCTCCGATGTCACCACGCTGCAGCCGATACAACAAGTTATGATGACATCATAGTCGCCATTTCTCTTTTGCCGCGCTGGCGCCAGCAGACTACTTTTCGACGGCTGCTCGCGAGTCCATGGCCGCGGCGCACACGTTGAAAGTTTTGTGTTTGGCGACACAGCTTTCTAGTTTCCTGTTTGAAGGGACTTCTTGATTGCCTTGTGCTGTCTGGGCTGCGGACCGCGTGGAAGTGTGTCACAGTTCTGTGTGCTGACATGGTCGAGCATTGCACACACTAGGTGGCGATAGTTGCGCCCGGCGACTTGTTATTTTTGGAACTCTCTCAAACCGAAACTGAGAATGGTCGGTAATGGGGAGCCTGTAATTAAATCTCTGTTGCGCGCTGGAGCAAACGATCGATGTGCGGTGTTATGACTAACAGGGGCCCCAGCAGCAACATTGCAGAAAAAAAAATGCGAGGCCAAGAGAGAGAGAGAGAGATACGAAGAGGAAAGACAGGGAGGTTAACCAAGCTTTGGCTCGGTTGGCTACCCTGCACTTGGGGTGGGGGATTTTTGTGTCAGTATACCCCTTTAACACCGTCATTTGCTGCGAACGAAGTGAATCCTTGAACAGCAATGCCAGCTTCAGTTCGAAGCGGGCGTCCGAAACTGCCGCCATGTTTTACGTGCACTATGTAAAACACACAAACATGGTTATGCTAAATCTGAAAAATAGCGTGCGTATAAAGTAAACGCTACGGGTCGTTTAGCATACGGCGCAAGCCCGTTAAACTATAACTGTCTATTGTGATAAGGTTGTTGACGATAAATGATACTGGCGCGCACATCGGTGGCCGCCACCTCACCTTCATTCTTCCCCGATGTTTACCCGCAGAGGCATCGCCGCAATCGTGCGGAAGTCAGAATCACTGATCGACCGATCTCCGCACTTCTAGAAAAGACGGAAAACCTTTTGTGGCACATTGTGTGTCGGCAAGTTTAGCGGTGCAGTAAACTGTTGTGGCACAAAAAGTTATCGCGGTGCGTAGGTTACACACTAACCGGTTTGGGCATAGGACGAACCAGTGCGGCTTAAGCGGTGAGCGAATGCATTGTCGCAGCTACATTTTAACCATTAGTACGTTTAAAGCGGGTACGTATTAAGGAGGCTTGATTGTACATATGCCCTCGAAAGGGGCACTTTCTGTCTTGAGCCTCCCTGCATGGCGGATTTGATACGGTATACCTTACTACTAGTGAATTACAGTAGACTCCCAGTTAATGGAAATCTCTTAAACTGAACTGCTGCTTAAATGGAACAGCTTCCTCGTATCTGATTGGTTTCATACATGAAGTCTTCTTCTTTCGACTAAGGTCATAGTAGATCAATAGGCATTTACATTTAGGAATACTTGTATACTTAGTTGATTCCTTTTTTTTTCCTTTGCTGTGAACAATGACATTAAAACAGAATCGTTTGATTCCAATATTGCTTTCTCTTTATGAAAATTATATTCCGAATGTATATTATGTAGAAAGAAGCCTGCTTCTTGTAAAACATTTTTTGTGTGTGTGTGCAGAAGTACGTTCTGAATGTATAAATCTTTGTGAATGTATATGTATGAAAAAAATATGAATATGATAGCATGTAAAACCAAGTAATATCTCATACTACTGAAATGTGTATAATATGTGTATAATATGTCACCTATTTGTATATGTGTATGTTACTGATGTGTAAATGTGTATGATGTGGCACTGACGCAGACTGTATCAGGAGGTCAAGACCTCGTCAGGCTATTTAAAATAGCCTTTAGTCTTTGCCTCCCGCAGGGAAATTTTGTATTTTTTTTTCCTGCAAATAAACAATGTTCAAGTCTGCAGCCCTGTTCATCTCTCAGTAAATTCAACTCCTGTTGAACGGAACATATTTTCCTGGTCCCTTCAGGTTCCAAGAGTCTACTATTACTATATATCGTCTGCGTGAGGTGGGATACACTTAAAAATTGATGCAATTCGCCTCTATTGCATTCATAAAACGCAGCCAACTTTATATAGCTGGTCTAGTGGTTATGGCGCTCGACTGCTGACCCGAAGGTTGCGGGATCGAATCCCGGTCGCGGCGGTTGCATTTTCGATGGAGGCGAAAATGTTTGAGGCCCGTGTACTTAATTTAGGTGCACGTTAAACAACCCCAGGTGGTCGAAATTTCCGGAGCCCTCCACTATGGCGTCCTTTATAATCATATCGTGCTTTTGGGACGTTAAACCCGAAATATTATTATTATTATTATTATTATTATTATTATTATTATTATTATTATTATTATTATTATTATTATTATTATTATTATATAGCACAATTACCCTGTTCTGAATGTTTCAGGTATTATTCGGGAATGAGAGTGTTATGTGTGCAGTGCACTTTTGTAGGCTCTGCGATTGGCCAGGTGTCATTCTTGTAGAGCTGCCTCAGAGGTTTTTTATTCTTTTCCAGATGCAGCGGATCATTCTCCAAGTGCTGGCCTTCGACCTCGTCTGCGCATTTGTTGTTGATCGTGCCTGTCTATTTCTCTTTGGCAAGAGGAAGCTGCGGAACTCTTGAATGATATTTGTTTGAAGTGGCCATCCAATATCAGCCAAAATGCTTTGTTTTAAGAACATGTTCTCTTTGGAAATGTGTTCTTGTCATTATTTAGCACACCACCGTGGTGTTTCACATAGTTAGAAATTTGTCTACGTTCCAAAGGTCTAGTTCGCAAAATATCTATTCACGGACTTTAAAGTGCATGATTTCAGAAACTACTTGCTCCACATTTTTTGTATATTATCGAAAAGCCATTTGCAGTCTGGTAATGTTTTGCACATGGCAACCAAAACCATTAACATTTTTTGTATTTTTATTAAAAGCTACTTTATGAGGATTGATAAGTCCCGTCCAGCCATAAGAAGTTTATGCATGATGACGTTGCGGTCACTGACCAAGTCAAGATAAAAACACAGGAGAGCATTTATTCATTTCGTCATATAGATGGTTTTACTGTTTGTAAACAAAACAGCGTACGTCTGAACGACGCCCCAGGAAACCCCCGGTGTTGGACTTCCGGTATTGTTTACTCAATGGCCAACGTTGTGCATTTGTTTCTGCTTTTCAATTATGTCTGATCCTCCCTCTCAGACACGTTTAGAGTAAGCAACTGCGTGAAAGAACACAATGGTGCACAGAATATGAACGGAACTAGCTCAAAATACTTGCCTGAAACGGGCCAGTGTAGCCACACTCAAAAATGCTGTTGCAGCGCGTCGCACGAGGATCAAGTGCTTATTGTTGTGGCAGTGTCATATACGGGGCACCTTCGATAGCAGTCAAGCACGATCATCTTTGATTACGTTCTAAAGTGTCCAGCGTAACTGGGATAATGCATAGCGTATACTCATTACATTAAGCTGCCAGGCCAGCTGGGTCAAGCGGACCGCTCTAGTGCTCGCATTAGCACATCATAGATGCATTAGATGCATTTGACATTCAATGAAATCCGTGCACATCCACAGTCCATGTTCAAAACAAAAGACGGGTGCGACCATTGACGGCAAGGTTAGCCAATCCTCGTGCCATCTGACGTCGCAGGTTTTGCAGGGGACATGTATACAGCTGCTCGCAGCTGCGCGAATTCACTCGTTGGTGTTGCTGCCATTGATAAGAAATGTAACTGTGAGGTTCGCTGCGTGGCGGTATACTTGAGTGTGGCTGCATGCGTGTTCCGAGCATTGCTTCGGACAGTCAGAATTGAGAACTGTTGCCACAAGAAACAAGTTTCCACGGAATTTTCAGCCTCAGGCGGCTTTCACACGTTCGAAAAGGCGCTGTGATCCTATATGGGCAGACGACGGTGGCTTCCGTAGAACATGGATAGGATAAATGGTATTTTGTAATTGGACGCTTTGGACTAATGCCTCGGCATCTCATCAGTGCCACTAGAGTATGCACTGAGCTTACTTGCTTTGTGCAAAGTGGACAAAACATATATGTCAGTTTTTCGTGCAAGTCAAGTTTTCGCTGTTGATCGGCCGCAATCTGGTGCCCTTTCGAGAAAGTGAATATTTTCACTTGCGAGATGGCTGATCACATTCAGCATCCTAACAGAACACAGCAGCGCCTCAGTATCAAGCACTTCGTTGGAATCATTCTAACCTTGAAAAACATTGCAAAACGAGCAGCGGCAGCCAGCAAGGCTGACGAAAACAATCATACTTTTTCTAGGGTGCGTTTTAGTGAAGGTGCAATGTTGCCACAGAATGGCAAACGGTGGCAAAGCCGTCTGTAGCAAAAGGTTCAGTCGGGACATCCATGTCACTCGGTCTAAATGCTAAGTTTTAAAGACAACCATGTGCATACATTGTTCGAAAACAAGCAGATGAACCGGAACATCAAAGTAATTCTTGTAAACTAATAACTTCAGTACGAGATACACGATTTAGTGAAATACAGAGAACACGCACAGAAAAATTTCAGTGGCTTAGCTCGGCTATGCCAGGATATACGTAGCGTTAGCAAAGGTTCAGCTGATATTCTTAGCTTTCCAGATTGTCTAGGATTATTAGCCTTCTGTTCATTCTTCGTACGCTGAACCGCTAATTGCCAGGCAACTACTTCGGGATCCGATGAGATAAGCTTCTCGGATCTTCTGCGCCGTCGAGCAGCATTTGCGCTCTCCTTCTCCATGGTGTTACCCACCTGCAAACGCCAATCAGAGGCGCTATCAAGCGGCCCCAGCGCAGTGTCAGACGGCGACTGCACAGCGAAGGCGAATAGCTGCGCGCGCGCCGGCGCCACTGTGTCTATAGCTACGACGTCACTCCTCTCGAATGCGGCGCAGACCAGCAGCGGCGAGCCGCGCGCGGCGGTGGCGGAGTCTGCGCGCGCGCCGGCGCCAGCCTGTCTGCCGCGCCTACGACGCCACTCCTCCCGAACGCGCAGACCAGCAGCGGCGAACCGCGCGCGGCAGTGGCGGAGTCTGCGCGCGCGCCGGCGCCAGCCTGTCTGCCGCGCCTACGACGCCAGTCCTTCCGAACGCGCAGACCAGCAGCGGCGAACCGCGCGCGGTGGTGTCGGACAGCGCGTGAGATGCCAGGTCCGGTGACCCAGCTGTGTGACGTCACTGATCCTCGCGCATGCGCAGCCACGGCTCATGACCCTCCACGCAAAATCGGCTACGGCTAGGCAAGTGTAGCTAACACTACAAAAACGGTGTCTCAATGCGTGAAAGACCGCAGATTCACATAGATTACACAAACAGTCCAGTGGACATTCAAAGGGGTCCGTATGTCCCACATCCCAATGGTGAAATCCTTGGACTTCCATGGGACGTCCTTGTTGGCAAAAGGCGCACACTGACTGATATATTTGGGATGTGGGACTTGGAATCGGCATGACGGATACTTTCTGCTTATGTGTATCAAGAGACGGCCTACCAGGGTAGTTTTGTGTTTCTGGCACTCTTCTTAAATTTATCTTATAATTTCATTTATAAGCTGTCCCAAGGAGATCAGGACTTTTCTTAGCTCGTACATTACAGCCGTCTTCTAGCGATATATCTGGTCTTTTCAGTCCCAGAGAAAGAGGAATTCTGCTTTAAGTTATCATCATCATCAAAGGGTAGGCTGGAATTTCGCCTATATTATGTCCACCGCAGAAAGAAAGCCACTACCAGTGATCCTCTCTATCTTGTGTGAGTCATTCTATTTATGCCTGTTAACTTCTTTACCCATTATGGTCCGATGTTGGGAAGCACCGCGCGTCACAGGGTAGTTCGTCCAATTTTGGCGCCAGCCTGTGGATGCTTGGAGCGGTACCACACAGTTTGAATGCACTGCTGAAGGACTGCAATAGAAGAGAATGGAGAAATAATAAATATTGCCACGAGCATAATATTAGTTGTATTACGCAGTATCATTGGTGACAGACTTGTATGCGTACACTGCGGAAAAGATGAGGATAAGCACGCGACAAAGACGATTTTCGTTTTGCCAGTGATCGGACCAGCCTGACGTTCTGCTGTACCGTCAGTTACAGCTTTCTGTTACAATGTAACGTGACATTACTGGTGGAGGTGTGGGGTAGTATTCTATGCACTGCGACCAACAGGAAGATCCCGACATCAACAGCGACGCATTGGAAGAACCAGCTGACCTTCGGCGCAGTAAGCGGCAATTAGGCCTCAATTCGGCCCTCTTCCAGAACGCTCCAGAAACAAGGCAAGCATGAAATCCGTAATTATAAATAATCGCTTATCTAACTCAGTACTAGCAACGTCTGGCATTCCTCAAGGATCGGTCCTTGGTTCCTTATTAATACACAGTGTGTATACTAAGTTCCGAGACTGGCAACACTGCAAGATAGCCAATGGAGCCCCCAAGCGCTTATTGTTTGTGGCTTTTAGTGGGGAGTGGTGCTGTGCATTGTGTGAAGAAAATCACGAATTGTGGAATTTTGTGAGTTACATTGATTTCAGTGAGCAGTATTTCGTTGTTTCGTCATCGATAGCGTAGTGGAGCAGAGAGTCGCCATCAAGTTTGCGTGAAACTTTGCAAATCAGCCACAAAGACCACGGACATGATTGAAACTGCTTGCGAAACTGACGCTCTTTCTCGAGCGAACATTTGTGCATGTCATCGACAGTTTTGTGAGGCCCGGGAGACGGTCACGGATGACCTTTGACCTGGCCGTCCGGTAACCGTTAGTACTGTCAAAAGTGCGGGAAAAGCTTTCAAAAAACCGCTGTAAGTCCCTCAGGATGATAGCGCAGGACCTAAATATCAGTAAAGATACTGTCAGGAAGATCGTGGGACAAGATCTAGAGAATAGGAAGATTTGTTACAAATTCGTGCCCGCAGTCTGACAACAGAGCAAAAAGAACACAGGGTATCTTCGTGTCAGTAGTGGGTTCAACTGGCAGAAAATGACCCATAATGGCATAACTGGCGATGAATCGCTCTTCCATGCGCAGGATCCTGCTACAAGGAGACAATCAGCGGCATCAGTGGGAAAGAATTCCCCATGACCAAAAAACCGCATCCAGAAGTTGCGTGTGAAGACAAGGCTTGTGGTGTTTCTTAAATGGGAAGTTTTGCATAAAAAAGTCATTCCAGGAGGACAAACTGTGAATGCTGCAATGCACAGACATTTTAGCACGCTTACTGCAAAGAATTCAACAGGTCCGGCCGGCAATGGTTCATTCGCGTGACTGGTTCTTGTTGCACGACAGTGCATCGTGCCACAGAGCAATTGAAGTACAGATATTTTAGGCTAAGAAACAGGTGACGTGTTTCAACCATCCTCCCTGTTCACCTGACCTTGCTCCAGCGGGCTATTTTCTTTTTACAAAAGTCAAAATGATCTTGAAAGGAAAACATTTCGACTCAAATATACGAACATCCAGAGGGCTAGCGAAGGAACTCAACACTGTCGGGCAAAAGGACAACCCAGACTCTGCAGACCGCGACCTCGCCTGCTCCATGGCTTTTCAACGCCCTGCGATCCCCAAGGCCGTTCCATGGGGATCGCTTTCGAGGACTTTGAAGACTGGCTGAACCAATACGATCGAGTTGCCGTCGCCAATCGACGATAATCGGACGATAATCGACGATAATGGGACGATAATCGGAAGCTCCGGTATGTCTACTTATACCTCGAGGATTCGGCGCGCATTTGGTTTGATAACCATGATTGTGCCTTGACAACGTGGCCGAAGTTTTGTACTCAGCCGCAGAATACAGAACGTCTCCTCAATTCCGGGAATCAAAGACCAAACGAAACTGTTATTGCCATGTTCGGTGAGGAGATGGCTGTTCCGGCGGGCTGACCCCGCGGTAGACAAGAAAGTTTCTGATGCGGGCCGTGAAAAAGCAGCTGTTTGCAGGACTCGTCTCCATGAAGCCACAACGATGGAGCGAATGCTAAGGCAGCGGTTTTCGCAGTATGTTGCTGGTCATCCTTGGCAATACCGGACGTCACGACCGTTAGAGACCTTACGGAGCTTGTGCGCAGAATTGTACGCGAGGAGCTGCAAAAATTTCACGCAGTGTCTCCCCAGCCCCATGTGGCTGCACTAACGGATGCCGTCCGCGAAGAGATACGACAGCTGGTACAACCATTGGTGGCGCCTCCAGCCGAAGCTCCTCTTCTCATACACGTGGAAGCTTTACGCACTCCTGCACCTGCGGTCAGCTATTCCCCCGACCGTCCACTCTGAAAATAAGCGGTACTTCTCGGGCCCATCGCATTACGAGAACTGGCAAGTTAATAGGGAGTTTTAGCTTGAACGTATACTTTACGTTACCGTTACGGGATTACGTTTACCGTTTTACCGGAAGTCGAGTTTTAGTAAAGCTGCCAAAACGTAAACCTTTACGTACGTACTAAACCATTACGTTTGCTCAAACCACTAAATGGTGATGATAACTGCATTTAAATTACATTTAATTTAGATAATTGAATTACGCTGCGGCAAAATCATAGGAGAGGTTTTTAGCGTGTACAGTACCAGTGTTGTATGCGTTACCGAAAAAGAGTAACTAAATACGTTACTCGTTACGTTAAAGAAAAAGGAACGCGTTACCGCCCTGCGTTACCCATAAAAAAAGTTAACGCGTTACCGTTACCGAAAAAAAAGTAACGGACGTTACTTCCGCCGTTACTCTATAGTCATAAATCTTAATCACTGCGTCCTAGCCTCAAGAACCTACAATAGCAACTTTATAAAACTCATATTTGTATGTCACAATAAAGTTGTCGCCCAAACAAAAATTTTACCCGAAATACTGATTAAACGAGAACAATTTGCACAAATCTGCCGTATTTTCGCAATGCTATAGTGGCCTAAACTTGCCTGTATAGTTACATGTGATAGCTTCCAACTCTGTGGCACATGGGGAAGCTAATTTTCGGAATGGGTCATTAGACACAAAGTTACCGATTTCATCATCAATGCTCTCCGCAATGAAAACATCACTGAACAAACTGGCAGTACTTATGACGGTGTGCGTCTACTACAAAAATTAATGCGGAAATTTTGGCAGCAGTAAATGAACGCTGAAATGGCATAAATATGGGGGAAATTATCTACGCACAAAAACAAGCTTCTTTTTTTTTTTCAATTTGACCTGTATAATTGCCGCAAATATTGCGACAGGGTATGTGAAGGTGTTCAAGGTCAGCCTCGCTTGCTCAGGCGTTCAGTAACCAGAAACGTAGGCGCAGTTGCAAATAGCAAGAGGCAAAAGTGATTTTGAATCCGTAGTTTATAGACCAGAATTTGGAGCCGTTCAAGGGAGCCGCCATTTTCTTGCGACGGTGGCGCCGCGGTGCGAGCATTTGGCGGGGACTGCGGGCACCGCGAATGGCGGCATTAGCCGAAGCGGGAACAGCTGATAATGGCTTGCTGTACAGGCGGACCGCTGACGCTTAAAATTGGTAAGTGCACGCGTACGTCACTATTGTATTATGTACGCATGACAGAAGCAGGAAAACGCGCATCAGAACGAGGACACGCTTCACTTTTGCGAGACATCGCGGTATAATGGTCGCAATGAGTCCGCCGCATTATCGTTTGACGAAGACGCACGGATTAATTTCCGCGCGTCATGATGTGAAATATTAGATCAGATTAGGAGTCCTGGCAAGTGCGAGCCATGGCTGCGATGTAATTAGCACCACTAAGCATGTTACACTGCTGCATGCAGTCGCTGTGCGCTGCGACAGAGCCATGACATATGTTTTATTGCCACTAGCAATAGAAAGTTTAAGGCTATTGATTAAATTCGTGTCTCGACAACCCGAACCGAAAACGGTTGTCGTGATGCATTGTTTCTTTTATCGTTTATCTCTTCTGGAAGCACGTCTTATCGCTTTGTTGGCTATGCTATGCGTAAACAAAGCGCACCTTGTTCGTAACGCGAAGAAAAAACGCCAGGTCTGCGCGAAACGCGCAGCACAGTCACAGCGATAGCTAGAAGAGATGATTTCTGGATTTCTGGAATAATTTGCATGGCACCTACTGCACCATGATTTATCTTTTTTGTGAATTAGGGAAGCACCCACTATGCCATTATTTGTTCTTTTGTGGTGAGGCGAGGTACCCACACAGCTGTAAGGCGTTATGCGCACATTCATGATGCGGTGGCTGATGACGATGAATAATCATAAGTGAACCGTTCTATAACGGGTTGGAGGCTTTCAACAACGATCCACTCGTTACGCAAATCGCTTTGTTTGACGCCGGTCGGATTTTACTCCTCTAGAACGATCTAGATCATTTCATACGATTCCTACCCGACTGAAGCCTGAACGACGTTTGCAAACAAGTTTCGAGACGGGCGTAGCTCAGTGCCTTTTGACTGCCTTTTGACTGCGCACGCCCGTGCTCGAAACTTGTTTGCAAACATACCGTTGCAGGCTTCATGTCGGGTAAGGAACGTATGAACATGAGTTCTAGATCGTTCTAGAGGAGTAAAATCGCGACCGGGCGTCAAACAAAGCGATTTGCGTAACGAGTGGATCGTTGTTGAAAGCCTCCAACCCGTTACTGAACGGTTCACTTATGAATGTAACTAATCATAGGTTGCACTGCTTTGAATTGCTTCATTGTGTCTATTGTTGTATTTTCGTTATTCCTGTGCGTGTTGTGAAACGGTAATAAAGAAAAAAAAAACAGGCGTAGCTCAGTGGTAGAACACTGTACTGACAATGCAGAGGTCCCTGGTTCAAACCCCATTCTGTCAAGGGCATTTTTATGAGCTTGCTCAGTAAGCATCTTATGCTCGCGCCTTGTCCAGCGGCGGCCGCAACCGGCGTGTACTCTTCTCCGGTCGCCGCTCAAGGCGTCCTCTCCGGTGATTTTTATAGTTTTTTTTTCTTGAGATAGTGGTTACGGACACCGGCGGCGGACAACTACGGCGGCCGAATCGGCCCTTGTTGTGACCTCATAACAGCTATCGCTGTGAAAAACTCACGGGATCCATTGTGCATTTGCCTAAGACGAGACTAATGCATCTTTTTATTTAGTTGACGCCTTATTCCTCCTCGCCCACCTTCGAAAGCTTCTGAACCTAACGTGGTTTTGTATGGCTTCCAGGATAGGAGGCACTGAAAGCCTTCGGCAACTTACCTAGTATTGCACTGCTTCCGTGATCGCCACCGATCACGGAGGCTATGCAAAGTGGCGATGTGATGAAATGACGTCACATGACAGCGTCATCTCATGACATCGCTTCCTTGGATTGCTTCCGTGATCGGTGGTGCGATCACGGAGGCAGTGACGTCACAGATTGTCAGAATTTGTGACATCATATGATGACGTCATCACATGACATCGTTCATTGCATTGCCTCCGGGATCGGTAGGCTGATCACGGAGGCAGTGCAAAACTAGGTAAGGTGCCGAAAGCTTGCATGCCTCCGATGGTTTTGCACTGCCTCCGTGATCGGTGGTGCGATCACGGAGGCAATGACGTCATCATGATAATGTCATAAATTTTGGAAATCTGTGACGTCACATCATCACGAGATATTGGACATTGACCATCCCGCCGACGGTCAATTTTCGCGTTTAATGAAGCATCTAAGACTTTCGCCTTAGATGCTCTCATGCTGATGACACTACCATACTAGCCACTGATAAATCCATTCACTCTTTAAAGGACAAATTATCTAATAGCATCCCACACTGGTGTCGCATTAACTACCTCAGTATTAACCCTAAGAAAACTAAGTTCATGATATTCCACTCAATTAACAGTTATTCTCTCCCAAGTCACTATAAACTAAATGACATACTCATTACTCCTGACGCTGAATACTCTTTCTTAGGAATGATTCTTGGACACTAGTGTAAAATACTCTAACCATGCCATGCACTTACGCAAAAAACTAGCATTTGGTATTAGAATTTTAATTAGAGCACGTAACTACTTTAACACTTCGACTTTAATCAAGTTATATTATGCTTTTATTCACAGTCATATTAATTATTGCATCACCACTTGGGGAAATACATACCTCACCCACGTATCTCCCATACAGCACATTCAAAACCAAGCCATTAGAATAATAACTTTCAGTTCATATCGCACTAGTGCGTCATCATTACTACAACTTTGACATACTTCCTACTGCTAGTTTATTTAAATATCATCTTACCATCACGCTATTCAAGTCACTGAACCATCCTGCTCAATCAAGTGTTTTTGTCTTGATGCTCTATGTAACTTTAACCGAACTAGATTTGCTTCAAATGGAAATTTTTTACTACCTGCTATCTGTACTAATTTTTGTCGCCACACTGCCTATTTCACAGCATTAGCACTATGGAATTCATTGCCATCACACATCAAACAATGCTCTAATATTGGTTTATTAAAAAAACAATTGTATTCGTATTTTCTCAACTACTGGATGTATATTTATACATGTATAATTATACGCCACTTTTTTTCTTCACCTGTACCCGATTTATTGTTGCTTTTATCAATTCCCTCGTTTTCTTGTTTTATCACTGTTACTGCTAATTAAGTAATTGTTGTTATTCAATTTTAAACAGGAGGTCCCCCTGCAGCGTTGTGCTTTCGGACCTTCTTCTGTATGTTTACACTGTATGATGTTTTTTTGTACTAATAGCTAAAATTAACTTGAAACTTGAAAACGAATATCTGTGTTGCCTTTCTGCCATGCAAAAATAATCGTGATCTGGTTTGCAAGCGCTTCCCTTGAAAACTCGGCGCTTGTCACAGTGCTATAAAAAATTCTATGCCAAGCGGATAACAAACGCTTTTTCGTGGCATGGACATACATGGAACATGGCGACAACGCAAAGAAATCATGCGACAGATGACGAATTTTGTTGAGTAGCAGCAATGACACCCGAAAACGCAATCTTTTCCCTCGATTGAGTTTGGAATTTTTTAGATTAGTTTCAGTATTTAAGAGCATTATCACAATATTCTGCTGCTGAGTGCGACCGATAGCAACGTCACTCTTCACCCGATAACCATGCAGTGCATTTGCTGCTATCGCTAGACACAAGATCACCTTTAATAACACTTTGCTGTCAGAGCATTGTTCTGCATGTCTCTGTATTTTCATGTAGCGCGATATTGTAATTCGCGTTTTTTCCCCCTCCACGTCATAGGCGACCGTGTTCTGCCACACCCTCTTTCTATCGCAGCAAATGAATGGAAAGACGACATGAAACTCTGGCCCTCCCTGCAGGAAAACCACATTACGTATTACTTCTTCAAAACAAAAGCCTGTGACCTGGAGGACGTCCAAGCCATCAAGAGCTTAGACTCGTATAACTACGTCGTAAGCGGGAAAGTGGGTCAGCTCCTCATTTTCCAGGCTGACAAAGATACATGTTTCATAAAAGGGAAAGTCTCCCCGTCACAAGCAGACTATGACCGGCCATACGATACATGGGTTTGCGTAGGAAATGACTGCCGCATCTTAAGCAGGTCATGCTCCTGCAAGGTTGTATTGACGACCGTGTGCAGCCACGTTGGTAAGTGCAGTCAATGGCTTTTTAGCACTGACCTCTGTTCCTAAAATTACTTAAACCGTTTTTCACATAGCTGCAATTTATTAACTATAAAGAGTCAGATGCATAATCGAACCCGAATAGTGACAGTCGGCGTCGCTGCGAGCGATGAAAAAAGTTCTAGGCATGGCTTTAGTATTGAAAACACCAATAGACAGGGGAGCTGAGGGAAAGCCTCAGCGACAAATTTCTTATGCTGAAAGCACTACGTCAAGAAAGTACAGTGCGAGAAAGAGGCCTGCTGATGTGAGAGCGCAACTCTGACTGGGGAGCACTGACATCATCGACTGAGATGATGACGTCAGTGCACCGTTTTCGTGTCAACTTGAGTCGTCTCAGGCAAACGCACGAGGCAAATGCCTTTAAATAGCCTAGTAATATAATCTTTGCCATCTGTAGATCATATATAATATATATGCGCTGCACGCAACCACACTGCAAACCTCAACCACTTCATAACTCTCCCACGGAGTAACGAATTCATCATAGCCACAGGTCTCCTTTAATCCCAACATAGGTCGGCAAAATTATTGGAGCTCACTCACTCACCTAAAAAATGTATTTTGCTCTGAAAACTCGCTTGATGTCAGACTCACCAAAGTTTTCCTCAACCAGACTCACTCGGACTCAGACTCGGCAAAAATTTTCTCAACCGGACTCACTCGTACTCAAACTCACCAACATTTTTCTCAGCCGGACTCACTCAGACTCACGGCTTGACCTGAGTCTGAGTGAGCCTGAGTGAGTCGACTCATGAGTTCGCTGGCGTAAAGTCAGCTTTCCCGATCATGGAGTACATGCTCTTTAATGCCAATAACACACATAATCTGTGCTCTACGATGTGCATTTTGATCTTGTACCTTGAAGTACAAGTTATCAGTGGTTGCAGTCCAATGAGGACGTTTTTATGAATATAAGACCCACACGAGATATTTCGATCAAGAACGTACCGTGAAAATTTGTGAGGGCGAGGGCAAGGGTCGGTTTCTTCGTATACCTCCCATAGGACGCGAAATTCAAACGCTCCGCCGACGCAAGCGCCGACAGCGCCGAGAGCGCTATTGAGTTACGCCCCTTGCAGAAGGCCGCCAAGCTCAAAGGGCGATGACGTAGCGATTACGTTGCTTACGTCGTCAGGGCAACAGTAACAACAGCCGCTCGCCTCCACCCCTTCTTCCTCCCTCTCCGCGCGCCGTTTTCTTTCTATTTTTTGTTGTGCGCTTGCTTTTCCTCCTCTCCCATGCCGCGCACCGTTTTTATTTTGTACGTTTGCTTTTTCTCCTCTCCTATGCCCCGCGCCGGGACTTTTTTTTGTTCGCGTGCGCTCGCGCGCGTGCTGTGCTTGGCCGCGCATTCGCGTTCGCCCGCAGCCAGCATGTGCTAGAGCATAAAGGATGAATCCACCTACAACATCTCTGTTACCTCTTTTATGTTCTGTTTCCGAAACTCAAGATTTGCATGTAATGGGGCACGATACAAGTTCAGGAGAAGAACAGAAGGGAATAATTCACAGTGTGTGCATGACTAAACACAAAAGTTCGTTGTAAAATTTAGAAATTAAAAAATCGAACACATTGGAAAGTGTTGGCCCTTTGACGTACACACATATAAGAAACCGATTTTCATTTGGTGCATACCGAGCAAAGTGCAGAGGAGCCTCTGATGAGGTAATCATGTAGTTTAAAGAAATGTCAGTGCATGACAAAAACATAACGAAGCGCAAGATATGTAAATATGAAATAATATTGCAATGATTTACTTATTAACCGTTGAAATGATACGAAACACAAAACAACCACTTACATATTTGCTCAGATTTTGCACAAATATACATGAAATGCTGGACACCTTCACCAGATAAACAAAATGAAAAAGATAAGATTTAGCACAGTAAGTAGTACATTGCGCTAAAAAGAGCAAGACACAATATATGGTACTTGAACACTACTTGAAGCTAGTTGGTGGCAACGGGATGCAGGCCATGGTCAGTTTATGCAGCAGCACATGACATTCGAAGAAAAGCGTATTACTCAACGACCAGGTGAAATAAGCCTATACGCAGCTTTCTTTCACCGCGAATGCAATGCCTAGCTGAATATAACGCCACTGAAGGGAGGACGTCATGTTGGGTACACTGAGCACTTCATTGTGATAAACACAAACAGTAAAATTCTGCATATAGGACATGTCTCATGCCTACACATGAATCCTTAGAGCGGTTTTTCCATAGGCAATAACAGAGACAATATATAAACACACAAACTACTTCTTTAGCCGTAAGTACATAGCATATTCACGCACCGAGAAGAAGCACTGGGGGCAGGGTAGAAAGCTGATCCACTTGAGTTGCGGATCGAGACTTCGCAGAGCGCTGATTCTACAGCTGTTAACCCCTCCTTGGGCAAACGCATCAGTTCTTGCCTTCTCGAATACTCCGAAAACGTTTCCGTCCTGAAATAAAGCAATTGAAAACTATTAATTCCAACGATACAAGTTACGCACTCGCATGAGGCAAACGTAGTTTCGTCGTCTCGGCTCAGTGCAAGCTGCGATACATTAGGCAGTTTTAGAATAGCGTACGCTATTTTAGCGTTTGCGGCTCGCTATTTCCGTCACTACGGGAGCCCGCAAGCGGTTAGCGTACGACGCATGACAGTTGCGCGAAAAGCCAACGCAAAGCTTTTCGTACGCTATTCTAAAACTGCCTATTGAGTCTCAGGAACGCGTATTTAAACGATGGCGAGTGATAAACGGGCAAAAAAAGCAAAACGCACTTCCATCACGCAGTTCTGTCATAGACGCAAAAGTTAAACTATGAGTCTCAAGTTCTTTAATTTCATTCCTTCTAGGAACAGCGATATTAACTGCAACATCGTGCTTTTCACGATTCAGCCGTAATTAAAAAAACAATAACTGTGTTGTCCAACTGCAATTCGTAAATGTGTGGCTGCGAACGCAAGCCGCATGCTCACCTTTAGTTTTTCGGAACCTCGAAGAATCTTGCGGAACTCGGCCGGTCTTGAAGTATCCGTGCACCGTTCCATGATGTACGAATGGTGCGTGCCGTTAACCACCACGGCGGCAAGAGCGCACAACACGCAAAACACCACGAAAACTCTACACGCCGGCCAAAGCTCGCTTCATGTAACGGAACATCACGAAACTTCATGTCAAGGCCAGCGACTAGGACGGGCTCCTGTATGGCGGCGACGGAGCACGGCTGACATAACGACCGCTCCGATAAGTCTCAAGAGCGAACAATGACCCGCTAACCACAACGGGAGACTTGCAGGTGTCCGCCAAGCATAGCCTCCCTGCATGGCCAGCCTGGTGCCCGCTCTCAGCACTCGCTTCGAGCTACAACGGAACTTTCGAGGAATTCAAAACTAGCGTCGCGGCGCGCGCGCGGCCTCCGCGGCCGGCGCGGGGCGCACGGCTTTGCCGGCACGGCGGCAGGCTGCCATTGGCTGCTTTAATTTTGAATCTTCATGAACACTAGCGCCAATTTCACCTTCAGTTACGGCCCCTTTTAAAAGGCCGCCGAACTAGCAAATTATTCAAGATGGTGTCGGTGACGTCATCATGACGTAATTCTTTGAGACGCCGGAGCGGCAGTGTTTCCGGGTATTGGCGAGGCATGACACCCCTACTCCCCGCTAACTCACGCCTCTGATCAATAAACATTGATGTGGCGTACGAACGCTTGTGCGTTGGAGTATGCGTGGATAGATCTGAGAGTAAACGTAAGCCGATGTAAGGGTGATAGTAATGTAGATAGGTGAGCAGATAGGATCATAGGCCGGCAACTGAAGGTGGAGCTCACTCAGACTCATTCAAGAAATATATTTTGCGCGTAGGGCTCACTCGGACTCAGACTCACCAATATTTTCCTCAACCGGACTCACTCGGACTCAGACTCCTTCACGGTTTTAACAAGATAGTCACGCGCAGCAGCCATACATATTGACCACCCCACGCATCAGGTTCACAATTTTACCACTAATCATCATCAGAGTATATATATATATATATATATATATATATATATATATATATATATATATATATATATATATATATACATTACGCTATTACGCAACTAGCTTTCTTAGGCCCCTCTACAGCCAACTACACCATTCATTATATCCCATTTGTCACCGCCGAGCACACATTTCATAGTCAGGGCCATAGTGTTGTTCACTATAGTGCTTTTGTTCTTTCCCCACCATGTGTCTGGCGCAGCACAGCCTTAGTCGCTCTTGCGCCATAAAACTAAACTCAACAAGAAATCAGACTCACTAAAATTTTCCTCAGCCACTCGGACTCACACTCACCAACACATTGCTCACACAGACTCACTCAGACCCAGACTCATGGCTCGATCTGAGTCTGAGTGAGTTGACTTATGAGTGAGTTTGCCGACCTATGACCCACAACTTGATTTGGTTTTATCTCTTTTGTGATACAAGGTGCAGTCCTGTGGAAGATAGAATTCGCCAGCCGAGGGGGCCTGACTGGAGAAAGCTGCACTGACAGAAGTGCCAAGTGGAACCAGGGCACAAAAAGAAATGTTACGCCAGCACAAATAGGTGTTATGGATTTTACTCTGCGAAAGGAATTCAGAGACCTGTCTGAGCATGAAGGGCAGAAGGTTAATGCAAAACGCTATGAGACTCATGAGCAGTATGTGAGAGAGATGCAGCAGTCCGTTATAGCACCCCTTCTCGACATAAAGGGAAGTCTACTGCACCAGACTGTAACTGCAAAAATGTCACCTAGTGTGCATGCTAAAACTAAGCTTAGAGGAAATGTAGCCAAGCTCATTCACGGTCCACATGACGACGACGACCTGTTGGCATGTGATGTGTGCGCAGAATTTTACGGCAAATGGGTAAGAATTAAAGAACCTGTGAGGTTAAATCTTATGCTGCTTACATGCCAACAGACCGGAAGGCTTTGGAAAGCGAGCCGTAAGCTGCGCCTCACAGCTTCAAATGTGTCAAAAGTGCCACGAAAAAAAGAAACTCCGCCAGAAAATTTCGTGAAATCATGCCTCTTCAGTCAGTTTAGGGGAAACAATGCAACGAGTCATGGCCAAAGGTTCGAGCCTGTTGCCAGGCAGATGTTTGAGCGTCCTACTGGTATTCATGTTGAACGTTGTGGCACAGTAGTTAGCGCCACCCACCCGTTTCTAGAAACGTCAGCGAGCCCAGATGGCTTAGTTGGTACAGATGGCATCTTAGAAATCAAGTGCCCACTTGTAGATGACTGCCTGCAGCTTCTTGAATCCAACAAGTATGATGTCAAAAACGTTTCAAACGGATCATACTACCTTGATAAAAAAGGAAAAAATGGCTACTATTACCAAGTCCAGTTCATAATCTTCTGCACAGAGCGCACGCACTGTTATTTCTTTGTCTGGTCAGCTATGAACTTTATTACAGTTGAAGTGCCTTTTGACGCAGATTTTGTATGCCTTCACATTTCAAGGCTGTCAGAATTTTACTTCAGGCACTACTTGCCAAGGCTTGTTGATGCAGTTCACAAGAACACCTTAGACATATCTGAATATAAGGATTTTGTACTAGCAAAAGACGCTGCAGTGTGCACTGTGTAAAATTGAATTTTTATTTTTGCAATGGATTTTCAATAAAGCATACAATCAAAATTCTGCTTGACACAGTTCTGTTTATGTAAGCAAATATCACTGCAGCAAGCGGTGCATGCAACCATGTTTAAAGCATGCAAATTTTACCTCAAGCACTTAGAGGTGTAGCTGAGATTGAAAAAAAAGAGAGAGAGACAGTTCGCGAGGACTTTCGCACGCTTCAGTCACGACATCTTTGTAATGCTTGATATCATGTGCTGCATATGGAACACAATGGGTAAAACACAGTGTTACTGAATCTAGTCTCCTTTCGCAGCATCCAAAATATATACATGGTCCATTATAAAAGTAATGCACATTTTCTGGGAAAAATAGATTTAGTTATGGTACCTGTACAAATGATTAAAATTCTTCAAGATTCTTTCCCCCTACGTATGTAGACTTGCGGAGTCGTATCTCCGACGCTTGGACGGCACCGTGAGAGTCCCCGGTGAGAATGCCTCTCAGGAACGTTCTAACATGCTTTGGATGTTTTCACACTCTCCAAATGCTTTCCTTTCAGCTTTCTCTTCATTCAGGGAAACAAAAAGGTAACACGGAGCGAAGTCTGGACTTTAAGGGGAATGGGGACCACCAGGGTGTTGCTCTGGGCCAAGAATTTAGTGATGATGAAGGGCGTGTGGCTGGAGGCGTTGTCATGGGGGAGCTTGACTGTGTCTTTGATGTCAGCCCTCACGCGCGCCACCCAGCTTTTCAATCTCTTGAGCACCTCCAGTAAAAAGGTAGCATTGGTTGTTTCTTCCTATGGTACAAACTCAATTTTCTGAATGCTCAATCGACGGTCTGAACGCAAAATTCACGCACACGACCCACACTTTCGTTGTTTCTGGTCCAATTGTTGAGCATTCAGAACGGGGTTCATCGACGACCTCCTCCCGGCCCTTCTTGAATGCCTTGTGCCACATCCTGGATTGTGACAGTGAAGTTCGTGTGCACCTTTTTCTGGTGCGAACTGAGAAAGCTGGCTCTCGTATGTCGCTGATGAGAGGAGACTTAGGCTGGGTAAATGCAGTTTGTTTATTAGCGATGCGCACTCGGCACGTTCCGAAATCCGTCTCCCTCGGACCCTCCCCTCATGGCTGTTAAAAACACTGCTGCACAGGGTCTTCTCAAGTTCATTCACGGAGCTCTCGAGCGAAGATC
This sequence comes from Rhipicephalus sanguineus, assembly GCF_013339695.2. Taxonomy (NCBI): domain Eukaryota; kingdom Metazoa; phylum Arthropoda; class Arachnida; order Ixodida; family Ixodidae; genus Rhipicephalus; species Rhipicephalus sanguineus. The sequence goes on along the minus strand of NC_051176.1, from coordinate 20,116,903 downwards.
ACGTTCACGTGGTCGAAGCACGGTGTTCGGATGCCCCCAGCCATCGGGATCTGCAACACCATAGTCGTTGGGTCATAACGCACAGCAGAGCTGCAGTCCGTGGCGTGGCGAGCACTCCAAGTCGTAAATCGCAGGCCCCAAGCTCGTCGCCGCGGTTCGAGTCCCCGCAAAGGCTTGCGCCCACGGCACGGTAGTACGAGGCGCTGAAGGACATGTTCCAACACCACTATGCATTTTTGAAGGCGCGCTTCTAGGAAAACATCGCCGTAGCCAGCTGACATACGTGGCGGCCCCCGGCATTCTCCCGCAGCTTGCTTTTGTTTATGCGAATCGCATAAAGAGTGACCTTGAAATGCAGTAATCCTTGAAGGCCTCTTGTATCTGGAACGTTCGCGTTGCATTCTTTTCAACCTTCACATAGAACTTGATTGCCTATCGGTGTGAAAGCGAATTCGTTCCATCGCGCCGTTACAAAGGCGAAACAAAAGTTTAACGCCGAGGCACGTCTTTCCGCTCACACTGCTCGGACTGAACTGGCGACCGGCTGTGTTGGAAAGGCGCATACCCCACCACATTTCCCGACCAGTTTTACCGCGCTGCCATGGACAGTTGCGTTTCAATAAAATCATGCGCATTACTTTCATAATGGGCTATGTAGATGATTGCACTTTCGCATGCCAAAGAGTAATTGTGTCTTGCATGTGGTCCGCCTAATTCCCACTTTCCTCTTTATCTTTTTCAATCGAGTCAGCAATAAGTGATCCTTTCAGATTGCACAAACCGGCACACACCAGAACAATGCTGTTGATCAACTTCTTGTGGTGTATTGGCAATGAGTGCTTCAGAATTCTGTATACATTAATTCTATTGATGGCACGTTCAACGTGAATTCGCAGGTTTGAGATCCTTCTCGAAGCAGTTGCCTCTCGTTCACTGAACTGAAGCTTGCCTTTTGAGAAGGCTGGCATGTTGAGCTTCACGCCCTTTCTCTTCATGGAATCACTTAGACTAAAGACCCTGTCTGCCATGATTACATGACCTTCAGTCAAGTTTTCAACAAGTCCAGACTCTTCAACAATAAATTTGTCTGAAGCTCGTCCACCGTATGCGTTTGATACAAACATTATAAAGCCACTTGGTGCAATTGCCACGCGGAATTTAACCGTGTTACAACCCTTGTATGGGCTGTATGTCTGCCCTCTTGGATAAAGTTTCTTAGGCCGCTTCATGTAGACTTCCGTGCAGTCTATGATGCAGGTGGTGTCGGCATACTGACTTTCAGAAAATTGCCTTGGCATTGTTGCCAAAATTGTTTCAATTGGCAGCCACACGACGACATTCCTCATAATGCCATCTAGAATTCCAATCATTCTGCGAAATATTTTACCCGTGTGCGCTACAGATGTGCCAAACCTCAGTGCTAAGTCAAAATACAAAAGCCCTAAGCGAAGTCTCATGAGTGTTAACAATACCTGGTCCTCAATTGTTATGTTTCCACAAACTTGCCCACACCGAGCCACTGTTGTGACCAGTTTCCAAAAGCCATCTAGTCCAAGCCCGCCCCGCAGGGGCGTCTGCGTAAGCAGGCGTTTGGTGTGTAGCGACACCACGGACCCGAGCTAACGGGGGGGTTTCGACCCCTCCCCACGCCCCGCCGTGCGTGGCTTTGCCGTGTCCGGGGAAAAGGGGATCCTGGGGGTTGAGCCGACGCCGGGTGATTGGACCTTTAAGGCCCTCCGGCAGAGGCAACACACCCCTTTGGCCCTGGCTTCACGTAGACGGCACCCCTGGGCTGACCCACCCAGGGGAAATCGGCAGTCGCCTTTTCCTATCTCTCTCCCACATCTTCGTCTTTCTCTCTCACTGTTCATCTTTCCTGTCCTCTCCTCTCTTCAATTAACTTCCGTTTTTCCTGACGGCAAGGGTTAACCTTGTGCAAATAGCCAACCTTGGTCTAGACGCATTAGGTTATAGCAATGATGTACGGCTGACGCGTGCAAGTAATCCTAAACTCGTACCGTCCCCTCGTTGGGCTCCGTGGTGGGTGGCCGCCATTGTTGCCGAAAGAAATATACATGTCATGCATAAAGCGTTTCCCTTGCTAGCTGATCGCACCGCCACAAAGCGGGCGCGCACCGAAGCCTCTGTCAACTTCCTTTTCAAGCAGAATGAGTCTTTCCCCCGCTATCATGTTATACATAGCAACAGACCTGAGAAGCCAGTAAGAGCGATTTCTCCATTCCTCGTGGCGAATTCACTGACACAAACAATCCCGACACAAACAATCGGACCGGGATATAAAGCGAGCAAAATGGCAAGCGGCGACCTCCTTCTGGAGCTGTGTGACAAGGCACAATATGAAAAACTTGCTAACATTAGAGCTTTTGCTGACACATCAGTAACAGTAACGCCCCACCGATCTTTGAACACTGTCCGAGGCGTAGTCTCTGAAACTGACTTGCTGGAACTTTCAGAAGCAGAGCTTTTGGATGGTTGGAAGGACCAGAATGTCATCACTGTAGAAAGAATAAAGATCAGACGAGAGAACACCGAAATACCAACAAAGCATCTAATCATAACTTTTGCCTCAAGCACCCTGCCAGAAACCCTCGAAACGGGCTACACAAAACCCGAGTAAGACCCTATATTCCAAACCCGCGCCGATGCTTCAAATGTCAGAAGTATGGCCACGGCTCTCAAAGCTGTCGAGGCCGCCTTACCTGTGCAAAGTGTGGAGAGAAAGACCACTCTTCGGAAAACTGCTCTGGCAAAGCCCACTGCATAAACTGTGATGGCGATCATCCTGCATATTCTCGATCCTGTGAAACCTGGAAGAAAGAAAAAGAAATAATCACCTTGAAAATAAGAGAAAACATATCGTATAAAGATGCCAGAAGAAGGTGCTCCATTTTTCATAAAGGAAGCTTTGCTGATGCGGCGCGTAAGGGGGCAGCGTCGAACCAGCCTGCGTCACTCCCACGACCCGCCTGTAGCGAGCCGCTGGCTGTGGCGCCCGCCCCCGTGGTGGCAGTAGCTAAGGCTGCTCCACCGACTCAGTCACAGAGTCCCGCGACTCCAGGTTCGTCGGGCCTCAAGACCACGCCTCGCGAGGCTAGGTCTGAAGCACGGACTGTCAGCCTGCGTGCGCGGGCGTCCAGCGCCTCGCGGGAGGCAATGGACACAACACCGGCACCTCTGGTGCCTAAAGACCGGCGCAGCTCTATCGAGCGCGCCCCGAAAGGGAAGCAGAAAATCCAGTGTCCAGAAAAGGACTCTTGATAACCCAATGTTCTCTAGTAGACGCAGAACACCCTCCTTTATTCTGGCATCATGGTCACACAGATAATGCAATGGAACGTGAGAGGACTTATTCACAATCTCGATGACATAACTGAACTACTCTGCAACCATAAGCCTAAGGTGTTCTGTGTCCAGGAGACACATCTAAATCCGAAACAATTTAACTTTCTACGACAGTTCGCTATTTTCCGCAAAGACCGTGACAATGCTAATGCCTCGTCCGGTGGTGTGGCGATTATTGTAGACAGGTCTGTTGCCTGCCAACAGATCACACTTCAAACCGAGCTTGAAGCAGTCTCAATACGAGGGATTCTCTTCAATCGATTAATTACTATCTGTTCAATATATCTCCCGCCAAACTGTCAAGTGAGCAAGACAGAATTTTACAGTTTAATTAACCAGCTTCCGGAACCGTACATTCTAGCCGGTGACTTTAACGCCCACAACAGCCTGTGGGGAGACTCCCGCTGCGACGGAAGAGGCAGATTGATAGAAAACTTCCTAGTTAGCTCCGGTGCCTGTCTCTTTAATAAAAAGGAACCGACCTACTACAGTACGCAGCATAACTCTTACTCCTCAATAGACTTGACAATTGGTTCTGCAACACTTTTTCCACATCTAGAATGGGATGTGATCAGAAATCCGTATGGAAGTGACCACTTCCCTGCAGTGTTAAAATTAAGGGAGGAACAAAGCTCTCTGCCACAGTTTCCTCGATGGAAGCTAGCGTCGGCTGACTGGAAGGGTTTTAAGGAATCATCTCGCTTGTCTCAAGATTTCTTGAAGAATTTAAACATAGATGACGCAGTCACCTATTTTACTGCTTTTATCATTGACTCTGCACAAATGTTCATCCCCGAAAGAAATGGTTATTCATCCAAAAGACGTGTTCCCTGGTGGAATGAAGACTGCAGAAAGGCGCGAAAGAAGCAAATAAGGCTTGGGGCATACTACGCCGTTATCCGAACGCTGAAAATCTCGTTGAATTTAAACAGGCTAAATCACAAGGAAGACGTACCCGACGGCAAGCCAGGAGACAAAGCTGGGAGAAATTTATCTCTGGCATAAATTCGTATACACAGGAAAGAAAGGTATGGAATGGGCTGAGAAGGCTGAAGGGACAGGAAACTTATCCGTTGCCCTTGGTAGATGAGCAAGGAAACAGTTTGGAAGAGCAGGCAGATGCCCTTGGTGCTCATTTTGAGAGCATTTCTAGTTCCATGCACTACACCGAATCATTCCGAAAATACAAAGAAACCGAGGAATGCAAGGCACTCAACCGCAACTGCCAGCAAAATGAGCCATATAACCGTCCTTTTAACATGGCCGAGCTGAGAGCTGCATTAAATACATGCAAAAGCTCAGCACCGGGAGCTGACAGAGTCGTATACGACATGATTAAAAACCTCCATGCAGACACTCAGATGACACTGCTTGCGCTACTTAACAATATTTGGGCCACCGGATATCTTCCTGCCGCATGGAAAGAGGCTATCATTGTCCCCATTTTAAAACAGGGCAAAGACCCATCTGTATTAACAAGCTACCGCCCGATAGCGCTCACCAGTTGCTTATGCAAGCTATTTGAAAAAATGATAAATCGCCGTCTGTTGCATTATCTTGAATCGAACAATCTCCTTGATCCACACCAGTGTGGCTTCAGAGAGAGTCGTTCAACAACCGACCACCTTGTTCGCATTGAGGCTAACATACGCGATGCATTTGTTCATAAGCAGTACTTCTTGGCAGTGTTCCTTGACCTCGAAAAGGCATATGACACCACGTGGCGCTTCGGAATTCTGCAGGACCTGTCGGCAATTGGTATCCGTGGTAATATGTTAAACGTTATCGAAAGCTACTTAAGCAACCGTACGTTCAGAGTAAGAATTGGCAACGTGTTATCTAAGCCATATGTGCAGGAGACTGGGGTACCACAAGGTGTAGTACTAAGTTGTACGCTCTTTATTGTAAAAATGAACTCCCTGCGCAATTTTATCCCACATAACATGTTTTATTCCATATATGTGGATGATGTGCAAATAGCGTTTAAGTCATGTAATATCGCTATCTGTGAACGACATATCCAACTGGGCCTCAATAAAGTCTCAAAATGGGCTAATCAAAACGGGTTTAAGCTTAACCCCCAGAAAAGCTCTTGCGTCCTTTTTACAAGGAAGAGGGGACTAGTTGCAGAGCCTCACATTGAGCTTTACGGGCAGTTACTACCTGTGAGCACAGAACACAAATTTTTAGGTCTAATACTAGACTCAAAACTCACCTTCCTTCCCCACATTAAGTACCTTAAAGCTAAATGTCTAAAAACTATAAATATAATCAAAATACTTTCACACACGACATGAGGCAGTGACAGAAAGTGTCTACTGAATCTACACAAAAGCCTTGTAAGATCACGTTTGGACTACGGTAGCATTGTGTATGCCTCTGCGGCACCAAGCGCCCTGAAGGTATTAGATCCGGTCCATCATCTGGGCATCCGCTTTGCCACCGGTGCTTTTAGGACTAGTCCTGTCCAAAGTCTCTATGTTGAATCCAACGAATGGTCACTCAATTTCCAGAGGCAATACCTTAGCGTTGCATACTTTTGGAAGGTGAATGCAAATATATATCATCCTTACCGCTCTGTCATTAATGACACTACATGCACGGCCCTTTTTCATAACCGCACTACAGCTAGAGAGCCCTTCTCATTGCGCGTGAGGAGGTTCTGTGAAGACATGGATGTCCCACTTTTTACGCATGCGCTAATGGCACCAGCGAACCCTCTACCGCCCTGGTCATGGCAAGAGATAGACTGCGATATGACATTTGTCGAAGTTTCGAAACATGCCCCAGAGGCGCATATCCACATGCATTTCCTTGAACTTAAAGAGAAATATGCTTGCCCAGCATTTTACACTGACGCGTCCAAGTCGCATGCCGGTGTAGCATATGCAGCGATTGGCCCGTCATATTCACAATCGGGAGTTATGCACCCGGAAACGAGCATCTTTACAGCAGAGGCCTTCGCTCTTTTAACTGCCGCAAAGCACATAAAAGCCTTGAGTTAAAAAAGGCAGTAATATTTACTGACTCTCTAAGCGTAGTTAAAGCCTTAGTAAAAGTCCAAAAGCACAAAAATGCAGTAGTTCACAATCTGTACTCTGTTTATGCGGCATGTACGTGTTAAACCAGCGCGTCACTCTGTGTTGGGTGCCGGGCCACAGGGGGATTGAAGGAAACGTCCTTGCCGACGAACTTGCTACATCAACAGGGATGAAAGGTGGCAACACTTCCTTAGCGGTGCCTGTTACAGATTTGAACCACTCCTTCGCAGTAAACTTAGAAGCTGTTGGCAGAACGTGTGGGACAGAGAAACATCAAACAAACTTCACCTAATTAAACCCTATTTAGGTAACTGGCCATCAACGACGAAGTCCCGTAGACGTGAGGTCTTGATCTGCCGCTTAAGAATAGGTCATACCTATACTACTCATAACTACTTGCTGACTGGTGAGGACCCTCCCACCTGCAATAAATGTGGTCAAGAGCTTACAGTTCTTCACGCTCTCCTAGAGTGTCGGCAAGCTGAACCTGAAAGAAAAAAGTATTTCAGCAGGCTTACCGAGAAAACATTCCCTTGCACCCAGCAATGTTCCTCGGAAGAGATCCAATATTTGACACAGACACAGTCCTGAATTTTGTTGAGAGAACTACCACACTGCATATTATTAATCCTAAAAATACGTAGCACGGCCTACCTTGAGAGGCCGCTGCTGCGATGATTGTACACCTTATAGCACGTACTCGTCGCCCTTGTCTCCAAGGACCCTGACGAGGTATGAAGTGCTACCTTCATACGAATCTCCTTTGATAAGTTCACTTATGCATACCATACCAGCACACTCATTGTATGTCTCAGAAATCATAACATTCTTTTAACAGCTATTCATGTCTTACGCACTTTACAGCAAACGTTTTTAGGCCCATATACAGCCAACGTTACACACTGCCATTGTCATTGACCGCATCATCTCCTACACATCAAATACCTTTTGGCGCTCTTTGGCCATCATTGGCCCTTGCGCCACAAAACAACACATATCATCATCATCATCAGTCCAAGCCCGGTGTAAAAGTTGCAGGTTGCCTCAGAGAGACCTCGGAAAGTGGTCTTGGCATGGTTTGGGTTCCTGAGCACTGGAATGTGGTTTCTTAGCTGCATATGAATGCTCGATTTGTGTGATCAAATAGGGGTCTTCCCACTGAACTCCCACACTGCGAACCTGTGTTTCTGCTTGGCAACTGTTGTGCCGCTTCTCGTTTTCTTTTTCCTTTTGAATCGAAGCACAGCTACGGCAGCTGAGGTCAAGGACGCCATTTTCACACTTGTCAGGGTCTGTTGAACTTGCTGCACCTGTTCTGTCGCGTCTCACGTAGAACTTGGTGTAGTAGATGGAACATGCTGTGTGGCCTGCATAAATAAAAACAAAACACGCAGAGAGATATTAGGTGGTCATGCTCTCAAGCATGTGCTTAGCAATGCATTTTTCCTTCATGCCATGACAATCGTTGTTTATGTCATATTCAGGTGAGTTGAATTACGGTTTAATGGGAAAATCGTAGGCTAAGAGTAAGTGCTCCGCACCCCCCCCCCCCTTTCCCCCCTCGGATGGCCTCATGAGGGGCAGGGCCGGTCCGCAATTTCTGTACGAGCATGTGTCTTTGGTCCCCGTTCATTGACAACGGACTGTTGGAAGTCCTGTCTGACAGCTATTCAGAAGGGGCTGCCTGTTTATGCCCACTTCTTTTTTATATCAGGCTTTTAAAGGGCCCCTCACCAGGTAACATAAGGAATTTTAGTTAGACGCTGGATGTTGTTGCGTGCTCAGTGAAGAGCATTATGCCGCAAGAATTTTTCAAATTGATACATTTTGAGCTGAGAAAACGAATATTTTGAAGCGGCGCAAAGCTATGATGCGAGGAGGTGAATTTCAAACCCTTGCCTCTTTACCCGCGTAGCCCTCGCAAGCCAAATCCCTTCCTTGCCCCCTTCGGCACGCGAGCCGGAAGATCACATGACGCTTACGCATGAACACGTCATACACACGCAAGTTCACGAGCCCATGACGCGCCCGAACCAGCCCGAGCCCCCGAGACGCGAGCGGTGTTGTGTCGGTCTCGGCAAGCTATGCCGAATGTGCTCACGCCGATCACTGTGAAAGCTGCGACGTTTGTACTGGCACGAGACTAGCGGTATCATCAGCCAGTGCCGCATGTACATTTCGTTAGACGCGGGAGAATAAATTGGACTAATCAGTGCTTGAACGCGGTGGAAAATTACTTTCGTTTCCAGGGCTGGCGTCCGCTCGACGCGCAAACCGCGAGAACACGAATGCATGCGAAACGGATGCCCATTAGTTTCGCATCTCGCTGGAATTCGCAGAAAAAAAAAAACCCGCACGCACTGCGTTTGTGTTTCTCAATATTTTTTCAAATTTCATTAATCTACTAAAGCAATTAATTACGCATGCTACACATGTCGCGTCAAACGTTTATCGCAGTGTCACGTGCTGCTGTGTGCTACGTCAGAGCACAAATGTCTACGTAGAGGAGCGACGTCAAAGCACTCACACCTACGTAGGGCGATTTTAATGATGTACGTCATCCCCTCTTTCATGGGGCGCGCGCCATCAAGAGGAAGGAGAGCGGCGTTCAGCTTCAAATTTGACCTCTTTCCGCGGCGCGTAGTGTCGCAAAATTTGGCAGGCGTGATCGCGAGCCTCCAGTGTATATACATTGGGCTTGTGAGCTCAAAATGGTCAAACTTGGTGAGGGGCCCTTTAAATTTCGGATCATGGGCCCGAGACAAATCAAACATTTAGTGGAAAATACTTCTCAGATGAATTTGTATCTGCAGAATATGTTGTGTTGACAAAGAACTGAGGTAACCGCTTAAGCTATGACAAGTTACAGATTATTTAGCCGCGTAGCAACTGAATTTCAGAACACGAGAATGCTACTGAGAATACAAAGCGATCCTGATACAGTCAGCCAGTAAATGCCTTCAAACTTGCTTGCCAATAAAAAAACAGTGGTGGGGGTAAACCGGCTGTCTACAGGTGGGCACCCGTCGACATGCCTGCATGCCTATGAAAGTGCTGAGAAAGGTGGTATGCATTTTTAATTTATCAGCAAAATGTTTTACTACCAGTTCAGTGACCGACAGTAAACGCTTATACTCATCCAGAAAGCAACCTTTGGCGGAAGGATTCGTAACCTCAGCTTCGCACAAGGTGTAGTGGTAGTAAATGGTATTTGCTGTACCACATAAAAATTTGGTACTCTTATATTGAATGCACTGGTATAAGCAAGGCTTCTTGTACCAGCATTAGCCTACTCTCTCTTGTCTGGTGCATGTTGTAACAAAGTAAGTAAAGAACGTCAATAAAAAAATTCGGCAGATCCTACACATTGTAGGAGTCAATTTGATGCGAAGCAGTCGGCGAGTAGCAGCTTAAGCGGCACTTTTCGTTTCGCGCCAAGCGTTACGAGGTGGATCGATGTCTTCGTGTAAATTGCAAAGTGAGTCCCCAGGCAGCACGCCGGCATTGGACCAATCTTGAAACAATGTTGTTAAACATTGGCAGAAATATTGGTCCTGCGTTGGCTTTTGGGGGTTTGCTACACCTAAATGTGCATTGGTCCAATATTGGACGCCAATGATTTCCCAATAATGGCAAGGGTGGCTGTAGCCAGCATTGTCCGTCCAACATATCGCCAATAATGGCAAGCATGGCTGTAGCCAACATTGTCCGTCGTACGTATCGCCAACATTGTATAAATATTGGCAGTTCCAATATTTTTTGCCAGCCTTTATCGTTGGCTGCACCATCGTTCTTTCATTTCCAGCGTTTAACGCTGGTTCTTGCCAGCCATTTCGTTAGCTATGTCAATATCTTTACGACATTTTCCACTGAATGTGTAGTTTAACGTGAGGTAGATTTTTGTGCACGTAAATAAATGCATGTTGCCCACGCTTTTGCTTTTAGGAAAGCAGCAAGGATAATCAGCGTACAGAAGCTGAGAGTACACACAAGTTTATTCTGCATGTATACATATGGCAGAGAGACTGCAAGTTTTAACAATAATTTCGCATTTCGCGCTTTGTTCTGCTGATCGCTTGCTGGCAGATAACAGCTGCACAGAACCTACACTAATTACCTTGAATAACGCCTTTATATTAGAAATCGGGGAAACGAGACCACTCACAACACACACAGCCCTCCCAAGGTGCTAGCGCTTATTTGATTTGTCAGTTCACCGAAGGTTCAAAAGGAAGTCAGTGAAAAGCGAAGCGTGATACAAAATGACATAAATGAACATCTACACGTGGACATTCGATACAGCCGAGATCCATAACCACCTTGAACTACCAGAAAGTTCATCGCCTATTTATTAATTAAAAGGTGACTGCGGCAAGAGCTTGAAAGTCTGCGACAACTTCACAATTAATAAAAATTTGTATGTTACAAATCCATCATTTCCTTGCGCGAATCGAGCGGCGAAGGGCAAATGAAAAACGGGTGTTAAGCTGACGCACTACAACGCGAGAAAAGAACAAAATAGCACACGCAAGTGCTGACAACATCGCTAAGGGCGAGAACTTAACGAACCTACTTCAAAGCGCACACTAAAGCCCACCACATCGGTATTCACAAACTAACAAATTTTAAAAAATTACGCGGTAATGTAGACAATAAAAACGCAGCACACATTTCACTTACGAAAAACACGGAAAGTAACATGCGACGAAGGAAAAGAACGACTTACTGAACGCGATACGAACACAAAAATCCGGCGGAAAGTTTGCGAGTTGTTAGAACACATCGGCGCTCATCTGCGGATCGTTCTTCAAAAGTCAAAACAGTTAGGTCCGATGACGAACAGGGCAGCTGCCTTCTCACTGTGGCATCGTCGTCGAATCTCCGTATCCATAGAATCGCGGCATCCTGTCTCGGTATCCGACTCCGTTTTTTCCCGATGACTCTTGACTGAATACTGAGGGGCGCGCGTGCCGCGCCCGCCGATGCCGGAGCCCGAACGAGGGAAAGTAACCGCCACTGACTGACGAAGAATAGCCGCCGGCCAGAAGGGGCCGAAACGCATACGCATCTTCCGAGGTGCCGTCGTCTCCCGCCAACTCCCTCACCCTCCCCCACCTCTCGTTTTCAAAGGCATTGAAAGCCCGAGCCACGTTTGAACCGTCGTGGGCGGAGCAGCCGTCAAGTGACAAGTGTTTTATGACCAGAGACCACCGCGCTGCCCCACTGCCGCGAGGAGAGGACGTGAAATTCCTGAGCAAAACATGGCGCCGCGCTGCTTCTCCGGCCTCCCGATCACCGAGAACATTTATTCAAAGTGAACACGTCTGGTTGTGTGAAGCGTTGAAAGTGCAAACATAACTCATAGATCATTTAAGATTCCGCGGGCGATACCGTAGTCTTGGACCAGCACGTCGCTGTAGCGCACACACAAGAAGTTATAATCCTGTTCCAACCAGTCGTGTAGCAAACACGGAAATACGTGGCGTGTTTGAAGTCAGATGAATGTTTTGATTGTTTGTCGCTAATAAAGCCGTGAGAATAATTTCGGTGTGTGTGCGGTGCGCAGAAGGCGCACCAGCGCAGAGGCCCACTGCGAAGCAGACGACTTCTATTCTACTCCATTAACTCATCAACGCTATATACAGCTTCAATGAATGTAAAAGCGGGGTTTTTTGGTTGTTTTTATACAGTTGCGGTGTATACGCTGGCTGTATCAGACAATTAACGTTAACTTTCAACAAGCATTGCAAAGTGAGATTTTTGTTTTGTGTTTCCTTTCTCATAGATGTATTTCCAACAGCGCGCAAAACTCAGTTGAGAACTTGGTACTTATTTTACATTGCTCAACATCTGTAAAACGAATTTTGTCCAACTATTTAGCATATATTTTGTGCCACACTAAATGCCAACTCAAAAATCAAGACCCTGTGTGCGCCATTGATCCCTTTCTTATAGATTGGAATTTGCAGTTTTATTGTTGGCTGACAACGATGGACTGTTTTTGCCATCTTTATACAGTAAAAGCTCGTTAATTCCACACCTATTAATTCGGAAAGTCGGATAATTAGGACGCGTTCTCTGGTCCCTGCAAGCATGTTTATTGTTTAACGGCATCACACTCTCGTTAATTCGGCCATATCTGCCGCAACCCGGTTAATTCGGACGAACCTCTTACAGGGTGGGGGGCGCTGCGACGAACCTTTGCCACCCCCCCCCCCTAATGGGGAACCCTGCGCACGCCTATCGTGATAAGTAACCAGAAATCTTCTTGAGGTGCGCTGGATGCCGGACAAAGTGATTTTCATAATAGCGTGCATGCATGTGGTGGCTCGATTCGGGCTGACCTTCATTCAGTGATGGTAAATGGGAAAAACACATTCTTGCCGATATATCATGCATATGCTTGCCAGTGTTTAAGACATTGGAGCGACAACGTGTAAGTCTGGACAATATTGTCCGGCGCGTAGCATTGGCCGTGCAATATTGTTTAAACCAGTCAGAATGACTGGACAATATATCCGATCTACTGCCATTACTTAACCAATATTGTTTTACCAACGGATAAGCTGGCCCAATATTGCCATCCATACGGCCTGGTTCTGCCAATATCGTATGTACATCGGCAACCATGGGCTGTTGAAAACCTCAAAGAATGGCACGACCATTATTGTATGTTGGCTGGCAAAGATGGACCATTATTGGCATCCTTGTAGGCTGGCTTCCCCGCAGGGGCGTTTGCGCAAGCAGGCGTTTGGTGTGTAGCGACAACACGGACCCGAGCTAACGGAGGGGGTTTCGACCCTCTCCCACGCCTAGCCGTGCGTGGCTTTGCCGTGTCCGGGGAAAAGGGGATCCTGGGGGTTGAGCCGACACCGGGTGATTGGACCTTTAAGGCCCCCC